>NC_091628.1:24800000-27200000 GCF_027580195.1 Bos mutus
TGCAACTCCATGGACTATATAGTCCATGGAATTCTCCAGGCCAGAATATTGGAGTGGTAGCCTTTCCCTTCTCCAGGGGATCTTCCCACCCCAGGTCTCCCGCATTGCAGGTGGATTCTCTACCAGCTGAGCCACCAGGGAAGCCCAAGAATACTGGAGTGGGTAGCCTATCCCTTCTCCAGCAGATCTTCCAGACCCAAGAATTGAAGAGTCTCCTGCATTGCAGGCAGATTCTTTACCAACTGAGCTATCAGGGAAGCCCTCAAGAGGGACTAGGGGAGAGACAATAAAGACATGAAGACTAACTCAAGACCCCTAATGGATAAAACAACTCATTATAAAAATAATGGGATAGTGGTAGTGACTTTGGTTAAGAAAACTATTCTTTGATACAATCAATGATTAACTCAACAACTTGTTAACCATGTACTATGTAAGGTAAGGTGATAAAATATTACTATATGTGCATGAGTCTAATGCACATGCATATTTTTATAGTGACCATCTTGATTAAAAATTCTAAAAATCCTCTCTTATATTACCTACCTTATATGTCCCTTGTTACATAGCCACATCCTACTTTTCCAGTCTCATTTTTCTCTTGTCTCTGAGAATGGTGTTCCAGGCATATTAAACTATTATAGATTCCCCATATATTTTGAATTCTTATATTTAATTCTTATATTTGTATGTCTTCTCCCCAACTCCACCCCAAATCCAATTTGTTCATTCTTTAAGACTCTGCAAACCTTCCTGCATCTGCCTCATCTGGTAATTCACTCGTAATATAAATCCCTACCTATTTTTCTCTAAGCAAGTTTCTGGCTCCTTCTTCTGTATTCTCAGGATACTTTCTATACCTTTCTACAATAGCATTTCTCACATTTTATTATACTTGTTACATTCGTTGACCCACTGGTCTGCTTTGATAGACTATGTACTCTTAGAATAGAGGACTAATCTTTCTATCTATGAATCAGCAATCTCTATTATAAAGATTCTCAATAAGTATTTGAAGGAATGAAGGAATCAAAGGGTAAAAGAAATGAGAAACTTGAAGCTTCTTGGAGAGCTAGTTTCTATCTATTCTACTTTTGGATTCACAATAATATTTATTGAATGAAGATAGATAGAATAGATAGATAGAATAGATAGATAGATAGATAGATAGATAGAATAGATAGATAGAATAGATAGAATAGCTTCTATCTATTCTACTTTTGGATTCACAATAATATTTATTGAATGAAGGAATAAATGATCTTGTATTAAATCATACTGATAAGGCAAAGGGTAGCTATTCAATAGTGAAAAAAAATGATGAACATGCCCTAAATTTATAAATATTTTAGTTAGGGCAATAAAATGAATAGTTCCATGCTCCAGAGCAAACTTGGACCATACTTTTATCAAGCAATTGTATCTCTCAACAATATTCAACAAAGATTTTATTGAGTTTCTTGTCCACCAGGATAATGGAGGAATCTGCTGTCAACACTGAAATATATTATCATGAATGTAGTTGCGTGGCTGGAATGAATGTATTCTGAAGAGCACAATAAAAATCAAAAGGGAGTTTACCATAGTGAATCAGTGAAGATGTGACTGGATATGGAAACAGGGTGCATTGTTTTTTTTTAAAATATAAAGTCTATGATAATCCCATTCTTTGAAAATCACCAAGTCTTGTACAATCACAGTCCTTGTCTCTCTGCTCATCTGTGGAAGTAAAAAGGGTCAAGGGCAATACGCTGATCACTGTAGGGAAGGGTATTATAATTAGCTGCGTACAGGAACACTATGTTTTGTGGTGCTATTAGTCTCTCTGTCTCAAAGTTAAATATACCTTCCGCTCAAAAAAAAAAACTAAAAAAAAAAAAAAACCAATTTCAATAGAAAATGAGCACAGGAAGAGAAAATGTTTACATTTTTACAAATTTCTCAATTTAACTACAAAGCCCACCTTAGAGATCAGTGCTACTATTCGAATAGCCACTTGACTCCCTCAGGAATAGGTGGGTTATGAGTCCTTGTGAGAAGAGGAACTTCAAAGCACTGCTTCCTTCAAGAAGGTTTTACTACCAAAAAATCATCCAAGCTAAAAAGTCTGCTTTCATGCCTTATTTGATTTATATTCTGGCTCAAGTTCCGTCTCTCCTGGTGAATGAGTAATTAACAATTCAAGCGCTGGTGCGTGAACTGTACTTTGAGTAGCACTTCATCTCGATTGCAGCCATGGTAATGTGAGCAGTGATCTCCCCAGCAGTATTGTGTTAGGAAACTGATCCAGACTTCCGCTTCTTAGAAAATAATAAAAGGGATGAAAACAGTGGAGCACAAAAGGAGCAAATATTTTCTCTCCTCATTCACTGAACTAACTTAAGACACTTTTCATGCATCTAACACATTCCTTCTTTCCTGCGTTTACTCTCAATATTGACTTTCCTCCGTGAAGGGAAAGTTATATGTATTTAATTATACATTAAAGGATAATGGTTTTTTTTTTTAATAGAATCAAAGAGTTGGAAGTCCTTAAAAATCAAGAAACTGATGTTTCTGAAAGTTAACTGAATTTTGAAGGTTATTGATTATACTCCTAATGGAAAAAGAAGGCAGAAGAAAGAAGCCACAAAATGAGAGCCTAGGACTCCTTTCCCGATTTTAAATCCAACTAACTCAGCTGGGCTAGGTGGCCAACAATAGGAAATCAGATGAAAAACAAGTTAGTCAATTTCTTTTGTTATCCAGAGGTTAATTCATGATACCAATTGAAATATGTGCCAGGCACGGTCCAATGGATAAATATAAGATCAAACTTGATAGAAATGATAAAGTGATGAGGACAGAATGAAGGATTTTGGAAACTAATTCCGTTAAATTAGGCCACCTTTGTTGACAAGGAATCTTTGAAGGTCTGAAAAGCATCAATCAATATTACACTGTCAATCTGAACAGCACGGTGCCCGTAATCTAGCACTTGAATCATGAAAACTGAGGTCAACAAGCTCACCAACGACTTTCTCATGAGGAATTGTTAGAATAATCAATTGGTTGCCAAGGCATGTGAGAAGCACGAGGGATGGTATTGGTAAGTATTTTATTTTTTGACCTGGGTTCCATCTGCATGGGTGTGTTCAAATTGAACACAAAAAATCATAAATTATGTGCTTATGACTTGTGTACTTTCACTATGGATGTTAAGTAACAATAAAAATTATCTTTTTAAGTGGGAAAAATATGTTGGGCATATAGAAGATACTCTGGATCACAGTGGGGAATATCTACTACTTGTTGGATGTATTACTGAGTCCTTTCTGTTTTATTGAAGAAATGCACAGCATTGGGATTTCTTTGGAAGGAATGATGCTAAAGCTGAAACTCCAGTACTTTGGCCACCTCATGCGAAGAGTTGAGTCATTGGAAAAGACTCTGATGCTGGGAGGGATTGGGGGCAGGAGGAGAAGGGGATGACAGAGGATGAGATGGCTAGATGGCATGTGAGTTTGAGTTTGTGAGATGTGAGTTTGAGTGAACTCCGGGAGTTGGTGATGGACAGGGAGGCCTGGCGTGCTGCGATTCATGGGGTCGCAAAGAGTCGGACACGACTGAGCGACTGATCTGATCTGATAGGTCAATAATACAAATAATAAATCCTGAGAATTTACCCTATAGGGAAAAATAAGACAAATTTAAAGGGTGCATGCACAAAGATGTACTCTGTAGCTGAACACTGGAACTACCAATGAGTCAAAGATTGGTTAAACAAATGATGGCAAGATTGTACAAATAGGGAATTCTGGTATAATCAAAAGAATTATGTTTTCTAACATGGAAAGACGCTGGACATGTCTGGCAAAGTAAAAAAGTAAACTTTAGAGTTGTGCATAGTATGATTCTGTTTTTATAAAATGATTACCAGCCTGGCTGTTGCTGCTATGCATGCACGTGCGCACACACACACACACACACACACACAATTTTAGTGACATGCAAAAACCAAACCAAACTAAACTAAAAGAGATAAGAGGTTATGTACCAGGTTGCTAACATATGGTTTTGTTAGCAGGTGATATTATGGGCATGTTCACATTCTATTTTGTGCATGTCTGCATTTGAATGTTGGTACAAGAAAATGAATCTTAATCAGAAAATGCAGGTATCTTCATTAAGAAATAGAAATAAAATTTAATAATAACTTATGAAGTAAAATATTCCTGATTAAGCCCAGAACTCTTTCTCTTCTCCCCTTCCTTCTTTTTTGTAACGTATATGCTTAACACAAGCCTTTAAAGTGGTTCATATGTACCTTTTATTTCAAAGTTTAAGACTCTCAGGCTGAGGCCAGTAAGTCAACCTGCCCAAAAAGACGTGACTGTACTTTCTGTTACAATTGCATTTTACAGCATGTTCTGAATGTTCTGTTTAAGCAACGAGAAGAGTAAGTCCCTCTGCTATGATCCTGGTCACAGGAAAAGTGAAAGTGAGTAAGAACCAAACCAGCATGATTGGCAATAGTTGGCAAATTGCCGGTCACGTCTGATGAGTACTAGATGACCATGGCAAAGGAAAGCTGCTGTCTTGGCTACCCCAGGGGGCAAATCTGTCCTCTAAATGTTCCCTGAATGAATATCTTTAGTGTTTTGACTGTGATTGAAGTCAACTTCTTGTCTTTGTGAGTTTGAAATAGGTTCTTAACAGCCACCTATCCTTTTGTTTTCCATCAAAAACTGTATTCAGGTCTGTTACCTTCTTAAGTTACACTTTTTAACAACTATTATAGGCTTATAATTTCCACACCTGTTCACTATTGTCTATAACAATGTCAACATCAAGATCAAGCCTGTAATATTGTACAAATAATAAATCTGGACTGACTGAAAAGTGAAAGAAAGTGAAGTCGCTCAGTCATGTCCGACTCTTTGCAACCCCGTGGACTGTAGCCTACCACGCTCTCTGTCCATGGGATTTTCCAGGCAAGAGTACTGAAGTGGGTTGCCATTTCCTGCTCCAGAGGATCTTCCTGACTCAGGGTTGAACCTGGGTTTCCCGCATTATAGGCAGATGCTTTACCATCTGAGCCACCAGGGAAGAGTCTGATCTCCCATCTTAACACAACTTATGCATGTATGTTAAGTCACTTCAGTTATGTCTGCCTCTGTGCAACCCCACAGACTGTAGCCCACCAGGCTCCTCAGGCAAGAATACTGGAGTGGGTGGCCATGACCATGGGATCTTCCTGACCCAGAGATCGAACCCATGTCTCTTATGTCTTCTGCATTGGCAAGCGACTTCTTTACCACTAGCGCCACCTCAGAGAAGGTGATGGCAACCCACTCCAGTGTTCTTGCCTGGAGAATCCCAGGGACAGAGGTGAGCCTTGTGGGCTGCCGTCTATGGGGTCGCACAGAGTCGGACATGACTGAACCAACTTAGCAGCAGCAGCAGCGCCACCTGGGAAGCCGTTACAACTTCAGTTCAGTTCAGTTCAGTTGCTGAGTCGTGTCTTAACTGTTTGCGACCCCACAGACTGCAGCATACCAGGCCTCCCTATCCATCACCAATTCCCGGAGCTTACTCAAACTCATGTCCATTGAGTCAGTGATGCCATCACAACTTAATAGAGGACAATTTAAAAGTTAGGAACTCAGAAAGTATTTATGACAGTCTCTCGTGTTCCTGATGTGAATTCAGACACTATTTTGGCTAGATTGTGCCATTTCATGTTTAGATATACTATTAAATTGTATATGGCTACTTGACCATTCAGAACCCTCATTGTTTTGTTGCCAAAATTTAGTGTAGACTTAACAATGACGGTGTCTTGGTTCCAAAGGTGAGCATGGGTTCTATTCATAGGGAACTCTTGAAGGAGTCATTCCGTGTCATGAGACTGAGCTTCTCAGAACACTTGATCCCACAGAGATATCTACTACAAGTCAGAATCAGAGGTGCTGAGGCCCTAGAATGTGGCTCAGTAGTCTGCTACCCTGGACCTGAAAAGGCCAGTGGATGTACAGATGTACACCAGCACATTATGTATCTCTTTACATCACAGACATCCAGGAAAATCTGCTGAATTGAACTAACCAGCGGCAGAGAGAACAGAATGGATCTTACCTTCGGTGAGGCTTCTTTAAAGAGAACCATAAAGGTGTGTGTGGTGAGCTCTTCAAAGCGCTTTGCCTTTATGTAGAGGAATCAAAGATAGTAAATAAATAAGCCAAATAAATAATAAGCCTCCAACCCAAACACAGAAATGGAACACTCCACCCATTTTCTGGAACTCACTATTCCCAGACTACTTCTGAGGTTGGCAAACGGTTCCCCATGCCTGATGCCCAGCATTTGAAGGTGACTGGGGCATCCTCTGTGGGGCTGGTGTCAATGCAAGACAGCCTCACTAACACTTCAAAAGGCCATTTGTCTATACATTATAGATCAACTGTGTGCAGATTATAAAGGGTGTGCATGTGTGTGCGGGGGTGAGGGTGGGGGTAAAATGCCTTTATACTTAGTAAAATAGTGCCAATATATTTGAGCATGCCTGGGAGCCAGATCACAAATAAGCTAAAACTAGTTAAATATACCTTTTTTTGTCTTTTTAGGGAGGATGCATTGGGCTTAATGCATTAGGGGGTTAAACCTTTGAAGAAAAGGGTATCACTTATTTTGCCTCTTTTCCTGTTGATAGGCAACTGTCTTTACAGTGAATCTGGAAAATCTAAAGTGAAAAGCACCTGGGGAAAAAAAAAAAAAAAAGGCCTTTCGGGGCGTGGTCCCTATGGTGGGCCCGGGAATGCTCAGGACATATCGCCGCCTGTTTCCCGCCCTTGGCACCTGTAGTCTGGGCTGAATTAAATGCGAAGGCTGTGAGACGTCCTGCAGCCGTCCGATCCCATTCTCGCCCGCAAAGAACCATCCAAGTGCTTACTTCAGCACAGAATTTTCCAAAGGAAATTTTACAAGCAGAGGAAATGAAGGACAGTAAGAAACGGACCCCATCCCTGGAGTCTGGCACCAAACCCAGCAACAGCGGGGCCCCAGGCGTCTGGCGGTGGAAAGCGAGCGGGTGCCTGGGACTCAACGAGACGAGTCTGTGAATGGAGGAGTCCGATGCTCCCCGCAGGACTCACCTTCCTCCTCAATTAGAAATCAGACAGTCTGCCCATGGTCCACGGACCTCGTCAGGAAAACGCGGGATTCCAGCGTCTCACCAGATCAGGGAAAACGGGGAGGAAGCCGACGCGTTTTCCAACAACAAGGACTCGGAAAACCGCGACTGGGGAACGGCAGCCTGTTCCGCGCCGGTAGAACTTGCTCGGATTTGGAGCCGCCGGGGACCGGTGAAGACGCACGCGAGGCAGGTAAGGTACAACGCGGGCGGTCAGTGTGCGCGCCGCGAATCCTCAGGAAGGGAGGGGTTACCCTAGAAATCCAGGTGGGCGCCCAACAGACACGAACGTGACCGCACACACTGCAAAGGCGAGAATAACCTTTCTCGCAGAGGCGAGCGTGCACCGAGACACACTCCGCAAAGTGTAGAAGTGCCTGCACTTAAGCGGGGGAATCAACCCATCTCTGCAGCCGCAGACGCGAGGGCAGACATCCCCGGCGCCCCGTGTCCGGGATAGAAGCGGGTCATCCCGGGACCAAGGACACGGCGTCCTACTGTAGCCCCGAGGAGTCACCGGAGAATAGGCAGAGACGGGCAGCGGAAGCTGCTCGCCTGCGCGAAGGGGACACATTCGGGGGTGACCAGAACAAGGAGCTCAACCGCTGGGAGCCGGGGAGAGTTGGCGAGGGAGGTCGGGAGGGAGTGGAGCCTCTGGGACCCGAGGCCACCCCAGGAGAGGAGTCGGGGTGCCGGTGGCACAGGGCAAGCCCCCTCCAGCGCTCGGCACCCCGCGCCTCCCCGGCTCCCACTCCTCTGCCTACGCTCGCGGGCGGCGTCGGGAGCCCCTCACTGACCTGCGGATCGGGGCGCGCGGATGTCCCCTGCCGGCTCCCGAGCTCGGGGTGGGACGGGCTGCGTCGAGCTCCTCGCAGGCGCTCCGGGTCTCGCCGATCTGCGCAGGAGAAGCGGTCGGCGGGAATGGTGGAGCGCACCGGTGCTGCGCGCGGCTGGGGCGCACGGGCTGGCGGCGGGCGCAGCGGGAGGCTTCCCTCCGCCCGGCAGCCACACAGCCAATGGCGGCGAGCGGGGCCCACTCCCTGCCGCCCCCCAGCCCCTGCTCGGGCGGACACTCTGTGCTAGGACTGGAGCCAGGCTCCGGCAAGGGAGGAGCTTGCGCCAGCGTCGGAAAATCCTGGAGCGGGAGGAGACTCTTGCGCAGGGAACCCCATCTGGGGAAGGCAGATGTGGTGGCCTCAACTTTTGTACGTGTGTGTGTGTGTGCGCGCGCGCGCGCACGCATTGAGGGAGGCGACTGGGGACTTAGGGACCTTTCTCTTCAGGCAAAAGCATCTACTTTCTGACAACTCTTCCCCTCTTTTGTGAATCCCACGCAGCCCCCAACTCCAAACCACGAGTCTCGGTGCATCTCAGGAAGCCCAGCTCTGAGCTGCGTTGGGGGCATCGCCCGGTCCTGTGATGTGCCTCGCCTCAGACCTCTCTCCTCCAGCGTTTCTCTTCTTCCCCCTTCCGAGACCTTTGCCAGATCATCAGATGAGATGAATAGGATTGCAGTTTCCATCACTGACAGGGAGACAGGCAATCCTAGAAATTCCCTACTGGGCCACTGGCTCAGAGAGTCACACATCTTAAAAGAACTCTATACAGGGAGCCTTTAACTGGTATGCCTAACACCGGTTACCACTCAGCCCTGTGACCTTCCCCCAGTGATTCTGGATTCCTGTTTTTTCAACTGGAAAGCGAGAGGCTTGGATGATTTGATGTCTGAGGTCTCTTCCACTTTGACAATCAACAACCCAAGTGGCCCTCTGGCCTCTATGGCCTGCAAAGGGCTGAGCCCTGGGAGGTGTCCCTGGCGTGGCCTCCGGTCCCTGCTCTGCCTGCCGGGCTGCATTCACCTTGGTGTCATCTCCCTGATGAGATGGCCAGGAGCACAAATCAATATAAAAAGATGCTGCTCAAGCCTTGGTGACCATGTAAATTTGCCCAGATACTGCCACCTACCAGCGTCCAGCTCCTGCGGTCATGGTAGCTGTACCCCTGTTCAGTGGTTCTCCAGGTAGAGGCCGATGGGGGTGGCAGGCTTAACTTTGAGCCCCCTTTGCTAAGAGAGCAAAGGCTCTATCTCTCCCATTTCCTTCTGCAGGGAGATTGTCCATATGTTCATCTTTTCTGTGTGACTCTTTGTGTATAGGATCTAAAAAGCAGGATGCTGGAATGAGTTGCACTATCCAGAGGGCATATTAGGAGACGTGTTTTTCTCGCAACACACTTGCCTTTGTATCCTAAACTTTACTGTCCACATGCTACTTTCATGAATTGTCCTACATCCACTTACCACTTGCTCTATTAGGTACTTAGATTTCTATTTAGCCTCCTCATAAGCAGTAACGTCCACGAAATCATTTCTTTGTTATAAACCAATTGTATTTCAATACAAAATAAGTAATAAATAATCTGTGAGGATTTTCTTGGTGTTTCCTGAACTTGGTTTCCTAGGGCTGCTGTAACAAATTTCCAAAAACTGTTTCAAAACTGATGTGAGAGGCAAAGCTTCTCTTCTATTAATTTTTAAAAATTTTCATGTACAAATGATTTAGAAAATGTTAATTGTCAAATCTGTCTTCAAAAGTAGGTTAGGCACCATTCAAGGTCCTGGGAGTTTGTGGGCACAGTTTAGAGACATAGTACCAGCTTCTAGCAAGCATGATCACCCTATCTTTCCCCCAACCCTTTTCTGCCTTATTCAGAGAGAGATGAATGTTTTTTTCAAAAAGTATGGAATTTGGAATCAGATGGAGAGTCATTAAATTCTGATGCTCTCATTTATTACCTGTGTGATTTAAGCCAATCACTTCTCTAAGCCTCAATATAATAGTGTCCACATTGTTATGTTGTTGTGATGGTTAAATGTGTGTGTGAGCTTGCACACATATATACATACACACAGAGTTCCTAGCAATTGCCTTGCATATAATAAATGCTTAAAAATATTAGGTCCATCTTTTCTTCCTTGCTACCATCAAAGCAGCATTCAGAATTACTTTGTCCATTCTCTAATTTCCTTCTAGGTTATCAGGAATCTTACGTTCTGTGTCTAATATCCCCAGATTCTCTGCTTCTTTTCCTTAATTCCTTCATTTCTGCCCTGCTTATGATTCCTTCTCAAACTCTGTCCTCTCTCTCATGCCTCCATCTCTCTTCTTTCAAGCAGTTCCCCCTTTCCATCTGCCACAATTTCATAGATCTGTGCCCTGTAAAGGAGCTAAGATAACTCAGAGAAGACTGTGGGCCATAAAAATTCTTACTTCTTTTGCTCTTTCATGAACTATCAATAGTCCTTTTTGTTTATTTGCTTGTTTAAATCATAGTATTGCCCCCAAAGTGTGAAGAAATTTATGTTATCTAATGCTGTGGAAAAATTCCTGGACCACGGTCCTATTAAATTTGACGGACATTTTTGAGCATCTGCTATATGCCAAGCAGTGCCCCAGCACTAGGGAGATAAAAAATAAAGCCAAAGTCTTCTAAAATGCTTACAGTTCAACCGGGCAGACAGACATATAAATACCTACTTTGAATATAAGTGTGCCTTGTGAGGCTTCAAACAGTGCATGTGAAAGAATCCCCTGTGCTTTTGTGGTCATGAGATTGTCTCGGGCTGGCCAGTCAAAGTACTCAACCTGCCCACAGCCCCCGCTGAGTGGGGAGCCCTGTTCTGCTGCCCCGGAGCAGAGCTTATTGGTTTTGTCTTCATGTGATGGATGTCCACATTTTTTTTTTTCTTAGCCACCCGTCATCGTGCCACTGTTTGAAACTTTGTGAGAGGCAGAGCCCATCTATCACTGATGAAGCCTGAAAGGCCGTATACTCTTTCCCATCCTCTGATCACCACCTAACACCAGTGTAGCTGGGGTGAGAGCATGTGACCTAGGCTTGGACAGTCGAATATACCTCCCTTGGACCTGGAATTGAAACTTGGTCACACAAAAGAACTGAGATGAGGAGAGTGCTTTCTGGAAGTGACTGTGACACTGTCCAGGTTCCAGGGGGGCTGGGGGACAAGCAGTGAGACCTGGTTTCCAGCGCCCAGTGTCAGTTACATGTCATGGCTTCTTCTGTTCAGGGATGGCAGGAGTATCCACCCTCAGCTAATTTGGAGGTATGACTTGGCTGCTGTTTTGGCTTCTCAGCCTCCATTTGTTTCTGTTCATTTTCTGAACCTCTCTCTGATCCAATATCCTTTCAATATATATTTTTTTCTTAAATGAGCCAAACTGGTTCTTAGCAACTAAGAATGCTTTGGCTGACTGCTGATACAAAGTCTCTACCTCAACAAGGAGAATGCTAGCTAACTGATCCAGGTAACTTCTCCTTCTAGGACATTCAAATTGGAAATATGTGAGTCGGTCAATCAGAACCCAGAACAGAAGCTAAAAACACACAACCAGGGGCTATGAGATAGCAGGGACTGTGTAGGCTGAAATTGTGAGTAAGTTATGAACAAGCAAAAGTTATAAGCTAGCAGAAATCAAAGCATATGCAGAAGGGAGGAAGAGGTGGTTGGCTGACAGCTGCAAGGAAGCAAAAGTCAGAGGCACTGAGTCCCCATGATGGGGAAGGAATGGATGAACCCCTGCTCTCCAAGCTTTAGATCACCCTTGAATTTGAACTGTTTTCCATTTTCCAAACTACATTTCCATTTCTGTGAAACTGATTAGCCATAGCTATTCATGGTTCCTTGAAATTCCAGGTGCTCTCTTTTCAATGTATATCCTTATAACAATTCCACTATTATTTGAGGTAACCAGAATAAGACTTTCCATATGATCAAAGGATCCCAAAGATTACAGTGATGCTAAGACCCAGGACCCAGTAGACAACTGTCAAGTGTTATACTTCAGTAGTCACTGACCTGCCTCTCCAAAGATGTCCTTTGGTTTCCTATTTTCCTGGAAGTTTCCCAGCAGGAGTACCCTTCCTCTGGGCCAGAAGATACTAGTTTATAAGAAGCCCCTGTTTAAAATGTGCTCTATTCCTCGGAGGGAAAGACGGACCAGAGGTACTTCTCTCTGCATTAGCTATTAGCACCTGAGCAAATTAAATGAGTTCGTTCTTAAATTTGAACACTTAGAGGTCCAATGTTCTTGCCTGGAGAATCCCAGGGATGGGGGAGCCGCGTAGGCTGCCGTCTATGGGGTCGCACAGAGTCCGACACGACTGAAGCGACTTAGCAGCAGCAGCAGCAGAGGTCTGATAGGGGATGAGCTGGTTATAGGGCAGAAAAATCGGACACAAGGGTGAGGTGGGGGAGGGGATGATAGAAAATGGCGGTGAGAGGTCCCGGGACACTTCCCCATGGGGGGATGTCCCTCTGGGCAGCCAGTGTGGAGTGCTGGGGGCAGCGCGGCCACAATGGCAGCCGGCGTGCACTTCACAGTCTGCCTTCTGCCGGCTCCAGAGCGTGACTTTGCATAGTTTCCGGTACCCTTCAGCTCTCGTAGCAAGTTGGGCTGAGCTAACATGGCAGCATAAGATGGCCATCTTGTCTGCTTGCTTTGCAGTTCTGCTCAGAAATTACATTAGCTGTGCCTTGAGGTTTCCTGAATTCATTACCACAGCCTTCATTTTATCTCGCGAAACATACAGTGCCCTCTCATGGCTTGTGCAAAAGGAAGTGTCTATGTGTCTCATCTAATCAGTGAATGGTATACATTCTAGAAAAAAAGTAGTGATTCTGTTAATGAAACTTGACACAGGAAGGAATGAATTTACACACGCTACTGTGTTTCAAGGGAGAGAAGATGCATTGAAACTGCTTTAATGAAAGCAGAAGTCTGAAGTTATCTCTATAGTGGTTTATTTATTTTGTCAAAGTCTAAAATGTACCTCAGGGTTTGGTGTTTTTCTTCTTCTGAGACTAGTGGGTAGAACTCTTCTCAGAATAGCAGTGAGTCACATCAGGGTGCAGGTAGGAGAAAAAAAACATAATGCCAGGGACCCATCTTTTCTTTCTTAGCTACACACTGCATCTGCTGGGAGCTTTGCTTGCCCGTCAGTTCTGTTTGTGTGGCCAAGTGACTTACTGTGAGTTATAAATCAGCGATGAGCAATGTGAAAAGCAGACGGGGAGTTGAATGCATCCTCCACATCTCTGTCTTGTGACTGGCTGGAGTCCATGTGCAATTTTGAAAAGGATGTTTGGAAAGGATATTCATCATTTTAAATTGCTCCGTGGGAGCTTTGCAGTTCATAATGTGCCTCTCAGGTACATCTCAGAGACGGCTTTGCCTTGAAGTGGTTTGCAATTTCATAACAGCAAAAGGGCAACTTTGGGGTGTTAGGCTAGAAAAGCTAATTTTGAAAGAATTAGCAAGAAATAAGTTTGGGAGGGAGGGTGAGTAGAGGAAGCTGAAATATTTGGGCTGAATTCTACCCCATAATATCTGGCACTGGAAATTCCCTTGGTGTGCCAATAACTTTGCTGTCCATGCCTCAGCCCAACCCTCAAATACCATTGGGAAAATCTACTAGGGCTTGAGCCTTCAGATGATGAAAATATATTTGCTCTTGTGGAAAAACAGTTAAAAACCCCGACGTATGATAGTTTAACAATGCTTGAGTTGACCATCTGCAAGAAAATCGTTACTGAAATGTTTCTGAGCCAAACACATCTGCTGCGCTCTTTGCCTTATTTTGCAGCTTTACTCAGAGCAATCCCAGTCGGCAGTGCTGTGTGCTGTGTGCTATGTGAGTGGTGTTGACTGTCACGTGGAGAGTTGGTGTGTGGGCACCACTGCCCCAGACATCCAGGTGAGAACGAATCAGCAATCAGCAGCCTGGGAAAATAGGCATCTTGAGCCCGTGTGCTCTAAGGTCAAGAAGAGAGGAAACCAGGGTTGGATTTTGATTCAGCATAATAAATATGAGTATTATGTGTACAGAATAGGAAGGATGAGATTCCCACAAACCCTGAAGGGGGAGGGGAGGGAAGAGCCGAAGATCCGACAGGACTGCTATTGCAGAGAGGGCCCTATTCTTTCATATGCTAAAATGTCTTTTAGAAAACCTCCAGAAGAGATTTCTGTACAAAGCACACATGACACTAATTGGGAAGTGGTGC
The DNA here is from genome assembly GCF_027580195.1 of Bos mutus. Lineage (NCBI taxonomy): Eukaryota > Metazoa > Chordata > Mammalia > Artiodactyla > Bovidae > Bos > Bos mutus. The sequence goes on from NC_091628.1 coordinate 24,814,256, forward strand.
TATAAAAACTATAAGGGTAGTAATTGTATTTCCACCTCTTGCATCGATAGTCAAGGCAGATAGGTAGAGAATGTTTTCCCTGAATAGCGCCTTGCAGTTTAAACCTCCTAAACATGGTCTGTTAGTCAGCACGACCTTTTTGAGCACCTCCCTTGTGCCTGGAGCTTGTTCACAGTCAGAATAAGATAGAGTTGAGCTGGAGTAGATGATCATCAGGAAAATATCTGAGAAAACAGACCCTTCTGGACATACTGTGGTCCGCCCCACCACTCTCACCCCTGCCCAGTGTGCAAAAACTCCCATCTTGCCTTTTTCTAGTTTTTTTCTTAAAACAAATTTTATTTCCTATTTTCTCATCCTCTTGGTTTTCCTTTACCTACTTCATCATGAAGTGAAGTCGAAGTGAAGTCGGTCAGTTGTGTCCGCCTCTTTGCGACCCCATGGACTGTAGCCTACAATGCTCCTCCATCCATGGGATTTTCCAGGCAAGAGTACTGGAATGGGTTGCCATTTCCTTCTCCAGAGGATCTTCCCAACCCAGGGATCGAACCTGGGTCTCCCACGTTGTAGGCAGATGCTTTACCATCTGAGCCACCAGGGAACTTCATCATGAACTTCCACTTAATTTCATCCAGCTCTTCCACCCAGCGGCCCTATAGCTTTCATGGTTGATCATCTGCTCTTATTCTCACTTCCGTCTTTCCCCCTCTGAGATTTCGGGGGTCTTTACTCCAGTGGGCTTCAAACTCAGTGCCCGTAAGGTACAGGAAGACTTCCCAAGAGAGGACTTGTGCAAAAAAAAAAAAAAATAGTTTTAAGGGAAATTTCAATTTTATATCAAGTATTTTTCTTAAATTGACCACCTTGAGAATTTACAAGCATTTGTAATACCCTTTCTCGTACTACACATGAGAAAGATGTGTACCTCACTGATCCCAAATCTTACTATGGGAAATAGGAATATAACCGATGGCCTATATTTGCTATAACTTAATCTAGAAAGATGGAGAAGGCAATGGCACCCCACTCCAGTACTCTTGCCTGGAGAATCCCATGGACGAAGAAGCCTGGTAGGCTGCAGTCCATGGGGTTGCTGAGGTCGGACACGACTGAGCGACTTCACTTTCACTTTTCACTTTCATGCATTGGAGAAGGAAATGGCAACCCACTCCAGTGTTCTTGCCTGGAGAATCCCAGGGACGGTGGAGCCTGGTGGGCTGCAGTCCATGGGGTTGCTGAGGTAGGACACTACTGAGCGACTTCGCTTTCACTTTTCACTTTCATGCATTGGAGAAGGAAATGGCAACCCATTCCAGTGTTCTTGGTTGGAGAATCCCAGGGATGGGGAAGTCTGGTGGGCTGCTGTCTATGGGGTCGCACAAAGTCGGACACGACTGAAGTGACTTAGCTTAGCTTAATCTAGAAAGAAGTAAATTCACCTGTGGATGAAATAATTAGAAAAAACTTCTTATTTACCTTACTGGGCTTCCCGGGTGGCGCTAGTGCTAAAGAATCTGCATGCCAATACAGAGGAGATGCAAGAGACACAGGTTCAGTCCCTGCGTCAGGAAGATCCCCTTGAGTTGGAAATGGTAACTCACTCCAGTATTCTTGCCTGGGGAATCCCATGGACAAATGAGCCTGGCAGTCCATGGGGTTGCAAAGAACTAGACATGACCGAGTCTCAGAGCATACATATTAACCTTATTAAGAGAACTTTCAATAAAATGTTAGCTTGTATGTTTAATAGTTATTTATAAAAATTAAAATAAATCTATGTTTTGGTAAAAAGCTTTAATATATGAAAATTATTCATCAGTTATATATTAATAATTATAATAGTAATTAATTTAGAAGAAAATTTTTAACCCTATGCTCACAGAAAATATAAAACTTACATTAAAACTTCAGTTTGTATACAGTTGGCCTTGAACAGTGGAGGATTGGGGCGTCACCTCTCCCCACAGACATTTGAGTTTAGCTCACAGTTGGCCGTCCGTACTCAGTTACTCCATGTCTGTGGTTCTTCATCCTGGGATTCAGTCAACACCTGAACCTGTAGTACTGTAGCATCTGCTATTGAAAACATTCCGTGTATAAGCAGACCTGTGTAGTTTAAACCTGTGCTGTTCAGGGGGCAACTCTATATGTTTGTTGAGTGAGGGTGATAAATAAAGAACTTGTGATTTAAAAAATACATTGTGAAACTCAGTTGCCAGGGAAGATATGTGGACCATAAGAACAGATTCAAATAAAAAGAAAGATGTAAAATTTCAATTTAAGAGCACTTTTATCTATTTTTAAATGGATGATGGTGGGTACCAAATTTATATGGTACTAAAATTCCTTGATTACTGCTATAGACTGAATGTTTGTGTCCCCTCAAAATTTATAAGTTGAAAACTAATCGTCAGTGTAATGGCATTTGCAATATTAACCAATCACCCTTTCACACTGTGGTGTTGATTAGACAAGAATAAGAGGGAGAGAAGAGAAAGTTTCTGATTCCTTGAAAAAGTCATACCTTGAAATTTCAAGAGGGCAAATTGAAGAACACTGATGTAGTACAAGGGTAAGCAAACATTCTGTAAGTGACCAAATAATACCTATTTTAAGCCATGGTGTTTTTGTGACAACGTCACCTCTGCTGTTGTAAGCAGCCGAAGAGCATATGTAACAGAGACCTGGCTGTATTCCAATAAATCTTTATTTGTAAAAGCAGACAGTAAGCTGAATTTAGCCAACTCCCAATATAATACATTATCCATGACCCACAAGAAGCCTGGGCAGTGGTTGAGGCTTGAAGTTACCTAAAAGGAATATTCGCTTCACATAATCAAGATGCGGATATCCGGCTTGATCTTTTTCCTGTCACTGAAGGCCAAGATTCTCAGATCTTTGGGTGTCCTCACAAAGTAGCAGCTGACTTCTCCCATGTTTTCTGAGAGAGAGCAAGGAGGAAACCACGATGCATTTCTGAACTGTTATAAGTCACACATTGTCACTTTTGTCACATACTGTTTGCTAGAAATGAATCATTAAGTCTGAGCCTCAGAAAAGAAGAAATACAGATGGCCAAAAGGCACATGAAGAGATATTCAGCATCGCTAATTGTTAGAGAAATGCAAATCAAAACTACAGTGCGGTATCACCTCACATCAATCAGAGTGGCCATCATAAAAAGTCTACAAATAATAAGAGTTTGGGATTAACGTGGGCTTACCTGGTGGCTCAGATGGTAAAGAATCTGCCTGCAATGCAGGAGACCTAGGTTCGGTCCCTGGGTCAGGAAGATCCCCTGGAGGAGGAAATGGCAACCTACTCTGGTATTCTTGCCTGGAGAATTCCACAGACAGAGGAGCCTGGTGGACTACAGTCTGTGGGATCAAAAAGAGTCAGATATGACTAAGCAACACTTTCATTTTCACGTGTTTTGGGGATCAACATATATACACTACTATATGTAAAACAGATAACCAACAAGGACTTAACTGCATAGCACAGAGAATTATACTCAATATTTTGTAATAACTACTATATGTAAAACAGATAACCAACAAGGACTTAACTGCATAGCACAGAGAATTATACTCAATATTTTGTAATAACTACTATATGTAAAACAGATAACCAACAAGGACTTAACTGCATAGCACAGAGAATTACACTCAATATTTTGTAATAACCAATATTTTGGAAATGAATTTGAAAAAGAATAGATATACATATATGCATAACTGAATCACTTTGCTGTCTCAGTTCAGCTGTCTACCTGAAACTAAAATAATATTGTAAGTCAACTATACTTCAATAAAAAAAAAAAAAGTCTGACTCTCAGAATACACCTTTTTAGAACAGGATTGTCAGAGAGTCTGTGGACATATTTTAAAGACACTACCAAGCTGTTGTGATGTCTTGTTTTGGTTGATATGTTTTAAGAAATCTCAGTTCAATACTTGGAAAAGGGAATATTTTAATAACTTTCTTAAATAGTTTGTGGCTATTCTTAGATGCAACACCAAATACTAAGTTTCTTAAAGGTGAATTGCATCATAGAATCTGAAACCATATCCATGAACTTTTCAAAATCTGTTACATTAAAATTTATTGGTTTATTTTGTGCTTTGAATCGCTATTTTACCCATTTATTTTGTAATGATGCATTCTGTAACATGATGCATTGGTCAGTTGGAATATTGATTCTTTGAATTATTCAGCTCTGTCAAATGTTGGCATATTTCATTATACAGTGTAAAATATTTTATCTGTTAATGTTGCTAATCATCAGAAAAGTCTTTGAGCATTGAAAAACTGCCAGGCTTGCACTGGTAGATACAATTTTTCTAAAATTCTGATTTTCACTGCAAATCTTGAATCTTATCCTTGGCAACAAAACTGTCAGTTGCTTTCCTTGAAGTGACAGTCTTATTGGTTCATTGTTGAGAAAGTTTCTGCCAAATACTCATGTCTAAATAAACATGCTGCTGCTGCTGCTAAGTCGCTTCAGTCGTGTTGGACTCTGTGTGACCCCATAGACGGCAGCCCACCAGCCTCCCCCGTCCCTGGGATTCTCCAGGCAAGAACACTGGAGTGGGTTGCCATTTCCTTCTCCAATGCATGAAAGTGAAAAGTGAAAGTGAAGTTGCTCAGTCGTGTTCAACTCCTAGTGACCCCATGGACTGCAGACTACCAGGCTCCTCCATCCATGGGATTTGCCAGGCAAGAGTGCTGGAGTGGGGTGCCATTGCCTTCTCCGCATGATTCTTCACCAAATCAAGTAAAAATGGCAGTCTCTGAAAAAAGTTGCTCATTCAGCTCAGAACTCAAGCAACTGTCCAAGTCCTTTTTTTGAGACGACCATCATACTTCAGTGTGTAGCAGGGGTACTTTTTGAACACTTCCCGTTTCATCAGATTATAAAAAACCAAGTACATCTAAGGACTGATATTTAATAAAGTTAATAATTTGTATTGCTTTGTTAACAGTCATTGTAAGGTGAAACTGTTCTCTGGCTTTTTTTTCCCCTCCTGCCAGTGAGTGGCAGTGAAGTACAATGTGCATTATAGTAGCACACTGATTTCACACAAAACTAGTACATGATACCAGTACACTTAGAAGCCATTGCCTCGATTTGTGTTTAGCCACCAACAGCTTTCAGAGAAGGCAGTGGGAACCCACTCCAGTACTCCTGCCTGGACAATCCCATGGACGGAGGAGCCTGGTGAGCTGCAGTCCATGGGGTGGCTAAGAGTCAAACACGACTGAGCGACTTCACTTTCACTTTTCACTTTCATGCATTGGAGAAGGAAATGGCAACCCACTCCAGTGTTCTTGCCTGGAGAATCCCAGGGATGGGGGAGCCTGGTGGGCTGCCGCCTATGGGGTCACACAGAGTCGGACACGACTGAAGTGACTTAGCAGCAGCAGCAGCAACCAACAGCTTTAGCCATCATTGCTTTTGTACCATCTATGCAAAACAGTGCAATGAAAAAGACAAATAATGTCTCAGTATTATTAAAATAGTTGTAAGTTTATACTTGACAGTAACTTCAATGACCCTCAGAGGCCGACAGCCCGTATTTGGGGTACTGCTGTCCTAAGGCATTGGCTAAAGACTGATTTCTCCTGAGAAAGTCTTGTGTCTTGTGTGAATCTTCTCACAAGCTTTAACCTTGATCTTCTGTCTTCCTATCTCCACCCCTCCCCACCAGCCATCTCCCACCACCATTGCCTTTACCCAATATGCCCAGGGGCTGTACTTGTTTTCTTGGGAGAGACTGTCTTCTGACTTGTTAAGTTTTGTGGGGAATATTTTAAAAAGATTTACCTTAAGTATTGAAAGTTTATCTCATTCAGATGATAGAAGTTACCTTAAAATGATTTATTGTTAACAACAACCATCTTAACTCCACTGGAGGACTGTCATAGCCTTGGTATTAATGTTGGTGAATTTTCTAAAGTATAGGACATGTTAGTAAGTCATGAAACTAAAAGTGAGAGAAATATTCTTTTCCTAATTGAGTGCTGACAATTTATGTGCTCTTAGCCCACCTCTTGCAGGATAAGTGACAAGTATCAGTGACTTAGAAGTGGATCCATGTTCAAGCTGTGACCCCTTAGCTCAGCAGAATAGAGTCAGCACAATGTATGATGTTCAGAGGGACTAATGATTCTTTGATACCTTTTTTTTTTTTTTTTTTCTTTTGTCACACTGACTTGAATCTCTGCACCGTATTATTTGTCATGGTATGCACTGACCACTGAATTTTTTCAGTTTGTCTAAACTCAGTTTTTGCAGAGAGGTTTCAGGTATAAAAGGAGAATCAAAATGGAGTCAGTGTTGACAAGAGAGGCATCTGAAATAGAGCTAAGAGGCCACTGAAGAAGTGTGACTCAAGCACTGCTCAGCCCAGATGAAATCTGAACTTGGACCACTTCTTATCATAACATAGGCATCCAGAACATCAGCCCAAAAACCCAAGATATGTATCTGACCCTTGAAAGTGAAAGTGTTGGTTGCTCAGTTATGTCTGACTCTTTGTGACCTCATGGACTGTAACCCACCAGGTTCCTCTGTCCATGGGATTCTCCAGGCAAGAATACTGGAGTGGGTAGCTTTCTCACTGCTTCCCTTCTCCAGGGGATCTTCCTGACCCAGGGATTGAACCTGGCTGGGTCCCCTGCATTACAGGCAGCTTCTTTACCAACTGAGTCACCAGGGAAGCCCTTACTTACTCTAAAATAATTTGTGACAGCCTATCCCTTAAGGACAAATATTTCCTTTCTTGCATCAGGGTCAGTCACAATTTTTGAACAACCTTCTGGCTTTTGCCTTGATAAGCCCCAGACACTTTCTATTCTCCGGGACCACTCTGAACAGTTTTACCAGAGTCTATGTCTCCTGAATTGCAATTCTTAAGACCCCAAATGAAGCTCTTCTTTTCAGCCTCAGTAGTGATTATTGTTCGACACAGGATAGATTATGCCTTTGCCCCTAACTTTTACTCTAGGTGTGTCAGAACCTCATGCAATCTCTGTAGGAGTTTCCTACTTGGTAATAAGTTGGGAATTAACATCTGCTTGGTCATTTTTGTTGCACTGATCCACCTATTGTTTTAAGAGTCCATGGTGCTACATCTAAATTAGGGCTCTCATTTATCTCTGAGGCTTTGTGTCACATCATTAACTCCCAGTATCCAAATGATGATTTATGCAGACCATTTGGCTACATTCACACAAATTACTTTGAGGGCCTTAGTGTAGCTAATCGAACTCTGTTAGAAAATGTCAGTTAAAAATATTCGTTGCAACAAATTTCGTTTGTAATGAAATCCTTCTTGCTGTTGGGTAGGAGCAAATCTAGATTTTATAGGGCCTGAGATTCACATGACTTTGGGATCCCTCTAAGAAAAAAAAACAAATACAAAGTTATAAAAGAGATCTTAGTTAAAATGAAAAAAAAAGTAAATCACAACAAATTATGGAAGGCTTGAAGATTCAGAGATCTCTGTAGGCCAACTTACCAGAAATGAACACATAGGAATGCTTCCTGATTAGCACCTGGCTTGCTGGCCCCTCCTAGGACACGGGGACATTCATAGCTTCTTGCCTTCATAGACCTGTGCAAGCGAGAGCCCCAAAGGGTCAGCCTTGTTAACTTCACTGTGGATCCACTTTGGCATTGGAAGGACTGTCTATTCCAGATACTGCCACTTTTCAAATCCTGCTGTCAATCTGGCTGTTTTTCAAGTGACCCTAAATCAGGCGAAGTAGAATCTTGAAATAAACTGCAGTGACAAAGACACTTAGGGTCTTGCTTTTCATTAAGCATTTAAAATGTCATTCTAAAATGACATTTTAAAGGCCTGCTTATTCTAAAATTGTATTATATTTCACGTTATTAGACAAGGAAGCCTCTCAGAGTGAGCCAAATACCATCTTTGTCTATAGAAAACTTATGGCTGTTACTGAAAGGAGATTCTACAAATTTCACAAATTCAATTCATGACTCCCATCAATTTTTTAAAGAGGTCTGCCCCTTAGGAAGGCAATTTGAGAGGCAACATTTTAATGATCTCCACTGGAGATCAGGTAGTTCGTTATCTCAAATATCATATTTATTATATTAATAGATTGACATGCTAATAAAAGGGCAAATCCCCATGCATATGTTTTATAGTGAAGGTAAAACCCTCAGAAGCATGAGATTAGAGTGATGTCAGTTAAAACAGCCATAGAGATATGTAAGAGTGATCTTTTAAAATATGCAGCAAGTTGGTCTCTTGTAAGGGATTTTCTTCTCTTCATCTGCCAAGATTATTTAGTGATATCCTCTCTTCTCTAGTATATCAGTTACTTTACTAAATGCATGAGTACAAATAATAAAAGTGAAAAAATAGTCTCCAGAAAAATTTATGAAACCATGATATTGTATAAATACTGCAGGTAATAGATCCATAAAAGGTAAGTGCATCTATAATCCTTCATCTTTTGTAACATCAGAGCAATATATACGGCTTCTAGCTTGTGGTTCTCATTACATGGATAGAATTGGAACATTCTAATCACATGATTACTGAATCAGCTGTTCAGTTTATTTTTGTGCCACAGAAAACTTATTACAAATATCTCATTGATTAATTCATCAGTTTGACTTTGCAGTGGTTTGAGTCAATGTTGGAGATAGCTGAAACCTTGAGATCTAGAGGATGTGTTGTTTAAGTCAATGTAGATAATGACAGAATCATAAGGCTCAGACGTGAGAAAGGATTGTGGTTTATCTGTCAATCCTTGAACCTTCAGACCTTACATTTTGCAGATAGATAATATATCTGGTTTTAGAAAGTTTACAGTATAATTAGTATATTACTTAATGATTACTTAAATAATACTTAATTCATCATTAGAAAAATATATTTTATATTTAACATAAATTACAATGCCCTGGATTGATTAAATTCTATAAGTATTGAGTTTCTATTCTAAGCTCAACTCTGACCACGATAGAAGTTCCATGGAGGTTTACATGACAGGAGGATTAAGAGTTGAAGGATTAGAATAGATTTCTCCAAAGGAGAAACACCCCAATGAAACATTTGGTCATGATGACAATGCATGTGTCAATCTTTGCGGTCCTAACCATAAGTGCTAAAGGAGGAAACCTGAGAAAATAAAGTTCAGTGTTAATGGACTCATCTGGGGACGGTTTAGAAAGATCTAGGCCTTGTCAAATGACATTGAAACGAAGTTGTATTTGGATTGTTGTTTAATTGTTAGATCGTGTCTAACTCTTGTGTGGCTCCATGGACTGTAGCCCTCCAGGCTCTTCTGTCCATAGTGTTTCCCAGGCAAGAATACTGCAGTGGGTTGCCATTTTCTTCTCCAGGGAATATTCCAGACCCAGGGACCGAACCTGTGTCTCCTGCATTGCAGGTGGATTCTTTACTGCTGAGCCACCAAGGATGCCCAGTATTTGGGTAGGTGGACAGTAAAGTAAAACAATGTTTAAAACAGAAAGAATAGCATGGGCAACACTGTGAAGAAAACCCTTATTATCTGTCTCATTAGGAGAGAGAAAATGTTTGTTGGTTGTTTTGTTTTTCTGTTTTTGGCTTTTTTTTTTTTTTTTTGCACTGCTGCTGCTGCTAAGTCACTTCAGTCTTGTCCGACTCTGTGCGACCCCATAGATGGCAACCCACCAGGCTCCCCCATCCCTGGGATTCTCTAGGCAAGAACACTGGAGTGGGTTGCCATTTCCTTCTCCAGTGCATGAAAGTGAAAAGTGAAAGTGAAGTCTCTCAGTCGTTTCCGACTCTTCGCGACCCCATGGACTGCAGCCTACCAGGCACCTCTGTCCATGAGATTTTCCAGGCAAGAGTACTGGAGTGGGGTACCATTGCACTGAGTAATTATTAAATCATTTCTTTGGTCTCTTCCTTTCAAGTTAAATAATCCCAGATCCTCTGACCTTTCATTACACTGTTTTCCAGCCCTCAGCCTTTTCTGAGGCTCTCCAAGCTTTCTGTGTCTCTCTTGAGCCATATGGCCTAACGGATGGAGCTTCAATTAGGGATTCGGGATTCTGACTTCTACTTGTTCTTCTTCCTATTGTGTAGTCTTGACCAGGTGCTTACTGGACCTCTTTCCCTCTGTAATTTAAGGCACTGGACTATGGCCTCTTGACTTCCTTCTATCTCAAAATTCTGAGTCTTAAATTGTGAAACTAGCATTTGATATGAGGTTCTAGTCATGTGGAATATTGGAGAAGGAAAATGGCAACCCACTCCAGTGTTCTTGCCTGGAGAATCCCAGGGATGGGAGAGCCTGGTGGGCTGCCGTCTATGGGGTCGCACAGAGTCGGACACGACTGAAGCGACTTAGCAGCAGACTTAGCAGCAGTCATGTGGAATAAGGTTAAAGGGTTAATTCCGATCTCCTTTATCCTTCATGTATACTTCTCTTTGGACATTCCAATGTCATAATTATATTTAAAAGCCCAGGGTCCAGAAAAAAAGTCTAGTACTTACATAGAAACTGGGTTTCCTTGTCCTTGACTTTATCAACAAAAACATCATTTGCATAAAATGACCTTAAGCACCAGCCACCCTAAGTATGGAGTAAATATATTTTCCTCTTATGGATAATGACAGTTGCTTTTTAAAAAATAATTTAAGCTACTGATCTATAAAGTATTTTGAATATGCCGTTGTGGAAGATTGCATTGAAAGAGTACTGAATTCAGGTTGTTCTCTGACCATGTCCTTCCTTACTGAATCATTCTTCAAGATATTGTCTCTATCCTTCACTTCTTTTTTCCCTATTGTGCAGCATTTAGAAGAATGAAATTATGTCTTTTGCTACAGAGCACAAGACAATTACATGCATAAATTCCGATATTTATTCCATCAGAATAAATTTCACTTGTCTTCCTTAACCTTGGGATAACACAGAGTATTGTAACCTATTAAAGTAAGCATTTGTTGAACAAGTAGGGTGTTGGAAGTAGGGGAGTTCCAAAAACTAAGGCAAACATAAATATTGCTCAAAATGAGATAGATGTACTATGTAGAGGAAATAGGAGTCATAGTTAAAAATATGGCCTCCACCATGGCTAATGTCCTAAGCATGGATGCTGGAGTCAGATGCCTGGGCTTGAGTCCTGTTTCTACCACTCACTGGCTGCATCACCTTGGCCAGTTAAGTATTTTTCTCAAGTTCTAGTTTTCTCCTCTGTAAAATAGTACCTGCCTCATTGGGTTGTTGTGAAGATTGAAGATGCTAACACAAATAAAGTGCCCAGAACACTATCCAACAAAGTCAGAGGTCAGTAAATATTAGCTGTTGTTTTTGTTATTACCTGAGCTTGTAGCTGCTAGTACTGTGTTTGACATTGAGCGATAAAGACCCACAAGACAGAAGCTTGTTTCAGTTTCACAGAGGGATTCTAGAGTAGAAAGTCCAGAGCTGGTCCTTGAAGTCCTCAGGCACCCAAGATGCTTCCAATTCATTATCCCACCATCCCTAAGATGTGACCTTTATCCTCATGATCCAAAATGGTGCTAAGAGCTCAACCCACATTCTCAGCAGTACAATAGAGGAAGGACAAAAGAAAAAGAGGGAAAACTGTGGTATGTCCTACTAGCTGTGTTTTAAGGAAACATCTCAGGAGGTGCCTAAGGTTTTTTTGTCCATAATATTAATATACAAAGGACCGACTTTCTTGATCATCCAGCCCCATTTCACACTTTTAATTTTTAAAGCATCACAAGAGTTATAGTCTGCAGTCTACTGGGGCTCACTATGGCCATGGAATCTTTTTCTGTTATATGTCAACAATACTGATGAACTAAAGCATAAAACAGTTTGACTGAATTGAATATCATTTAGTGTTTTGTACCCAGCTGCCTTTGAAATGTCATTGTCTTCAGTGCTTTGGATGTACCTGAATTGTTCAGATTTTAAACTCAGCACCATAAAATGAGATTTTCCTTCCCCTTTGCGAGTCAGTGCCAAGTTAAGCCCACATTGTAGACTGATTGTATAACAAATGCTTCCATCAAGAGTGCTCTGGGGCAGAAATGGCCAGAAAGTTTGTGTGACAGAACAAGGTGATGTGGCAGGAAAATTAGCTTCGCCCTAGGATTCATATGAATAATAGATGCAATGCAGAATAAAACAATGGTTAAAAAAATCAAAAACCACTTAAATGACAGCAACTCAAGGTCACACACCATGCTGGGTTTGTACAAGGGGGATGGATCACTGCCATACTGAAGTCTGAAATGTGGTTTCTGTGCTCCCTTCTCTGTTAAATGACTATTACTTGGCAGCTATTCATTAACATGAGCAGTAGGATCACTGAATAGAAGGCAGTAATTAGAGTATAATATCTCTTGGTCTATAGCATGTTATCTTTTGTAACTGATCAAAATGGTACATCCAGGGACATCTTATTCAATATTTCTAATGATAATAAAACCTCTACTGAATCAGATTTCTAAATCCTAATGCTGCTGTCTTTGCATAGCAATCAGTAGATCACAGAGTCTTGTAGAGATGATGTGGAAGTGGGTATATTTGGGAATTAAATACGAATTCACTAACAGCATAATTAGGCTAGTTTTGAGAAGCAAATATATTAGTACTAAATATAAGCCCTAGTAAGAACTAGGATTCAAGAACACAACATAATTATCCTGAGAAGGACAGCATCATATTCATAAGTTGAGATATTACTTTTAAATCAGTTCTCCCGTTCTCCCATCTACTGTAAGAAGTGGGTTGATGTTAGTTGAAAATGGCTTTCAGATGACAGGCTCACTACCTATTTGGCTTATTCACTAGAGAAGGAAGAGTAAACGAGCATTTCTTTTTGTTATCTAATGTTTAATGAGTGTGAATGGGTTTCTTTTGAGTAGCTAATGTAGTAAACATAAAATATATGAATGATATTTAACTGTGGCAGACACTTTCCGTTGCCTGTTAAATATCTCCTCACTTCCTGCTTGCTGCCAGAAGCCAGATTTTATTAAAGACAAAAAACACTTGCCTAACTATGTGCTTACAAAGCCTCTTTTATAGTTAGAAGTGCACTGTAGTTGGGCCAGTGAAACAAAGGTAGAATTTGGCTGAGCTTTCTAGGAAAGTGTTTGCTCTCCCAATAAAAATGGATAGATGTAACTGGCATTGCTCTTTTCCTTTCTGCCTTCCTCTTTCCTTGAAGGTATGATGTCTGGAGCTGCAGCAGCTTTCTTACAACCTTGAGGTGAAACGCATCGATTAAAAGCCCCCCAAATGGCTGACTCTGGCTCCAATGTCCCTGAGTGCTGACAATGCCAGCAGTCTACTACCTCCAAACTTCTTATGGGGGTGTGTGGGTGTGTTCAGTCACTCAGTTATGTCTGACTCTTTGTGACCCCATGGACTGTAGCTCATCAGTTCCTCTGTTCATGGAGTTTTCCAGGCAAGAATTTTCCAGGCAACTGGTGTAGATCACCATTTCCTAACTACAGGGATCTTCCTTAACTCAGGGATCAAACCCGTGTCTCTTCTGCCTCCTGCATTGGCAGGCAGATTCTTTACCTCTGCACCACTTGGGAAGCCCTTCGTATGGGTGAATCCCACCTTATTAAAGTCATTGTAAAAATAAATAAATAAAGTCACAAGTTTTTTTGCTTCTTACAGTCAAATATATACCTGATCAAAACCTGGGCCTATATAGAACTTGTTGCCTATTGGAATTACCGTAACATTAACATAGTGTAGGATATTTCAGTGACTCATGAATAAATTAAAAGGAAGACACAAACCTTATTTTTAAAGCTGGACTGATAGGATGCCTTAAAAATCCTGAGGGTTATATTTATGTTGGTCACTCTCCACTGACCATTCCTCAGATCAACTTTTGCCCTTCTCAACCCTCCTCTGAGCCCTAGGAGGCTAACCCTGTGAACTGCATCCCCTGACTCTTTGGCTTCTGTTTTTTCAAACAGTGGTCAGCACCAGCAGGAAGGAGACTGGAGGTTGGGAAGCATAACAGATAATCTTTAGTGTGGCTCGTTCATGTTCCCAAATCCAGTGACTAGAACATAGTACTGATGTTTAATATGAATATAATTGCTTCTCAAGGTTAGCCCAATTGTACTGTTACCTTGCATTTGTATTTAGTTCCCCAAATACTTAATTATGCATCAAGTCTGTAAGCCTGTGATGTACTCATTGTCATGCAAAGGCAGCAGCACTAGGATTTAGTGATCTGAATCAGTAGAGATTTTATTCTCAAATAAAAATATTGAAGGAGAGGTGAATAAGGTAAGTGGTGGGAGAGGGAGGTTGAGCCGTATCTTCCCTGTTCCATCTCTGCTTTAGGCAGACTTTTCTGGCAGAATCTGGATTCTTCAACTCTTTGGTTTCTTGAAAGGTCTTATCTTCTCCATCTCGTTACGTCCATTTCTTCTGTGGTTAATTTCTTGGGGGCATCAACATCTTTTATCAGTTGCTTATCTTGGCCCACATTTTTACAAAAGTTCCTTGAATCACCTGCCAGAGCTCTGTTTGATACAATATTCTTATACCCACATTTCTAAAATTGATGTTAATTTATTTGATGAAAACCGTCAAGTATCTTTTAAAAACTTGTCTGGATTTGGCACGTAACTCAACCGAAATCACATTGATTTGTGTGACTACTTGAGCAGTGTAATCTGTTGTTCCAAATTAACTCACTAGGGGCAAAGTGACTTTAACATTTGCTAATGTATTTGTATTCCATTCCATTTTTATGGCAATGATGAACAGTTTAGAAAATTTCAAACTTTATTTCAACTGTAAAGATATGTTGCCTGGAGTTAGGTATTCTGATCTAATACAATATTTGTGAGATAATTTTATAATGATTTCTAAGTTAATCCTAACAACCTTCCTATGAACAGGGTCAATGTTGTTATCAGTCCTTATTTTAGAAGTCTGACTTCTGAGCAAGGAAGAAGAATGTTCCCCAGCTTATACCACATGCCAGTTAAGGTCTGTAGCACAAGTTTCCTTGTTATTGTTCTGGAGGTACTGCTTTAGCTTCTCTTCAAAAATTAATTCACTCTCTAACTGCAAGTCAGAGCATGTTGCATATTTTGCCTTATGGACAGCAGCCCATCGTATTCAGTGTGTATTATAGATTGTTTCTGATGGCTCTAACAATGCCAAGAAATAATGGATGGTCTTATGATCTTTTTCTTCTCAGTTTCTCTCTCTCTTTTTTTTTTTTTTCTTTCGCACCACTGAACCCACTGCCTCAAAGATAGAAGAACAGTTTCTGAGGTAGCATTGAAATTTTCTAAAACTTCTCTGAGCTTAGCTGTGCTCCCTAAGAGAGAAGCATCCGATGGATGATGCCTTAAAGGCCAAGTGGCGATGCTGGTTTAGTTGCTCAGTCGTGTCCGACTCTGCAAGCTCGTGGACTATAGCCCTCCCAGGCTTCTCCGTCCATGGGATTCTCCAGGCAAGAATACTGGAGTGGGTTGCCGTTTTCTTCTCCAGGGGATCTTCCCAACCCAGGGATCGAACCCGTGTCTGGTACATTGCAGGCAGATTCTTTACCGAATGAGCACCAGGGAAGCCCAAAGGTCAGATAGTGCCCGCCTATCTTAGCCACTCAACCCGATCATTTTAATAAAAACCTCTAGAACTGTTGCAAAAGGCAACAAACTCAGTTAGCCCACATGCACACACTGATATGTTAAACTATGCTTTCTAAACATGCAGAGGCTGAATTCACTTGCCACGTGTGAGAGAGTTGCCACAGAAAGAAGAAAGAGTTCATTGAGAGACTCTGTGCTGTGATCTGTACAAGTCTTGTTCATTGCATGATGTGATCAAGAAGATAAATTTTCTTTTTGGTCCTACCCTTAACCTCTGCCAGTTTTATTAAAAAAAAAAAAAAAAAAAATGGAACTCGTAGTCTTCTTCCCAAAGCGTTCTTTCTGGGTCTCTTATGCCCATCTTCAGTTCTGTTGCCCATACATCCGGGACTCATTTTTTACTTTTTCTTCATGTGTGTCTTATATGGCCAACAGGGGGAGAGGACTCATTCTTCTTTTCCTTTCCTAAGTTGCCTGACCTCAATGAAACCATAGATTTCTAAGGACTAGCAGAGAGCTCTTTGGGGTAACAAAATCACAGTTTGGATGTATGTGAATCATGCATTATCTCTTTTTGTGATTCCTGTTCCTTCATCTACTCACTGAAGGCCAATGTTCCCAGGATCCAAGTTTGGCCATCCCGTTTTCTTCCTCTGTCTCCTCTGATTTCTCTCAAGTGGGTGCACTCTGCTGCCACCTGTGCAGTGATGAGTTTTGTACATCCCTCTGCTGAGCTACACACCCAGGGGCCTGACTACCTGTTGGGCACCTCCACGTGCACAGCCTGTAAGCAGCTCCAAGTTGACATGTCTGACTGTGCTCCCTTCCAGTCTGGTCCTCCCCTTGTACCCCTGTCCTGATGGACGGCACCCCTGCCTTCTGGTCCGCCTGCGTAGGCGGTCACCCAGGAGCCCTCGCAGTCTCCTCTCTCATTTCAGCCTCCATCCTCTCCTCCCCACTGCCGACCACTCTCTCCCTTCCTGCTTAATTCTTCTGCGTGCAGGGTTACTGCAGGAGTCTCCTGACTAGCTTCCTCGTTCAGCCTCCCTCCTCAGGACCCATTTCAACTCACCTTCCCCACTGCTGCTATTCTACTTATGTCATTCTCTGCTTAGAACCCATCTGCTGCTGCTGCTGCTAAGTCGCTTCAGTCGTGTCCGACTCTGTGCGACCCCATAGACGGCAGCCCTCCAGGCTTACCCATCCCTGGGATCCTCCAGGCAAGAACACTGGAGTGGGTTGCCATTTCCTTCTCCAATGCATGAAAGTGAAAAGTGAAAGGAAAGTCACTCAGTTGGCAAGAGTACTGGAGTGGGTTGCCACTGCCTTCTCCTAGAACCCATCGTTGAATAGCAATTGTGAGTAGCAAATAACCTGGGAATGTATATTTTTGAATTTGTCTTTATTTTCTGTTCCCCTTTCTTGGAACTCCTGTTATTTGAATGGGCTCTCTTTGTTGTTGTTTTTGTCTTTTTCTTTCCTGTTTTCCTTTTCTTGATTCTGTTCTATTTCTTGGAGTGTTTCATAAATTTCATTTTCCATCCACATTAGTTTCCCATTCCTACTTAAAAAAAATTAATAGCACTCTCATTTTATTTATTTTTAAAGGTTTTTTTTTTTGTTTGCTTTTAGTTCTCTGAATGTTTCCTCTGTTCTTATTTCATTGGTGCAGTCTCATGTCTCTGAGATATTAATGAAAGGCTTTGTTTTTACAGTGTCTTCTCCTCTGAGTATCTTCTTTCCCCTATTTATTTACTTTAATCCTCAAGCATCCAGGGACCCTTCCTTGTCTGGTCCTAATTGAGACTGAGGTCATCCAGTTGTTGATTGGAAGTTGTGTGTGAAAGCTCAAAGTTTGTTCCCTGTCAGGCTTCACTCCCAAGTGATCTGGCTGCCCTGTTCCTTCTCCCTTGGGTTGCTCAGATTCTACCCCTTGAACTGTCTTCCATTCTCCTGTGTAGGCCCGGCTCCCCGTGGTCTAGAAGGCCTGCAGGGGGTGTGGGTCACACAAGTCCCTGGACCTTCACCTAATTCCTGTTTTTACTACAGCAATCCCACCCGCTGTCAGCTGTGCTGTGTCCCCCGCCCTCAGAATACCTCTGATTCAACCTCTCTGGAGAGTAAACCTCTGGTTTTTGGCTGCTTCTGAAATACTGTTTTAACAGGTCTTGCTGTCTTCAGCCTCACTTTTGCCCTTCCTTTTAGAGACAGCCGGTACTGCCAGTTCCTGACGTGCTCTGAGCTTCTGTGGGGTAAATCACTTTGCTCCTTAGTTTCCACTTCTGCCAGCATAGATTGCAGCCGTCTCTGGCCTAAAAGGTCAGCTGCTTTTCCTCCATTTGCCTTTCCATTGCCACGTGTTTCTGACTGTTTCTCAGTTCCAGCCCTCTATGTTGCCACAGTTTATGTCTTCAGCTGTCATTTAGTAGGAATTAAAGAGAGAACAGATGTAAATGCCTGTGTTAAATCCTACTTTAGCCAGGATAGCCCTCAGTGTTTTTTCTCCAGTACTGGTGTTTAGTAAAAACTCTGTAAAAGTTCATTGGATGTGTAAGTGAAAAGCCATTTGCTTACAGAGAGCAAGTCTCAGGTTGTGTACACGTTCCCTGCTTAGTGGTGCACTCTGGTTCCCAGAGAAATGGCCAGAGGTGAAAACAAAAGTATGTCTCAAGCATATACAGTATTCGTGGACTTTTGGTGACAAATCTGTCTCAGGCTTGTCCTGAAAAGTCTGGTGATGCTCCAAAAGTGGGTGACACTGCCTGTTTAGAAGTCTGTTCTCTTTACATGAGTGACTCAGTCTTGGAATTGGAATTTATGTGTGTCTTGATGGCTATAGCCCTTGGCTCTTGAGACTAAGTTAGTCTGTGAAGCACCAGGTTAGTTGGTATGAATTTTACTCTATAATTTGGAGTGTAAACATTTAACATTCTTTAAAACCTGTAGGTCAAGATTAATCTTTGTTAAGCCCACAGCCCACTAGGTTACTAGAAAACTCCATTTCAGGCATAATAAAGACCCTCTTGCTTTATATCTGGGTGGACAGAGGACTTCTGCCTCTGGGAAAGAGCCTTGTTCACTCCTCATGTTCTGATAGAAGAGAGGGAAGGGTAAAGAACAGATTAGATTAAGAGATACAAACTACTATACAGAAAATAGATGAGCAACACGGATTTACTATATTGCACAGGGAATTATATATAATATCTTGTAATAATGTATAATCAATTATAATCAGAAAAATACTAACCAAGTCATAATGTTGTATACTTGAAACTAATATATGCAATATTATAAATCAACTATAGTTCAAAACAAAACAAAACAAAACAAAAAACCCTGACGGATGGTTAGAACAAAGACTTTGAGCCCAATTAAGAGCGTATGTCTGTTGGAAACCTTCTGAGCTGTATTGAAGTCCACTTACTTTTCTTAAGGTATAATTGATCAATGTACCTCTTCTCATGCTAGGAGACACATCTTACAGCAATATTTCTGTAATTTTGCTTTTGTTTTTTCTGTATTAAATTCTAGCCAGATGCTGAGGAATAACACAATGACATAAAGAAGTTGTATTTAACACAGGCATTTATCTGGTGAGGGCTGAAAATAATATAATTACCATGACGTTTTGTTTTATTCTTTATGGAGTGAATTTTTGCATTTTTTCTTTTTTTGATTAAATTCCTTTCTTGTTTCATTTTTACAATTGTCATGAGAAGGATGAAGAAAAGTAAATATTACTTTAGAGCAGTGGCTCTGGACCTTGGCTGTGCATTGGAATCACCAAGGGAGTTACAAAATACTGATGCCTGGGGAACTAAATCCCTGGAAACTCGGATTTAATTAGCCTGGGGTGCAGCCTGGGTATTGGATTGCTAACCACTCCTCACTTGACTCAAATGTGCAGGAAAGGTTGAGAACCAGCACCTTAAACCATCAGTGCATGCATGCTAAGTCACTTCAGTCCTGTCTGACTCTGCGACCCCATGGACTGTAGCCCACCAGGCTCCTCTGGCCATAGGGATTGTCCAGGCAAGAATACTGGAATGGGTTGCCATGCCCTTCTCCGGGGAGTCTTCCCAACCGAACCCGTGTCTCGTAAGTCTCCTGCCTTGGCAGACAAGTTCTTTAGCAGTAGTGCCACCTGGGAAGCCCACCTTAAACTAAAACCGTAAAAATATTAGCTTGGTGCAAAAGTAATTGTGGTTTTACATTTTTAAGCTTTGTCGTTTGATACTGGAATACACTCTGAAATGAATGTGGTTATGTTATGCATCATTTTAATGCACATTTCTCGCTTTATGTTTTTTGCTAATGACTTATTCCGTATTACTTATGACTAATTACTTAATAATTATTGGCAATAATTATTGCTAATTACTTTTTATGTTTATTTTATATTTATTTTAGACTATAGAAATTACATTAGACGAAAAGCAAATTCAAGCAGTTTTTTTATTACAAAGTTCAAAATGGGTCATAAAGCAGTGGAGACAACTCGCAACATCAACAATGCATTTGGCCCAGGAAGTGCTAACGAACATATAGCGCAGCAGTGGTTCAAGAAGTTTTGCAAAGGAGATGAGAGCCTTGAAGATGAGGAGCATAATGGCCGGCCATCAGGAATTGACAAAGACCCACTGAGAACAATCATTAACACTGATCCTCTTACAACTATGCAAGAAGTTGCTGAAAAACTCAACATCAACCATTCTACTGCCATTTGGTGTTTGAAGAAAATTGGAAAGGTGAAAAAACTCGACAAGTGTGTGCCTCATGAGCTGACCGAAAAAAAAAAAAAAAAAAATTGTCGTTTTGAAGTGTCATCTTTTATTCTACATAACAACAGTTTCTCAATTGGATTGTTATGTGCAACATGAAGTGGATTTTATATGACAACCAACACTGGCCAGCTCAGTGGTTAGACCGAGAAGAAGCTCCAAAGCACTTCCCAAAGCCAAACTTACACCAAAAAAAGGTCATGGTCATTGGTGGCCTGCTGTCCATCTGATCCACTACAGCTTTCTGAATCCCAGCGAAACCATTACATCTTAGAAGTATGCTCAACAAATCGATGAGAGGCACTGAAAACTGCAACTCCCGCAGTCGTCATTGGTCAACAGAATTGGCCCAATTCTCCTCCATGACAACGACTGACTGCACTCGCACAACCAAACCTTCAAAAGTTGAACCAATTGGGCTTCGAAGTTTTGCCTCATCCGCCATATTCACCTGACCTCTCACCAACCGACCAGCACTTCTTCAAGCGTCTCGACAACTTTTAGCCAGGAAAAAGGCTTCCACAACCAGCAAGAGGCAGAAAATCCTTTCCAAGAGTTTGTCGAATCCTGAAGCATGGGTTTTTTCAGTACAGGACTAAACAAAACTTATTTCTTGTTGGCAAAAATGTGTTGATTGTAATGGTTCCTATTTTGATGAAAAAAGATTTTTCAGCCTATTTATAATGATTTAAAATTCACGGTCTGAAACTACAATTACTTCTGTACCAACCTAATAGATGACATAGTCTACCTTAAGTAAATCGGCAAGTCATTAAGTTAGTGGCAAAAATTTAGAGGATGAGCACTTAATTCCAATAAGAATCCTGGGCACAGAGGTACATTTTATGGTTCGCTTTGTTTTGTGTGTAGACGCAGCCAGCACAACCTGGCATGCCACAAGGGCATTATTACATGGGAAGTGTTTGGGAGCAGTGAGGAAGTAGTTTTCCTGTTATTCTCTAACCCCAGAGTTTTCTTCACCCTTGCCAGTTTTCAAGACAATGTTTGGCTTCTCCAACTGTTGATTTCCCCAGGGTTCACATTCAGCTCTCACAGATCATAGACTTCCTGGAGTAGGCTGATGGGGGTGGAGATTTTCTCAGAAGGAAACCAAAGCCAAAGGATGTTCCTGGTAGAGAGGGACTGGATTTCAGTACATCCCCTTCAAGTGCTGACAAAACGTTTTCTATTGTCTCTCTCTGCTTCCTTAGGCTTTGCCCTGAGTTTTAACACTACTTCTTGCTTGCTAAATTTTTGTTCATTGATTCCCTCCACAGTGTTCCAAGGATATGTTCAAATTTCTCTGCATTCACATTTCTCTCATTCACAACTATAAACACGCAGTCTTAAATTAATTTGAGTGAACTTGTGCTATATTGGGGCTTCCCAGGTGGCACTAGTAGTAAAGAACCCCCTGCCAATGCCAGAGACTTAAGAGAGGCAGATTCACTCCCTGGGTCAGGAAGATGCCCTGGAGGAAGGCATGGCAACCCACTCCAGTATTCTTGCCTAGAGAATCCCCATGAACAGAGGAACCTGGTGGGCTACAGTCCACAGGATTGCAGGGTCGCATAGAGTCAGACATGACTGAAGCTTCTTAGCATGCACACTCATACACACCTGAGAACCATTAGACAACAGAACTTAAGTATATGCTCTGAGTTAAGCCGAAGTGTTGCTGCTGCTGCTGCTGCTGCTAAGTCGCTTCAGTCGTGTTTGACTCTGTGTGACCCCATAGACGCCCTCCTACCAGGCTCCTCTGTCCCTGGGATTCTCCAGGCAAGAACACGAGTGGGTTGCCATTTCTTTCTCCAATGCATGAAAGTGAAAAGTGAAAGTGAAGTCGCTCAGTCGTGTTTGACTCTTAGCGACCCCATTGACTGCAGCCTACTAGGCTCCTCTGTCCATGGGATTTTCCAGGCAAGAGTACTGGAGTGGGGTGACATTGACTTCAAGCCGAAGTGTTAGTGCTGCTGCTGCTGCTAAGTCGCTTCAGTCGTGCCCGACCCTGTGCGACCCCATAGACGGCAGCCCACCAGGCTCTGCCGCCCCTGGGATTCTCCAAGCAAGAACACTGGAGTGGGTTGCCATTGACTTCTCCAAGCCGAAGTGTTAGTAGCTGATAATATATTATCCTACCAGGACCCCAAGATTAATCCACACTTTGTTTCTCACTTTGTGAGTGCTGCCAGACCCCAGGATAACTACTGGGTGTGTACTGGTGAAGAAAATGTACCTTATCCTTGCTTTCATGGAGCTTGAAGTTCTGAAGAATGAGGAAAATGCATTTCAGACAGTGGAATGGAACCAGTATGTGGAGAAGATGCCTCTTTGATCCTGTAAGTATTAAAGGAAGAAGGCGAAAGACTACTGCTGGGGGTCCGTGAGTCTCCTGCCCCTTGTGTCCACCAAGGCCAGTGATGTCACCTTTCCTGGGGCTCTGCTCTCACAGAGGCAGCTGAGTTTTTGGTTGAAATGGATGGCTTCCAACCATAGGGTCTTGGGAAAAAACAACATTATTTTAGCTAAGATTTATTGAGTACTTACCAAGTGCCCAAGTCTAAGAATTCTAGGTGTGTTAATTTACTTAACCTTCATCAGCCCAGGAGTTATAGTCCACTCCACTATTATCCCATTCTGCAGATGACAAAACAGAGGCATGGATGGGCTACCTAATTAACCCATGGTCACATGATGTTAAAGGGGGATGGAGTTCAGTGGGGTGAAAGGACCTCGTGCTCAATGACAGTAAACAGTTTCCTGGACACCCTGTCATCTTCTTGGTTATATTCCCTATTCTTTCTTGAGGTAGGTTGTGGGAAACTGTTGAAACTGTCTCTTAGTCACATTGTTTCAGGGAAATAATTGTATTTTTGCCTTCAAAAACCTGTTGAATCAGTTACATTTACCTATAATCAGTAAGATGGATATGTCCTATTAAACAAACACAGGTGTGTGATTTTGTGTTGCTTCAGGAACTCGCACAGAAACCTGTCTGCTTGTAAATATGCTTCTCCAATTTTTCAACTACTGGACCAGAAGCAAAATCTCCCAGTTAAAATGCTTCAGTGTTCCTAGCATACACAAGTGGGTCCTAAAGAATTATTGGTTTACATGATGTCTCAGTGACTCAAGTGAAATGCTGAGACATTTTATAAGTGCACAGTACAATTACCCAAAGGAACTGTATTCAAATAAAATACTAAGGTTATATCTATTTCAAAAGAAAAAAAGCTTCTAAAAGATAGAGGAAGGTGACAGCCCTAGAGATTTGTGAGTCACATAGTGTAAAAAAAATGTGGGTGGCTTTGGAAAATACACCTCTCTTCATTTGCTGCTTCTACCCACAGCCTTGCCAGCTCCTGAGAAATGGATTCCTAACCCCAGCTACACGTTAGAATCACCTGGAAGTATCTTAAAACCTCTCATTCCAATACCCAGATCAATGATATCAGAACCGTTGGGAGTGGGACACAGGTATCCATATTTTTTAAAGATCTCCAAACAATTCTGACGTGTAGCTGAGGTTGAGAACCACCTGGGAGAGGGAGAACCAGAGACAAATAGCAATGTTTTCCTTCCTGCAACTGTTGAGGAGACGTTAATGAGCACCCTGACATTTGCCTGATCTCCATCATCTGGGACATTCTGCAATAATTTATACAACAAGTAATTTAATTAACATGATGGCAAGCAAAGCACACTATGAACACCTAGGTCACAAATAAACTGACTATACACAGCTTTCCATGAGGCAGTAGATTCTGACATTTTGAAAGAGAATTAGCTACAGGATGAAGGTTTAATACAACCCTAATTGAATGAAGGTTCTGTTATGTGATAAGTGCAATGCATACAAATGAGGGAGGCAAGATGGAAATCTTATTATTGAGGAAAACTGTGCAAGGGGAGAGTTGAAAAAATTTACTTATCATCTATTTGTTCATTTAAGCATATATTTTTAGGAGGGTGGCAATAATCTATCAACCAGTTCATCCAGGGATTTAGTTCTAAGGTAAAGTGTATTACTTTTCAGGTTGTTATTGTTGTTTAGTCTCTAAGTTGTGTCCTACTCTTTTGCGACCCCATGGACTATAGCCCGCCAGGCTCATCTGTCCATGGGATTTCTCAGGCAAGGATAATAGAGTGGGTTTCTATTTCCTTCTCCAGCGGATCTTCCCAACTCAGGGATCCAACCCAAGTCTCTTGCACTGGCAGGCAGATTCTTTATCACTGAACCACCAGGGAAGCCTCACTTTTTATTAGGTACTAGACTAATAAAAAACTGGCTTTGCATCAGAAAAATAATTTCTTTAAAGTGTTAGCTCAGGAACTGTTGCCACATTGTAAATCAACAATGCAATCAGAAAAAAAAATAGATCCATTTAAAAATCTACATCTGAGACTTTCTGAATGGTAACTATAGAGTTCTCCAACTTTTCATTTCTTCAGTGCATTCTCCTTTTCTTAATGAGTTTATTAGCTTCTAGAATGCATCTGTGTAATGGTGAGAGAGAGGACCGTGGAATCAGAAAACCTGCATGCAGTGTCGTCCCCACCAATGGCTAGCTTTATGACTCTGCAGTATCATCTTTGTACCACCTGTAAAATGGGTATAACAGAAGACTGCGACTCAGTGAAAAGAACTGAGTTACGTGTGGAATTCCTAGAATGGAGCCTGACACTCAGTAAGGACCATATGTGTGTTAACCCTGCTGTTACAGAGACAAAGATCCCATTTATGGAACCACACACTTCTCTTTCCCTTTTTTTCTCTTGCCTTTTGGCTGCCTTTAGGTCATTTTGCTGTTAATTAGCACCTCTGTCTTATCATGAGTGACAGAAATAAGAAAAGAAAATCAAGACAGTGGATTTTGGTACTAATTACCACCTAGTTAAAAAATAAATAAAAGGGCTGAATCCATTAGCATCACTGGGATTTGGGCTTGTCTATAGAATTCAGTTATCTATGTTCTTCCTAGACCCTGCAGTTCTCTACCAACTTGCTCTTGACATGGATAATTGGAGATTGACCGACTAAACCAATGGCTTAAAACTCTGGATACACTTTAGAATCATCAGGATATATTTTTTAATGCCTTTACCACGGCCTCATCCTCAATCATTGTCGTTGGAATCTGCATACTGTCTTTTATAGAAGTTCTCTGTGTGATTCTGATATACAGTCAGGAAAGATTAAGGCTGATCCTGGAAGGATTTTTGATGGCCTTCAACAATTTAGGGAGAGCGATCATTATGATAAGGTTTGAGTATCATAGAGGCACTGCTCCTGGTTCTTGGTTTCTTCCCTGTGGAAGATCATCTGATGGACAGTGGAAGAAGGTCTTCAGTCCTTTTTGGCCTCACTCGTGTCCCTACTCAGACCAGATGTTGAAATTGATAACTTGAATCATTCCCTCATCAAAATTCTTGATTTTCTTTTCATCTGAGGTATACCACCAGCCCCAGAACATTCCCCAAATCTACTTTCTTGCTTTGGGGCAACCAAAGACTTCTAGGAAAAAAAAAAAAAAATCACCGTTCTTGGGAGATTGTTGACGTCACACATCTGCAGTCTTCCCCAGGGTCAGCCTCCCTCCTACTCATTTCCTTTGGTGTCTGACACAAGCCTCCACAGTCCCGCAGCTCCCTCTCTAGTCCCTGCCCTCCAGACCTCTCACCCTTTGGATTATGTAGTACCTCTGTTCCCATCTACTGGCCTATCTGCTGCTTCTGTGCTCTTCCTCAGCTTCTCCCTCTAGTTTCAAAGAACGTATCCTTACTCTTCTATAAGACCAACCTCTACCCTCCCTTCCCCTCTGAATGCCATTGTTCCATCAAGTACCTTCCTGGAATTTATATTTTCCAGCTTTTCTTCATCATTGGTTCTTTTTTCATAATCCATAAAAGTGTATTTGAAGTGTCAAACCCCCCAAACTCTTTTCCTTGAGCCTGCATTGTCCCTTTACTGCCTCCATCTCTCCTTCCCTTCACAACCAGGCTTCTTGAAGGGTTAATCCACATTGACTGTGTCTACTTCCTGATCCGTGCATTCATTTGTGTTGGTCTCAGGCTCTTCATAGTGATGTTAGGAGCTAGAAATGCCTGAGACCCTCACCTGAAACCGTATTGCTTGTGATGAACCCCACAGATATGTCCCTGTCCACACGGATGCTGTGACTGGACCACTCCCTGTGGTTCTTATTTTGATTTCAGGACACACCTTAGCAACAACCATCAGGGAACTTTGAAGAACAGATTTATTACCCACAAGTCCCAAAAGGTACATGGAACACTCAGGACCACACAACAAGGTCTCAGGTAGAGAGACAGGAAGAGTAGACCTGGGACTTGCCTTTATTAAGGTCTAAGGATAGGTTGTCTAGGGTTTCATAGGCTCACTTTTTATTGAAAAAGTTAAAATATAGGAATGGTAATTAAGGAGTAAGAAGGGAGAAGCAAGGTCACTCAAGCCATTTGTGTTACCCCAGGCCTTCTAAAAGAGATTTTTCGTGGGTGGAGGTTGCCCAGCTCCTTATCTATTTGCTTTGCCAGTAACTGTGTCATGCAGCTTGCAATATGCTGACTTGAGATGGATGTCTTTGAGATGAATGCCTCCATGACCAAAAGCTTAATGTCTGGCACTTGTATTACAATAAAAAAGTCTTCCTGTCATTACTTATACTGCATCACTCTTACAGCCTCTGCAGTGTCTTTCGTCCTCACCTCCTGGCAACATCTCTGTGGAAAGACCACCCATGACTGTCATAACATACGATCTGAACAGTAATTTTCAGCTCTCTTGTTATTAAACTTCTCTGCTGCATTTAACACGGTTGACTATTCCCTCTTCCCTGGAATTTTCTACACTCACGGGTTCTTGGGAAGAATCTCGTGCTAGTTCTACCTCTTCTTCTCTTGCCCTTCCTCAATGACCTCCTTCATAGCTCCTGTTTTCCTGGCCACCTCCAATCTCTTGTTCTCCCCAGAGTTCTCTTTCTCAACTGCTCAGCTTCCATGTCCACATCACCTCCCTGGGCTTCTGTATCGCCTCAGGGCCTCTACGGTGACCCATCTGCTGATGGCTCCCAAATGCATGTCCTTAGTTTGTTCATCTTTCCATCTTGGCTCAGCAGTCATTGCCTGTGAAAGCAAGCTCTCACAACATCAGCGAGCTTTCCTCAGAATCTTCCTTAGCTTAATCATGTATCAGGTTGCATCACAATTATCCATTTATCCTATGACAAACAATGTGTGATTTGTCTTATGCATCTTTGTACCCCCACCCCCTTGCATTTTGCCTGACATAAAGTAGATGCTCAATAAATATTTTTGAGCTGTTAGTGGGTTTTATAGTTGTTTGATTAATCAGTTAATGTTTAGAATAGTTATAGGGCACCTAGAAATACAGGTCAAGATCTAGAGATCTCAGTATATCAACAGTAGTACAGTTTCATGAAGGTAATTGATTCATTGGAATGATGGGATAGTGTAAAAAAAATAAAAATAGTCATACAGATGAAATAGATGAAACAGATTAGGAGGTGCAAATTCCAGTTATAAAATAAATAAATCACAGGGATGTTGTGTACACACAGGGGATATAATCGATAATATTATAACAACTTTGTATGGTGATGGATGGTAACTGGTCTCATTTTGGTGGTCATTTCATAATGTATGAAAATACTGAAACACTGTGTTGTACACCTAAAATTAATATAATATGTTAATTGCAAACCAATTTTAAAAAATATATAGAAGTTCAGGTTGAACAGTAAAGACTAATGGTCTGTGAAAGTGAAAGTCACTCAGTCGTGTCCAACTCTTTGTGACCCCATGGACTATATAGTCCGTGGAATTCTCCAGGCCAGAATACTGGAATGGGTAGCCTTTCCCTTTTCCAGGGGATCCTCCCAACCCAGGAATCGAACCCAGGTCTCCTGCATTGCAGGCAGATTCTTTACCAGCTGAACCATAAGGGACTACCACTTAAAATGAGCAGGGAGGCCTAATGTGGTCTCCCAGCTCATTTTACCAAATTATATTTAGAGAAGCTTAGAAGGCTTGCACTACTTGAGAATAAAAGACAAGGAAGGGGAGTAAACATGAGGTCCTGTTAGGTAAAGGGCTTCAGGAACAGTGCATATAATTTGGATGTGTTCTTTTATTGTTTGTTTCCTTCCCCACTGAGTCTGTACTGTTGCTGGGAGAGCATGTCCATTCAGAAAATCAAAGCTTTTGAAGCCAGACGGTTCTAGGTTCAAATTCAAGCTCAGTCATTTGTTAGCTGCGTGACCATGACTTCTTTGAGCCTCAGTTTCTTCATCTGTTCCCTGAAGATGATAATACCCACTCTCCACTGTTGTAGAGGAAATTAAATACGAGAATAAACAAGCCCTTTAGCATTGCAGCTCTCACAGAGTGGTGACACAGTAAAGAGTCACTTGACATTTCTCATGTCTGCTACTTTGTCTTTCAATTAATATTTTTATGATTATAGAAATACATGCTAACTATAGACAATTTAGAAAATAGAGAAAAACATAATAAAATCATTTAAACTACCTTTCTACCCCCCCACCCCAGTGAAGTCCCCAGTAAATAGGTGGATAGGTGAGTCTAGAGTCCAAGAGGACTCGGTTGGCTGGATATGCAGATTGTGAGTTCAGAGCAGATAAATGTGAATCAAAGCTAGGACAGTTTCATCAACTGAAACTGTCCATTAACCCAGGGAGAATATGTGGAGTGAGATGAAAAGAAAGCTTAGGATGTAGTCCTAACTTGTGTAACATGGGTGAAAAAAAAATAAGTACAAACCCCAGATTTCACAAAAGTTTGGCCTCAATGCAGTGAGATGATGAGACCACAATGGAAGGAAGCAGATTAACTCCAAACAAAATACTTTCCCCATTTCTGTAAGTGCTTTTTCCTTTTCTTGATGGAGACTCCCTTTCCTCAAAAGCTTTCCATAACCAGAGCCCCAGGTCATAGGAAGTCTGGGCTCCACACCATCCGGTGGGGTTGCCACCTCAGAGGAAGAGGTGCCTTTTCCTAATTACGTAAAGACTCTAGCTGGCAATGACCCTGTCAGAGACACATTGTTCTGTTGCCTTCTCTCCACTGTCAAAGCTGTTATGGGGACTTCCCTGGTGGCCCAGTGTTAAGGACTCCAGTTTTCCACTGCAGGGGGCCCGGGTGCTTAGTTCCCTGTTGGGGACTAAGATCTTACAAGCCACAGATCCTGTGGCACAGCCCCCACCCCTCCAAAACAAAAGCTGTTGTGGATAAGTATGATGTTTATTGGGGCTTCCCAGGTGACACAGTGGTAAAGAATCCGCCTGCCAGTGCAGGAGACACTGGTTCAACCCTGGGTTGGGAAGATCCCCTTGAAAAAGGAAATGACAACTCACTCCAGTATTCTTGCCTGGAAAACTCCATGGACGGGGAGCCTGTGGGCTATAGTCCATGGGGTCTCAGAGTCGGACATGACAGAGACTGAGCACACACACATGTGCGCACACACACACGATGTTTATGTGTGTGTGTATGTGTATATGTATATGTATACATATACATACATACATATAGATCAAAACTCACTTATCCTAGAGTGCTTTCTTGGCCAACATATATCCCCCTGAAGACTTGTATTTAATGGTTTCTTTGATGAACAACTCCAGGGAACCCCACCAATACTGAATTCTGTTTTATGTTCCAGGGGATGCTATTCACATAGAATGCAGTGAATATTTATGAAAAATTAAAAGCCTTGTTCTTATTTAAAAGAATGTAAGTCTGGAGGCAAACAGGAAAGATTTTCCAGTGGGGAGATTTTCTGAGTGTGTGGAACTCTGTCCCAGAGATCTCTGGAAGTTGGCGCCTTTTCAATTTGTCTTGAAAGAAGCCTTATCTATATGAAAGCAACTTTGGGATGAGCCTTTCTTAGAAGATCTACTCCAGAACTTTCAACCCCATCTCCACAAACAGGAGACAGCAAGGCAATAGAAGCCACCCTGGTTGCCCAACTAACAACACTCCTCCTTCCTAACAGAATCCAGATTTCGCCTGGGTTTCTGCCCTTCTCTGAGTGGCCAGTTGTTTTCTGGAAGGTGAGTCCCATCACTAACCCCAGAGCAGTAATAATTCTTGCCGGTGAAGGGCCGAGGCTTAGGAATGTGGTACTTAGGAGGGGAAATTGCACAGGCAGCTTCTGGGAGACTTTTCCTTCTCCATCTGCAAGGAGACCTGACAGACAGGAGCTTCTTCTTTCTGCCTCTAGGTGTTGTCATAAGGCGGTGGCACCTGTAGCCCCATCAGAGGACGAGGCTGATAGACTGGGGTGGTCATGACCTGGTTGAGATCATGGTGCTGCTAGTCATCCCTGCAGATGGCCCACTTCTCTCCAAACACACACTAAGTTCTCTGAAACTCTTAGGCCATGGTATACTGGTGACCGCCTCCCTCTGAGATGAAAAATTAAGTGATGGGCTGGGTGGCTGATGACAACTGAGCTGAAGAAGTGTCTGCCAAAGGGGAGAGCCTGAACTCCCAAGTTTGTCAGAGAAAAGGATTTTCCCTGATCCACTGTGGGTTAGGGCTTCCCAGGTGGCGCTGGTGGTAAAGAATCTTCCTGCCAGTGCAGGAGATGCAAGAGACATGGATTCGATTCCTGGATCAGGAAGATCCCCTGGAGTAGGATATGGAAGAAAACTCCAATATTCTTGCCTGGAAATCCCATGGGCAGAGGATTCTGGCGGGCTACAGTCAGACATGACTAAGCTCTTTGAGCACTATTGTGGGTTAAGTCCTGTCTAACAGGCTACTTGGGGAAGTAGAGGGGCTTCAGTGCAGGGTACCTAGAGGCAGACTACTAGAGTCCCAGGAGTAAGGTGAGCTGGAGCAAGATTATCACTGGCATATAGGTAAGCACAGATGAAAATTCTCCATGAAGCAGGGGAAAGTTGTCCAAACCCCACAAAAGCATACAAAAAGACTGCATCACCTTTAAACATCACTCAGACTCAAAATGTAAGGCCACTAAGACAGCGTCAGGCAGTCAGGAACTTTCCTGTTTCCCTAATCTTTCTTCCCTACAACCTCAGAGGGGTCTGAGACAGTAGCTAGAAAGAGAGAGAAAACTGGTAATGCCTTTCTCCCCTGGAACATGATTCAACTGGGTGGAGGTAGGGGAAGAGAAACAATTGTAATTTGAATGAAGTTGAAAGCTTTGATTAATGCCTGAGTGTGAACTTTCTAATATCTCATCTGAAGCTTTGTCCCATGGAGAGATAATAGGATTTTCTAATAGTGGTGCAATATTATACATAATTTTGAGAAAATGGAAATAAATATTCCTAAGGAACTCTTTTTTTTCTCCTGCAATGTAATGTTGACAATTAACACTTCCTTAATCTGCCATATAGTGTATATTAATTCACCAGAATAATTTCCATCTTCTTCAAACTTTCAGTCAATTGTTGACCATTGGATTTCGTGATCCTCAGCATTCCTTTGCTCACCATACCATTATCATAAGCCATTTTTTGAAAGTTAGTTTCAAGGGGAAGCTTTTGGTTTGAGGTAGAGACAATGAGGAATGGTCCATTGTAAATTGTATTATGTCAGACCAAACATTCCCTCGCCTGATGACCAAATGTTTTATAACAAAACCAATAAACTGTGATGTCTTTTTGCAGTAACCTTATCTTTTGATGGTTCCTTTCTCATCAGTCCTTGAGTATTTATTTGATAGAGTCTTTGGAGAAACTTAGGCCCTCCTCACTTCTTGTCCAGCCAGATCTCAAGACAGAGATAAGCAGAACCACTTCTTTGTTAAAGTTTTTGGGCAGCGAGGGAGCAGGTACCTAGTTGTCAGTGTCTGACTATTTCAAATGATATAGAAATTACTTTGGCTTATCTCCTTCTTCCATTCTCTTCTCTTCTTTCTGTTCATGCATCCAGTTCATAATTGGCTGTATAAATTAAATACTTCATAATGAACCTAATTCTTATCTTCTCTAAATGCAGTTTCATTAACATTAAAGATTACTGGAGTAGTCTGTCATGTCAAATAATTGAACTGATTCAAAAACATACTAATTACCATAGGAATTGTGATTCTAAGTTAAGCGCTGTGAAACAGGGGCACAGAATCTGGAGAAAAGTGACAGAGCAAATTAGAGCATGATGTCAGGGAGTGCAGGTGAGCCTGGAGCAACTTGTGTCGGGAAGGAAGGAAGCAATAGAGCCACAGAGTTCTGTTCCAGGAGAAGCCAGAGAGACTGCCATAAATGAGGGTTATGTGGAAGTTGCAATTGTATGCTTATCTCCCTCTTCCTACGCAACCAGTCAACATATCCATCTGCCTGGTGAATCAGGAAATGTTGGGGTACAAAGTTTGAGTTATGCAAGATGAGTTTCAGAGATCCATTGTTGATGATAGTAAAGAGTACTATATTGAATACTTGAAATTTGTTAAGAGAAGAGATCTTAAATCTTCTCAACACACACATACAATCGTAATTGTGTAAAAGTGTTAGAGAAGTTATTTAGCTTGATCTCTTCACCATCTGTGCATACATCAAGTTGTCCACATTAAATACACACAACTTTTATATGTCAACAAATAACATAGTTTAAAAAAGTCAAGTCTCTAACAAATGGTAAAGTAAATAAAACTATTCAGCTTTATTAACCCACCATTTCTCAAACTTATTTGATCCTGGAATACCCTGTGCTCTCCTCAGTACTCCTTTTTACCTCCTGTTGAATAGTGTTCGATGAATTCTAGGTTGGGAAAAGTGAAAGTGTTAGTTGCTCAGCCATGTCCACCTCTTTGTGACCCCATGGACTTAGTTTTCCAGGCTCCCCTGTCCATGGAATCCTTCAGGCAAGAATGCTGGAGTGGGTTGCCATTCCCTTCTCCAGGGGATCTTCCTGACCCAGGGATTGAACCTAGGTCTCCAGCATTGCAGGCAGATTCTTTACCATCTGAGCCACCAGGGAAAAGCTGTTATTCTGTGACATTAAAAATAGGCAAAGCTATAACCTGCTGTTTGGGTTATAACATGGATATGGAAAGACTCTACCTTTTAGAGTCAGACAGGGAGAATTCCATGCTGGGTCTTTAATAGCTGTGTAACCTTGATCCAGTTCTTCTCTGAGTCTCAGTTTTGTTGTTTGTGAAATGAAATGCATGGCAGGAGAATATTGACTTTGCAATGCTGTTTTTAAAAGTTAGAGGTATCTGTCAAGCATCTAGTATATGTTTGACATGTGTGTGCTGTTGTGCAAAAGTGGTTACTGTCATGATTGGCTTGTAGCAGCTTATGGACTAAATGACTCTTATCATATATAGAAAGAAGAAGCTTTATATTCTATAAAGCAGAAATTAAAAGGAAGTTTTCATAAAGTAGTCATTTTAAAAAATTGAATTAAAGAAAGATGACTGGTTTCTGTCTTAAAATCTTGCTTTAGCTGTATCTTCTTGGGCTTCCCTGGTGGCTCAGGCAGTAAAGAATCTGCCTGCAATGCAGGAGACCTGGGTTCAATCCCTGGATTGGGAAGATCCCCTGGAAAAGGGAATGGCTACCCACTCCAGTATTCTTAAGAACAATTGAAAAATAGTTTGTATGTGGCATGTAAGTGTTAATTATAATTCCATTTGTTACTTAAATTTATAGCAAGATGCTAAATGGGGATATATATTCTATCTTCTTGGAATTTTAGTTCAAACCTTACAGCTGAGAAAATGGGCAAAAGACGCTTCTACTATCTAAAAAGAAGTGCTGGACACATGTCAACCAGACCAACTCAAAGATAACAGATTTGGTCAAACCTGTCTCCTACCGCCATCGGCCTATGTAAGAGAAACGGTCATTGAGGAAAAGCAGCTACTGGCCTAGGCAGTTAGCAAGGTATTTCCAACCTCCAGGCCAAGCTGTGGGTCTGAGATGTGTTTACCCAGATTGGGGGTGCCTGACAGGAGAGACATTTGGCATCTCACTCTTGGCTCTATATTCACTGAACTGCTGACATTCCTGGGACCACCAAGTGCACTGAAGTGTAGGAAATGAAGGGCAGCAAGAGGCTGAACTGGGCTTCCATAGACTAGGGGCATCTGTGAACGTAAAACTGGTGACTGACTTCTGTCTGGAATACATGGGAGGTAGGAGGAGAGCTGGCCAGTCAGTCGGTTGCTCAGTCGTGCCTGACTCGTTGTGATGCCATAGATTTTAGCCTATTAGACTCCTATCCATGAAATTTTCCAGCCAAGAATACTGGAGTGGATTGCCATTTCCTACTCCAGAGGATCTTCCTGACCCAGGGATTGAACCCTTGTCTCTTGCATCTCCTGCACTGGTGGGTAGATTTTTTACCAGTAGCGCCACCTAGGAAGCCCAGGAGAAGGAGAGCTGGAGAAGCCCATTGACTCTGGCATGGGGCAAGGAGAGAGCTGGGGCTTCCCATTTTGTTGTGGAAAGATGCAAGAATTCCTTGAGGACCGAGAGAATATGGCAGTTGCCTATGGTCACCAGGCTTGAGCTGTCCTGATGGGACTTTACTCAAAGTGCTCACTGCTTGAGCTGAATAACTGCAGCTCCAAGAGAGGGTTGGGGAGGGGACTGCCTGAGTCTGGAGCTGGAATGAGAAGGAGCTCTATAATGGTCTGCGGAGAGACTTCACTGTCCATGTCAGGAAATGAGAATGTCCTGGGGGTGAGGAGTGCGGGTGCGGGAGGGCTCCAAGGAACCTAAGTGATGCCATGACAAAATCAATGTTTGTATGTATGGCTGCCAGATGGGAGGCGGTAACAGCCAGCCTGCACTGGCCAAGAGAGAGCACCAGTGCCTGAGTCTTGGTCCACCTTCCCCTTATCCGGCTCCCTTTCCATAATTTGAAGAAGCCAGAAGATTAGGTAGAGAAAGGGCAAAGTCATTATATCAGCTCTTGCCCATGGCATGGTCCTGAGCCAAGGGCAAGCCCTGAGCTGGTGGTGGGTAGTGGGGGAAAGCTGTGAACTGTCTGTAAGCTTCAGGTTTTGATATTATTAAGAGGTGGGATCAACCTTTTAATATCCAAAAGTCGATTAAGTACTAAAGAAAACTGTTTTGTGGGAGGGGGTTCTGTAAAAATTTATTTGAAGGATCCAAACATATAATGGTTTTAAACTAAACCTGCATTCATTTTCTGGTGCTGAAAGTCTGGGGTTATGCTTCTCAATGCTTAGAGCATTGAGCTCTCCTTGACTGACAATCAATTAAATAAGACTTCTTAAACTAGCTGGAATTGCTAGAACAGCTATTGTCTCTACATACACAGTCATCAAGGGTTGGGCAGAGGAAATCGGAGAGTGCAAATGTGAAAATGGCTTGTGGTTTTACCCCATTGATTAAACCTATTTAAAAAAAAATAGTAATTGTTTTAAAATAGAATTCTTCCATAGAAAAGGCATTATTGACAGACAGGCCATTGAGATTTTCCCCTTATCCTTCTCAGATATGCAAGCCCAGGGAGATATAAATCAAAGAATTTATGCTTCCTGAACATAGAGCCTACAGGGAATTCTTCTGGAAAACTAGCTTTGCAAATCCCACTCAGTAGCAATGTGATGTCAGGTGTTGAGTGGTGAAAACAGATTTCATGGAAAGAACCAGGACATTTTTGGAATAGATATAATATTTTGAAGAGGAAGAGGAAACAACTTAAGTTTTCCCCCCATATATCTGGGAACCTGGTACTGTGATAGGCCTTTTATCTCATTTAATCTTTCCTACACCCATAGGAAGTAATTATTCACACACTCATTTTGCTGATGAGGAGATGGAGCCTCAGGAAGCTATGGAATTTTCCCAAACTCACCCAATTTATAAATGTGCTTGATTTTTAGAAACAGAACTTCTGTTTCTACCACATTGCCAAACTTGTGAAAGAGAACATGAACCCTACCTCTTTAAACTTCAAGGGATATTTACTAGTATGAGACAGTTTAGAGCCATAGCAGGGTTCATTATCAAGAAAGCTGACAAGAGAGGTGAGTGTTCCATGAAGGAAAGAAAAGGAGCAAGAAAAAGCAGCAGGAACTTGGAGTAACATTGGAAGAATGCTGGTAGTGTCTCGAGGGAGACCTCTCTGGACCGGATCAAACAGAGCTGAGCTGGTGAGGTGGGAACGTGGAAAGGTGGAGGCCAGGCCGACGTGAAATGGGGCAACCATAACTGAAAAGACATGTCAGGGCAGAGGTTGCGGATAGAAGGGACACAGTTCTGAGAGTGAGCAGCTCAGAGAAGGAGCTGCAAGGGCAGAGCAGCCCCCACAGCAGCTGGAGACAGCTGTTCTCTATTTGCCATAAGGTGAGCCTGCCTCGCCTTGACCAGGGTATACACAGGGAAGATCGGGAAGGAGGTTCGGGAAGATCAAGGAAGGAGATTCACGAAGTTCTCAGATAGGCTGCCTCTGAGCTTGGACACGCTTTCAAGGATGTTGCTGTTCCCAAGTGGGTCCTTTGTGAAACCTGCCAAGTCAGGCAGGTCACCTGAGGTCTCGGTGTGAAGAGACTGACAGATGCAGTCTGAAGAGTGCTAATCCTGCTCACTTGGACGAGGATCTCCAACTAAACCAATGGTTTGTTTGTTTTTTGTGTGTTTTTTTGGTTTGCTTTCTTCAGTACCAAAGGAAAGTCCCCTCTACAACTGGGTATAAACAGGACACCCTGCCCTCCTCTTATTCCCATTCCTGGAGAATCGGCAGTTTTGAGCTTTATTTAAAGATCCACCACATGCTTGGGGAGTCGAGCTGGTAGGGGAGGGCGGTCTAAAGCCAATCTCAGAAATTCCTTGAGAGAAACATCAAGGAAAACCTCTCTGTGGGTTCACCCACCTCTGCATGGCCTGTCTCCTGAACCATCTGCCTTTTCCTCATACCTTTGATGGAGCAGCTCCAAGACAGAATCCGAGTTCTCCCTCTGACCACCCCCTGGGGTTCCCCTCCAGGTTCTGCACTCATGTTCATCTCAGCGAAGGAAAACCAGACACGTTATCATGCAAGAAACTCTGACAAGGGCCCACTGCTCTGATTGCCCCTTGTCTATCATGGCTTCTCTGTTCTTACTCTAATCGTTGAAGGTAGAGATCTGTGTGGTCGTGGACAGAGCACAGACTTGAAGTTACAAACCGGGGTTTAAATCTTGCTTTGTGTCCTCTTGGGCAAGTGACAAACTTAAGTTTCCTCATCTGCAAAACACACAATCCCACATTGTTGGTTTTGCATTTGAAGTGTTCTAGTGATGAAGTGAGACGATACTACAAAGGGTTCAGTATGAGACAGACAAGCGATAAGTAGTCGCTTCCTCAAGCCCCTTATTAAGTCGGTGTTTACAGAGCTGTCCGCTGCTTCCGAAACCAGGCACCCTGGGGATGAGCAGGACCCAGACGTGCCAGGCACCCCTATTTCAGAAAACCTTTCCCTCACTTCCCTTCACATTCTCCTGGTCTGGGTGCCTGAGTTCCTTTCAGCTGAATTAATAGCCGGATGGAGATGACAACAGGTGGCCTGACCCTTTGCAACACCTGTTTTTCATTCTTCCTGACATTGGAGCAAACCTAGCTTTCTGAAAATATTACTTATAGTACATTACAATTGTCACAGAGCAGGCGGTGATTGGAGGGCTTCTTGAGAGAATGTTCTCTTGAGAAACCCCTTGACTAGAAATGAACTATTTGTGCTGTTAATGAGTTTGTGAGACCCCAGTGTCCACCAGTAAAGGCTATCTAATAGATGGATCCCCTCTGCTGTTAGATGATGCCACCACATCTTCAAAAGGCTTTAAGTCCTGCACATAGAGGAGTATTTCCTACAAGGTTTTGTTTGGTTATGATGCTGGTGTCATATGGTCTTATAATATATCATGTAAGATGATTATGTACCATGATACTATATCTTACATGCATGTAATATATAAACAAAACAAAGTGTAGATGGATACTATTTTGAAATATTAATTGATGAAATTCTTCTTTCATTCCTTTTACTTACAGCCCTTTAGATGGTCTATAAATAAAAGTCCTGTCTAAAGCAATTTACTTATAAAAATGAAGTTTTCTTTGCTCTTCAAGGACACAAAAAATATACATGGCAAAAAATGGGTCAAATGTGTGGTTTTGAGTTCCAAATTAGGGGCATGAAATGTAGAGCCAAAACAGTACATTGCAAAGCCAAAATCTTCTGATTTGTAACAGATGTAATTTTATTTATTTATTTACAAAAGGGAAGACTGGAGAGTTAGTTTTTCCACCAAGACTCTTGAGAGCAGGGAGCTGGCATCTTCCTCCTAAGAACCTTGCCCTGGGCTAAGGAGAGTGAGAGCTAGAGCTCACTCTTGGCATAAAAATAGAACTTATACCATAAATCACACCCACTAGCATCACTGGGTACAGGAGTAGCCGGGCGTAGTCTGACTACTAGATCAGGTGAGGCGTGAAGACCAGAGGCTAGTCCCAGAATCACTGGTTCATCCGCTCAGCAAATACTTCTAAGGTATCATCTACATGCCGAGAGTATTCTTGGGGTCCAACAGAGACCAAAGATTCCTGCCCTTGGGGGCCTTCTGAACTAAAATGAATCCAGGAATAGGGTACTAAAGATAGATTTCTGTCACATCTAAGTTTCGGGACTGGTAATGATCTGACACGTAAAGTCATGGCAAAGTATGAAATTCTGAAGCCTGTTTTTAAGATTTGGGGCAGGTTCTACTCTTCTAATTTTATAGGCAGAAAAAGTAAAGTACAGAAGTCTAAGGCAGAGGTTCTCCACATACGGGCCTCACTGGCAGCACCAGCAGTTCTCCCACTGGGAGCTTATTAGAAATGCAAGGGCTTGGTCCTTGGGGCCTCCCCAGATCTCCTGAATCAGAAACTCTGGGGGTGAGGTGGGTGACTTGTTAGCAAGTCCCCCAGATGACTCTGCACAGGCGAAAGTCTAAAAAATTGCTGCTGGGATGACTTGGATCAGTAATGAGACTGATCCCAGTGGGTGTTTATTCCCCCGTGGCAGTAGTGGTAAAGAATCTGCCTGCCAATGCAGGAGACATGAAAGACTCAGGTTCGATCCCTGGGTTGGGAAAAATCCCTTGAAGAATGAAATGGCAACCCACTCCAGTATTCTTGCCTTGAGAGTCCCACGGACAGGAGAGCCTGGCAGGGTACTGTCCATGGGGTCGCAAAGAGCTGGACACAGCTGAGCACACACACGCACAGGCATTTTATTTATTTTAAGTCCTGGGTTGGCACTGGGGCTGTGAAGGCCAACAAGATGAGTTTCTAGTGTTCAGGTGGTTGTTCACAGACCTGGACACAGATCATCACAGTACCTGTGATTCCACTAAGAGAGCCACGCTCAGGCATGGGGTGAGCCCAGGGAAGCTGGCACCTATCTTTCACCCACAGACCTCCTTGCGTAAAGGGAAAGACAAGGCTAGTTCTTCCTGAATCTCAGAGCAGCCTGGCCTAAGAAGTCTCCTTCATCCCAGGCAGAGCTGCCCTGAGTCTAGAGCAAGGTCCCTACTACAGGCTGTGCTTCAGAAACTCAGGGAGAGTTTGTAAACATAAGCTTCTGGTCTCATATATTCAGTGTCAGTGGAAATCTATATTTTTTAACAAGCTCCCTAGGTGATTACGTACAGTCAAGTTTGTTCTAACAGGTTAAGAGTTAATCAGCCTCTGAACTCTCCTGTCTGCCTTTTCATTGGCACCACTCATTGAACTGTGAGGGGATAGAGGAAATACTTTGCTCTGGTTGTTGGGAGTCATCCTTCTTCCACAGCTAATCTTCAGTGAGGCAAATCTTGGGGGTCGGTGGGGTGTTGTTTGTGTGTCAGTTGCTTAATCATGTCCGAATCTTGCAACCCCATGGTCTGTAACCTATCAGGTTCCTCTGTCCGTGGGATTCTCAGGCAGGAATACTGGAGTGGGTTGCCATTCCCTTCTCCAGGGGCTCTTCACAACCCAGGATTCGAACCCAGGTCTCCTGCATTGCAGGCAGATTCTTTACCATCTGAACTACCAGGGAAGCCTGGGGTGTTGTTTATCTGAGAACAATTGTTCATGGCACAGGAATCTCACCACATATTGTAGCTGAACTGCACTGTAATGATTGCAATACTCACTTAGCACATGTTTATTGAATATTCACAGGTCACAATTCCCCCTCCTGGCATGGTTTGGCCAATGGGAACGACCAGGCATGACCTTTGTCATGGCTGAACAGAAACTTTAAATGCCATTGCATGGTATGACTGAAGCCAGCTCCCAGTGTGGGATCTGAGGTGATGGCTTTTCCTTCAGCCTAGATTCCAGACTAAGAAATAGAAGGTACCAAGCCTAGAAGAGCCCAGCTGACCACGTATAATGTGAACAATAAATAAATATTCGTTGTAAACTGTTGTGATTATGAGCTTGTATATCTTGCAACATAGTCAAAGGAAAGCTGACTCAAGCACTTACTCTGTGCCTGGTGTTATGCTGGGATATAAAGATGATTAATATATTCCCCTCCCTCAAAACATTTGCCATTCCTGAAGATAGATGAGACAATATCCAATTCTATCCTACCCTAACCTATCCTATTTCTTCCTACTCATTTACCCATTCCCTGGCTTGCTATACAAAGGACTTATTCTTGCCTTTATATATTAAATGCAGGTAATGGAATACAGTAAGGTACATTAGAATCAGATGAAAAGGAAAAGGAAAAAAAAATCAGAGGTCAAGGAATGTGACATAAAAATGCATCATCTATGCTCCTGGGGTGGATACAAATTTGATTCTAATCATTTAGAAGCCAGTTCATGAAAGAGCCTTGATTAGTTTCATTCACAGAGCCCATAAGATTAAACAGCAAGCAATTGCCCCAGAGAGGCCTGGCTATGTCTAATCATAAGATAACATAAAAATTACTCTGAAAGTCTATGGGATTTAAGTTGTTCAAATTTGCTCTTGGTGTTGCAATTTACCATTTTCCCTTTCTAATGTACTGTATATCTCAGCTTAATTCTGTTTTAATTTTAAAGAGAAGAGCAAGGAGAAAAGATATTTTTGTTGTTGTTTGTTTTTAAGCCAGAAGAGGAAGGGAAAGGTGCGGTGAGATATCTGTAGAGCATTCTTTTTGAGTGTAATACTTCACTAATCTCACATTGAACTGTAAATATTAGTTTACCTGGTGTTTTTTCCCTGTGAGTTATTCTAAGAGATGGTTTTGTCCTTATTTATTTTGACTTCTTGGCTTAGTTCCTAGAATAAATTTCAAAAATGCCAAACAGAACGAGTGAGCACTGGCTTTATTGATTTTCATTGTTGTAGAGTATTCCACTGTGTGTATCATTCTGTGTCCATTCTACTATTAATGGAAATTTGGCTTGTTTCCAGTTTGGAGAGATTACAAACTATGCTACTCTGAGCATACTTACATATGTATTCAGGGCTTCCCAGGTGGCGGTTAGTGGTAAAGAACCCTCTTGCCAGTCCAGGAGACGAAAGAGATGCTGGTTCGATCCCTGTGTGGGGAAGATCCCCTGGAGGAAGGCAGGACAACCACTCCAGAATTCATGCCTGGAGAATCCCATGGACAGAGGAGCCTGCCAGGCTATAGTCCATAGGGTCACACAGAGTCAGACACAACTGAAGCAACTTAGAATACACACATGTATATGTATTCTCCTGCACATAAACATGTATCTTCAGAGAATAAGCCTAACATGAAATAAGTGGGTTGTATGGTGTGTGTGTGTGTGTGTATATATATATATATATCTTCCAACTAACTAGGTAACAACACTCTGTTTTCCAAAATGGAGGTTCCCATTTACCTCCCCACCAGCAGTGAACCCCAGTATCTGCTGTTCCACATTCACACAAGCACACACATGGTGTTTTCAGACTTTTTGATATTTGCTAATTTTGATGAGCATGTTATGGTTTCTCCTTGTGGTGTAAGTTTGCACTTTCTTGATTACTAATAAGGCTGAATTCACTCTCATGTAAATGCCTGTTAGGTTTCCTTTCCTTCCCTTCTTTGAACATGAGCCAGTTTAAGAATTTTGCATATTTAAAAGATTGCTTTGTCTTTTTATTATAGAAGTTTTAATATATTTTGGATACTGATCCTTCATCTATTATGTGTGCTGCAAATATCTTCTCCTACTGTGTAGTTTATCTTTAAACTTGTTTTTTAATAGTGTTTCAGTGAAATGAGAAAATATTCTAACGTCAAATTTAGCACCCTTTCCTTTTGAGTGATTTTGTTCTCTAAGAAACTCCTTTGTCTCAAAGTCATGAAGATATTTCTTTTATTTCCTTCTAAAAGGCTTTATAATTTTGCTTTTCATACTTAGATATTTAATCCACTAAGAATTATTATTATTACGTTTTTTTGAGGGGGTGCATCTGGTAGGTTTGTGACCCCAGCCCTTGACCTCAGCTGAAGTCACTGGTGGACAGTGTACTACAGGCAGTATAGAATAGAATGGTG
Source organism: Bos mutus (assembly GCF_027580195.1). Classification (NCBI taxonomy): domain Eukaryota; kingdom Metazoa; phylum Chordata; class Mammalia; order Artiodactyla; family Bovidae; genus Bos; species Bos mutus. The sequence goes on from NC_091628.1 coordinate 24,857,196, forward strand.
GCCCTCCAAAGATGTCCACAACCTAGTCCTCAGAACCTGTCACTGTGTTACTTTATACAGCAACAGGGACTTTGCAGATATAAGTTAAGGATCTTAGAATGTGGAGATCCTGAGTTATAGAAATGGGCTTGCTGTAATCACAAAGGTCCCTAAAAGAGGAAGGGAGAAGAGAAGAGAGGAGAGAAGATGTTCCACTACTGGCCTTGAAGATGGAGGAAAAGACCACAAGTCAAATGATGTAGACAGACCCTGGAAGCTGGAAAAGGCAAGGGAACAGATTAGAGTTTCCAGAAGCAAACTGCACTGCAGCCCTGAGTACCTATTTTAGACTCTGACCTCCAGAACTGCAAGATAATAAAAACCTGTATAGTTTTAAGCCACTAAATTTATGGTAGTTGGTTACTACCATGCAGGTACAGGACACTGCATGCTCAGTCATGTCCCAACTCTTTTGCAACCTCATGAACTGTAGCCCACCATGGAAATCTGTCCATGGGATTTCCCAGGCAAGAATACTGGAGTGGGTTGCCATTTCCTCCTCCAGGGCATCTTCCTGACCCGGGGATCGAACCCACATCTCCTGCATCTCCTGCGTTGTAGGCAGATTCTTTACCACTGAGCCACTGGGGAGGCCCCACAGGAAGCTTATACAAGAGCCTTAAACCTGTCCTGTGTCTCACGTGAATGTCACCCATCATCATGCCAGCACCATTTTGGCAATTCAATCTTTCAAAACCTCTCTCAAAAAAAAATTACAACACTGGTCAGTGGGAGCCATCCTAGCACAGACCACACCCTCCTGGAATTTAGCCAGCAACAACCCAGGGCAGTCTTATGGGCATGATGGGGAGTGCCCTCAAAGTGGAGAAACAGGGACCAGTGCCCACACAGGTTCCCAGTGGGGCTGAGGTACCTCGTCCTGACATCTCTGTTGGTCCCTGCTGGTCTCAGAGACTTGGGGGTTCTTAGAAAACTTCAAGAGAAGCACCCTAAAGTGTTGGGGCCCTCTGAGGAACCCACTTGCCCATGTCTAAGAGTGGTACTGCGTGCAGTAAATGATCACTGCTATTCTCAGTTGGAATCCACTGCAGGTTTTAAGCCAAGACACAACAATATGTTAGAGAGATCAGCCAGGTTGCTGAGTGGGAATTACACTAGATCCCCCAAGGGTGGAGGCTGGGAAATCACATAAAAATATTGTTGCCTTCATCCAGGGGAGAGGTATGGTGGCTTCTATCAGGGTGGGGAAGGCAGAGAGAGAAGGAAGGGAACAAAATATTGTTTGCATTCATCAGCACTTAGGCCATTTATTTGGCTGTGTACCGTGTTATCATGTGTTATCATGGAAGCAGCACAGAATAAGTAACTGTGATGATTCAGAGCAAATCAGTTTTGAGTCTTCACTCCACTTCTTCATAACTTGTGATTTGGGGCTGTATCTGTAAATTTTATGTAGTAATAATGCATCCTGAAGACTTGTGTGTGCATTGAAGGAGACTGGTATGAAAAAGTCCATAGGTCTGGGTGTGACACACAATAGGAGTTCAGTGAAGGATGCTCCCCTCCTATTCCATATTCATGTTTGTACCTGCATGATGTAGCAAAGTATCTGGCAAAGAGATGACTCAGTTATTTGCAGAACTGAATTAAATGGTACCACTGTTTGTCTGGGAAGCAAATGTTTCCTCAGAGCAGTGGTTCTTCACTCATTTTGGGGCCAGAGACCTTTTTGAGTTTCTGTTTATAATTGTACATAGTCAATATATGCAAAATTCTAGGTATAATTTCAGAGGGTTTTTTAATCTTTAGAGTCATGAGACAAGCCATAAAATATATATGTCACTGCCTTAAAAGTATGCACTTGGAGCAAGACCTTAATTTGGAATCATTTAGTTTTCCGTGTCCTTTTGACATTATCCCGATACAAGTGAAGAATTTAACCCCTTTCACCTTGAAATCTCAAAAGTTCATTTAAAAAATAGAGATGAGGGAACTTCACGTCTGTCCAGATTAACCCCTGTAGCATTGGCTGGTATAAAAAATAACCCTCTGGGATTAGAATCTGCAGGGCCATGGGCCTGACCTGACCTTATACAGCTCTGATGCTGAATTGGGGTCAGGCCGAGCCTCATCCTCTGTTCCCACATAATCAGAGCTGATGGATAACTTAAAACTAGTTTTCAAAAGCTAAATGTTGATACAGTTAAGGAGTTTATCAATTCTCCACTGACCTTAGAAGAATAAACCCAAGTACTGAGCTTTTAGAAGCAGAAGTGATTTCCGGAGGGGTTATTGCAGGAGGATATACAGTGAGACAGCAAGCTGAAATCCAACCCTGAAATGAATAAGGGCTTCATCTTCTTAGAGAGCCCCAGATGAGTTGGAACATCAGGGTAAATCTGATTACTTCTATTTATGTAATTTTAAAGTGTAGTTGGATTTCTCTTGATTTGCCGTAAACAGAGATTTTTCAGAAAATGATGACTTCCTTAACTGTGGAAAAAATGCACATGAGAGCAAGACCTACATATAGGATAATGAGGAATTAATTTACAGTTCACCCACCAAAGCCAACTTCATTACCTTCCTGAGTCAGAACCCCAGGGGGCTATGCAGGCCAAGGGCCCTCTCCCCAGAGTTGTCTACCTTTTCTTCCAATATTTCTGCTCTCAGTAATTTTAAAAGAATCTAAACCACTGTAATCCTTAGCCTTTTCAGAGAATTTGTGGATGCGACTAAAACTTAATCCATTTGGTCGGAAAGCTAGAAATTGCTTTAGCATTGAAATATGTGCAGACACGAGTTTCCTTAAGATCAATGGAGCTCTTCTCTCTCATTCTTCCTTCAGAATATCTTGCAATGCCCAGAAATTTATGTAAGGATTCTACGCACCTACACATCATGGGTTAGAGAAGTTAAATCATGGAAGGACTTAACAGATCATCTGGTCTCTGGCCATGCCAGAATAGCATGGTGCCTTATAAAAGACTGTGTGGGCTCTTTTCTAGCTACAAGACTCTAACCATCCTGTTAAGTGAGTCTATAATAATCTAGTGATGCTAGGACATCTTCCTTGACATTGAGTGTATACTTTCTCCTACCAATTTTAACTACATATATATATATTTTTTAAGATCTGACTTTTATTCTAATTGACATAGAGCAGAAAAGCACTGATGGGAGGGGACCTACATATTTTTAAGGACCCCTTTTTTGACCACCTCAACTTACCAACTTTCTCAATTTCTGAATTCTTTAAGGAATGACAGCAAATAACAAATCAAAAGAATTTTTTTTAAGAATAGGCAGCTTAAATTATGTATTTCAGAACCATAACAGAACCATATGTATTTCAGAACCAGAACCATAACTCAGATCCATCAGTCTCTGGATCTGGGTACACATTCTGTGCTAGCATGTTTGTTTACTGTCTAGATTGTAACAGTTTCACTGCAATCAATCCCAAGATGATCCTCTCATATTTTGAATACAAGAACAGAAATACTAACATGAATGTTTAAAACTTGGGAAATTTTACGGTAGTTTTAGATTTACAATAAGACAAATAAATATGCCCATTTTAAATTGTTAAATAAGATGATTGACTAAGTAGAACTCAGCCGTGTAAACTCTGAGAAGATCGCATTCTATAAAACATTTCTTGGATGTGTTCAACCACAGTCAGCTTTTGGTTTCTTCTTCTTTTTTTTTTTTCATTACACTCCTGTCAGAATTAAATTCTCAAAAACTGTGGGGTCAAAGATAGAAACTGTAGAAAATATTTTAAAGTCCTATTTTGCTTTTTAGATTAGGATTTCAAATTGTGGCCTGAGAGGGCAGGGTGCTTGCCTGTGATGTGGCAGGAGAAGCCTGGGTGAGTGGAAGAGGTGGGTTGTGATCTGCATTTCAAAAGTTGTTCTCCGGCCCACCACTCATGCCTCCCCCTTCCATTAGGATGGGCTGTGTGGATTTTTCTTAGTCATAAGAATTTATAGATTCTTGAGGGTAGTAAAGATATTGTGAAAATAGTATCTTTGTGGCTGAAACATAAGAAGAGATTAGAAGAAAGGGAAAAAATGCAAAATGATTTGTTAACTCAAACTTTAAAAATCTGAAGTATGTATTTTTCCATTCTGTACACTGTTTCATGAAACCAGAGATAAAGAGGTGATCAACTGTGTGATCAAGAATTGACCTCACTGGGAATTTTCTTGTTTTTTGTAAAATCTCTAAAGAGAAGGGTAGAGAATTGTGTTGGAGAGAAAATTTAAAGCTAAATAATTATTGCCTCATTATTATTTAAAGAGAGTCCTTATTTAAATTGCTGTCTGAGTTTTCATTTTATCTTGTATTTCTTTAATCCTCTGTAAGCATTTTTAATCCTTTGGTAATAGAAGTTACCAAAGTTCCATATTTCTGACTACAGGGTTCTTACTTAAGTTCTGTCCTTTTATCAATATAAAAATTATTCCATAAATTCTAAGGGTTTTTTTTTTTCAGTATGCTTGGTTAGCTGTTAAATATCTCAGTAGACACTAACCTCTGTGTTCTAGTAGAATGGTGCTTCTGATAGGCCATTTGATGGCCAGAAAGACAGTGAGGCTGTAGGGAAGAATCTGATATGAAATAAGACCTCTTTCACTTTGTTGTTAGGTACTTGATCATGAATCTCTTATTAACACCCAGAAGCCTTTGTTCCCTCCATATGATGGAGACAACAGCATTCTGCAGATTGGGTCTGCATACTTAGTCACTCAGTAGCATCTGACTCTTTGTGACCCCATCCACTGTAGCCTGCCAGGCTTCTCCGTTCATGGGTTTCTCTAGGCAAGAATACTAGAGTGAGTAACCATTCCCTTCTCCAGAGGATCTTCCTGACCCGGGGATTGAACCTGGGTCTCCTGCATTGCAGATGGATTCTTTACCCTCTGAGCTACCAGGGAGAAGCACAGATTGTTGGGAAGTTAACAAATAGTAAGGAAATCAGCCCACGCTGTTTCTGTTTTCTAGACAGGTTTTCCCGCTGCTGTTCGTATCTGTACCATCTCACTCAGAGAAGGGAGGAACCTTGTTCCCAACCTCCCCACTAGGTCAGATTTTCCATCTTTTTGTTCCCCAGGAACAACCCATCATTGTGATGTTGCAAATTACAGGAAGTTTACAATTCTCTTTCTCACTTGAATGAGGCAGCCTCCTTTGCCTTGTCACAGTATTTCCTTTTGGCCTTTCTCCCAACTGTGTGACCACAGTCACCAGAGCCATGTTTGGATCTGGTTGGTATTCAGAAGGCTGTCAGTCATGGATTTCTGAAAGCCACAGGTCACTTACCAGCTTCCTCTGGGGAAGGTTCCCAGCACCACTGCTCTTCTGAATCTCAGCTTTTTTCTTTACCTCGTGTCAGATAAAACATGAACAAAATGGCAAGATACATACTTCAAACTCCTGAAATCTGGCTATTAAACCAGAACGCACTACATTGTAGAGACTCCACTTTGAAGATCTGGCTAGTGGTGAGTCAAGACTTGGGCCACCTGACCCCAACCTCACCCTGCTCCCTTCTCCACAAGTCAGGCTTTCAGCCAGAACTCGTAGAAATACGTTGTGACCTGGGTAAGATGTTTTTGGGTCTGAAGAGAAAGGTTTATCAAGTTAACTCTTGGGAATAAGGTTCTCTCTAGGTGCCTCAAACAGTAAAGAATCTGCCTGCAATACAGGAGACCTGGTTCGATCCCTGGATTGGGAAGATCCTCTGGAGAAGGGAATGGCAATCCACTCTAGTGTTGTTGCCTAGGAAATTCCAAGGACAAAGGAACCTGGTGAGCTACAGTCCATAGGGCTGCAAAGAGTCCGATATGATGGAGCGACTAACACTAGTCTAATATATCTCCTGTGGATCCTAGGAATCCTCAGGTTAATATTTCTGGTATACCTTGAAATGCTTACGCTTTTGTTTTAATTTGTTGGTGAGAAGATGCGGCTGCTTTTGATACTGCAAGAAGTGATAATGTGAAAATTCTTCCCTCTCACTTCTGCTGTGTGTAATTGTGGCTCTCTGAGTTTTTCTCAAGTGCTCAGGTCAATGATATTTCTATTTTATGCAACTTCTACTCTCTAGAGCAAATGTGTTATTGTGAAAATGTAGAGAATTAGCTTCTGTTTCAGAGCTATTGTTTTTATCTAGGCTTTAAAGTCAACAGAAAGCTTCTGTTTGTTTACATTGCTATCCCTGAGACCCTGAGGGCTGAGTGAATAGTTGAGTAAATAGTGCACAGGCTGAAATGTAGAAATTGAGCTTGTTTTTGGAAACTGACTGACTCGCAAAGTGGCACAGAGATGAATGGAGTTATGGATATTGAGTACCCGCTGTATTCACCATGTCTTTTGATTTCTGTACTCTGATGCTTTGACATCTGGGACCTTGCTGACCCTGGAGGACTCCCTCTCCCAGAGTAAGCCAGTTCCTAGAGACAGTAAGCAAGCAACTGGCTTTCAAGTGTGCTTTCCAAATGCAAACCAACCAATCCAGAGCCCACGCCCCAATCATCTCCTTTATTGGGCTCTCATGCTGTGTGTTCTTATCCTGTTACCCTAGTCACCCCAGGGTCAGGTACCAGACCACTAGGGAAGCTTCTATGCCCCAGAGTCTGTTGAAATTACTCACTCTAGTCAATCTTGAGCCTGTTTGACTCATGTGCTCCTTCCATGGGAACCACAATGAAGGCTTTTGCCCATAGTTCCTCCCTCTCCCTCCCCAACGCCCGTGTGGCCCACCATGGCATGTCATACCCTCATCTCTTGAGAACTGTGAGTGGCAAACCATATTTTCAGTGGCAGTCATTTTCTGGTCTGCTGGCCTTGCATGCGTACATGCTCAGTCACTTCAGTCGTATCTGACTCTTTGCAACCCGATGGAGTGTAGCTCGCCAGGTTCCTCTATCCATGGGATTCTCCAGACAAGAATACTAGGGTGGGTTGCCATTTCCTTCTTCAGGGGATCTTCCCGATCCAGGATAGAACCCTCATCTCCTGCATCTCCTACTTTGCCAGCGGATTCCTTACCCACTGAGCCACCTGGTGAAGCCTCTACTGGCCTTACTCTACCTCAAAGTTTATATTAAATGCACCACATTTTAAAACACCCACAAGTTATTCTTGTACTGGGTGAAAACATTATTATACCTACAAGATGCTACTAGATGATGATGTAACATCAGTCTTCATATACAGTGTAAAAACCTAATTTATTTACTTAAAGACAGGATCTTTTTTGAATTTCTTAATGACTTGAAGAAAGTTGGTCCTCAAGAAAATCTTTGATAAGGTGAACTGATTCCTTGTGAAGAATCCTGGAAACTTTGGTAAACTGAATACAGCTTATTTTCCCTCTTCTGCCAGTGTTGGGCCTCTATCATTATTCACCTGCTGCTCTGCACTGCTAGAATTACTGGCATTAAGTAGCTGATAGCTCAATCTGCATTTTTATTTTGATTTCATTTGCGCACCAGATAAAAGCCATTCCTGACTGTGCAAAGTTTAAAAGCTTTACAAGGAAGAAATGGATTAGGTAAGCTGAAAGCTTACCATGAAACCTTTCTAATTAAGGTTTAGAAGAAAAAAAAGTGAGATAACTATAACCTATTTTTTTTCTCCTCCGCAAACGCTCATAATAAAAGAATAATGACAGGCCTCAGGATAAGAAAACTGGAATGTTTGAGGGGCCTACATTCCTTTTTTAGTTCAGAACTTAAAATTAATACAGAGTCCACATCTAAAACAGTGTTTTTATTTTTAACCAACTGTAGTAAGAGATGTAATATTTCATTATAAAATTAAAGAAAATTATCAAACCCATATGATCAGAGTTCAAATTCTGGGTTTTATGATGCCCAAGTCACAGATAGGAAAACCCCCAACCCCCAGGACTCTTTCCACCCCTATGTCCTCATGGTTGCCACCGCTCATAGCCCCATCAGAAGGTGTAAGAGAGGCAATCTGCCTTGTGGTGAAAAATCCACGGGTCACAGTGTACAGAAAATGGATAATAATATATATTTAACAGAAGAAAGTCAGGATTTTTAAAAATGAATGAACATCAGAAATCGCAAATATCTAATTAAATGTAAATGACTTTTTTTCTTAAATTCTCTAAAAGTAACTGTTTAAAACAAAAATTATAACATTGTCTTGTGGGATGTTTATTATATGTAGATGTAATACTTATGACATGTAAAAGATGTCATGTAAAAGATGTAATACATATGACATGTAAAAGTTGACTCGTAAAAGATATCTGGGGATGGGGATGTTAACGGATCGTATATAGGTGCAAAATTTCTACATATTATGGGAAATGGAACCATGTTAATTCTTAGTAGACTGTGAAATGTTAGGCACATACAATCCCTAGAAAACATAATAAAAGAGTCAAGAGGTATAGTTAAAGATCCAATAGATATACTATAGTATTGTTTCAGTCCTGGCCACTGTGGCAAAAATAGCATGGACTTGGTGATATAAACAAGAAACATTTATTTTTTACAGTCCTAGAAGCTAGGAAGTTGAAATAAGCACTAACATATTGGTGTTTGGTGAGAGCTTTCTTCCTGGTTTGCAAACAGCTATCTATGCTAAGACAGAGATCCCCTCTTTAGCATCTCTTAAGGGCACAGATGCCATCATGAGGGCTCCACCCTCATGTCCTAATTGCCTCTCAAAGGCCCTGTGTCCAAATACAAGCACACTGGGGATTAAGACTTCAGTATTGGAGAAGGAAATGGCAACCCACTCCAGTGTTCTTGCCTGGAGAATCCCAGGGATGGGGGAGCCTGATGGGCTACTGTCTGTGGGGTCGCACAGAGTCGGACACGACTGAAGTGACTTAGCAGCAGCAGCAGCATATGAATATTTGGGGAACATATTTAGTCCATTGCAGAAATACTAAAACATATTTAATCAATCCAAAAGGAGGCAGGGAAAAGGATCTAGAGGAACAACAACAACAACAAACCCAAAAGGGACAAATAGAAGGCAAATAATAAAATGGCAGACCTAAACCCAACCATACCAATAATTACATTAAGTGATAATGATCTAAAAACAGTACAGTTACAAAAGATTGTCAATATAGACAGAAGTAAGACTTTAATGTTGCTCATAAAACAAGTACTTTAATTAAAAAGTTAGGTTGAAAATAGATAGGTGGGAAAGGGTACACTGTGCACACAGTAAGCATGAAAACTCTGGAGTGGCTATACTTGTATCAGATAAAATAAACTTCCAGGCACAGATTATCATCAAAGATAAAGAGGGATATTTCAATATGAGAAAAGACATAAATTATAAGGTAGACATAATGTGTATGGGCAACAGTTAGAACTGGACATGGAGCAACAGATTAGTTCAAAATTGGGAAAGGAATACGTCAAGTCTGTGTATTGTCACCCTGCTTAATTAACTTATATGCAGAGGACATCATGCAAAATGCCGGGTTGGATGAAGCACAAGCTGGAATCGAGATTGCCAGGAGAAATATCAGTAACCTCAGATATGCAGATGACACCACCCTTATGGCAGAAAGTGAAGAGGAACTAAAAAGCCTCTTGATGAAAGTGAAAGAGGAGAGTGAAAAAAACTGACTTAAAACTCAGCATTCAAAAAGCTAAGATCATGGCATCTGGTCCCATTACTTCATGGCAAATAAGTGGGGCAACAATGGAAACAGCAACAGATTTTCTTTTCTTGGGCTCCAAAATCACTGAAGATGGTGACTGCAGCCATGAAATTAAAGGACACTTGCTCCTTGGAAGAAAAGCTATGACCAACCTAGACAGCATATTAAAAAACAGAGGCATTACTTTGCCTACAAAGATCCATCTAGTCAAAGTTATGGTTTCTCCAGTGGTTGTGTATGGATGTGAGAGTTGGAGCATAGAGAAAGCTGAGTGCTGAAGAATTGATGCTTTTGGACTGTGGTGTTGGAGAAGACTCTTGAGAGTCCCTTGGACTGCAAGGAGATCCAACCAGTCAATCCTAAAGGAGATCAGTCCTAAGGAAGGACTGATGCTGTTCATTGGAAGGACTGTTGCTGAAGCTGAAGCTCCTACACTTTGGCCACCTGATGTGAAGAACTGACTCATTGGAAAAGACCCTGATGCTGGCAAAGACTGAAGGCAGGAGGAAAAGGAGACGACAGAGGATGAGATGGTTGGATGGCATCACCAACTCAATGGACATGAGTTTGGGCAAGCTCTGGGAGTTGGTGATGGACAGGGAAGCCTGGCATGCTGCAGTCCATGGGGTCCCAAATAGTCAGACACGACTAAATGACTGAACTGACTGACTAGTAAATGGAAAATGAACAGAATAAAGAGAAAGACAGATTGTTCTACATAGTATTATATTTAGGATTCCTTTCTTAGCAATTAATACAATGTCTAGGCTTTAAAAAGTTAGTAGACATAGTTCAACAATTCTATCAAACCTCATGATCTAATTCAAATTTACAGAATACCATTTGTTGAAGTACAAAATACAGTTCACTTCAAATACATAGTTCATTTTCAAAACTTAAGATATGTTGAGCCATAAGACAAATTTAAATAAGTTAAAAAATTGAAATCATATAATCATATTGTCTGAAACAAATTAGTAAGAATAATCTTATTTGAGAGGAAATCACAAATATTTAAAAATCAAATAGAATGCTTATTATTATTAAATCATTAACAAATCAAAGAAGAAATACAAAATAAATTAGAAAATATTTTTAATTCAATAATAACTATTAATTAGCCTATCAAAATCTATGAAGTACAGCTAAAGCATTGACTAAAGGAGAGTATAGTTTTAAGAGACTATATTTTTTTAAAAGAAAAATATAAAATCAGTCACCTGAAGTCCATTTTAAGAAGGTAGAAAAGGAAGAATAAGTTAAACTAAAAATAAACAAAAGAAGGAAATAAACACAGGAGCAAAAAAAAAAAAAAAACAGTAGAAAATTGGCATAGAGCAAATTAACAAAGTCAAACACTAGTTCTTTGAAAGATTAATTTTGACAAACCCTTAGCTAGACCAGTCAAAAGAAAAGAGAGAACGCTAATTATCAATAGCAAATAAGAGACAAGTTATCACTTTGAAATATACAGATATTAAAAAGATGTGAAACCCCACAAACCATTTTTTAAATCTCATTTTGTATCTCATAATTCACAAATAGACAAAAATACAGTAATATTCAATAGAATAAATAAGGATTACTCTGTAGGTACTTTGTAAAGCATAAGATTTTTCTTCTGTTATGTACTTAAAATGTAGACTGTGAAACTCAATTATGAAAGCATTGAAACCATAATGTATAGATTTTTAAGGGAGCAAGAAAATCTTTGTTTTATTATTTAGGTAAGCACATCATAAAGCAAGAAAAGTAAGATTTTTCTTTTTCTTCTTTTGAAAAATATGTAGTATATGGAAAGCCATTACAACCGGGTTTACCTTGTTCACCATAAATTTCAAGAGACATTCACATGAGAATTGTGCTTTGTGTGCACTAAACACATTTTGTAACAAAACCTTTATTGCAGGAAGGAGGTGCAGCATTCCAAGTAAAATTTCTCTAGATACAAAGATGTGACATTTTAAAGTAAGGGGGAAATGTCCTTGGCAAAAATCAATCAAATAATATTATAGATCTATATGCAGTTGTTATTAAATGAAGAATACCACGTTGGGTCAGCAGGTATCTGCCAGCAACGCAGGAGACACAGTAGACTCTAGTTGGATCCCTGGGTCGGGAAGATCCCCTGGAGGAGGAAATGGCAACCCACTCCAGTATTCTTACCTGGAAAATCCCAGGCCTGGCAGGCCACAGTCCATGGGGTTGCAAAGAGTGGGACATGACTGAGAGACTGAGCACACACCACACAATTTCAGAGTACTAGAACTATATCCATTATTTCAGTTACTTTGACATTATATAATAATGAAAATTATATGAAATATCCATAAAAATCCGTATTCAATAATGTCCAGTACAGGAAAAAAAAATTTTAATACTATTCTTGTTTTTGTGAGATACAAATGGCTTTACTATGATATTTCAAAATTTCATAAAACAAAAGTCTAATAGTGATTCTTCAGATCTTTCTTTTTCTTTGCTTTTACCTTTGTTTCATGGGAGCTTAGTTCTTATTCCCAGGTGGCGCTAGTGGTAACCTGCCTCCCAGTGCAAGAGACAGGGGTTCAATTCCTGGGTCAGGAAGATCCCCTGGAGGAGGAAAGGGCAACCCACTCCAGTATTCTTGCCAGGAGAATCCCATGGACAGAGGAGCCTGGCGGGCTACAGTCCATGGGGTCACAAAGAGTCAACACGATGGAAGCAATTTAGCACGGTGCAGGTCTTATTCCTAAGTTTCTGTGTTGGCTTCTTATTGTGAATAAGAACTATTTGGTAGATATAATACTCTTAAAGAAACAATATTTGGCAACTGGATTTGGACATCAATTAATATGGTTGAATGAGAACTACAAAATCATCTCTTTTTTGCTCTCAGAGAATAGGAATTTTAATAAAATTATTTTTAAATATTAAAATACACTTAATATTTTAAATATAAAAATTAAATATAGAATATATGGGATTTATTTAAAATAGATAACTCTGTTTAAAAGGAGTGGTACAAGAATTTCTCTGGTCCAGGAATACTAAAAAGGCCATAGGGGACATTGAAGCCACAAGGCTCCCAGAAAAGAGTAAGTGGATGCAGAAAATGGGTTTCAAATAATACAAGGCTCACAAAAAAATGGTTGATGGCCATGTCCCTCTTGTTACAAAAGACCAGAATGAAGCTGAGTGCCAGACAGCTCTCCTAACAGTGAAGTGGCCTGAATTAACCTTATTTGAAACCCCAGAAAGTGGCCACAGTGTGGCACCTTTCTGTGATCTTGAAAGAAAAGAGAGACTGCTGTGAGAACCCCTCTGTATGTGGGCATTAACATCCTAACTAGTCCTCCTCACCAGAATAAAGCCTGCAAGCCTCCAAATGAAGACTCTCTTCAACCTGGAGACCCTTACTGAGGCAACTGAAAAACACATGAGATGAGGACTTTGCATGAGAAAAAAAGTTCCTGTATGAGATAAGATATCAGACAAAAATAACAAACACACAAGGAAGTGCATAGTTGAGAACGGTCAACTGATGTGACACATGGGAGAATTCGTGCCCAAAGAGATCCAAATATTGAAGAAGTTAAAAAGAATTACAAAATATACATGCTGAAGCTGCTTGTGAGGTTTTCTGTAAAAAAAAAAAAAAAAAAAAAAAAGCTGCTAGCCGCCTTCCAATGATAAAGATCATGTAATAAGAGCAAACTCATATTAAAAAAATGATACCATTGGAAATCTTGAAAATATCAGTAATTTTTTTAAAAAGGAGAGATAGAATGAACAGTGGATTTAATGCAGTTGAAGAGAAATTACCTAACAAGAAAATAGAACTGGAGGACATAGCCAAGAGAAGTTAAGAAATAAAAAACTGGGAAGATAATTTAGGACAGATAGTGGATAGAGTGAAAAGTGATAATGTTATTAAGGCTCCAGTGCTCAGTTGCTCAGTCGTGTCCGACTCTTTGTGACTTCATGGAATGTAGCCTGACAGGCTTCTCTGTCCATGGGATTTCCCAGGCAAGGACACTGGAGTGGGTTGCCATTTCCTCCTCCAGAGGATCTTTCGGATCTAGGGATCAAACACTTCCATGTCTCCTGCAGCTGGCTCCAGCATTGGCAGGTGGATTCTTTACCACTGAGCCACCTGGGAAGCCCCTAATGAATAGGAAACCCAGAAATTGATAAAAAGTGAATGTGGCAAAAAGGAAATATCCAAGATAATGACTTAAAATTACTCATAAGTGAAAAAAGTGAAAAAAGTTACTAGATTGTAACTGACTGGAGGAAGTAAGAAAAAAGTGAAGAGAACTCATGGTAAATACAAAAGGAAAGGTAAAATGGTAGAAATGAGTCCACGTATTTCAGTAATCAAAAGTAATGCACATGGCCTAAATTCACTTATTAAAAGTAAACAACTCTGAAATTGATAAATTTTTTAAAATGCAGCTTTATGAAGCAAAATGACATTAAAGAAAAGATTGAAAATGAAAGGATGAAAAAGTTACAACAGGGAAAAAATAACCAAAGATACTTGATTTGAAAAATTAATACTTGGTCCAAATAGAGCTCAAAGCAAATTGCATTATAGGGACAAAGATAGACATTTCACCCTAAAAAAAAGACTAACCCACCAAGAAAACTATAATCTTAAATAACTTAGCCTCAAATATATATAAAGCAGACACTGAGGAAATCATGGAAAAATGAATAAATCAGTGATAATAGTAGAATCTTTTTACATGCCTTTCTTGGAAAATAAAAGGTTAAATAGACAAAACTATAGTCCAAATATATTGATGTTAGATTTGAATGGCACTATAAACTTTCCTGATGTAATAGATATATAGAACTGTGGTCTAAGAAATAGATACACATTCTTCTCAAGACTGAAACATAAAAATTGATGAGACCTCTATCCCAAAGGAAGACTCAACAAATTGCAAACACTCGGTATCACTCAAGCCACATTCTCTGGTAACAATACAATAAACTTAGATATCAACTTTTAAAAGAATGTTCAGAACTCCAATAATTAATTCATGGATTAAATATGAAATATTTAGAAGTGAACAATAACAACAGTGCATATTAATGATTCATGGGATGCTGATAAAGCAGTACTTAAATGAAACTTTTATATATAAATGTATTTATTAGATAAGACTCCTTGAAAAGCAATAATCTAGTTTCAACTTAAGGGATTAAAAGATATTAAGAATTAAATCTAATAAATTGTAATAAGATAATTAGAAAATCAAAAGCAGAAAGCATTTAATCAAAAATACAAGAAAATTAAAGTGGTTAACAATAGCTAGTTCTTTGAAAAGACATGAAATAGTCAAAGTTCTGTCAAGACTGATTGCTAAAGAAAAGTTAAAATAAACAATTGAGAACAATAAAGTAACAAAGCTACGGATATAATAGAGACTTAAAATATGAGACTATTTCAAATTAATGAAATGATTCTATAAATTTAAATACAATGAAAAGCGTGCAGAAAGTGTAAACTGTCAAAATTGATTCAAGAATAGAAAATCTGAATAAATGCAACTTTGACTTTTTACATTTCCCCTATAAAATTACACTCATCAGATGATTTATGGGTGCATTTTATTAAGTCTGCAAGAAAATGATTGTACCGTGCTTAATTGCCCAGTCATTTCCAACTCTTTGCGACCCCATAGATTAGCCCTCCAGGCTCCTCTGTCCATGGGGATTCTCTAGGCAGATATACTGGAGTGGGTTGCCATATCCTCCTCCAGGGGATCTTCCCAACTCAGGGATTGAACCGAGGTCTCCTGCATTGCAGGTGGATTCTTTACTGTCTGAGACACCAGGGAAGCTCAAGACAATGATTACTCCTCTTTTATAAAATGTTTCCAGAAAATAAAGAATAAAGTAGGAAAGTTCTCTATCTCTGAACCGGTTATTAAAGCTAACAAGATAGTTGAGAAGGTTGCTGGCTATAAGATTAATGAAACAAAATCAACAGCATTCCTAGTAAACAGTTAGAATACATAACAAGAAAAAACCCTATTCCCAACAACAAGGAAAAAAAAAAAGGTAAAAGGTAACAGAAATGGATGTACCAAAAAATGTAAAAGACTTTCTGGAATATTTAAACTATTAGATTAAACTATACGAAATTCCTTTTTTGTAAGTCAAAACTTTTTTAAGTATGGATAACTTCATATGGTTCAACTTGTTGACAGAAATAAGAAAATCTAAATACATGGAACAGTATATTTGCATATAGATGTAAAAACTTGATGATATCATAAAGGTATCAGTTATCCACAAGTTGGCTTACTAATTATAATCAATATCACTCCAGGAAAATTGTATGGCACCTTATTTTAAATCTGCTTCTAAAATCTATATGGAATAATAAATATCTAAGAATAGCCAAAAAAGCAAAAATTGAGAAAAAGAACAAGCATTTGCCCTGCCAGATATCAAGCTCTTGCATAACTATAGTATTAAGATAGTGATGGTTATGCAGAAAGAAACAAATCTAAGAAATCACAAAGATCAGAAACAGACCTAATCATATATGAAAACTTTAAATACAATGAAGTTGGCATTAAAAATCAGAGGGAGAAAGACAAATCACTCAATTGATGTTATTGCAGCACTGGATATTCAGATGGACTTCCCACATGGTGCTTGTGGTAAAGAACCTACCTGTCAATGCAGGAGATGTAGAAGATGCAGGTTCGATCCCTAGGTTGGGAAGATCCTGTGGAGGAGGACATGGCAACCCACTCCAGTATCCTTGCCTGGAGAATCCCAGGGACAGAGGAGCCTAAGGAAACAAAGAATACTCTTATTTAAATAGTCATCATATTTAAATAGCAATTGGAGAAGGAAATGGCAACCCATTCCAGTACTCTTGCCTGGAAAATTCCATGGATGGAGGAGCCAGGTAAGCTACAGTCCATGGGGTCACAAAGAGTCAGACATGACTGAGCAACTTCACTGCTAAATAGCAATTGCAGAATGGTTAGAAAATCTACCTGTGAAAATGTTTTAGCTATTAACAGAAAAAAAAAAAAAAGCAAAAAAATAACAGCTTTATAAACTTGAGATAGGAAGGGTTTCTTAATTAGGATATAAATCCATAGAAAGAAAATATTAAAAACCGTTTTCAAAATTAAAGGATGTATATGAGAGAAGACATTATTAAAAAAATTAATAAGTAGTAAAGCAAAGAATGAAGATGCATGTTCCCTCTCCTTCCTCTCTATATCTCACTAAGTAACACTTTAAGGATAAAAAATAATGTAGAAGCCACATGTAAACAAAGAAAGAAAGAAGGACCCTGTAACAATAGTTTGTTATCACAGAAAGTCTCAGGCATTGGTAGTACCAGGTACTGAAAGCAGAGGGAAAATTAGGGGCCAAAAGAAAATGGATTGAAAGTTTATTCAAGATCAAGTAGATCTTCATAATCCATTCCTTATTTGTGGCTAGGAGAGAGCTTTTTTCCTCACCTGGCAGAAGACTGGAGGTTTAATCCTTTAGAGAAGGTGAACCATGACTCTGTACGGGGCAATGTCCGAGGGAAGGAAAAGGAACATCATTGGAAATGGAAATAAATGCCCCTTACCATCCCTTCCTTCTAGCAACCAGGTTCATATCTTCAAAGCAGAAATCAGAAGATTCCTCCCTAGGAGTTTGAATTTGCTAAGAGACAAGATCTAAAGACAATGGCATGTCCCCAAGAAAAATAGCCCAGCCAAATCACCTGCAGATTTCCTGCTTTATTCAAAAGCTCCAGTAAGCTTTTCCTGCCCCACTCTTGAACAGGACAAGAACCCAATGACCGCCAGCTGAGAAAGTTTCCAAGGTAAAAAACAAAATTCCTTTCCCCCTAAAAAATAACTAAGAAAAACTAGAAAAGGAAATGCAAGAAGATAGAGGCAAGATTGGAGA
This sequence comes from Bos mutus, assembly GCF_027580195.1. NCBI lineage: Eukaryota > Metazoa > Chordata > Mammalia > Artiodactyla > Bovidae > Bos > Bos mutus. Next base: position 24,874,792 of record NC_091628.1, read on the forward strand.
AGAAATTAAAAAAAAAAAATTAAGGTATTGCAATCATGAAGCAGAAACAGAATGCAAAGAAGTATTTGGAGAGCAAAAAGACCTTGGAAATTAAAAAAGAATTGATAATAGAAATGAAAAGGCTACTAGAAGGTTTAGAAAATAAGAGGACGTCTCTGAAAGTGGAAAATAGATGAAAAGATTTAAAAAGAGAGAGAGAGAGAAAAGATAAAATTAGAGGCCAATCTAGAGGGTCCAGCAGCTGAATAACAGTAGTTCTAAAAATTAAAGGAAAAAACATAGAGGAGGAGGAAATTGATTATCATATTTAAAGAACATTCCCCAGAACCAGAAGATACATGTTCTCAGAATGCCAGAGCCATCGAGTGTCCAGCAAGACGGCAGGATGAAGATCCACATCAAGATATATCAGCACAAAATTTTAGCACTGGGCTCAGGGTGAAATTTTAAGATGTCCAAAGAGAAAAAAATAAGTAAATAAAGCCTCCCTCAAGAAAAAAAAAAGGCACAAAAAATCATATACAAAGGAATATAACAGCATTGGAGGTCTTTTTTAAAGCATTCCAAGGTAAATACTTTCTAAATCCAGAATCTATAGTAAGCCAAATATTCAAACAATGTGAGATTGGAATGGAGCCATATTCACACAGGCATAGATCTCAAACATTTTACCTCCTTCTCCAGATGCAGTTGGGGATGATGCTCTAAAGAAGTGAGAAAATGAAACAAAAAAAATCTCTATGGACCATTAAACAAAAATTCCAACACAGGATAGAGAGGAGAGGAGATCTTCTGGTGAAAACATGCTGACTTAGAAAGACATGAGACCAGAACAAAAAGACAGACCATTGCAGGAGGAATATCCCCACGAAGAAGAAATGGATTAGATATCTGTCATGCTGCAACGTCTTGAGAGATTTTTCTCTTCTGGCAGATAAAAACATGAATGATGTGCAAATTCGGGGAGTTATTGGTGTATCAGTGGTGGTGAAGCCACAAACCTGTGTGAAACTGTTTGGGGAGGAGGATGGAGAAAAAAGAGAAGGAAAAGAGTCCTGGGTGTCCCTTTGGTTAGAGGCTGGGGAGACACAGAAAGAGCTGACGGTGAAGCAGGAAGAGAGTGGGTGAAACAAGAGGGGGGTGTTCTGACAGCCAAGTGAAGGTATTCTAGAAGCCAAGAGTGATCAACTCTGTGAAATTATTCAGATGGATTAAGTGAAATGAGGACCGAGGGTGATGGCTGGTTCTGCCAACAGGGAGCTGCCTTGGATGGAGCTGTTTTGGTGGCGCAGTAAGGGTGGAAACTTCCAGTGGGGACATGAGAAAATAGAAGGAGAGGAATTAGAGATAGATGTGTCCACAGAACTGAGGAGATACATGAGGACAGAGGTGTGATGGGAGTTGAGGAGGGAGGTAGGTTAGAGCAGGTTTTTGTTTGTTTTTTTTTTTTAAAGACAAATTGTTTAAGCACGTATTATGCCATTGGGAACAATCCAATAGGGAGGGAGATTTTCATGACACAGGAAAGACAAAGGAATAAATGCTGGCAGGATATTCTTGATGAAGCAAGACTGGGTGAATCCATTGTTCAAGTTGAGGGTTGCCCTTATGTAGGAGCGCAATACTCTATCCATAGTCACAGATAGTAAGTCTTAGTATATGAATTTAAATAGTATTTAGGAACACATTTAAGTATACAAAGCTGGTAAACAATTCAAATATTGATACATCAAATTCATGATCATGGGAACCTAAAGCACAGATGGAACTGAGATAAAGGTAGTTCAAAGCAATATAAACTTTCTCTGAAATCTTTATTTCATTTTTAAAAGATAAGGCAAACAGAATTTTAAAGTAATTTTTCCTTCTCCTATTTATTACCCAGGTTTCAGATGGCATATCAAACACATACAGCTTTTCTTCTCAAAGCCCAGTAGCTTTGAGTCTCAAAATTTTTCTGCTATAAGTATTTTTGGAAAGTTTATTAATATCCAGGTATCTTATCCACCCTATACCTAGGCTGCCTGTGGATCTTTAGGCTGTATTAGGATGCGGAGAGAACCAGATATTTTAAGAAAAGCAGAAGTAAATTGTATTTCAATGCAGATGGAAGGAAGGGCACATAACCAAGAACAAACACAATTTTGGCATCAACCTGAAGAATAATGTCAAGAGAGCTAAAGTGAGTCTAGCTCTCAAAGGATACTGACAATAACACAAAGTTTTTGTTTTCGAGCCTTGTCAAAGCTAGAAGAGATAGGAAATAGATCTATCCCCTTGGGGGAGGTGGTGAGGAATGTTGGTGCAAGTGTTTATTTAAATACTTTTCGTTCACCTTCTTCCATAAAGGATCTGATATCATTCACAAAGACACTTACCATGAGGCAAGATCTTTTTAAAAGTGAGAAAATAAAGGGAAATAAGATTAAGAAAAGTAGATTAAATCAGGTATATGGAAAGGACCAAAATACATTTGCTATGTTCTTGTTCACTTTGCTAAAAACGGGTCTCAAATAAGATTCTAAGTGACAAACGTAATTGGTTACTCAGTCTTCTGAATCCATAGGATGAAGACAGACTCTTTGCCTGGATATTCAACCATCCCTGTCCTGAGGCTGGAGAGAAGTTTGTGCTGTGCATCTCCCAAAAGACAGCATGGAGGACTTTCAAGTCAAAGCAGGGTTGAAATGGCACCACAGACTTTTCCTTCCCTAATACCTAACACATTGAGCAAAACAGAATAAAAAACTAACAAGGAATGGGGAGAAGGGGAAGCCCAACACAGCACAGGTGAAAACCTGGCAACTAAGGACAGACAGATTTTGGAGCAGAGCATAGAAGGGCTGTACAGCTAGGTTACTTAACTTGCCACTTTCTTTAGGTGGCATACTGATATGTTGAGAAAATCCTCAGATGACACAGAAGTACCCGCAGATCCCGAAAGAAGCAGAATGAGAGTGTATCCTCTAAATGAGGAATAATGGGAGAAACAGCTGAAAGTGTAGAGCATCGACTCTAATGGACATGGAGGCACTGAAGCGCCACAGGCTGGAAAGTTTGAGGATGATGTCCTTGAGTTTTAGATCCATTCCCAGGGGAAATGGCACAAACCCAGGTATAAAACACATAACAGAATCTCAAAGGAAAATGCAAACCGTAGTTTCTTTTCTTCCCACCACTTCCTCAGACTATAGAAAAAGTAGTTAGGATATAATATGTTAAGTTCTTAACCGGGTTGCAAGTAGGAAACATTCCAGAAGGATTGAATGGGAAGGTAGGCAGGAGTGATGGCACGTTAGACAGAATCCCTCTGAAATGAGCTGGATGAAAAGGAGCCGCAGAACAATTCCAGGCACGTCTCAGAGGTATTGTGGGTTCAGTTCCAGACCACCACAATAGAGCAAATATCACAGTGAACAGAGACACAAACTTTTTGGTTTCCTAGTGCATATAAAAATTATGTTTACCTTATAATTGTAGTCTATTAAGTGTGCAGTAGTATTATGTCTAAAACTGCATATACTTTAATTTAAAAATACTTTATTGTTAAAAATGCTAACCATTCTTTGGCACTTCAAGGAGTCATAATCTTTTTGCTGGAGGACAGTCTTGCCCTGATGTTGATGGCTGCTGACTGATAAGAGTGATGGTTGCTGAAGGTGGAAGTGGCTGTGAAATTTTCCTAAAATAAGAATGAAGTTTGCCACATCAGTTCTGACACTTCCTTTCACAAATGATTTCTCTGTAACATGCAGTGGTGTTTGATAACATTTTACCCACAGTAGAATTTCTTTCAAAATTGGAGTTGATCCTCTCAAACCCTGCTACTGCTTTATCAACTAAGTTTATGTAATATTCTAAATCCTTTGTATCCATTTTGAAAAGGAGCAGGGCCCTGTGGTCTTTCCCCAACCCCACCCCACTATGTCCTCTGCCTGCCTTTTGTCTGTGGGAAGACTTTAGCCAAAGAATAAGTTTAATCAGAGAAGTGAGAAAATGCAGAAACAAAGGAAAGGAGTCCAACAAGACTAGCGTTTGGCCTATCTCAGCTTTCATCATGGCTTCCTCACTAAGCATAATCACTTCTAGCTTTTGATTTAAAGTGTGAAATATGTGACGCTTCCTTTCACTTGAGCAAGAGGCCATTGTCAGATTATTAATTGGCCTAATTTCAATATTGTTGTGTCTCAGAGAATAGGGAGGCCCAGGAGGGAGAGAGATGAGCAGACAGCTGGTTGGTGAGGCAGTCAGAACCCACATGACATTTATAAATAAGTTTCCATCTTATTAATGGATGTGGTTTATGGTACCCTTGAGATTATCGCTATAAATTAAGATAACAAATACAGAAAGTAGAGAAAGTAGAGAAAGTAGAAAAAAGATGTTATAGACTATAGAAAAGAGGGTCCTACATAAAGATAATTAACAACCTGCAAGTTCAGAAACAAACAAAAAAAATGATGTATTATATAAATACAAAAATAAATGATGTATTCAATGATAAAATACAAGAGAACCTCCCTACCCCCACCAAATGAAAAATTTACAGATTAAAAGATGACTAGATTCTGGAAAATTCTGATACAGATTGTTCATAATGATACATGGCAGAGCTAAGCTACTTTGAACAAAAAGAAATAACTCATAATGTGTCCAGAAATAAAGAAAGTACCATATAGGGGGAGATAAATCAGGCTGGCCTTAGACTTTTCCTTGATGAAGACAGTGGAACAGCTTATATCAAGACATGCGGAAAGTAGTGTGACCAAAGCATGTCATACCAAGGGCAGATGTCATTCAAGTGTAATGAACACAGGCAGACCTTCTTGAGAGAGAAGCAGCTCAGAATCCCAGACACAAGGACTTTTCTTGGAGAAACAAGTTGACAAATAATCCAGATAATTATTAATAACACACTCAAAATGAAGAACTCAGGAATAGAGAGACCATGGTGGAAGGGGCCAGTGATGACCACTGAATATGTCTAATTATTGAATGATTACCAAATTACTATGGAAATTATATTTTCTGAATAAAATATAATCATTATCAAACTGAGCACAGTTACTAAGAATATACAAACAAAATTTGGGAGATGGTCAGGAAGATGGAAGTAATATAATCTTAGAGAGGTATAAGGATTGCATACCATTCAGGCAATCCATTACAAATACTATTAATATTTCTCTCAACCAGACTTTGAAAAAGCACTGGATGACACCAATTGTGAGCCTGTACTCCCTGATAGATGGTTGGAAATTAAATTTATGAGAATAGATCCATTAGCTTGTGGAGTTAGCAAGCCTAACAGATCCATAAGCTTTTAGAGTTAAAAAGACTAATAGATCCATCAGCGTTTAAAGTTAGCATGGCTAATCTCAGTTAGTTGATCTCAGAAAGTAGGCAAAACCACTTAGTTCCCATTTTTACTTTCATGGTTTTCAGAGAGAATAGAAGAATTCAAATAGAAAGCTGAAGAAAAACATATAATGAAGAAATTTTAGCCCAACATCACTGAGGAGCTATAGAAAGGGACTTGGTCACATGAGAGAAGCATTCTCATTTCTGGAGCCAGAAAAGAACATCCCAGAGCCCAGAAGAACCACAGGTGTGATCTCAGGCTTCTGAGATCTCACAGCAAAATCATGGAGAATGAGGAAGGGCTTGAACACTGGAAACAGAAATGTGATCCTGCTTGGCAAAAGAGAAAGTAGTTGAATTAAGAATATGGACTAACAAGATTGAGGTCTGGAAAAACTCTTGAAGAGACTGTCAAATGATGAATGGGCTTTTAGGAAACAGGGAACTAATTTTTAATGATAATTTACCTATCCAAATAATTCCATTCCCCATAACAACTGTGTGATGTATTCATTGTTCTTATCAAAGTGAAGACGGAGAAACACAGTGTCGGAGAAACACAGTGTCAGAGAAATCAGTTATTTGTTCAAGGTCACACAGCTAGTAGATGCTGGACTATATTTGTTGTTGTTATTGTTTACTCACTAGGTTGCATCTGACTCTTTGCGACCCCATGGACTGTAGCCTGCCAGGCTCCTCTCTCCATGGAATTTTCCAGGCAAGAATGAGTAGCCGCTCTTCTCCAGAGGATCTTTCCAACCCAAGATTGGACCCATGTCTTCTGCACTGGCAGGCAGATTCTTTACCACTGAGCCACCAGGAAAGCCCGGACTGTGTTTGCTGCCCCATTTTATAAAAAATATGATGATCACTAAGGATCCAGGCAGTTTTATTAAGATAAATGTTGGTCAGATTTACTCTCTCTTTTGATAACATTCTAGGTATAGAGATCTACCAGAGACTTAGTATATCCTGGCTTAATTAGGTGTTTGATCAAGTCTCCAGGTTATTCTGTGTCTGAAATAATGGAAAAAATCAAAATTTCATAGAATAATTGTTGCTTTAAGATCCTTACCCTAAAAATATTAATAGCAGTGTACAATCTATTAAATGGAAAAAGAAAGTTAAAATCAGAGCCTATATCTTGTTTTATTTTTTCAGAGACCATATATATATATATATATATGCATGTGTGTGTGTGTGTATATATACACACACACATATATTTAAGTAACCTATTTTTCTCTTGACATGGTTTCTGGTATACAGTAAGTACTCCAAAATATTTGCTAGAAAAGGTCATGAATTTGGAGGGAATCTCTAGAGGCAAGCTACAGAGCTCTGTCCTGTTTGGCTTTTTTTCTCTGTAACTTGATGAAGACATAAAAGATATTTCCTCATGTTTGAAGGTGACAGAAAGCTGGAAAAGGGAATGAATAAGATTGATGATAAAATCAAGATTCAAAGTTGTCTTGACAGGTTGGAATGATAGGCAAAACCAAAATGTTCTCTTCTTTGTTTACCTTTAAAAACAACTGCCTAAGTACAGAATGGAAAAATAGAATTTGGCACTGATTTACATGAACAATATTTGAGAGTTTTGCTTGTCCCCAGCAGGAGCCAACAATTTGATGTATCAATAGTTACAAAAATTAAAAAAAAAAAATCCAGATTGCATTAGTAAGATGATAGTGTCCAAATCACAGAAAATAATAATCCCGCTGGGTTTTCCACTGGTCTGATTTCAGCAGGATATTGCTTTCAATTTTGGGCACCCCAATTTAAGGACACTGAAAAACTGAAAGGTTCTAAGACAAGATGGTCAAGAAGAAGAGAAGTGTTCTTCAAGAGACAGTTCAAAAAACAAGGGGACTTTTGGACTTCCTTGGTGGTCTTAGTGGCTAAAACTCTGCAGTCCAAATGCAGGGGGCCCCGGTTCAATCCCTGGTGAGAGAACTAGGTCCCACATGCCGCAGTTAAGACCCTGCATAGCCAAATAAAAAATGAAGAAAACAGGAGACTTTGGCATGTGGAAGTTTTAAGGGGAGACATAATTAGCTGCCTTCAAATATTTGAGAGGTAATTGTGTATAGAAAAGACCAGATATACTTGCTCTTTTTCCAGAGAGCAGAATTGAGAGGAAACAATGAGAGAAAGCTGTAGACAAGCAGATTTCGGTTTATAAAAAAAGAACTGCCTCACAACTTGTTGTTTTTCAGTCACTAAGTCATGCCCAACTCCTTGTGACCCCATGGACTGCAGCACGCCAGGCTGCCCTGTCCTTCACTATCTCCCAGAATTCGCTCAAATTCATGTCTATTGAGTTGGTGACACCATCCAACCATGTCATCCTCTGTTGCCCAGTTCTCTTGCCGTCAGTCTTTCCCAGCATCAGGGTCTTGTCCAATGAGTCGGCTCTTCACATCAGGCAGCCAAAGTACTGGAGCTTCAGCTTCAGTATCAGTCCATCTAGCCTCACAACTAGATTTGTTCATTGGAGAAATGAGTTAACTTTCAGGGGAAGCCTAGAAGTTTTCACTTCAGTGAGAATGACTGTCTGGAGGGAATTCCTGTACAGAAAATGAAGAGAGTCAAGAATATCCCATGGGTTTCTCCCAGAGACCTTCTACTTCACTCAGATTCTGGGCTAGAGGGGAATTTGGTCTCAAATAAGCAGAATTTTCAGTGGTTCTCATTTACTCTCCACAACGGCTCACAGGGAATTTCTTTGCCAACAAAATGCTTCCCTCTTGCCTCGTATTTCCATCTTTAAGCAAATCTCACACTTTGCGTGCTTTATTCTATGCATATTATCCATCAATTTTAAATGTCCATTGGAATCTCTAAATACTTGTGTGTCTTCTACTGAAATAAGAGTAAAGATACCACTAATGACAGCAGAGGTCAAACACTTGGTTTGTTGAGACTCCTATAAAGAAACATTCAGTATACAAGAACACCCAATACAGATTTGTTTTTTTTAATGAAACAAGAGATCTATCTCAAATTTAGGTGAAGAGATTCTAAAGTAATATTTGGACTCCTAAAGTCCCTAGCACTGACTAAAGTTAGAGTCTTTTATTAAAATCATCTTGTTCCACTTACGTTCCTACAGCATTCTTCCTTTATTTGATTTCCTTAATAGGTTTAAAATATCTTCTTCAAGGTGATGGGCACCTTGCCTGGAAAAAACTGGCGTCTTTCTGGGCAGGTGAAAGATCATTTTGTAAGCAGAAGCTGACAGATGTGAATAGCAATTTTAACCTATAGCAAGATCATGGATATTTGGGGATTCAGTCTCCAGTCTTGCTAGAGACTGACAGAGCCTGGGGAAGGGTTGCAGATTTGAAGAGAACAGATTTCTGACGATCAAGGAAACCAAAGGAATAGCTCATGAATACTGACTCTGGACCTGCTTTCTCTCTGCGGAGAGAAATGCAGACCCAGTGCAATCCATGTTGCGGTGCCTATATCCAACTCAACAGCACCCTGCTGCTAGATAATAAACAACTCATCAAACCACAATCTAGACACGTTTCTTCACTTTCATATCATGTTTCTGAGGATAGAATCCGTCTCACAAAATTGTTGACAGGCTCTATCCTGCATACTTTGAGAGCCCAAGCAAATACAGGTCTGCCACATACCAAGTGCTCAAAAAATGCTTACTGCAAAAACATGAAAAGGGCAGCATCTTGGATCCAGTCTGTTTTGCAGATGGAGGGTGGGGGACAGATGTGATCTCGGAAGAGATAAATGGAAAGCAGGCAGAGCAAAGAGTGGTTGGCTGGTTATGGAAAATGCTATAAGGAACTTCTGATTTTTTTGTCAAATACCAGGGCTGTTTTGTGGAATATGCAATCTGTCAAAGAAAGTGGAAAGTCTCATACATTAGGATTTTTGTTGTTGTTGTTCTTCCCAGGAAATGTACCATCTAATTGGTACTGTATCCAGTTTACAAAGGACTGAGGTAGACGTTCCTCTTTAAATATGCATGCTGAATGGAAGCCAGGACTTCCATTCATTATAAACAAAATAATCAAGTGGTTTCCTTGTTGTGCCTGTGTGCTAAGTTGCTTCAGTTGTTTGTGACTCTTTGTGACCCCATGGACTGTAGCCTGCCAGGCTCCTCTGTCCACGGGATTCTCCAGGCAAGAATACTGGAGTGGGTTGCCATGCCCTCCTCCAGGGGAATCTTCCTGACCCAGAGATCGATCCTGTGTCTCTTACCTCCCTTTTGTTGGTGGGTGGATTCTTTACCACTAGGGCCACCTGGGAAGCCCCAGTCTCCTTGGCATCTTTACTCAAATATTCCATTCATTATTCCTTATATTTAAGCAACCCTAGAGTTTCAAAGAGTAAAGAAACTATATGAGTAACCTGTGTCCTACTTAAGAAAAACTGACATTCACCAAGTGAAGCTGATTCTGTACTAGTTAATTCAAAAGAGAAAAATATATATTTTTCAAATACTTTTCATAGCCAGTTCCTATGGTTCATACTCTAGAGAAGAATCTAAGAGTTTCTTTCTCAAATAACTATATTACAAAATTCAATACTTTGAACTATGGGGTGACAAGAATCTGACTGTACCCTGTTTGAGACAGGAATGAAATAAACTTTGTCCTCATAAAATAGCTTTGTTCTAAGACAGAAATACGTGGCAGGAAGGAAGCAGTCTGTTGGTAAAGAAATTCTTGGTGAGCCACTACGGAGAGCAAATGAGAGTCATTGAGAATTCTGCTTGTTTGGGACCAAGTTGTTCTCTAGTCCAGAATCTGAATATAGTATAAAGTCCTTGGGAGGAGCTCATGGGATATTCTTGACTCTCCTTATTTTCTGTACAGGCACCTGCTCCAGACTCATTCACACTGAACTGAAAACTTCTAGGCTTCCCCTCAAAGTTAGTGTACTGTGGGTGTATTCTGTTCCCTCTCACTCTACATCCTTGCCAAAAGTTGTCAGGTGTCTAAATTTCGGCCATTTAATGGTTGTGTACCAATATCTCATTGTGGTTTTAATTTTCATTTCCTTGGTGAATAATGATATCAAGCATATTTTCATGAGCTTTTTGGTCATTTGGAAATCTTTTGTCGAGTGCCTGTTTCAGTCATTAAGCAAATTTACCAAAACAAATCATTTATAATGAGATTTTGGGCTTTTCAGGTGGCTCAGGGGTAAACAGTCTGCCTGCCAAGCAGGAGACATGGGTTTGATCCCTGGGTTAGGAAGATCCCCTGGAGAAAGAAATGGCAACCCACTCCAATATTCTTGCCTGGGAAATACTATGGATGGAGGAGCGTGGCAGGCTATATAGTCCACGGGGTCAAAAAGAGTCAGACACTACTTAGCAACTGAACAGCAGCATAGTTTATATAAAATAACTCATTTTAAGTATGCAGTTTGATGAGTTTTGACAATTATAAACACTTAGGTAACTGCCACTGCTATCAAGATATAGAACATTTCCATCAGCCCCCAAGGTTCCTTCATGCCTATTAGCAGTCAGTGTCCACATTCACAGCCCCAGCCAAACGCTCATCTAATTTGTCACTATAGGTTAGTTTTACTGGCACTAGAATTCTATATAGATAGAATTAAATGGGTATGCACTCTCTTATGCCTGGCTTCTTTCACTGACTATAATGTTTTTGAGGTGCATCTGTGTTGTTGGGGATATCAGTAGTTCATTCCTTTTTATTGCTGAGCAGGAGTCTTATATAGATGGTCCACAGTTTGTTTATCAGTTCATCTTTTGATGGATGTTTATGTTATTTCCAAGTTTTTGCTATCATAAATAACAGCTGAATAGAGCTATTATGAACATATGTGTAGAAATGTCTTTGTATGCACATGTGTTTTCATTTCTCTTGTCCTAATGAAGTTGGTGGAACTGTATCATATGGTATGTGTATATCTAGTTTTATAAGAGACTCCAAGATATTTTCCAAAGTGATTGTAACATTTTAATGTCCAATGAGCAATAGAATTCTAATTCCCCCATATCCTTGCCAACATTTGGGGTGTCAGTCATTTTCATTTTAGCCACCATTTTTTGCTGTGGTAACTAATTGTGGTTTAAACTTATTTAACCCATTTTCACTTAGGTCTTTTGCATTTTTCCTTATAGACTTATGGTATTTTTTTTAATATATTCATCTTTTGGGCATAAGTCATCTGTTACATATGTTGCTGAGAATATGTTCTTTGCATCCATAGCTTGCCTTTTCAATTTCTGGATATGGTGGCTTTTGATGAACAAGAGTTTTTCATTCTGGTGAAGTACAATTTATTTATTTCCTTTTGATGTGTGCTTTTTATATCATGCTTAAGGAATATTTGCATACCTCAAAGTCTTTAGTCATTATTGTATTCTCCAATGTTTCTTTTTTTTTTTTCCTGCAAGCTTGATCATTTTACCTATCATATTTAGGTATAAGATCTGTTTTGAACTCATTTTTATATATTATATGAAGTGAGCCTCAAGGTTTACTTTTGTCCAAATGGATATTCAGCACCATTTGCTGAAATGATTTCCCACTAGATTTTAAAGGCTATTTCAACATAAATTCTCAATGTGGAATCCATTTTTAGATTCCAGCTTTTAAGTGAATGGTGTAGGTTATTAGAAACTTTTATGCTCCTCTATTGAGTGATTGTGGTGACACCCTGAAAGTTTGTTATCTCTCTCAGGATAGATGTGGTGTGAGAGATTTTCCAGTATGTCACTGACAGTTTAAGGATTCTAACTGATACCAGCCTGTACTCTGACTCTGGATTCCAGGGAGAGCCAGGTGCCTGGGTTCAGCCTCTCCTTAACAAGAGTTGCATATCCACATCAACACTTGGTGTGGTCATTCATTTTAATTTTAGCCATTCTGGTATGTGTGTGCTAAGTGACTTCAGTCACATCCAACTCTGTGCAACCATATGGACCACAGCCCTCCAGGCTCCTCTGTCCATGAGATTCTCCAGGCAAGAATACTGGACTGGGTTGCTGTGCCCTCCTCCAGAGGATCCCCTGGACCCAGGGATCGAGCCCGAGTCTCTTACGTCTAACCTGCATAGGCAGGTGGGTTCTTTACCACTAGTGCCACCTGGGAAACCCATTCTGGTGCTGCTACTGCTAAGTCGCTTCAGTCATGTCCGACTCTGTGCAACCCCATAGACGGCGGCCCACCAGGCTCCCCGTCCCTCGGATTCTCCAGGCAAGAACACTGGAGTGGGTTGCCATTTCCTTCTCCAATGCATGAAAGGGAAAAGTGAAAGTGAAGTCGATCAGTCGTGTCCGACTCTTCGCGACCCCATGGTCTGCAGCCAACCAGGCTCCTCCGTCCATGGGATTTTCCAGGCAATAGTACTGGATTGGGGTGCCATTGCCTTCTCCAACCCATTCTGGTATGTAGTGGTAATTAATTATGGTTTTGGGTTTTTTTTTCTTCTAATTTTAAACTTTCGTGTGAGTTTTGCTGAGAACCATCCTTAATGAAGATATCCACTCTTCTTGACCTCATACATCCTAATACATTGCTGTTTAAGTCCCTGAGTCCCTAGACATTTTGGTATTGTTTGACGCAATCTCCTGACCTCATGATATACACTGCTTTTTTTTTTCTTATTTAAGTAATACACAGAACTAAAGAAATTAAGCTCAAAAAATATTTACACTGAATACCTTTCAATTCCTTTTGAATTCACAGCTGAGGGAAAATCTGGGTATGCACTTTTAAACTATTCATATTGTTTCAGTCCTCAGTTGTTATTTAGTCATTAAGTCGTGTCTGACTCTTTGTTAGACCATGGACTGTAACCCATCAGGCTCCTCTGTCCATGGGATTTCCCAGGCAAGAATATTGGAGTGGGTTCCTTCTCTAGGGGATCTTCCCAGGGATCGAACCTGAATCTCTTGCATTGCAGGGGGATTCTTTACCACCGGGCCACCTGGGAAGCCCTTGGCACATGAAAAGAGAATTTCCTCTGTGTAAACCAGAGATCCTTGGTGTTGTTGTCGACCATTTACAATTCCTGAGGAGCTCCATATAGTCCACAGACCAAACCTTTGCACTATTAATGTGTATGGTACAATTCTGTCTGTACTTTGTTTCTGACTTGCATTAATATTTATTATGTTTAAATGAAAGCTTATTATTACCTCTTCAGAACCTGTTGAAAATGGCATCATTATATCGAGAATTTTGATCAGACTTCTGGGCAGTAACTTGATGTGCTTGCAGGCCTTTCATCAAAATATTATCCAGAGCTGAAAGTACAAAAACAGCTTGAATATTAAGTTGTCAGTTCCTGTGAGAGGCATTCTTTGAAAGAAAGAGGCTTAGTAGAGTGGAAAAGGAAGAAAGTGCAAATGTAAAACTTATTCTGTAATTAAAATGGGAAACATTACTTTGATCATTTAACAACTTAAGAAGTAGGTGATCAAGTTGTTTCTTTGCAATTCTGTAATAAGAATATATAAATAGTAAGCGACTTATAAGGCCTATGGAACCACAGTACTTATGGCTCTCAGATAAGAAATTTGAGTTTTAAATATTAATTACTTTCTACAATAGTTATTTTTTTGTGTCTATTTGACTGGGTCATGGAGTGTCCAGACAGTTTGCCAAACATTATTCTGGATGTCATGGTGTTTCTGGATGAGATAATATTTGAATTGGTAGACTGAGTAAGGCAAATTGTTCTCCTTACTCTGGGTATTACTAATTCTCCTTACTCTGGTATTTAAAAGCAGAGACATCACTTTTCTGACAAAGGTCTGTATTGTCAAAGCTACGGTTTTTCCAGTAGTCTTGTAGAGATGTGAGAGTTGGACTATAAAGAAGGCTATGGCCCTTCTTTTGAATTGTGGTGCTGGAGAAAACTCTGGAGAGCCCCTTTAACTTCAAGGAGGTCAAACCAGTCAATCCCGAAGGAAATCAACCTTGAATATTCATTGGAAGGACTGATACTGGAGCTGAAGCTCCAATACTTTGGCCACCTGATGTGAAGAGTCGACTCATTGGAAAAGACTCTGATGCTGGAAAGATTGAGGGCAAGAGGAGAAGGGAGTGGAAGAGGATGAGATAGTTAGATAGCATCACCAACTCAAATAGACACGAATTTGAGCAAACTCCAGAAGATTGTGGAAAACAGAAGAGCCTGGCATGCTATAGTCCATGGGTCACAAAGAATCATGCATGATTTAGCGACTAAACAACAACAACAACTCTGGGTGGGCCTCATCCAATCTGTTGGAGGTCTTAATAGAATGAAAAAAGATGACCTTGCTAGAGTAACAGAATTTTTTCTGTCTACGGTCCTTGAACTACGACATTGACTCTTCCTGGATCTTGAACTTATTGAGCTTTGGACTAGAACTACACCATCATCTCTCCTGGTTCTCAGAACTTCAAATTCAGACTGGAACTAGGCTCTGCTGGGTCTCCAGCTTGCTAACTTACCCTGTTGATCTTGGGGATATACGTCCCCCATAATCATATGAATGGCCAAAGTATCGGAGCATCAGCTTCAGCATCAGTCCTTCCAATGAATATTCAAGGTTGATTTCCTTTGGGATTGATTAGTTTGATCTTCTTACAGTTCAAGGGACTCTCAAGAGCCAACTACTTATAATAAATCTTTCATGTATGCAAATGTATTTGTTTACTTATATTTATATATTTCCTATTGGTGCTATTTCTCTGGAGAACTCTGACCAATATATTACCTTCCATCCAAAGGGAAAACATTTGAAATTTAAATTTAAAACTGATTTTTTTTTTCAAATACTTTATATCCAGTGAAGAAGATTTAAAGGCAAACTCCCAAAGCCTTGTTTTTCCTGTAATTTAAGGTAAACAAGCAGTGTTTAGCTATTGGACTTCTTTATTCCACAGACACAGATTATACCCATGGTCCTAGCATTTATCCTGCCAATGTCTTTGCTCACAGAAGTGTCAGGGGAGAGAGTGGAAATGGATCAGCCAGCCATAACCCATATTCATTCCTTTTTATAAAAATAAATCAAAATATGTCTTCCTGTTGTCAAAGGTGGGTTTTTTGTGTTGTCCCTCCCCACATAGAAAACACAGAATTCTCATGCAGCTAGACTGGCAGCCATGAATCTGAGTAGTGAGACAGGTTATACCAACTCTATAAGCCTCATGATCTTCCATTCAGTGGTGAGTAGGGGAGAAAGGAGGAAGTTCCAGTGTGACTTCGGGTCTAAAGCCACTTGTCCTATTTTTTCTTAGAGTTCTCCTTTGGAGATTATGGGAGATTGTGTAATAAAATGGAGACTTTGGGTCTCATTTGATTATTTGTTCTCTGGGGTGGTATATGATTGACCAGTACCCTGGCAATTAAGAGTGGTAACAAGAGCAATGAATCCCTTTTAAAACCATCAAAAACTAAACAGCCAAGAGCTAGATTTCTTTTAATACTGGAAATTTTGTCCAGGGTAACTGCAGATAGACCCAGCTTCTTATGCATTCCTCTTGGATCCTGACTACTCTAATGGTAGCAGAAGACCAAGTCAGGTGGGTGCTAGTGAAGCTCCGTAGCCTTGACCTAAAGTGTGGAACGAGTGTATTTGTGTGTAGGTGTGGATGGGGGTGTTGGAGGGTGAGATGGAGAAAAGGGGCAGAGAGCTGTTTTCTCTCCAAGAGTAACCATCACTTGCAAGAGTTTTACAGTTTTAAAAGCATTCTTTTTTTTCTCTTTAAAATTTACTATGTTCTACTAAGATCATACTGTTCATGGGGTTCTCAAGGCAAGAATACTAAAGTGGTTTGCCATTCCCTTCTCCAGCTCCAGGAGTTGAATATGAATTGAATACGACTGAGAGACTGAACTGAATTGACTTAAGATCATATACATTATAAGTCAAAATGTAGCATAAAGTATAAAATAAATCTGTTTAAAAGTTCTTTCTGGCTCTCTTGCCAGTAAAACTCTCTTGCATTTTCTTTTGCTACTTTGGAATTAAAGAATATCTTGAGAGGCATATTAAAAGTTTTCCATTTAAGATATTAATATCAACATCTCATTTTCAGAAAACAGCATTAGGTGAGGTACTATTTGGCTTCAGAATTCTGCTGAATGCAACTGTCTACCTAAGTCAATGGTCATCATGCTAGTCTAATGGTGTTGCCTATGTCAGCTTGAACAGAATTGGTCTGCTGGGTATTATTATTATTTCTATTCATTATTACTAGTTCTACTACTGTTACTTCTATTTTTTATTGTCATTTCTGTTATTACTTTATCTACAGTGTGCTATCTAACTCTATATGAATTAACAGACACCATTTTTAAACACAGGGCTTCCCTGATGACTCAGATGGTAAAGAATCTGCCTACAGTGCAGGAGACCTGGTTTTGATCCCTGGGTCAGGAAGATCCCCTGGAGAAGGGAATGGCAACCCACTCCAGTATTCTTGCTTGGAGAATTCCAAGGACAGAAGAGCCTGGCGGCCTATAGTCTATGGGGTCGCAGAAAGTCAGACACGACTGAGTGACTAATAGGATGGTTTCTGAAAACAGTAATGTGTCTTCATTCCAGCAAACCTACACTACTGATATGCCCTAAATTTAACTCTGCACAAATTTAATATGTGAAAAAAAGTTCAGCTTTCTTGTCCCTAAGGAGACATCTCACTATTCAAATGTCAAACTGAAAAATCAATAAAGCAAACCAAGAGACATTACTAACCTTGAACTTGTGGATCGTAACTCAACATTCCATACATAGAAAGATAACCTGAGCAGTGTGTCTAGTAACCTGGTGGTCAGATCATGTGATTGTGAGAAGAGCCCTTTGGGTGTGCAAGCACCCAAGAAGAAAGGGGATCTTAATGGTGATGTCAAGTGAAAGTGGTAAATGCTAATGGTGATTTGTCCATAAGTTGTAAATCATCCCCAGGTGACGCAGTCCATGCCCTGGTGACATTATAGTTTAGTGTTGACAAATGTTGTACTGAATATTCATGTGGCAGCATTTACCATGCAGAGAGCAGAGCACTGCCTGTTCAAACACAGGCATTAGTGTTTGCTTTTATGCCCTTGTGTCTGAATCAGTCACCCATCTGTTTCAGAAATTCTTTTCAATTTCATAAACATTTATTGAACACCTACTACAATCAAAGCAGAACACTCTGCCAGATGCCTTGGGCATTACAGATATGAATAGGTCTCAGCCCTGGTCTGGCAGGGGAAATGAGACTAGCGCATGAATAATCGCACCACCAGACAGAATGAGACGTCTGGATGATGTCTAGAGAGTCAAGAGGCTGGGACTGAAGATGGTTCCTCTGGAAACTGACAAGACTAGAACCATGGATGTGAGAGTCAGAGTGAGAGGTGAGGAGAAATACCCTTGCTAGAAGAGAATAAGAGAAGAGAATGGCAACTGAGAGTGGGTAGACAAAGGGTGGTGCATGAAGGGAATAGTGACTCCAGGAAATAAAGCAAGTTCAAGTAGCAACTCTGGAAATCAGACTTCAAAGCTCAGTTTCTGGACTTGAATCAATCTAAGATATGAAAATACATTTAATCCTGAATTGACATGGGTTCCGAGTGTTCTAGTTTGGGAGACTGAATATTTTGGCTTCTGGAGAGTTACCGCAGGATTTGAGATGAATGTAAAGTGTGATGAACAAGACTTTAAACATGATATTTATTGAGGTATTTCTACTTAAAATATTGAATTTAACATACTGAATATTCTCTATGATCATGAAATATCCCTGTGTTTGTTTTTGAGTGACTGCAGAATATTTCAACATATGGATGTACCTTAATTTTTAAAATTCAATTTTAAAATGCATATTAGTAGCTTCTCATTTTCAGCTACTATTAGATAAAGCTACAGTAAAATTCTGATAGTTAACTTTCCTTAAGTACTCACAATGTGCCAGTGTCAGTGCCACTGTGCCAAACATTTTTTTTAATTGAGGTGAAATCCACATAACATAAAATCAATCATTTTAAAGTAAACAATTCAGTGACATTTAGTGCATTCACAGTGTTGTCCAACCATCACCTTTATCTCATTTCAAAACAGTTCCAAACCTTTTCATGACTTGGGAAGGAAACTATATCCTTTAAATAGTCCTCATTCTTCCCTCCCCCTGCTTCTGGCATTTCAATCTGTATTCTATTTATGGATTTACCTATTCTGGATTTTTCACATAGTGGAATCATATGATATGATTCTCCCTTCTGTTTCTGGCTTCTTTCACTTTGTATCATGTTTTGAGATTCATCCATGTTGTAACATCTATCAGTACTCCACTTCTTTTTATGACTAAATAATATTCCATTGTATATATACACCATGATTTGATTATCTATTCACCCACTTATAGACATTTGGGATGTCTGGGTTAACCTAACCCTAACCCTTATAGAAAACTGGATGTCATTTCTAGTTTTGGTTTTTGTAAACAATACTGTTATGAACATGCATGTATAGGTACTGGTTTTTAATTCTTTTGGATATATACCTGGTACTGCTAAGTCACTTCAGTCGTGTCCGACTCTGTGCAACCCCATAGACGGCAGCCCACTGGGCTCCCCCATCCCTGGGATTCTCCAGGCAAGAACACTGGAGTGGGTTGCCACTTCCTTCTCCAATGCATGAAAGTGAAAAATGAAAGTGAAGTCGCTCAGTCATATGACTCTTAGCGACCCCATGGACTACCAGGCTCCTCCATCCATGGGATTTTCCAGGCAAGAGTACTGGAGTGGGATGCCATTGCCTTCTCCGGGATATATACCTAGGAGGAGAATTACTAGATTATATAGTAATTATATATTACTCAGATGGTAAAGAATCTGCCTGCAATGCAGGAGACCTGGGAAGATCCCCTGGAGGAGAGCATAGCAACCCACTCTAGTATTCTTGCCTGGAGAACCCCCATGGAGAGGAGCCTGAAGGGCTACAGTCCACGGGGTCACAAAGAATCAGACCCGACTGAGCAGCTAGGCACAGAAGGAAATTTTAAACTGCTTTCAATAGCAATTAGAACGTTTTACATTCCTACCAATGATGTATTAGGATTCCAATTTCTCTCCATGTTCTTCTTAAAAATTGTATTTATTGATTCACTTCCCTGTGCTGAATTGTCTTATAGTTGTGGCATGTGGGATCTAGTTCCCTGCCAGGGATTGAACTTGGGTCCCCTGCATTGGGAGTATGGAGTCTTAGCCACTGGACCACCAGGAAAGCCCATCTTCATATTCTTGATAACACTGATTTTCCTGTTTGTTTGTTTTGGTTATTGCCATCCTAGTGGGTGTGAAAGTAGTATTTTACTGTGGTTTTGATATGCATTTCCCTAATGACTGATGATGCTGAGCATCTTTTCATGTGTTTGCTGGCCGTTTGTATATCTTCTTTGGAGAAATGTCTAGTTACCTTCCTTGCCTGTTTTTAAAATTAGGTTATTACTGAGCTGTTAAGAGTATGAATATGTATTTTTAATACTAGACCTTATCAGACACATGATTTGCAAATGTTTTCTCAGTTCTCTGGGATAGCTTTTAACTTTCTTGATAATGTCCTTTGATACATGAGAGGTTTTAAAGTCCAGTTTATCTATTTGTACTGCTCACTTATACTTTTGATATCACATCTAAGAATACATTGCCCAACCCCAAAGTAATGAAGATTTACTCCTATGTTTTCTTCTAAGGGTATCACAGTCTTAATGCTTATATTTTTGTTGTTGATTCATTTTGAGTTAATTTTTGTATTCGATGGGAGGTAAGGATTTGTTTTCATGTATTAGAGTGCATATTTTCTATGACTTGAATTATTTTAAAATTATTGACTTGCTTTATGGCCCAGAATCTGATCGATCTTGATAAATGTTACCAACTCTTTCACCAAGAGTGCTGTTGAATCGGTGTTAGGTCAAGTTGCCTGATAGTGCTGTTTAATTCACCTACGTCCTTGCTGATTTCCTGTCTTTTCCAATAACCCCTTCCTTTGCAATATATAATCTGTTGTTGATGCTATCTAATGTGTTTTTTGTTTCAGACATTGTAGCTTACATTTAAGTTCTATGTGGGTTTTTCCTGTATTTATGTCTCTAATTCAGTTTTTGAACATATGGAATACAATTATAATAATTCTTTTCTTTTTTTCTGGAGAAGGTAAAGATAGCTTCCCTAAGACTTAAAGAATGAGTAGGCATTTGACATGGAAAGGGGATAAAGGGCTGGTAGAATGCATCAAAAAAAAAAAAAAAACCCATTCTAAGTGTTATAGGGAAGAACTGATTCCATTTTGGAGTTTTATTTAACATTTGCTCTCTGTTGCTTTTGTTCACTAAAAGGATACTGTCCATACATAGTGACCTGCATCAGGGGATCTTGGCCCTCTGCCTGAATGTTAAATGGAAATGCCCTTGTTCGGAACCCTGTCCACCCATGGATGCTTATAGGAAGGAATAAACTGACACATCCCCTCTCTGAGGCTAGCCATTCCAGAGATATTTGTAAGATTAATGGCCTTTTTTACTTTACCTCCTCACATCCTCCCCCTCCTCTCTGTTCTATAAAAAGAACCTACCACCCAGACCCCAGTAAGATAGTTATTTTGAGACATTAGTCTGCCATCTTCCCAGTCACCTGGCTTTCAGAATGAAGTCATATTCTTGCCTCAACACCTCATTTCTCAGTTAATTGGCCTGTTGTGTGGTTTGATCTCTGTAACACAAGGAGAATGAACAGCCTGTTTAAAGGTCCTCAAGCAAGAAGAGCTTTAGAGTTTCAAGAAATAAAGAGCAAGTCAGACTGGGTGGCACAGAGTAGGATGAAGAGGGGGAGAGTGGTGAAAGGTGTGCTTGGGGTGACTGAGGGCAGCAGATCAGGCAAGGCCTTCTAGTTCAGTTCAGGTGCTCAGTTGTGTACGACTCTTTGCGACCCAATGGAGTGCAGCACACCAGGCTTCCCTGTCCATCACCAACTCCCAGAGTTTGCTCAAACTCCTGTCTATTGAGTCAGTGATGCCATCCAACCATCTCATCCTCTGTCGCTGCTTTTCCTCCTGCCTTCAATCTTTCCCAGCATCAGGGTCTTTTCCAGTGAGTCAGTTCTTCACGTCAGGTGGCCAAAGTATTGGAGCTTCAGCTTCAACATCAGTCCTTCCAGTGAATATTCAGGATTTATTTCTTTTAGGATTGACTGGTTTGATCTTATAGTCCAAGGGACTCTCAAGAGTCTTCTCCAACACCACAGTTTAAAAGCATCAATTCTTCGGTGCTCAGCCTTCTTCATGGTTCAGCTTTCTTGGTGTGCTATTTTTTGGCTGCACTAGGTCTTCGTTGCTGCACATGGGCTTCCTCTAGTTGCCATGCACAGGCTTCTTGTTGTAGTGGCTTCTCTTGTCGTGGAGCATGGGCTCTAGGCACGTGGGCTTCAGTAGCTGTGGCACACGGGCCCAGCTGCCCTGCAACAGGTGGGATCTTCCCGGACCAGGGATCGAACCAGAGTCCCCTGCATTGCAAGGCAGGTTCTTAACCATGGGACCATGTGGGAATCCTAAGGAATAACTTTTAATAGGACACATCATCAAGAGGGAGAAGGCTCTTGATGAGCTCCCATACAGCTTTCAAAGCATCTATCTGGAACTAGAATTTGCACCTCCACTCACATCTTGTTTGTCAGTGGGATGGGAGGAGCAGCAAACATTTGTTAACAGTAATACATCTCCCACATGGTGCTTAGGATTTTAACCTTTTTCTGAAGAACAATGAAAAGCCAACTCCCAAGGAATGTTAAGCACAATAATGACTTTATCGTTCCATCTGATAAGATCAGGCTTTATTTGGGGAGGGGGGAAAATCAAAAGTAATTTGGAATCAGAGAAATAAGGCAGATGATCATACTCAGTAACATTGTTTGGGTCATTTAAAAACAGGGTAAAAATTTTATGGAAGTAGTAAGATTTTTTTTTCTGTGAGATTTATGTAATGCTATGATAGTGTATTTGCTATCTGCCCAGCAGAACCATCTTTAAAGAAATGACAATTACTTGCAACTGTGGCTTCTGATGCCTGTATCTGTTTTAACTACTAGTTTATAATAGTATTTTGACCACTGTATTCTGATGCTTGCTTTTACACACTTAGTTGTTTAATTGCTCAGTCATGCCTGCCTCTTTGCAACCCTATGGATGGCAGTATACCAGGCTTCCCAGTTATTCACTGTCTTCCAGAGATTCCTCAAACTCATGGCCATTGAATTTAAACAACATGAAACAGAATTTTACATTGCAATTACATTGAATGCTACTTAATCTTTCTTTGCAATATAAACAATAGGAGGTTTGAGAGGATGAGTGTTTTTGTCCTGGGGCCTCAAGGGAAGGGAGAAGTAAAGTACCAGGAGGGCAGAGCCAACCCTCAGACAAGCTAGATGTGATCCTTTGAAGCCAGAACTCCACCTTATTTTAGGGTTTGAAAGAATACCAGGCCTCTGGGAAGGAGAGTGTTATCCTTGATAGGGTTGGTGTCTGTGACAGTGAAGTCAGGAGAAAAGAAAATCCAAATCTGAATGTGTTTTTCTTTGAGGACATAGGTCTCACCTCTCAGTGACCATCTGTACCCCTGATTGTGGGGCTGTATTCCAGCAGAGAACTTACACTGGAACCAGGAGGCATCCTCCTAGGTCCAAGGCTAGGTCCAGTGTCCAGATGCTCTGTTTATTTCTCTACTGTAGTATCTGCCAGATAATTTAAATGATCTGTGAGTGTGACTTACTTCCCCATAGACCATAAATTCCTTAAGGGCAAGAACAGTGTTTTATCTACCTTTGTATCCACCACCTAGCATAGTGCCTGGCAGACACTCAACCAAACAGATGTAGGAAGAGAAGGCCATTGATCTAGCCACTTATTCCTCTGAACAAGCTCGGCAGTGGCCCCATTAGAGGAAAGAGATTTTCAGACTCTTTTCTGGTAATGTCTGGGAAGACCTCCAGATGAATGCACAGCATGCGGAAGGCAGAGGGCCAGGAGGCATGCTGGCAGGAAGCTACGTCCAGAGACCCACCTGAGAGAAGCTCCTGCCTGCAGAACGGGCAGTAGAACCCACAGGAGAGACTCAAAGATGATGGCAGGAGAGCCTGAGCCAAAACTGGAAGGATGCTGGGGACTTGGGAAAAAAGCATCAGACTCTACTGTTGCTTTTTGCTTGAATCTAGGTGTTTCTTTCATACCTTGTGAATCTCATGTTTGCAAGGAGAAGAATCCTGGACTCTCCAAAAAGCTGTGTTCTCCAGGTTTTTAAATGAGAGTTACAGCCAAGAAAATTGTAACTCCCTGTCCAAATGATCCTGAGCTCCTTATTAAGTGGCACTGTGTCTTACCCATAGTTGTCTCCAACATGAAGTGAGAAAAGCAAAGTCTGTATGTATGTGCACATGGCCCGGAATTGGGATAAATTCATCTTCAATTTCCTGAATCTTACATAATTATAAGGCTATGCCCTGATTGATTCATACATATGTGCTCGATATTAACTTTTGTCTGTTTCATAAAAGTAAAAGAAAGCTAATTGACTATGTATTTCTGGGAAAGTAAGCGTTTTTGCTGGTTTTTAGAGCCTGGTAAATGTAAACTTTAAACAACTTCATTCTCCCTGTAGGTCTTTCTAGGAAAGGTAACCTCTTAGGACTTCTGCTTCTAGTTTGTAGATTCATTATCTCCTGGCCTATTTTGGACTGTGACTCAAACCACCAGGCGGGTAATTGTTTATTTAATAACTTTTAGGCAAACTGATCCTGTAGTTAAATAAACATGGGAAACCTGAGTCAAAAGGAGCTAAACAAGTTCCTTTATTGTGGGTCTCCTTTGAGTTTCTAATATATTAATATACTCTGGAAAAGGGGCTACTGCACTTCCCAACTTATGTTCTTATGTGACCTCAGAACTCTTCCCTGACAGATATTTCTTAGGGATAGTGTTTTGCATAGCCCACAGAGAGAGTTCCCGGAGAGCAGGAGCCAGGAGATTCAAGTCAGTTATTTTAATATGAGCACAGCTCTGCCCTGGAGTGTCCCAGGCCACTGAGAGCCATGGCAATGGCGGAGACCTTGGATTATTATTGTAAATGACTTTGGGTGAATCACTGCACCTTTCTGGGGTTTAGTTCCTCTGTTTTAAAACATAAAATTAGATACTTTCGGACAATATCAGGTTCAATCCCTGGTCAAGGAACTAAGATCCCACATGCCTCGAATCAACTAAACTTTTGCACCCCAACTAAAGGCCCGAGTTCCTCAACTAAGACCTGACACAGCCAATAAATAAATAAAAGATAACACATAAGAAAATCTAGGTTTCCTGTACTATTTCTGTGATCACTTCACTCTCTGAGTCCCCTGCCCCCACTCCAAAAGTCAGCTTGGAGTTTTGCTCAACCGCCTACTGTCTCCCCATGCTATTCACCCTACTCTTCTTGAAATGATCTTTTCTTTCTCTTCTGCCTCTGGTAACCCCTACACACCCTTCCAAATGTGACATCATCCATGAATCCTATCCTGACTTTCCTGGGAAGAGTCACAGTGTCCAGGCCACCATAGCATTGTGGGCATTTGCACTATAAATAAATTCTGTAATACTTACATTACGCCTGCCTAGACAAGGATAAGCCCTTGATGAATGCTTGTTGAATTAAACTGAACATCAATATGGATTTCTGGCTTCCTGTTTCAATGAACAAGGGACATTTCTGATCCCATAGTGTTTGATGCCAGGACTTGATTTTATGATATAAGTCTACTCTCTGGGCATCTAGAGTTGAGTGTCACATCCTAACAAAGAGATGGCTACAAGGAGGGCAGTTTGACTGGAATTTGAATATTGAACCAATGAGAAAAGAGTCTGAAAACAGCAGGAGTTAATTAGTGAATGCCAACATGGCTTTTCATTTCATGGAGAAGGAAATGACAACCCACTTCAGTATTCTTGCTTGGAGAATCCCATGGACAGAGGAACCTGGAGAGCTACTGTCCATGAGGTCCCAAAGAGCTGGACACGACTGAGCAACTATCACTTTCACTTTCATCATGGCCTGAGCATACCAGTGGCAGGACGAGACTAATACTCTGTTTCATTATTTGTAGTTACGGCTTCCAGAAAGTGATGGAACCATCTACCTGTTTCCAAACATTGTTCTCTCTACTTCTCACTGATTCTATGAACTCCTAATAAACTGAAGCAAGACCAGAGTCTGATTCTGTTGCCACCAGAGAAACCCAACTGATGCAAGGAGGCAGGAGGAAGTCGAGTGTGACTGGATCTGCATATGAAACTAAGAGTTCAGACCTATGGAAGATGGAGAGATCCCCGTGTTTTTTGTTTTTTTTAAAAAGCATAGAGAACTTGTTGTTGTTCAGTTACTAAGTCACGTCTGACTCTTTTCGACCCCATGGACTGCAGCATACCAGGCTCCTCTGTCCACTAAACCTGTAGTGCTCAATTAAAATTTTGTCATTTTGCATTTTTTTCAATTAATGGATACTAAAGAACACGACTGCAATTCCCTGAAGGGTTGCAAATTTTTTGACATTAAAAAGAGACCCTTTATAAAAAATAAATGCTGGCGAGAATAGGGAGAAAGGTGAACCCTCCTACACTGCTAGTGAGGACATAAATTGGTTCAACCACTATGGAGAACAGTATGGAGGTTCCTAAAAAAACTAAAAATAGAGCTACCATGCGTGCATTCATGCTAAGTGGCTTTAGTCAGGTCTGACTCTGTACAACCCCATGGACAGTAGCACGCCAGCCTCTTCTGTCCATGGGATTCTCCAGGCAAGAATACTGGAATAGGTTGCCACGCCCTTCTCCAGGGCATCTTCCCAGGGATTGCATCTGCAACCCGAATCTCTTCTGTCTCCTGCATTAGCAGGTGGGTTCTTTACTACTAGCACCATCTGGGAAGCCCAGAGCTACCATATGATCCCACAACTGGGCATATACCTGGACAAAAGTCGCACATGGTATACAAGACAAAATGTTTGAAGTTCTGTTGACTTGATCTTTTCACTTGGTTTTCTTTTCTTGTGAAGAATTTTCAAATCAAAGAGCAAGTTTAAAGTTTGTATCAGTTGACTGGGTCATTTTATTGGGATTTCACCAAAGTGAAGCTGCTGCACTTTGGAATGAAAATCTTTTCTCATGATAAAAGCTTATCGATCAGAGCCCCAGATCTCCAGTGATTTTATGAGAACACAATCATCTTGCTTTAAAACAAGGTTAAAATCAATGTATTCAAAGCTGGACATGCTACTAAGCACTGGAGGGTAAATTAAAATTTTGATTCTTTTTGCATTAGTGTTTAGATGTTATGTTTTTAAAGCAATGGAAGAAAGACTACTTCTTCAATGCAACGTGAACACACCTGATAAAATTTGTACAATGAAACAGAGGCAATGGACTAGTGAATTTCCAAATTAGTAAGCAATTCTATTAATGAGGACACATTAGGTAGGCAGCGTCTGCCCAGGGCCAGTCAATACACTGCAGGTCTCCGAATGTATTCCATCTCTGCCCTTGAACACCTCACAGAGCCAGCAGGTGTATATTACCCTGTGTCTCAGGCCTTGTGTGCTCCTGGAGTTAGAACAGTATTACTTTTGAACAAATACAACATTCCTTCAATGTACCACCGTTTCTGTCCCAAGAGAAATAAATAGTACTGCTAGGTCTAAGCCGGAAATCAAATTATCCCATAAAACAGGCTCAGGTGTTATAGGAAAAGTAACTTATTTAGTCAGGTTTTCTGTTTGTGTTGCTGAAATAACATGCAGAGTTTTGAAAGCTATGTTGATTTTATTTTTATTTATTTTTATTGTATTTTTTCACTTGGGTACTTTTTGACTTTGGATATGTAAAGTGGCTCCCCAAAGCTCTAATTTGCTACCCAGACTAGGAACTTACCTTGTTCAAATGATGTCCCTAGCTGAGGGGTTAAAATAGTAAAGCAAGTGCTATGCTTGGTCATTCAGTCGTGTCCAACTCTTTGGGACCCCATGAACTGTAACCTGCCAGGCTCTGTTCATTGGGATTCTCCAGGCCAAATACTGGGGTGGGTTTCCATGCCTTCCTCCAGGGGATCTTCCCAACCCAGGGATCAAACCAAAGTCTCCCACATTGCTGGCAGATTCTTTGCTGTCTGAGCCACCAGTAAAGCAAGAGAGGACAGTAATCTCAAGGTTGCCCCCATGACGAAGAACATAAAGGAAGGACTGTCAGAAGATGATGATTAAGTCATACCTTAAACAATGAGCAAAACCAGTGGAATTAATAGTGTAATACCAGGGAGTAAAAGACTTCCTTTGCAGTTCTATTGTTCTCTTCAGAACACTGAGACAATGATAAGTTTAATAAATGTTTATTGATGAGAATCTGTACACCCTGCTCCTTGCATATTCTGTACTGTTTAGAAGTAGTCACGATATCTAACATTTATTGCATGCCTACCCTGTGGTCAGCACTTCTAGTGCTTCACAGGCATTTTCTCACTTAATACACACATCAACACCCGAGAAATGGATGCTACTGTTCTCTTCTTTTACATATGAAAAAAAAAAATGTTCCTTAAGAGATTAAATAATGTGCCAAAGGTCAAAATATTGGTATGTGTGGGTGACAGAGTGAAAAATCCTGGAAGTCCAGGTCCTGTGCTCAGGGCCACCACACTACTGTGTGTTACGAGCAAGGTTAATGAAACGAGATCTATAAATTACACAAGGAAGAGGAAGGAGATGACATTGATTTTAATAAAGGAGAGAATGTGAGAGAAACAAAGGGTGAAAACAACTATGACAAAGACTTTGTCTTCAAGCTTAGCAATTTATGTCCAGCCACAACTTGTTTTAAGAAAACCATTATGACAGCCATTACTCAGTAGCCTTTTCTGAGGAGAAGTCATTAGTCTTCTCTGATCTTTTCACCTTTATTCATTAGGATGTGACCGACAGGCCCCCTCAGCCCAAACCAGCAAGGCTAAGATAGTGTTCCAGAGTTGGTCCAAGAAAAATTGCTTCCTTCACCTTGGAGCCGCTCACTGTCCAACTTCTAATTTCTGTGGGTCTGTCCACTGGTTACCACGGCACCAAGGAAACCCTGACCAGCCTGTCCAGTGCTGCACCGTCAGGAAGCAAACCTCTGATGGAGGGGGAGGGCCAACATTCACTGTCCCCAGCACGCAGCAGCTGCCTGGAGCTCTGATTTCCACACCTGTCCTTTAAGCTTCCAGGCAGTCCCAACCTGAGAGATTCTACCCTGATGTCAGGCTGTGGACACTTCATCCTCAGAGCATTAAGAGACTAAAGGGAAAGCAGGCTAACTGCAAATCCACTCATAGGGTAAATGATATAGAAGTCTACCCAGGCCTGGATTTGTACACACAACAAGGAAAGGGCTTCTTGAATCCAGGAGTCTCTCCGTCACTTCCATCAGCACCGGGAAGGCTGAGTAGCCACAAAGCAAAGCCTGCCTGTCCCTGCAGACCCTGCCGGGTCAGTTCAGGACAGGCTTGAGAGCTCTGTCTGCTCCAAACAAGTGGTTCCCAGACTTTCAATTTCACGGACGGCTAAAATGACCAAAAAAAACACGATGGGACTCATCTAGTGCCAACTATTTATTCTGCCTGGTATGGACATCAAAACAAGCAAGCAGACTACTATCTGCTGTCTGCCTTCATATCATAACAAGATGGACGTTTTCACAGCAAAAAGGAATTAAGCTAAAGGGTCTTTTAATACCGTACTAAAATAGAACATACTCAGCAGCCCTATCTGTCCATTATACGTGAATGTTACACTTTTTTTTTTTCTTTTTCTTTTTGCCACAGCCCAGCTCTTGAAAAACCACTGCTCTAAACCACTCAGATCTGCCCTGTCAGAATCTTGGGAGATCACAAAAAATGTTGCCACTTGGAGGAAACTATGGATAAGTTCAGGGACTGTTTCAGTGGGATGGGGATGTGGGGGTATCCATGGGGTGGCCTGATACTCTGTAGCACAAAGAACCTGGCAGAACTGAGGATAAGTCTCAGTGCCCTACACATACACTTACTGGGTGAACCTTGGCAAGAAATATAATCTCCCTGGACCTCAGATTCCTCATCTGTAAAATACGGTGGATGATCCCCCAGAGGAAGTTGAGGGAATGAATGAAAGCACCCAGTCCCCTGCCTGGCTCCGTGGGAGCTTCCTCTCCCTCAGCCTGCAGTGACTCATCTTCCCTGACACATCTCAGGTCTGTGATCTTCTAGGTCTCAGTAGGTATCTGTGCAGTGAACAAAAGAGTAAAAACAAAGCATGAGAAAAGAAGAATCTTGTTCCTTTTGGACAAGAACCTATGGGAGTCATGCTCCCTGAAATACGGCCCCAGACCATCTACACTGCCACTGGTGACAGTGTTTCAAGAGGAGAATGTGTTTCTTCTCCTCTTCAGCCTCCATACCGTGAATCCTCCAGCCATTTAAGCTTGAGGTGCCTGTTCACTCTCTCCACGACCAGGCTGATCTCAGTCATTGTTTGACCTTCATATGGACCCACCACTGTGCTTCTCATCCCTCATTTCTCACTCTGCTTCCCACAGAGCTGCGACTGAATGGTCTATCTCATGACTCACTGGCATTACTCCACTGCACCCTTCCCTTTCTCCAAGTGTGGCTCCCACTTGGCAAAACCCTAACCCTTGGTACGTACACCTCGTAAGATGATGCGGCGAATGTGCTATACTCAGTATGCCAGAAAAAATGGAAAATTCAGCAGTGGCCACAAGACTGGAAAAGGTCAGTTTTCATTCCAATCCCAAAGAAAGGCAATGCCAAAGAATGCTCAAACTACCGCACAATTGACTCATTTCACATGCTAGCAAAGTAATGCTCAAAATTCTCCAAGCCAGGCTTCAACAGGACGTGAACCGAGAACTTCCAGATATTCAAGCTGGATTTAGAAAAGGCAGAGGAACCAAAGATCAAATTTGCCAGCATCCACTGGATCACTGAAAAAACAAGCAAATTCCAGAAAAATATCTACTTTTGCTTCATTGACTACGCTAAAGCCTTTCACTGTGTGGATCACAACTAAGTATGGAAAATTCTTAAAGAGGGAATACCAGGCCACCTTACCCACCTCCTGAGAAACCTGAAGGTAGGTCAAGAAGCAACAGTTAGAACTGGACATGAAACAACAGACTGGTTCCAAATTGGGAAAGGAGTACGTCAAGGCCATACACTGTCACCCTGCTTCTTTACCTTTATACACAGTAGGTCATGCAAAATGCCAGGCTGGATGAAGCACAAACTGGAATCAAGATTGCCAGGAGGAATAGAAATAACCTCAGATATGCATATGACACCACTCTTATGGCAGAAAGCAAACAGAAACTGAAGAGCCTCTTGATTAAAGTGAAAGAGGAGAGTGAAAAAGTTGGCTTAAAACTCAACGTTCAAAAAACAAAGGTCATAGCTTCCAGTCCCATCACCCCATGGCAAATAGATGGGGAAACAATGGGAACAGTGACCGTTTATTCCCCTGGGCTCCAAAATCACTGCAGATGGTGACTGCAGCCACAAAATTAAAAGACACTTGCTCCTTGGAAGAAAAGCTATGACAAACCTAGACAGCATATTACAAAACAGAGACAGTGCTTTGCCGACAAAGGTCCATCTACTCAAAGCTATGGTTTTCCATTAGTCATGTATGGATATGAGAGTTGAACCATAAAGAAGGCAGAATGCTGAAGAACAGGTGTTTTTGAACTGTGGTGTTGGAGAAGACTCTTGAGAGTCCCTTGGACAGATAAGAGATTAAACCAGTCAACCCTAAAGGAAATCAGTCTGGAATATCCATTGAAAGGACTGATGCTGAAGCTGAAGCTCCAATACTTTGGCCACCTGATGTGAAGAGCTGACTCATTAGAAAAGACCCTGGTGCTTGGAAAGATTGAAGGCAGGAGGAGAAGGGGACGACAGAAGATGAGATTGTTGGATGGCATCACAGACTCGATTGACTTGAGTTTGAGCAAGCTCCTGGAGATGGTGAAGGACAGTGAAGCCTGGCATGCTGCAGTCCATGGGGTCACAGAGAGTCAGACATGACTCAGCTACTGAACAACAACAGCAATCAACTCTGAATCTTCATCTGAACAAATGACTGCCTCTGGAAAACACATCCAGCCTTGTCTGTGGTACTACTTGAAACCCATGACTTCTAACCTTCAGTGGGACCTAATGCTGCTTAGAAATGCTCTGACATTTCCCTGGTCTGTTCCCTCACCTGCTGTCCTAGACAAGCAATGTCACCCCAAGACTATCTTCCCATCCCCTCCCTCACTTGCCTGACAACCTCACACATTCTCTTCTCTCCCCTGACCTCAAAACTGCCCCCTGCTCAGCCTCATTCTCAGGCAGAGACCCTGCTTTCCATTTTACAGAGCGAGCAGAAGAGACCAGAAGACAACATCCACATGCGCTTACCTCCTCATCTGATTCTCTGAGCCAGTGGCCAGTTTCTTTGTCTCTTCAGCTCTGGTGGGTGAACTGTACTTCAGCTAAGAACTTGACTCCAGGGAAACAAAATTAAAAGACCTGACACCTGATCCTATGGAGCATATGATCAAATAGGATGACAGGCAAGTAAGTTAAAAATGATAGTAGAATGCATGGAGAGATCTGATGGAGAGATGGAGAGATCTAAACAGCAGATGGAGCCACCAAGGAGGGAGCCCTGGGTCTGCTTAGACGGAACATCAGAACAGGATTTGCACCTGAGTTGACCTGAAGAAGCAGCCATGAGAATGGGAAACACTCTATTAAAAAAAAGCCTGGTCTGCCGAGTTTGGGGCTTGAGGCCTTTGCTCAGGTTTGAGCCTTTCTGTCCTCAGTTGCTTAACGAGGCTGTGGTTGTGCTGGCGTGGAAGCCTCGGGTTCCACTCTCCCCATGGAGGGGGGTCTTGTCAGGTCCGTGAGCTGGCCCATTCCTTGGCACTTCTTCGTGTTAGAGGTTTCCTGAGGCCAGGCCGGCCACTTGGTGTTACAGCCCCTGGGAGCTGAGAATGTCTTTCGTATGTAAACGGTGGGGGAGGCGGGGCATCTTTTGTGGAAATCTGAAAACTGCAGATTTCATTGACCAAAAGTAAAGGTGTCTTTGGAACGCAAAAAAAAAAAAAAAAAGCCTGATTATTAAAACTACACAACCATAGACATTGCCCCCTGTTAATGATCAAGCAGTTCAGTTCAGTCGCTCAGTTGTGTCTGACTCTTTGCAACCCCATGTACTGCAGCACACCAGGCTTCCCTGTCCAACACCAACTCCCAGAGCTAGCTCAAACTCAAGTCCATTGAGTCTGTGATGCCATCCAACCATCTCATCCTCTGTTGTCCCCTTCTTCTGCCTTCAATCATTGCCAGCATCAGGACTTTTCCAATGAGTCTATTTAGGTGGCCAAAGTATTGGTGTTTCAGCTTCAGCATCAGTCCTTCCAATGAATATTCAGGACTGATTTCCTTTAAGATGGACTGGTTGAATCTCCTTGCTGTCCAAGGGACTCTCAAGAGTCTTCTCCAACACCACAGTTCAAAAGCATCAATTATTCAGCACTCAGCTTTCTTTATAGTCCAACTCTCACATCTATACATGACTACTGGAAAAAACAAAGCTTTGACTAGATGGACCTTTGTTGGCAAAGTAATGTCTCTGCTCTTTAATATGCTATCTAGGTTGATCATAACTTTTCTTCCAAGGAGCAAGCGTTGTTTAATTTCATGGCCGCAGTCACCATCTGCAGTGACTTTGGAGCCCAGAAAAATAAAGTCAGCCCCTGTTTGCACTGTTTCCCCATCTATTAGCCATGAAGTGATGGGACCAGATGCCATGATCATAGTTTTCTGAATGTTGAGCTTTAAGGCAAACTTTTTACTCTCCTCTTTCACTTTCATCAAGAGGCTCTTTAATTCTTCGCTTTCCGCCGTAAGAGTGGTGTCATCTGCTTATCTGAGGTTATTTCTATTTCTCCTGGCAATCTTGATTCCAGCTTGTGCTTCATTCAGCCTGGCATTTTGCATGATGTACTCTGCATGGAAGTTAAATAAGCAGGGTGACAATATACACCTTAACGTACTCCTTTCCTGATTTGGAACCAGTCTGTTGTTTCATGTCCAGTTCTAACTATTGCTTCCTGACCTGCATACAAATTTCTCAGGAGGCAGGTCAGGTGGTCAGGTATTCCCATCTCTTTAAGAATTTTCCACAGTCAGTTGTGATCCACACAGTCAAAGGCTTTGGCATAGTCAATAAAGCAGAAGTAGATATTTTTCCGCAACTCTCTCCCTTTTTTGATGATTCAACAGATGTTGGCAATTTGATCTCTGGTTCCTCTGCCTTTTCTAAAACCAGCTTGAACATCTGGAAGTTCTCGGTTCATGTCCTGTTGAAGCTTGGCTTGGAGAATTTTGAGCATTACTTTGCTAGCGTGTGGGATGAATGCAATTGTGTGGTAGTTTGAGCATTCTTTGGCATTGCCTTTCTTTGGAATTGGAATGAAAGCTGACCTTTTCTAGTCCTGTGGCCACTGCTGAGTTTTCCAAATTTGCTGGCATATTGAGTGCAGCACTTTCACAGCATCATCTTTTAGGATTTGAAATAGCTCAAGTGGAATTCCATCAGCTCCCTTAGCTTTGTTTGTAGTGATGCTTCCTAAGGCCCACTTGACTTCACATTCCAGGATGTCTGGCTCTAGTTAAGTGATCGCACCCACCTAGATCACACATTGCCCACTATTAATGATCAAGCAGTTAAAAAATAATATACCAACCAGACAGTTACAAACTTTATGGCTCTGAAACCAGTTGACAGCAAACATCACCCTGTGGCATCGTCCACAACTTCCCGTTCCTCATAACCAGCACTGAGCCTGGCAATGGCAGAGAATTAGACAGCAAATGGCAAACAATAGCCAAAGTATCAGAATTAGGTTTGGACAAAGCAAGTGATATCTGTGTTCTAGTCACTGCCCTGACATTTACTGCATGAAGCTCTAAAAAACGTATCCCCTGTTTGGACTTCGTTTCCTTGTCTATAAAACAAAGGATTTGAATTATGATATTTCTAAGGTCCTTCCAAATTCTAAAACTGAATGACCACAGAATACATCTGTTATGGACTATTCCTGTCCCCAGAAAATTCATATGCTGAAACCTAACCTCCTATGGGAGTGATTAGGGTTAGATGAAGTCATGATGGTGAAAAGTGAAAGTGAAAATGAAGTCGCTCAGTCATGTCTGTCCCTTTGTGAAACCATGGACTGTAGCCTACCAGGATCCTCTGTCCATGTGGTTTTCCAGGCAAGAGTACTGGAGTGGGTTGCCATTTCCTGCTCTGGGGGATCCTCCCGACCCAGGGTTCGAATCCAGGTTTCCCGCATTGTAGGCAGACACTTTACCATTTGAGCCACCAGGGAAGTCCACATGAGGGTGGAGTCCATGAGGGTGGAGTCCATGAGGGTGGAGCCCTCACAAATGGAATTAGTGCATTTGTAAGATTCACAGTAGAGTTTGCAGCTCTCCTTTCTCCCCCAGTCGAGAATGAAATGAGCAGATAACTATCTATGAACCAGATATCAGATATGCTGATCCTTTCAGAAAAGCTTTTACTGGAGGATAGTTGCTTTACAATGTGGTGATAGTTTCTGAGGTAAGTAAAGTGCATATATCCTCTTTTTTGGATTTCCTTCGCATTTAGGTCACCACAGAACATTGAGCCGAGTTCCCTACGGTGTACAGTAGTTTCTCATTAGTTACCTGGTTTACACACGGTAGTGTGTATAGGTCAATCCCAATCTCCCAGTTCATCCCACCCCACCCCCCGCCTTCCTTGGTTGTCCATACATTTGTTCTCTACATCTGTGTCTCTATTTCTGCTTTGCAAATACATTCATCTGTATTATTTTTCTAGATTTGACATATAAGCATTAATATTCAGTATTTGTTTTTTTCTTTCTGACGTACTTCACTATGTTCGCCCTGCTGATACTTTGATCTTGGACTTCCCAGTCTCCAGAATTGTGAGAAATAAATGTTGTTTAAGCCACACGATCCACGGTATTTTGTTAATAACAGCCCAAACTGAGACAATATCCGATTTTTAAATTTATGGAAACAAAAGGAGAAGAAAGTCTTTTGAGTTAGAGCATTAAGACCTGGGCTTCTAATCTCGGCCCTGGCTCTCCGGGGTGGTATGAGCTCCAGGAGTGACGCGAAAATACACTTGAGTGCCCTGTTCTAAGATGCTGCGTCATCCTCAGAGAATATTTCTGATGTGCTCTTTTAAAGTCTTACAAGACCTGTGACTATACTGTTGGCAGATTTCTGCTCTCTCCACTGAAGAGAAAATGACAGGAAAGTGTTTGCATTGTGTGACTGGCTTCTGCTGCCCCATCAATACCTGGCTTGAAGGATGAGTCGATACCACTTTTTTCTCCCCCAGTGAGTGCTTTGAAGTGCTCATTGCCAAGAACAATAGCCAATCTTTATTAATTAGCTTTTATTCCCTCTGAAGAAATGCCTTAAGTCACATGTAGGATGAGATTTAGTCAGTCCTATGCTTGATGCCAATTTCTAGAGTCTTGTACATCACACTTGCTCATTTTAATAACTTCCTATGAAGCTCTCAGGTTATCCATTTGTATTTAGAACTGGCGGCTGGCCTTAGGTCATCAGTGAGTGACAATAGTCACATACCTTCTTGCTGGACTCTCAGAAAACTGATCCTTCTTTGTTTTTATGCATGTGTATGTATATGTAGGTTGCTCAGTGGTTCCTGACTCTTTGCAACCCTATGAACTGTAGTTTGTCAGGCTCGTCTGTCTGTGGAATTCTCCAGGCAAGAATACTGAAGTGGGTTGGCAGTCCCTTCTTTAGAAGATCTTCCTAACCCAGGGATCAAACCTGAATCTCCTGCTTTGCAGGCAGATTCTTTACCATCTGAGCTACCAGGGAAGCCCTTGTTTTTGCATAAAAGATAGCAACTGGAATCCTGTTCCAACCCTCAACCAAAATACATATCCTCAAACACTGTCAGGAATAAAACTAGTTATAGCTGAGACAGAAAGTGGTTTGTCCCTTTCTCCTGAAGTTAATACCTTGCAAAGAGTTAATAGGATGTGATTCTTAAAGAATGATCCAGTATATCAAGGAAAAATTCATGACAACTCATATCAATTGGGTATTTAGTTGTTGTGTCATGCACTGATCTAATTATATAGATCACTGCCAAACACCTTATGAACATTTGTGGGTAGTATTACTTAGGTCCTTTTTACAAATGAGAAAACTGAGCCGTCAGGGAACCTGCCCTGAGTCACACAGTGAGTGAGTGGTTCTGGTGCTGCTCCACCCAAGATGGACAGCACAACCTCAGCAGGCCCTGGTCTCCTCACCTGTCAGGGAGAAGAAAAATGCCAGCCTTGCCTCTTTCCATGAGACCAAAGGGGACAGCAGTATGAGAGTGTTTTGAAAAGCACAGAGTACGTGATTGAAGGCGGTCCTAGAGGAATTGTTTCCCCCATGTATAGCATAAGCTCCTTGGGGGAAAATGTCTCACACTGAGTAGTACAAAACAAGCTCTTGATAAATACGCACTATGTGAATGAATGAAGAAACAAATGATGAAAGAACTTAGGTCTGGTGGTTTCTGTCCCCTCCCAATACAAACTCAAACTACTTTGCATGAACAATTTTGCTTTAAAATCACTTTCCTCCAAGCCCCTGGGAAATGCTCAGTAGTGTCTCTAGCTCCCTTCTGAGAAAACCTCATCACCTACGGGTGTGAATCTCAGAGGCTATCTTTCTGGTCCATGGGAAGAGGACGATGCTGGCTTAAGTGGAAATGAGCAAACGTAAGAAGAATAAGTACAGTATTTCATTTGCTAGGAACCAGCAGAGGATAAGAACATCAGCAATTTTTAACATGAGATTTTATCATGACTCATAGTCTCACTTCTGACAAGATTGTTTTTAAGATTCATATAAATATTTATGTGTGTGTGTGTATATATATATATATATTTTTTTTTTTCCACATGTACAAGGAGGGCACAGCAACCCACTCCAGTATTCTTGCCTGGAGAAACCCATGGACAGAGGAGCCCAGCAGGCTATAGTCCATAGGGTCGCACAGAATCAGACACAACTTAGCACGCACGTGTTCACGTATGCAGACTTCCCGGTGGCACTAGTGGTAAAGAACCTGCCTGCCAATGCAGGAGACATAAGAGAGGCAAGTTCCATCCCTGGACTGGTTAGATCCTCTGGCAGAGGACATAGCAACCCACTCCAGTATTCTTGCCTTGAGAATTCCATGGACAGAGGAGCCTGGCAGGCTACAGTCCATGGGGTTGCAAAGAGTTGGACACTACTGAAGCGACTTAGCATGCACACACATTCACATATGCATATATATTTATATAGATAGATAAACAGACATTTGTAGGTACTGCTTTTAAATATCAATCAGGACAGTAGTGTATGAGGGCAGGAGAACCCCTAAAACTGGACTCATGGGGGAACATGGAAAAGGGAGGGAAAGGCGGCTTTTGGTCTGTCCCATGAAGGACCCACCTGCTCTCTCAAGGGCCATGACCGGCCCCTGCAGGAAGCACTACGGCCAGCACAGCTGGAGCCGCCTCCCGGACGAGGGGCTGCCACCAGCCAACTGTGTCGGGAACTCGGCCCCACTGGCTCGATCCATGCCAGCGTTTGGCAAATGAAGCCCCGAGTGGAAACCTGCCAGTTTAAATGAAGTGGTGCTCTGTGCGTGCTGTTCCCTCTAACTGTCGGTAAAATAATCACTGCCTCACTTCTCTGATTGCCTTGCGGTTAGTCTGATGGGAGGCGGGGGTGGGGGTGGGGTTAGGGACTGCTTGACATGCACAGTGAATTCCGAGAAAGGATGAATTTCAGTGGGTAACTGAAAACCGAAGATAATCTTCCCAGTTGGTTGGGGTGGAGGAGCAGTGCTGGGAGGAGAAGCACGCATCCCCGACCTCAGGGTGATCTAGCAGATGGATGGGAAAGCCTGATCCTCGCCATCTGGGTAATCCATGTGTGCAAAGTCGGGGGTTAACTGTACCCACTCTGCAAAATAGCATATGTCACAGCCACCGAATACCATCCAAGAGCAAAACCTGTTTGAATTTGCAAACAGCCTGGAAAAACAACAAGAAATCTCTTAACTGGTGTTCCCTTATAAAAGCAACTGATGTTTTGAAGGTCTTGTGTCTCATTTATAAGCTTTGGCACCATGTATGAGGGCTATTCCTAGGCAGGGCCTCCCCAAAGGACAAGGATCAACATCTTAAAGTCACTGAGTATGGTTTTATATGCTGTAACCCCCATTGTCCCCAATTCTATTCACAGTGAACGGTTTATATAAAAATGAATGAACAAATAAAGCTACTGGGAGATGACTAGCTTTGAAGCACAGAGTGTCTGCCATCTTAGTTTCTTACACAGCTAATTGTTTTCCACTGGCCCACATGGAAAAGGACCTGAGGTTGGAACAATTATTGCTGGAGTAACTGGTGAGATTATATGAAAGTATGTTACAGGCTTTAAAGTGATAAACAAATAGGAATCGTTGTTTACAGTAATAATAGAAACTACACTATATATTCCTTCCTAAATCTCTCCCCTCTGTGTGACTGCATGGCCTTTACTTACAGCACAAACATGTATATTCAGGGACCCCCAGATTACATGAGAGAAGTTCTTCTGTCTCTCATTTCTCTCCCTCTAGCCCTCATTTATTCTGTATGGTTCTCTCCTTCTCCACTAGTACATAAGATTCCTTGGCTTTTCTCTGTCAGCTCAGAAATCCTCCTGTCTCCCCAGTGGACTGCCCCCCAAACATATTTTCTTCCATCCATCTGCAACATCTACATCATAGTTGTCATAACATTTCTAGGTGGAACCCTTAGTTCTATGTCCTTGCTTACCAGTGAGAAAACCAAATTATAGACACAAAAAAGACATTGTATTTTCTCTGCATATCTAATTTGTAGCAGAGTTCAATTTAGGGTCCTGTTGCCCATAGGATAGTGGATGGGGAATAAGACAACAACAGGCTCCCACCAAGCATGAGACAGGAGACCAATTCTTAACTTTCCTGGAGTTGTTGACTGCTTAGGTATTAGGCTGAGTTGTTGCTTGACTCTTATCTCCTAACTTTTGATGCAGTATCACCACTTGCTGGCTACTGATCTTAGTCAATTATTTGATATCTCCAGTCTCTGTTTTCTAATTTATAAGATAGGACTGATAAACAGTACCTGGGACTCACAGGGTAGTCTGAAGATTAAATGAGATAATTCTCATAATGTGTTTATACAGGGCCTCATACATGCATAAGCATTCAATATATGCCAGCAATTATGATTCTTCCTGTCATTATAGATGGACATGAAATCTGCTCTTTTCCTGGACCTCTGACCCTGGGGCCCCAAAAATACAGGATGGATGCTTGCAAGCAAGTTGGCTAGAGAAATTTGTTTGTTTCAACACTTGCTATTTGAGGAAAACTCAAATAACCGTTGATTAGTACTCAATCACCACATGAAAGACGAAGATCCTGAGAACAACAGCTTCTGTTTGTAGAAGGTTTAATTCCGTGTGCATTATCTCATCTGACGTCTGTGCAATGAGATGAGGGGCTACCAATCAAACCCGGTGCCTTTGACTCTGAACTGAGTCACTGCCCCCTTCCAAGGGAAGGGGTGTCTAAGAACCAGGATGGTCATGACCCAAAGATCACAGTCAGAGCTTTAGGGAAACAGGCCACTGTAATATTTCCAGAAATGCCACAAGGCTCCACAAGTCACAGCCTGTTTCACGTATTCCATGTTCATTTCCAAAATTGTCCCTAGAAATCTCAAGAGAGCCCCTTTCCCAAATAAACGCAGCCAGATGCTCCTTTTGAGTAAAACCAATTGACAGCCTGAATGATTGCAAACTCATGTTTAACTTGGTAGAGCATCCAGGTTATCTATAGTGCAGCTTATATTTGGCTTAATAAGAACTTTCATTTTCCTCAACAAGATGCAGGATAGATCTTTAAAAATGAAACAAGTAAATGTAAAGAAATGAAAAGAAATAGAAAGTCACTCTCAGAGGTACTAAAATTTGGCAAAAGGGAAAAGCATCTCAGCAGGTCCCAAAAATAGTGACATCTCTTTTCCAAGTGAGAAGCATAAATCTGCCCATTTGCTAAACCCTTTACCAGGATGCTGACCTAGCATTTCTCCCAAGTCTCTACCTATTAGTTAGCAAGAACGCACTTAACTAAGTGTCCAAACTAGTTTAAATTTGATCCAACCCATTGTGTGTGTATATGCATTGCTTAAGCTAATGTTCAGGCGCTTTTGTTGTTGTTGTTCAGTCGATAAGTCTGTCTGACTCTTTGCGATCCCATGGACTGTAGCACGCCAGTCTTCTCTGTCCCCCACTGTCTCCCGGAGTTTGCTCAAACTTATGATAATTGAGTCTGAGATACGATCTAACCATCTCATCCTCTGCCGCCCTCTTCTCCTTTTGCCTTCAGTCTTTCCCAGCATTTTCCAATAAGTTGACTCTTTAGGCACTTTAGGAAAAAAAAATAAAACTTAGTCATTTAGGTAGCCCTCTCCCTCCCTCTTTCTCTGCTTCTATTCCTAGAATATAGTCTAACTGTATGTATGTAAGCAAGGGTCTCACTTCTTTCCCAGTTACTGGGGAGAAGAGACCCTCTGCCTCTTTAAGCCCAAACCCTGAGAAAGTTTTATGTCATTGGTTGTCTGGGCTCCTGGCTTTGTTATCAAAGACAGAAAGGTTATCTTCTCATTAGAGGAAAATCAGGTAATATGAGTCTTCCAGGCATGGCCATTGACGTACTAAAGGCAAGTGGGAATAAATGAGTAAAGTCATTCAGCAAATTCTCTATCATAATGGCCACCTCGTTTTGGGGGCTATTGCTCTGTTGCAAAATGTTCGTTTGCATGGGAACAGTTAAATATTGCCATCTTTCTCTCTGCAATAATCTTTCTCTACTATTTCTCAAACTCTCCCCATCCCTGTATATAGAAAGATGTTTATAAATATTTTCAACCCAGACCAAGGTGAAAAACTCAAGTAAGCTAAAAGAAAGTTTGTTAATAATGTTTAAATACCACCCATTTACAAATGTAACCGCTACTCCCACTTTATTCCACATAGTCTGTATTTGTTTCCAAAATGGTCCCTAAACATTTTAAGAGAGCCTTTTTTCCAAATCAACTCAGCCAGAGGCTGAACATCCATTTTGCATTTGTGAAAAATCCTCTTTCCCGTGTACATCCACCACACACGCCAGGTCTAGGCCCAAGCACCAAAATCCTTTACCTTTTGTTCTGGACACGACTGGGTGCTTTGTAAACACAGCGGTGTGGGGGTGGCAGGGGGAATCTCATCATTGATCCCAATGATATAAAAAGAACTCCAGAGAGAAGACAAATTAATGTTCACTTTGTGTTCACTGAACATAGGGGACGTGAGAATGAACTAGTGTTTGATTGGATCAAATGAATCATGAGGATCAAAGGAACGAGAGCTCTCCCTGGGGTAGGAAGTGCTGCAGGATGAATTTTCAGTTCTCCATGGTGAGTGAGCTGAGGGCTTTGGACTAAGGGGCCCTGCCTTCATCTGTGTCCACCTGGGTTTAGACGTTGACTTAGTAAACAGATATATCGGCAACATCCAGGAAAGCATGAGGGTGCCAGCAGCTGTGTTCAGTCCCTAAAAAAAAATAAATAAAAGAAGGAATTAGAAATATTTTCAAGATAAAAAGCAAAAGGAAAGACGTTGAAGCATTGGAGCCACAGAGCCGGCTGGGAAGAGTGTCACAGAATGACTCCTCGTTGCAGGGCCCTGCTCGCTGACACACAGGCCAGGCTGGTGACAGAGGAGCTTTCTTGGGCTGTCAGATCATTTTCAGAAACTGCAATTCATGTCACGCTAATAGCTCAGTCTATAATTAGGTGTATTTATCTATGTCCCTGGGATATGTCTCCTGCCTGTCTATGCTTAGTTTTCTCCAAGAACAAATAATCCAGATGAGTTATGAGTCTCCAGAGTGGCGAGTGGGAGTGTGTGTGCATGTTGAAAGCACTGTTATCAGATCGCCTAAGAGCAATCTTCTTATTGACCAAATGGGTGAATAGAGAGCATCTATTCTCATGGGAAGCAGAGGAGGCTGGTGCTTTCCAGAAAGAACAGGAAAGGAAACCATTTCCTTCTCTCTGCCACAAACGTACTATGATTGTGCTATTTCTGTGCCTTCCTTTAGTAGGTCAAAGGGGTACACCTTTGCCATGACTTCAGACTGCTTGGCAAGATGATCAATAAAAGTGAAAGTGAAAATGTTAGTCTGGTCGTTCAGTCATGTCTGACTCTTTGCAACCTCATGGACTGTAACCCTCTTGGCTCCTTTGTCCAAGGACTTCTCCAGATAAGAATACTGGAGTGGGTTGCCATGCCCTCCTCCAGGGGGTCTTCTTGACCCAGAGATCAATCCCAGGTCTCCAGCATTGCAGGCAGACTTTTTGCCTTCTGAGCCACCAGGGAAACCCTGATAAATAAAAGCAGTGTGTCAGTTAACATTTTTTAAAGTATTTGGAAAGCCATAAAAGCTTCTGCCGGCTTCCCTGATGGCTCAGCGTTAAAGAACCCACCTGCCAATGCAGGAGATTCAGGTTTGATCTCTGGATTCAGAAGATCCCCTGGAGAAGGAAATGGCAACCCACTCTATAAGCTTCCCAGGTGGCACAGTGATAAAGAATCCACCTGCCAAAGCAAGAGACACAGGAAACATGGACTCAATCTCTGGGTCAGAAAGATCCCCTAGAGCAGGAAAAGACAACCCAGTCCAGTATTCTTGCCTAGGGAATTCCATGGACAGAGGAGCCTGGTGGGCTACAGTCCATGGGGTCACAAAGAGCACGACTAAGCACGAGGCAGGAAAAACCTGACGCAGGTGGACGAGCCTGAAAGTAGCTAGATGTTTTTCTTCTTTCCTTTATTTCCATCTGTTTTACAACTCAGGAAGAGAGAACTTATCATTGATT
Organism: Bos mutus; assembly: GCF_027580195.1. Classification (NCBI taxonomy): domain Eukaryota; kingdom Metazoa; phylum Chordata; class Mammalia; order Artiodactyla; family Bovidae; genus Bos; species Bos mutus. The sequence continues at coordinate 24,918,305 of NC_091628.1, forward strand.
GGCCTGGCTAATTATGCAAAGACTGACAAGGCAATTGGAAGCAAATGGGGTGGTATAGCATTTTATTGGACTTTGATTGTCTTGATTCTCCATGTCCGTGAGATTTCTGGGTAGATCCTTCTGTCAGAAAACTGACACAAAAGACTACGCTTTGTACTTCTCTCCTTTCCCAAGGAAGCGAAGGAATCAGCCAGCTGCTGCCTGGCTTGTCGCTCCCTGGGAAGTCATGTTCATGCATGAATAACATTTGTCCTCCAAATCCCAGCCCCTCTGCTAGGGCTCCCGCGCCACCCTTGTAACAAGTGGGGCATCCTCCGACCCAGACTGCCAGTCAGGGGAAGCTGCAATAATTATCTGCAGTTTGCAATAGATATTAACTTTCACAGAAGTTGAAAGTGGAATCCACTTTTTAAAAACAAATATATGTTGGTTGCTTTTTATGCTGCAGTACTATCTTCATTTAATACTCAAGACCATCCTAAAAATAGATATCTTCATTTCCCCATTTCCCAGAGAAGATAAGGGAACTAAAGCATGATGAAGTTAAATTACTGGCCCAAGGACCCACGGGTAATATAAGGCTGAGATTCAAACCATGGTTTGCTGTGCACAGAGCCTGCATCACCTCTTTGTCCATCCTGTCACAGGGTCGGGGTTCTTGCTTGCCACCTAAACAGGCTGCCTATTCTAACAGAAAGAGGAAACTATTTGCACTGCACTTTTGTTCACTGATATAAGAGAATGAAATACTGATCATTAATCCACTAATTTCATTGATTCACAGCCCCTATCATTTACCCAGACTGCTGGCTGTTTTACCCCTTCCTGATAAACGTGAAGAACTCTGGATGAGGTTGAATATTATTTTTATGGATTTCACATATACATATGTATGTAAAATAAGAGTCATCCAAAGTAAATGAAAAAAAAAAAAAATCTAGATGAGAACTCAGTACCAGGACTCACAAAAGTTAATAATCAGAGCAGGACTTCCCTGGTTGTCCAGAGGTTAAGAATCCGCCTACGAGTGCAGGGGACACGGGTTCCATCCCTGGTCTGAGACCACAGAGCAACTACTGAAGCCCACATGCCTAGAGCCCAGGCTCCACAACAGCAGAAGCTACCGCAATGAGGAACCCAGACGCCGCAGCTAGAGAAAGTCCGTGCACAGCACCAAAGACCCAGCACAGCAAAAGTAAAGTAACAACAATAATAATAATCAGCAACTATCAGGTATTAGTGTTCGTTTTGTAGAAGCAGATCATGTGCCATCACTTTCACAAGGTTCAATTTTCTAAATTTCAATTAGAAATCAGGTTATGTCAGAGACCCCAACTCTTGAAGTCAAGCTTGGCTGAACACATCTCATAGAAGGCCTGCTGAAACTGTGGCCCTCATGGATCTCCAGTGTGACTGCGTGGGACTCCCGGTGTGTCCACTGGAGAGACTAGGAATGCAGAACTCCAGCAGCCCAGGAAACTGAGCTATGACAATACCACCAGCCACCTCACCTCCATCATGTCACACCAGGGCACTCCACAACCTTGCCTTAGTCCTTCTGGGTTTCTATAGCAAAGTGCCAGAGACTGGATGGCTTGTAAACCACAGAATTGTTGTTCTCACAGTTTAGTGGCTGGAAAGTCCAAGTCCAAGGTGCTAACAGGTTGGGCCAGTTCAGTGTCTGGTGAGAGCCCACTCCTTGACCACTGTCTTTTCGCTATAACCTCATGTGGTGGAAGGAAGGAACAAGGGGTCTTTCTGGGGTTCCTTCTAGAAGCACACTAATCCCATTCATGAGGGCTGCACTCTCAGGACCCAATCACCTCCCGAAGGCCCAGCCCCTAAAATCATCAGCTAGGGATTAAGGATTTCAGCATACACATTTTGGAAGGACACAAACATTCAGCCCATAACAATCTGCAAAATAGATTTGTGTCTTATCTTCACTTCTTTCTCCTTTCATATGCTGTGGGCCAAAGGACAGACTGCAGAAGAAAATTCACAAGAAAGGGAAGAATTAAGTCTGCAAACACACAGAGAAAAGTGTTGTGAATCCTGGAAAACTGCAAATATTCATGAGGTTTAATCAACTTGAGGTAAAATAAATCGTCTTTTGAAATAAAAGGGCAAACATTACACATCTGGGGCAAAATAATAAAGGGTGAGAAAGCTAAGCTCTTCCTTTTATCCATAGTTAGCAACTCCATCAAAATTACTGTTTTTCTTCTTGCTAAGCAAACTCAAGGCGCCTGAAAATTACATGGTTGGAAAACTAAGTCCATCTAGGAATTAGCTAACTTCACTGGTAGCTGTGAAAGGAGAAGCAGAATTGAGACAGATTCATTTAACTGTCAGGCTATTCAGCCAATATTCTTTGCCTTGTTATTAAGGCTAACATCCATAAATTTTGTCACTTTTGTAAATGAAAAGATATTACTTAATTGACAGGAAATTTCTTTTTAATTAGAAAAGCACCTTTGCTGAATGGTTTTAATCACAGGAGAAGCAGCTTCAAATGGTTAGGTAAGAAACTAGAGGCATAGTTAAATCGCCTGGCAATTTAATTGAATTGTTGGCTAAAATTCTGGAAAATATGGCATTTTCAAACCACAGGTGTGTTGTATTATTTTTTAAGAAATACAAGAATGTGATACATTTCTACAATGTGTTAAATCACCATAATTTTAGATTTTTTTTTGCTTCCCATTGTCAGCAAATTGAATGATTAGTTGCTGTATAGTCTTTAGCCTAGCAAATTCCAAGGGAAGAACAGAGCCCATTTTGGCCTTTATTCAGTAGGTATTTAATGTCCTCTTTAAGTGGCCCATCTTTCTTGTTCTACATAATGATGATAAAACAAATTCCTGTTCATTTCATCTTTAATATATGTTTATGACTGTTGGGAAAATTAATGACACTTCAGCTAGCATTTAATATGTGTTTATTTTCTGAGCAAAGCTATCCATATTACGGATGACAATTCATCCATACGTGCATGGAATCAAATATCAGGCTTCTTGAATGTCTTTTAAATAAAAGACTACAATTCACAGGGATAAAAGGCGGCTTGATTTTTAAGACTCTCTTTGGACCTTACCACACCCTTTCCTTTTCTTTATCTGCAGTAAAATAAGAAAAGGATAGCATTACCTAGAACTTCCCTGGTTGGCCCGTGGTTAAAATTCTGCTCTTCCCCTGCAGGGGTGTAGGTTCAGTCCCTGGTCTGGGAACTAATATCTCCACATGCCCCAGGGTACAAAAAAGAGAAAAGACAATAGCCTTACCTAATTAGGTTGTGTGGACCGCCAGTTGGGCCCTAGTCTGGCTGAGGGATTTACTTTTAAGGAGTGAGGACAATGTGGGGAGGAGTGAGAGTAAAGATGAGCAGATACATGCATTAGTTTTCTGGGAAACAGGCGGGGCTTTCCTGGAAATGGGGTGCTACCTGTTTTCTTATTTTTAGATCAATGACTTCTGGCTATGGCCAGCAGTAGGTAGGTCATTTAGTTTGCTCATGTAGTAAAATTAGCATAGAATGAGACTCAGGGTCTGTTGGAGGTCAGATTTGTCACCATCTTGGTTTCAGCTGATTCTACCCAGTTTTTGCTTTTCTCTTTCTATAGCTTCCTTTCCTTGTGTCCAGACCCTGTGACTTAAAAAAAATATATGTTAATTCCTGTTCAAGAGAGGGGTTGATGAGTTTTGAGCAAGGGTCTGGTGGCAACTCTGGTAACAAAAGTACTTAAGAAAATAGATGTTTACACAGATTCTTTGCCATTCACTTCATCAGGGGAAAAACTTTAAAATAGATCTTATATAAACAAATAAATATAGGTTAGACAAGGTGTTTTCATAGGATTCAAGGTTAGTAAATAACTCATTAGCATTAATATATGCCTATGAGTCATATTTGAAAACTAAATCTGCTACTTAGAAATGGCAGTAGAAAATATCAGTGTAAATTTAAAGTGCTAGGGTGTTAATTAACTGAAAACTAGATATTAGAGAGGGTCAAATAATTTGTAATTTAGTATCCATGCTCTGCATTCCTTAGCAGTCAAAAAATAATTATTTTATTTGCCTGAAATAACTATCAACCAATAATTATTTGTAAGTTGCACAGCATTAAATGCAAGTAAGATAGCTTTATGACTAAAATTGTCAATTTTTTAAAATTCATTTTATAAACATTTTACTCATTGTGCTGGTAAGTTAACTTTTCAGACCAATAATGCTGTTTGCCAGAGAGGACATGTTGCTAATTCTTTGCAGGGAGAGGTATTAAAAACCAGGCACTATAGTACCTATTAAAAAATTAAAAGAGATGCCTTAATCAAAACAGGAGGAAGTCTCATTTTAGTTCAGGCTGCTATAACAAAATATTAATATTATATACAAAAAACAATAACACGATAGACTGTGTGACTTAACAATTTATTTCTCACAGCCCTGGAAGCTAGAAAGTCCAAGATGAAGGTGTTGACAGAGTCCAGGGTCTGATGAGGACTCACTCCCTGGTGTGCAGAGAGCCATCATTTTGTTATGTCCTCATCTGGCCTTTCCTTGGGTGAATATATTCAGAAAAAGAAAGCACCTCTCTGGTCTCCTCTATAAGGGCATTAATCCCAGAGTAGGGTCCCACCCTTGTGACCTCATCTAAGTCTAATTACCTCCCAAAGGTCCCTCCTCCAAAGACCATCACATTGGGGATTAAGGCTTCAACATTTGAATTTTGAGGGGACATACACACTAAGTCCTTAGCAAGTACATGCACTGTGGTACTCTTGGAAGTATATAAGGTGGAGGGAAAAATCAGTCTCACTCCTGAGCATCACCTGGAGGTCCTAAGTTTGCTTCAAAGCCTGGTCCCTTCTTGACAAACTGCCAGCTAATGGCATCTCCCTGGTCCTAGGGTAACAAGAATAGTAGCTGACACTGACTTTAGGTCGAGAACTGTTGTAGTCACTTCACTATATTAACTAATTTAATTTACATTTAACAATTATATACCACAACATAGGTATTATTATTAGCCTTAAGTTTAATAGGTGAGTGGCAGGAATGGGATTAACAGGCAGGCAATGTGGTAGCAGTAGAGTTTTAACCACTCTTCTGGTCTGTGAAGCCTTTCTCACCCCTGCTGCTGCTGCTGCTAAGTCGCTTCAGTCGTGTCCGACTCTGTGCAACCCCATAGACGGCAGCCCACCAGGCTCCCCCATCCCTGGGATTCTCCAGGCAAGAACACTGGAGTGGGTTGCCACTTCCTTCTCCAATGCATGAAAGTGAAAAGTGAAAGTGAAGTTGCTCAGTCATGTCCGACTCTCAGGGACCCCATGGACTGCAGCCTACCAGGCTCCTCCATCCATGGCATTTTCCAGGCAAGAGTACTGGAGTGGTGTGCCATTGCCTTGTCCATTCTCACCCCTACCTGTTACCAAATCCTCTTCTTTTATTCCTTCTGTTCTACTCCCACCGATCTCAGTAACTCACTTGGCCATTTCATGAGTGTTGTCCCTTGTGAGAGACTGAATATACAAATGAATAAAGGCCAAACCATATGTAAAAATAGAATTCTGACCCACAGTCTGCAGCAACTAGTACAGGAAACCAACCCGTGATCTATAGAAGCCAACCCAGAATGCCAGCCTGCTATCTGTAAGTCAGACTTGTAGGAAGTCAGATCACAATCTCTAGCAACAGTCTAGATCAGATCAGATCAAATCAGTCGCTCAGTCGTGTCCGACTCTTTGCGACCCCATGAATCGAAGCACGCCAGGGCTCCCTGTCCATCACCAACTCCCGGAGTTCACTCAGACTCACATCCATCGAGTCAGTGATGCCATCCAGCCATCTCATCCTCTGTCGTCCCCTTCTCCTCCTGCCCCAATCCCTCCCAGCATCAGAGTCTTTTCCAATGAGTCAACTCTTCACATGAGGTGGCCAAAGTACTGGAGTTTCAGCTTTAGCATCATTCCTTCCAAAGAAATCCCAGGGCTGATCTCCTTCAGAATGGACTGGTTGGATCTCCTTGCAGTCCAAGGGACTCTCGAGAGTCTTCTCCAACACCACAGTTCAAAAGCATCAATTCTTCGGTGCTCAGCCTTCTTCACAGTCCAACTCTCACATCCATACATGACCACAGGAAAAACCATAGCCTTGACTAGATGAACCTTTGTTGGCAAAGTAATGTCTCTGCTTTTGAATATGCTATCTAGGTTGGTCATAACTTTCCTTCCAAGGAGTAGGCATCTTTTAATTTCATGGCTCCAATCACCATCTGTAGTGATTTTGGAGCCCAGAAAAATAAAGTCTGACACTGTTTCCACTGTTTCCCCATCTATCTCCCATGAAGTGGTGGGACCAGATGCCATAATCTTCGTTTTCTGAATGTTGAGCTTTAAGCCAACTTTTTCACTCTCCTCTTTCACTTTCATCAAGAGGCTTTTGAGTTCCTCTTCACTTTCTGCCATAAGGGTGGTGTCATCTGCGTATCTGAGGTTATTGATATTTCTCCCAGCAATCTTGATTCCAGTTTGTGTTTCTTCCAGTCCAGCGTTTCTCATGATGTACTCTGCATATAAGTTAAATAAACAGGGTGACAATATACAGCCTTGAAGAACTCCTTTTCCTATTTGGAACCAGTCTGTTGTTCCATGTCCAGTTCTAACTGTTGCTTCCTGACCTGCATACAAATTTCTCAAGAGGCAGATCAGGTGGTCTGGTATTCCCATCTCTTTCAGAATTTTCCATAGTTTATTGTGATCCACACAGTCAAAGGCTTTGGCATAGTCAATAAAGCAGAAACAGATGTTTTTCTGGAACTCTCTTGCTTTTTCCATGATCCAGCGGATGTTGGCAATTTGATCTGTGGTTCCTCTGACTTTTCTAAAACCAGCTTGAACATCAGGAAGTTCACGGTTCACATATTGCTGAAGCCTGGCTTGGAGAATTTTGAGCATTATTTTACTAGCGTGTGAGATGAGTGCAATTGTGCGGTAGTTTGAGCATTCTTTGGCATTGCCTTTCTTTGGGATTGGGATGAAAACTGACCTTTTCCAGTCCTGCGACCACTGCTGAGTTTTCCAAATTTCCTGGGATATTGAGTGCAGCACTTTCACAGCATCATCTTTCAGGATTTGCAATAGCTCAACTGGAATTCCATCTCCTCCACTAGCTTTGTTCATAGTGATGCTTTCTAAGGCCCACTTGACTTCACATTCCAGGATGTCTGGCTCTAGGTCAGTGATCACACCATCGAAATGCAAAAAAGCAAAATGGCTGTCTGGGGAGGCCTTACAAATAGCAACAGTCCAGGGAGCCCAACAAAAATTTCTCTGCTAATTGACCCAAAATATCCAGGACTTGATGAATAAATGACAGCTTCCCTAATTTTTGTCCCTACTTCCAACTTAGGATCAACCAGAGAAAGTCTAATATACACTTCTGACCCGTCACAAAGATGATGCTAATTAGGTTGCCGACAACCTCTAGTCACGGCACACCTGAACCTTCCCCCTTTTTGATGATCAGGTTTTCCCACTCCTCTGCCTTCCTGTGTGTCTCAGCCAGGACACAGATGATGGTGTCTGACTTTCGTGCTACAGCAAGCTCTGAATAAACAGTCGTTGCCTGTTCTGATTTGGTTGGCCCTTGTTTATTCCACACTGGCCCCCTCCATATCTTCCCCTCTCCAGCACAGAGACGATCTAGCATACAGATTGGGTTGTAGGAAGAGACTGAAGCCCAGAAATCTGCATGGGGATGATGGGACTTGAGCTGTGCTTTGAGGAGAAGCATGATTCAAAAAGCTCAACAGGAGGCTGGGATGAGCTCACATAGAGAGTGGTGTGTGGAGAGGAGAAAGAGGATCCTGTGGGAATTTGAGAGGAATGCTAATTCTCCGGCCCCACCTCAATTTACTGAATCAGATACAGTATGGGTGAAGCCCGGCAATGGTTTAAGAAGCTATCAGGTGACTCTGATGCAAACCAGAGTTTGAGAACCAGGGCACTATGCCAGCACTGGCAGTACACTCTGTTGGAATGCACAGAAGTTCTGCTGACTGATGAACTTGAAAAAAGCAGCGGCAGTTCCCCAGGGAACTGATCTGGGGGCCACACTTCAAGTCGCAAAGTCTTAAATGATTTTTTCCCATGATTATGATGACCTTGAGAGTTTTCAGGAGTAGTGGTCAGGTGTTTTCTAGAAATGTCCTTCAGTTTGAATTTGGCTGGCATTTTCTCATCATTAGACAGGGGTCAAGGGTTTGGGGAAAGAAGACCACAGAGACAAAGTGTCATTTTCATCACATCTTCCCTAGGGTACGTACATCCAACATGATTTGTCTCTGTTGATGCTGACGTTGATCACCTGGCTAAGGTAGTATGTATCAGGTTCTAAATTATTGTAATGCAATTGAATTTCAAGATCTTCTGATGTATGAAAAAAGATCCAAACTGCTTAACTTGGCATACGGAGCCCACCGGGACATGCCCCTTCCTGGTTCTTTATCTTCATCCCATCATTTCCCGATTTGTACTCTAGGCTGCCTAAATAACAAATTGCTTGAGGTCAACCCTTCCCCCTACACACACACACACACACCACCCAGATTGACATTTCTTTCCTTCTTCAGAGAAGATATCTGGTTAGACTCCAATTTCCATACATCTACTTCTCCCCTCTCTCATAACCTCTCATCTCTCCTCACTTTCCTCAATTCTTCACTAACTCTATTTGATGGAAATTAAATAGCTTAAGGTTCTCTCTCTTCCATTAAAACAACAGTTTTGCAAGAACAAGGACTTTGAAGTGTTCATCCTGAACCAATAACATAGTAGACAATCAATAGGTATTTGCTAAATTATATGCCAAACAAAAACCTTACCATTGCAACTATCAAAGAAAATCACTCATCTTTTGAAGGTCCATTTTTTACTACTCCAGTTGATGAAATTAAATAATTTCAAGTGTCAAGTAAAAGGTGTCTAAAAGAGCCAACCATTCTCAGAGCTCTGTATCTCTGCAGCCTAATTAGTACTATGCATTTCCATTAATCCTCTTAATGGCCTTTTTTTCCCCAAAACTGCTCTTACAGACAAAGATTTGCTCCAAAAACATAAAACAACATTCAGAAAGCTTCTGTTGTCATGATTAATTCCAGTCCCACTTTCTTATATATGAAAAGAGGGTGGAGGCAGATGTAGACATGTGAACATTTGGGTGGTTTCACCAGTGGTGGCTGTCACATAGTTAAGTTGGAAACATCAATCAGTACGGTGCCCTTTAGAATCTACCCTCCAAGGTTACATCCAAACCACCTTAATGGGACAGTGCAGAGGGCAGAGACAGCATCTTTGCTGGCAGTGGCTTCATCCATCATGTTCCTAACCAGCAAATAGAGACTGATGAAGGTGCTGGGCTGCAGCTGGGTGAGGGTGGCAAGGGTTGAGGGTGTGCTGGCGACGCTCTGCTTGCTACGCTCAATGCCTCTCTCATCTGGCGCCAAACGTTTCCTCTGAGGTGTTTGCTTTGAAAGACAAATATTGATATTTGCTGCCGCTGGCTTTTTCATTAAATACTTGGCTCCTTGATACACATTCTTTTCTAAATAATTTCCCTTCATCTCCCGGCTAGTCTGAAATTAGGGAGCAAATTTAGCCTTGTGGAAATTTGCTTTGACTCCAAACCTCCCTCTCTCACAGGTAATGTCCTTGAACCCGGAAGCATTCGGTATTCGGATCTTTCTTTCCAGATCTTTCCCAGCCAAGCCAAAGGCTGCACTGAGCTGAGAAGGCTGTGTGACTTACAGAGGCATCCAGCCTGGAGACCTCTCCTCGTGTTGCTGTCTCCCCCTGAGTTTCCTGGACAGGCTACAGGCATTCTTTGATCATTTTGCCCAGCTGAGCACTCCAGGGCAACTCTTCTAAAGACCCCAAAACAGACTTTGCTCACTTTCACTCTCACGGCTCATGTGAGTAGAAGAGTGAGTTATTCTGAGGCCAGTGAAGGCGAGTTTGGCTGGAGGGCTCTGGCTCTGGTTTCCAAACCTGCAGCTTCCCAGACCTGCCACTGGACCTACATAGATACCCTCCCAGCCTCGTCCATCACTTAGAGGAGAGAGTTTTTCTTAATCAGGCAACATGCTTTTCAGATTTGAAAAAGCTTCACACGTCTGCATCATGTTAGGCCTTTAAAGATGGCAGTGAAATACGGGATGATTCCTGCTGTCACTCAGCAGCTCTGATCAGAAAAATACCAAACTTGCAAAAGGGGCTGTGAGTTAATGCCCCTTCTGAGCACCTGTCCACTGTGGTTTCTAGAGCCCAACTGCTCCTCTTCTCAAGGTACCTCAGGTATAATTCAGTGGTTTTCAACCCAGCCACACATTAGAATCAATAGGAATTTTGACTTAATTGGTCTAGAATGGAGTCCTGGCAAGAGCAGTTTTTGAGAACTCCCCAGATGATCCTAAGTGAAGCCAAGGCTGAGAACCACTGAACACTATCCTTCCTGGGTCCTTTTAGCAGAGGACTATCTCCTAGTTAATCAATCCCCCTGGTCATTAATGACACTTAGACACCACTACTTACCTTCTCTTCTTCCTTCAATTAGAAACTAGGTACATATATACAGTGGAATATTACTCAGCCATAAAAAGGAACAAATTTGAGTCAGTTGTAAAGAAATGGGTGAACCTAGAGCCTATTATACAAAATGAAGTGAAAGATAAATATTGTATATTAACACATATATACGGAATCTAGAAAAATGGTACCGATGAACCTATTTGCAGAGAAGCAATGGAGACACAGAGGCAGAGAATAGACGCGTGGGTACAGCAGGGGAAGGAGAGGGTGGGGCGAATTGAGAAAGTAGCATTGACATATATACACTATCATGTGTAAAACAGATAACTAGTGGAAAGCTGCTATATAACACAGGGAACCCAGCCTTGTTTGTGACGACTTGAGGCAGGGTGGGGGGTGGGGGAGGGAGATGGGAGTGGGGAGGGAGGCTCAATTTGGAGGGGAGGTACATATAATTATGACTCATTCACATTGTACAGCAGAAAGCAGCACAGCTTTATAAAACAATTATTCTCCAATTAAAAAATAAATAATGAAGAAAAAGAAACCAGACCTTTTCAAACTAATATGACTTTTTTTTTTCTTAAGGGAGTTGCTCTGTTTCTGCATTTGGTGAATCTCCCCATCTGCACCTCCATATGCATTTTAGACAGAATCAGGGCTTACATCCCACTTGGAAGCTGAAAATGCGAGATACTGACTTTCTCAGCCCCTGCCCCCCACCCCCCCCACCCCCTGCCTTGCAGCTATACATAGTCAGGTGACATAGGTACCAATCACCACCAGGCTCCTGGTCTTTGACTTGGGGGCCATTAAAGCAAAGAAGGAAAGACTCTGGGAATCTTCTGGTGATGGTGGTAGTAGAGTCCAGGGCCAGCGGCAGCAGGGAACAAACTGCCCGGTCCAATTCCTGGCAGTGTCCCCCGCTTAGTCTCCTCCCCAGGATGACCGTGGGTCTCAGTCATGGCTGCAGAGCCTCAAGCCTGGTTCTCTCAGTGATTCTGTGAGCTTGCAGTCTCCATCTGATAAGTTCCTTTCCAGAGTCAGTCTCTATTTTTACAACTAAGAACCCTCTTGTTCCTTCATAGCAGATGTCACAAACTATCCTCAGAGGAAAGTTGCCTGTTTTGGAATGAGAGTTGAATTCCCTACCCCTTTGATATAAATCCAGAGATCAAATCTAAAACTTCAATTTCATTTGCTTAATTTCCATTCTTCCTTCCAGTTCTATGAATAGGTAATCTGGCCAATTAACTTTTGAATTTTATTCACCACCCACAGCAGAATTCAGGTTAAGCCACCCCCTGCAGCCTCTGTCTCTTTGCCCTCCGTTGATCAGCTCCTGGTATTTTTCACAAGGTGGCTGCTCATCAAAGCAGCAGCCCTGTTGGGCGGACTTTACATTCTGTCTGCACTGCACCAGCTTTAGAAATAGACTTGTCTTTTATTAAACCATGGGTGTTGTTCAGTCACTCAGTAGTGTCTGACTCTTTGCAACCCTATGGACTGAAGCACACTAGGCTTCTATGTCCTTCACTATCTCCTGGAGTTTGCTCAAACTTGTGTCCATTGAGTCGATGATGTCATCCAGTCATCTCATCCTCTGTCTTCCCCTTTTCCTCCTGCCCTCTATCTTTCCCAGCATCAGGGTCTTTTCCAGTGAGTCAGCTCTTCGCATCATGTGGCCAAAGTACTGGAGCTTCAGCTTCAGCATCAGTCTCTCCAATGAATATTCAGGGTCTATTTCCTTTAGGATTGAGTGGTTTGATCTCCTTCCTGAAACTCTTTAATCATGTTAACTAAGTCCAACCACATCATAATATTCTGTTAGTGAATGTCCCCCCCAGAGTACAGTACAGCTGGTGACTGCCATGATTGTGACATGAAGGGTGTGGAGAGGAACCACTGTCACTGATACTTTGGCATATCTCAAAGCCTCCTTCCATGCTTTGGTGATGGTTGGATCATAAAAGGTATGGAATAAAGCTTCATAAAGTACAATTCTCTTGGGAAAGCAGGAGACCTTTCACCTCCTTTCACCATGACCAGGAGCAATTTTGTGCTCACACCCCACTGAAGCACCTTAATTCCAGTGCCAGAATGAATTACCAATTTGCAACTCTATCTAAGGCATACTCAAGCACACAACTCATATGATATTGAACCCCCGTTAAGAGAGCTAAAAGTGAGATGTTGTGTGACTAATTCCCCAAACTCCTCACATTTTCTTTTGCAGATTTCCTTAGAAAGTTTAGTGAAAGTTGTGGGGAAAAAATCTACTCTGATGACAGAAATTCTCTGTTTCTCTGCAGTTCCTTCATATGGAGTGTTGGCAAGCGTTTGTAATCCCCATGGTTTTAGGAAATACTCTTTTCCCCAGAGATTTTGGTTTCTGGGTGTTATGACTAAAATATCGTATTCCCCTAAATTCACATGTTGAAGTTCTAATTCCAAAAGTAATGATATTTAGACAAAGGGTATTTGGTGTTACTTAGGGTACATACTTTATATGGGGCTTCCCTAGTGGCTTAGATGGTAAATAACCTGCCTGCAATGTGCGGACCTGGGTTCGATCCCTGGGTTTGATCCCTCCATGGGAGGAGGCAATGGCTACCCATTCCAGTGTTCTTGCCTTGAGAATTCCACGGACAGAGGAGCTTGGCGGGCTACATACAGTCCATGGGGTCGCAAAGTGTCAGACACGATGGAGAGACTAATACTACCTTATGGGCTTCCCAGGTGGCACTAGTGGTAAAGAACCTGCCTGCCAGTGCAGGAGATGTAAGAGACACAGGTTTGATCCCTGGGTTGGGAAGATCCCCTGGAGGAGGGCATGGCAATCCACTCCAGTGTTCTTGCCTGGAGAATTCCATGGGCAGAGGAGCCTGGTGGGCTATAGTCCATAGGGTTGCACAGAGTTGGACACAACTGAAGCAACTTAGCACTCACAAAAAGGGTTAGATTAGGTCATGGGGGTAGGGCCCTCGTGACCTCCTTCTAAGAAGAGAAAAAGCAAAAAGAAAAAAAAGAGAGAGAGAGAGAAAGGAATCACTCCTTGCATCATGTGAGGACACAGCAAGCCAGGAAGACAGTCCTCAACAGAACTTGACTGAGCTGGCACCCTGATCTCAGACTTTCAGACTCCAGAACTAGGAGGAAATATGTCTCTCTTGTTTAAGCCACTTCAGTTCAGTTCAGTTCACTTGCTCAGTCGTGTCCAGCTCTTTGCGACCCCATGATTTGCAGCACACCAGGCCTCCCTGTCCATCACCGTCTCCCAGAGTTCACGCAAACTCACATCCATCAAGTCAGTGATGCCGCCCAGCCATCTTAATCCTCTGTTGTCCCCTTTTCCTCCTGCCCCCAATCCCTCCCAGCATCAGAGTCTTTTCCAATGAGTCAACTCTTCACATGAGGTGGCCAAAGTACTGGACTTGCAGCTTTAGCATCTTTCCTTCCAAAGAACACCCAGGGCTGATCTCCTTTAGAATGGACTGGTTGGATCTCCTTGCAGTCCAAGGGACTCTCAAGAGTCTTCTCCAACACCACAGTTTAAAAGCATCAATTCTTTGGCACTCAGCTTTCTTCACAGTCCAACTCTCACATCCATACATGACCACTGGAAAAACCATAGCCTTGACTAGACGGACCTTTCTTGGCAAAGTAATGTTTCTTGGTCTGTGATATTTGTTATGGTAACCTGAGCAGACTAACACCCTTGATGAAGACATGATAGACAAATGGCTTTGGGCGTCCAAAAGCTGGTCTCTTGGACAGAAAGGGAATGTTGATGCTTATAGAAGGAATGTAGACTCCATGCTCCTTGAGGGCACAGATTGCCTTCTTAATGTATTTGAATCCTGGGCAATTGGACCAATGGTTGGCCCATGGGAGGCATTCAACAAATATTTGTGAATTAGCCAATAAACAAGTGAGTGGACAGTTGGATGGAACAGAACAGATCAGGGGATAAGAGAAGGAATAGAGGAAACAAATGACCCCTGAAGGATGTAATTAACAAGGTGAGATTAAACATGCCTCTTATGGACTTTGGTGACAGTTTGGGAAACCAAAACCAAGCCTTTTCATGTCAAACACTTCAGAAAGATAAATTGATTTATCTGTTGATAAATCAGGAAGATTACTAGGAAACAAAATAACTAAGATTCTCAGATCTGCCTGTTTTTCCTATGTTCTGAGCTATTCATTTCATCTCCCAGTACTTCTGTTTTTATATTCATAAAACAACTGATATAAATTAGCTAATGTTTCAGATTTCTTCCAACATTAATGTCCCAAGAGTGTATTAGCTACTGCAATTGAAAATGCAAACTTGCAGAAAGTACATTATGAAAAATTAGTATCATCATTTGGATTTTTCATTTACATATGTATTACTTTTAATCATTTTTGCTAGAGACTTGACTTTTTAAAAAATTCAGTTTGCTTTTGAAATGTAACCATTAGTGCTATTCATCTGGAAGAGAAAGTAGAACCAATAGTGCCTACCACAGGGAAGGGAAAGTCTTTTCAGTTAATGATAGTATCTGTATGGAATGTAGACGGGAAATAAATGAACTTTGAATCTTACTTCATGTGGCGATTCCAAATATGTCCACCAGTTCTTTGATACCCCTCCATTAAAAAGGTGTAAATGAATTCCTCTTCCCCTGAAAATGGGCTGGATTTAGAGACTCACTTCTAATTGTAATAGAATTAAGCAGAAGTGATGATGTGCAGCTTTGCACACTAGGATATGAAAGACACCTTGGTTCCTCCTCCTTTATCCACCCTTCATTTACCTCGGTAAATTTGATTTAAAATGAATAAAATACTCACCTCTTTGTATATCAATTGTGATGATCTGTGTTATAGATTTGTAATGATGCACCAGAAGAGTTCCTGTCACATGGAGAGACCTAAATGACCTTGAAGTTCATCATTCAGCAATAGAGAAGGCACACATTAGTGATTCCTTTCCACAAATGTTTAGCTGTATGTGGATTCATTACCCATACACTTCAAATGTGAAGTATTTGATAAATAAATAATTTCATTATACTTACTTCACGTGTAGTAATGTTATGTGTGGTATGTTAATAGACCAGCTGGCAGCTGACCACTGTAAGTAAACATCCTCAGCTTTGTTTCTTTGTTTTGTTTTGTTTTTGTTCTTTGTAATTTTATTTATTTGTTTATTTTTGGTTGTGCGGGATCGTTGTTGCTGCATGGGCTTTTCTCTTCATATGGCAAGCAGGGGCTACTCTTCATTTCGGGGTACGGGCTTCTCATTGCAGTGGCTTCTCTTGCTGCAGAGCAAGACTGCAGGGCATGTGGGCTTCAGTAGTTGTGGCACGTGAACTCAGCAGCTGGGGCTCCCGGGCTCTGAGCACAGGCTCGATAGTTGTGGTACATGGGCTTAGCTACTCTGTGGCATGTGGGATCTTCCTGGTCCAGGGACTGAACCCTTGTTTCCTGCATTTGTGAGCAGATCTTTACCACTGAGCTACCAGGGAAGCTCTGGATTCTGGGTTTTAGGAGCTGTTGCACTTTCCTCATCTTGGAGCTTGTGTCCATTAAGCCCCTCCAAGGTTCAGGTTATCTCCTAGAAATGAAAGGTATTGAAGGCTCTGTTGCTCCACTATTTTAACTATTCTCTTTCCAACCCTTCTAGAGGCAAGAGTATTTCTGCTCTATCTGAAGTAGCCATTCACAACCTTTTCATCCCCTAAGATCCATTTCATGATTTTTTTCCCCCTTATTTAGCCCCCATATTTAAAAGAATTTAAATAGCAAACTGTATCTGTTAAGAAACAAGAGCTGCCTTCATCTGCTTGGGGTCCTAAAGACATGTAGGGCTGGACTTCTAACTTCACACTGGTTAGAGCGAGGGTTCTGAAGTCAGACTGGCAGAACTGAAATATTGACTCCAGTCTCTACTACCAATGTGAATAGGAAAATTATTGATCTTCCCAGCTTCTATTCTTTTATTCTAGAAAATGAGGATGATAGTAGTATAGCAGTGCCTATTTTGTGGAGTTCTTATGAAGATTAAATGAGATAATTCATGAAAATCCTTCCACATGGGACCTGGCACAAAGAGAACAATAAAAGATGGGACTGTAAGCTATGAAGCTTCTGATCAGAATGGGAGACTTTAATGTAATGTTGAGAACAATGGTCTTTACAATAGTCCCAACTCTCACAGATTAGTAGTTACTATGTACTGGACACTCTGCAGATAGAATTCTATTTAGCCTCACAACAGTCCAGTCTGGTGGGTGTTATTCCCTTTTTCCCAGTGGGGAAACCTTGAATGAGAGAGGTTAATAACTTGAATAAGTTCACACAGTAGGAAAATAACAGAGATGCAAATTGAACCCAAATCTTTCTGGCTTTAAAATATGTCTATCAGGCTGCAGTTCATAGGATCGCACAGAGTCGGACACGACTGAATTAACTTAGCATACATGCACATCCTTTCTGTGGACCTAGAGTCTGCCATATAAAGTGAAGTAATTCAGAAAGAGAAAAACAAATATATATTAACGCATGTATGTGGAATCTAGAAAAATGGCACAGATGAACCTATTTGCAGGGCAAGAATAGAAACACTAGCATAGAGAATATATGTGTGGACACGAGGTGGCAGGGACAGGGAGTAGGATGAATTGGGCAATTGGGATTGACACTAATACACTACCATATGTAAAATAGATAATTAGTGGGAACCTGCTATAAAGTATAGAGAGTTCAGGTTGGTGTTCTGTGATGACCTAGATGGGTGAAATGATGGTGGGGGCTGAGGTCCAAGAGAGAGGGGAATATATGTATACATATTGCTGATTCACTTTGTTGTACAGCAGAAATTAACATAACATTGTAAAGCAAATATACCACAGTATTTTTAAATGCAGCCGTTCTTTCTATATTCTGTAATTCAGTAAAGTTTTATTTTCTCTCCTCAAATAAAATTCTAGCCCACAGCCAAAAAAGACATTGTTTAGTTAGGCTGCATTATCTTATTTCACACAAGCAAACTGATTCTATCAAGCATTTTGATGTCTTGAAAATAATACTAGTACCACTCCCCTACACACACACACACACACACACACACACACACACACAAAACACACACACACACAGAGTTGCCTGTGTGTAGTTGTTGTTCATCATGGGCCTCTAGGGGAACCACTGATCTAGTTGGATCCAAAGCAGAGTCCACATATACAAATTCTCTCCCTAGCAGCAAAGTCAGGAAATAACAAACTCAAACATTCTGCACCATTGGCTTCCCAGGGTGTAATTAGAGTCTTAGGGTGATAGGGATGAGTCTCAGAGAAATTTTCACTCTGGATTAGTCAAGACCACAGTGACTGGTACAGTGCTGTGGATCTAACCCAGGGTCTCCCACAGGGAGCAAGAGTGCAGGTTGAAAGGGAATTGACTATGTTCATGATTTCATGTTTGACTTTGTATCTTTTTAATACAAATTACTTTTGACTGTGACCTAGGACAGGATACATGGTTTCTGAAAAGTAAGAATCCTCTACTCCAAAAACCAGATTTGCCTCTTAGAGGCTCTGGAATCCTTTCTAAATTTTTCAGTGCAATAGTCAGTGTGTCTCTGAGCATCTGCTTTTAACATTTCAAGTTCCCTGAAAAGAAGAAAATTTCATTTAAAAAAAAATGTCAGAAAAATCAATGAGACTCTGAATGAAGTGTATTTTTTTTGACACACTCTCTCTCAAGAGATCTGCCGTGGAGCACAGGATGCCTGAGCCAGTCATTTAAAGCTTTTGAAAACAAGCGGCTAATTAATATACAGATGAGATGAGCATTTTAAATTATTCATTAACTCAAAGGAAGTTATGCTCTGAATAGTAAAGCGATGGAGTTCCTGGTGTGGTCAAATACAGCCTCTTTCCCTGACAGATTAGGCAATATCTTCAGGTGCCAGTAGATGCCTGACAGCATCCCTGGTCCTGAGCAGCTGCTGGGGGTTCGTAGCATTGACACATAAAGAAAGAAAGAAAAGTGAAAGAAAGAAGTCAGAGGCAGCCCAGCCAATCTAGATGAAAGACCTAGCACCCTGAAACTGTACCGATTTGAGAACAGGATTGTGGTCCCTTATTGTAAAATATCCACCACAAGCATAACTGTAGCAATCGTTTGCCAGGAAAACCTACTTCTGGAGGACAGGCCACCTACAACCAATGTGCCCCCTGTCCCTAACAGAAGTCATCAGGAAGCATTAGTTGAGGAGAGAGCAAGACTTTGCTAAGCACCTGGGCCACAGAATCAGGCATAAATGCAACCCTGCGACATTGTTCTTTCTTGCCCAAAGGAGCTGAAGATCTTGTGGAGTGCTCACGAGCAAGAAAAGAGAAGATATTAGTAATTCCACACTGCCATGGGTGGTGGGGACAGGAAACACAGCAGAGAGGAAACACCAAGGTGGTGTATGCCAGAAGTATCTGAAGAAATGGGCTGTGCTCTTTTCAACCCTCACCCCTCAGGCTCCGAACTTGAGACAGCCTTGAAAGCTTGTGAGTTTCAGATGGCGTCTCACTCCCATGCTTAAAAAGTATGTCCTCGTCTCTTTGTCCCTCTCCTAAGAGCCGTCCAGTCTTCTCCTTACTCACAGAAGTCTTCACTGATTCATTCAGCGGCTCACACTGTTTGTTTTCAGTGTCTCAGGACTCTTGTGAGGTACCAGGGAGCCAGTGGAGAATAACTCACGTCTACTGGGATGAGGGGAAAGAGACAGGAGGAAACTGCAGTCCCACAGGATAAGAGCTGAATAAAGATGCGCAGAGTTTGCTCCGGAAGCACAGAGGAGGAGTCTTCTTAAACAAGTTCCCCCTACACCAGGTCCTAAAGGACTGGTAGGAAGTGGTCAGGGTGAGGAAGCTGGGGAGTCACTGGGTGGAGGTGAGGGCCTTCCAGACAGAGGCAACAGTGTGCCTCTTGCAAAGTAGACAGTCCAGCGTCACTTTGACGTCACATCATTATTATCCCCATAAATAGGCATGTATCCATCATTCACGTTTCACATTTTGTAATCAAGTGCTTTTTGTGAATTTTAAAATTCACTTATTTAAAAATATTTAGGGACCATTTAGCATATGATGGGCACTGTGCTAGGTATTAAAGGCTAAAGGAGATATTTTTGTTGTGATTGGTGAAAAAAATCATACCCAAGTCCATAAATGAAAAAAAAAATTAGTGATTTTAAATGAGCGAAGGGAATTTGGAAAATGGCATAAGACAGGAAAACTAGAGATAATAAGAGTTATCATTTGGAAGAAAGTGGGAGATTTTTCTGGCTTAAAGACTGATGGGAAAACAGATATTGAAATAAGAAGGAGGAGACAGGAACAGGAGTGATTCAACGCTTTCTTTTCCTGGGATGAAAGAGGCAGAAGAGTCAAGGAAAATGTTGAGAGAATTCTTTCTGTCATCAGAATGAGATGCAGAGGAGCAGCATGTGTTTTCAAAGGATAACATGGAAACAAATATAAGAGAGTCCCAAGGTTCCTAAATTCAACTGAGAAGCCCCAGACTTACATCAGCATTCTGTGGCTATGCAATCCCATACTTTGAATTAAAATCTAAAGCATATTGAAGGCATAAATCTTGGGAATAACCCAGCCCCTAAGCAGCTACAATACTTCCTAAGTTTCCTGTACATAAGATAAAATGGCATGCCTGAGTCTCTGAGCTAAATGTCACATACAGGATAAAAGCTGGATCCGCATTCTTTAGCCACCAACCCATGTCTTTTTTTTTTTTTTTCCAACTAGATTGTGCTTTTATCCCTCTTGACTCACTGGACCACATACTCATCTCTTCCACAATATGGGAACTATTCTCAGAGAACCGTAGGTTGAAAATCTGGCCCCAAAGAACAGCTCATCATGTTCTTTGGGGGAGCGTAATGAACAGCATGGATTCACTTGCAGAAGTTTCTGAGGGAAGGATGGAGAGATCGAAGAGCTAAGCTTGGATGTTGCCATGTTTTCTCTCCCTCTCTGTTTTATCAAAGTGTGTGTATTGAACACATCAAAAGCTACTTAGAGTCAAGACAAGGCAAAGTGACCCCCTGTGGTCCCTTCTGGCCTTCCAGCCTAAGTGGATGACACCAGCCTCCTTGAGGAATAGAGTAGATGAATGAAGAGGGAATTGTGCAGCCATACAAAGACGCAAGGCTGAGTGGTGCTAACATGAAAACTCAGCAGCAGCTTAAATTGTCTCTCATTAATGTCCTCAGAGAGGTCCCTGCTTCATCACCTTCTTAGAAATTAATGGGCATCATTAATGAACCACAGGGGAAAGGATCAGGACCTGTCTTATCCTTCTGGCTAACATACACAGCCTCGGGCCCGTGTCAAGCTCTGGAAACAGAGGTTGGCTTTCTGAGTTATTTCAAACCCCACACCTCCAGTTATAACATCTGTGAGGGGTGTCCTCATTTAATCAGAGGTGGCCTAAGCCTACAGGCTGCAACCTTGCTTTCGTCCTTCCCTTCAAAACATATACATAAGATGCTAAGAAATGACGAATTTCAAGAGAGGAAAAGCTTTAAGGGGGAAAACAATGCCATGTATGCTGACATTTAACAGGGGAGTTTAAACAGCATATTGGAACTTGCAGACTATAACAAACAAGAACTGGAAACCAAACCTTCCTCCTCTACTTGACTTTCGCCAGGGGGGCTTGAGGCAACCAAATGAAAGACCAAAAGCCAGCTCCAGGCTGCTCTCTGGGCTGCCAAGTTTCAGCCCATCTCCTGTGGGGCCCTCTCAGCTTTCTCCATTACATCTTGAGGACCCACCCAAGGGATTCATTTAAACCAGTAAATGCTTTGGCATCCATGTCAGCCCTGCTTTCACTTGGCCCCTGAACTCAGGGTTGGCCCAGCCTCAGCTCTCAGCTTGTCCCTGCATCTTTACACCCCAGTGGCTCCACCCCTCACCGTCTGCTTCCCCCAGCCTCATGCAGTTACCCATGTTGCTTATGAAAAGACAGGAAGGGAAGCAAAAACAAAGCCAGGAAAGGGAAGGGGGAAACAGAAGATGGAGAGAAGAGCTCAGAATCATGCAGAACCCCAGCATTCTTCAGAGGACTCCGCACCTTCTCCAGAGGAACAGAATGGAATTGAAGGCGGAGGAGGGGGACTTAAATAGTTGTTTGACTTATTCTTCTGAGCATCAAACACCTTAATATAGAACAGACAGAGAGGAATAAAAATGATCTGGAGAAAAGTGAGAGGAAAAAGTATTTTAAGTTGATTTTTATAAAATACTTTAAGAGAAAATGGACTCGCGTTTTCACTTTGAAAGGTTAATTTTAATGTTTAATTCTCAAAATACCCTTGAGGTGTAGGCTATAGTAAACCAGTTTTACAAAAAAGGAAACTGTGTGACTCAGCAGACTTCCAATTTTCTATCTTTTTTTTAAGTTTTATTTTATTTTTATTTTTTGGCCATTCCATGGGGCATGTGGGATCTTAGTTCCCCAATCAGGGATCGAACCCACGTGCTCTGCCTTAGAGGCATGGAGTCTTAACCACTGGACCACCAGGGAAGTCCCAGGTTTCTGTCCTATTGAAAGAAATATGGTGCATGTGAAGAAAGATGCATACACGAGGATGATTATGGCAGCAGTCTTGTATCAAGACATCTAAAATCAGCATTCATATGTAGGGAAGTGATTAAATTATGGCATATTCTGGGAATGATATTTAGCTATTTGTGTATATTTTTATTCTTTTTGGTATTCTTTTCCATTATAGATTATTACAAGATATTGAATATAGTCCCCTGAACTATTCAGGAGAACCTTGTTATTTATCTATATTAGCTACGTATTTTCATGCAACAAATCTATCCTATAATGACTTAGAAAAGCCTTCAAGTCAAAATAAGTAAAAATAGTGCTAAGCCACATGTTTAGTATAATTCCACTATGTAAAGTAAGTTTTCTTTGTGTATTTTTATCTATACTTATGTATATATTTAAATGCTTATTAAAAAACTACAGAAGGACTCACCCTAAAATTTCAATATAAAGTCAAAAACTGAATAGTATCCTTTAACCAGCACCTCCCACATCACCTGAAGTTCCCCTCTTTTCCCAGAGGAAACCATCGCCTCTACATATTTCTATGTTTAAAATTTTAAAATAAGAATATATTTGTAATTCCTTTATAATTATTAAAACATTTGTTTTTAAAATCATATGATACTATGCAGATATAACATGCTGCTGTGATGTTACTTTTGCACAGAAAACATCTGCTACTTTGCAGATAGAAATAAATTGGCCTTTCTTTTTCGCCTTTCTTTCCTGTCAGCATTAGCAGCAAATTCCTGTAAGATCTTCAGCAAAACAGATTACCCTATATGCTTACTTCTGATTGACAGAGAGGCTTAGTGTGCAGAGCAGAGACATGAGCAGAATATCTGGGTCACCTGCAAGCAAGGTTTAACATCTGTAAGCAATGTAAGGTCACATTCCATGATATCTTCAGCAGCAGCTGGCCTGCCAGCATCGTAATTATGTTTACTGCAAGTCTGCCTTGCCAGTCTAGACACAGGAAAACACAGATGAGAACAGGATCTTTAAGCAGGCTCTATATCCTGGGCTGAAACCAAATGACCATTAAAAGGCAGAGCTGAAGAAATAACACAGGAACACCCTGAAGTCATTAGCAGAACTAGCAAGAATCAAGTGCCCCTCTGAAGTAATAACGTGAAGAAAGCCTCTTCCTGTGTGAAGTTTAATGGATGGCAATGTTCTGCCTGCCGTATGTTTCCCTCTTGATCCCCACAGCTATGGCAAACAGGGTAGACAGTGATGCTGTTTTCTCAGAGGAGGAAACTGAGACCTCAGCCCACGAAGGGGCTGGGTTCGTCACTGATCGCATGACTTCAGGGCAACAGTGAGGCATGGCCCGAGAGGCAGACGCACCCTTCTCCCACCCAAAACATGCCAGTTTTAGACAGGCATTAAAGAGGCCCAAAAGTCCCTTTCTTGGCAGGTTTAGCAGGCTGTCTGAGATCATTCCTTTAAAACCTACTCAGGTCGTTTCAGCAGCACCCCCAGTGTTGGCATCTACAGACCAGGACAATAAAATATGCATGTCCATGCAATCACAGCATACATCATCTTCCTGGTGAGCTCGATAAGTTTTTTCTTCTATCGATACTAGGACATGCTCTTAGACCTCTCTCCCTCCTAGGTAATTCTGTTTTAGAAAGAGTCTCAAAAACCTTGTTTAGGATCATTGTAATTTGGGTGTGTATCCTTTAAAAATCAAATTTTGTTTCCATATCAAAGCACATCTTTTGATATCATGTTATGTACTCTTAATAAGAAAAGAACATCCAGGAAGATAGACTAATGGCAGAATGCCCAGATTAACTTAAGATAAATGCAAGCCAACTGACAAAAAGGAATAGAGGGCAGTGGAGGAGCGGAGGATAGGAAACCAAACAGACGTGGTTGACAGCATAGGAACATGTCTGCTTTTCTGAACTAACCATCACTTCTGCCATCTCGATGAGAGTAGAGGGTGATGATGATTTCCTGCTCACAGTTGAGGACCTGCTTGTTTCACGATCTTTTCTCATGGTCACCATGAAGAAAGATGCTGTCAATAAGATTTTGTAGATGCCATGTCAGCACACTTCCAAATGGAACAAGAGCCTCCCTTTGCCCCTCTGTGTCTTCACTCTCATTGTCTGCCTGAGTGACCTTAATTAAGTTACTTTTTTTAAAACTAATTTTCTTTGGAGTATGGTTACTTTACAATGTTGGGTTAATTTCCACTGTACAGCAAAGTGAATCAGCTTTGTGTATGTATATATATATATGTGTGTGTGTGTGTGTGTGTCCCCTCTTTTCTGCATTTCTTTCCCATTTATATCATCACAAAGCACTGAGTAGGCTTCCCTGAGCTCTGCAATAGATTCTCATTAATTTTATACATAGTAAGATGATGCTGTGAAAGTGCTGCACTCAATATGCCAGCAAATTTGGAAAACTCAGCAGTGGTCGCAGGACTGGAAAAGGTCCGTTTTCATTCCAATCCCAAACAAAGGCAATGCCAAAGAATGCTCAAACTACCGCACAATTGCACTCATCTCACACGCTAGTAAAGTAATGCTCAAAATTCTCCAAGCCAGGCTTCAGCAATACGTGAACTGTGAACTTCCAGATATTCAAGCTGGATTTAGAAAAGGCAGAAGAACCAGCGATCAAATTGTCAACATCTGCTGGATCATGGAAAAAGCAAGAGAGTTCCAGAAAAACATCTCTTTCTGCTTTATTGACTATGCCAAAGCCTTTGACTGTGTGGATCACAATAAACTGTGGAAAATTCTGAAAGAGATAGGAATACCAGACCACCTGACCTGCCTCTTGAGAAACCTGTATGCAGGTCAGGAAGCAACAGTTAGAACTGGACATGGAACAACAGACTGGTTACAAATAGGAAAAGGAGTATGTCAAGGCTGTATATTGTCACCCTGCTTATTTAACTTCTATGCAGAGTACATCATGAGAAGCGCTGGGCTGGAAGAAGCACAATCTGGAATCAAGATGGCCGGGAGAAATATCAATAACCTCAGATCCTTATGGCAGAAAGTGAAGGGGAACTAAAAAGCCTCTTGATGAAAGTGAAAGTGGAGAGTGAAAAAGTTGGCTTAAAGCTCAACATTCAGAAAACGAAGATCATGGCATCTGGTCCCATCACTTCATGACAAATAGATGGGGAGACAGTGGAAACAGTGTCAGACTTTTTTGGGGGCTCCAAAATCACTGCAGATGGTGATTGGAGCCATGGAATTAAAAGATGCTTACTCCTTGGAAGGAAGGTTATGACCAACCTAGATAGCATATTGAAAAGAAAAGACATTACTTTGCCAACAAAGGTCCGTCTAGTCAAGGCTATGGGTTTTCCAGTGGTCATGTATGGATGTGAGAGTTGGACTGTGAAGAAAGCTGAGCACTGAAGAATTGATGCTTTTGAACTGTGGTGTTGGAGAAGACTCTTGAGAGTCTCTTGGACTGCAAGGATATCCAACCAGTCCATTCCAAAGGAGATCAGTCCTGGGTGTTCATTGGAAGGACTGATGCTGAGGCTGAAACTCCAATACTTTGGCCACCTCATGCAAAGAGTTGACTCTTTGGAAAAGACTCTGATGCTGGGAGGGATTGGTTGGCAGGAGGAGAAGGTGATGACAGAGGATGAGCTGGCTGGATGGCATCACCGACTTGATGCACATGGGTTTGGGTGAATTCCAGGAGTTGGTGATGGACAGGGAGGCCTGGTGTGCTGCGATTCATGGGGTCACAAAGAGTTGGACACGACTAAGCGACTGAACTGAACTGATCAGTAGTCTATACATGTCAATCCCAATTTCCCAATTCATCCCACCCCCTTCCCGCTTTGATGTCCATACATTTGTTGTCTGCATCTGTCTCTTTATTTCTGTTTTGCAAATAAGATGATCTATAACATTTCTCTAGATTCCACATAAATACATTAATATACAATATTTATTTTTCTCTTTCTGACTTACTTCACTCTGTATGAGTCTCTAAGTCCATCCACATCTCTACAAATGACCTAATTTTGTTCCTGTTTATGACTGAGTAATAGTCCATTGCATACATGTACCACATCTTTTCTATCTATTCCTCTCTTGATGAACCATTTAGGTTGCTTCCATGTCCTTGCTATTGTAAACAGTGCTGCAGTTGGGGTACATGTGTCTTTTTGAATTATGATTTTCTCTGGATATATGCCCAGTAGTGGGACTGCTGGGTTATATGGTTTCTATTTTTAGTTTTTTGAGGAACTTCTATACTGTTCTCCATAGCAGCTGTACCAGTTTACATTCCTGCCAACAGTGCAGTAAGGTTCCCTTTTCTCCACACCCTCTCCAGCATTTATTATTTGTAGACTTTTTTAATGATGGTCGTTCTGACAGGTGTGAGGTGATACCTCATTGTGGTTTTGCATTTCTCTAATAATTAGTGACGTTGAGCATCTTTTCATGTGCTCATTGGCCATCTGTAAGTCTTCTTTGGAGAAATGTCTATTTAGGTCTTCCACCCATTGTTGCATTGCGTTGTTTTGTTTTAAATATTGAACTGCATGAACTGTTTGTATATTTTGGAGATTACTTCTTTGTCAGTTGCTTTCTTTGCAAATATTTCCTCCCATTCTGAGGGTTGTCTTCTCACCTTGTTTATGGTTTTCTTTGCTGTGCATAAGTCATTTATTTTTTTGAACCTGTTCTTCATCTGTGCAATAGATCTCAATGGGCTGCGTGCTCTGCCCAACTCACAGAGCTCTTCTAAAGGTGCAAATATTTTCTGTGCAGTAAAGCAAAACACAGATGAAGGATTCTGAGTCACATTAGCATTGCCCTGTTATTGAGAGAAAGATTAAATGAGTTTAATCAGAGTTAAATCCACAGAGCTAGGAGATAACCAGAAGTTTATTAAGAGAAGCTAAGGCTGTTTAGGGAACAAAAAACAGGACAGAGTAGTGATATGGGTCTATAGAGCATTTCTCATTTTAATTTTTTTAGTCCTGCTTGTACATCTAAGAACAATAATAATTTTTAAAGCTAGATATTATTGAGAGTTGAGCGCCACACAGGTGGTTTGTGTATATTGCCCTTCCTATGAATCATGGGGTAATGAACGATGCTGAAAAACCACACGCAGCTATTTTTACAACAGCTCGTTTGTTCTTTCACTCAACAGATTTTTACTGAAGGTCTACCAAGCGCCAGATCTCTGCTCAGCCTCAATCAGGATACATACCATGAAAGAAAGAAAGAGGTGGCACAACAGTACTAACAATATGCAGTGTTAGTACGGAGTAGGGAAGGGTACCTTCACTAAATAGGAGTGGTCAGGGGAGAGTGCCTGGAAGACAACATTTGAGCTGAGAGCTGAAGAAGGAAAATGAAGCTCAGCAGGGTGTGAGAGAAGAGCATTTCAGGCAGGGAGCGCAGCAAGTGTAGGTGTGAGGGTAGGAAAGGGCTTGATATAGCTGAGGAAGATACAGGAACCCAGTGGGGCTGGAGCCTAGTTGCATAACACCATCATCTTATAAGGCACGGTTCCATGGATACCTTGTAGACGCCATGAAAATTTAAACTGTCTTGCTGCGTTAGGAAGATGAAGCTGTGTCCTGTCTCATCAGGAACAATGGGGACCCCAGGATTTGTCCCCCCGCCCACCAAGAAGGAGACATGATGGATGTGCTCATCTTGAGCACAACACTGAACATTATCTGCTTTAGACCACATCTGTCACTGTTAAAGTAGTCAGTGTCCTACAGTTTCTGTTCTGATCAAAAGGCCATCTGCTGGAAGGAGAAAGTAGATGGTACATCTTTTATCCATTGTTACAAGAGACTTGGATGATCCCTCTGACCAATGAAATGCTCTCCGTTCATCACAGTGTCTTAATCACATGTTTACTTAATCAATGAGATGGGAGAGTAGCTAAATATAAAGTAAAAAGAAGATCTTCAGAGGATTGCTGTTACTGCTTCTAAAAACCCTTTAGAATTGAGTCAATCTATCAACAAGTTTTTTATTTGCTTCTACTGTGCTAGGCACTGTGGAAAATGCAAAGTAATATAAGACAAACCTGCTGCCCTCAAGGGATCTGCAACTAAACCCGGGAGAAAAGATGCACTGAAAATGAAACAAGAATCATGAAATATAATGTTCTGCTTGGCACCCCACTCCAGTACTCTTGCCTGGAAATTCCCATGGATGGAGGAGCCTGGTGGGCTGCAGTCCATGGAGTCACTAAGAGTCAGACACGACTGAGCGACTTCACTTTCACTTTTCACTTTCATGCACTGGAGAAGGAAATGGCAACCCACCCCAGTGTTCTTGCCTGGAGAATCCCAGGGACGGGGGAGCCTGGTGGGCTGCCGTCTATGGGTTCGCACAGAGTCAGACACGACTGAAGCAACTTAGCAGCAGCAGCAGCAGCTGTATAGCTTAGAATGCTGTAGGAGTCCAGGGGAGGAGGGTGGCAGCGGCAGGGTGACTGCGGGTAAGGAGCTGACTGATTACATCAGGGGTGATGTCAATCGCATTCAGTTTCAAGTTGTTCTATGCCTAGTGTATAGAAGACAATAAATGCTTTGTTGAATAAATAAGTGAGGTAGATGTGAGTTTTTATTTTGAGGATATGCATAAAATGAATTGGCAGTGAGAAATAGGGGGAGCTCAAGGCAAGGGGACCAGCATGATTGTTCACAAGGATAGGGATAAATATGACATATAGAGAGGCAATTCAGAGGTAGGGTGTATGAGGGATATCATACCAGTTCATAGAAAACTATGAACAGCAAAATCAGAATTTTGAATTTGGTTAAATAAACAGTTTTAGGTTCTTGAGAAAGGGAGAAATATGATTAAAATGGTGTTTCAGGAAAACTAATAGTTGAATTCGAGGGAAAGGTGAAGACAAAGGTCCAGTTACAAATGATCAAAAACATTTTTAGAATAACACAGTATAAAAAATAAATTCATACGTACATAAAGTTATGCATTAGTTAGAGACAGTACAGTGTATCTATGGTAATAGTAGGAGGCTAAATGATGAAGTTGGCAGAGTCTGTTACATAGTGAAAAACCCAAGCTGTATCCTTAGGTCTGAGATGCTGCCTTGCTATTGCTCGCATAGAGGTGTCCCATGCACATTCCTGCCTGAGGGCATTTGCAGCTGCTGTTCCTGACTCAGGGATCAAACCCAGGCCTTCCAGAATGCAGGCAGATGCTTTAACCTCTGAGCCACCAGGGAAGCCCTCTACCAGAAATGCTCTTCCCCAGATATCTGAGAGGCTTATTTCTTCACCTCCTTCAGTCCTCTGTTCAAACGCCTCCTTCTCAGTAGGCTTTCTAGACCTTCCTTTTTAAAATTGCAGCCATCCTGAAGCTTCCCACTCCTCTTGCTTTATTCTCCTTCATAGCATTTATTACCATCTCACATTCTAAATATTTTACTTATTTATTTGTGTATTGACTGTTTCCTCCAACTAGAATATAATAATCTACAAAGTAAGGGATTTTTGTTTGTTTTGTTCATTGTTTTATCTCTAGTGCCTGGAACATAGTAGATAATAAATAGTTTGAGGATAAATAAATCAGTTTGAAGCATGTCTACTTTTTTGGTGGAGGCACTAAAATAGAATTATTCCTCCCAGTAAACTCAATTGTAGTAAAATTCTACTACTAGACTTATGACCCAGAGAAACTACCATATCAAAGCACATAATATTATTTGATATTAGACAACAGTCTGAAACTCAACACTATAAATCTGCAAATAATCTACCTTTTTTCTTACATTTTATTTATTTATTTATTTGTGGCTGTGCAGGGTCTTCATTGCTGTGTGAGCTTTTCTCTAGTTGCAGCAAGCAGGGACACTCTGTAGTTGCAGGGCACAGGCTTCTGTTGCAAAACACCGGCTCTAGGGTGCTTGGGCTCAGTAGTTGCCACTCCCAGGCTGTAGACCACAGGCTCAGTAGTTGAGACACATGGGCTTAGTTGCTTCCCAGCATGCAAGATCTTCCTGGATTGAGGTTCAAATCCATGTCTCCTGCATTTGCAGGCAGATTCTTCACCACTGAGCCACCAGGAAAGTCCTCTCTGACGATCTTAATTAAAATACGTTAAGCAGACAAATGCTACCTGCATTCTTAACAAGACACTAACTGATTTTTAAAACAAACGCAAACCTGCTTTTTTTTTTAAGGCTTTAAGTTGTCTAGGGTTAGTAATCTTTATGAATGGAAAAATGTTCAGTGTCTCATTTACTAGTGTCAATTCTTAATTTCACAAATGGATTGAGAGACGTTTTCATTTCATAAACATAAAATCATAGCAACATAGTATTGTTCTGTCAGTCAACTGGAAGCACTTTCTGAGTGCTTCCATAGCAGGCATTTTACCCAGGGTCATAACAGAATAGTAGTCAAATACAGCCTACAGAGTTTAGACAGCATATATTTGAAGTAAGAAAGCAAGCCAGATTTCCACAAATTAATGCTGTCAATAGAACAGAAACCCATGCAGAAGGAGTAATGGCCTTCATTTCAGCATCAAGCAGTTATTGTCAGGCATGATCACAGGAACACTTGAAGTCACTGGCCAAGGGAGCTAGTCTCAGGGAACTGTCCAATGTACCATCTCTCAGTATGTCTCATGAAGCCAAATCCCAGGCTTGTTCTACTTCACCTCTCCCTCATTCCCTAGACTGTCCTGATAAATATGGGACCACTAGCCACATATGACTATTTAAATTTAAAATAGCTCAAATTAAAAAATATAGTTGCCAGAGGGGTGGGGCATGGGGCAATGAGTGAAATGGGTGAAGGAGATTAAAAGTACAAACTTCCAGTTACAAAATAAATGAGTCGTGGGGAATATAGTCAATGATATTCTAATCACATTGTCTGGTAACAGATGGTAACTAGATTTATTGTAGTGGTTATTTTGCAATGCTTAAAAATATTGAATCACTATGTTGTACATCCAAAGCTAATATAATATTGTAAGTCAGTTATTCAGTTCAGTTCAGTCGCTCAGTAGTGTCCGACTTTTTGTGACCCCATGAATCGCAGCACGCCAGGCCTCCCTGTCCATCACAAACTCCCGGAGTTCACTCAGACTCATGTCCATCGGGTCAGTGATGCCATCCAGCCATCTCATCCTCTGTCGTCCCATTCTCCTCAATTATACTTCAAGTTAAAAAAGGAAAAAAAAAAAGTTCCTAACTTATATTTCCAACCAACATGAAATTAACAGAAGAAGGATTTATGGTCTCACCTAAAGCAAACATAGAATGGACAAAATGTATGAAGCAATGGTTTTTAAGACACTGGGAAATTTAAGTGAGATGACAGTGAACCAACATCTTCAAAGTACTGAAAGGAAAAAAAAGTGGCCAACACAGAATTCTATATCCAGCAAAGTTTCCTTTCAAAAATGAAGAAAAAGTAAAGTCTTCTTCAAACTTACAAAAGTTGAATGAATTCATCATCACATACACACACTGTTAGAGATATACAGGGAGGGTATGTTGAAGCAAGTTCTTTAGGCAGAAAGAAAATAATCCCAGGTGAAAATATAAATCTATACAAAGGAATGAAGATACTGGAAATTATAACCTCAGGGGTAAATGTGTAAATTTTTTCTAACTATTTAATATCTTTATAGATAATTGACTTTCTAAATAAAAATAATAACAAGCCAGTGTGAAGTCTGTGATATTTATAAAATGAAGATGTGGGACAACAATAGCACAAAGAATGGGACGGGAGACAGGGAAGTATATATTGTAAGTTGCTGACTATTAGTGATGAGTCTTATAATCTCACTTCAGGCTAGATTGTGACAAGTGAAAATGTGTACTGTAGACCATCAATCCACAACTATAAATATAGAACAAAGAGTTACCACTTATAAGAAAACGATAGAGGAAAGATGAAATAATTTTTAAAAATACAACTGATCAAATGAGGAAAAGGAAAAAAAAAAGGAAAGAAAGAACAAATAGAACAAACAGCAAATAAATAGCAAATAATAAATACACACCTAATTAATTCAATAATTATATTAAATGGAAATGGTTTAATCTTCCCAATTAAAATACCAAGATTGTCAGAGTGTATAAAAGAAGCAAGACCCAACTATATGCTGTCTAGAAAAAAAAAAACAACTTTAAATAAAAAGTCACAAATAGGTTAAAAGGAAAATAAGGGGAAAAAGAAATGCTGTTCTAATATTATGGCTTCCCTGGTAGCTCAGCTGGTTCAGCTGGTAAAGATTCCACCTGCAATGCAGGAGCTGCTGCTACTTCTGCCAAGTCGCTTCAGTCATGTCCGACTCTGTGTGACCCCATAGATGGCAGCCCACCAGGCTCCCCTGTCCCTGGGATTCTCCAGGCAAGATCACTGGAGTGGGTTGCCATTTCCTTCTCCAATGCATGAAAGTGAAAAGTGAAAGTGAAGTCGCACAGAGGTGTCCGACTCTTCGCAACCCCATGGACTGCAGCCTACCAGGCTTCTCCATGGGATTTTCCAGGCAAGAGCACTAGAGTGGGGTGCCATTGCCTTCTCCACAATGCAGGAGACCCTGATTCAATTCCTGGGTCACGAAGATCCCCTGGAGAAGGGATAGGCTGCCTGCTCCACTATTCTTGGGCTTCCTACATTTTGAAATATATTTAAGAACTCATAATATTATCAGAGATAAAGATGGTCTTTTCATAATGCATGGCAGTTTTATTTTGTTTTGTTTTGTTTTTTTTTTCCTGCTGCATCAAACCCTGGGAAGTTCCCCTGAAGTATCACTAAAGGTCCTACTTGTGTCAGCTTTTGTTTGAGAGGTATATATTCTCATTAGTGTAGAGTCATGTCAACTCATTTATTTATTCCCTCTCAGAAAGCAAGTTTCTTCCTGAACACTAGCATTTTAGAACCCCCAAATCACTGCTATTTACGTTTACCATGGTTTCTGCTCTGAGACTGGTCATCAACCTAAGAGCTAGATCACTAAATCACTAATTTCTTGAGAAAAAAAAGAAGGATAAATTATACCTCTAGTTCTACTATGTGCTTCTCATTTTTAAAAAAATGCTAATTCTTGAGACTATATCAAACTAAAAACCTTCTGTATATCGAAGGAAACCGTCAAGAAAATGAAAAGGCAACTGGTAGAAATGGAGAAAATTTTGTAAATCATGTATCTGATAAAGGGTTGATATTCAAAATACAAAAAGAACTTATACAACTCAATAGCAAAAAAAAAAAAAATCCAATTTTAAAATGAACAGGTCTGAATAGACATCTTTCCAAAGAAGACATGCAGATGGCCAACAGGTACATTTAAAAAGTGCTCAACATCACTAATCATCAGGAAGTGCAAATCAAAGCCATAATGAGATATCAATTCACACCTGTTAAAATAGCTATTATCAAAAAAATAAAAGAAGTGTTGGCCAGATATGGAGAAAAGAGAACATTTGTGCAATGTTAGTGGGAGTGTAAACTGGAATAGCCTTTATGGAAAACAGTGTGGAGGTTCCTCAAAAAAATTTAAAATAGAACTACCATATGATCCAGAAATTCTACTTTGGGGTAATGTATTAGAAGAAAATGAAAACACTAACTTGAAAAGATGTATGCACCCCCATGTTCATTGTGGTAGTATTTATAATAGCCAAGATACAAAAATAATTTAAGAGTCAGTCAATGGATGAATGGATAAATAAAATGTGAAATATAAATGCCATTCAATACTATTTAACCGTAAAAAAGAAAGAAATATTTCCATGTGTGACAACATAGATGAGGGCATTATGCTAAGTGAAGTAAGTCAGACAGGGAAAGACAAGTACTGTATCATCTTCCATGTAGAATCTAAAAACAAAAAATACAGCAAAACAAACCCACCAAGCTCATAGATAGAACAGATTGGAGGTTGCAAGAGGCAAGAGGGTTGTGGGTGGGGTGGGGAAAACAGATGAAGGTAGTCAAAAGGTACAAACTTCCAGTTATAAAATAAATAAATCATGGGGATATAGTGTACAGTGTGGTGACTATAGTTACTAATACTGTATTGCATATTTGAAAGTTGCTAAGAGAGTAAGTCCTAAAAATTCTTATCACAAGAAAAATAAATTCTGTAACTATGTATAATGACAGATGTTGACTATACTTATTGTGGTGACTATATGCAATATATGCAAATATCAAATCATTCTTCTGCAAACCTGAAACTAATATAATGTATGTCAATTATACTTCAATTTAAGAAATAATAAAATTGGAAAATGCTCACTACCATTTAACCAACAATAAACATAATTTGGATGTGAGAAGTGATGTGGTATATAAAGATGAAAGGAGACAGACAAGAAGTAGATAATTGTGGTTGTGTTTTAATTAACATAGATAATAAGCATCAAAATTCAAGTTCTCAAGTTGCCTTAAAGCTCATTAGATAAGAATTCAATTAAATTTCCCTGAGTTCTGTTCCTAAATTTAATGAAGAGATGGTGCTGGATTTTACTAACTTTCATTTACTGAGACTACCAATGTGAGAGAAAGTGAATATATTCCTTGTCTTTTCAAAGTCGATTAGATTGCTGGAGACTTGCCTGCATGCTAATGGGAGAGAGAACATTCCTTGACCCTGTCAACTGAGGTGAAAGCTTTCTCCCCGATGGAAAGATATTAGGAAAGCCTTCATCTATTTTTAACAGAATTATTTAAAATTTTGATACTCAGAATATATCTGAATCTCATTACACTGAAAAGTGGTCTTCAAATTTCTCCTCTGACTTTACTACTGTCACCAATAGCAGTAAACACATTAAAAGTAGTAATTTCTAAGGTGTCTGAAATAAAATTATCCTCATTTCAAAAATGAGAAAGCTGAGGCACAGAAAGGTAAAATGACTTATCCAAAATCACAGAGTGGAAAAGCCAGTATAAATTAAATCCTCAGTACAGACTGATGGAAAAGATTTAACACGTATACTTTACCTATAGATGGAATTTGGGGATCATGCTGTGCTTGTTTAGCTTTACTAAAATATCCAAAATTAACCAAAAAATTGATATTTTATTCTGAACCACTTGAAACACCCACCATTTCCCAGACTTGTCTGAAGTAAGAATTTCCATTTTTTCTGTAAACACTTGAGAAAAAAAAAAAAGAACAGAACTAAAGTGTTCTTCTCATATATTTAATTTTAATTAAAATTTTAAAGATGTAAATGATAAAAATAGAGCACATAGAAATCAATTTCAATTCAGTTCATTGAGTATACAAAAAAAAAGACTAGAAATACTTTATAGTATTAGTAAGTATATTTAGATGGCGGGACTACTAGTAATTTGCTAAAGTTCTCTAATAAAAGTATACATTTAAAATAGGTTTTAAATATTTAAACCTTTAATGGACACCAGGGCTTCCCTGGGGGCTCAGTGGTAAAGATTCCACCTGCAATGCAGGGGCCACAGGAGATGCAGTTTCAATCCCTGGGCAAGGAAGATCCCCTGGAGGAGGGCATGGCAACCCACTCTAGTATTCTTGCTTGGAAAATCTCAAGGATGGTGGAGCCTGGCGAGCTACAGTCCATGGGGTCAGAGACGACGGAGTGACTTAGCAAGCAGCATGCAAGGACACTATAAGCATTTTGGAGACTTTTTTTTTTACTCCCCTAAAATTTTTTTTTTTAATCAAATATTAATTGGAAATAAAATGAACCTTTTGGCCACAAAAGAATTAGAAAACAGCTGGGAAGAATTATAAAAAATCTTAGGGAGCTCTCTCCATCCCTGGAATTCTTCAGGAAAAACACAAACTCTATCACCTGGTTGCCCTTTATGTATACTTTTTTCTTTCCTTAAAATACCTTTTTCTCTACTTTTATCACCACCTTAAAATGTCTTTCTCATCTTCAGAGCCCACCTTATATGTCACCTGAGCCTGTGTGAAGTCTTTTCTGCCCTCTCAAGGCAATGTTGCTCATATATACTTTAAGGAAACCTCTGGGTCCGAGATCCAGCCAAGTTCCCTGGAGACAATGTACCATGGGAAACAGAGTGTGTGTGCAAGACAGTGGGAATCCACAGGCCTGAAATTCAGCAAATACAGAGAAATCAAAAGAAAGTAATCTCTGGAAATCAAACACGGGGGACCTACCTCTATCTCTGAGAAAACTGCCTTCTTAGTGTCTTGTGAAAACTGAAGAAGAAAATGCTGCGTGTAATGTGCACGTGTGCTGAGTTGCTCAGTCGTGTCCGACTCTTTGTGACCCTATGGAGTGTAGTTCATCCAGTGCCTCTGTCCATGGGATTCTCAAGGCAAGAATCCTGGAATGTGTTGCCATACCCTTCTCCAGCGGACCTTCCCAACCCAGGAATTGAACCAGCGTCTCTCATATCTCCTGCATTGCAGGCAGTATCTTTACCGCTGAGCCGCCAGGGAAGCCCGCATGTAATGAAAGGACTCAAAGAAAGGGATTCCTTTCTTCCTCTGGCCTTGGGGAGAAGGAGACCAGGGGGTTTGGTCTGGAGGCCTCTGGGTGGAATGACCTGAGAATAGCAGGGTAAATAATACACAGAGGGAGCCACGAGCAGAATCTTCAGAGAGGAAGATCCCCTAAAGATCAGGAACTGCCTTGCTTCTGACCTCCCAGTTCCTCACTCCTACCTAATTCCTCCAGCTGGAGGCTCAGCTTGATTCTCTTCACACACACACACTTCCCATCCTGTGACTTTTACTCAGATTCCTCAGTGGATTCTGACCTGTTATTGCCATCAAAGCCAATTCTTGTTATCTGGGTCTTTCCCTGGGCCCTTGTGCCTGACATCTGAGTCTCTAGATCTTGCTTTGCTTCCTAAGTCCTGAGTAGCTGCCCGCTTCCTTAGTAG
Organism: Bos mutus; assembly: GCF_027580195.1. Taxonomy (NCBI): domain Eukaryota; kingdom Metazoa; phylum Chordata; class Mammalia; order Artiodactyla; family Bovidae; genus Bos; species Bos mutus. The sequence continues at coordinate 24,955,397 of NC_091628.1, forward strand.
TTCCCCCCGGGACTCCACCTGGGCCTAGGTTAGCTTACTGTTTATGGATACTTAGCCAGGCCCCTCCTGACTTATTTTCTCCGGAGTCTTGGTTTGTTCCTTGAGGGGAGGGGGGGGAACAAAAACAAATCATAATGTCTAGAGATTTCTATAAACTGCGAGATAAATACATAAAGGAAAAAAATGCAGACACTTCCAAAAATATCTTTGAAGAAGTGAAAATACATAATCCTTTGCTGACCAAGTTCTGTCACCATGACCAAAATATCTCGCCACTGTTCTTGACTCTCCATCTGCTTTGCCGTCATCTTTTCTTGAAGGCAGTGTTGCAACAGCTTACCAACTGGTCTTTCCACCTCCAATTTGACCTTCTTCTCACCTAAGGGCCTAAAAATTCAAATGCTTAATTAGAAGAAACACAAATGAGTGACCAGGGCTGATATAAATACATGTGAAAACTCCATGCAGATGGTGGGTTGGTGCAATGGAGAGAATACTTGTGCCATATATAAGGGGCACCCACTCTCGCTTATGGTTATGGTTTTCTTTTAGGAGACAGTCTTAAAGAATATTTCTTTTATTTCTAGAATATCCTATTATTTTTCCAAAAAGATCCCAAATTTAGACTCTTATTTTAAAAAATCTCAATGTTGGCTGCGCCTCCCTCTGCCTCCGATCAAATACATACCCCCATACACCTGAGTTGTTTGAAGTTGAGTTTTGGTCATGAGCAAACCAAGAGTCTTGACTAATATAGTTCTTTTTTATCAATATTTGTGTGTTAAAATATACTGTGAAATAATCATCATAGTAACTCAAGCTAACATCCATCAACATACATAGTTACATTTTTTCCTCTCATAATGAAGACCAAAGATCTATTGTCATATAAACTTCAAATATGCAATATGGTATTATTAACTATAGTCACCATGCTGTACATTATATCCCCATGACTTATTTTATAGCCAGAAGTTTATACCTTTTGATCCCCTTAACCTCCTGCTTCTGGCAGCCACCACTGATGGAAATATAGTTCTTTAATGAGTGTTTACATGACTGTCTCCCAAACTCAGGGGTGAGTTCTCAGGTCAGGGACTGCGGCAGAGACACCTTTGTACCCCTGGTGCCACACAGGGGTTGGCAGAGAGCTGGAATTGAATTATTTACAAAGGAATGAGTGGATGAATAAATGCATATCCTTTGCAGACCTATTTTGAATGAACTTTTCAAAATAATAGGCAGCTGGGGATTTAGCTCTTGAAATTGTTGAAGTTCATTGAAACGGATGTTTATGTTTCTTATTCAGGACCTTCATTCTTTCAAAGAAAAAGGGCTTGCACCTGACTCCTCAAGGTTGCCATCCTGTTGACCCCTCCTGAAAATGGGCAGTCAGCTCTCACAAAATGCTGGTGCATTCAGGTAGAATGAACACAAAATTCATACTTCCTTGGGGTACAAATTGACTCAGAGTAAACAGGCAAATAATAACTGAGCCTTCCCAGGTACAAGGGACAGAACAAAGGAGCTTTAAGAAACAAAACAGCTTTTAGGTTACTATTCTGAAGGAGGCTAGGGTAATAAAATGCAATGATCCTTCCATTCTATTGTCAGAGGCCACTCTGATGCCTGAAGTTGTTCTTCCTTTTTGTTAACATTCATTCATTCATTGCCCACAAGTAAATACCTGCTAAATCAGATGACCCTGTACAGGCTTGACCTTGAAACAGTTACTGCCAGGCTTGACCTTGAAACAGTTACTGCCAGACATGCACAAAGCCTACCTCTGTATGTGTGAGACAGAAATATCTTCTCCATTTCCCTCTCTTAAGTCTCAGTTTCTCCCACCTGACACACTAGACCAAATTAATGATCACCTTTGGAAAGGTGCTGGCATGCAGCTAGTTAGAGTGGGAAGGCAGTTATCAGTTATCTGGTTGAAACCTCTTTGTTTTTAAATTTATTTTATTGAAGTATAGTTGATTTACAATGTCGTGTTAATTTCTTCTGCAGAGCAAAGTGATTCAGATACACACACACATATATATGTACACATCCTTTTTCATATTCTTTTCCATTCAGTTTCTCCAGGATATTGAATATAGTTCCCTGTGGAATACAGTAGGACCTTGTTGTTTGTCCATCCTATATATGCGTCTTCCCTGGTAGTTGGTAAAGAATCTGCCTGCAGGAGACTCTGGTTCAGTTCTTGGGTGGGAAAGATACCCTGGAGAAGGGATAGGCTACCCACTCCAGTATTCTTGGGCTTCCCTGGTGGCTGAGATGGTAAAGAATCTGTTTGCAATGCGGGAGACCTGGGTTCGATCCCTGGGTTGGAAACATCCCCTGGAGGAAGGCATGGCAACCCACTCCAGTATTCTTGCCTGGAAAATTCCCATGGACAGAAGTGCCTGGTGGGCTATAGTCCATGGGGTTGCAAAGAATTGGACATGACTGAGTGACTAAGCACAGCACAGTTGATTTACAATATTGTGATAGTTTCTGCTGTACAGCAAAGTGATCCAGTTATACATCTTATATATATAATAATTTGCATCTGCTAATCTCAGCCCCTATCCCTCCCACGCCCCTCTTCCCTCTGGCAGCCACATGTCTGGAAACCTCAAACTTTAAAATGATGAAACCAAGGTCCAGAAAGGGTAATATCTACCTAAGGCCCACAGCTAGTTAATGCATGTGCCTGACCCAGCCTGGCAGTTCTTGATTCATGAGACCGAAACTTGTATTCACAAGACTGAAACTCTAATTACACAGTTCTGCTGACCTTGAGGTAGAAAAATGCCATTCCTCCAAAGAGCATTCTGTACTTTAGCCACACTGGGGCAGGGAATTTGCAAGTGAGCAACTTTGGTTTTCAGATCTCATTATGACATGTCTGAACCTTGTAACCAACCGGCCTAAAGTAGTCAAGTCACGAGCACTTTTTCCTACATCCAATCCACTGGGAAGTGGGGAGTTCCCATCTCCCTCCCCTGCCTGGAGCTCAGAAGCTCTTGGCCCAGGCATTTCCTGAGGATGAGAATCAGAAGATTGCTTCCCAAGCTGCGTTTTTTTTCCTCACGCTGAGTTATAAGGACAGCTCCAGGGAAGCCTGGGAGAACTTTATGAAAGCTTTTGTTTGCATGAAACCAGGAATCCGAAGGCACTGGAGAAGGCAGGGCTTCACAGGCTCTTTGTTGCTGTGTTCCGTCAGGGCCAGCTTCTTCTATGAACTTGGAGCATTTTATTTTCAAAGATGTTATGAACACTGGTGATGTAGGATGGCAGCCAGAGAAATGCTGCTGCTGCTAAGTCGCTTCAGTCGTGTCCAACTCTGTGCAACCCCATAGACGGCAACCCACCAGGCTCCCCTGTCCCTGGGATTCTCCAGGCACAAATACTGGAGTGGGTTGCCATTTCCTCCTCCAATGCATGTAAGTGAAAAATGAAAGTGAAGTCGCTCAGTTGCGTCCGACTCATAGCGACCCCATGGACTGCAGCCCACCAGGCTCCTCCATCTATGGGATTTTCCAGGCAAGAGTACTGGAGTGGGGTGCCATTGTCTTCTCCAAGAGAAATGCTGATGCTGCTGCTGCTAAGTCGCTTCAGTCGTGTCCGACTCTGTGCAACCCCATAGACAGCAGCCCAACCAGGCTTCCCTGTCCCTGGGATTCTCAAGGCAAGAACACTGGAGTGAGTTGCCATTTCCTTCTCCAATGCATGAAAGTGAAGAGTGAAAGTGAAATTGTTCAGTCATGTCCGACTCTTAGCAACCCCATGGACTGTAGCCCACCAGGCTCCTCCATCCATGGGATTTTCCAGGCAGGAGTACTGGAGTGGGGTGCCATTGCCTTCTCCAAAGAGAAATGCTACTGTCTGCTAAATCCTCCAGCTAGTATTGCAGAAAAATAAGATTCTTGCTAGTCTACCCTGTCATTGAATTCTCATCCATCAGTCTCCACATATGTGATGCCTTGGGGATGTCTGGGCAGCTTTTGTAATAGGCAGGTACCAGAATCATCCCAATCTAAAGACCGTCTGTCTTCATTGCCAAGATATTCCTCCTTCTGTAGGCTGGCCATTCACCACCTTGAAGAAAGCCTTCCATTCACCAAACACCTGAGCCAGGCTAGCTCTGCACGATGATATGAAGAAAGAAGCATCTTTTTCTCTATTCACATTTCTGTGGTCCCCCTTAACTTTTATGCCCCCCACCCCATATTATGACCCCAGTGTGGACATGTTTTTTCAAATCTCAGGGATCCAGAGTCCCACCAGCCTCCCCAGGACCCGTCCCACCTTCACACAGGCTACCATACAAATCTTGTCTTCCCTATATACCTTCCCTTTCAGTGGGAAAATAGCTAGTTAATCTGATTGACAGAATTGGTGTTTCCCAAACTTTTGTCCTTTGTCACCCATCCTCACATTTTTTGCGTTGCACTTGAACCACCTGCATTGTTATCTAGCTGGTATTTTTATTTTAAATGACTCACTTTTTAACTGTAGGTAATCATTTTAATTTCATTTTAATCAATAGTATCTGTGAAATTGCAGATTAGATATGTTATTTAATTAAACAGGAGAAATATATATAGACATGTTAAAATAAAGAAAAAGTATATATTCATCCATGTACTACTATCATCTATGTAGCAAAGATACTGCATTTCTCAAACTCTGGAGAACAATAAACTAAATCAATCTAAAATATTGGCTGGTATAGGACTAATGAGCCTCCCCATTTGTATAAGAATTGCATTTTAATGGACACTTTTCATACTTTTAAGCCAACTGAAAGAGGGAAGGAAACATGGTGGAGTGGAAGGCATATTTTAAGCTGAAGAAAACTCAATTGTTTCTAATTTATACAGATTATACTATTGGTGACTGCAGCCTTGAAATTAAAAGACACTTGCTCCTTGGAAGGTAAGCTATGACAAACCCAAACAGTGTATGAAAAAGCAGAGACATCACTTTGCCCAAAGGTCCTTATAGTCAAAGCTATGGTTTTTCCAGTAGGCATGTATGGATGTGAGAGTTGGGCCATAAAGAAGGCTGAGCACTGAAGAATTGATGCTTTTGAACTGTGGTGCTGGAGAAGACTCTTGAGAGTCCCTTGAATTGCAAGGAGATCAAACCAGTCAATCCTAAAGGAAATCAACCCTGAATATTCTTTGAAAGGACTGATGCTGAAGCTCCACTATTTTGGCCACCTGATGCAAAGAGCCAACTCTTTGGAAAAGACCCTGATGCTGGGAAAGATTGAAAGCAAAAGGAGAAGCGGGTGGCAGAGGATGAGATGGTTGGGTGGCATCACGGTCTTCAATGGACATGAATTTGAGCAGGCTCCGGGAGATAGTGGAGGACAGGGAAGCCTGTCGTGCTGCAGTCCACGGGGTCCCAAAGAATCAGACGTGACTTAGCGACTGAAAAACAGTATACTGTTGGTGAGCATTTTTGCTGCTCTTCCCTACTAAGCCCCTCTCCTGGGCCTTCTATAGTCCAACTATGCCTTCTTCCAGGGCATGGATGTCAGCCCCGGGATGTCTGAACTCATCAGGTTAAAGAACAAAGATTTGTACCCAGGTCTTCGCTATTTTCCTGAGATTCCACCAGACCCAGTGCTGCTGTGTCCCACTGCTGACCCTGTACCTCTCTATGGAAGAATTATACCACATCCTCTCTCCATCAGTATCAGAGTTGACCATGTGACTTGCTTTGACCAATAAGATGTTAGAGGAAGGGACGTGTATCATTTCTGGATAGAAGTTTAAGAGCTGTCTCATGAATCTGTCATTGAGTCCAAGAGTAATTTTTTTTAATTGTATACAGTTTTAATGATTACTTTCCATTTACGGTTATTACAAAATATTGGCTATATTCTCTGTATTGAACAATACACCCTTGAATCTGTCTTATATGCAACAGTTTGTGTCTCCCTCTCCCCCACCCCTATACGGCCCCTCCCTCTCTCCCTGCTGGTGACCACTAGCTTGTTCTCTGTATCCGAGTCTGCTACTTTTTTGTTACATTTACTAGTTCACTGTATTTTTTTAGATTCCACATGTAAGTGATATCGTACGGTATTTGTCTTTGACTTCGTTCACTTAGCATAATTCCCTCCAAATTCATCCACATTGCTGTGAATAGCAAATTTTCATTGTTTATGGCTGAGTAGTATTCCATTTGTGTGTGTGTGTGTGTGTGTGTGTGTGTGTATGTATGTACACCACATCTTCTTTATCCATTCATCTGTTGATAGACACTCCATATCCACTCCATATCCATATAGACACTCCAGTTCAGTTCAGTTCAGTTGCTCAGTCGTGTCTGACTCTTTGTGACCCCATGAATCGCAGCACTCCAGGCCTCCCTGTCCATCACCAACTCCCGGAGTTCACTCAGACTCACGTCCATCAAGTCAGTGATGCCATCCAGCCATCTCATCCTCTGTCGTCCCCTTCTCCTCCTGCCCCAATCCCTCCCAGCATCAGAGTCTTTTCCAGTGAGTCAACTCTTCACATGAGGTGGCCAAAGTACTGGACTTTCAGCTTTAGCATCATTCCTTCCAAAGAAACCCCAGGGCTGATCTCCTTCAGAATGGACTGGTTGGATCTCCTTGCAGTCCAAGGGACTCTCAAGAGTCTTCTCTAACACCACAGTTCAAAAGCATCAATTTTTCAGTGCTCAGCTTTCTTCATAGTCCAACTCTCACATCCATACATGACCACAGGAAAAACCATAGGCTTGACTAGACGGACCTTTGTTGGCAAAGTAATGTCTCTGCTTTTGAATATGCTATCTAGGTTGGTCATAACTTTTCTTCCAAGGAGTAAGCGTCTTTTGATTTCACGGCTGCAGTCACTCCAGGTTGCTTCCATATCTTGGCAATTATAAATAATGCTACAGTGAACCTTGAGGGGCATGCAATCTTTTCTAATTAGTGGTTTTGTTTTTGTTTTGTTTTTTGATATATAACTAAGAGTGCAATTGCTAGGTTATATGATATTTTGTTTTAGTTTTGTGGAACAGTTTCTCTGTCCTTCCTTACTTTCATGACCTTTAAGTTTATAAGAAAATCATTTTGCAGACTGTCCTTTCAGTGTGAGTTTGTTTGAGGTTTTCTCATATTTTAACATGATTGGAAACTTTTTGTCAGATTTCTTCAATGCAAAGTTACATTTTACCCTTAGTAATTAATAGATATTTCATAGACAGATACTTTTAGACTATAGTAAAATCCCCTTTCACCCACTAGCTTTGGCATCATCAATGATTTTTGCCTGAATCAATTATCACTATGATGGTTGACAAATGATATTTCTCTAATTCCATCATTCCTTGTACATGTATTTGTTGGCCTTCTACTGTAAATAAAAGCTTTATCTTCTTTCAGTTGTTTATATCAGTGTGTGTCCATGTATTCCTTTATTATTCATTGAGTTATAATCCACAGTTGTCATTATTTATTTTGATGCTCAAGTTATCCCATAGTTGACCAGGAAAAGCCACTTCAAGACAGCCTCTGTGTCTTTTTGACCTAGCACATCATTCTTTGAGTACTTCTTTACTTTTTGGTAAAAAAAAAAAAAAAGTGTCACAAACTCATCTTTTTCTTTTCCCTGTCTAGCCATGGAGTCAGCCAGTTCTTTAAGGAGTGTCTTCTTTGGGTGTCTTAGTGGAGAGTGCTATTTAGAAATCAAGATCTAAGTGTCAGATGTGTTCATTGCTGCCTGGCATCACTTCTACTAGATTCTTTCTTTGTATATAATTGTACTGTTTAATTCTAGCCAGTGCTCTGAACAGTATTCCAGTTACTATACAATATGGCCTTACATAGGGAAATGTGGGGCTTTTGTCTTGTATTTTTTTCACCATGGATGTTGGACAGATCTAGGAAATATATATATACAAACACACACACATATATGTGTGTGTGCGTTCAGTCATGTCCGACCCTTAACGATCCTATGGACTGTAACCCTCCAGGCTCCTCTGTCCGTGAAATTTTCCAGGCCAGAATACTGAAGTGGGTTGCCATTTCTTCCTCCAGGGGATCTTCCTGACCCCATGATCCAACCCACATCTCCAACATCTCTTGCATTGGAAGGCAGATTTTTCATCACTGAGCCACCTGGGAAGCCTACATATATACCGACATACACGTATACACATGTGTGTGTACATATGACGTGTGCATACATGTATATGTACACACGTAGGCATATGCACGCATTGAGAATTCACACAGATAGAGCCACTTGCCCTCCAAAGCCACAGGATTCATTCTAGCTTTCACCCTTTCCACATTTGTATCTTCCTCCTGGAGAAACCCACGTCCAGGTTTCCTTGACGTATTTACTATTTTCTTAATCCCCCTCAGGTCCCCACTCTCCCCCTGACCCCACCAGGCTGCCTCTCCACAACCTCCTTGTGCAGGCCCAATCCCCTAAAATACTCAACTGCCTTCAACTGCGTGGGCTCCATCCTCTATCCACCTACTTCTCACCCTCCTTGGAAGAAAGAAAAGTAAGGGAGGGAAAGTGGGAGAGAGGAGGAAGGAAAGGAGAGAGGGAGGTCAAGACCGAACCCTCCCTTTTTTTTTTCCACTATTCATGTTTTTTTAAAATTACTTCACCTGAGTATACACCAAGATATTATTTTACATAGATAGAATAACATCACTTTTACGCAGTCTCTTTGCATTTTGTTCCCCACCACCACCACCATCCGATTCCTTCTCACAAGATAGCATGCATAACAACACGGGAGGTACCCTTCGTATTTTGTCCATGCTTACATATAGGGCCCAGTATACACATACTAAGACACATCTGTGTGTCTGTTTGTATGCAAGACCAAATGGGGATTTTTGCCAATTTTACTTTCCCAAATGGGACCTTATCTTCTAGATTATTTTTCTTATTATACATATTTCCCACTTCTGAGTTTTCTAATCAATAATACCTTATATAATTCTCTTTGTCAGGTAGCCTAGTTCTAATCCATTATTTTTTTTTAAGAGAGAACTCTTATCTGAACTCTCCAGTAACCTTTGTCCATCCACAGCTCTTTCTCATCTCTTTAACCAGTACCACCACCATCTAGCCACTCAAATGGAAATCATCCTTGATTATTCCCTTTTTTCTGCATCACATCTTCCTAAATGTAACTTGAGTCAGCCGACTTCTCACCATCTCCTTTTCTCCTACCACCATCTCTCATCTGACTTGCTACAGAATTTCCAAAGTGCTTTATCTACTTCAACTTATATCCCCCTGAAAGTGTTTGGGTTTGAGTTTGGCTTCAAGCATTAGAAATTTAAAATTACTAAGGATTCCAAAAATGGATTAAATGTGCCAACAAGAAAGAAGTTTTCTTGCTATGCCAGAAATAAATTGCTTTTTCAGCGAGATATGCTCTCCAATATGATGCTTTTTCTCATGTGTGGATATCAGACTTATACTCATTGACTGTCTTTGCTTTCCAAGATCATGTTCCTTTCTGTTTAAATAGTTTCATGCAATTGGGATAAGAATCTAAAAGTTGGGACTTCCCTGGTGGTCCAGTGGTTAAGGCTCCGTGCTCCACTGCAGGGGGCCTGGATTCAACCAGGGATCAGGGAAATAAAATCCCACATGCCCCATGACTTTGCAAAAAAAAAAAAAGGAATCTAAAAATCTAAAAGTAATGGATCAAAACAACAATAAAACTTATCAAATGCAACTGAAAAAAATCTGTTAATAGAGCAAAATTAAGTGTGCATGTTGGTTTTAGAAAACATGTTCAATATTGCATAATGCAACCATTGTTTCTTATGCTTAGGCCCTCTTTTATCTGTTCCACTAATTTCTCATTTATTCAGTTAAAATTGTACACTTACATGAAGGGAAGGAAGAAAGGATCTATTGTGCAAATAACAAAATATATAGCAGTCTCTCATTCTTCCTCCGTTGAAGCTCCTTTTATCTCAAAGAGCAGTTTGGAGATGAGTCCTGCTGTTTGGAATGGAATGGATGGCCAACTGCCATGGATAGAGCATGCACTTCTAATTTCCTTTCTTGTTACAAGCATCCTATTTATAGTAGAACTCCAGAATGGCTTCCTTTCTCCTTTGAATGGTGTTGCAACGTTTGCACTATTAGTCTTGCCATCTTATAACACAATCCTCCCCAGATAGTATTTATATCTGGCAGCTTGATGATTGAAATCAGCATTTAATTGTGCATATTAACAACTGCAGTCACACACAGATTCTATTAACCTGGAATGCTGCTGGGCTGCCTATTTCAGAATCCTAGAATAAAAATAATGCACAGATGTCCTGTTTTATTATCTCATTTTCAAAATAACCTATTAAGTGTTTTAAAAATTTACTAGAACTTGTCAATTTCACAGACTGTGAAATTAGATCAATTTTGCTCTTAATCCTGCCCAAGATGAAAAAAGAAAACAACAACAAAAAAAAGAAATATGGAGCTCCTGGATCATAAGCTGAACACTGTGTATAACCAGAACGTAGTTCCTTACCACACACATCCCTTGCCTTTGCCTTGAGATCTCAAAGGTTATTCAAGGTAAAGACAGAGCCTTTCCTGAGAGAATATTTTAATTTTGTCGAAATACCGGCTGTTCTTCTGTGGCTGGGGCAATGACTTTCTTACCTCATGCAATTTCTCTGAAGAGTCACATAAGCCTTTAGCAAAGCTTTCAGTAGACTTTAAATTGAGTTACTACAATTCTCTGGTGTTTTTCCCTCCATAGCGTCATCAGGCTGAATCCCACGATTGTTTCGTGTGCTTGCAAGTTAAGCAGACATAAATTTGAGCAGCCTTTACCTGTTGCTGGGATGGACCCAGGTAGAATCAGGAAAACCTTCCAGTAGATACTGACAGTCAGAATTCCATGGTCCTAAGAATAAAATGTGTGGTCTTGAGTCAAGAGGTAGGCAATAGACTTGGATGGAGGAGACAACCATACATAGTTTTCCCTTTCTTATTTTGGCTGGGTATGAACATGCTACAGTAAGTAGCATCAGCTTTGAACCTGGCCCATCCATCCATTCTCCATACCACAGCCTGGATGAGGTTTCTGAACAGATGCTATCATGTTGCTGCTGCTGCTGCTGCTGCTGAGTCACTTCAGTCATGTCCGACTCTTGCGACCCCATACACGGCAGCCCACCAGGATGCCCCGTCCCTGGGATTCTCCAGGCAAGAACACTGGAGTGGGTTGCCATTTCTTCCTCCAATGAATGAAAGTGAAAAGTGAAAGTGAAGTTGCTCAGTCATGTCCAACCCTCAGCGACCCCATGGACTGCAGCCTTACAGGCTCCTGCATCCATGGGATTTTCCAGGCAAGAGTACTGGAGTGGGGTGCCATTGCCTTCTCTGGCTATCATGTTGATCTCCAGTTTAAAATGATTCACTGACTCTCCACCATCTTCAAGATTAAGTCCAAACTCCTTAACACAGTTTAGGAATAGTTTACCACTTGACATCTGTCAGTATCACCAGCCTCAACCCTTACTTCTCCATGCCAGCCAAACAGAACAACTCTGGGTTCTCAAACCCAGCCAGGTAGACTTGCTACCCACTCTGTTCATGCCGCCTGGATATGCTTTCTCCAATCCCATGTCCGTGTGTGTGTGCTAAGTAGCTTCAGTCATGTCTGACTCTTTGTGAAACCATGGGATTCTCCAGACAAGAATACTAGAGTGAGTTGCCATGCCCTCCTCCAGAATCCCACATCCCTTGCCTGACTAACCCCTATTCATCCTCCATATCTCAACTCTTACTGACTTCCTAAGCCTGATTATGGAGATTCTCTTCTGTATTCCTGTAAATCTCTGCATTTATCCCTGTTGGAATATGGATCACGTTGGATTGTAATCAGACCTGTTCACTCTGATGCATCCTTGATATGTGTGTATCTTGTCCTGCCTGTGTATCCTAGCACCCAGCATGACATTAGCAAATTACAGGGCCTTGGTCAGTATTTCCTGAATGAACAAACGTCTGTTTCCCAAACACAAGAGTGTACCCACCAGAGGAACCTACAGTTGTAGGCACGATGCTGCACTGCTCCTCACTTCCTATTCAGAATAGTCCTATCCCCCCATCAGGATGCTGAATAAATGTTGGCTAAATGCTTTCCGTACCAACATTTCAAACTTTAGCAAAACTGAAGGGATTTTCACTTGAAATGAACCCTCCCTTCTCCCCTTCACATCTTCAAACTCTCCCTGACTTTAAAGGTCTCATAAAGTACCGCCTCCACCCCCATTAGGGAGCCATCCCCGGTTAATAATGATGTCATTTTGCTTCCTCACTTTCTCTCCTTCCAGTCTTCACAGATCCTCATTCTGCATCTTATAGCTTAGCTCTTCATAGTATAATATCCTCTTGTTTTCTAACTGTTTCATGTTTAGCCCATCTCCTGGGTAAACTGTTATTTCCCTTAGCACAGAGAGGGGTTCTTACACTTCTTATTAAGTGTATCATGGAATCTAGAAAAATGCTCACTAAAGGAGAGCTTTCTCTATTATCTCTTACCATATACTTTCCATTGAAATTGATTCTTTTTGCTTTTTGGCTGTGCTGTTGTGGCAATCAGGGGTGACTCTCTAGTTGCCGTGCACAGGCTTCCCCTTGCAGTGGCTTCTCTTGTTTCAGAGCATGGCTCTAGGGCATGGAGACTTCAGTGGTGGTGGCCCACAGGCTTAGTTGCCCTGGGGCACATAGGATCCTCTGGACCAGGGATCAAACCCGTATCCCCTGCATTGGCAGGCAGATTCTCAACCTCTGGGCCAACAGGAAAGTTCCTGAAATTTACATCTTAGGTTCCCCTACTAGAGTACAGATATTTGGTCCTCTGTGGCCTAATCCATATCTTATGGTTCTTTCACCCCATGTATGGGTAATGTGTGTGTTGTGTGCTGTGCTTAATCCCTGACTCATGTCTGACTTTTTGTAACCTCATGGCCTGTAGCCCACCAGGCTCCTCTGTCCATGGAATTCTCCAGGCAAGGATACTGGAGTGGATTGCCATGCCCTCCTCTAGCGGATCTTCCCAACCCAGGTATCCAACCCAGGTCTCCCACACTGCAAGTGGATTCTTTACCATCTGAGCTACCAGGGAAGCCCCAGTGTGTGTGTTCAGATCAGATCAGATAAGATCAGTTGCTCAGTTGTGTCTGACTCTTTTCGACCCCATGAATCACAGCATGCCAGGCCTCCCGATCCATCACCAACTCCCAGAAATCACTCAGACTCACATCCATCGAGTCAGTGATGCCATCCAGCCATCTCATCCTCTGTCGTCCCCTTCTCCTCTTGCCCCCAACCCCTCCCAGCATCAGAGTCTTTTCCAATGAGTCAACTCTTCGCATGAGGTGGCCAAAGTACTGGAGTTTCAGCTTTAGCATCATTCCTTCCAAAGAAATCCCAGGACTGATCTCCTTCAGAATGGACTGGTTGGATCTCCTTGCGGTCCAAGGGACTCTCAAGAGTCTTCTCCAACACCACAGTTCAAAAGCATCAATTCTTCAGCACTCAGCCTTCTTCACAGTCCAACTCTCACATCCATACATGACCACAGGAAAAACCATAGCCTTGACTAGATGAACCTTTGTTGGCAAAGTAATGTCTCTGCTTTTCAATATGCTATCTAGGTTGGTCATAACTTTCCTTCCAAGGAGTAAGTGTCTTTTAATTTCATGGCTGTAGTCACCATCTGTAGTGATTTTGGAGCCCAGAAAAATAAAGTCTGACACTGTTTCCACTGTTTCCCCATCTATTTCCCATGAAGTGGTGGGACCGGATGCCATGATCTTCGTTTTCTGAATGTTGAGCTTTAAGCCAACTTTGAAAAAGTTTCACTTTCACTTTCTCCACTTTCACTTTCATCAAGAGGCTTTTGAGTTCCTCTTCACTTTCTGCCATAAGGGTGGTGTTGTCTGCATATCTGAGGTTATTGATATTTCTCCCAGCAATCTTGATTCCAGCTTGTGTTTCTTCCAGTCCAGCGTTTCTCATGATGTACTCTGCATATAAGTTAAATAAACAGGGTGACAATATACAGCCTTGAAGAACTCCTTTTCCTATTTGGAACCAGTCTGTTGTTCCATGTCCAGTTCTAACTGTTGCTTCCTGACCTGCATACAAATTTCTCAAGAGGCAGATCAGGTGGTCTGGTATTCCCATCTCTTTCAGAATTTTCCACAGTTTATTGTGATCCACACAGTCAAAGGCTTTGGCATAGTCAATAAAGCAGAAATAGATGTTTTTCTGGAACTCTCTTGCTTTTTCCATAATCCAGCGGATGTTGGCAATTTGATCTCTGGTTCCTCTGCCTTTTCTAAAACCAGCTTGAACATCAGGAAGTTCACGGTTCACATATTGCTGAAGCCTGGCTTGGAGAATTTTGAGCATTACTTTACTAGCGTGTGAGATGAGTGCAATTGTGTGGTAGTTTGAGCATTCTTTGGCATTGCCTTTCTTTGGGATTGGAATGAAAACTGACCTTTTCCAGTCCTGCAGCCACTGCTGAGTTTTCCAAATTTGCTGGCATCTTGAGTGCAGCACTTTCACAGCATCATCTTTCAGGATTTGGAATAGCTCAACTGGAATTCCATCACCTCCAGTAACTTTGTTCGTAGTGATGCTTTCTAAGGCCCACTTGACTTCACATTCCAGGATGTCTGGCTCTAGGGCAGTGATCACACCATCGAGATTATCTGGGTCGTGAAGATCTTTTTTGTACAGTTCTTCTGTGTATTCTTGCCATCTCTTCTTAATATCTTCTGCTTCTGTTAGGTCCATACCATTTCTGTCCTTTATCGAGCTCATCTTTGCATGAAATGTTCCCTTGGTATCTCTGATTTTCTTGAAGAGATCCCTAGTCTTTCCCATTCTATTGTTTTCCTCTATTTCTTTGCATTGATCACTGAAGAAGGCTTTCTTATCTCTTCTTGCTATTCTTTGGAACTCTGCATTCAGATGTTTATATCTTTCCTTTTCTCCTTTGCTTTTCACTTCTCTTCTTTTCACAGCTATTTGTAAGGCCTCCCCAGACAGCCATTTTGCTTTTTTGCATTTCTTTTCTATGGGAATGGTCTTGATCCCTGTCTCCTGTACAGTGTCATGAACCTCATTCCATAGTTCATCAGGCACTCTATCTATCAGATCTAGGCCCTTAAATCTATTTCTCACTTCCACTGTATAATCATAAGGGACTTGATTTAGGTCATACCTGAATGATCTAGTGGTTTTCCCTACTTTCTTCAATTTAAGTCTGAATTTGGTAATAAGGAGTTCATGATCTGAGCCACAGTCAGCTCCTGGTCTTGTTTTTGCTGACTGTATAGAGCTTCTCCATCTTTGGCTGCAAAGAATCTGATTTCGGTGTTGACCATGTGGTGATGTCCATGTATAGAATCTTCTCTTGTGTTGTTGGAAGAGGGTGTTTGTTATGACCAGTGCATTTTCTTGGCAAAACTCTATCAGTCTTTGCCCTGCTTCATTCCGTATTCCAAGGCCAAATTTGCCTGTTACTCCAGGTGTTTCTTGACTTCCTACTTTGCATTCCAGTCCCCTATAATGAAAAGGACATCTTTTTTGGGTGTTAGTTCTAAAACGTCTTGTAGGTCTTCATAGAACCGTTCAACTTCAGCTTCTTCAGCGTTACTGGTTGGGGCATAGGTTTGGATCACTGTGATATTGAATGGTTTGCCTTGGAAACGAACAGAGATCATTCTGTTGTTTTTGAGATTGCATCCAAGTACTGCATTTTGGACTCTTTTGTTGACCATTATGGCTACTCCATTTCTTCTGAGGGATTCCTGTTTGCTGTAGTTGATAACAATGAGGATGATGGTTTGTTTTCAACAAATATTTGTTGATTATTTGGTTGATTTTCCAAGGCAGATCTATTTCAGATCTGAGAAGAAAAAAAAACAAAAACCCATCTTTGTGCCAATGGGCTTAGTGGGGCTCTCAAGTCCAAAAATTTCAGGTCCCATTTATCTTTTGAATTTGAGCTTGAGCATTTCCATTTGGATGCCCAGGGGCCCCAGAGGTGATGCCCACCTTGATAAGTTGCTCCTTTTGGCAGAAAAAGTAGCATTTTTACTATGGAACATTTCCCTGTAAAGAATCCTTTTATAATAAAGAGCACACATTTTGCTTACTTTGAGTCTGCCTAGCAGAAGGCAATTGGAGAAGGAAATGGTAACCCACTCCAGTATTCTTGCCTGGAGAATCCCAGGGACGGGGAAGCCTGGTGGGCTGCCGTCTACGGGGTCGCACAGAGTCGGACACGACTGAAGCGACTTAGCGGCAGCAGCAGCAGAAGGCAAGTAGCATGTAACTACCCCCAGCTGCTGATGGTTTCCTTGTAAGAATTGTATTTATTTTGAGATTTGCAGCTGTAACGAAGACATTAAGAAATGAAGTCCTAGAACTCTGCTGCAGTCCCAAGATATCGGGATTAAGTTTATGATGAATAATATTCACACACCAACAGCCTAAGATAACAAACACTATCATCACTCTCTTGTTGCATTATCTTAGGATCTAAAATTACTCATCCTTTACTAAGAAATGAAGATTTACAATCTTCCTTTTCTCAAACCGACAGCCTCACCTTCTCTAGATAAATAAGCCCCTTTGTGGAGGAGACGAGCGGATGCAGGATATGCTTACCCCCACAGAACTTGGCAGCAGTGATAACTCTATCCTTCACTGATAAGAAGAGAACTTATCCCAGAAATCCTTGAATCCCTGATTAGTATTATATCAGTATATTATAATGGCAATATTTTTTCTAAAAGAATAATGTTGGAATGTATCTATAGCATAATAATATTTTACCTCTTTAATAATTTAAGGATCTGAAAATCTAGGTTCTTAGCTTTGCCTGAAATGGAGAACAAAGGGTAACATGATTCCTCTTTACTCCCTTCCCAACCCCATTAATCATACGATACCAAAGAGAAGAGCAGCAAACTCTCGGAGCATTGCACAGCTCCAGGAGAGACCCTTCAATTGTACCCCAGGGCACAACACAGGATACTGTACAGTGGGAACCGACCCCCTCAGGTTGTGCAACATGGCCGAGGTGAGCATCTCTTTTCTCCAGAGAGAAAAGTACTCCTCAAGCTACTTACATGTATTTGGAACCAGACCCTGAAAATATATGTGGGCTAAAGACTCTGAATTCCCTATTTTTTCAGTTAGCAGATGCATTTCTCATGTACTTCAGTTACAGTCCTCAGGGTTGGTACCCTCCCTGATAAGTCGCTTCTTCTGGCAGGAGTAATAGATAATACGGGCTTCCCAGGTGGTGCTAGTGGTAAAGAACCCGCCTGCCAATGCAAGAAACATAAGAGATGCAGGTTTGATCCCTCAGTTGGAAAATCTTCTGAAGGAGGGCATGGCAACCCACTCCAGAATTCTTGTATGCAGAAGCCTGTGGACAGAGGAGCCTGGCAGGCTATGTCCATGGGGTTGCAGAGAATTGGGCATGACTTAACCACTAAACACCATAAACATATTCTTTACACCCATACAATTTATATAATAAAAGTATATATGTATATATAGGCATCCTGCCCACAAACCAGTCGCTAAACAAGTAGCACATCACTGGCTAAATTCCTTTCCTCACCTCATCATGTTCTTACCTCCCCTAGAAAATGAGGAAATCCCAGTTGATTCAGTGGAATGTTGACCATTCCTTCTGTAGTAGTGTCCTTCTGGTATCCTACAATGACAGCAACTCAGGGGTCTCGGTGGCGTAGTTGGTAAAGAATCAGCCTGCCAATGCAGGAGATACAAGAGACATGGGTACAGTCCCTGGGTCAGGGAGATCCTCTGGAGGAGGAAATGGCAGCCCACTCCAATATTCTTGCCTGGAGAATCCCACAGACAGAGGAGCCTGGTGGGCTATAGTCCATGGGGTTGCAAAGAGTCAGACACAACTGAAGCAACTTAGCATGCATGCACACACAGGGGTCTAGGAACAGACTGAGTCTAAAATGAAGATTAGGTCCAGGCTCCTCTGAGAGTTTTCCATTTAAGGCTACACTTTAAAACAACCTATCAGTCATACATTAAACAGAATTTTTGTACTGTTGGCTTCTCATTGGAGTTTTTGGCTTAGATTATTTTCATTTGGAATCCTTTTTTTCTTTCCATGTTCTTCTTTCTCTAAATTGGCCTGGAATTCTGTCATTCAGGACTCCTAAAACATAGAACTCTCCTGATCAGATCAGATCAGTCACTCAGTCGTGTCCGACTCTTTGTGACCCCATGAATCACAGCACGCCAGGCCTCCCGATCCATCACCAACTCCCGGAGTTCACTCAGACTTATGTCCATTGGGTCAGTGATGCCATCCAGCCATCTCATCCTCTGTCATCCCCTTCTCCTCCTGCCCCCAATCCCTCCCAGCATCAGAGTCTTTTCCAATGAGTCAACCCTTCTCATGAGGTGGCCAAAGTACTGGACTTTCAGCTTTAGCATCATTCCTTTCAAAGAAATCCCAGAGCTGATCTCCTTCAGAATGGACTGGTTGGATCTCTTTGCAGTCCAAGGGACTCTCGAGAGTCTTCTCCAACACCACAGTTCAAAAGCATCAATTCTTCGGTGCTCAGCCTTCTTCACAGTCCAACTCTCACATCCATACATGACCACAGGAAAAACCATAGCCTTGACTAGACGAACCTTTGTTGGCAAAGTAATGTCTCTGCTTTTCAATATGCTATCTAGGTTGGTCATAAGTTTCCTTCCAAGGAGTAAGCATCTTTTAATTTCATGGCTGTAGTCACCATCTGTAGTGATTTTGGAGCCCAGAAAAATAAAGTCTGACACTGTTTCCACTGTTTCCCCATCTATTTCCCATGAAGTGATGGGACCGGATGCGATGATCTTCGTTTTCTGAATGTTGAGCTTTAAGCCAACTTTTTCACTCTCCACTTTCACTTTCATCAAGAGGCTTTTGAGTTCCTCTTCACTTTCTGCCATAAGGGTGGTGTCATCTGCATATCTGAGGTTATTGATATTCCTCCCGGCAATCTTGATTCCAGCTTGTGTTTCTTCCAGCCCAGCGTTTCTCATGATGTACTCTGCATATAAGTTAAATAAACAGGGTGACAATATACAGCCTTGACAAACTCCTTTTCCTATTTGGAACCAGCCTATTGTTCCATGTCGCTGTTAAAAAAAAGAAAAAAAAAAGACTACAAATGGAATCATTTCCTCCTACAGACAGCATCCCAAGACTTTGTTACAGTTTCAGACTTTTGATTATGACCTTTATAATCAATCAGTCTGAAATTTCAATTAGCACTAACAAGGTGGTCTGCAAGGTTAGATCCTTACCATACCCTTTCCCAAAAAGATGATGTCCTGTCTTTAAAAAAAAAAAAAAAATCTCATTTCTTTTGCTAACTTCCTTGCTGCACCCTCCTTCTGTCTATAAAAACCTCCTACTTCGTTTAACTCCTGGGGGTATATTCCTACTTGCTAGATGGGATGCTCCCAGCTTCACGAATCATTGAATAAACCCAATTAGAGCTTCACATTTATTTTCCTCTGTTGAATTTTTTTGTTTTCTAACATCTCCCAGGTGACTTAACGCTGAGGCATCTTCTCCTTAACCTGCCTGGCAGAATGCTTCTTCCTTCTTTCCCTTACCTCAATCAAAGTTGCATAAACTGAGACCGCAGGAGCCATCACTCAAATTAAACCCAGCCTCTGGGCAAACAGCAGGTAAAAGACAACCGAAAGGATTCCAAGCCCTTCTCCCCCCAGCCAAGTTTCTCCAACCAGGCAGTGAAAACAGGGCTGCTCAAGGCCTGGCTGCAGAACTTGGGTGTTGATGCTGTCATCATTTCTTTTTCTGAAACTGAGGTCGCTGAGGTCACTCACACACACACACAAAAATTACTACTTTTTTCCCTATGGCACAGCTAATATAGAATCAGAAGCTATATTAACGTAAGACAAATGCATCAAAGCTTTGGGTTAGCAGAATTCGTAAGAGAAGGCTATATCTCTTGCTATTTTCTAAAGTGAAGGAAATGTATGAAGCTCATTTAAAAACTTCTCACTTCACACCTGAGCAAATGTGTTTTAGGCACCAAATCAATGCTTTTATATAATCACTTAAAAATTGGAGAGCCACTTTGAATTACAATTATAATCAAAATTAATAGCGTGACATTTTTTTTTTCACCATTAAACATCTGAAAAAAATTATCCCTTGACTTTACCAGGGGACTGTGTCACCAGTTGATTTCAAAACGACCTTGGCTATCTCCTGGTTAGCTCCGGTTATCATTGACTAACATGTCACATCCCACCTTTAATTAGCTTTTGCCAAAATAATGTGAAGACAAATCTGCTTATATTTTCTCAAACCAAGGAAATACAGGGGTGTAATGTTTTAAATTAAACAAGGTTGATATTCTCATAAGGATAGAAGAGCTTAAAAACAGTTATACCAATCCAGAGAGCCCTTATTCTTATTTCATATACTAAAGTAGCTTTAAATATTGTATTATATCCTTTTGGAAGGTTGGACATTAAGCAGCTATTGGATGACTTGCAAAAATAGCAAAGATTATTTTTCTAATATAGTGCCCAAAACAATAAGATTTCTAATATGGAAGAAAAAGATTGATTATATTTAGTTAATGTATTATTATCTTGAAATGCTCCCCTAAGCTTATGAAATTCCTCCTTTAAATTGTTTAATTTATTAGAATGGAGTTTCATTTAGTAAGTGGCTAATGGTCACATCATTCAATGTGTTATATAGAATGGGTTAATGATTATGACTTTTATTATATCATAGTAAGACTTTTGAATAATTTATTAATGTTAATAACACTGATTAAATAAGAAGATGGGCTTGTATATCAAGGCTTTGCTACATAGGATGGAAATTTCTAATTCCAGAAAACAAAGGCATATGTACCCATCCCTCCTTATATGCATGTATATCTTTGTATATTTGCATTATTTATTCATATATATAATCTGCAATGAATTTGTTTTGGTCAAGTATAATTCACTTGTCTCAAATTAGACAGGTAAAGCCAAAACAGCAGCAGCAGCAACAAAGCTATCATAGTATCATTTAGAGACTTGAATTTCACGCTTCCTTTCAAGCACCTGACATTTTCATCTTCTGGCAGCCCCATTTTTAGTGCCTCCCTCCTGTTTGGCCAGAAATTAAACCTTCACAATCTGCCATATCCCCCTGAAATCTGATTATAAATCACATCTGTATGTCTTCTCAGCAGCAGGCAGGAGCTTCATATTGGGTTGCAGAAATCTACACGGCTGGAGCTAAACTGTGATTTTATTCAAACACAGCATGAAAGCTGGAGAATCATAGGCATAGCTAATAAATAGATCTCTAGGAGAAGATATAAAATACAGAAGGGGGTCAAACAGAACAAAGAAACACAGGCAGATGGATACAGTGTGGTCTCCGTGGCAAAGGTTGAACAGGAGACTGCTTCCTATCCAAATTCCTACCAGGAGCCATCCTTGAGTTAAAATTAACATTTACTGTGCTTCCTATGTGCGGGCAATGATCCAGCTCTGGTGATACCAGGACAAAAGAGGGTGGTCCCAAGTCCTGAGGGAGCTTAGAGTCTAGGGGATCGATACACAGTGTGGTAAGCTAGTGAGGGACAGAATGCAACTAGGAAAGAGAGGTGGGGCACGTGGCCAGGAAGGGAGATGGGACCAGAAAATACTTCTTACTGAAGATGAAGTCTGAGATGTATCTAAAGTTTCTCACGCTGATGCATAATGGGCAGACCGTTGAACTTGGAACCAGAAGCAGATGGTTTGAGTCACAGGTCCAGCGTAATCACGCATTAGTTGTGCGATCCCTGGTAGGAATCACAGCTGCTTCCTGATCCTGAACTTGAGTTTTCCACAGTTTCTAGAGTTCCTTTCTCATGAAGCATTCTAGATTCTAGCTTGAGGCAGGGGTCAATATATAGCAGGACAAAAGCTAATAGAGTTTTGCCAAGAGAACACACTGGTCATAGCAAACACCCTCTTCCAACAACACAAGACTCTATACATGGACATCACCAGATGGTCAACACCGAAATCAGATTGATTATATTCTTTGCAGCCAAAGATGGAGAAGCTCTATACAGTCAGCAAAAACGAGACCGGGAGCTGACTGTGGCTCAGATCATGAACTCCTTATTGCAAAATTCAGACTTAAATTGAAGAAAGTAGATCATTCAGCTTTGACCTAAATCAAATCCCTTATGATTATACAGTGGAAGTGATAAATAGATTTAAGGGACTAGATCTGATAGATAGAGTGCCTGAGGAACTATGGAATGAGGTTCCTGACATTGTACAGGAGACAGGGATCAAGACCATCCCCATAGAAAAGAAATGCAAAAAAGCAAAATGGCTGTCTGGGGAGGCTTTACAAATAGCTGTGAAAAGAAGAGAAGTGAAAAGCAAAGAAGAAAAGGAAAGATATAAGCATCTGAATGCAGAGTTCCAAAGAATAGCAAGAAGAGATAAGAAAGCCTTCTTCAGCAATCAATGCAAAGAAATAGAGGAAAACAACAGAATGGGAAAGACTAGAGATCTCTTTAAGAAAATTAGAGATACCAAGGGAACATTTCATGCAAAGATGGGCTCAATAAAGGACCGAAATTGTATGGACCTAACAGAAGCAGAAGATATTAAGAAGAGGTGGAAAGAATACACAGAAGAACTGTACAAAAAAGATCTTCATGTCCCAGATAATCACGATGGTGTGATCACTGACCTAGAGCCAGACATCCTGGAATGTGAAGTCAAGTGGGCCTTAGAAAGCATCACTATGAACGAAGCTAGTGGAGATGATGGAATTCCAGTTGAGCTATTTCAAATCCTGAAAGATGATGCTGTGAAAGTGCTGCACTCAATATGCCAGCAAATTTGGAAAACTCAGCAGTGGCCACAGAACTGGAAAAGATCAGTTTTCATTCCAATCCCAAAGAAAGGCAATGCCAAAGAGTGCTAAAACTACCGCACAATTGCACTCATCTCACACACTGGTAAAGTAATTCTCAAAATTTTCCAAGCCAGGTTTCAGCAATATGTGAGCCATGAACTTCCAGATGTTAAAGCTGGTTTTAGAAAAGGCAGAGGAACCAGAGATCAAATTGCCAACATCTGCTGGATCATCGAAAAAGCAAGAGAGTTCCAGAAAAACATCTATGTTTGCTTTATTGACTATGCCAAAGCCTTTGACTGTGTGGATCACAATAAACTGTGGAAAATTCTGCAAGAGATGGGAATACCAGAGCACCTGACCTGCCTCTTGAGAAACCTATATGCAGGTTAGGAAGCAACAGTTAGAACTGGACATGGAACAACAGACTGGTTCCAAATAGGAAAAGGAGTTCGTCAAGGCTATATATTGTCACCCTGCTTATTTAACTTCTATGCAGAGTACATCATGAGAAACGCTGGGCTGGAAGAAACACAAGCTGGAATCAAGATTGCCGGGAGAAATATCAATAACCTCAGATATGCAGACGACACCACCCTTATGGCAGAAAGTGAAGAGGAACTAAAGAGCCTCTTGATAAAAGTGAAAGAGGAGAGTGAAAAAGTTGGCTTAAAGCTCAACATTCAGAAATGAAGATCATGGCATCTGGTCCCATCACTTCATGGGAAATAGATGGCGAAACAGTGGAAACCGTGTTAGACTTTATTTTGGGGGGCTCCAAAATCACTGCAGATGGTGACTGCAACCATGAAATTAAAAGACGCTTACTCCTTGGAAGGAAAGTTATGACCAACCTAGATAGCATATTCAAAAGCAGAGACATTACTTTGCCAACAAAAGTCCATCTACTCAAGGCTATGGTTTTTCCAGTGGTCATATATGGGTGTGAGATTTGGACTGTGAAGAAATTGAGTGCCGAAGAATTGATGCTTCTGAACTGTGGTGTTGGAGAAGACTCTCAAGAGTCCCTTGGACTGCAAGGAGATCCAGCAAGTCCATTCTAAAGGAGATCAGTCCTGAGTGTTCATTGGAAAGACTGTTGCTAAAGCTGAAACTCCAGTACTTTGGCCACCTCATGCGAAGAGTTGACTCATTGGAAAAGACCCTGATGCTGGGAGGGATTGGGGGCAGGAGGAGAAGGGGACAACAGAGGATGAGATGGTTAGATGCCATCATTGACACAATGGACATGGGTTTGGGTGGACTCTGGGAGTTGGTGATGGACAGGGAGGCCTGGCGTGCTGTGATTCATGGGGTCGCAGAGTTGGACACGACTGAATGACTGAACTGAACTGAACTGACCCTGCTGCTGGGAAAGACAGGGCAGAAGGAGAAGGGGGCGACAGAGAATGAAATGGCATAATCTACTCAATGGACGTAAGTTTGAGCAAACTCCAGGAGATACTGAAGGACAGGGAAGCCTGGCACGCTGCAGTCACTGGGGTTGCGAAGAGTCAGACACGACTGAGTGACTGAACGACAACAAAGCATCAGATCTGGGATGCTTGGCTTCTTGGGTTAATGAGAAAGAGGAAGAAAAGAGCCTTGAGGGCTTCCCCTCCATAAACAAAGGACTCACCCATGGTCTTTTCCCACTATGTGATTGTGGAATAAGCATTTCAGAGCACATGAATGGTGCCTAGAGATTAAATGCTGATTTTTTGCACATTTCTCTGAGTTATTCTGCCACATAAACGTCATTAAGTAGTCAAGAGAAAGTGGGAGGGTGGCAGAGATGGCGCCACCTCCAAGTTCAGTTTTTGTTTCAGATGCAGGATGGGGAAGCAAATAGAATATTAATTTTTAAAACCTCTGTCTTAATGTATATAAATCTTGTGTGCGCCCTTAATCACGTTCCGACTCTTTGGGACCCCATGGACTGTAGCTTACCAGGCTCCTCTGTGTATGGAATTCTCCAGGCAGGAATACTGGAGTCAGTAGCGTTCCCTTCTCCAGGGGATGGAACCCAGGTCTCCTGCATTGCAGGAGTATTCTTTACAGACTAAGCCACTAGGGGAGCCCATGTAAATCTTTTCTCACTGCTTATTTTTACTGTTGCTGTTTAGTTGCTAAGTTGTGTCTGACTCTGCAAACCCATGGACTGTAGCCCACCAGGCTCCTCTGTCCATGGCATTTTCCAGGCAAGAATACTGGAGTGGGTTACTATTGCCTTCTCCAGGGGATCTTCCCAACCTAGGGATCAAACCCACATCTCCTGAATCTCCTGCATTGCAGGCCAGTTCTTTACCACTGAGCCACCTGGGAAGCTGATTTCTAGCAGATAATGGTTAGGCCTAGAGTTGACAGCAACCCTTAGAGCAAAAAAGTTAAATGTATTTACCAAATCTTGTAGCGTATAGTCTGCAAACAACAGCCAAACTTTATTACACTCTTACATTTCTGAGTTAGGTGCTGTAGAGCAGAGCCTCTCAAACTTTCATGTGCATGTGAATCACCTGGATGGCTTATTAAAATTCAGGATTAAGTTCAGTAAATCTGCTGTGGGGTCCAAGGCTGTCCATTTTTTTTTTTTTTTTTTTTCGTTTCATACATGATATTTTACATGTTTCAATGCCATTCTCCCAAATCTTCCCACCCTCTCCCTCTCCCACAGAGTCCATAAGACTGTTCCATACATCAGTGTCTCTTTTGCTGTCTCGTACACAGGGTTATTGTTATCATCTTTCTAAATTCTGTATATATGCGTTAGTATACTGTATTGGTGTTTTTCCTTCTGGCTTACTTCACTGTGTATAATAGGCTCCAGTTTCATCCACCTCATTAGAACTGATTCAAACGAATTCTTTTTAATGGCTGAGTAATACTCCATTGTGTATATGTACCACAGCTTTCTTATCCATTCATCTGCTGATGGACATCTAGGTTGCTTCCATGTCCTGGCTATTATCAAGGCTGTCCATTTCTAACAAGCTCCCTAGGTGATACTGGTGTTGCTGCCCACGGACCACACTTTGAGCAGCAAAACAGTAGGGGATACAACAATGAAATAGCATTTCTGCTCTTAAGAAGCTTGTATTTTCCTACAAGATAGACTGTTCTTATATTAATGCTTAAAAATACCAGCACGAAACTTCTCAGATTTTATAAGTTGCAGAAAAATATACATAAAATTTACCATCTTAGCCATTTTTAAGTGTTGTTGTTTAGTTGTGTCTGACTCTTTGCGACCCCATGGACTGTAGCCCACCAGGCTTCTCTGTCCATTGGATTTCCCAAGCAAGAATACTGGAGTGGGTTGCCATTTCCTTCTCTAGGGGATCTTCCCGACTCAGGGATCAAACCTGCGTCTCCTGCATTGGCAGGCGGATTCTTTATCACTGAGCCATCAGGGAAGCCCTGTACAGTTTACTAGTGCCAAAAATATTCACATTGTTGTACAACCAATCTCTAGAACCTTTTCATCTTGCAAAACTGAAACTCTATATCCATTGAACAACAACTTCTCCATTTCCCCTTGCCAAGCCCCTGGCCACTCACTCTCCACTTTCTGTTTCTATGAATGTGACTATTCTGGATACCTCATAGAAGTGGAATCAGTATTTGTCTTCATGTGATGGCTAGTTTCACACAGCATAATATCCTTAAGGTTAGCCCATGTTGTATCATTTGTCAGAGTTTCCTTTGTTTTTAAGGCTGAATGATATTCCACTGTATGTATGCACTACATTTTCTTTATCCATTTACTTGTCAATGGACAGATCATTTTAAGAAACTTCTAGTACTTTTCAAAACACATGCCTGAATGATTCTCCGATATATAATACTTATATTTACCTTGGGGGCTCAGTTCCTCTCAAAAAGCCAGTGCCAAAGAATTATAAATTTTTAGCATGCTATACTATCAGAAGTCCGTAATCAGAATTTTAGTTTCTCCTGAAATAATAATAGCAATAATAGAATCACTAAAAGCCTAATAACATATCAGACATTTTTTAGTATTCCAGAAATCCCTCATGTCAATATTTAATATACAGTCAGTCACTATCTTGGGGATTTGCATTAAGGGCATTTAACGGGTTGCCCCCAGGGGACCCAAGGAAGAAAGCTATTGCTTGCCTAGATGTCCCTCCTCTGCTTGGGTACCATGACAATAGCTGTAATTGTACCTAAGCAGTTAGGAATCTTTCTTAATTTGAGGGGTGCTTTAAATTCAGAACACTGAAATAATTGACTATGAAAGGATTATATAAAATTTATTATACTAACAGATAATTTAAATGTATCTGTAGAAATCAAATTGTAAATAACGTAGAGATTAAAATGTAGATTAGCTTGGGTAATTATTTATCCTTTTCCCCTAGGGCATTATATCTGATCTGTGTTCCTTGAAACATTAGTATCCTTTTAAACACTGACAGGTTTGTGTAAAGAACATTTTCTCTAGACGAATACATTTGGGAAACACTATTTATTCCCACCTCTTAGGGTTTACAAGGCTTCTTGGGTGAGTCTGGGGCCTCCCCAAAACAGATGTGGAGACAGGAGTAGATGTGCAAGAGATTGATTGGGGGGATCGCCAATGAGATAAAAGGGGAGGAGCTAGAGAAGGCATGGAGAACCTTCAGACAAGGATGCAAGCCCCACCTCTGTGAAGGAGAGAGGGGAAGGAGGGTTGCATAGGAAGAGTCTCCCACTATGGTACAGTGATAATTGTTCCGGAGACTGTCCAGGAGACTTTCCTGTGAATCCTCTAAGGCAGATAGAGGAATACGTGAAGACAGCAGAGCCCTGGATGTACTTCTCAAAAAAGCCACTGTGTTCCTCATTCTCATCTAAGACATGCCTTTTGTTTCAAGACCCTAATGAAAGTTTTCCTTTATTATCCAGTTTCTTACACTAAAGTGAATGTAAGAATGACAAAGAGAATGATCTTTTTATGATATGTGTATGCCATACACTGTTACCGCTGATTGTGATTTTTCATTTTAAACTCATTTTATCCGCATGTACTTTGAAAAGCTTTATGCTTTGTATATTCCCAGCAATATCACTTTATATTTGAATAAATTGAGGACTAGTGATTATAAAAATTATTACCCACTCATTCACTCATAACAAAATATGATGGACTCTCTAGGATGAAGCCAGATGCTAGGAGGACAGGGATGAAAGGAGGAGAGACAGACAAGCAACAGCCAGTGGGAGTGAGAGACACCTGCCCTGGGGCTGACAGGGAGGTAAGGCCAAAGGCTAGATCTGAAAAATCACGTTGGAGTTTGCCAAGTGTTAGAGTAAAGTGGGAAGTGTTTAGAGAGACAGATGAGTGTTCTCAAGTGAGTAAAGGGAGGAGGAACAAGGGCCACCCGGGAACGAGAAGGGACAAGGCGGGGGTTACAAAGCAGAAGCTCTTCCTTCCAGGTGGGCAGGGCCTGGCTCATTCAAGAGCCTGCACCCCCGCCCCCTATTTTATCCCAGTGGTGATGTAGCACTAAAGAATCAGATGCAGGAAAGAGATGCCATCGACTTCATTTCAGAAAGCCCTGGAAGCAGGCAAAAGGTAACTGAAGAGCCATGAGGAGGTTGCTACAGTGATGGGTGTATGAGAAATGACGGGGGCTGAGCCAAGGTAGTGACAGTGCGAGCATGAGGAGAGAGGGACTCGGGCATTGGGGAAATAACCCCTATTATGTTTTATTTCTAGAAGACATTCTAGTTTGACACATCATCTCAATGTTATGCACCTTTCCCAGCCCTTCTCTTGCCCTCAGTGTCAGAACTGCCACACTGAATTGTCCACTCCAAACAGATGCAGTCAATCTTCCCACTTCCCTGGCTCTTATTTGCAGGGGAGGAAAAGAGGAGAAATGAGATACCATCCCATTATTTTGAAGACCTAAATACATATCACTCCCAGCTAGTGGTTCTTCATCATCCTAAGATTCTGCCATTCTCAGTAGAGAATTCAGTTCACAACTAATCTTCAAACTTTCTGCCCAAGCACCCTCAAGTTTAAGATACATAAAAAATAAAGTGAATTCTTGTTGGCATTTAATTTTTTATGCATTACAAACTTTCTACAGAGTTGGGCAGAATCTCAGATCACTGAAGCTGGTGTTTCCCAAGGGGTAACACACACACACACACAACCTGGTGGATGAAGGAGCAGTGAGCACAGGTAGCCTGGGTGAACACCTGTCCTGGAAGGTGAATAGGACTGTGGGCACAGTCTCTCAACTTACCTGCTTCAGAAAACTTCACCTCTGGGGGGAAACTTCCACCTGCTGATCCTTTTTTGACTCATTTTAACTGATCTGATTTCCCATGACCTCCTTGCCACATCCCCTCTCCCTGTTTCCCCTCCCCTCCCTCATCGTTACTCTAATTGACCTGTTGGCCATTCTCTTTTTTAAGAATACCATCAATTGCTAATAAAAGACATATTAGAAGGCAACAATTAGCTTGCTGCCTAAAGAGAGGTCATCCTGTGAGACTGCAGGGAAGATCTTCCCGAAGTAATGGGGACATCAGGTTGTATGCACTGGGCCTTGCCCTGGAGCCAGGATGCTATAATAAATGGGGTCATGGCCAGGAGCCCTGAGGAGAGTGTCCCATCTGCCCGACCCCCTAGCTCCCACCACCACCACCCTCCTGACCAATCTGGACACAAGGATCAGAAAGGCAAGACAATCTCATATAAGTAGTGTGGGCTTCAATTTCAAGGTTTGAGTGGTACATTAGATTTACGCGTTTTCATTCTGGTGGTGTGAGCTTAGGAGACAAAGGAACCATTTGGGTGTATTGAGCTTCTCTTTCGGGTCCTGATAACGTGTAGGCAAATGCTGTTCCCTTAGTCCTTTCTCATGGCCCATTTCAACAAGGGCCCCTTGATTCACAGCCGTCTCTGAGTCTTCAGAAAAGCCAGAGTCTGTCTGAAGCCACAGGCTTTCAAAAAGCCCACAGAGGCA
Organism: Bos mutus; assembly: GCF_027580195.1. Taxonomy (NCBI): domain Eukaryota; kingdom Metazoa; phylum Chordata; class Mammalia; order Artiodactyla; family Bovidae; genus Bos; species Bos mutus. The sequence goes on from NC_091628.1 coordinate 24,985,375, forward strand.
AACAGAGGTAGCCCTCCCAGATCCACAGCCCTGCTTAGACCAGCTTCCTTTACTGGCTGACAGGCAGTGGGTAGGAGTGGGTCAAAGAGAAAGATGGGAAAAAGTCAAGAGAACAGATATGAGATGAGAACAGATATGTATGTTCACTTAAAACTATATAATAGTATAACCAGAATCCTAGTTGTCCACACAGATCATCTCAAAATACAATGCTGCCTAAAACATGTATCACTGAAGAATCTGAGAGATAGTCAATATTAAGGAAATTTTAAAAACAAGCATTATTGTTTATGGACATGTTCTTATGAAATATAAAAACCGTGGTCAACGCCGAATTCGGGGAAGATGAAGAATGGGATGGAGGAGGGACACGTGCCGCAGGTTGTTACTCTCTCCTAAGCTGGGTGGGTGGTGCACGGGTGACAGTCATATTTGTATATTTTTAATAAAGTATTTCAGGGACACAAAAAAGTAATAAAAAAGGGAAGCCAAGCTGGAGACCACCTCTTTGCAATCTGTCAATGTATGTGTTGCAGGGTGGGAGCGGGTTGTGTACAAACCGCCGGCCCCCAGGAACATGAGAGTTGTGGGTTCGGACTTCTGTGGCCTGCAGCATGGTTTTTTGTGACCTAAAGTCAAGGCCAAATGTTAGATCCAACCTTAGAAACAAAAGCCTCTTTTGCAAAATAACATAGAAAAACAGAGTATCTAGTATTGATACAGGCCCTAAATCCCTTTTGTGAAACTTATGCCATAAACCACAAAACCCTTTAGGGAAATGTTGATTTCTTCAGTGGAATCAGAAATGGAGACACCTTGAGAATATTTATCTGCAGGAAAAAAAAAAGGCTACACCAGACTCTTTAAGGGCTTGTGGAAACTTAAAAAAAAAAAAAAAAAGTTTCACAAAACATGTCAAGTATGGCTGTATTTTTATACTTATAATTCCATTAGGGTGCATGCGTGTGTGCTGCCATGTCCAACTCTGTGACCCCATGGACTTTAGCCCTCCAGGCTCTTTTGTCCATGGAATTTTCCAGGCAAGGATACCGAAGTGGGTTGCCATTTTCTACTTGCTTGGAACAAACATCTGATTTGGAGTTAATTTCATCTACTCCCATTTTTCCACCTGGGTCTGATATTTTCTGTGTAAAGGAAATCTGTTGTTCTCACTTCTGCAGAGCCATGTGGGCTGAGCCATGTGGGCTGAGCCCAGGGGCAGGCCTGGAGGCAGAACACAGCCAGAGGCTCCTGGGCCTCCAGGCCTGCTGGCCCAGGGCTACTAAGCTGGAGATTAGCAACATTTCTGTGCAATCCCCTGTAAGCACCACTCTCCCTCAGGGCCAAGTCGGCTCTTGATTTTCCTTCCAATCTTTAAAAGAAAGTTAAAACGAGTGCATTTTTGCTCCAGTTTTCCTCATCTCATATACTATATATGTGCTGAAAGGGACCGTGTATGAGGGCGTAGTGAGTTAACTGTAGAATCATGAATAATTTGAGTTTCAGCTGCATTTAGCATGGATATCTTCCAAGGATGAACATGAGGGATTAGCTTAATTTTTTAAAAAAAATTTATTTACTTATTTCTGTCTGTGCTGACTCTTCCTTGCTGCCTGGGCTTTTCTCTAGCTGTGGCGAGTGCAGGCTCCTCACTGTAGAGGCTTCTCTTGCTGTGAAGCGAGGCTCTAGGGTGCACGGGCTTCAGCAGTTGCGGTTCGTGTGCTCTAGAGCGCAGGTTCAGTAGTTGTGGAACACGGGCTGAGTTGCTCCGAGGCATGTGAAATCTTCCTGGACCATGGATTGAACCTGTATCCCTTGCACTGGCAGGCAGATGCTTAACCACTGGGCCACCAGGGAAGCCCGGGATTAGCTTAATTATTATGAGGTCCCATCGTACGGTAAAATTTTCTTCTTCTACCTCTCCGAACATCTTCTAAAGCTGAATATATGCTTGATGGGTGACTAAATCAAAACTGGACATTGAAATAAAAGTCCTTTACAAAATAAGCATCATAACCCTCAATTAGAATTAAATTAGGTAAATTACCCCTCTGAGGTACCTGATAACATTTATTCTTCAACCCACTGTCTTTACCCTCCAGGGCCCGACAGGGACACTAGAATAGACAGTGCTTGCTTACGTCCCTTCGCTAGTCCATCTAGGCTTGGCAGTCACCCTTGCCAGTTTATGGAGAGCTACATAAGGAGTAAAAAGATAGGAAGAAAAAAGTCTCAGGGTAGCGATTTACCAAACATGAAAATCTCTGGATTCTTCAGAACACTTAATCCTAACAGCATACCAGATTTATAAAACCAGTGTAGAAGCACTCTTAAAATAGAAAGACATTTGTAATACTCTCAACTAAAATTCCAGGCAAGCATGTCAGCCACAGTCAGCAGTAAATAAGTCTAACACATGGTCAGAAGGCAGGTTTATTCTTTAGAAAGTACTAGACTATATTACAAGCTACTACGTCTAAGAGAACCTAAATACACTTACATTCTAAAAAGTATGTCACCTATATCGCAGCAACACTAGTTTGACACAACCTGCAGAAAACCTGTAAAAATCACAACCGAGTCTGTTGATCAGGAGGTTAAATTCCGAAGGCGCTTTGGTTCTGAAACTCACTGCAGAGGAAGCACCATGGGTGGCTCCATGAGAGACACGTGCATGTACCTGAAACGAGGCCCACAGCAAGCTCAATACATGCCAAGGGCTTTGGTTTCATAAAATCTCACGTGGGCCCCAGAAAACCGTCTGGTAGTTTTAATGGAAAAGAATGAGCTGGCTGACTAGATGTACTCTGGAAAGTGTTAGTTGCTCAGCTATGCCTGACTCTTTGCACCCCCATGGACTATAGCCCACAGGATCCTCTCTCCACGGAATTCTCCAGGCAAGAATACTGGAGTAGGTAGCCATTCCCTTCTCCAGGGGATCTTCCCAACCCAGGGACTGAACCCAGGTCTTCTGCATTGCAGGCAGATTCTTTACTGAGCCACCTGCTACTCTCCAAGGTGACAAATTATAAATCTAGGCCCTGCCAAACTGATATTCTTGGTTTGACATGCGACCCTACTTTTCCAGCCCAGCACTACATACAATTTGTTCCGTTTTTTAATTCTGAAATTACTATCACTTACTAAAGTTTTAAGTAGTGAGCCTAGATAAGAGAATTTCTGGAACTTACTTTGAAGCCTTGTACTTCTCCCTGATTGCTTGCTGAGGTCGATGGGGTATACTGAGGCACGTTTTATGTAGCTCACTCAGGCAAGGCACGATTTCAGTTAATGAATAGCCTGTAAATGTGGCGAGGGTTTCTGGCTAATCAAGACAAAAGAAATTTGTATCATAGAGCTTGAAGATCTTAATATATGATATCAGAAATCTGAAGATAAAACTGTGAACTGAAGGGAGTTAATAGGTATACTTAGTAAGTATCCATGTTCATCTCAAAAGAAACCATAATCCTTCTTCAGAGCCTTTAGGAATAAGGTATTAGGAAGAACAGTCCGAGTTCTAAATTTGCTCATATCATACAATTATAAATGCCTAATTTAGGGGAAGTTTATTCTCTTATGAGCAGGATTTTTACCGGCCCCTGAAGAGCTTCAACTTACTTGAACACTCTATTTAGATAGAATATGGAAAGATTCTTAGCCAAATGCAGAATAAGAAATAAGAATTTTAGAAAATAAAAGTAGATGCCCTGCTCTCTTAGCACAAAAGTGAACCTTCAGAACCAAATCTTAGGGGCCCATCTCTAATCCTGCCAGCTATCACGAGCCAAGAAGCAACAATAATTCCCTGTTCCCTTGAAAGCCTCATACAACCTCTGATCATCCTAACTGGACCAAGGTTCTTTTACATGGAGGGGAAGAGTCAACATCCTTTGCCTTGAAGTGGTCAGTGCTTACGCTACAAGGGCACTCCCTATGTACGTGTGGGCATTGGGGTTTCCAGGCCAGCTTCCACTGAATGAGCATGTCACCACCACCTCCTTGACTTCCTGCACCCTCTGCGCCCCAGTGAGCTAAGCCACAGAGTCCAAGCCATGAACACTGACCGGCTACATGTTGTAATCTGGGGGTTAGGCAACTAGTTCCTTATAAAACTAACTCTCCCTCCTAACAGGCTCACCAGTTTTAAGCCTTGAGTTACTAAATAGACCTGAGGCCTTGAGGATCATCTTGTTGGTTAATCACTTGTTGTTGTTTAATCACTAAGTCTCTTTGGCAACCCCATGGATTGCAGCCTGCCAGGCTCCTCTGTCCATGGCATCTCCCAGGTAATAATACTGGAGTGGGTTGCCATTTCCTTCTCCAGGGGATCGTCCCAACCCAAGGATTGAACCCACATTTCCTGCACTGCAGGATACTTTATCACTGAGCCTCCTGGGAAGCCCAAGGATCATCTAGAAAGAATCAGTTAGAATCTTACCCAGAAGTGCCTGTTCACAGTGTAGTTTGCCAGGCAATAAGCAGCTGCAGCTATCAGTGAAGGAAGGTATTTCAAGAACGGGTCAGCTTCAAGGAGACTCAGTTCTGCTACATACTAAGCACAAGAAAGAAAGTCTCATTGGAATTAGGAATCTGGCTAAGGTTCCAAGTAAACCTAGAAATGTCAAGGGAACAAACTGTCATCTTTGTTCAATGTGTATCTAGTGATAAGCACAGAAAGAGATGCTCAAAAGTATTCACTGAGTCAATAATCACCATGCCTGTCCATAACCAGAATAACATCCAGGTTTTAATACATTTAATTACAAGTAAATTTCAATATTGTATAGGCAAGGATCAATATTTGGCCTATCTATACAGTGTACGTGATAGGTTACCTATACTAGTACTGCAGGTTTATGCTGGTCAAATAGCATTCCTCTAGCCACTGGAGAAGGCAATGGCACCCCACTCCAGTACTCTTGCCTGGAAAATCCCATGGACAGAGGAGCCTGGTAGGCTGCAGTCCATGGGGTCGCTAAGAGTCGGATACGACTGAGCGACTTCACTTTCACTTTTCACTTTCATGCATTGGAGAAGGAAATGGCAACCCATTCCAGTGTTCTTGCCTGGAGAATCCTAGGGACGGGAGAGCCTGGTAGGCTGCCGTCTATGGGGTCACACAGAGTCGGACACGACTGAAGTGACTTAGCAGCTAGCCACTGGAGTAGACTGGAGTCTTCAGTGAAAGGCAAAAATATGTCCATATTATAGCTATTAATTTATCAGATGGGGGTGGGGAGGGATAAACTGGAAGATTTGGATTGACATATGCACACTACCACATATAAAACAGATAATTAATAACCTATTGTAAAGCACAGGGAAGTGGAAGTGAAAGTCACTCAGTTGTGTCTGACTCTTTGTGACCCCATGGACTATATAGTCCATGGAATTCTCCAGGCCAGAATACTGGAGTGGGTAGCCTGTCCCTTTTCCAGTGGATCAGGCAGATTCTTTCCCAACTGAGCTGTGAGGGATCACAGGGAACTCAACTCAATACTCTATAATGACCTACATAGGAATAGAATCTAAAAAAGGGTAGATATACATACATGTATAACTGACTCACTTTTCTATACAACAGAAACTAATACAGCATTGTAAATGAAGTATATTCCAGTAAAAAAATCAATTAAAAATTTATCAGGCAAATGCATGTTCATTGGCTAGAACAGTACCAGGGGGGACTTATCAGATTAAAAGAAACATACTAGGAAATTTATAGAGATGTTCTTCTTGTTCTTTGCATAGCATATAAATACCAGATATATTAGATCATAGTGGATGGGAACCAGGTTTTCCAAACCAATACTTTAGTGACTCTAACTAAAATTCTAGGACTCCAAAATGACCAAATAGTGCTTCTTTACTTAACATGTTAGAATGAGATTAGAGCCAAATCAAACCATATTTATCTTGTTTCCTTTCTGTAAACCTAAGAGGTACTGCTTGCCTGTGGTCTGTATACAAGAGAATAGTTTCCAAGCTTACATTTTTTTTTTTCTAAGACCTGTGGGTGATTAGACAACCCACATCTGCCAAACATGATTAATGGAAACGTCTCGTTGTTTCTTCAAACATGAAGAAGTCATGTTCTTCAAATTAGTTCTCTTCCAATTGCTAAAAAGCTTTTCTGGGCCCAAGGCAAAGAACTGAAAAGGAAGGAAGAACTGAAGGAGGCTACTTGTTTTATCCAGTTGGCACTGAGGTTCTTGGAAGTCACGTGGCCTACCTTGGCCAGGTTCTCAGTCCTGATGCACACTCCTTGCCTCCTTAAGTACTGAAGGAGGAACTGGTTGGTAGTTGGCACTGTCAGATCAAAAGCCAGGACCTTCAGCAGCAGGTGTTCCATTCTCAGCAGTTGTCGTTTTGTGTAGGTGTCATCCGTTATGTAGACAAACTCATCTACTTCGGGTGGATATATTTCTTCATATTTCCTACAAAAGGGAAAGAGTTTGGGAAAGTGAAGCTTGGATCCTCTGACTCTCTTTCTTGTGCTATCCCAACCAGGCTTGTCACGTGGCCCTCATAGACTTAAATATCACTTATAAATCATGAAATGGCACAGGTGTGAAAAAATACAGAGGCTTGTTTCCATAAAGAGCATGAGTATGACAAGGATATGTCATACTTACTGCCCTGAGTAGTAAAGAGACAATTTTCAACTAGGGATTTTAGGTTTTGGCGTCTGATAAGCTGAAAGATTCTGAATGACAGACATGTGGGTAAATTCCTCTTAATTCTACAGACTCCATCTTGTAGAAAGGAACTTTATGTTGAACATGATGATAGGGAAAAAAAAAAAAAAAAAACCTCCTTAGGCCTTAGATTTTTTTTTTTTTTTAAAAGATTGTACCCAGCTTTTTCTATTGAATTAGCAAAAGATGCTATGTATCCGAGAGAAAGATAATGATTTCACTGGTATCAATTCTTTGCTTTTGCTTTTGCTTCTCCTTTCCACAGGGAAATTTTTGCAAAATTATAGTAATTACTAAGTATAAAGTCTGAGACCAGAAGAATAGAAAGGAAACTACTATTCACCATCAGGTCACTTATTTAAAAGAAACTTAGTCACAACCCCAGTGCTTTTCTACACAAATAAGGCTTCCCTGTTGGCTCAGATGGTAAACAATCTGCTTTCAATGCAGGAGACCCGGATTTGATTCCTGGGTTAGGAAGACCCCCTGGAGAAGGGAATGGCTACCCACTTCAGTATTCTTGCCTGAGGATCCCATGGACAAAGGAGCCTGGTGGGCCACAGTACTTGGGGTCGCAAATAGTTGGACCCAACTAACACTTTTACTTTTAGCCACAACCCAAACCTTTTCTACACAAATAGATATTGTTATGAATGACTGATAGTAACAGGAATTAGCTAAAATAGTTTATTCACTGTAACCAAATAAACTGGGTTATTATGAGTCATTTGCTAGAGCCTGGAGAAGGCTTACATAAACCCAAATCTCTTTAAACGGGGCTTTTACTCACTGTAGAATACAGCCAAAAGACTATACTACAAAATAATTGAACTAGATTCTGAATTTGAGCTGATGGTTGCCTTAGTCATGATACTGAACTTGTTAAGAGGATCTTCAACATCCAAGTTGAAGAGTGAACATGTGGTGAGATTCAGTTTCTCAGTAAACACTGTAAAAAGAATGATATTTTATCAAAGGAGGCATGAGTAAGTTTTAATTATCAAGCACTGTATTTCTCCAATAAATGGGAACAGAAATCAAGTGTTTAGACAGGCTGACATTTCACGATATTTGAGCTGAAGGACTTACGAAGCCAGGAGAATAGCTGCTGTTCCTACAAGCTGCAGTTTCCCTCTAAGAACAGACATGCAGGAAAGAAACCTGTCCAGGAAGTTGACAGCCAGGTAGAGGGTCTCTGCGCGGAGCTTGTACTCTTCTCCGACCTCAGCCAGCCAGTCCACCAGAATGGTCCGCATGCTTTCTGTGATGTCTGGTTGTTTCCTCATGTAGTGTGCCTTGGGCCTGTGTCTGATCTGTTTGGGGAGAGAGTTTTTTTGATGTTTAAATGGTTGTTATCTTAGAAGGATCGCTCCACAGTACAGTTGCTATTTTTAAAAAGCTCATGAGCAGAGGTTAGCAGGAAACTCAGTCAAAAGCCAGAGAAATCTGTACGTCATGATATGGAACAAAGGGTGCAATTCTGGTTCTGTAATGCAATTTAGTTAACGAGTAACTTCAAGGAGGGGGGACATGGCAATAATGGTTCTTCCCAAGAGTGAAATACTTAATATACAAACCCTTTTGAGACATAGATTAATAGTCCAAGTAACTGCTACTCACCACACCCAACTATTATTTTTCATAAACGTTCTCATGTTTAGATGTCACAAGAATGCCATTTGCTAGTGGTCATGGCCAAGAGCATATAACTATGTTAATACAGAGTGCTTCAGGTGCTGGGAATTGAAGGAGAAGTTGGAAAAACTCACTTCAGCTTCTCTAAGGTACTGATGAATTTCTTCAGCATATTCAGTCACATTTATCACATCTGTACCAAAATCTGATGCATCTTCAGACTGAGAGTGGAGAGATGAATCTACCAGCATAGGGGAAACTGCAGGGGGTTCAACATTATCAGGTAAGACATTTCATTTCAAAACTAGTTCCATCCACTAACCCTCTACAGGCAGCTGTGAAAACAGTTACTATTCCAGGGAGTTCTCTTGCTAGTTCTATGCTACTGAACAGTGCAGGCGATTACAAAGACAGGGTACCGTCAGCCATGGGCGAGTCCCATTACCTGTGTTAAAATCCAACAGGAAGTGAAGGTCTGACTTGAGTGCGCTGGTGTCTACTTCATACGCATCCTCTAATGCCATCCCCTTTCGCCCTGGGCAGCTATCTCTGTTCCCCTGTTCAGGCTCATCCATGTAGATATCAAATCCTTGCTTGGCAGGTGCCTGAACCCTACTGTCAGACAGCGCTTTCTTTCCAGCTGGAGGGTAGACATTTTCTGATCCAGAGAAACACCTGAGTGTGGTGAGCTCCTAGAAAAGGATGAAGTTTTTGTGTTAGAGGCTTACCCCAGAGCCCGCATAGGTGCTGAGAACCCATGTGACTCAAACCAGCAGGCTGGAAAGATGAGAGCAATCTGAATTTGAAATATCCATGTCTGCAACTGAATTTCAGAACCTGAAACTTCCAAAGGATTACTTTGCCCTTATCTTTGTCTATATGTGACATCTGGGGAAGGAGCTAACCTAAGATTTGTCATCTTCCTCACGTATTTATCAAAGGAATGCAAAATTATAGAAAAAAAGAAAAATTACAGCTCTCCTCCAAAGTGAACTAGGTACCACATGTTGGGGGGCAGGGGGGACTGTAAATCAGCTTTTGTGCTTGTAGCATGCCAGGTTTTTATAACAACCATGCAAGGTTCTTGACACATAGTTACAGAGTCCTCCTTAAAGTCAACTTTTAGTCAACAGGCTCCTGGAAAGGGCCCATTTATACACAGTTATTCAGAAACATGATGCTTTTAGAAATGTGTACTATGAGTTAATTCTCCTACAAGCTATGGAACACTATTGTATGACATAATGAGAAACAGAAATGAAATTCTAGACATTTTTAAAAGTACAATCAACAGCATTTTCTCAGCAAATTAGATGTGGGGTGGAAGAAAAAGAAGAGTCAAGGATGACAAAGTTTTGGGGTTAAATAATGAGAAGAATAGATATTCCACTTACTGAAATGAGGAAGACTTTGGGAAGAGCAGGTTGGGGCTGGAGTCAGTGTTTGGTTTCACCTAAGTTTGAGATGCCTACTGCATGATCCAAGTGGAGATGTCAAGTAGATAGCTAACTTGAGCCTGAAACTTAGCTGAGAGTTCCAGACCAGAGACAGAAGAAGGAATCATCAACAGAAAGATGGTATTTGTTGCCAGGAGACTTGAACAGATTGTGAAGGGAGTGAGTGCCAATTCAGATCAAATACTAAGCTCTAGCACACTCTAACTTTCAGAGAGTGGATGAAGAAGAACCAAGATAATGAGGTGTGGCCAGTGAGCAAGATGAGAAACCAGAAGAGAGCTATGTTCTCTGGGCTAAGTCAGAAGAAACTACTTCAAGAAAGAGAGAATGACCAATAATGTCAAACGCTGCCATTCAGACAAGTAAGGAAAGGATTGCGAATTGAGTCAAAGAGAGGGACTTCCCAGGTGGTCCAGTGGCTAAGACTCTGTACTCCCAGTGCAGGGGACCTGGATTCAATCCCTGGTCAGTAAACTAGACCCTGCATGCCTCAGCTAAGAGTTTGCATGCTGCAACTGAAGAACTGCATGCCACAACTAAGACCCATTGCAGCCAAATAGATAATAATTTTTAAACAAATATTTACAACTTTAAATAAGAATTGAGTCAAAGAGAACAGAAGAAGAAATCGAGATAGAGTATTTGTTCAACAAATACTTGCATGCGACCCTGGCCAGGCATGATTTTTCTAAACACTGGGAGTACAGCAGAAAACCTGACATCACAAATCCCCATCCTAATAGAGTTTATAGTAGAAAAATTCTCAAGAAATACTGCCATAAATGGGACAGTTGCTGTAAAGAGCTTTGTCATTGAAAGGTTTTTAAGATTGGAAAAAAAAAAAAATCACAATATATTTGCATTTGGGTTTGACCCAGTAGAGAAGAGAAAACTAGGAAGAGAAAGAAGAGCTGATGGAATGATATCCTTGAAGAGGCAAGAGGGCATCAGGTGTGCCTCACACATGGGGTGCACCTTGCGTAAGAGCAGGAATACATAGGTCACGCAGCAGGAGGAGGGTGGCAGGGTATACGATACATGGGGGCATGTGGAAACTCTTACAGTTGCATCTATATTTTTAGGAAAATAGGATATAAAGTTATAAGCTGAGAGGCAGGACGGAGATAGAGGCTTTAACGGATAAAGAGAGAAGGGAAAGTATAAAATAAAAGATTTCTGTAGGACGGTTGTAGAGGAATCTAACCGGGAAATGCAGAGGCAGCACCAAGCTACATAGAGGGTAACTAACAGTTATGAATTCACAGTGAAACCACGAAGCACACAGGGTAACTGCCCATTCAGGAGAGGTGTTAGACTTCGTGTTTTATTTATTTATTTATTTTTAATTGGAGGATATTTGCTTTCCAATTTGTGTTGGTTTCTGCCATACATCAACATGAATCAGCCACAGGCATACATATGTCCCCTCCCGCTTGAACCTCCCTACCTCCCGCCTCATCCCAGCCCTCTAGGTTGTCACAGAACACTGGGTTTGAGCTCCCTGCGTCACACAGCAAATTCCCACCAGCTCTCTATTTTACATAAGGTAATGTACATGTTTCAGTGCTACTCTTTCTATTCATCCCACTCTCTCCTTCCCCCACTCTGTTAGACTTCATGTTTAAACAAGTACACCACGTCGCTAAGCAAATTAAGTTTGTTAAAACCACCTTTACTCAGTTTTTTCCAAAGCTTGAAACAGATTACTTTGGGTAATTTTCTCCCACTAACCAGATGCCACCAAGACACAAATGACTTGTGTCATTGTGTAGAAGAGGAGTAGGAGTAGTCAGTAGATGAGGAGAAGCTTCTGATCTGGCCTCCATCATGACTTTTGTTTGGGTGGGAAGGCTTTCTCAAACCTCTCAAATTTTCTCACCTGTAAAATGGAAAGAATACCTGCCCACCTACTCCACTATACTACCGCCAATGTCGTTCCACCACAGAAGCTGGTGTAGTAACAGACTTGAGGAAGTTTTTTTGTTGTTGTTGTTTTAATCTCAAAATGCATTCTTAAGGATCCAAACTCCTTATTTGCATTTTAAGTGTTGAATTTATTTACCCTCTGTTTACATTCTGTTAAGGGAGGTACCTATGATTAATTAAGCACAAGCAACCAGACATCAGATGGCCCACGATCTTTTGCCCAACTGTCCCCAGTCCTGGGGAGAAGCTGACTTTCAAAGCACACATTTGGAAGTAATCTAGTATACTGTGATCCAATCCTGATTCTAACACCATCACCAATGAACTTAAAGGTTATCCGAGATGCTTCAGGCACAGCCTAGGTCAATCTGAATACCATTCTGATCTAGAGAAACACCAGTACCACAAGTTTATTTTGGAGAAAGAAATCACAAACCACTCCAGTATTCCTGCCTGGGAAGTTCCATGGATACAGAAGCTTGGCAGGCTACAGTCCATGGGGTCGCAAAGAGTCGGACACAACTTCGCAACTGAACAACAATAGTTTATTCTGGTGCATTCACAATGTCCTTTTAGCCCAGAACTTAGGTGCTTCCCTGGTGGCTCAGAGGGTAAAGCGTCTACCTGCCGTGCCAGAGACCCAGGTTCAATCCCTAGGTCAGGAAGATCCCCTGGAGAAGGAAATGGCAACCCTCTCCAGTATTCTTGCCTGGAGAATCCCATGGATGGAGGAGCCTGATAGGCTACAGTCCACAGGGTCACAAAGAGTCGGACACGACTGAGCGACTTCACTTTCACTTTCTTTTAAGTGACTTTACACATATTTGACTTAAACAGTTCCTAATAACAAAGAAAATTATTCAATATTGCTAGCTGAAAAAGGATCATTTAAAAAATCAGTGCCCCTATAGGCCAGATTCCAGGGCTGAATACTCAAGGGGAGTTTGTGCAGAAAATCTCAAGAGATCCCACTTCCCACCAAGACACGAGGGCCTTTCCAGCTCTTCCCAGGCATTACCTGGCCACAGGTCCTCCGGTACTGCCCATTCTCAGTTAGCACTCCTAGTACTGTTCTTTGTGGCGGATCCTGGCCCAACTGGCCTCTGGTTATCATCTGACAGGCATCAGGACCTCGGGACACTGGAGCCAGCACTACTCCACTCTTGGAGCTGCTGAGATGCATAGCCTCAGTCTCCACAGCTTACTGCTGTCAAGGAAGAAGAAACAGACAAGCCGGTGAGTCAGCCTCTTCCCCAAGGATCCAAGGATGCTGAGACTCTCTAGAAGACAGAGCCCTGTGACACATGATCTTCCTTGCAGTTATTAGGTTTGAAAGGGCCTGAGCCACAGTGCAAGTGATCAAAGCCGCTTTAAACCAAAACGGTGATTTGAATCTCTCCAGCCTTTCTTCCAATACCTGGCTGATGGCTGGAAGGAGAGAGGAATATGACAAACCTCTAAGCCAAGACACTAACCCCCACATTAGTGGGGAGTCCAAACCTACAAGCCCGGGTCTTTCCTAGCTGTGATGCTTATCCATTACTCCACCACCCCCTTCCCTGCAAACCAGTGACCCAGGATACATCACTGTGGGAAAGTACGTCCCCTTCTCAAGAGACAAGCAGAGTGCTCTTCCGCGGCCTTCCTCCCACAAGACAGAAGGCCCCCAAATCTGCTTGGAACCCACAGCGGACCTCGCTCTTCTCACTCTTATCTCTTTACACATAAGTCTCGAACAATTAGTAAATGCACACGAGGATTGGGAATAAGGGTCCGCTGAAAGGGGCGGGGCCGGGGCGGGGCGGGGCGGAAGGGGAAGGAGGTGTTAATAGATTCTAGCCGGGGCACTGGGCTCCCAGCGTCTGCAGCCCAGCTCAGAGCTAATTACTTTCAACTCCCCCCGCCCTCCGCCGGCCCCCGCGTCTGTTGAATCGGCCAATCAGCGCAGCTCCCGGGCCTCGCGGGGGCCGTTTCCATGCCAACCGCAGGGGGGCGTGCGCGCTCTGCGGCCTCATCTCTATGGCGACCTCCTCACCCGACACGCTCTGGGAGGTCGCACCGCGACCCCCGGGCGTTCAGGGCTGGGTGGGGCCAACCGGCGGCGGCCCTGGGCTCCTCCTAAGCGGCCCTGCCCGGGCGTGCCCGGGCGGGCAGCCGCCCTGGGCGCCCACGCCCCCACTGTGGCCGGAGTCTGTAAGGGAGGAATACCCGCCCCGTGATGGCCGGGGTTTGGAAGGGACTGTTTTTACTTGAACCAGTTCCCCCAACAGCCGCTAACTCCTCCCGCTAACGTCTTTTCCGCGGCCCGCTCCTGAGAACCTTGGCCCGGGAGGGCGACGCGGGGCCCTCGGGGCTGCTGAGGCCGTGGCGCCTTGACCGCGCCGGGCAGACAGCGCGGCTCACTTCCCTTTTCCCCAGCTCACACACCTAAGCGTACTCCCAAAGAGAGGCCAAGTGGCAGCCAGCGGACCTCTGGTTGGAGTCGCGCCTCTTCGTCCGTGGTGGCGGCGTGTCCTCCTCGGTCATTTTGGGTCCTTGCGCACCGGAGGCCACGCCTGGCCGGCCTGGGTTCAGGTGCATGTAACCCGACAGGGCGGGAGAGGAGACTGGGGTTTTAGGGTCGCACGTGATGCTCTCAGTCCCAAGAAGAGGGACCTTCCTCGACGGTTCCGGCAGCCCCAGCGTGAAGCTGGCCCAGGAAGAGGAAGGAACGCGAGTGGCAGCGACGGGGTCTGGGACGTTGAGGGGGGATAGCGGGGAGGCTGGGAACTAGGGACTGGGCAGGTGGCCTGGCCACGTGGGAAGGAAATCCTTGGATCCGGGGTCCGCAGCAAGGTAGGGTGGAAGCAGGGGGCCTAATCTGGGGGTAAGAGGTGAGGGTAGGGAGAAGGGGCCTTGGCCAAGCAGGAAGGGAAGAGGGGTCCTTGGAAACTAGGGAGCCCTGGAACTTCCAGAGGTAACTAGAGAGCCAGGTATAAGAATCTTTACCTTTATTATTTTTTGAAAATGTTCTTGTGCACACACACACGCACGTTATATATATGTTACTGCTTTTGTCTGTTTTTAATTTTTAACTTCCCATCTCTAAGTTCCCATCCATAAAACAGATTTTGGAAACCATTCAAATGGTCGTTTTAAGAACTGGTTATTTCCTTCTTCCTTGTTTTGAATGAAAATAATTGCTAATCTTACACCTCTCCCAATTTTTTCTTAAGTATTCTTTATTAATGGGTTCACCCAGCGATCTGTGTATGCATTGCTTTAATGGGAAAATTGAAGTATTCTACAGGAAGTGAGGATGAAAGCGATTGAGTCAGGTGTTAAGAGGCAGTTAGGAGGCATCTTGCAAATCACTCCTGGATGCCCAAGGAAAGTAGAAATGGATTTTAATGTGAAACTAACTTCTATACTTTTATTACCCACTTTCATTCATTGGGAAGCAGCGATCCTTTTGCACCCTGGAATTCCTATGCCTTAGGATATGAAGGCAACACAGGAGCTCTGGTAACAACTCAAATTGTGGCAACATATGTAGGCAGGCACCAAATGGTTGGTTTTGCAAGGTGCTGCTATCTGGTGAGGAAAAGAGCCTTCTGCCCCCTTCTCATCTGGTGCTGCTTTTGGAAGTCTTCTGGGGAGGCTTCCACCATCTGACCACACTCTTGTGACTTCTGGGGACTCTGAAGGTGTCAGGGGTAGATTCTGTTAGGGACTCAGGAGTGGGTCTTTCCAAGAGCCAGGGTTACTTTGGCAGGAGCTAGAGGCTCAAACGATAGAGAATCTTCCTGTAACGCTGGAGACCCGGTTTGAGCCCTGGGTTGGGAAGATCCCCTGGAGAAGTGAATGGCTACCCACTCCAGTATTCTTGCCTGGAGAATTCCATGGACAGAGGAGCCTGGTGGACTCTAGTCCCTGGGGTCGCAAAGAGGTGGACGAGACTGAGTGCCTTTCACTTTCACTTCCGTGCCCTTCTGTGACCTGACGCTCTGTACATTCCTTTTGATATGATTTACTCGATCGAGGAAAGTGACCAGAAACCTCATACTCATCCTTTCTTCCAAAACAAAAGGAGCCAGTGCAATGTTTTTTCCTGGAGCCTGTCATTTTGATCCTCTTTTCTGAGACTGAAGCTCAAGTGGGAAAAGGGTAGCATTGGCCCCTGGCAGAGGCAGGTCTTTGAAATTGGCTGTCCTGACTCACACATCTGGTCAGGACCAGAAGAGGAGGCTACTAAGGGGTCTGTACCTCTCAGCTGTCTCTAGTCCAAAAAATGCCTTTTAAAGAGAAAAGAACTCTTAACCAGATGAGACCCTCTGATTATTTCATACCTGTCTTCCCCTACCCCTTCTCGTGTGAATTTTGTTGTTGCTATTCAGTGCCTTAGTCGTGTCCAACCCTTTTCGACCCCATGGACTGCAGCACGCCAGGCTTCCCTTTCCTTTACCAACTCCTGGAGTTTGCTCAAGTGAATAGCTGCAGCCTAATCCAACCTTAATGCATATGAAATATTATTAAATGTTACCATCTTTCTTCTTTCTCCATCCACTTTGTTAAACTTGACCAAGAGCACCAATATGTGGCTTATGAGTTTATTGTTGTACTGCCTTCGAATTCAGTATTAAATCACCACAGTTCTCTGGTGAGATCTTAAATTGGAGAGTAATTGAGGTGAACTTTATGCATTTTAAAAATATATGTATACATATAAATTCAGATGTTTATATAACTTGCGTAATACTTACACTTTTCCTGGGTTTTAAAAAAAATCATCATTAAATATTTGAACTAGTAATGATTCATGGCATAAAAACAAACTCAACTAATAAAATCACAATTTTTATAAAAAATGTAAATGGGAAGCTTGGCCTTATAATTAGGAAAAATTGGAGCAGAGAGAATACAAAGGACTTCCTCACAAATTATGCATTTTTAGTGAGACTCATTATTTTGCTATTAGTGTAGCAAAATCAGGATTAGAAATCAAAGTTGAGTAGATTTTCAAGGTCTGCATATTTTATATAACCTATCTGTTAATATATTGAGAAGTGAACAATACTTTTTATTATAAATACATCTTTAATGTCTAAAATATTTGGTATAGCTTATATGCTAATATAATACTTTCTTAGGTTAACAAATGACTTGGTCAGCACTTCCTGCCTGATATTCAGTGCTCAGCTGTTTTGGATGCTAGGGTTAATTTCCATAATAAGGATGACAGTTGAATTCTTTACTAGGGATTTTTAAAACCTCAAAGTTCTATTAAAACTGATTCCTCCCCGCTCCAAACTTCAATTCAAAGACAGTCTTCTGTTTGCCAGCAATTACCTGGCAGTTCAGAAGCTGTTATTACTTCTCTTCCATTTGCTCACTGTAGCTAGTAATTAACCTCCTGTTCAAACATTTCAGTTTTCATTAATTTGTATGAAATGAAGTTGATTTTCAGCATAGGGATGGAAAAGAGATGAAAAAGTCGAGCCAATTTTATTTTAAGGACCGAGGTCCTTTAAAGGACATGTTTTACCTGTTCACAGACACGCTTTTGCCATTCTCAGTATATATTTAAATTTAGAACATGACTGTGTTGTAAGATGAGGGACAGATGTTGGGGATCACAGGAGATTTGTGACATTTTAGCCCACTTGACCAAAGGATCAAGTGAGTCCAGGTTGAGAAGCAGCCAAAAATTTACCGCCTTAGGAAACATATATTCTCGGGTGGTATCAAGTGGATCTCTTAATACATGACAGATAATGTACGTATGTTTGTAAAGTCACTTTCTCTGAATGAAGCAGTTTGAATACATATGTGAAAGTAACCAAAGTCTACTGTTCATTCATTCATTTGGGTGGGGGGTTCCCTGGTGGTTCAGCTAGTGAATCTGCCCACAATGCGGGAGACCTGGGATTGATCGCTGGGTTGGGAAGATCCCGTGGAGGAGGGCATGGCGACCCACTCCTGTATTCTTGCCTGGAGAATGAATCCCCATGGACAGAAGTGCCTGGTGGGTTACAGTCCATGGGGTCCCAAAGAGTCGGACGAGACTGAGTGATTAAGCATAGCACAGCATAGTTGGTTTACAATATTGAGATCTGGGTTCTATCCTTGGATTGGGAAGATCCCCTAGAGAAGGGAATGGCTACCCACTCCAGTATCCTGGCCTGGAGAATTCCATGGACTGTATAGTCCATGGGGTTGCAAAGAGTTGGAGATGACTGAGCGACTTTCACTTTCACTTTCTTTCCCACACCATTGTCTCCTGAAGGTTGGAGGAACTTCCCAACTGCCCCTGCACTGCATGTGAAGTTGCTTGTCATGTCTGACTGTCTACGACCCCATGGACTGTAGCCTGCCAGGTTCCTCTGTCCATGGGATTCTCCAGGCAAGAGTACTGGAGTGGGTTGCCATGCCCTCCTCCAGGAGATCTTCCCAACCCAGGGCTGAACCTGCAGCTCCTGCATTGCAGGTGGATTCTTTACCACTGAGCCACTCCCG
The DNA here is from genome assembly GCF_027580195.1 of Bos mutus. Taxonomy (NCBI): domain Eukaryota; kingdom Metazoa; phylum Chordata; class Mammalia; order Artiodactyla; family Bovidae; genus Bos; species Bos mutus. Next base: position 25,003,589 of record NC_091628.1, read on the forward strand.
CACCCAAACCCCTCAAAGCAGCACCCCAATAAAGCTCACTATATGTTACTGCCACCATGTGGTTATATTTTTCCCCTACTCTCCCCAGTCCTTGAACTCATGTGTCCAAGAGAGAAAATCTTAAAATTACTTTCCCAAGCCTTTGTGTTTTTAGTAACTTCAGAGTTTGGCACTAACTGAAAAATTTCTTAGACTTGGAAAGCTGGAAGAGGACTTGGAAGTAATTTCATTAAACCCTGTGTTACACAGATGAGGACACAGGTTCAGACTTCTCTCTCTTTCCAAATTCAGCTCCTGAAAGTGAAGTTTCAGAAATAAATCAACACACATGATGTCCAATTCCAGGATTTACCTAAGAAAGTGACCATAAATAGCTTCATAGCAGTAGTCTGAATCACTATTATGCAGCTATGTAAAATAATGTAGATTTTTAAAATATCATACAAAAATGTTCATAAATTTAGGATATAAAGAAGAAAAGCAGTGTGTAGTATGTTGCTTTTTAAAATTTTTATATGCTTAGAAAAAGCACCAATAAACAATATTAAGTAGTTATGCATTATAGAATTAACTGATTATATTTAAATTCACTTGGCATATTTATAGTTTTTAAATTTCCTATAATATTAATTGCTTAATAAGAAAAAAATCATTATTGAAGAAGTAAATTGTCAGGGAGAGTTTCAGGATCAGACCAATAGCACTGTTCAATAGAACTTTCTGTAATGATAGAAATAGTCTATATTCTCACTGTCCAATATCACAACGAGTGGCCAAGTGTAGTGATTGAGCATTGACATATAGCCAGTTCAACTGAAGAACTGAATTTTTAACTTAGTTTACATAGTCATGGGGCTTCCCAGGTGGCACTAGTGTTAAAGAACCCACTTGGCCAATGCAGGAGACATGAGAGATGAGGTTCAATCCCTGGGGCTGGAAGATTCCCTGGGGGAGGAAATGGAACCCACTCCAGTATTCCTGCCTGGAGAGCCCATGGACAGAGGAGCCTGGAGGGCTACAGTCCATGGGGTCGCAGAGTCAGGCACAACTGAAGCCACCTGGCACACAGCACACACAGTTACGTCTAGCCAGCAGTTACCATATTGGTCAATGTAGGATTAGACTGTATTTTGGTAGTTGAGAACAGTTACAGAGCGTTGAGGCATCGTGGACAATCTAATTCTACTGTGTATGCAAATGTGAATATCTGGCCTCACTTCCTCCTATGTTATCCTTATATCATACTTTGGGATAAAGTACACTGATAAATATTGACACAAAGCCATCTGTTTAGTGCCGGTTCTATGAGAAGCATTGATTTCACCATGCAGTTTAGTGCCGGTTCTATGAGAAGCATTGATTTCACCATGCAGTTCATAAAGTGCAGTGCAATCGCTCAGTCGTGTCCGACTCTTTGAGACCCCGTGGACTGTAGCCCACTAGGCTCCTCTGTCCATGGGATTCTCCAGGCAAGAATACGGGAGTGGGTTGCCATTTCCTTCTCCAGGGGATCTTCCCAACCCAGGGATCGAACCCGGGTCTCCCGCATTGCGGGCAGACGCTTTATCCTCTGAGCCATAAAGAGGACCCATTAATACATGAACAAGGAAAAAAATGCATTTTCCCTCATTAAAATGAGAAGTTCACCCTTTCCCCCAATCAGGCAATAATCTAGAGGCAGAGCCAAAACAACTGAAAGATCAAGTTGAATTCTGTTCACCTGGTGCATTAATCAAACTTTCGCCATTTCATCTTCTGCTATGCTATGCTATGCTAAGTCGCTTCAGTCGTGTCCAACTCTGTGCGACCCCACAGACGGCAGCCCACCAGGCTCTCCCGTCCCTGGGATTCTCCAGGCAAGAACACTGGAGTGGGTTGCCATTTCCTTCTCCAATTCATGAAAGTGAAAAGTGAAAGTGAAGTCGTTCAGTCGTGTCCGACTCTTAGGGACCCCACGGATTGCAGCCTAACAGGCTCCTCCATCCATGGGATTTTCCAAGCAAGAGTACTGGAATGGGGTGCCATTGCCTTCTCCAATTTCATCTTATAGCTATAACTATTTACTTGGGTATGCTGAATGCTGGACTTATGTAATAGTTGATATAAATTTCAGTTTAAGCTTTATGTTTGTCACTAAAGTTGTATTTTGAATTTTATGACCAAATTCATACTGTCTTTCCCTGATTTGAGAACTCTCTTCTCGGATCAATACCAGTGTTTATGAAATCTTCCTCTCTCTACCAATATTTGATCAGTACCCAAGATCCGTCTTTATTTGGGATCTGTTATTTTGTTTCTTGCTTCCCAACTGATGAGACAGTTGATCTGTAGGAACAAACTTCTGCTTTCCAGAAGATAAGAGTTAATTTATGCAACAGTGTGCTCACAATTCTGATTCTTGATATTACAGGGAATTAATCATTTCTCTCTCTAATTCCTTTCATTGAGTAGGATTATTTTTTAATAGATTCCATAGCACTTTCCTTCATATTAACTTACTTGATAAAGCAAGAGCACTATAGTGATTAAAAATTCCAGAATTGTGCTGGGAATAACATTAGGAACATTATTAAGATGATAGGTTTTTCAAGTAGAAATTTTCTGAGAGAAAGCTTTATAATTTCAATGAATATAGAAGGTATACAACTAGAGTTATGAGTTATTTTTGGCTTTCAAATCCAAGAGATTTCATTTAGAACAAATTATAAATTTTCACTGAGGATGAAAAAGAAGAGAAATGGAGAGTTTGTAATTCAGGTCCATGGGAGAAACAGGAAGTTAAAGGGAGTTAGATCAGTCTAAACAAGTGTTGCTATGCCAACCCTTAAGGAAAATAACCAGGAAACTTATTTACCCAGTTAATGAAAACAAGTTCAAATAAACAGTGATAATGTAATGCATAATTTATAAATGGGACTTGGAAATAAGGGAATACCCTGAGCAATATCCATGGTAATGAAAATAATAGATATTTTCTTTGTTTCTTTTTGTTTACTTTGAATACACAATATTTTATTCCACTAGAACTGAATCATTTTTAAGTTGTCTTCATTGTGTAAGAAGCTGACTTTGGACCCTTTTACTGAAGAAATATGGGGGGAAAATTATTTTGTTGTCAACAGAATATGAAGTATGGAAACTTCTGGCATTCAGATTAAAATTTCTGTTGATTTCATGCAAAGACCAAAACAGTAGTGAGGAAGAAACACTGCAAAAATAAAAAAGAGAGAGAGAGAGCATCCCACTGGAAGAAATAAAAGGAGAAAAGCTTCTGAAGCTGGAGGAACAGGGCCAGGCATGTCCCCCAGATATGAGGCGTATAATGTTCCTCTTTCCTTCTAATAAACTGCAATCTGTTGAGGACTGACCATCTGTCAGCTCAACAATAACAGTGATCTTTATGTGATAAATAAAATGCAAATTCTAACTGATTTGAGTAAATTAATCATCTGTTACAGTGTATTCTAAGGTGTTTCAGGGTGGAACTCATTTAAACATATCCATTTAAATTCTGATTTAAATCATTGATCAAAAAGACTTTGTTTAATCTTTTTTTTTTTTTTTCCTATGAGCTGTAAATCACCTCTCTCTTCATTTTCCACTTTAAAAGTGCACTTTTGGGGAAAAATAAGGATCTGAATTATGTAAAACCAAAATTGCACACCAAAATTTTTTTTTCTGAACATTCCTATGTTCCTTTGGGAGAAGAAAAGCATACATTACATATTATCTTTGGAAAAAGCATAATTTAATACTTGAAGTTTATTATGTTCTGTGTATAATAATTATTTTACTATTATGAAATATTGTTTTTCAGAACAGAAATAGGCATAGTTCCAAATTCTGATTTCCTTAGTAGCTTTCTAGATATGCCTCTAAAATACCTCAAATCTAGCCCCCAATACTATCTTTAATTTACGTTATTTGTAGAAAATTTTGAAAGTTTGAATGAGGGCTTCCCTGGTGGCTCAGTGGTAAAGAATCCGCCTGCCAGTGCAGGAGACATGGGTTCAATCCCTGGCGCAGGCAGATCCCACATGCTGCGGGACTAAGCCCATGCACCGCAACCACTGGGCTGTGCTCCAGAGCCCGGAAGCCACAGCTGCTGAGCCCACGTGCCACAACTACTGAAGCCCCACCAAAGCCAGCTGCTCTAGAGCCCATGCTCTGGAGCAAGAGAAGCCACCACAGTGAGAAGCCAGTGCAGTGCAACTAGAGAAGAGCCCACGCAGCAATGAAAACCCAGCACAGCCGAATACGTAAGTAAATAAAATTTGTTTTAAAGGTTTGAATGAATATATTCTTGCATGCAATGCCTTACCATGATGTTTGAATTGTAATTTATAAATTAATTATATTTTTGCAGTTGTTAGGATGTGTTTTGCAAAATACATATATATATATGTATATATTACCAAACATTTTAGTTTATGTTTTTGTAGTTGAGTCTTAAAAATTAACCTGATATTTATCCACGTTGAGTCTCTATGTAAGTATTTTTTAGAACGTATTTAGAATGAAGGTGAAATAATGATTGCTATTTCCTTTCTGACAATCTCTCAGACTTCTGTTAAGCTATAAGTAAGCTGAGTCTGGACTCATGGAAAGGCTCTTGGCTGAGAATCAGAACTGTACCTAAAACCATAAAGTTTTATTGCCCCTTCCTGTTTGTGTATTAGTCTCATCATTTTTCATCAAATATTTATTAGGCACCTACTGTGTGCCAGGAACTTGTTAGGTATTGGGTTTGCAACAGGTCAAAGAGCAATGTGAGTTCCTGTCCTCAGAATTTCTTAATCTACTCTCTTCTAATAGTGGCTGTGAATCAATCCTACCCATTATCTTAAATTCTCTACTGAACTCTAGATTTGAAGCAGTGATCTTTTCAAATACCTTTGCTTTTGCACAAGGGCCCAAGCTCCTCTGTCCAGAGCACAGGTCACCCGTTATGACTCAGTCATAGATTTGGTGCTGACAACTCTATTCAATTCTGTGTTATTGCTCAACCAGTGTCTAAGGATTAAAGGATCTTTATGAAAATTATATGTTTATCTCTCGAGCTCTAGATGGCTGAATATTACCTTATGGGAACATGTACTCCTCAACAATGGAAATATTGAAAAGGCAATTAAAATTTAATAAAACTGCCAAGCCAATGAGATTGATATCTTTAGAGATAATTTCCCTTGCTAGTTTTTAGAAATGATATAAAAGTCATTTCAAACATCCTCAAAGCTTTTCAAATTAACTTACACTACAGAGATACCATACAGGCTCTAAGAAAAGTAAGAGTATTTAGAGGCTTCAGAGATCTTGTTGTTGTTATTTATTTACTAAGACAAAGAAAAACACTCCAGAAAAAGGACCAGGTTAAAAACAAAATGCATTATCTAAATTTGCTTTTGAAAGAAAATTAAAAGGGCATGTAGGACTGTTTGATATTATTTCTCTTATTTGTGGCGCTTCCCTGATGACTCAGACCGTGAAGAATCTGCTGCAGTGCAAGAGACACAGGTTCAATCCTGGGTTGGGAAGATTCGCTGGAGAAGGAAATGGTAACCCACTCTAGTATTCTTGCCTGGAGAATCCCATGGACAGAGGAGCCTGGTGGGCTATAGTCCATGGGGTCACAAAGAATCGGATGCGACTGAGCAGCAGACATTCTTACTTGTATTGTTTTCTTGAAATCCCAAAGTCATACAGTGAACAAAAGGGTCAGCTGAGCGAACACATATATTTGAGATAAGCTACTGCTCAGCAATGGAGCAGATAGCATCTCTCTCATTTTTGTTTTAACAATGATTTAATGAATGTGCTTATTATTGCATTTCACAAAAACATCATAGTTACCTACTAAGAATCAAAAATAAGGGATCCAAGATGGTTAGGATAGTCTGCTTCTGGCAAGAAGGCAGACAGGTATTTTTAAATCCTCCTGCAACAGAACACCTAGATACCAGATAAATTTCACAAAACTGTGTAAAACGTGTATCTGAGATTATATGAACGTGAGAGAGGACTAATATGTGAAAGCTTGTCTGGCTACAGGCTTCAGCTGACCTCAAGACATCTGAACAGCATAGAACTAGAGCCTTGTTTGTTTAATCATCATCATCGTTATTCCATGCTGCTGCTGCTGCTAAGTCACTTCAGCCATATCCAATTCTTTGTGACCCCATGGACTGTAGCCCACCAGACTCCTCTGTCCATGGGATTCTCTGGGCAAGAATACTGGAGTGGGCTTGCCATTTCCTTCGCCAGGGGATCTTCCCAACCTAGGGATCGAACCCAGGTCTCCCACATCGCAGGCAGATTCTTTACCATCTGTCACCAGGGAAGCCCTATTATTTCATAGCATTCACTTATTAATAAGCACCCTGACAATCTACATGTGTTTCAGCTTTCATGTTTACAGAGGAGGAGCTTTTTGCCCAGATTATGTTAAGAATTCCCATTGACTCCCTGGTGAGTTCTATGAATATTGAAGTGGAGAAGCCATCTCCTGGGACTGACTGTCTGCTCCCAACTTTCCTTTGGCTCAATATGAATGAGTTAGTGGTTCCCCAAAGTAAATCTAGACTAGATATCCTTAGGAGATGTTCTGATTAAACTACTGCTGGACTAGAAACTAGATGGAGAATTCCCAGAATACTTACATGAAAAGTGACTGGCTTTCTTTCATTTAATAGCAATGTGCAAAAAATAAGTCTCAACATTTAAAAAGCATACTTTCACTAATCTATTGGCAAGAATGGAATTTGTATGAAACACAACAAATTTTTGGCCACCTGATGCAAAGAAATAACTCACTGGAAAAGACCCTGATACTGGGAAAAATTGAAGGCAGGAGGAAAAGGGGAAAACAGGATGAGATGGTTGGATGGCATCAACTGACTGACTCGATGGACATGAGTTTGAGCAATGTCCAGGAGTTGGTGATGGACAGGGAAGCCTGGCGTGCTGCAATCCATGGGGTCGCAAAGAGTCAGACACGACTGAGCGACTGAACTCAACTGACGTGAACTGACCACACAATTCATGTTAGCTGGAACTTGTACTAAATGACCTTTAAGCTCCAATCAGTTCCTTTTTAGTGGAATTCTTTTCAAGGAAAAATATGTGTTGGCTTCTCATGATCTAAACTGACAGTTCTACTGTGAACTACTCTTGATGCATACATACATATTCATAGATCAAAGCCAATTTCCTTTAACAACATATAAAAAGATAGATTTTTAGGGTGCTAACTGAATGCTTCAATCTGAGTAATGATTTTCATTAGTAAGTTCCAAATTGCACTATTAGTCTTTTGGCTATCATGTTAGAATAAACACTGTATCTGTATTATCCTATAATAAAACTCTTGTTAGAATTTCATTATATATCTCAACTTGTATCATATGTCAACTAGCTTGTATTTTTGTTCTTTATCAAAAATCGCTAAGAAAATTATTACTAGACTTTATATGGTTAACTCATAATTCCTGATTTCTTTATATGTTTAATATGAAATGGTCCAGGAGGTGTTTCCACTGTCAAAGATGATAATTCCTTTCAGTGATATAGCACATACTAGAAAATTAACTATTCCTCCACAAAAACACTTCAAATATAGTAAAAAGAACCATAGGTTTTTTATTTGTTTTTCTTTATTTTAAAGACAGTTCTGCAGATTTATAGTTTAATATTGGAAGATTAATAAGCCTTTTACAATGTATACTCTGTGTGTGTGTGTGTGTGCACAGGCTTAGTCGTGTCCAACTGTTTGTGACCCCATGGACTATAGCCCACCAGGCTCCTCTGTCCATGACATTCTCCAGGCAAGAATACTGGAGTGGGTTGCCATTTCCAACTCCATGGGATCTTCCTGGTCCAGGGATCGAACCCACGTCTCCTGAGTCTCCTGCATTGCGGGCAGATTCTTTACCACGGAGCCATGTATACTGTGCTGATACTTTATTTTTGTTTATTTTATTTATTTGGGTGCTGGGGCCTAGTTGCAGCATGTGGGATTTCTAGTTGAGTCACGTGAACTTTTAGTTGCTGCATGTGGGACTAGTTCCCTGACCAGATATCAAACCTGAGCCTCCTGCCTTGGGAGCATGGAGTCTTGGCCACTGGACTGCCAGGGAAGTCCCCAGAACTTTAGGTTTTTAATGACCGTTCTGGAATAAGAAGAAAGCCCTCGACTTGAACAAAGCAGAATTAGAATCCAGGCACCAGCAGACATTGGCCCTGTCTCCTGGGAAAAGGGAGAAAACTGGGAAACTTTGTATTCTGATTCTTGCTCTGGGTCAAAGAGTAATATAAAAATTGGAAATTCTTACCTGAGAAATTTTAACTGTGGCCCTTTCACTTGGAATTGTGTTTCAAATCATACTACCTCCATTATCCAGGCCTTCTATAGGAAAATATACCCTCATGTCAGAATTTAGGATTCCCCAGATCAGCCAAATGTGAGCTCCCAGTATTATTACCAAGCCTCCCAAGTCAGTCCCTGACCAGGGTCTGCCTGCCCGGTGTTGTTGGAGCCAATGGAACAAGACTGAATTAGATTCAGAAGCAAAGGAAAGCTTTCTTCTTTGACCAAAGGAAGAAGAGGCAGAAGCTTGGGCTGTAGAGGACACACTCTCCCTGACAGGCCGTGGGCAGACTGCTTTATAGGGATCTCAGGGAGAGGTTCAGGGGGGTGATGCAGCTGTTCTGTGCAGGCCGCCATCACAGTGCAGGGGTGCATCCTCTCTGCACCTGCCCTTCCCCGTGCCACCCCCGCCATCTTGGCTAGAGTGTCCCAAAGTGCGTGTCTGCCCACAGAGCTGAGGTGCCTGCACAGCCATTCCCCCAGGGAACTTGGGTCTGATGTGCCAAGCTCAAGGCTAATGCATGTAGCACCTAAGAGCAAGTGACACTAGACTGAGCACAATAGAAAAAAAAAAAAAAAAAAGGTTAGACTTTATCACCCAGGTTCTGATTTTATTCCCCAGGAATTATTTAATGGACTTTGCCAGTGACACCAACATAAAACGGCAAAAATTTTAAAAAATGGTGAAATGAGTTACCATGAGCAAAAAGTCATGGCTGAATAAGATGCCAAAGAATTTCCGTATTGAAATTATCTCATGGATAATGTAAAATAAATGTTTATAGAAGCCAGCCATCAGTTTCCATGTGATTCCTCTAAAGGTGTCAAAAATATGAGTAAACAATAGCAGAGTATCATAAATGACCAGGATATTTGGAAAAGAACCAAAAATAACTTCTAAAATTAAAAATTTTGTCATTGAAGGCAGCAACCTAAGTGTCCATGGATAGATGAATGAATGGATAAAGAAGGTGTGGTGCACATTTGTGTGTGTGTGTGTGTGTGTGCGTGCATAATGGCGTGTTATCCAGCCATAAAAAAGAAGGAAATCTTGCTATTTGTGGCAGCATGGAACTTGAAGGCATTATGCTGAATGAAATAAGTCAGGCAGAGAAAGACAAATACTGTATGATCTTATTTATATGTGGAATATTTTTTTTAATGAACTTGAATACAGAGAATAGATTGGTGGATGCCAGAAATGGGGGTAGGGAGTAGGTGAAAGAATAAAGGGGGTCAAAATGTATAAATGTATAAAGTAAGTAATATGGATGTAATAAACAGCATGGTGACTATAGTTAATAACACTGCATTGTATATTTTAAAGTTGCTCAGAGAGTAAATCTTAAAAGTTTTCATCACAAGAAAGATATATTCACAGATGATTTATTGAGGTCAAAGACAGAACTGAAGAAATTACACATGATATAGCACAAAGAGAAAAATAAGAGAGATCAGAATCATAGAGGATAAGACAAAAAATTGAATATAAAAAAATTGAATATTACATGGAGTTCCTGAAAGAGAATAGGCATAATAGGGCAGAAACGATATTCTAAAATATAAGAGTTAGGGAACTGAATTGTTCACTTCAAATGGTTAATTTTTCTGTATGAATTTCATCTCAATAAATTATTTTAATATTATTTATTAACACATATTATTTCTTATACATATTACACATATAAGGAATTTAATATATATGATACATATCTTAGGGCTTCTCTGGTGGCTCAGCAGAAAAGAATCTGCCTGCCAATGCAGGAGACACATGTTCAATCCCTGGATTGGGAAGATCCCCTGGAGAAGGAAATGGCAACCCACTCCAGTGTTGTTACCTGGGAAATCCCATGGACAGAGGAGCCTGGCGGGAAACAGTCAGATATGACTTAATGACTAAGCACACACACACACATATGTTTATCAGATTAATAAAGCACGATATATCCCACGTAGGATAAGTAGAAAGAAATGTACAATGAGAGAAAACAGAAGCATTGACAATCAACTGAAGTCTTAATAGAAGCCAGAATTGTGTGAAAAATATCATATCCTCAAGATGCTGGGAGACAATCACATCAAAGTAGAGTACTTTACCTAGCTAAAATGTGACTCAGGAGTGTGAACAAAAGAAAGACATTTTCCTTTACTTAAGAAATAAGTAAAATTATTCCACAAGGAAAAACTGAGATAAAAGAATGAATAGCAAAGAAATTTGCAAATATGGATAAATCTATACAAATATTATAATTTAGGGAATGACATTTGGCAGGGTTATCAAAGCATTTAATCTACTTCATAAATTTCTCCTCCATCACATTCCTTTCTCCTGTTATGTGATCAGTCCTTGGCTTCATCATTCAAAGATTTTTAACACGTGGCCTTTCTCCGCACCCCCCCCCTTTTTTTTTGTCTCTTTCAGTACTGTAGGCTGCAAATTTATAAATGTAAGACTTTTATTCATGTTTTCAGCAACCATTCATTGAGTACTTGCTTTTCACCAGGGATTGTGCCAGGCACTGGAAATAACCAAACAGCTTACTGTCTGGACAGGTAGATGAATAAGGACAGGAAATACCATGTTAGAGATGCTGTCACCAACATATCCTAGACCCTTAGGAGAACAAAGGAGGGAGTAATTGATTATGAAACCTGAGGAGATTGGTGACAACTTAATAGAAAATGTATTTCCAAGCCAGCAAGGGAATCAAGGGCATTCCAGGCAGAAGGATACATGTGTGTTCAGAGAGGATTGGAGTGAAATCATATAACATATTAGAGGAACTGCAAAAAAATTTCACATGGCCTTAGCATGAAAAAAAGAGGGGCTGGGGCCACCACTAAAGACAGGGCTGGTGAGAAAGGCAAGGGTCAGCTCAGGAGGCAATTGGTCTGCCATAACTAAGAAGCTTGTGTGCACGTTCAGTCACTTGGTCGTGTTCAACTCTTTGTGACCCGATGGACTATAGCTCTCCAGTCTCCTCTGTCTTTAGGATTTTCCAGACAAGGAAATGGAGCGGGTAGCCATTTCCTTCTCCAGGGGGTCTTCCTACCCAGGGATCAAACTTGGGTGTCCTACATTGGCAGGTGGATTTTTTTTTTTTTTTTTTACCACTGCACCACCTGGGAAGCCCATGAACAGCAGGGAATTACTGAGCGTTTTTAAGCTGGGCAGTTACATGGTTAGATTTGCCTTTAGATACATTTCATGCCATCTATGTGGTAGGTAAATCATAAGATGGGATTTCCAGTCGAACACTTAGATACAATTGAATGTCAGTCTGTAGAGCTGTCCAAGAAAATGTCTGAAAAGTTAGAGATAAGATGAGAAAATATGGTCATCCAACATGTAAAATGTAGAGAGTTAATAAAATGATAAAGAGATCAGTCAGCCTCAAAATATTTTAAATATATATCATCAGCCAAATGAGCTGACTAGAGATGTGATGTGTCAAGGACCAGACAGCCCTTCAGCTACCTGAGATGACAGTGGGTTGATGAAGAGGATCTGATGCCTAGACAGATTTGTCTCCTGTCGCATAAAGCATTCATTGTTAGTCAACCCCTCATTCCCTTTGTTCCACCTCTGCTCTCAGCCTCATATTCATTCCTCGGAGTGGATTCCAGGACAGAGTGCCCTTAACAAGTGGCAGGTACCAAAGTATCCTGAGTTATTGCTCCCAATATAAGTTAATACCTTAATTTTCAGGTTTATGAGTCTCACTTTTGGTTTGAATAAATCAACCCCTGAGAATTCCCTCAACTTCAAACCCACTGGTAATATTTATTTTCCTCAGCCTAAGAAAGCTGGTGACTATGGATTCATCCAAGATAATTCTCACCCACCAGGAAGTTTTTCCTTGGCAATTTTTCTATTGCAGTAACAGCTATGATTATCTAATGTCCTAAGAAGCATCCATCCTCCTCTGAGATCCTCCAAGCTACATCCAACTCAGCATGAAGAAAAGCTTAAAGAGATGAATCTCTGAATTTCTGTTCCTAAAGTGCTTAGTCATTCAGTTGAGTCCAACTTTTTGAGACCCCATGGACTGTAGCCCTCCAGGCTCCACCGTCCTTGGGATTTTCCAGGCAAGAATACTGGAGTGGATTGCCATTTCCTTCTCCAGGGGATCTTTCTGACCCAGGGATCGAACCCTCGTCCCTGCATCTCCTGCATTGGCAGATGGATTCTTTATCCGCTGAGCCCTTGGGGAAGTATCGTGCTCAAGTTTTAACTGATTGAACAGCTAGTTTCCTTTTACCCAAGGAACCAATGGTGACATTTTATAACACACTGGGAGATTTTTATAAATTTGTATTTTGAATCTATGGGCTTTGGATCTGAGGGCTTTAAAATAATACAATGCTAAAATACATTAGCATTCCACATATTTTAATAACATGTTAATGAGGCAGTTTTAGATTTCCGTTGACTTATACCTTAAAAACTTTAATATTACTTTTAAATTTTCTCAAATTCGTCATATTATAGCCAAAAACAGATTTTAAAATAATTGGAAGCATTTCAAACACCATTGGTCAACCTCCCAGAAGAAGTTGTGATCTTTATGTGTAATTACATTTCTATAGTTAAATTCACATTTCTTTTTAGTTATGTTACAAGATATTTATAGTATCAATTATCAGCTTTGGACTGTACTTGAATCTTGTCACTTTTTAAAGTTGTTAATGAGCATGATATTCTGTAAAAACCAACACTTACATAATCACTGTACTATTGTCTTTCATCCTGAAATCATCACCTACTTGCCATCACGTTCTTTTATTTCTTTTCTTATTTCACAGCTATAGTATTAATTAGCAAATAGCAGCTTCAACTCTGGTCAATACTTCATTGTCCTTTAATTCCTTCTCCAATCCATACCATTTTCAATACTGACTCCCTTACCTACGTGTCCCTTTGTTCCATTCAGTTAACGTCCACCCTCATATTTCCAAACTGGGGCAACTTCCATTGACTTTAAGAACTGTTGGCATACTGCAATAGTGAGAACAATTTTTTTTTTTCTGGCGATATCTGAACATGTTGTGGTTTTAGTAGAAGAAAAAGGATATTTTTCCTGCTCCAACCACATCTTATGGTGATTTCTTACTCACTTCTGAACCCTTGGCTCCCCCATAGGACAGGGCTTGATTATAGAGAAGCAGAGATGATATAAGAGCAAGCAGTGTGAAGTTCCATTCAATAGCAAGCATTTATTGAGCCCCTTCTGTGCAGCTTTGTCCTAGCATTCTGGGCGGTGGAGATGTTAGCTTCTCTTTTTTTAAGATCAAGGACAGACCCACCCCCACCCCCACCCCCACCCAACTCACATCCTTGATTATAACTGATAAGAGTTTCAGGAGAATCTTCAGCTGAGAAGAAATTGCAGCACAAGCAGTACCTGCCATTTGCAGCAACATGAATGAATCTAGCAGATGTTATGTTAAGTGAAACTAGCCAGATAAAGACAAATACTGTACCATCTCACTTATAAATGTAGAACCTTTAAAAAAAAAAAAGTTGAACCCACAGAAACAGACAGTAGGATGGTGGTTACCAAGAACTGATGAATTGGGGAGATAGGGAAATGCTGGTCAAAGGTACAAACCTTCAGTTACAAAATAAATAAGCTCTGGGGACTGAATGTACAGCATGGTGATTGAGTTAATAATACAGCATTATGTAACTGAACTTTCCTAAGAGAATAGATTTTAAGCATTCTTACCCAAAAAAAATGCAGTTATATGAGGCAATAGATGTGTAAATTAACCTGCTTGTGAATTATGTTGTTCATTCAGGCTTCCCTGAACATCACCATCTCCCGGAGCTTGCTCAAACTCATGTCCATTGAGTCAGTGATGCCATCCAACCATCTCATCCTCTGTCGTCCCCTTCTCCTCCTGCCTTCAGTCTTTACCAGCATCAGGGTCTTTTCTAATGAACTGGCTCCTCACATCAGTTGACCAAAGCATTGGAGCTTCAGCTTCAGCATCAGCCCTTCCAATGAATGTTCAGGACTGATTTCCTTTAGGACGGACTGGTTTGATCTCCTTGCAGTCCAAGGGACCCTCAAGAGTCTTCTCCAACACCACAGTTCAAAAGCATCAATTCTTCAGTGCTCAGCTTTCTTCACAGTCCAACTCTCATATCCATACATGACCACTGGAAAAATCATAGCTTTGACTATGCAGACTTTGTTGGCAAAGTAGTGTCTCTGCTTTTTAATATGCTGTCTAGGTTTGTCATAGCTTTTCTTCCAAGGAGCAAGTGTCTTTTAATTTCATAGCTGCAGTCACTATCTGCAGTGATTCTGGAGCCCAAGAAAATAGTCTTGTCACTGTTTCCATTGTTTCCCCATCTATTTGCCATGAAGTGATGGGACCAGAGACCATGATCTTCGATTTTTTCAATGTTGAGTTTTAAGCCAGCTTTTTCACTCTCCTCTTTCACCTTCATCAAGAGGCTCTTTAGTTCCTCTTTGCTTTCTGCCATAGGTTTGTAAAGTATACCTATGTCAAATAATTATGTTGTTCATTTTGAATATGTATAATTTATTGTCAGTCATACCTCAGTAAAGCTGAAAAGTAAAGAGTAATGAAGCTCTTCTGATTGGGGTGAGATTTTGATAGACCCACAGAACTAGATAAATGGCATTAACTATTAATATGGGTATCATCTTTCTAGATTTTACAAAACATCTTCATTTCATTTTTTCTCCATTTGAGATGTTCTCGGACTTAAATAGACTGGGACTTAATATGAGACCTGAGAATATGGTAGGCTGAATAATGATGCTCCAAAGATGCCCACAGCATAATCCCTGGAACCTGTGAATAATAAAAGAGACCTTACATGGTATAAGGACCTCGTGAATATGATTAAGGTAAAGATTTTGAGATGGAGAGATTATCCTGGATTATCTGGGTGAGCCCAGTGAAATCACAGAGTTCCTTATAAGAGAAACCAGAAGATGATGAGGATAGTAGAAGATTGGAGTGATTGGGAGGAAATGACTATGAGCCAAAGCATGTGGGAAGCCTCTAAAAACTAGAAGAGGCAAGGAGTGGACTGTCCCCTGGAGGTACCAGAAGGAACCAGCCCTGTGGAGACCTTGATTTTAGCCCTATAAGCCTCATTTTGGACTTTTGAGTTCCAAAACTGTGAGATAATAAATGTATGCTGTTTCAAGCCACTGTATTTGTGATAATTTGTTGTAGCAGCAACATGTTAACTTATAAACCTATGAAATGTTCCTGTTAAGTGTTTTCAGTGCTAGGGTAGGAATGATATTCCTGGTACTCAGTGCCTATGGTGCTTATATTATTACTGTTTTGCAGAAAAATCTCAAAGTTTTTATATCATCAAGTGAAGTGTGAGTGAAAGTCACACAGTTGTGTCCGACTCTTTGCAACCCCATGGACTATACAGTTCATGGAATTCTCCAGGCCAGAATACTGGAGTGGAGAATCCCGAAGCCTTTCCCTTCTCCAGGGGATCTTCCCAACCCAGGGATCAAACCCAGGTCTCCTGCATTGCAGGCAGATTCTTTACCAGAGGAGTCACTAGGGAAGCCCAAGAATACTGGAGTAGGTAGCCTATCCCTTCTCCAAGGGATCTTCCTGATCCAGGAATCAAACTGGGGTCTCCTGCCTTGCAGGCCAATTCTTTACCAGCTGAGCTACTAGGGTACTAGTACCCTACTAGTACTTAGTATAGTAGTACTAGTAGTATTACTTAAAGTATTACTATAGTAGTACTATATACTACTCATATCATCAAAGTTGATCTATCAAGTCCCAGTATTTTCCTGACAAGAATGCAAGATGTCTTTGCAAACTAAAGAAAAGTGAAGTCGCTTAGTCGTGTCCGACTCTTTGCGACCCCATGAACTGTAGCCCACCAGGTTCCTCCATCCATGGAATTTTACAGGCAAGAGTACTGGAGTGGGTGCCATTTCCTTCTCCAGGGGATCTTCCCAACCCAGGGATCAAACCTGGGTCTCCCTCGTTGCAGGCTGACGCTTTACTGTCTGAGCCACCAGGGAAACAAATGAATAGCTACAAAGGAAAATTTCTTCTTTTTCAGTTGCCAAATAGGCAATCTCTTTGGGCTTGGGCAAATTTTTAATTACTCTTAGACTAATTAGCATTTCCATATAATAATGATTAGAATTTCATAAAAAATTAAAGAAAAAAAAACTCTCAAGTAGGATGGAATGAACAGATCCTGCAATTATCCTGCTACTCTAAGATCTTATTTCCAGTAGGGACTTTCTTGTTTTACGTAGTTTCACTGAAAGTATAAACAGCTAAAATATACTCTCTGCTGGAGTTTCTAACTAATGGTCCCATTTTTGCCTCTAATAAATCCTAATGAGATAATGATAGATTTGCCTTTTGCTAAAATCCCTTCAGCAAATTTCCAGTTTATGCAACTGAGACCAAAAGAAAATTGAATTTTTTCTGCAAGGAAGACTGTCAAGCTAATTTCTCTAATGCTGTATGAGTCACATAAGCCACAGTTAAAAGATTATATGTATTCAAATTTCAGAATTCTAGTGATTACTTAGGTTTCCTGAGAGTGCTTCAGAAAGAGAAGTAGCAGCCAATTCTATTTTAGGGGACAGACACATTGTATTAGTTTAAAGAAAGTGATTTTTTTCCCCCACAAAACACCAGATGGTCACTACCGAAATCAGAATGATTATATTCTTTGCAGCCAAAGATGGAGAAGCTCTTCTATACAGCCAGCAAAAACAAGACTGGGATCTGACTGTGGCTCAGATCATGAACTCCTTATTGCAAAATTCAGACTTAAATTGAAGAAAGTAGGGAAAACCACTAGGCCATTCAGGTATGACCTAAATCAAATCCCTTATGATTATACAGTGGAAGTGACAAATAGATTCCAGAGATTAGATCTGATAGACAGAGTGCCTGAAGAATTATGCACAGAGGTTTGTGACACTGTATAGGAGGCAGGATCAAGACCATCCCCAAGGAAAAGAAATACAAAAAGGCAAAATGGTTGTCTGACAAGGCTTTACAAATAGCTGAGAAAAGACGAGAAGCGAAAGGCAAAGGAGAAAAGGAAAGATATACCCATTTGAATGCAGAGTTCCAAAGAATAGCAAGGAGAGATAAGAAAACCTTCCTCAGCAATCAATGCAAAGAAATAGAGGAAAACAATAGAATGGGAAAGACTAGAGATCTCTTCAAGAAAATTAGAGATACCAAGGGAACATTTCATGCAAAGATGAACACAATAAAGAACAGAAATGCTATGGCCCTAACAGCAGAAAATATTAAGAAGAGATGGCAAGAATATACAGAAGAACTATACAAAAAGATCTTCATGACTCAGATAGCCATGACGGTGTGATCACTCACCTAGAGCCAGACATCCTGGAATGTAAAGTCAACCGGGCCTTAGGAAGCATCAATACGAACAAAGCTAGTGGAGGTGATGGAATTCCAGTTGAGCTACTTCAAATCCTAAAAGATGATGCTGTGAAAGTGCTGCACTCAATATGTCAGCAAATCTGAAAAACTCAGCAGCGGCCACAGGACTGGAAAAGGTCAGTTTTCATTCCAATCCCAAAGAAAGGTAATGCCAAAGAATGTTCAAACTACCACATAATTTCACTCATCTCACACGCTAACAAAGTAATGCTCAAAATTCTCTAAGCCAGGCTTCAACAGTAGGTGAACCATGAACTTCCAGATATTCAAGCTGGATTTAGCAAAAGCAGAGGAACCAGAGATCAAATTGCCAACATCCGCTGTATCATCGAAAAAGCAAGAGTTCCAGAAAAACATTTACTTTTGCTTTATTGACTACACAATAAAAAGCCTTTGACTGTGTGGATAACAACAAACTGGAAAATTCTGAAAGAGATGGGAATACTAGACCACCTTATCTGCCTCCTGAGAAACCTGTTTGCATGTCAGGAAGCAACAGTTAGAACTGGACATGGAACCACAAATTGGTTCCAAATTGGCAGAGGAGTACATCAAGACGGTATATTGTCACCCTGCTTATTTAACTTATATGCAAAGTACATCATGAGAAATGCCAGGTTGGATGAAACACAAGCCGGCATCAAGATCACTGAGAGAAATATCAATAACCTCAGATACGCAGATGACACCACCCTTATGTGGTGAAAGAAAGCAAAGAAGAACTAAAGAGCATCTTTATGAAAGTGAAAGAGGAGAGTGAAAAAGTTGGCTTAAAACTCAACATTCAGAAAACTAAGATCATGGCATCCAGTCTCATCACTTCATGGCAAATATATGGGGAAACAATGGAAACAGTGACAGACTTTATTTTGGGGGACTCCAAAGTCACTGCAGATGGTGACTGCAGCCATGAAATTAAAGGACGCTTGCTCCTTGGAAGAAAAGTTATGACCAACTTAGACAGCATATTAAAAAGCAGAGATATTACTTTGCCGACAAAGGTCCATCTAGTCAAAGCTATGGTTTTTCCAGTAGTCACGTATGGATGTGAGATTTGGACAATAAAGAAAGCTGAGCACTGAAGCATGGATGCTTTTGAACTCTGGTGTTGGAAAAGACTCTTGAGAGTCCCTTGGACTGCAAGGCGATCCAACCAGTCCATCCTAAAGGAAATCAGTCCTAAATATTCATTGGAAGGACTAATGCTAAAGCTGAAACTCCAATACTTTGACCACCTGATGCAAAGAACCAACTCATTGGAAAAGACCCTGATGCTAGGAAAGATTGAAGGCAGGAGAAAGAAATGACAGAGAATGAGATGGTTGGATGGCATCACTGACTCGATGGACATGAGTTTGAGTAGGCTCTGGGAGATGGTGATGGACAGGGAAGCCTGGAGTGCTGCAGTCCATGAGGTCGGAAAGAGTCGGACACAACTGAGCGACTGAGCTGAACTGATGGTCATTATTCAGGATAGATGTGGGACATTGTCTCAGGAGTCAGAGAAACCTCTTAAAAAAGAGAATAGGGGTCCTCTGTGTTGTTTCAGTGGATAAGACTCTACATTCCAAATGCAGGGGGCCTGGGTTCAATCCCTGACCAGGGAACTAGGTCCCACATGCTACAACTGAGACCCAGCACAGCCAGATAATTTTGTTTGTTTGTTTTTAGGAGAGAAATAGGACTGTTTGTTTGGACTGAGGGTGGAGGAAGGAGGTTCCCACTGTGTCTGGCCTTGTTGACCATCCTCAAACAACTTCTGGAGATTAATGTTTGGGGATGAAAACTAACTCAAAAAGAAATCAAATATAAACTCCAAGGATAAAGAAATAAAGAGACTCTCCGACTCACCTCCATAGGTTTGCCACTGTAACCATAGCTTCTAGAACAGTCCTGGACCCGTGGTAGACACTCAGTAGTGTTCTGGAATGAATGCATGAGTGCATGAATAGAAAAGGAGTTGCTTCCTTGAATAGCTTTCTAGTAACTACTTACTGGATCCATGCCAGAGGGCTCTGTACATAGTCTGATACATGAATGAAATAAAAGGTACAAGCAATGAGATGAGAGAATGGGATTGTTGACTCCTTGATATTAGGCAACTTCTTGAATATGATGGGCATAAAAATGCAATAAATAGAAGGAGAGTAGCAGAGGATGAAATGTTTCTGCTTATACCTTCTTGAATCCACACCATCAACCAGAAGTCCATGTCCAGAACACAGAATACCTTGGCTGCCAGAAGTTCAGAGTCCTAACAAAGCCTGACATTTGGAGCTCAGTGAGGCATCTCCCTGATGAATTATGATGAATTATGAAAGACAAAAACTGAATTTAAAATAGATCTGCCCAAGAGGATGGTAGAGTTATTGAATCTTGAACTTTCATATCAGTTGTCTAGTAAGAGACTCCACATGCATCTTCAGAAAAAAAGAGGTACTTCCTTAGAAAAATGCATGAATTGATGTATGAGCACAGAAAGCTATTTTATATACTTTGGTAAGTCTCTCTTTCGAACATCATCTTTTGTGAAAGTTATAAACAGCAGAATTGCTATTAGAAAGAAAAAAGAAGAACAGTTTCCACTGAGGATACAGCCTTCAGGAAGACTGTCTTAACACCAGCAAAGAAGTTGATCTGGGCCAGCAGAATGTGCCTGGCCTTAAGTGTATTTTTCCAGCATTCCTAACAAGGCCTGTGTTCCGTTTAGCTAAGGGTCTCCATTTCCCTTGGAGAGTGAGGCTTTGAGATTAACACAAATCTCCCAGGGAGAAGTCACACTTGAAATGATACCAACCTTTTCTACTAGGATAACTGTCAGAGTGGTCAGGGGGACAGGGAACTAGAGTCTGACATCAGAGGAATGGGCCTAAAGGCAGGCTGAGGTCAGACTCACTAATTTACCACTTTGCTTGGAACTGGCGCCAGGCGTCTTCAATGTTATCAAGCCCACAGTGCCCCCTGCAGGGCAGAAGGACAGGAATTTTGGTCGTATTTTTGTTTTGCTTTTGATTATGCTACTGTCACGGAGAAGGCAATGACATCCCACTCCAGGACTCTTGCCTGGAAAATCCCATGGACGGAGGAGCCTGGTGGGCTGCAGTCCATGGGGTCGCTAAGAGTTGGACACGACTGAGAGACTTCACTTTCACTTTTCACTTTCACGCATTGGAGAAGGAAATGGCAACCCACTCCAGTGTCCTTGCCTGGAGAATCCCAGGGATGGGGAAGCCTGGTGGGCTGCCGTCTATGGGGTCGCACAGAGTCGGACACGACTGAAGTGACGCAGCAGCAGCAGCAGCAGCATGCTACTGTCAAGTACTATTTTGTTAGAAATAAGGAGATAAAGACTGTGAATTCTCTTAATCTTCCAAAACAGTGGGAATTTAGCCAGCTTGAATTTGAGTTGGCAAAGCTTATAATCAGCGAAATCGTACAGTCTGAGGAATGACAATCTTTTCTTTCAAAAGACAAACAAAAGTCCTATAAATTTAAATAATCTTATAGAAAATATATAACCCACTTCCCTTCCCTTTAAGAGACATATTTTTCATCTTTATAACTTTTATGAATTTTAATTCTGTGTATGCTTAGTTTTAAATGGTTATAATTATACGTATTCTAAATGTCATTTAATTTTTTTTTAATCGAAGTCTCAATGGCTACATAGGTCTGTTAAGTTCCTGGATAATAATTTACTTAATCAGAGTTTTGTGCCTTGACACTTTGACCGGTATTTAATCTAAATGACGTATATGAATGATTTGTTTCCCTTTGAATTAATTCTTTAAGATAACAGGCATAGTGACTAGTGACAGACGCACAAACTTTGGAGGAAGAAAGGTTGAATTCAGATCTTGATTTGACTGCATTTAGGCAACACTCTGTGGGGATATTAATTATTCTTTAGGAAGCTCAGACATCTCTTCTTTGTAATGAGGCTGGTAAGACTTAAATGATAAAACACAAGTACAACCTCTGATACATGGTAGCAATGTGGTAATAGCATGATAAAGGGCAGCTATTGTGCTACAGCAATAATTATTAACTCTCAAAATTATTAAGTAGAATACCTTTCCTAGTTCTCCACTTCTGAAACCCAGTCCAGCCAGGAATCCAGTAAAAACAATGCCTGCCCAGGTGTCTCCTCCTCTCGTCTGCTGAAAGAAGACTTTTTTTTCCCAGATTGCTGGGATAGAAGTCAAGGTGTCTACTACAATAGGAGCAGGAAAGAAGAGAAAAGGGTTCAATGAAAGGCAGAGCTAGAGGGATGGTTTTAGAGCACTGACACAGGAGAGATACTGGGCCCAGGAAATTTGGAGGATTATGTTGTGTGTTAGTTGCTCAATCCTGTCTGACTGTTTATGACCCCACGGTCTGTAACCCATCAGGCTTCTCTGACCATGGGATTCTCCAGGCAAGAATACTGGAGTGGGTTGCCCTGCCCTCCTCCAGGGGATCTTCCTGACCCAGGGGTCAAATCCCAGTCTCCTGCATTGGCAGGCAGATTCTTTACCATCTGAGCCACCAGGGAAGCCATGGAGGAAGGGGCTATTAAAAGATACTGCCCTGGATTCTGAATTATATCCCTCTAACCCTCTTCAGTGAATAAAAGCAAAGAATATAATCACTCTTTAAAATTTCCTTACTACTAAATTCTGCCTCTGGAATGTGTCTTTGTTCTGAAAATAAGCAATGTGGATCTCTTGATGTGTAGGAATTAAGTCATCATCATGGACTTCATCATCCTTATTATCATCATTATTAGTATTTACTCACAGACTTGAGATTATAGGATGAACTGGGTAAAATAAGTTTCATGGATATTAATAATAATATATTTCTGTTTGGAAAGGCTACTCTGGTTAACACTGGTTTGGCTCCCTTTCAAAAGAATTTGTCTTCTTATGTGCCCGGGGCTACAGCTGTTTGAGGTACATTGGTCACCAAGCGTCTGGTTAGAAACCTGAGTACATGTCTGGGTTTGTCGGTGAGGGGACTCACAGGATATTTCAGGAGAAGGGAGGTAACCGGAGAGGCTTTTTCTTTTTTTTCCATGAGCAGCAAAAGCAAAGCAAGCCCTTGACAGCTGTTCTCTCCCCAGCCCTTTCCTGGCTCCTCTGGCAGTCATAGCTTAGAGGCCAATCCTTTACGTTCTCTGTCTCAGCAACTCTGTAGTACATGTACACAACTACATCATGGTTCAGTTCAGTCACTCAGTCATGTCCAACTCTTTGTGACACCATGGACTGCAGCACGCCAGGCCTCCCTGTCCATCACCAACCAACTCCCGGAGCTTGCTCAAACTCACGTCCATCAAGTCGGTGATGACATACAACCATCTCATCCTCTGTCATCCCCCTCTCCTCCTGCCGTCAATCTTTCTCAACATCAGGGTCTTTTCCAATGAGTCAGTTCTTCACATCAGGTGGCCAAAGTATTGGAGTTTCAGCTTCAGCATCAGTCCTTCCAATGAATATTCAGGACTGATTTCTTTTAAGATTGACTGGTTGGATCTCCTTGCAGTCCAAGGGATTCTCAAGAATCTCAGCAACTTTGTAGTACATGTACACAGTTTAGTTCAGTTCAGTCGCTCAGTCGTGTCCAACTCTTTGTGACCCCATGAATCGCAGCACTCCAGGCCTCCCTGTCCATCA
This sequence comes from Bos mutus, assembly GCF_027580195.1. Classification (NCBI taxonomy): domain Eukaryota; kingdom Metazoa; phylum Chordata; class Mammalia; order Artiodactyla; family Bovidae; genus Bos; species Bos mutus. The sequence continues at coordinate 25,027,073 of NC_091628.1, forward strand.
CCAACTCCTGGAGTTCACTCAGACTCACGTCCATCGAGTCAGTGATGCCATCCAGCCATCTCATCCTCTGTCATCCCCTTCTCCTCCTGCCCCCAATCCCTCCCAGCATCAGAGTCTTTTCCAATGAGTCAACTCTTCGCATGAGGTGGCCAAAGTACTGGAGTTTCAGCTTTAGCATCATTCCCTCCAAAGAAATCCCAGGGCTGATCTCCTTCAGAATGGACTGGTTGGATCTCCTTGCAGTCCAAGGGACTCTCAAGAGTCTTCTCCAATACCACAGTTTAAAAGCATCAATTCTTCAGCACTCAGCCTTCTTCACAGTCCAACTCTCACATCCATACATGACCACAGGAAAAACCATAGCCTTGACTAGACGGACCTTTGTTGGCAAAGTAATGTCTCTGCTTTTCAATATGCTATCTAGGTTGGACATAACTTTACTTCCAAGGAGTAAGCGTCTTTTAATTTCATGGCTGCAGTCACCATCTGCAGTGATTTTGGAGCTCCAAAAAATAAAGTCTGACACTGTTTCCACTGTTTCCCCATCTATTTCCCATGAAGTGATGGGACCAGATGCCATGGTCTTCATTTTCTGAGTGTTGAGCTTTAAGCCAACTTTTTCACTCTCCTCTTTCACTTTCATCAAGAGGCTTTTTAGTTCCTCTTCACTTTCTGCCATAAGAGTGGTGTCATCTGCATATCTGAGGTTATTGATATTTCTCCTGGCAATCTTGATTCCAGCTTGTGTTTCTTCCAGCGTTTCTCATGATGTATTCTGCATATAAGTTAAATAAGCAGGGTGACAATATATAGCCTTGACATACTCCTTTTCCTATTTGGAACCAGTCTGTTGTTCCATGTCCAGTTCTAACTGTTGCTTCCTGACCTGCATTCAGATTTCTCAAGAGGCAGGTCAGGTGGTCTGGTATTCCCATCTCTTTCAGAATTTTCCACAGTTTATTGTGATCCACACAGTCAAAGGCTTTGGCATAGTCAATAAAGCAGAAATAGATGTTTTTCTGGAACTCTCTTGCTTTTTCCATGATCCAGTGAATGTTGGCAATTTGATCTGTGGTTCCTCTGTCTTTTCTAAAACCAGCTTGAACATCAGGAAGTTCACGGTTCACATATTGCTGAAGCCTGGCTTGGAGAATTTTGAGTATTACTTTACTAGCATGTGAGATGAGTGCAATTGTGCAGTAGTTTGAGCATTCTTTGGCATTGCCTTTCTTTGGGAAAGAGCAATATTGCATAGGAACCTGGAATGTCAGGTCCATGAATCAAGGCAAATTGGAAGTGGTCAAACAAGAGATGTCAAGAGTGAATGTCGACATTCTAGGAATCAGCGAACTCAGATGAACTGGAATGGGTGAATTTAACTCAGATGACCATTATATCTACTACTGCGGACAGGAATCCCTCAGAAGAAATGGAGTAGCCATCATGGTCAACAAGAGAGTCCGTAATGCAGTACTTAGATGCAATCTCAGAAACAACAGAATGATCTCTGTTCGTTTCCAAAGCAAACATATACACAACTACATCACAAATCACCAAAGGGGAAAAAAAAAAAAAAAGGTTGAATCTAGATTTACCAAAGTGATAAGAACAGCAGTTTCAGTCTTGAAGGGATTCAACTCTTAGAAGCTCCTCAGAGAAGTTCTGCTATCACACAGGGTTCGAATAGGAGATCTTTTATCTTCTTGACCTGAATACCTAATGAAAAGCTAAAAACAAACATCTGTACTAGCTCAAGATTGCAGTTAAATGGAAAGCAAAATTTAGAACAATAAGACCCTGATACAGATTAGTTTACAAGGGTCATATAACATTATCAGTTCTATAAATAAATAATGCCCCTGGCCAGAGTGAATAAATAGGAAGCATCGATTTCTGTATTATAAATGGCAATAGAAATGAGGATATTCACACTTACAAAAGGAATGGGCACTCTAGTACCTCAATTTAATTAAAGCATAAAATAAAATATAAGAAATCTAGAAAAATAAATATTTAGGTCAGTCTTTACTAACAGAAGTCATGGAGTAATACTATCCCTTCTGAGCACAGGAATAATTCACAACATAGCCCCTAAAGTCAAAGCGATGTGTTGAATAAGTTTTGTGTGACATTGGAATCTCTTCAGTGAGATGTGATAAATGTTTCTGGAAATGTGGTGTCAAGGATGTCATGAAGTGAGAAGCTTTGAAAAAGAAATTATTTGACAGATTTAAACCATTCTAAAGGGAAGTTTGAAGTTCTACTGAGTAGATTAAATTTGACAGAAAGTTTTAATTCAGAAACATTTAGAGGGAAATAATTTTGAAACCCTGAGATAGAGGGCAACATCTAAGATGGTCAAGTCCTGAAGCATAGTGACCCTTACCCACCCAAACACATGAGCGCGCAGGCACACACACACACACACACCACACCACCACCACCACCACCACCACCAGGTACTGCAAACTCACATGCAAGTCTTTAAGTATGTCATAAACCACCATGAATGGGAAAGAAATGTTTCAGTGCCTGGGAGGCCCACTGGGTGACCTGAACTTGGAAAACCCTCTGCTCTCTCTGCTCCCACTGGCCTCCTCCTCTTCATGGACTGGTTGGGGCGGGGTGCGGGGGGATGGCGGGAATGGGAAAAAGGAGCACATAACAAAGCAGTGGGCCTTGCTTCATCATCTTGAAAAGGGCCACTAAATAAGTCTCTAGAGTTATTCTCTTTAAATGCTGGCACTCTAACAAGACATCGGGCTTGACTCCTTATATTGGCAGATGGTAAATGAATAGAGTATGTACCGTTATCTCTAGCATATGGTATCAGCCTTTTAAGAAATTAAGTCATCTAAGTACTTTTTTGGTAAAGTTATGGGTTTTATTTTATGCAAATCAACATCCCTTCTTCCTTCTCCTCTGCTATACCACAAACTTGCCAGGGTAATTTATTCTCTAGATCCCTCTTAGAAGACAGAGATCTGAGATCACATTGATTCTAAAGAAATATCAGGGCTTCCCTGGTGGTCCAGCAGTTAAGACTCTGAACTTCCACTTCAGGAGGCACGGTTTCGATCCCTGCTTGGGGAACTAAGAGCCCACATCCCTCATGGGACAGCCAAAAAATAAAAAAAAGAAGAAGAAGAAGCATTAACTGAAGGATATTTCCTGTAGTTAGTCCTGTAGACATAAAATGCTTCTTTTTAAATACAAACTGTCTACCCAAATACCACAAAATAAATTTTTTTAGAGTGACTGCTTCCTTCTACAATCTTGGGCTCCTGTCCTGCTTAAAGCAAAGATGGAGACTTGCTATAGACCTGTACCTGTAGGAGCACACACTGAATCACTGCACACACGATGCCTTACTGCCCTCACTGGAGTGTCCTCTTGTCCTTCCATTCATTTCCTGTTCTGGGCAGCACAAAAGTTCCTGCAAAGAATTTCAGACCACAGTGGCTGTGGGATTAAAAAGGGATATGCACTAGTGGTAGTTCTTGATCTGCTGCAAAAAATAAAGCAAAACAAAGGAAAAGTTTCATCAGTTCAGTTCAGTTCAGTCGCTCCGTGGTGTCCAACTCTTTGCAACCCCATGGACTGCAGCACACCAGGCCTCCCTGTCCATCACCAACTCCTGGAGTTTACTCAAACTCATGTCCACTGAGTTGGTGATACCATCCAACCATATTATCCTCTGTCGTCCCCGTCTCCTCCCATCTTCAATATTTCCCAGAATCAGGGTCTTTTCAAATGAGTTGGTTCTTTGCATCAGGTGGCCCCAAGTATTGGAGTTTCAGCTTCAGCATCAGTCCTTCCAATGAATATTCAGGACTGATTTCCTTTAGGATGGACTGGTTGGATCTCCTTGCAGTCCAAGGGACTCTCAAGAGTCTTCTCTAACACCACAGTTCAAAAGCATCAATTCTTCAACGCTCATCTTTCTTTATAGTCCAACTCTCACACCCATACATGACTACTGGAAAAACCATAGCTTTGACTAGATGGACCTTTGTTGGCAAAGTAATGTCTCTGCTTTTTAATATGCTGTCTAAGTTGATTATAACTTTTCTTCTAAGGAGCAAGTGTCTTTTAATTTCATGGCTGCAGTCACCATCTGCAGTGATTTTGGAGCCCCCCAAAATAAAGTCTATCACTGTTTCCACTGTTTCCCCATCTATTTGCCATAAAGTGATGGACCAGATGCCATGATCTTAGCTTGCTGAATGTTGAGTTTTAAGCCAACTTTTTCACTCTCCTCTTTCACTTTCATCAAGAGGCTCTTTAGTTCTTCTTTGCTTTCTGCCATAAGTGTGGTGTCATCTGCGTATCTGAGGTTATTAATATTTCATGCTTTTATGATAGTTCATAAAAGATTCATGCTAGATGTTAAAATGCATGCTTTACAGTGGCTTGAAATTCTTTCAAGGAAACAATCAAGGAAACAGAGAAATTAGTAGGCGATGGATTAGAAATAGGTGGAAAGTGCTTTGACATGAAGGAAAACACTACCATCCTCAGGACTTTCTGACAACTGAGAAATAGAAGGGAGAAAAGATTGCGTGAGACACATCATGACTTTAAGGGATTTGAAGAGAACAGATGCAGGGACTGTGTCTCTAAGGGGATTGTGCTCAGTAACAGTGGTTCTAAATGTGTGGTCCTGGATCAGCTGGACTAGTACCTCGATCAGTATCACCTGGGACTTTTTAGAGACATTCATTCTAGGACTCTTCTTTACCTCCCTAGGTAGATGATTCGAATACTTGCTAAAGTTTGAGAACCACTAGAGTTAAATCTTCAGAGAAGGCAATGGCACCCCACTCCAGTACTCTTGCCTGGAAAATCCCATGGATGGAGGAGCCTGGTAGGCTGCAGTCCATGGAGTCTCACAGAGTCGGACATGACTGAAGTGACTTAGCAGCAGCAGCAGAGTTAAATCTTGGTGGGGCTTTCATTTCCATGTTGTACCACCCATAGTGTGTTTGTGTGCATGTGTGTTTAAAATCTTAGAAGATAATAACCTTTAATTGTTTGCTTGTTTTTGATCCATGAATGGAGGGAATAATAAAAACGAAAGTGGTGTCAGTAAATAACAACCAGTGATCTTAAAATGATACTTTGGCCATCTGATGCAAAGAGCTGACTCACTGGAAAAAACCCTGATGCTGGGAAAGACTGAAGGTAAAAGAAGAAGAGGGTGGCAGAGGATGAAATGGTTAGATAGCATCACCAACTCAGAGGAAATGAATTTGAGCAAACTCCTGAAGATAGTGAAGGACAGGGAAGCCTGGCGTGCTGCAGTCCATGGGGATGCAGACAGTCAGACACAACTTAGCGAGGGAACAACAACAATCTTAAAATGATAGAAAAAGGTCAATAAGAAAATATGCAAATTGTTTTATATATTCTTTAACTTATCAAGTGGGAGGCCCTGGAAAATCTGTTGATGTAAAAATCATATTTATTTTCATTTGGAAAGAACCTTGGGAACATCTGGTACCTTCTCATTTTACAGATGAGCAACCTGATGGGTAAGGAGTTACTGACACACCTGTGAAACAGAAATTTATAATCTAGGTTCTGAGGAAGAGGGACCACAGGTAAGTGTTCAAATTGAGTAGATATGCTTGATTTGACTAGCAAGGGCTGTTTCTTTATCCTCTTGTTCTTCTGAAGACTTTTGTATCTTTAATATTCAATGCACAGAGCACATATTTTTCAGGGTCCAATAGGCTTCTAGCAAAAAGACTTCACAAACCATCTGCTTCATCAGCCATGAGCTTCCTGTTCTTTTAAAAAAAAAAAAATAAAATATTTAACCACATTCTGTGAAATTAAATGGCTTAAATAACTGTCTTCCCTATCTCCTGGCTGCTTCCAGAGGCTGGTGGCTAAGACTCAGATCCTTAGAGGAACACATGCTCTCTGTGGAGGCCATGGATCAGTAGAGCAGACCGTGGCCCCAGCTGCAAGGCTCACTCTGCCAAGGAAATGAAAGAGCCTTTTCACTCTCTACTTCTTCCCTCCCCCATGCCAGGCATGGCACCAGCTATAGCCCCCACCATCCTTCTGTGAATGCATGCCTCAATTCTGGAAAGAAATCCTAAGCAACTTGCCCAGGGAGAATTGCTCTTGAGTGAGTGAAAGAATAAACTTTATTATAATTATTAACCACTATTATTTTATTTATGCACAATATCCCTCCTTCCTTCAGAAGGTATGTAAGAGGAGACTGTTTTTAAGGGATGGGTATCTGTCCCACCCTCTCCAGATCACAACATCTTTACAAAGCAACCGGTTGGAGAGTCAGACCTGGACCTGTGTCTCAGTCATTCCTACAGTGCTGAGTTCACCGCCTTGAACACATTAGGAGGTCCATGAATATTCGGTGAATTACTGAATGGATGTGAAAGAGGAATGAGGGAAACTGGCAGTGGAAAGCCTAGGGAAATGTTCCCACTTGTCAGATGAGGATAAATTCCTAAGAGTTGAATTCTTTGTTTTGTACCTTTAGGAGTAAAGATTCCAAGAGTACATAGGGTCATGTTAGGATTACCCTGGAATAAAGCACAGCAAACCAGATCCATATGTGTCTCTGAGTCTGGGCAAAGAGATCTTCTGTATTCTCATGAAGGAAGGTAACTTGGGTTTGGAAATGTTCCAAGTCAGAGTCCAGACAATCTTCAAAACTGGGATGACTTTGGTTCTAGTTGAAAATGAAAACTCAGTGCTAACAAAAAAGGAACAGTGAGATAACAATAGGATTTTGAGACAAATTATGTTATATTCCATCATATAACATAGAAGGCATCTGCTAATATCAAAACTATGAGAGCCCAATACCTATTACTCTGAGGAGTATAAGACTCAAGTGTCAGATAAACTTTCCCTTGCAATACTCCTAACAATTCTATTATTTTTCCTACTACCACTTCTATGATAGCTTTTAAGTGACTAAATGAATTAATAAAAAAAATTTTTTTTTCATTTTGCCTGGGCCTCTTGCTATGTAAAGTCTTAATAAACAGTGAAGTGAAAAATATGTGGACTTTTGGAAGAAAAAAAAAAGGTGGGAGGCAAATGACTTTGGAAGCAAATCAATAGCTGATTTAACTTAGAAAAAAAATAAAGTATTTCAAGAACAAATTCTGAGATTTCTTTTTTCTTAATCATCTTATTTGTGCTCAAAAAACTTACATGCAACATATTAAGATTTTATATTTTAGCTTCAGTAATATGCATCCCAGACTCGATGGACATGAGTTTGAGCAAGATTTGGGAGTTGGTGAAGGATAGGGAAGCCTGGGGTGTTGCAATCCATGGGGTTGCAAAGAGTCAGACACGACTGAGCAACTGAACTGAACTAAATAACTGATTGGAAAATTAAAACAAATATCCTTAATATATTAACAACTTGGACTTGTCTAAATATTAAATATCTCTAAGTATTAAATTTGACACATAGTAACCAACTGATTATCTTGACAAGATGTTTTAGGTTGTAACACTTTGATTTGCAAATCTTTTAGGCAAGGCATTTAAATGACATGTTAGAAATAACTTTCTATGGGCAAATTCTTAAAAATAAAGACAAGTAAAATATCTTGGATGAGAATCATAGAGATTGTGGGGAGGTAATGTTTTTGAAACTGAGTCCTCCTAAAACCAAGTTCCCTTACAGAGTTTATGGGTTCCCTTACAGAGTTTAGCCTCTTTATCCATTCTATTTCTTGTCCCACCCCTGGTCCCCTCAGGATTGAAGTATTCCACACACAAAAAAAAAGGTGGTGGTGGAGGGGAGACTGAATAAAGCAGGACCAAGGTCCATGTAAGTTTTCAGCCTTTTATAGCTAATTTATTTTTGGAACTCAGCTGCATTCCAAATTTTAGCTGGAAATTAAGTTGAGTATCATAAATGGGATCAGTACTTTACACATAATAGATACTCAGATATTTGACTGATGCTCTAAAATTGCTGATCCAGAATTCCTATGCAGGCAGGAAGTTAGAATAAAGAGAGAGATATAAAACAATGAGGAAGTATAGAGGTATGCAAGACAAGGGTGTTTGTGGCGGTGGTGGTGTGATTGTGGTGTGATAATTCTGGTGGAGGGATAGGATGAGCTTCCATAGTATTTCTGACATTTGAAATAGATCTGAAAAGCAAAGAATTGTGGAATGCAAAGTCTATCCTAGAACAGCTGAAAGTGTGATGTGGCTGGAACACAGATGTGAAGAGAGGAAGGGAAGAGGGCTGAGGCTGAGATGGAAAGTCTGACCAGATTTTATGGAAGGTCTTGGATGCCTTTGTAAAGAGTTTAGATTTATTCTCCAGGCAATATTAAAGCTTTTAAGCGAAAGAATGACATGAACAAATTACGTTTTAGAAAACTCTGGTCATAGTTGGAGAAAGAATTGGGTTAGAGAGACTAGACAGAGGAGGCTATTGCAAAAATCCTGGTAAGAAATGACAGTAGTCTGAACTAGGTCGGTGGTTGTGGGAGGTTTAAAGACATTTCAAAAGTAAAATTCACAAGGTTTGGCTGTTGATCCTGTGCAGGGAGTAAAGAAATCAGAGGGTGAGACTTCACCTCCAAAACACTGGGCACTGTAAAGTGAGGTGATGTGTCTTTAGTCCACTCATTCCACAAATATTCATCAACCACCTATTCTATTGAAGGCTTGTGCTAGATTCTGGTGCCGAAGAGGTAAAAAGTGGGTAGATATTGATAGGCAGTTCTTGGGAGAGGAAACACATGAAGAGATGCTTGGTTTTCTTAGTGATCAGTGTTGTCCATTAAGACAACAACAAAAAACATTTGTGGGGAAGACTGGCAGACTGATAAAGACTAAAAATAATAATAATATCACAGTAACATATCCCAGTTTTATAGAATAGTGTACGCACACATACACACACACACACAAACACTAATGTGCAGGAAAAATGGAAAATGTATACACTAAATTATTTATAATGGTTCTTCTCAGATAATGAGGTGGTGGTCTGGTGGCTCCTATTTAATTTCGTGTTTTTTTTTTTTTTTTTTTGCATTTATCTGTATATATTTTTAATTTAACTACGTATTACCCTATAAGCTAAAAATAACTAATAATGCTATTTCTGCTTTTGAAAAATGATCAAGAGCATTGAGAGGTAGTTAAGAGGATAGTAAGACAATAGTCCTGGGAGCAGGAAAGGTGAGTGGAAAGGGGTTGAAAGCTTGCAGAGTGGAGAGAGAGTTCAGCATCACCTGCAAGAGACAGCCGGGACATCGTGCCTGCAAGATGTAATAGGGAGGGACTTCCCTGGCAGTCCAGTCATCGACTTCACCTTCTAATGCAGGGGTTGTGGGTTCGATACCTGGTCGGGGAGCTAAGATCCCACATGCCTTGGAGCCAAAAAAAACCAAAACATAAAGCCGGAGCCACAGTGTAACAAATTCAATAAAGACTTTAAAAAATCGTAATGAATACATAAAAAGTCAGAAGAAATAGGTTAAAAAAAAGGTAATAGGGAACTAGGTACAGCTCCTAATCAGGAGAAAGACCGGGTCCTATGCACAGATCCATTTAGAGTCAGCACGAAGAATGAACTGAAGCGGGGCTGGTTAGTGTTTGGGAGATCACAGGACCTCCCATGGCAAGAGGACTCTGGTCAAATTAGATGTTTAACCTTCCTGTGCCTCCTGTACAATGGAAATAAGAATAGCAGCTGCCTTAAAGGGAGGTGCATCTTGAAACTAAGAAAGGTAAGTTTTCAGGACTTTTCACTGTTATAAGTACTAATTTTGGTAATTGTGATTTCCTTTTTTTTTTAATTTTATTTTCTTGTGGTAAGAGCACTTGACATAAGATCTATCCTCTTAGCAAAATTTTAAGTGTACAACACAGTACTGTTAATCATGGGCACAATGTCTTAAGTAGATCTTTAGAATTTGCTCATCTTGCATAATTTAAGCTACTTGTTGATTAACAACTCCCCATTTCCCCTTCTGCCAGCCCCTTGTAACCATCATTCTACTGTCTGACTCTATGAATTTGACTATTTTGGAATCTCATAGAAGTGGAATTACGTAGTATTTGTCCTTCTGAGACTGGCTTATTTCACTTCTATAATAATGTCTGTCTTCAGGTTTCATCCACGTTGCTCTATTTTGCAGGATTTTTTTTGGTACTCATACTTCTCTGTTCTTTTTCTTTACAACCCCTGAAACCATACAAGTTTCAGGCCTTGGGAAACTTGGAGCCATTTCTGATAAGGCTTAGCGTTGCGTTCAGGGTGAAATGAGCTAATCTGTGTTGAGTGTGTGACACATGGTACTTTCCACTGGAGTGTCAGCTGCTTCTATTATGTGGAGGTGGAATACAGATGGTGGGTGTGTCTAGGATGATCCCTGAGTATTCTGGCTTGGGCTGCAGCATGCTAATTTCCCATAGAGAGACTATTTAGTTTTAAAATGAAGGAATACCGGTTTAGTTTTTGATATGTTGAAATTTAAACTGAAGATAAAATATTCAGTGAGTGTACAGAAGGAAGTAAGTCAGTGAAATGGTTAGTTAGAGAGCTCAAGAGTTGTTGTCCAGGCTCTGAGTTGTGTCTGACTCTGTGACCACTGTAGCATGCCTGGCTCTTCTGTCCATGGGGATTTTTCAGGCAAGAATACAGAAGTGAGTTGCCATTTCCTTCTTCAAGGGATCTTCCTGACCCAAACCTATGGGAATCAAACCTGTGTCTCCTGCATCAGCAGGCAGATTCTTTACCACTGAGCCACAGGGGAAACCCAGAGTGCTCAAGAGAGAGGATATCAATTTGAAAATTATCCAAATACAAAAAATAGTTAACCTCACAATTATGGATGAGAAGGTCCAAGGAGCATGTGTAAAATGAAAATTGAAGAGGGCTCAGAACAGAATCCTGGGAGACACCAATCTTTAAGAATGAGTCAGATTGTGATGGTGGTTACACGAATCTATATAATTTCAAAATACTGTGCACTGCCCTACCCCACAAAAAGAGTGCATATAAAAACTGGTGAAATCCAATTAAGGTCTGCAGTTGAGTTAATAGTACTGTACTGGTGTAAATTTCATTTTTGATCATGTATTACGGTTGTGGATCAGGCGGTAAAGCGCCTGACTACAATGAGGGAGACCCGGGTTCCATCCCTGGGTCGGGAAGATCCCCTGGAGAAGGAAATGGCAATCCACTCCAGTACCATTGCCTGGAAAATCCCATGGACAGAGGAGCCTGGTAGGCTACAGTGCATGGGTCGCAAAGACTCGGACATGACTGAGCGACTTCACTTTCACTTTCAAAATGTTATTTGGGGGGAAAGTTAGCTTAAAAGTCCATGAAATCACTATTTTTGCATCTTCTTTGTTTTTATTTCAAAATTAGAAAAAATTTGAAAAAAAAAAAAGCCTTGACTGCAACATATTCACTGCAGATAGTGACCGACATACTCATTTATTAATAGATAAGGCTGATCCAAAGTTGTTGGATAATTTGGAGTAAGATATTGTGTGCTGATACTATTTTATGGTTTTATTGAGCAGCAATCTCATTTCAGGCTAAGTTCTAAAGAATGCAACCAACTGCACAAGCTAAAACAACTGTGACATTCCTGCTACAATCTGTCTCAGGTCAACAATAACCCTAAGTCTTTATAGGAACAAAATGAAAAGACTCTGGTAGAGGCAGAGAAGATCAGAGGGGAAAATTCTAGAAGGGAGTGGATCTAAGAGAGAGAGAGAAACACCTGTTCAACCCAACACTTGGTTTATTCCCAGACATTAAGAAACACTTCCATAGAAAAATTAACAAAGAAAAAGTAAACTCAATTAGTTTTTCTTTGGGGTTGTTGTTGCCTTCAGAAAAACAGAATCATTAATAATCTTTGTGTATGTGCTCAGTCGCTCAGTTGTGTCCAACTCTTTGCAAACCCATGGACTCTAGTCTGTTGGGCTCCTCTGTTCACAGAATTTTTCAGGCAAGAATACTGAATGGGTTCCCATCTTCCGGGGGATCTTCCTGATGCAGGGATTGAACCTGCATCTCTTGTGTCTCCTGCACTGGCAGGCGGATTATTTATTACTGCACCATCTGGGAAGCCCTTAATCATCTTTGGATGTGTCCTATTCTCACAGATCCTTGGGGATGTAAGGATTGTTTGAAGTGATTTAGTGCTGTGGTCTCAAAATGTGGTCTGTGGACCAGCAACATTGGCATTCCCTGGGGACCTGCCAGAAATGCAGAATCTCAGGGCCCCTCCTCAGACGTATGGAATCTGAATCTGGTATTTTTAAAGCCTTCAGAGGAAGGCTTTGCAGTTCAGAGTTCAAGCTGTGCAAGCTGAAGAATTCAAAGCCCTGGCCCAGCCAATCCTGCCCTTCCACCACATTCATAATCATCAATAGAAAATTAATAAAGAGGGCACTTCCTGCCACCATGGGAGAATAACCTCACATATGCAAAAAAGCAGTGGAATAAGATCAATTTTTAAATTGTCTAGGAACAAAATCATATGAACTATGCTCTTTATGAACTATTAGGTGGAGCCATATTAAAGTGCTTGTATCAGTGCTTTTGTATGGTTCTACACAGCAAACTCGGTGATGGTGAAGGAAAGGGAAGCCTGGCGTGCTACAGTCCATGTGGTCACAAAGAGTCAGACATGACTTAGTGACTGAACAACAATAACAACCCAATATTTGCACTATAGTAAAATTTAAAAATGAATTAAAATTTCCTCTGGTGGGGCTTTTTTTGAAAACATCAAGGATTATATGATTCAGGACTTGTATTTTTTAGTTGTTGTCAGAAAATTAAGGAATATCTCCCTTAAAAAGACAAATTCTTTTGACCATTTGAGGTTATGCTTAGTTTAATGCATTTTTCCCAGAAGTTTGAGATAATGCAGATGGTATGCATTATTCAAAAGACTGGAGTATAAACATAATTTTATTTGCTTTCAGTTGAAACCAGTTATATTATATTAGTATTGAAGCTGATAATAGACAACATTACTAAGTGAATATGCAATACTGCTTCCCAAGTAGCTCAAATGGTAAAGAATCTGCCTGCAATGCCAGAGACTCGGTTGGATCCCTGGGTTGGGAAGATCCCCTGGAGAAGGGCATGTCAACCCACTCCAGTATTCTTGCTTGGAGAATCCCATGGACTGGGGAACCTGGTGGGCTACAGTCCATGGGGTCACAAAGAGTTGGACATGACTGAGCAACTAATACACACACATACACATGCATTTTAGCTCCATGTTCGTATGTCTGTGCCTAAAGTAAGTATTAGAGAAATACAGCAACTCTCATGATAATTCTCAGAGAGGGCAATGGCAACCCACTCCAGTACTCTTGCCTGAAAAATCCTGTGGACAGAGGGGCCTGGTAGGCTACAGTCCATGGGGTTTCGAAGAGTCGGACACGACTGAGCGACTTCACTTTCACTTTTCACTTTCATGCACTGGGCATGAAAGGCAATGGCAACCCACTCCAGTGTTCTTGCCTGGAGAATCCCAGGGACGGCGGAGCCTGGGGGGCTGCTGTCATGGGGTCATACAGAGTCAGACACGACTGACGTGACTTAGCAGCAGCAGCAAGTTATTTCTGGGCAGAGTAATCTAATTATAGATTTCCAAGTTGTTAGTGAACTTCTACAGACTGCATGGCATCTCAAAATGTTCTTTGTCTATGAAAGTATTAAATAAAGGACTTCAGGGAATAATAGGAAAAGGGTCACTTTGGGTTGAAAGTAGTGACTGTTCCAACACAACAATAGAAATATAGATGTGAAATTTCAGAATTTAAGGGCAAGGGGAGGAGGTGGGCTGTACTCTTGCCACTTTATGTTAAAAAAAAAACTTTTTCATTTGACAAGTTGATTCACTTGCCTACATGGCACAGCATATTTCTTCAAAGATTTTCACCGATCTGTAAAATGGAGAGAGTGGTATCCACAGGATGGCCCTGAGAGGGAAATGGCGTAATATATATACAAAGTGCCCAGCACCGTGTGAGGTTCCTGAGAAACACTAAACAGTTGGTAGTTCTCTTATGTGCAGTCCTTCTCCAATGTCTCCTATCTCAGTAACAGCACCTGGAGGCACAGCCAGTTGGTTAATCTCCAATCTGAAAACTATGCTTAATCCCTTCCCCTCCATATCTCCTCTCCACTCCCAAACTCCAGGGAACTTATTCAGTTCAGTTCAGTCGCTCAGTCGTGTCCAACTCTGTGACCCCATGGACTGCAGCATACCAGGCTTCCCTTTCCATCACCAACTCCCAGAGCTTGCCCAAACTCATGTCCATCGAGTCGGTGATGCCATCCAACCATCTCATCCTCCCTTGACCCCTTCTTCTCCTGCCTTCAATCTTTCCCAGCATCAGGGTCTTTTCCAATGAGTCAGTTCTTCGCATCAGGTGGCCATAGTATTGGAGCTTCAGCTTCAGCATCAGTCCTTCCAATGAGTATTCAGGACTGGTCTCCTTTAGGATGGACTCATTGGATCTCCTTGCAGTCCAAGGGACTCTCAAGAGTCTTCTCTAGCACCACAGTTCAAAAGCATCAATTCTTCGGTACTCAGCTCTCTTCACAGTCCAACTCTCACATCCATACGTGTGTATATATATATATATATATATATATATAATATTAAAATCACCCAAGTAACTGCCAAGTAGCTACCATTTATTCAGCATCTATTATGTTCAAAGTATTTTTAAAATTTAACAACATCTTAAATAGTGCTTACAATATACCAGGCACATTTAATTTAATGGAACAAATTTTTTCCTAAGCACTTTACACACGGTAACTCATCAAGTAGTTATTATCATTACCTCATTTTACTTGCAAGAAAATGGTGATACAGATGGGTAAAGTAAATTTGCCTAAGATCATAGAGCTGACGTGGGGACTCAGAGGTTGAATTCGGGTAGCTGGTTTTAGGCTGTGAGCTCTTAACCACTCCAATCTGCTGCCTCTTTGTAGGGTACAGAGTGTGGCATACATTATCTTTCTTATTGGTCAGGACAGTCTTCCAAAGTAGTTATTGTTATCCCAGTTATGTAAAGGTGAGAACTGAAGCTTTGACAGTAAATTGCCTATGTTTATGTCAAGGGAACATTTCATGCAAAGATGGGCTCGATAAAGGACAGAAATGGTATGGACCTAACAGAAGCAGAAGATATTAAGAAGAGATGGCAAGAATACACAGAAGAACTGTACAAAAAAGATCTTCACGACCAAGATAATCACGATGGTGTGATCACTCACCTAGAGCCAGACATCCTGGAATGTGAAGTCAAGTGGACCTTAGAAAGCATCACTACGAACAAAGCTAGTGGAGGTGATGGAATTCCAGTTGAGCTATTTCAAATCCTGAAAGATGATGCTGTGAAAGTGCTGCACTCAATATGCCAGCAAATTTGGAAAACTCAGCAGTGGCCACAGGACTGGAAAAGGTCCGTTTTCATTCCAATCCCAAAGAAAGGCAATGCCAAAGAATGCTCAAACTACCGCACAATTGCACTCATCTCACACGCTAGTAAAGTAATGCTCAAAAATCTCCAAGCCAGCCTTCAGCAATACGGGAACCATGAACTTCCAGATATTCAAGCTGGTTTTAGAAAAGGCAGAGGAACCAGAGATTAAATTGTCAACATCTGCTGGATCATGGAAAAAGCAAGAGAGTTCCAGAAAAACATCTATTTCTGCTTTATTGACTATGCCAAAGCCTTTGACTGTGTGGATCACAATAAACTGTGGAAAATTCTGAAAGAGATGGGAATACCAGACCACCTGACCTACCTCTTGAGAAAACTATATGCAGATCAAGAAGCAACAGTTAGAACTGGACATGGAACAACAGACTGGTTCCAAAGAGGAAAAGGAGTATGTCAAGGCTGTATATTGTCACCCTGCTTATTTAACTTATATGCAGAGTACATCATGAGAAACACTGGGCTGGAAGAAGCACAAGCTGGAATCAAGATTGAGATGACACCACCCTTATGGCAGAAAGTGAAGAGGAACTAAAAAGCCTTTTGATGAAAGTGAAAGAGGAGAGTGAAAAAGTTGGCTTAAAGCTCAGCATTCAGAAAATGAAGATCATAGCATTGGGTCCCATTACTTCATGGGAAATAGATGGGGAAACAGTGGAAACAGTGTCAGACTTTATTTTTTTGGGCTCCAAAATCACTACAGATGGTGACTGCAGCCATGAAATAGCCATAAAAGACGCTTACTCCTTGGAAGGAAGATTATGACCAACCTAGATAGCGTATTGAAAAGCAGAGACATTACTTTGCCAACGAAGGTCCATCTAGTCAAGGCTATGGTTTTTCCAGTAGTCAGGTATGGATGTGAGAGTTGGACTGTGAAGAAAGCTGAGCGCTGAAGAATTGATGCTTTTGAACTGTTGTGTTGGAGAAGACTCTTGAGAGTCCCTTGGACTGCAAGGAGATCCAACCAGTCCATTCTAAAGGACACCAGCCCTGGGATTTCTTTGGAAGGACTGATGCTAAAGCTGAAACTCCAATACTTTGGCCACCTCATGTGAAGAGTTGACTCATTGGAAAAGACTCTGATGCTGGGAGGGATTGGGGGCAGGAGGAGAAGGGGATAACAGAGGATGAGATGGCTGGATAGCATCACTGACTCTATCGACGTGAGTTTGAGTGAACTCCGGGAGATGGTGATGGATAGGGAGGCCTGGTGACCTGCGATTCATGGGGTCACAAAGAGTCGGACATGATTGAGCGACTGAACTGAACTGAACTGATGTAGGTAGTAGGTAAAACTGGCAAGGATTCAAACATAAGCACATTTTGATAGTTCATGATTCTATGTTTATTTTTGGAACTAAATTGAAGAAACCCCTGAATTTCTAGTCTTGGTAAAATTTTCTTTACTAGGATGTTTCAGATTCTTCCAAAATATGTTACCCCTTGGGATTTAGATAACCAACGAGACACTATCTTATAGTAGGAAATGCTAACTTTTAAAAAATATATACTTATTTTCCTTTACTCATTTGGCTGCTCCAGGTCGTAGTTGCAGCTTGCAGGGTCTTTTAGTTGTGGCACGAGAACTCTTAGCTGTTGCATGCAGGCTCTAGTTCCTTGACCAGGGATCAATCCTGGACCCCCTGCATTTGGAGCTCAGAGTCTTAGCCACTGGACCACCAGGAAGGTCCCAGAAATGCTAACATTTTAAAGTCAAAAATTCCAGTTTAAATTGTAGTTCTACCACTTTACTAGCCTTGAGATTTTGATCAATTACTGAATGTTAATAAACCTCATTCCATACTGTTTGGGGAAATTCAAAGATATAATAAGGAAACTACTCATACTGAAATACAGTAGTAAAAATGTCAATTTCAACAAAATAATTCTGAAAACAATCTTTGGGAATCTTGGCTTTGTCAGGTACTTGCTGTGTGGTTTAGAATGTATAAACCTTCTGAGCTTCCATTTCTTCATCTGACAATTGCCTTCTTATTCCTGGTTCATAGAAGGTGAAATAAAATGAAGTAGGTAAAATGGCCAGTAGAGGACCTTCCACAGGGTTGGTCTACACAAAAAAGATATTTATTACTATAGCCCCAAATTTGTTTTTTCAAAAAATTTAATAGAAACTGTTTTTATCTGAGTTAATCAAATTCCAAAAACTCTTAAATTACTCTGATGGAGTAATTTATAGACTCTGAGAGCAGGCTTAATATATATACACAGTTTCCTATGGACTGGTTTAAACATGATTTTGTTAGTATTTTAATTTCTGTTACTTTAGAATTGCCTAAGAAGCACCCTGCTGTTACAATTAAGTCTTGTGACTAAATAAAGATCAGTGATGCTTAGTTATGCTGTGAGCTGATAACCCAAGGACTTGTCTATATGCAAATTAAACTAAAGAAATGTTTTGGATGGCAGAACTGGCTCTTTTAAAAGAAATAAGCATCCTCAAGATCACCCTCTATCCAGAATATGATTTTTTAAAAGCCAATAACTTTGTTGTTGGTAATAATAAGTGTTCCAGACAAACTGGGACTGTAGGAAAAGAAAATAATCCAAATTTATTGGATTTCTTATCTTCACATATTAATTATGACACCAAGTCATTGCAGATGTATTATAGGAAGATGAATATTGTTTAAAGTTTGCATTACTTTAGGAAAAGAAACTTTATTTTTAAAGCAACATCACCAGTTAGAAATCCAAACATGCAAAAAAGACTAAGAAACACAGTCTGTTCAGGAAATAAATATGATTGAACAATAAAGAAAGAATTTCTGGATAGAATTGTTTGAAGTTTTAAATTGTAAAGTGTAATCCTTGGTGTATTTTTACAAAATTTCATAAAATAGCAGACTTTGTTTTCCCCTATGAATAGCATCTTTTCTTCTGAACTCTCTGTGAACTGATGCATTCAAATCTGTGTCCAGTATTGTGTCATCTGCTGTAACATCAGTTCTGGGGACAATCAGGCTAGGATGGATCTGCCCCAAGTAATGAAAGTGCTGAGGATGGAATTTCTGGACCTAGATCTTTCCATTCAAATCGCCTGAATATTGCCAGAAAAGACTTAGCTGTTCTATAAGGGGAATCCCCCCAAGACAATCAAGGATGTCCAATAATGAATTCCTGGTGTTCAGTGGATTTTAGTAGCAACTCATTGCACAGTTTTCTTTCAAAAAAAAACAAAACATAATTAAGATTTATACAATTTTCACAGAAGAGTAGGATACAAATTCTATTCAAGTGCCAAAGACTATCAACTAGGAGGCACTGGAACATAACCAGGGACATAAAACAAGGTACAAAAATTGCATGGCCTAAAGGTACTAAAGTCAGAGTCTATTCTCTTAACACTGTGGAATTATGTTAGAAATCAATATCAAAATGTATTTGAAAACAACTCACATATTCTCAAGTGCAATGTGACATTTACCAAGAGAGATCTTTGACTTAGTCATTGAAAGTCTTAATAAAGTTAGAAGACTGAAAAAACACAGAGGGGGTGATTGCAGAGAAGAAAATATTTAAATGAGAAAATTAATATGAAAGATAACTTAAAAACTCCAGGCATTTGGAAATTAAATGTCCACTTTTAAATGATGAGTGTATTTATGAAGCCATAATAAGGAAAATTAGAACAGTATAGAAATGTATAATAACAGTATAAAAATGAAAAGAGAATTTACCGGAATTTGTTGCATGCTGCTCAATGCAACTAAATACAATGCAGAATCTTGAATAAGATATGAAAACAAATAATAGACACTAGCATGACATTTTGTGAAATTTAAACAAAACTCTGTACTTTAGTTAATAACACTGTATCACATGTTAATTTCCTGTTCTTTTTTTTTTTAACAATTGTATTTATATTCTCAGAACTGAATTAGAAGTTTTAAGCCTCATTCAAAATTTTTTTTGAAAATCGCTAAGATGATAATCTTTCTAGACTTTTAGCAGTAATACTAGATGCCAGAATACATGGAACTATGTCGGTTTTGAGTCATCACACATTTTTCTTCCCAACTTCCCCATAGGTAATATACTCAAGAGGGAGAAGGGGCTAACATATAACTAGCCAACCAGCACTAAAGATACCCTCTTCCCTTTATGCTTGTCATCCCTAATTACACAGAACTTGGAAAACCTTTACACATGTACATGGAGTACTTAAATATAACCACCATTTTTGCTATAGAGAAAAAGAAACAACTTCACTGTTTTATCAAGGGGTTTTCTCACATTCCACTCACAGGTTTCTCCTACAGAAAGACAAGCAGTGTTTAAATAGAAGTTTAGACTTCGTATGTATCCTTGATGGTCTTAGACTGAAGGGCACTGACATTTCCTTTGAGCCTCCATCTCCACCTCTTGTAGAAAATCTGACGATCTCATCCACATGTCCAGACATTCCCAAGGCATTCACAGTCTACAGGACACTTCTGTTTCTGAGATTATGCCTTCCCTGGTTTAGTTCTGTTCAGCATCAACTGTATATTTGTCTTGTTCTGGACAATGTAAGCAAGATGGATATTGAAATTTTAGAGAAATTTCCCAAAATTTTTAGTTCAAATTAAACAAAAACAAAGCACAATGCATTTCGTTTCTTTCTTTCTTTCTTTTCTTTTTTGGCAAACTACACTAAGGATTCAGGAAATTTAGGTTTCTTAATCACAAATCAAAACAGAATCAAATGCAATATGAGGTAAATTTTTTTCTTTTGAGGTTTTTTGTCAGTCTACTGGGTTGCTTGCCTTCTTCTCTCTTCTGAGTGTGCACTGCTTCTCATTTTTCATTCCACCTGCTGCCAATCTCTGCTCATTTCTAATCTGTAACAGTATTACAAAATGCTATGCATATTCTTTCATTTATTTCTCTCTTATTTGCCTGTGTCTTTAGGCACTCATGTGTACTTGCTCAGTAGCTTCAGTCATGTCTGACTTTTTGCGACCCTATGGACCCTAGATAGGCCACCAGGCTCCTCTTTCCATGGAATTCTCCAGGCAAGAATACTGGAGGAGGTTGCCATGCCATCCCATGGACTACAGCACTCCAGGCTTCCCTGTCCTTCATCATCTCCCAGAATTTGCTCAAACTCATGTCCACTGAGTCAGTGATGCCATCCAACCGTCTCATCCTCTGTTGTCCCCTTCTCCTCCTGCCTTCGGTCTTCCCCAGAATTGGGGTCTTTTCCAATGAGTCAGCTCTTTGCATCAAGTGGCCAAAGTATTGGAGCTTCAACTTCAACATCAATCCTTCCAATGAATATTCAGGACTGATTTCCTTTAGGACTGACTGGTTGGATCTCCTTCCTGTCCAAGGGACTCTCAAGAGTCTTCTCCAGCACCATAGTTCGAAGGCATCGGTTCTTTGAGTTTTTCCAAGATATCAATTCTTCGGCGCTCAACGTTCTTTATAGTCCAACTCTCAACATCCATACATGACTACTGGAAAAACCGTAGCTTTGACTATATGGACCTTTGAGGGTAAAGCAATATCTCTGCTTTTTAACAGAGACGTATTAATACATATGCTGCTGCTGTTGCTGTAAGTCGCTTCAGTTGTGTCCGACTCTGTGCAACCCCATAGACGGCAGCCCACCAGGCTCCCCCGTCCCTGGGATTCTCCAGGCAAGAACACTGGAGTGGGTTTCCATTTCCTTCTCCAATGCATGAAAGTGAAAAGTGAAAGGGAAGTCGCTCAGCCGTGTCCGACTCTTCATGACCCCATGGACTGCAGCCTACCAGGCTCCTCTGTCCAAAAATTTTCCACTTGAGAGTACCAGAGTGGTGTGCCATCGCCTTCTCCAATTTATACATATAAATATATGGAAAATAAGGTACTTTACTGAGCATGTCATTAACCTCTTTATAATATAAAAAGTATCAACTTGATCAGAACAAAGCCAAATCAGGTTAGTAAGAAATGTTAAAAGAATTGCTTTCCGTAGTTTAATTAATAGGTTCTTTTTAAAAGATATTTATGTATTTGCTAAAGAAACCAACTAAAGATCCTCTAGAGAAGGAAATGGCAACCCACTCCAGTAATCTTGCCTGGAAAATTCCATGGATAGAGGAGCCTGGTGGGCTACAGTCCGTGATGTGGCAGAGTTGGACATGACTGAGCACACACCCATGCAGGAATCCTTTCATGTCTGATGACTGGAATCATTTGAAATAGATTTGCTTCTAGCCCTATATATTTCAAACGTTGTTTCTCTTCCATCAGTCTTTTGATGCTGTGTACTGTAGGACACGTTCATAGAGCAATATGACCCTTAGCTGGCATCTTTATGTTAAATGGCAACAGATAAGCCAGCAGAATAGGAATTTCCCTGGAAGTCAGTGCTACAACAGGATGGCTAGCAATAACACAATCACACACAGAAGCAACTATAAACATATCTCATAATTAAATGCACAACATTGACGGTGCTAAAGCCTTTGATTGTGTGGATCACAACAAAGTGTGGAAAATTCTTAAAGAGATGGGAATACCAGACTACCTTAACTGCCTCCTGTGAAACCTGTATGCAGATCAAGAAGCAACAATTAGAACCAGACATGAAACAACAGACTGGTTCCAAATTGGAAAGGAATATGTCAAGGCTGTATATTTTCACCCTGCTTATTTAACTTCTATGCAGAGTACATCATGAGAAACGCTGGGCTGGATGAAGCACAAGCTGGAATCAAGATTGCCAGGAGAAATAGCAATAACCTCAGATATGCAGATAACACCACCCTTATGGCAGAAAACAAAGAGGAACTAAAGAGCCTCTTGATGAAAGTGAAAGAGGAGAGTGAAAAAGTTGGCTTAAAGCTCAACATTCAGAAAACTAAGATCATGGCATCTGGTCCCATCACTTCATGAAAGATAGATGGGGAAACAGTGGCTGACTTTATTTTTCTGGGCTCCAAAATCACTGCAGATGGTGACTGCAGCCATGAAATTAAAAGACGCTTACTCCTTGGAAGGAAAGTTATGGCCAACCTAGACAGCATATTCAAAAGCAGAGACATTACTTTGCCAACAAAGGTCTGTCTAGTCAAAGGTATGGTTTTTCCAGTGGTCATGTATGGATGTGAGAATTGGACCATAAAAAAGTAGAGCACCGAAGAATTGGTGCTTTTGAACTGTGGTGTTGGAGAAGACTCTTGAGAGTCCCTTGGACTGCAAGATCAAACCAGTCCATCCTAAAGGAAATCAGTCCTGAATATTCATTAGAAGGACTGATGCTGGAGCTGAAACTCCAATACTTTGGCCACCTGATGGGAAGAACCAATTCATTAGAAAAGACCCTGATGCTGGGAAAGATTGAAGGCAGGAGGAGAAGGGGACAGCAGAGGATAATATGGTTGGATGGCATCAACGACTCAATGGACATGAGTTTGAGCAAGCTCTGGGAGATGATGAAGGACAGGGAAGCCTAGAGTGCTGCAGTCCATGGGGTCGCAGAGTTGGACACAACTGAGGGACTGAACAACAACAACAACCAACTCCACTTCTCCTTGAAAGTGAAAGTATAAGTTGCTCAGTTGTGTCCAACTCTTTGAGACCCCTTTGACTGTAGCCCACCAGTCCATGGAATTCTCCAGGCAAGAGTACTGGAGTAGATAGCTATTCCCTTCTCCAGGGACCCATGGATAAAACCCAGGTCTCCTGAATTGTGGGTAGATTCTGAGCTACCAGGGAAGCCTAGATCTCAAATGCGCTGCAGTCATGTAAACACCAAGGACAGGAAGGGAAGTCAAGTGTAAAGAGTCTGTGGTCTTAACTGATTGTGACTAAACTCTTTTTTCTTTCTGCAAATTTTAGTAAAACATACAGGTAAGCACATTTTAAGTGCTACCTTGGAAGAAGCCTGTGCAAATAGCCTGTGCAAATAAAGGACCTTAACAGTTAACCAAATAGCCCACATTATGGTGATAACTTAAAATAGAGTGGTAATGTTTAAAGGGCTACAAAATTAATCAAGTTATACAGGATAAAACACAGAGAGGAAAACTTAAATATGAGTTTAGTTTTTGTGGATTTTCAGTAAGGCAATTAAAACCCGCCTTATTGAGAGTGTCAATTCTGCCTTAACAGCATAAGGCACTCTGCAGACCACTCCCCCAAAAGATCTGAAATCAGAAGAACACAGAGAGTTGGTGGTATTTAAATCGAGTCACTCCCTCCTTCCTTCTACCCTCCCACCCCCTCCTCTCCCACTTCCCAGACCTAGGAGTGCTTCCCACGCCACTGCTAGGTGTGGCTCCCACTCCCCACACCTGGCAGTGGGGTGCTGTCTGTCTAGGAGGGTCAGGGGCACCAGCGATCCTCCTGCCCCAGTTACCTGGTGCTGAAGCGGAGTTCTGAGTGAGTGTAGCAGTCACGTGGGGGTTCCCTCCTTGTGCCCAGCCACCACTAGAGGTATTCAGGCACTCCCTTGAATGTGGCATTACTAAGGATACTGGGACCTCAGTGTTACCAGATGGTCTGTGTTAATAAAGCCTTTTTGGTGTTCGTCCCAGAAATTGAGGAGGTAAATAACATTATAACTTCGTGACAGATATTTTGGCTGTCAAGTGATTTTCAGTTTTTTAATTTAAAAAATGGAATAAGGATCCACTGGAGTAAAATACAAATTTGCATGATGTATCATAGTGATATGCAGCATAAGATTTGATAGTTTAAAGAATTGAATGACGATGCTGTTATAAAATTCCTTCTGTTAATTTTATTTTGTTTATGCAAGCAGTTTCTCAAGCTTTACATTTTTAAATGTTAAAAGTGGATAGAACCGATGCTAAATCCTGTCCCATTCTAAAAATAAATGATCAGATCAGATCAGTCGCTCAGTCGTGTCCAATTCTTTGCGACCCCATGAATCGCAGCACGCCAGGCCTCGCTGTCCATCACCAACTCCCGGAGTTCACTCAAACTCATGTCCATTGAGTCGGTGATGCCATCCAGCCATCTCATCCTCTGTCGTCCCCTTCTCCTCCTGCCCCCAATCCCTCCCAGTATCAGAGTCTTTTCCAATGAGTCAACTCTGCGCATGAGGTGGCCAAAGTATTGGAGTTTCAGCTTTAGCATCATTCCTTCCAAAGAAATCCCAGGGCTGATCTCCTTCAGAATGGACTGGTTGGATCTCCTTGCAGTCCAAGGGACTCTCAAGAGTCTTCTCCAACACCACAGTTCAAAAGCATCAATTCTTCAGCACTCAGCCTTCTTCACAGTCCAACTCTCACATCCATACATGACCACAGGAAAAACCATAGCCTTGACTAGATGAACCTTTGTTGGCAAAGTAATGTCTCTGCTTTTCAATATGCTATCTAGGTTGGTCATAACTTTCCTTCCAAGGAGTAAGTGTCTTTTAATTTCATGGCTGTAGTCACCATCTGTAGTGATTTTGGAGCCCAGAAAAATAAAGTCTGACACTGTTTCCACTGTTTCCCCATCTATTTCCCATGAAGTGGTGGGACTGGATGCCATGATCTTCATTTTCTGAATGTTGAGCTTTAAGCCAACTTTTCCACTCTCCACTTTCACTTTCATCAAGAGGCTTTTTAGTTCCTCTTCACTTTCTGCCATAAGGGTGGTGTCATCTGCATATCTGAGGTTATTGATATTTCTCCCAGCAATCTTGATTCCAGCTTGTGTTTTTTCCAGCCCAGCATTTCTCATGATGTACTCTGCATATAAGTTAAATAAACAGGGTGACAATATACAGCCTTGACGAACTCCTTTTCCTATTTGGAACCAGTCTGTTGTTCCATGTCCAGTTCTAACTGTTGCTTCCTGACCTGCATACAGAGTTCTCAAGAGGCAGGTCAGGTGGTCTGGTATTCCCATCTCTTTCAGACTTTTCCACAGTTTTATTGTGAACCACACAGTCAAAGGCTTTGGCATAGTCAAAAAAGCAGAGATAGACGTTTTTCTGGAACTCTCTTGCTTTTTTCGATGATCCAGCGGATGTTGGCAATTTGATCTCTGGTTCCTCTGCCTTTTCTAAAACCAGCTTGAATATCTGGAAGTTCGTGGTTCACATATTGCTGAAGCCTGGCTTGGAGAATTTTGAGCATTACTTTACTAGCGTGTGAGATGAGTGCAATTGTGCGGTAGTTTGAGCATTCTCTGGCATTGCCTTTCTTTGGGATTGGAATGAAAACCGACCTTTTCCAGTCCTGTGGCCACTGCTGAGTTTTCCAAATTTGCTGGCATATTGAGTGCAGCACTTTCACAGCATCATCTTTCAGGATTTGAAATAGCTCAACTGGAATTCCATCACCTCCACTAGCTTTGTTCATAGTGATGCTTTCTAAGGCCCACTTGACTTCACATTCCAGGATGTCTGGCTCTAGGGCAGTGATCACACCATTGTGATTATATGGGTCATGAAGATCTTTTTTGTACAGTTCTTCGGTGAATTCTTGCCATCTCTTCTTAATATCTTCTGCTTCTGTTATGTCCATACCATTTCTGTCCTTTATCGAGCTCATCTTTGCATGAAATGTTCCTTTGGTATCTCTGATTTTCTTGAAGAGATCCCTAGTCTTTCCCATTCTGTTGTTTTCCTCTATTTCTTTGCATTGATCACTGAGGAAGGCTTTCTTATCTCTTCTTGCTATTCTTTGGAACTCTGCATTCAGATGTTTATATCTTTCCTTTTCTCCTTTGCTTTTCACTTCTCTTCTTTTCACAGCTATTTGTAAGGCCTCCCCAGACAGCCATTTTGCTTTTTTGCGTTTCTTTTCTATGGGAATGGTCTTGATCCCTGTCTTCTGTACAATGTCACGAACCTCATTCCATAGTTCATCAGGCACTCTATCTATCAGATCTAGGCCCTTAAATCTATTTCTCACTTCCACTGTATAATCATAAGGGATTTGATTTAGGTCATACCTGAATGGTCTAGTGGTTTTCCCTACTTTCTTCAATTTAAGTCTGAATTTGGCAATAAGGAGTTCATGATCTGAGCCACAGTCAACTCCTGGTCTTGTTTTTGCTGACTGTATAGAGCTTCTCCATCTTTGGCTGCAAAGAATATAATCAATCTGATTTTGGTGTTGACCATCTGGTGATGTCCATGATAGTCATCCACAAATACATGAATCAATTGAAGAAGTCTCTATCACCTTATCAGGGTATATTTCCAGTAAATATATACTCTTTGTTCAATAAATGTTTATCCAAATGTATAATACATATAATATAAATAATAGTCAATCAAAGAGTTGTTATTTTTTTCTGGCTGCACCCTGCAGCTTGTGGAATCTTAGTTCCCCAACCAGGGACTGAACCCAAGGCCTCAGCAGTGAGAATGTGGAGTCCTAACCACTGGATCACCAGGAAATTCCCCAGTAGATATTTTTAAACTGTTTAAATATAATTTAAATATCATAAAATTCACTCATTTTAAATATGCAATTCAAGTGAATTTCATTGTACTTACAGAGCTGTACAACCATCATCACAATCTAATTTTAGAACATCTTCATCATCCTAAAGGAAAAACCTCCTGTCCATTTACAGTCAATTCCATTACCAAGCCCAGCTCTCGGTAACCAATAATCTACTTTTTGCCTCTTTATATTTGCCTTTCAAAGAAAAATCATTGAAAAAGAAATTTATGTTCATGTCTGGCTTCTTTCACTGAGTATAATGTTTTTGAGGGTCATCCATGTTGTGGAAACTTTGGGAATAGAATATTTCATTGTAGTGATATACTGCATTTTCAAAGATCAGTTCATTGGCTGATTGACATTTGGGTTGTTTTCACTTTTTGGCTGTTTTAAATAAGGTTGCTATGAACATTTCTGTCAAGTCCTCTTGTGCACTTTGTATGTGTATACAAGTATTTATATTATTGTTTGTATTATATGTAAACTATTTCCAGAACTAGACAGAATTCAACATCCTATTTCAATATTGATATTTATAGATGTGAAAACTGAGAAACTCTAGCCACCTAAACACACTGTTAATAAATATATAGGTGTAGAAAGAGTTTTATAACAGCAGCATCTCCCAATATTTTGAACCAAGTAAAATGAAAACATATGTCTATAGAATTTCACCTATAAGAGGAGTTTCTAGGTCATATAGTAATGGTAAGTCTATGTATAACCTTTTAAGAAACAAACTTTTTCAAAAAATGACTGCATCATTTTACATTGCTACTAGTAATGCATGAGGTTTGAATTTCTCCACATTTTTGTACGACACTAGTTAGTGTCTTTTTATTACAACCATTCTAGTGAGTAAGTAACGGCATCTCGTTATGTTTTTGACTTGCATTTCCTGAAAGACTAATGACATTGAGAATCTTTTCATGGACATTTGTATATCTTCGGAGAAATACCTATTCAAATCTTTTGCCCACTTAAAATTTTATTACTTAGCTTGTTGATTATTAGATTATAACTAACCTAATAACTTTCATATGTTTGAAATACAAGTAAAATATGATGATTCAAAAATATATTCTCAGTCTGTATGTTGTACTTTCGATTTCTTGATGGTGTTTTTTGAAGAGCAAATTGTTTTCATTTTGATGACATACAATTTACCTTTTTTTTTTTTTTCTTTTTATTGCTTATATTTTGGGGATAACCAGAATAAATATCAGGGTAAATTTTCATCAAGTGATATGGAAACATGAAAGTGAAAGAAAGTGAAGTAACTCAGTCGTATCCAACTCTTTGTGACCCCGTGGACTATAGCCCGCCAGGCTCTTCTGTCCATGGGATTCTCCAGGCAAGAATACTGGAGTGGGTTGCCATTCCCTTCTCCAGGGGATCTTCCCAACCCAGGGATCGAACCCAAGTCTCCTGCATTGCAGGCAGATGCTTTATCCTCTGAGCCACCAGGGAAGCCCCATGGAAACATGAGTTTAGGGCAAAAAGGAATGGGTATTTCCCTAGTGGTTCAGTGGCTAACTCTCTGTGCTCCCAAATCAGGGGGCACAGGTTTGATCCCTGGTCAGGGAACTAGATCCCACATGCCACAACAAAAGATCCTGTCTGAGATCTACAGGATCTACAACTAAGACTTGGTGCAGCTAAATAAATAAATAAATAAAAAGAAGAAAAGGAATGGGGTAACATTTTCTTCTATTAAAGAAATGCTTGTCATAGTTTTAAAAATTGATGATGATATAAAACTATCTGGTATTTAGGCTCTACTGGCTACAATTAAAAGTTATGTATCTCTTATTTTAGAATGTCAAGTTACTAGAAAACAATTTGTATCCTTTACAACTCTTTAAGTGAGATGAAAATTTTTGATGCTCAATCAAAAATGAGGGAGAAGGTACATAGTCACAGTTTCTCATAATTCTTTTTAAGGTGTATAAGAAAAATCATTTAAAACCACTGTATTAATGTATACCACCCCCACCCCCTATAGGTTTTTCTCTTTGGGATGGATGGCTGTTATCTTTTTGAGATTTCAGAGAACTATTAACACCAAATGGAACTACCAAATTTTAAACTCAAAAGCCTCCCCCAATAGTCATCCAATATTTCCCATCATTAATTTTGACTGAAAGAAAGTGAAAGTCGCTCAGTGGTGTCCAATTCTTTGGGATCCCATGGACTATACAGTCCATGGAATTCTCCAGGCCAGAATACTGGAGTGGGTAGCCTTTCTCGTCTCCAGGGGATCTTCCCAACCCAGGGATCGAACCCAGGTGTCCCGCATTGCGGGCAGATTCTTTACCAGCTGAGCCACAAGGGAAGCCCAAGTTTGACCGGAGTAACAATTCATCTGGAATTAAGTCACTGCCATTCTCAAACAAGTCACTTAGCTAGTCTTAAGAGCTCAGGGCACTATATATAGACTTTAATGCAAGTCTATTCAAGACTGTAAAATCTGCCATCTGCAGATTGAAGAAAAACATACAATCTAAAAGTTTCAAGATTAAGTTTTATACCAGACTCTTACTAAAGGCTATTGCCCTGGAGACAGCCTCTTAGATAATTTTGAAAAACTGCTCTGAAGAATCAGGGAGAAAGAAACCAGAATATGTAGTTTTGTGGAGTGTTTTCCCCTTAAGGGGAAAAAACGTGGAACTTCAAAAGATTACTGCTAATCACAAAGAACAGATTAAAGTTCATGATCTTAGTCCCTTTCTCTATATCAGAAGATGCAAGAGTCTGGGTTCATCTTTAGATAGGCATCTTCACTATCTAGGACCAGTAACCAAAGCACAGACCCGCTGTTGTGTTTTTCTCCATCCTAAACTCGCCTCGGGGCTCATGTGAGGGGGCAGGGGCGGCTGCACTGGCTTGATCCTTGCAGAACTGGAAAATCAGGCAACATTCCCTGTCCACGCACCGAAACTATCTTATTAACTTTAAAGAACATTTAAAGAAGCCTATGTTTACTTTGATATTCCTTTTGACTTTCCATGATCATAAATGGAATCAGCACATTTGCTATTTAACCTTAGCAGTCAGGAACTTTTTTTTTTTTTTACCGTGCTGTTTCTACAAACTTTTAGCACACACGGCCCCCCCTAACCATCAAGCCTCAACGCCCACCGCTCTGTACCACTCCCTCCCGCGGCCTGGGGTCCGCAAGAGAGTAAGAGACTGCGCAAGCGCCGGACTGTCGACGTGGCCGGGAGACCCTAGTTGGGGAGTCCGCGCTGAGTCGCTGGCTCAAGTGGTTCTTCCCTGGCCTTCGGCCCTTTATTTTTTACTCCCTCTAGAGTTTTATGGTGACTCAGACATTCCAAGTGGACTGACTTCGCCGCAGAGGCCATTTAGAAGGTCTGAGCGGACAAAACTGAGGCTGGGAGGGCGGGGGACGAGTCCGCGACGGAGCGGGCCCGCGTGGGCGTCACGTGAGGGCCGAGCTGCGGGGGCCGAGCGCTCGGGTCACGCGGGAGCCGCGCTGGCGGGCGGGGCGGCGCGGGCGCGTGACGTGGCGCGTTCCGCAGCGCGCGCCTCCTCAGGCTTTGTCAGCCGCGGCGTGCGGGGCTCCGGGACCCGCGGGTCAGTCCGCGGGGAGCTCTGGGGGCCGGCGGCGGCGGCGGCACCGCGTCTGAGGGAGCGGACTCTGCGCTGCGGCCGAAGGACCGGGCGGTCTGGCAGGCACAGGTGGGGCGGCGGCCAGAGGGAGGGAAGGAGTCGCCCCTGCGCGGACCCCCCCACCCAAGGCGGGCGGGTGGCGTCGGCTCCCCGGGCCGGCTGCGCGCTGGCCGGGCGGGAAGGGCCGAGAAGGCCTCGGGCCCCCATCCAGGTCTCAGGGGTGGAACTTTCGTGGAAGGGAGCGGTTTCGGGAGGGATTCATTTGAGAAGTTCTTAGTTAACCCTCACCTCGTGTATCTGCGGAACCTTCGAGCTCGCTACGCCCCCTCCCTGTTTACTGTTGGGTTGGAGGGCGCCGCCTGGCCCTCGGGTGGCGGTCTTCCCGAAGCATCTGTGGACCATTCTGGCCTCGCCACCCCCGCTGTTTACCGATTTTTCACCCTCACCCGGCGCTTACAGCTTAGAGAAAGTTCCGAAACCTTTCTTTACAGAAAGTCAGCCACATGGGGGTGGGTAGCTCACGATTTTACTCCTTCGAAAACAGTTGTTCGTGTTTTGGGGGGGCGGGGCGGGGTGGGGCACTGCGCACTGCAGAAGATCCCTCCGACTTAATTTCTCTGCCTGGAGAAAGTTGCTTTTGGAATGCGCAGTTCCGTGACACGGCATTATTGCGTTACTGTAGGGTTGGCCCAGTTCGCCACTCTCTTTATTGTAAATGAATTGCTTTACTCTGTCTCTTGAGGATGCTCGAGATTTGCTTTATTGTATTGTAATTTAATGAGCTTGTCTTCACTGTTGTTGCCTCTGAAATGCGTGGCCTCAAAATGTTTAGAAATTCAACTATTTTCTTTGAAATTTCCGAACGCAAAAGTAATACGAGAAGGCCCCCCTGCCTTTATAAGTGGAAGTACTTTTTGTTTCGCTCTCTTTTACATTAGCAGACTTAAGTTGGTGACTTTATGTGAAACGTATTTGGAATAAGAAGCTCTTCTCTCCTGCGCTGTCTCTTACCTGTGAGGCTTTGTGAAATGTCACTATATATAGTTCCTCTAGCAAACCAAAATAGGGTGAGTTGCTACAGAGGCAGTTACAGATAGATATTTGGGAAAAGTTCCTGCTCCTTTTGTTTGTTTGCTTGGTTTTATTTTGTAAAAGGCCTTCTAGGGAGATGAATGCTGCTGCTGCTGCTGCTAAGTCGCTTCAGTCGTGTCCGACTCTGTGCAACCCCAGAGACGGCAGCCCACCAGGCTCCCCCGTCCCTGGGATTTTCCAGGCAAGAACGCTGGAGTGGGTTGCCATTTCCTTCTCCAATGCGTGAAAGTGAAAAGTGAAAGGGAAGTCGCTCAGTCGTGTCCGACTCTTCGCAACACCATGGACGGCAGCCCACCAGGCTCCTGTGTCCATGGGATTTTCCAGGCAAGAGTACTGGAGTGGGGTGCCATTGACTTCTCCGGGGAGATGAATGGTTATATTATTAAAGACTTCTTGTGATATTGATTGTTAGCATGATTGTTACTACTTTTAGTGTTTATGCTGCTGCTGCTAAGTCGCTTCAGTCGTGTCCGACTCTGTGCGACCCCATAGACGGCAGCCCATCAGGCTCCCCAGTCCCTGGGATTCTCCAGGCAAGAACACTGGAGTGGGTTGCCATTTCCTTCTCCAGTGCATGAAAGTGAAAAGTGAAAGGGAAGTCGCTCAGTCGTGTCCGACTCTTCGCAACACCATGGACGGCAGCCCACCAGGCTCCTCCATCCATGGGATTTTCCAGACAAGAGTACTGGAGTGGGGTGCCATTGCTTTCTCCCAAGTGTTTATGAGATTGAACTAATAAATAAAGACAAAGTGTTTGGTCCAGAATTGAACTTCTTTCCTCCTAGTGTTTTTTTTAAAGTGCGCTTGTGCTTGCGTGCGCGCGCACGCGCGCGCACACACACACACACACACACACACACACTGTTACATGAAATAAATGCATTTTACTTTTATTAGAACATTTAAAAAATAGGTTAAATGCGCCATTGGTATCTGGAGCCAGGTTTTGATTTGTGATTGAAGATAAATGTAGTGATTGAAGATGAATGTAGTGGTGTAGGTATTGTTTTATTTGATACTTCAGATTGACGTTTCAAAGTCTTCTGTTTTCAACTTTAAAAATTAAAGTGGGAAGTCATGTAATAATAGTTTTTATCTTTTCAAGACACTTGATAAGCACTTGACTATGGTTAGGAGTAGGATAGACTTCTTTGTTTTTAAGTCACCATCGTATAGTCCTTTTTTCTGTGAAATGCATCTTCTCAGAGAGTACTGAGAAAAAGCAAATCCCGTAACAACCACAAAATAAAAATGTAATATTTTAGTAGAAAGTTTCTTCTTTCTGTGATATATATATATATATATATATATATTTCCCTCTTCAAAGTGAAGACGACAGCAAGGAAGGCTCTTCAGCAGCAGCTGACCCATGGAACCACCCCCCCCACACACACACACAAATGGACGTGTGCGCACACACCTGTCTTCCCTGTGAATAGCCCCCACCCCCTTCCTCCAGTGACACATTTAGGAAATCTTTCAGCTCATTATGTGAAATAAGTTTTTAAATAAAGACGTTTGCAAGGTAATACTGCTTCTACCTAGGGTTTCTTTATCGTGCATGCTTTCTGTCTTCAAATGCTATCTACCCTTTAAGACTTAAGCCTGAAGTCTAAGTAACTGAAACACTTCAGTTACCCTTCACACCTCCTTCTCTCTGCTCACTACTTGTTCATGTAGCGGGAGGTTTAACTTTGGAGTTAGGTCATTTTCTTGACAAATACTATTGAGCCTGACTCTTTGAATCTATCTTTTCCATTTACCACCTCATTGACTAGTTCTTGAGCAAGCTGCTGAGTATTTGTTAAACATTTTCTAAGTTAGAACAACCCTCCAAGGATATGAGGAGTAAATGGAGCATATAACAGTGCTGAGCATATCCAGAGAGCTTAATAAAAGGTAGTAAATTACGGTGCTTCTAAGTGTCACAGACCATGTGTGTCTCATGTTTGCAATATAATATCATAGTGAGTGGATTTAGAACTGTGTTTTTAATTTACTTGTGAACCCCCAAAATAATTTGTGTAAAACAATTCCACTTGCATAGGTTTAAGTTGGTTTATAATGTTTTGCATTATACTCTCAGGTGGTTGGAAAGGATGCAGTATCCCACGTAGCATAGATACATTTTAATATAAAATTGGTTCATCACTCTTAACTGTATCTCATGGGGTATAATATTGCACTTTTATATACATCACCATCAGTTTTTAAAATATATGCTATTTTACATGGTTCCTTTTTCTTGAAATTGTACTTTGATTTTATCCATTTCTACTATTACTCACTCCTGAGTATTCTTTTAATGTAATTTATTTATATTCAAAAGCTTTTTCTTTAATAAAAGTACTTGTGTAAGTTGAAACTAAGTTTTAAAATTTTTCTTTGACTATAGCTCTAGGAGTTTCTTTTCTTCTGGATTGAATTATTACAAGTAGTAATAGAACAGCATAATACCCGATGGATTTTGATAAAGGATAATTCAATATAAAAATGGAATTTTAGTGGAAATTTATATCTTAAGGAGATGAATAGTTGGAGTCATGCCTAAAATTGAAATCAACACCTGTGACTTTTGGGCTGTTTGATTCTACCATGAATTCTGCCTTTCCATGCTGGGAAATACACCATAGTAAAAATAGAAATGGGAGTGTGGTATATTTGGTAAAGTTTTGCAAACTGGGAAGATTGTGAAAGGAGCTTGAAATAGGAAAAGCAATAGCATGATAGCTAAACTGCAGGTCTGTTGCCCATAGGTCAGTTTTAGTGAGGAGGGATCTGAAAGCCTTTTTCTTAAAATTGTATATGTTGTTGTTACATGTTCCTTGACAAATCTTCATGTTCCCCTGGGTACACAGTCCCTCATTTAAAGACCATTTGAACTGTGGTTGTCAACGGGATGATTTTGCAGCCAGGGTACGTTTGGCAATGCCTGGAGATTTAAAAACAATTTTACTTATTTATTTTTTAAATGTTTGGCTGTGCAGGGTCCTTGTTGCTTTGCGGGCTCTTCTCTAGTTCCTGTTGTGACTTCTCTTGTTGCAGAACATGGGCTCTAGGGCACTTGGGCTTCAGTAGTTGCGGTTCCCAGGCTCTAGAGCATAGGCTCAGTTGCTTCGCCTCAAGTGGGATCTTCCCAGATCAGGGATCAAACCTGTGTCTCTTGCGTTGGCAGGCAGATTCTTTACCACGGAGCCACCATGGAGACATTTTTGGTCATCATGTGGTGGGTAGAGGTGGTCGCTGCTTCTGGCACCTAGTAGATAGAGATCAGAGTGGGGATAAACATCCTCCAGTGATCAGGACCGGAGAAGGCAATGGCACCCCACTCCAGTACTCTTGCCTGGAAAATCCCATGGATGGAGGAGCCTGGTGGGCTCCTTAGCGTCCATGGGGTCGCTTAGGGTTGGACACGACTGAGCGACTTCCCTTTCACTTTTCACTTTCATGCATTGGAGAAGGAAATGGCAACCCACTTCAGTGTTCTTGCCTGGAGAATCCCAGGGACGGGGGAGCCTGATGGGCTGCCGTCTCTGGGGTCGCACAGAGTCAGACACGACTGAAGTGACTTAGCAGTGATCAGGACAATCTCCCATAACAAAGAATTTTCCAGCCCAAAATGTGAATCAAACTGAGATTGAGAAACCCTGATTTAGAGGATTCAGGAATCATACTATCTAATTCTGTAATCTAAGGCAATGGGTCAGTAAACTCTTTTTAGTAGATGGTAAGATGTTTTAGGCTTGTGGACCACATACAATCTCTGTTGCATATCCTTGTTTTTATAACCTTTTAAAAATACGAAAGTAATTCTTAGCTCCAAGGTCTTTCAGAAACATGTGATCTAAAGCAGTTATGGCCTTCAAACCTCATTTTTCTTCCTTCTGCAAAGTACTGGTAACAGTAACAATGTCTCAAGAGTTGTTTGTAAGGACTGAATGAAATGAACATCTAGCTTGGTCTCCAGCACACATTAAAAGCTCTGTAAATGGTGTCCTTGGTAGTCGTGGTGTCCTGTGTGAGTGAAAGTCGCTCAGTCCTGTCTGACTCTTGGCAACCCCATGGACTACAGTCCATGGAATTCTCCAGGCAGGAATACTGGAGTGGGTAACCTTCCCTTCTCCAGGGGATCTTCCCAACCCAGGGATTGAACCCAGGTCTCCTGCATTGCAGGCGGATTCTTTACCAGCTGAGCCCAAGGGAAGCCCAAGAATACTGGAGTGGGTAGCCTGTCCCTTCTCCAAGGGATCTTCCCGACCCAGGAATCAAACTGGGGTCTCCTGCATTGCAGGTGGATTTTTTTTTTTTTTAACCAGTTGAGCTATCAAGGAAGAACACGTGGTATCCTATAGCACAGAGCAAAAAATTCCAAGTCACAGTGTTGTTCAAGACCCTGTTCAAGTAAGTCATTTGAACAAACTTAGAAAGAGTGCTGGTTAAATTCCTAGGTCAGCTCGCCATAGCCTGTGTAACCTCTGCTGTCTTGCTTTCTGAACTCTGAGCCTGCTTGTATCTTAAGGAGGGTGGAATGCAGAATTTCTGTCCCATGATGTCTGAGGAAAGAAAGCATTCTACTGGCATTCTGTTCTAAAGACAGATTCCAGTGTGGGGTTGTCAGTTTTCATAGGGGATTCAAGGTGGGACAAGTAAGATCTCTGATGATAGTCGATTTTATGTGATGTTTTCTAAATTGGGGACAGATATATATAAATGTACACACACACACACACTCTCTCTCTCAACTACCGTGAAGTCCCTGTATGTGACTGACCAGTGGTTTATTTTTCAGGTTAGAAAGTATGGTTAGGCTAGTTTGGTGATGCCTTTATAGTGCAGATGGTTGCTAAAAGAGCCTTAAGTCCTTTAAATTATCCTATCATTATAATTTTTACTGAGATCATAGGAAAATAAAACCACAGTGTCTGTAGTAGGCACATCTGGGTATTGAGGGCTTGAAATGAAGGTAGTTGAAATTGAGATATGCCTCAAGCGTAAAATACACACTAGGTTTTGAAGACTTAATGCCAAAAATAAGGAAAACTATCTCAATAATTTTTATATTGGGTACATGGTGAAATAATATTTCGGATGTTTTTGGATAAATAAAATGCTATCACTGAAGTTTTTTACTTTTTAAATGTGGCTATTAGAAAATTTTAAATTACATATGTAGTTAACATTTATAATTCTGTTAGACAGTGCTGCTTTAAAGCTTTAGTTTAATTTTTAAAAATTAATAATTGTTTTTATCCTGCGCATATAAAGAATTAAATATTTTTATAAGGCTTGCAGTGAAAATCAGAGATCCCACCACCCTGGTCTCATCCCTTACTCCCAAAGCTTGTATCCGTTTTATTACCACTTCTGGTCT
Organism: Bos mutus; assembly: GCF_027580195.1. Taxonomy (NCBI): domain Eukaryota; kingdom Metazoa; phylum Chordata; class Mammalia; order Artiodactyla; family Bovidae; genus Bos; species Bos mutus. The sequence goes on from NC_091628.1 coordinate 25,064,102, forward strand.
TTCTGTCTGAATCTATAATAAATAGGATGCTTATATTGTTACTTTATTTTTCAGTGTTAGGCATTGTCCATTAACTTTCTAGTAGGAAAGATGAAATTTTAGGTCTCCCATGCTGTACCACAGGCACATAAACTTTCTATCCATTCATCTTCCCATCTTCTCAAGATGGTTGTATTATAATTTGGCTTGTATCAGGATTCATTATTTATATTATTATGATATTAATCAAAATTGAAACATGCAGTACATTGATTACTTTTCTTTCTAGCTCAGCATCTTGTTTTCCTTGGAGTTAATAATTGTCTTGATTTTTATTTCCTTAGTTTACCATGTACTTATTGCTGATTAAACCCTGAGTCCTCCCACAGTTAATATAGATCTCTTCTGAAAACTTAAGAACACATTAGGTATTTTCTTTTATGCTCTTTTGAATTAAAGCACCCAGTCTTCTTTCCAGGCTGGAGAGAAATAGTGTTCTTGGGCTGGTTAGGAGAGATCTGAGGGTCTACTTTGTAAATTAGCTTTGACTCCATCCCTTATTCAGTCCTTACTCTCTCTCCCAAAGGAGGACTGAATCTCATCAGTTCCTGTGCCTTTGGAGGTTCTACCATGAAATATATGTGGGGCTGCTGCTCTGGTTTCCTGATTGACAGTGTAGGCCTCCATTTTCTCACATCTGTTTTCTGAGTTGCGGTATCTGCCGCCTCTTTCAGAAACGAAGCACTGTTGACTCCCTCCGCCCTCCCTTTTTGTGAGTTTTGGCTCCGTTATTTGTTTTATTAATGGATATAATAAGGTGAAATATAGTGCATTAATCTTAAGTTTACAGATTTTTAATATATGCCTACACCCATGTAATCACCACTCAGATCCAGATAGGGAGCATTTCCGTATGCTATAAGGTCGTCCCCTTGTGTCCCTTTCAAGTCTATACCAGCACCTGTAATCATTGTTTTTGTTTCTGTCATCAAAGACTAGTTTTGCCTGTTCCTCAAAATCATACAGGATAGTAGTCTCAGTATGAAATCTTTTGTGTGTAGCTTCTTTTGTCCAAAGACTTGGTGAGTCATCAGCATTGCGGGCATCAATTTAAAAAAAAAAATCCTGTGTATTACTGCATAATATAAACATGCCACTGTTTATCCCTTCTCCTGTGGGTGGGCATTTGGATTGTTTCGAGATTTTGGCTTTTATGAATAAAGCTGCTCTGAATATTATTGTACATATTTTTGGTGTGTATATTCATTCATTTCTCTTGGTTATATACCTCTAAGTGGAATTGCTGGATCATAAAGTGGGTGAATGTACCTTAGATAGAAATGCCAGACTTCCATAGTGGCTGTACCATTTTTCACTCACACCAGCAAAGTATACGACAGTTCCAGTTTCCATCTTCTCTAACATTTGCCAGTATTCAATTTTAGCCACCTGATAAGTATATATAGTTGACCTTGAACAATGGGATTAGAGGTGCCAATCACCACATAGTTAAAAATCTCTGTATTACTGTCTCTGCCTCAGACATAAAGGAATTGATAAATAACAAGGACAGAAAACTGAAACACTTTGGATTGAATCAGGATACAGACCCTCTTTCTTTTGATTCCACATGTTGTGATGACTCTAATCAAACACAAACTTTTCCCCACACTTAATTAAAGAGCCATAAAATGAAAATACAGTACTGTATTTATTGAAAATAATCTATGTATAGGTGGATCCATACTGTTCAAGGGTCAGCTGTAGTCAGCTGGGTTTTAGTTTCATTTCCATGAAGGAATCATGTGTTGAATGCCTTTTCACATGGCCATTTGTGAAGTATCCATTCATGCCTCTTTCTCATTGAAAGGAATGGTTATGCCTTTTAAATAATCTTGTGAGTCACTTTAATGGAGTTTGGGGAGAGAAGAGGGCTAACTGCATGTGAGAAACCTGCCACCTTTAAATGAAAGTAAGGTAACTTTAAAGCTTCATTCAGATACATTCCTCCCCCTCATTTCTGTCATCTCCAGTATGTGATTCAACTTCATTTTTAATTAGCTGCTGTAATCCAGAAGTATAATGAGTTGTAGAATGAGACTCTTTTGTTCCAACCTAAAAGATATAGGAAACTTTTCTTTCTTATAAGAAACTGGAACAAGAAAATTATTCAGTAGCTATATTCTGTCTTATTCTCTTACATCTTTAATTAAAAAGATAGGAGCAAGAGCAATATTTATCCATTCAACAAATACATATTGAGTATTTCCTGTATGTCACATCTAAATAGGCTTAGGAAATATATCAGTGAACAAAGACAAGCAAGGCTCCAGTCCTGAAGTATATTCAGGTGGGAGGAATTGATACTAAATAAGTAAACAAATATCTAAATAAGGTAATTAAAAATATATTTCCTGTTTTGCAGAAATGGAACAAGAACCCCAAGATGGAGAACCTATTGAAATTAAGATCATCAAGGAAGCATACAAGAAAGCCTTTGTATTTGTTAATAAAGGACTGAATACAGATGAATTAGGTCAAAAGGAAGAAGCAAAGAACTACTATAAGCAAGGAATAGGACACCTGCTTAGAGGAATCAGCATTTCATCAACAGATCCTGAGTACACAGGTCCTGAGTGGGAGTCTGCCAGGCAGATGCAACAGAAAATGAAAGAAACGCTACAGAATGTACGTACCAGGTTGGAAATTCTAGAGAAGGGTCTTGCCACTTCTCTACGGAATGATCTTCAGGAGGTGCCCAAGTTGTATCCAGAATTTCCACCTAAAGACATGTCTGAAAAGTCACCAGAGCCTCAGAGCCTTAGTTCACTTCCTCAGCACAGTGAAGTAAATGGCAGCACTTCAACTGCAAGTGCAGAATCAAGTAGTACACCTACTACTTTGTCCTTGCCGTGTCAGAGTCATCCGTCTGAAGCACCTCCTGCTTACACTCCCCAGGCTGCTGAGGGTCACTACACTGTATCCTATGGAACAGAATCTGGGGAGTTCTCGTCAGTTGGGGAGAACTTCTATAGGAATCACTCTCAGCCACCTCCTCTTGAGACCTTAGGGCTGGATGCAGATGAGTTGATTTTGATACCAAACGGAGTACAAATTTTCTTTGTAAATCCCGCAGGGGAGGTTAGTGCACCTTCATATCCTGGATATCTTCGAATCGTGAGGTTCTTGGATAATTCTCTTGATACCTTTCTAAATCGTCCTCCTGGATTTCTCCAGGTAAGCCAAAGAAAGAGGTAAACAAATTTGAAATATGTGTAGAACATATTACTTTTATTTGATAATATTTATGATGTGTCCAAGACAGTGAATGCAAAAAGGTTACTATAATTTCTAGTTCCTTTTTAAATTCATGAAATTTATGTGCCTTCAGCATCTACGTTTGTATTTGACAACATTTCTTTTTCTTTAGATATAAAGTCTTGTTTTAGTATTAAATGTGTGATGACAGGACCTGAAGGAGATTGGAATATTCATCCTTTTAGTTTTTTATCTGAAGAAGAAACCTAATAACTTTAATTTCAAAAGGGATTTGTGTAACTCTTGTGTGAATGTGTAACTTTAAATTTCCACAAATGTTGTCAGGCCCCCACTGAGGGGCCAGACTGGGTTAGATGCAGCCCGGTGTCTGGAACAGTGGTTCTCAACTAGTAGGAACCACCCCTGCCGTCTCCACACACCCTGGGATATTTTGACAGTAGTGGGGACATTTTTGGTTGTCATAGCTGGGACTGGGGTGTGTGCTGTTTCTCCTGGAATATATAGTGGGTAGAGGCCAGGCATACTGCTAAGCATTAAACAGGATAGCTCTTATCAGTTAAAAAAAATAACTGAAAATGTCAGTCATGCCAAGATTAAGAAACCATGGTCTACAAGTAGAGACTGTGATGATGATCATCTGAGAAGCAATTCTAACTTTCCAAGTATATAGATTTACCAGGATACACTTGGTCCAAGAGCAAAGACTGTTGCTAAATAAAGGTTGAGGTTAGGACACTTATGGAATTCCTGAGGTATTCTGAAGGTGAAATTCCTGAGGTATTCTGAAGGTGATGGTCCAGTATCAATCTGTCTTAGTATGGGGAGATGGGTTTCTGGAAGTACAGATTCAGTATTCATTGGATATAACAAAAGGATCTGCATGGCAGGGAGATGACTATTTGAGAAGGCAGGTGCTTTTATAAGTCCAGGTGATGTGGTTTAGCTACAGTACTAGTTATCTACATTTTTTTTTTCTTTCTTGATATATTTTCAATTCTTATGCAGCTTTTACTTTATAAAGTCCACACGAAGGTTGTTTACAGATAGTTGGAGATTTACTAGGAGTGTATGAAGGAGATATCTGGGAGCATTGTTGGAAGAAACATTTCATTAGTGGACAGGAAGAATAGTGTGAATCATAAGTTATTTTTTGAAAAGAAGCCTTAACTTTGAAAAGAGTAGGCTTATTGATTCTGAGGGGTCTGATAAAAGATAAAATATTTTCTGCTGAACTGATAATAAAATGGCATTGTAAGAGTGGAATTTAAAAAACCTTTGGGTCCTGGGCTACTGGAGGTTCAGGGAATGAAAATTTGAAACATTCTATTCATTACATGAGCTCAACCATTAAAATGACTTGTCCTTTAGTAAAAATTTGTTCTGTGCTTTTAATTCTGTTTTTCTAGTAGCTCCTATTTTGAGTCCTAAATAAAAAAAGTAAAATTGTACCCCAAATGTGAGTCTTTTTAAGGACTCTCATTTACACGTGTTCAGTTATTTATAGCAGTGCCCTAAAAGAGAGTTGCCATGTGTTTACTGAATTCTCTGTTCTTAAAAATCACTATTGCTTTATTTAGGAAATTAGAAATTAAAGTTGGCAGACTAGAATTCTGTGGCTTCTAAAAACTATTTTTTTCTTGAATTTAGTTTTAATATACTTTTTAAACCTGTCAGATTTGTCGTCAATTCATATGGAACTTGGATATGAAGTTGCTCTGTGAAAGTGAAACTGGGAGAAATCAGCCTGTGGTGGGTGAGCTCACCAATCTATAATACTCTGCCCTGAGAAAGGTCTATAAATTTTATTTGAGAAGATTTGAGGATACTCCATTTCAGTTAAGGTGACCAGAATGTAGTTTATCTTAGAGAAATAATGACACAGTAAAAGAAACCTTTTCCTAACTTTCATCATTTAAGTGTAACAATTACAATTTTTTTTGTTGTTAAATCCACCACCTGTTATTCATATTTTTTTAAATGTCTATTTTTTTAACTTTATCCTAAGCAATAACAACTGTGAAATTGAGGAAAAGAAGTTGTATTTTTTCCTACATATTTCAATACATGTAGCTACTCAAATTTAAATAGTTTGTATATTACTTGAAGTCATTTCACATACTACAGATGGTTATATATCATACTTTGGAACATACAGCCATCAGTTTTATTGTAACTTGTCTGAAGTTTGATTTTTATGAAAGCTGGAGAGTGGCTTTTAAAATGACTAAAACAAAGACAATCCACTAAAATAAGAATTTGAAAATGTTTGTTAAGCACTTTTCTAGGAAAGAGTCAGACTTGCATGCTTGATCTCTACATATTTGTATTCTGTTGGTCAGAGATGTGATAGTATACCAGAATTTTCCATTGTTTATATGAAACCTTTCATCTCTTTGACTCATATACATCACACAATATTTGATAATAATCAATTGTTCTTCCAAGTTTCTTAATATTAGAAAATGTCTTGGTGAGGGGAAAAATTATATTCTGGTCACTGAAAGAATAATGGAAATTAATACATTTGGATATTCTGATTTAAACTTAATTTCTTCTGAATTTAGATCTCTAGGAGGTGAGTTTAAGTCTTAGTTGATGATCTGACCTCCCCGTATGATGTTGCCGGGCAGCTTTTGGTTTAACTTCAAAATAGATAGTAAATCCATAAATGTAACTTAGTATTCTTGCTCTATCAGATCAGGTTGGACTTAGTAAAAACAAACAAACAAACAACTGTGTTTCTAATTAAAATAATTGTTTAGCTTCTCCAGTGGCAGATAGCACGTGTTTAAACCCTAGCTTCACTTTTTAGTTGTTGACTCTGAGCAACTTAATTAACCTCTCAGTGCCTCATTTTTCTTGTGGTTAAAATGACACTAACCAACTTCATGGAATTGTTTTGAGGATTAAATCAGTAAATACATGTGGAGTACTTAGGAACAGTTTGATTTTATTTAGTTTCCGCAAAGAGATGTTTAATAATAAAGAAAAGCTTAATTTACTTTGACTATTATTTCTTTAGAGCTAGACTCATTATCGGTTAACAGTGGGCTATTTCAGGGCACTGGTTTTAAGACTGTTAAATTAGAGGAGTAGTAAGATTTTTAGCACAGTTCCTGTGTTTTGCAGGGGAATCAGGCTAGCAAATGATTTATTTTTATTGGGGGTTTGTTGATGCTGATGGTTCTACAAAGCCTTATAAAATGCATTTCAAACCTTAAAGTGTGTATTTGCTAATCAAACAATAATTAAAACCTCAGTGAAAACTTTGTTAATTGATTTGTTTTTAATTAATCCTTTCAGGTTTGTGACTGGTTGTATCCTCTAGTTCCTGATAGGTCTCCAGTTCTTAAGTGTACTGTAGGTGCCTACATGTTTCCTGATACGATGTTACAAGCATCGGGATGCTTTGTGGGGGTCGTCTTGTCATCTGAATTACCAGAAGATGACAGAGAACTCTTCGAGGATCTATTAAGACAAATGTCTGACCTTCGGCTCCAGGTAACTTGTGTGCCACCTTCAGGATGAAAACCTACTTTAACGTAATCACTCCTGCTTTCAAAGAAATTGTAATAAGCTCCAGTTTGATCAGTAGGAAATAGTATATAATTTGCTTGTGTGTTCACAAATATTTAATACACGTTGGGAATTGGCTGTAAATAATGATTATTGTGGTCTCCGAAATCAAATTGTCTCGATTTGAATTTGAACTCTTGCACTTAATAGCTGTCTAATTCAAGTTGATCTATAACTGAAAGTTACCTGAATGTTGATGTTCCCTATACTTTAGTTTCTTTATCATAAAATAAAGATAATAACATCCACTTTATTGGGCTATGATGAAGATTAAAAGTTAATGCCTTAAGACACTTACATCAGTGCTAGCAAGTAGTGTGGTATTAGCTCTTGTTATGACCACTGTCTTCTCGGTTGGAAAACTGGGCTGAAAGAGCCCCAAAATGGGACTCAATGGTGAAGTGGAGGTAATTTCAGCATTGGTAGTGAAGTTGCTCAGTTGTGTCTGACTCTTTACGACGCCATGGACTGTAGCCTACCAGGCTCCTCGTTCCATGGAATTTTCCAGGTAAGAGTACTAGAGTGGGTTACCATTTCCTTTTCCAGGGGATCTTCCTGACCCAGGGATTGAACTAGGGTCTCCCACGTTGCAGGCATACGCTTTACTGTCTGAGCCACCAGGGAAGTTAATTTCAGCATTAGCAGATGGATAGTGTTAGATGTTTTAGGGGTATGTCTTGAGGAACAGGTTTTGTCTCAGGAAATTGTCTTTGTTCTTATGATGAACGAAGGCAAAATGTGATTTAAAAAGTGGTTGGTCATCCTGTGAACTTGCCTCATTTAACCCATTTTCTCTGCCCAATACTGATCTGTTTTAGGAAGTTGAAATAGAGTATAATGGGGATGTTTTCTTTAGCTGTTCTTGCCCATCCTAATGTAGGACAAGGGAGGAAACCATTTTTGATTGTGCATATTGACAGTTATTAGAGGTTGAAGAAGATTGATAGCCTGGGTAATATATACATAATAGTATATATAGAAAACCTTTTATTTTCTCCTTCAATCAACAGATATTTAGAATTCATTATTTAACCTGGTTCTGTGTTAAATGATGGAATGGTAAGGAAGAACAGAGGGGGCTATAAAAATACATATATAGTAGCTTCTATTCTTGAACATGTTAATAGTCTGTCAAATAACAATAGTATAGTGTAATCGATAATGGAAAAAAGTGAAAGGAGGTCAGGGAGGATTTCACAAAATAGTTTTGAGTCCAGTTATGAAAGATTTGTTCCTTTTATCTCAGAAAGTAGAATACACCTTCAGTCCATACCTATGTCAAACATTTAAGGGCAAAGGTGATGGGAGCAGATCACCAGGTAAGAGATAGGTCAGAGAGTCATCTCAGCATTAGATTGTAAGAACAGTATATGAGAGTGACCTGATGATCAGTATGAACTAAAATGCCACATATTTAAGCTATGCCAACAAAACTTTTGACCCCCGTACGGAAGTGTGTGTAGCCTCAATATGCTCAGGAGAGTTTACAAAGACAGCACTGTGGTCAAATGGGTGTGGGTTCAAATCTAAGCTTTGCTGTTTCCTAGCTGAAGACAGTGACATTTTTAAGTAATCCAGACTTTATGGAGCTGTTATTCTCTTCACCCCTACATTCATTTGACCTGTATTACCAAGCTCTAGGCAAGAAATTAAACTGACCTTTAGTTTAGTTGTTTATGTCCTCTGTTCAGTTTTATTTTTCGGTTGCATGTTATTTTTAGTTTTCTGTATTGTCCTAGAGCTCCAGCAGTAAAGAAAAGCTTAGTTACTCGCTGTACGTTGGACTTGTCTTTACTCTTAAGCATTCATTCAGCAAAGTGTATGTAAGCAGATTACCTTCAGTGTTGAGTGCAGAAGTGAAAAAACAAAAGCAGCCTTCCAACAATGCAGAGTAATTAAACTGGATATGAGTTCCTTTAAACTCATTTAGTCCTATATGTGTTTCCTGAAACATTTATTGTTTAATTAAATTCAAATGTATTTGCATCTGATTTTGTGATCACTTACACCAGCAACTGCTGTAAGTTTATCTTGCATACCTTTTTGTTTTTTGAAATTTACTTTAGGCCCTATCCCCGTGAACCAGAGAACTCAAAAAGGTTTGAGATTTGATAATGAGACAAAAATATAGAGAAAGACTAGCAAAAGTAGTTGTAAAACACTGTCATTTGAATAAGTATATTACTGCAGCATGATGCACCATAGCTTAGAAGAAATGTGAATTTGAACTAAACTGAGTCCTTTATTCCTAGACCAACTGGGACCGGGCAGAAGGAGAAAATGAATTCCAGATCCCTGGAATATCAGGATCTGCCTCTGACCAGTTGAAGGAAGCCAGTGGCACTGACGTGAGACAGCTGGACCCAGGCAGTAAAGATGTGCGTCAGAAGGGAAAACGAGGGAAAAAGGTAAGTAAAGTGAGTGAAAAATCAACAAGGTATGAGGGTGTGTTCTAGCCTAAAGGTACCTTTCACCAGTTTATTTATAAGATCCCCATTTACTAAAGCAGAGCAACTTCCAGACCACAGAGTGATCACTGGTTAAAGTAATTAGAACCAGTGTTAATGTTTTCCTTTCCAAGTATTTATTTAAACTGTCTTAAACAATAGTCTGTGTTTGGAGGATACATCTTTTTCAACTATTGGAAAGATTTTTATATTCACATTAATGATGCATATGCTTTTTTGTTTTGTATTATCTTCTACCTTCCTGTATACATCAAGATCTTGGGTCTAGATATACTTTTCCTTATACTGCCATTTTTATTCAGTTCCTTATTTCTTCATGTAGTCAGCAGAACAGAGAAAATGGCCTTTTAAAAATACATATTTAGCATTTTTTCTTTCATTTCTTAGATTCTGTGTTATGTACCAAATGTTGAATTTGGATTAGAGGTCAGGAAGTATTTATTGAGTGCTAGAAAGCTGCTGGGAGGGGTGGGAGCAGAAGGAGAAGGGGACGATAGAGGATGAGATGGCTGGATGGCATCACCAACTCGATGCACATGAGTTTGGGTGAACTCCGGGAGTTGGGGATGGACAGGGAGGCCTGGTGTGCTGCGATTTATGGGTTGGCAAAAGAGTCGGACACGACTGAGCGACTGAACTAAACTGAGAAAACTGAACATAATAGAAAAAAGTTTAAATTCCTCATCTCAAATATTTACCATCTAGTGTAGAGGATAGATTAGCAAAGAGAGAATTTCTACCCAACATGATGGTTAGATGAAAGTACACAAGTTGTACAGAAGACTCGGTTGTGCCTTCCAAGAAGATGTGTGGTGTGGGAAGCAATTGAGGAGGCTCCTTCTGGGGGGCATTATGGCTGAGATAAGTCCTGAGGTGAAGTAAGCAAACCTGTGAAGAAGGAAAGTACCGTTGTGTGAGCATTGAATAGTAAACAATTTGGCATTGTTTATTGTTGTAACTCTTAAGTGCTTGGTAATTGTCTTTGGAATTAATGAATGTCACATGAATATTGTACTTTTACACACCAACTGTCACTGTGGGTTATGTTGAGCATCTTAGACAGCTTTATGAGGACATGGGCATTCAAAATGGAAGTTAGAAGTTCATTTTTTAAAATTTAATTCTTTGATTAAAAAATATCAAATTACATAAGATGGTAGATATCTTCGAAAAGCTTTACTTCCACCTTCATCCCTATCTACACCTTTCCTTCTGCCATTGTAGGTAATTTTATTAGTGTCTTCTGTTTATTTTCTGGGTTTTTTGAAGTAGATAAAAGCAAACAAAATCTGTTATTATTTCTCTCTCTTTCTTATATAAAAGGTGGCATCATATAGAGTGTCCCAGAACTTACTTGGTCTTTTTTACGTTGTATTTCATTGTATGAATAGATCACAGTTTATTTAATCAGCCTCTTATTGAGGGGTATTTGGTGTGGTTGTTTGCTATTACAAACAATGCATCAGTGAATAACTTTGTAGAGCTATTGATTCATACATCTGTAGGTAATTCATCAATTTCTTAGAGGTGGGGTTACTGTGTCAACAGATAAATGCATTTGTGATTTTGATAGATCTTGCTACATTACCCTTCCTAAGGATTACACAGTTCAGATGGTACTAGGGGTACATGAACACCTGTCTCCCCACAGCCTGCTAGCAGAGTGGATGGTTGCTCTTTCTGTATTTTGGCAGTGCAATGGTGAGAGAAATATACTGGAATATATTAATTTGCATTGCTCTTTTTGTGAGTAAAATTGAGCAGATGTATAAGGGTAACTCGAATTTTGTTTTCTGTGTGGTGTCTAGTCATATCCTTTCTCTGTGATGTCTAGTCATGTCCATTTTTAGTACTGGGTTGCCAGTCCTTCTCAATTTCTAAGAACTCTTTATATATTATGGACATTGGCCCATTGTCAAAGATAGAACTTGCAAGTATTTTGTTCATTTTGTCTTTAGGTTTTATTTATGAGTGGCCTTCCCCCACATGTAGGAGTTTTTGTTTTTAATGTTTTATATTTTAAGTCAGGTTGTATTTCTGTTGGGTTAAATTTGAGTTTCAAGTTGTTTTATAATATTATGAGGTCTGAGTTAGCCTGCTGCTAAGTATTTAGAATGAAAAAATAAATTTAGCTTTGAAATTTTGAGTGTTGGCCCTAGCCATTGAATTAGCAAGTATTTCTATGTTTCTTGTTTCCATTCAAATGGAATGGCAGATTCTGTGTTTATGTATTTTTATTTGCTTTTACTTGAAGTCTGTCAAAACCAGTTCATTTGGATGCATTCTTCATTACTGATTGAGTTATTTAACACATCTTTTAACCTTACCGAAGACTGTATGCGTATGGGTATTTAGGGGAATGATAGCCCTCTGAAGGAACTCGGTCTAGTCAAGGAAAGAAAAAAGTCAACTTAAATATAATCTAATAAATGCTGTATTGGAAGTATGTTGGTATTTAAATCTTACTTACCAGTGGGACCTAACATAAGACCAGAACAGTTTTCAGCTTCATGGTGGTTATGGGTATTGTGTTTTATGTACTAAAATGTACTAATAATTAGGTTGGCTAGAAATATTTTCATTCATTAGTATTTATTGGCTTAATATTTTATTACAAAATGCTTATGGTTTTCCTTCATCTTAGTTTTTATTATTTTCACTTCTTGAAACATTTTTACCATTTAGACCAAAGGAACTTCAAGTGAAGAAGTTAATCTGAGTCACATTGTACCCTGTGAGCCAGTTTCAGAAGAAAAACCAAAGGAGTTACCTGAATGGAGTGAGAAAGTGGCTCACAACATTTTGTCAGGTATTACAGTAATGATAACTTTTTTCGCTTATGATGTGAAGCTTTTGGGTGGGTCCCATTAGAGAATACTTGGAAAGATACTATTTTATATTCTGGTTTTAAATGATCAGTTTATAAATACTTAAAAATAGAACTGATCTCTTTGAATGTTACATATTGTCATATTGGTGTAAGTTCTTCTTGGTTTATTTTTCTTTTTTTACTCTTGGGAGAATTGGTAGTGAAAAGCTTCAAGAAACCCCAAGCTTTCAGAATAACTCTGAACGTAAAATAAGTTATTTTCCTTTCCCCTTGGAAATCCCCTCTTAATCTTGGTATAGGTATTAAATGTATACAATGAAAGTATGAAAGTGAAAGTTAGTTGTGTCCAATTCTTTGTGACCCCATGGACTGTACAGTCCATGGAATTCTCCAGGCCAGAAAACTGGAATGGGTAGCCTTTTCCTTCTCCAGGGGATCTTCCCAACCCAGGGATCTAACCCAGATAATCAGTCCTAATTTTATCCAGTTATTTTTCCTTTTAAAAGGTGCTTCCTGGGTGAGTTGGGGTTTGGTCAAAGGTGCTGAGTTTACTGGCAAAGCCATCCAGAAAGGAGCGTCTAAACTTCGAGAACGAATTCAACCAGAAGAAAAGCCTGTGGAAGTTAGTCCAGCTGTGACCAAGGGACTTTATATGGCAAAGCAGGCGACTGGAGGAGCAGCCAAAGTCAGTCAGTTTCTGGGTAAAGTGACTTTAGATTCCTTTACTACTTTTTACTTACATTAAAAATTTTCTTTTAGTCCATTAATCTAATCTCATTTAGATGGTTTAACTTTGAGGGTAAAGAATTCGGACAAAGAAGCTTTATGTTGCTACTTGTGGTGGGATCTGTAGACCAGCAGCACCGACCTGAAAGCCTTAGAAGTATGTCAGGCACTGACACACATACTGATTGGGTATTTCCAGTTCACAGGATGTCTCAGTGATTCTTACTTGCTTATTAAAGCTTGAGAAGCACTGGTTAAAGGTTATTTTGATGGGTTGGAGAGGGGAGCATCTGTGCCTTTGAAAGGGAATGTATTTGCCAAGTGTATTTACCATCCTGGAGTATGACACATGCTTTCAAGGACAAGTCACTGCATTTGAATCAGATTTTTGGTGTGTTACTTTCATATACACTTAAATACTTAATTACTATTTCAGTTGAGTATTTGCTGATAGGGAGAAAAAGTACAAATTCGCTTAGCTGGAAAACATGATAGTTGGATCTACCAGTCTTGCATTTAAATAGAAGAGGTGAATGATTCTCTTCTAAGCAAAATGATGAAACATTATATTTAAGACTCACAGTTGGTGATGGACAGGGAGGCCTGGAGTGCTGAGATTCATGGGGTCACAAAGAGTCAGACACGACTGAGCGACTAAACTGAACTGAACTGACGCTTTGCAAACACATCCTTAAACCAAACAATAGCCTTTGTTTAAAAAAATAACCAGCCTTGTTTTCATCCTTTTTAAATAGGAATGGTAACATTGTACAATGAAACAACTTTAGTTACTCATGAAAAGTTTTGCTTAATGAGAATGGTAAAATCAAGGGAAAAATACATGTTTTTCTAAGTTTTTTTTTTCTTTTAAATGGTTATATTAGTTGATGGAGTTTGTACTGTGGCAAATTGTGTTGGAAAGGAATTAGCTCCACACGTCAAGAAGCATGGAAGCAAACTTGTTCCAGAATCTCTTAAAAAAGACCGAAATGGAAAGTCTACCCTGGATGGCGCTATGGTTGTAGCAGCAAGTAGTGTTCAAGGTAACATAAAACTCTGAAAACTTAGGAAGGTCTGTTTGCCAAGGGTTGGTTTTATTTACCTTTGATTGTATTTTCAGGATTCTCAACTGTCTGGCAAGGATTGGAATGTGCAGCTAAATGCATTGTTAACAATGTTTCAGCAGAAACTGTACAAACTGTCAGATACAAGTAAGTTGAATTTTATCATTTTAATAATGAGATCTCATAGCATTTGTTTAACTCTGGGGACAATTAAAATGATTGTATATCTATTTTTGATTAAATATCTGGTAAAACAGTTTTTTTCACTTGCTATTTCTAAATAGGGAGAAGAGTAAAGATTCTAGAAATCAATAGTATTACTGTGACTTTTAATTGTTATATTTGTTCATCATTAATGGAAAGAATAGATTCATATTATTTTTAATGCCTGGAGTTTCTATATGCCTTCATGTTCTTGTGAGTGGTGTTTATTTATCTGTGATTTTGGTGGGGAAAACTTGAATTATAATTAAAGTATTACACTTTGTTAGTACTAGTCCCTTCTATATACGAAGAATATTAAATTTTCACATCTTATTTGAATGTACCACTGTGCATGTGTATTGGAACAGACAGATGGTATAAGACATGCCGTTAAGAAATGAACAAACATAGAACTGAATTATTCATCCAAGCTCATCTGATAAGTGGTGTTAAAGATGAGACTTAAAAACAGGATTTTAGCTTTTTATTCTGTCTTTATAAATACTAGAAGGCTAAACTCAAATTTAGTATGAAGGACTTGAGTTGCCTTTTTTAACTTTGAGTTTGTTTAGAGCTTAATAGTTAATGTTTATTTAGAAGAAAAAATCGTGTTCTCAGCTCTTGGTTATATGTGTTAATTATTTACTCACTGACAGCATTTGAGTTCACACTTCTGCATCAGACATTGTGTTCACTGCTTTTCATATGTAGTGTTTAATTTTTAATGCTGTTATCTCCATTTTATAGATGAAGAAACCAAGAGCATAGAACATTAAATACCTGGTTAAGAATTGGACCCTAGTAAGGGGTAGAGCTGAGATATAAGCCAGGTCTTTGTCGTGCAGTGTCAGGGAACAGTGCCGGGCCACCACTCCCCTTGACGGGATATCTGTGTGAGTTTAGTATCTGGAATTCTTTTCCAGCACTACATCAGTACGTTTAGACTCCCTCCCATCATAGTAAATTAGCTAACTAGTAAATTACTAACTTAATTTCCAGCCTAAGTTGGTTTGGTCTGCTCAGTCCGGGGCAAACATACCTTTGAGTAAAAGTAACATGGCCTGTCATCAAGGAGTGTCAGTTTTACCAGAGGATTTGGAAAAGCAGATGCAGAGTAGATCTGAAATTTTGATGGAAATGTAAAACCCAAGTCTCCCAGCTGACTTCTTGCTACTCTTGGCATTGACCTCTAATCTAATACTCTTTTTGTTACGCCTTTTAGGTTACTTTGATGGATTAGTCATCATTAGAAAAATGGTTTCTTTTTTTGTTGCAAGCACAGGAGAAAGTCAGAAGTGTCTTTTAGACCAAAAGTGGATTATTTTTAGATTATTATGTGCTAGCTTGGGTAAATAGGTGGTCACATGAGTAAGTAGGAAGTGCTTTATTAGATTTGTCCATTTCCTACTCCTTAAAAAAAAAAAAATGTACCTGAGTACTTGAATTAAGTTGAGTCTTTTAAAAAGTTTGAAGTTTACCCAACTAGGAAGTACAAGGTTTTAGTGTAGATTTTGTATTTTTTGTCCTTAGTGAGGAGAACTTAATGTGATATTAGAGTATTTTTACTGTGATTTGGAGCTAATTTATTTCTGTTATGGTGTATATTGCTAGTTTTATCCTTTCCTCCAAAGATTCAGTTCTTTTTTTTCAGAAAAGAAGCAGGTGAGGATTTAGTTAATTAGATTTGTAATTCCAATTATCAGGATACCTTAGTGTTAGCAGTAACTTAATTAGAAACTTGGAAAGACAGGAAGGACAGTGGAAATAACAGGTTTTGTCCAAGTAATACTATTTTCTCACTTATGAATAATCTTGCCCAGAAGTAGAAATTGCTTTTTAGGGGAAGAAACTGCAGGTATTAAACCAGTAATAATTCAGTGATATTTATCACTGAAGAATTTTAGTTCTCCATAATTGACATAAATTTATATTTGTTTATATTTATGAATTTATACCTATTTAGACTATGAAAGCTATTTGATACAGATGTAACATTTGTATTTTTCTACTCTAATCCACTGATGATGGTATAATGAAGAAAACTTATTATTTTTTGAACATGTGTATTCTTATTGCCTATGAGAAATTACTCTCCCAAGTAGTTGTTTCAAATCTGCCTTAATTATTTGCACTATGCCTAAGAGAAAAATATGTTACATAAATTTCCATATCAAGTTTCTTGTAGTATAAGCAAATACAAAGAATTATTATTTTTTTAATTTAGGTATATTTAAAGGCAGGTTGTATTAGATAAGTATATTCTCCATGCCTTTTATGGTTTTGATTCTAATTCAGGACTGTGTTCATTCATTATGAATGACTTACCAATGACCTATATAATTAAATACACTCCTAATTTTTTGAGGTAAATGTATAAGAAAGATTTGTTAATACTTTATTTTTGTCAGTTATATTACTATTTTTGTTATATAGATTTAGGAGCAAGAAGACCTACAGGAATAAGGAAAAAGCAATTGAGTAACTTTAAACCTACTATACCTGATTGCAGTATAGTGTCTGCTAAATAATTCATCACTCTTCTACATAGCTTCTAACTTTCACCTTTAAGTTCCTTTTTTCCACTTTAAATTGTTTAGAGGAAAATAATATAACTTTAGTAAGTTAGGTACATTTTTGTTTCCCCCTCAGTAATATTTTATCTTAGAACATATATTTGTGAAGAATAAGCTTAGTAAAAATATTTTCCTGTAGCAAATTAACTCTTTTAAGGTCTAGTATTTAACTGGTTTATTTAGTAAATTTTAATTAAAGTTTCCCTTAAATTTTCACTGGGTGAAGGGACAAATTCAAATCCATTTGAGGTTATCCCCTTTAGCAGATGTCATATTATCCATAAAACTCTATATCACATCTACTCAGGAGTTGTATAGGATCAGTCTTGGTCTTTTCAATATGGTAACTGTACAAATATTTAAATATGGTCATTATGTATTTTGCTTATTTTTTCTTTTCTACTAAATACTCCCAGTTTAACAATTCCATATATAGTATGGTTTCCAGATCTTTCCTTCACGAATGTTCTCAAAATATGGAACCCAGACTTGAATCTAATATTCTAGAGGTATTGTAACCAGATTGAATACAGTGGGGTTGTCTCCCTTGTTTTGGTCATATTTAGCATGTGATAAATATGGAATAGAAGACAAAGGGTATGTCTTTATAGTAGCTGTTACTTTATTGACCCATATCAAACGTGTTTTTCTTAACTGAATTATAATTGCTTTACAATCTGAACCTTTGCCTTATTTTTAGACGGTTGATATTTGTACCTAAATAAAACTTTACATTTATTCTGGCTTAATTGTACTTCGTTGATTTTGATTTTGACCCATCATTAATTCTATCATTTTGGCTTCAGATTTTGATCTGTGCCATGTTAGCCTTACATTTTGAGTTACCTGTAGGTTGAAAGACGTGTCTTTCTTACGTCTTAAGATTTTTTTCCACAGGGTTTTTTTTTGTGTGTGTGTGTGTGGATAAAGTCAAATCACATGCTTACTGTAGCCTTTCTTCCTAATTGATCTTTATCCAAGATTTAATACTTATTGAGACTGGTGGGTCAGCTGTTTACACATCTCCTAACAGTATTGTCTTTTCCCACCTTTCAGTTTTGTCTTACAGATACTTCTTAGGGTGGTTGTCTTCCACACCCATTTCTTAAATATTGGTTTTGTGTATGGTTTTACTCTGTACTCCCTTTTCTGCTCTTTGTGGATATCATATATATATATACACACACACACACATCTATGGCCACAATTATCACCTATATCTCAGCAGCTCTTAGATCTATATTTCCTCTTAACTTTTAATCTATAGGCTTATACATCCCAACTGCATACCACTGCACCCATTCAATCCACAGGTTTTTTTTTTTTTTAATTGATCCCTTTAGCTCCAGCCTCATTAGCATTACCTTAGAATATATTTTCATCATTTTTCATCCAGCTCAAAACTTGTTTCCTAACTGGTCCTCAGTGTTAAACCCTTACAGTTCACAATGCAACCTGTGATAGATCCTTCTGAAATACAAATTTGGTCATACCGTTCCTACTGATTTCAAGATAAAGTTTAAACTCCTTAGCTTCACCTATAAGGTTGCTTGTAACCCATCTGTGTTTGAGAACTATTAAGAAGCTATTTCTGTTTTAAATATTTAATATTTCTAAGAATAACTTTGAAGGTTGCATGTAAATTGAATTTTAGGCAGATTTATTAGAAAGTTGTGATGAAATTTTGCTATAATGAGTGAAATCTGGAATCACTGCCAGGGTGCTATTTTGCTATATGTTACTAAATGCACTGGAGAAATTCCTGAAAAGTGTCATTCAAATTGACATCTGAATCCCATTGACTTATTTAGAACATTCTTTATATTCATTTTTTATTGTTCTTAAATTGGTAGTATTCACTATGTAAGATGTAATTCAATTAGCTAATTATAGTTAACTTTTTTAAAAGGAAGAATAAAAAATAAGCTTTTTTTTTTTGGCCAGAGATAGGCTTTCTAGGAGTCTTTAACGGTGTAGTTTGAGTCTGAATAAAGAGAAGAACTGAAGAGTTATTAAGGCAAGAGAGGAGAAAGGGATGTCTGCCAGGAATCCTGGCTCCTGGGCATGTTGGGAAGCAGAGGTGATGAGTGAGAAGATATTTAAAAAATAAACACAACTTCTGAAAAACTGTTCTGTAGGGTCTTTAAAAATATATTTAGTCCTATGGAATTTTCAAAGTGCTTTCACATACACATCTCATAAAGGAGAGGAAATTTTATGAGGTACAGAGAGGTGGGGACTTCACCTGGGTCACATGGCTAACTGTTGGCCCATTTGGTATTAGAATCTTCATTTTCTGACTCCCAGTTTAGTAGTTTTCTCCAAACACTAACATGGCCACATTCTTCAGTCATCATGTCACTTGACTGCAGTTAACCCAGGCCTGGAGAGAGAAGCCCTGAGAGGGACCTGCTCAACCAGGAGTTTGGGGCACCCTTCCAGTGCTGAAACTGCCTCCGCCCCTTTCTTCTCATTGAGCCTGAGCCATTGCCACGTGATGACTGTATTTGTGACCAGGGCGTAATTGACTGTGAGAAAGCCCCATGTCTTTTGCAACATCAGCAATTCTGTGGAATTCCGAGGGGTTGCAAAGCAGCAGGGACTGGCAAAAAGCAGTCAGGAGCTTTTCCATTGGGTAACTGTTGTGAAAACCCCAGTCAAGAGTGGTATAGACATAAGGTTTGACAGATTGTAGGCTCTGCTGTGCTCTAACATTGTGAATGGAATATTCAGAAGCATTATAAGATTATTGCATATTTCCAGCACTGAAGTTGAAAAAAAACAAAAAACATAAATAAACCAGTAGGATCGCAAACCACAGAAGGCCAGACTGATACTAATAGAGGACTTGTTAATTTGGAGATCTGATCCAGTGTAAGAAAAAATGTCCAGATACTGGTCACAAAGCATCTAGGAAACTTCAGTATGTTCTGGAAAAAAAGACTGTAGAATTTTGCCTCTTTGTTCTTGTTTGTTGTTTAAGCAGTCCTCTATTTGGGGAAACCTATGGACAGGAAAAGATTTTAAAGCCTGGTACTTAGAAAAAGGTAAAGAGTAAAACAAAGTAGAATAAGGTTTAGTGTCCTTGTATACGCCTCAAGTTGTATTTTCTCATGGAAATGGTATTAAACACCATCAATTGTATTGATTATGGTCAGAAGTAACTGCTTTGTGTGATGTTTTACAATTTCCCCAGTCCTTTGCTCTACTTGAGAACCCAGGAAGCTCTTAGATGGCTAGGGCAGGGCTTACTTATTTTATTCATTCAACAAATATTAGGTATTAGGCACTGTTCTAAGTACTTAAGATACATTAATGAACAAAGCAAAGAGATCCTTTTATAATGGGGTTTATATTCTAGTGAGACAAACAAGCAAAACAAAAACAGTGGGGGTTTTTGCTTTGGTGTTTAGAAAGTTGTTCTGTAGTTGTCAGTTCAGTCGCTCAGTCATGTCCGACTCTTTGTGACTGTAGCATGCCAGTTTTCCCTTTCCATCACCAGCTTCCAGAGCTTGCTCAAACTCCTGTTCATTGAGTTGGTGATGCCATCCAGCCATTTCATTCTCTGTCATCCCCTTTTCCTACCTGCAATCTTTTGCAGCATCAGGGTCTTTTCCAGTGAGTCAGTTCCATAGAAGAAACAGGCATTAAGTTAGAGAAGAAAGAGCTGTTAAGGGAGGATTGATTGGCTGTGGGATGAGGCAATTAAAATAGGTTAAATGCTAAGAGGATTATACCTGACTTGAAGAAGGTGAGGCAGTTAGCCATGTGGATACCTGTGGTGAGAGTAGTCTTAAGTGGATACCAGCCAGTACGAAGGTCATAGGGCCACTACATGTGTGCTTGGTGGGTTCAAAGAACAGCAGGAATGCCATTGAGTCTGCAGTAGTGTGGAGTGGAGTGAGAGAGAAAGTTGTAGAATCTCTGTTTAGAGACAAACTCAGATTCCAGTAGTTTGAAAGGCTTAACTAGAGTCTAAGTTAGAACTCAAAACCATTTATAGTGACCTATAGTTGTAAGACCGGGAGCTGACTGTGGCTCACATCATGAATTCCTTATTGCCAAATTCAGACTTAAATTGAAGAAGGTAGGGAAAACCACTAGACCATTCAGGTATGACCTAAATCAAATCCCTTATGATTATACAGTGGAAGTGAGAAATAGATTTAAGGGACTAGATCTAATAGAGTGCCTGAAGAACTATGGACAGAGGTTTGTGACATTGTATAAGAGACAGGGATCAAGACCATTCCCATGAAAAAGAAATGCAAAAAAGCAAAATGGCTGTCTGAAGAGGCCTTACAAATAGCTGTGAAAAGAAGAGAAGCGAAAAGCAAAGGAGAAAAGGAAAGATACACCCATCTGAATGCAGAGTTCCAAAGAATAGCAAGGAGAGATAAGAAAGCTTTCTTCAGCTATCAATGCAAGGAAATAGAGGAAAACAACAGAATGGGAAAGACTAGAGATCTCTTCAAGAAAATTAGAGATACCAAAGGAACATTTCATGCAAAGATGGGCTCGATAAAGGACAGAAATGGTATGGACCTAACAGAAGCAGAAGATATTAAGAAGAGGTGGCCAGAATACACAGAAGAACTGTACAGAAAAGATCTTCATGACCCAGATAATCACGATGGTGTGATCACTGACCGAGAGCCAGACATCCTGGAATGTGAAGTCAAGTGGGCCTTAGAAAGCATCACTACGAACAAAGCTAGTGGAGGTGACGGAATTCCAGCTGAGCTATTCCAAATCCTGAAAGATGATGCTGTGAAAGTGCTGCACTCAACATGCCAGCAAATTTGGAAAACTCAGCAGTGGCCACAGGACTGGAAAAGGTCAGTTTTTATTCCAATCCCAAAGAAAGACAATGCCAGAGAATGCTCAAACTACCGCACAATTGCACTCATCTCACACGCTAGTAAAGTAATGCTCAAAATTCTCCAAGTCAGGCTTCAGCAATACGTGAACCATGAACTTCCAGATGTTCAAGCTGGTTTTAGAAAAGGCAGAGGAACCAGAGATCAAATTGCCAACATCCACTGGATCATGGAAAAAGCAAGAGAGTTCCAGAAAAGCATCTATTTCTGCTTTATTGACTATGCCAAAGCCTTTGACTGTGTGGATCACAATAAACTGTGGAAAATTCTGAAAGAGATGGGAATGCCAGACCACCTGACCTGCCTCTTGAGAAACCTATATGTAGGTCAGGAAGCAACAGTTAGAACTGGACATGGAACAACAGATTGGTTCCAAATAGGAAAAGGAGTTCGTCAAGGCTGTATATTGTCACCCTGTTTATTTAACTTATATGCAGAGTACATCATGAGAAACACTGGGCTGGAAGAAGCACAAGCTGGAATCAAGATTTCCGGGAGAAATATCAATAACCTCAGATATGGAGATGACACCACCCTTATGGCAGAAAGTGAAGAGGAACTAAAAAGCCTCCTGATGAAAGTGAAAGTGGAGAGTGAAAAAGTTGGCTTAAAGCTCAACACTCAGAAAATGAAGATCATGGCATCTGGTCCCATTACTTCATGGCAGATAGATGGGGAAACAGTGTCAGACTTTATTTTTTTGGGCTCCAAAATCACTGCAAATGGTGATTGTAGCCATGAAATTAAAAGACTCCTTGGAAGAAAAGTTATGACCAACCCAGATAGCTTATTCAAAAGCAGAGACATTACTTTGCCAACAAAGTCCGTCTAGTCAAGGCTATGGTTTTTCCTGTGGTCATGTATGGATGTGAGAGTTGGACCGTGAAGAAAGCTGAACACTGAAGAATTGATGCTTTTGAACTGTGGTGTTGGAGAAGACTCTTGAGAGTCCCTTGGACTGCAAGGAGATCCAACCAGTCCATTCTGAAGGAGATCAGCCCTGGGATTTCTTTGGAAGGAATGATGCTAAAGCTGAAACTCCAGTACTTTGGCCACCTCATGTGAAGAGTTGACTCATTGGGAAAGACTCTGATGCTGGGAGGGATTGGGGGCAGTAGGAGAAGGGGATGACAGAGGATGAGATGGCTGGATGGCATCACTGACTCGATGGACATGAGTTTGGGTAAACTCCGGGAGTTGGTGATGGACAGGGAGGCCTGGCGAGCTGCGATTCATGCGGTCGCAAAGAGTCGGACACGACTGAGCGACTGAACTGATAGTTGTTTCAGTTAAAATTCTCTCATATTTCCAGAAAGAGACAAAACAGGAAATAATGACTGATTAACAACCTTTATTAAAATTTACACTCAGCATAAACAGTCTTCATTGCATTAATCTCAGCCTCAGTTTATTTTCGTAGTATTTTTACTGAAGGAGAAAATAGAGT
Source organism: Bos mutus (assembly GCF_027580195.1). Lineage (NCBI taxonomy): Eukaryota > Metazoa > Chordata > Mammalia > Artiodactyla > Bovidae > Bos > Bos mutus. The sequence goes on from NC_091628.1 coordinate 25,087,128, forward strand.
GTGTGCACAGTGTGATTTTATTCTTTACTGTGTTTTACATTATTCATTAAATTGAAACATAATCTTTGATTTTGCTTCTAAGGATAACATACTAATCATGTGAGCTATTTAACACTAAAATTCAGAAAACTTTGATTTGTATTTGTAATTTTGTTGTGCTTTCTCTAATCTTTCTTTTAAAGATATGGGCATACTGCAGGAGAAGCTACACACAACGCAGTAGATTCTGCCATCAATGTTGGTGTAACTGCCTATAATATTGACAACATTGGCATCAAAGCAATGGTGAAGAAAACTGCAAAACAAACAGGACACACACTGCTTGAGGACTATAAAATCATTGATAATTCTAAGGGGGAAAATCCAGGAGGAGGAGCAAGTGCAAACCTGAAAGGGGAGAAAGATGAGCAGAAAGAGGGGCCAGAGAAGAACGGGGCAAAGAAGAAAGATAAGTGATGGAAGTGCTATGCATTGCCTATACCAAAGCCTTATAGACGGATGCAATTTTGTTAAATAGGCTAATGTGATAATCCTCACAGGTTAACCAGGATTTTTAAAGTGTATTCATTCCTACAAAGTGACTATTTCATAAGCTTTATGTCATGTATTCTACTTCCGTGGAAAAGAATCAGTATTCTTGCATCTGATCTTTAGAAATATAGTTAACATTCTCTGTGAATTTATTTTTTTCTAAATGTGGCTAAAATATTTTTGCAGTTAAAATAAGACTAATAATAGATGTGCTATAAACCTCATTAAACCTAATGTTAAACTATTTTTGTATTTGCTGTCTTTCAGAAAGTGAAGTAGGAAATCATTATATTATATTCACATATACATAAAATTGGCACTTAGTAACCTTAGTTCTATGTGTACTGGGAAGGAATGACTTAAAATGTTGTTTCCTCTTTTTGCACTAATTGTGGACTTTTTTTTAGGGTGCTTGTCAGAATTGTCAGTATGTAAGCTAAACAAAAACTGTGATCCTAAATGAAAAGAATTCTTGCATAACATTTAAAAGACTTTTTCAAAACAAGGAATAGACTAATCATGAAAATTAAAATGAGTTTCTATAAAAATTATTTGGTAGTTTATCTCTTTGTTAGTAAATGGGACAGTCTTTTTGATTTTAAATGATTACAAACAGATTTTTAAGTCTTCTAGAATTAAGTCTTCTAGATTTATACTGTTACTGATCTATTAGGAGCCTAGGAAATTTCGGACTGTGGTTGGTATTGTAACAATACAAAGTGATTATTATCAGTTCAGTTGGACAAAAATGTAATCACTTCTACTGTAAGTTTTTCCAAAAGGCTAAAATTTAGTGAAAACTAAAATATAAACAGTTGAGTTAATGTACGGTAAATAATTTTTATTTTGGGATTCAGTCGTTAAAATTGTATATACCAAAAAGCCAATGAATTAAATTATTAGAAAGATTTTATTCATAATTCAGGTAAAGAATGTGAAGACTTTAGGCATTTATCCATCGTGAATGGCATAATGGTGTCCACTTTGGCAGAAGACAGGATATTCACAGACCTGTAAGCTACAAACATGTTATAAAAATAGCTAATGGCATTTTACTTTTGTTTCTTGATTTTAAAAAATTTGGCATTGGTTTTCATACTATAGTCCTTTCTGATATTTCTGAATCTCCAATTGCTATTTACTTTATTAGACTTTATTTGAAGCTAAAGAGTGCACTTTGTGAATAAACTGTCTTTGATTTACTTGGCCTCAGATGTATTCATGGGCTTGTATTTCAGGAACACAGAATCAGAGCCTTTTCCTAGGGCCAAGGATAATGTTCTAGTTGAAATGGAAATAAAGTCGAATTAGTAAATAGCCTTCAGTCAGTCTCTGCCTTATTTAAGAAATGGAATGACAATTAATGGAGCCTGGAGTTTAAAAAATTATCTTAGAGCACAGATCAGCAACAGAAACCTACTTGTCCCTTTCACTTCATTCTACTCTGTTCACTTGTTTGTGGGTTGCTGTTTCAGATCAACAGCAGTTTTTAAATTAAGGCTTTTGAACTAAAACCACACTGATGACAGTATTCAGTCTGTAACTGTGGAAGTGGGGTGGAAATTAAAGTGCTGGGAGTTGCAAACTGAAGGGTGAAGAAAGATTGACAGTGGAAGGATTACCTTTTTAGTCAGTCAGTAGACAGGTTGTGACTAGTAAGTCTGGGTGAAGCAAGGGGAAAAGTGGATGGTGTCACACCCAAGATGGCGTATCAGAGGAGTGGGTTTTTACATGAAGATGGAAGCGTGTAGTGATGCTGGAAGCAGCATTAGAGGCAGAGAGCATTTCTGACTCTCCTGACCCAAAGGAGCAGGAGTTCTATAGACAAACTAGAGAATAAACCCATCAGTTCTTAGATTTTGACATTTCAAAAGCTATGATTTATGTGTGAATCAGATTTGGGAAAATATGTGACGATCTCTCTAACATCCAGCTCACTCTCACCCCACCTCCCCAGTCTATGAGAGAACTAAGAACAGTGGCTAAGGACCAGAAGGGGAGCCACCAAGACAGAACAGACACTGGTGAGTGTCTGAGAGGTGACCAGCACCTCGCTCCCCACAACCTGCCTCAGGTTGGGCACAGAAGTTAGGAGTACTAAATTTGCCATACCATGTGATATTGACATCCTGTGAGGAGAGTTCTTTTGCACTTTTCAGTTAAACTAGATTCTTTGAAGCCAGTGCACGTACTTGGTATCTTACACATCACTTTGTACAAAATAAGCCTTCAATTGTATTTAATTGAATTGATGCCTCACAATGCTGCCAATTATCTTTGGCCCACAACCCAGGATTGTTCTTTTGGACACTAAACACCCTATCTGTCTAACATGCCACTACATCACGTTCTGTTTAAACAATTCAATTCGAAACTTCCAGTACTGGCCCTCTAACACCTGTGAACCACTGAGAGACCCAGCCTGACGGCGCCGCCCTGTGACGTTACAAGGAGCCTGGCCGAGAGCGAGGCCGTTCCCCCGACAACGGCTGTGAGATCTTCCCCTCACCCGGCTTCTGAGTGTCCCCTCAGGTCTAGTGTCAGCTGTGTGAGGGGAGGGCGTGGGTGGCCTCTGAACTGACGCTATGTTGGAAGGAAGAGGCGACAACTTCAACTATGTGAGCACCGACCGTCTTAAATTGGAGTTACAGGAAGAAATGCACCTGAAGTGAGTTGGGGACCAGCGCGCACTCCCGCCGGGTGTGGGGGTCACGGCCACGCCGCCAACGCGAAGGCCGGTGTCTGGGGGGTGGGGGGGTCCAGGGCTCAAGGTCGAAGCCCCTGAGGCCGATGTGACAGCTGCAGGGTCACTGATATCCGGGCAGAGCTGGTGACATCTGAAAGCAGTATAGATTCATTGACCTGGTACATTTGGTGTTACAAAGAGGCAGGTTTTGAACTGCCTTCAAGATCAAGTCAAATGGAGTGTACTATGTGCATATGCTCTAATGCTAAAATGTGTGTGTGCACTTTTGATGTTCCAGTAGGTTCAGGTTTTCTGTTTCAATTGCCAGACATTTTGTTCAGTTATTATACTGCTGTTTTATCCCTTTGCTGCTGCTAAGTCGCTTCAGTCGTGTGCGACTCTGTGCGACCCCATAGATGGCAGCCCACCAGGCTCCCTCATCCCTGGAATTCTCCAGGCAAGAATACTGGAGTGGGTTGCCATTTCTTTCTCCAACGCACGAAAGTAAAAGGTGAAAGTGAAGTTGCTCAGTCGTGTCTGACTCTTAGCGACCCCACGGACTGCAGCCTACCAGGCTCCTCCGTCCATGGGATTTTCCAAGCAAGAGTACTGGAGTGGGGTGCCATTGCCTGCTCCGTTCATCCCTTTAGAAGCACTTAAGAATTGGTGACATTTTGTAAAAATGAAGCCCCTCCTATATATATACTTCTTAAAATTCTCCATATAAGCATTCTTACTAAAACTTTGGAACATTTTAAGCAGTTTTTGTTTTGTTTTGTTTTTTAAGGTTCCCCTGTCCCCACCAGTAGGCCACAGGAGGGTAGACCCGCCTATGTGGAAGCAGTGGTCTTTATAGCTTCCTTTGCTTTCCACTGTTAACAGGTCCAAACACACTCTTTTAGTTGCTCAGTCAATTCTTGGTCTGACAATAAGCTGTAAGCCCTCTGAGGACAGGTTCTGTAGTCCCTGAAACAGTAGAGTATAGGTACCAGTACTTTAGAGGAATCCTGTACAAATTCAAATCCCAGCACTCTTCACTCAGCAACTACATGATCTTGGGCAAGTTAATGAACCTCTAAGCTGCTGTATTCTCAAATCTAAGACTGTAGTAGAAATGTTTATCTCACACATCATGTGGTTGTTACCAGGACTAAATGAAATGTTTGTAACACTCAGCATTGGCTTGTGATAAACATTCAGTGGAAGTTGGCTGCTGCATATTGCTCTTCTTACTTGGGTATATCTTCAGCACTTATCACAATGCCTCTAACATAATAGGCATTCAAAAATATGTACTGAATAAATGATTCTATTTTGAGAACTACTATGCTTATTGATGTCCTAAATAGATTATCTCTGTAGTGTTACGTATGTATTTTTTTTTTAGTGCTGCTTTTTTTCTGTTTATATCAGGTTGCCAGTTGTTACCTGTTGTCCTAGCTATTCCTTTCTATAGTAATTTGCAGCTCATTTGTTGGGCTTTGAGAAACCAGATAACCAAAAACTGTCAGACTTTTTGGGGTCAACTTTAAGAATAAAGAGTGTTAAGTGGTTACATGGAGAGCTTTGAGCTTTAGTGCATTTGAGTGTCCTTCTGGACCCAGGTTATCAGAAGCCTGTGTTTTTTTCTTGATTCCTTGTTCTCGACCAGACCATCAGTGAGTGATATTTCATAGTATGGTGTTTCTGAAGTAGTGAGTTACCATGTGTTATTCTTTTCATATTATTTTTAATTGAATCATAATCAACTAAATGTGTTCAGTAATAGCGATATAGTGCAACTCTCAGTGCTTAAAATAAGACACAAGATTGCAGAACTGGAAACCAAACTCAATACTGATGATGAAGGTATATAAGTAAATATTTTTATGTGTGACTCCTAGATAGTTACTGTTCATTGTACTATGATATCTATGGTACATTACATATTTGGAATAATAGTGCCCAAATTTTAGTCTTGCTTTTTGGCAGCATTAATAATAATTTAATATAGAGGCTTTAAAAATTGATTTTTGGAATGTCAAACCTGTTGTTTTATAATTATTTATCAACTTACGATTTCAAAATGTTCATTCTTCAATTAGAAGAACCTTTGTTATGTGAAATCAATTCATTATTGATAAATAAAAATATTTTTATTATATATAAATAAATATATAAATATATTATTTATAAAGTAAATATTTAATAAAATATTTATTAATAATATTGATAAAGTTATTGAATAGACAATATCTGATATTAAGATTTATTACAATATATTAATGTTTAATTATATTAATAATTTAATATTTATTTAAATAAATAATTATCACAAAGTTTTCTACATAATTTGAGTAATAACTTTTATACCTTAACTGCTAAAGTTGAAGTATAACCTTAAAATCCTTATCTAGGTTTTGACTATTTGTGTTGAAAGAATGGGGAAGGGGCAGGTGAGTGTTGCACTCACACGGCACACCTAACACACAGGCATCCATATGTCCTTAAAATTTGTAATGTATATAAGTTGTTAATTTGTTACACGAATATTGATTGAGATCCTGCCATATGTCAACACTTTGAATGGAGGACCTTTCTTTTCCCTTTTCTAAAGAGGTTCACTGACTATTGGGAGGAAGTGTCAAATTAAAATATGAACATGACAAGTAATGTAAATTCTGCATAAGGAGAAATGGCACCTCAGGTAAGGGTAACCTAACACAACCTGCATGAGGGAAGGGGCAGTCTTGAACTGAATGCTAGAGAACAGTAGGAGCTTATTAGGGTTATGGGGCTGGGCTTTGGTTCTTAAACCAGCTCTTGCTGTTCCATTCTATTGGGGAAGCTGTAAACAGAATGGATTAGCAGCCATATGACAAATACAATGCTACTTTTCATAATGCCTAATGCTCTCTTAGAGCTTGATTGGAGAACACTACTTTATCTCAAGGCTGAAGTAGCTTCCTCTGCTTCCCTATCTATATCCTAATGAAACCGGCTCCATGAGTGCAGACTGTTGAGTACACTTACTGAGTATTTGCACTGTTAAGGCTGGCTGGACTTTCCTCTTCCAGCTAATTATAGACAAAACAGGTCATGCTCACAGGTACACACACAATGCAATAACTTTGGTCACTGGTAAAATGTACGCCCAACAAGTTGTATTACCAACAGCTCTTCTCACGGGGAACAGCTGGTTTGTGGGTATAAAGAGAAAAGGTAAAATGATAGGTGAGAAAGTTCTTTCCTCAGTGGGCTAAGCTAAAGCCTAAGATGGAAGGTGGAAACCTTTATGCCTTCTTCAGCATCAACTAAGGCCAGCAGAGGTGACTATTATTATCCCCATTTATGGAAAAATGAAGTTCAGGAATTTAAGTCGCCTGCTAAGATCACATAGCCAGGGAGCAGCAGAACCATGACTTTATCCTAAATCACCTATCTACCACTACCACCATTACCATGATGACTGCTGTCTCCCTGGTCAGTGCTCAACAGTTCTGGTTATCTCCTGTTGCACAGCCAATCACCCTGTGATCTAGGGGCCTAAATAACATCTTTCTCACAGCCTGTGGATTGACTTTCTTCATCTAGGATGTTCCTAATTCGGGTCTCTTATATGATTGCAGTCAGATGTAGTCTGGCACTCAGTCATCTGTAAGTTCAGTGGGGTTAGACATTCCCAGATGATTCACTCACATGGCTGGCATCTCATCCTGGGTGTTGGTTGGGAGCCCAGCTGGGACAGCCCATCAGAAGTGCCTGCTTTTGGCTATGTAGCTTTTGCTTCTCATAACATGGTACCTGGGTTCCAAGAGGCTGTACCCAAAAGCAAGCATACTAAAAGGAGCAAGGACAGAAACTGCCAGGCTAGGTAAGGGCTACTCCCGAAACTGACAGTGTCATTTCCACTGTATTCTATTCGTCAAAACAATCATAGATTTGAGAGGATGGAGAAAATCTACTTGTCAAGGTCACATTGCACAAGGTCAGGTGAGATGAGATAGATTCTTGCAGTCATCTTTGGAAAATTCAGTCTGCCATAGGGAGCATTAAATATGTCTTTTGAGAACTCTGAAGTAACTGATGAAGACAGAACATAGATTGTGACGAGAACGTGGCAGGAGATGAGATTAAGGTTTATGAAGAAGAGGAAGAATAATCTTTAATATGATGCTGATGTATTTTTATTTATCCTGAAGAAGTGGAGTGAAGTGAAAGTTGCGTCCAACTCTTTGCGACCCCATGGAATTCTCCAGGCCGGAATACTGGAGTGGATAACCTATCCCTTCTCCAGCGGATCTTCCCGACCCAGAGATTAAACCCAGGTCTCCCACATTCCAGGTGAATTCTTTACCAATTGAGCTATGAGGAAAGCCCTTTTATCCTGAAGGCAATGGGATGATTAAAGGAGTTTTCAAAATAAATTTATTATTGCTCAACATTATAAAAGAAATACATGCACATCTGTTTAGGTAATTCTTTCACACTTCCACCTCCTCAAATCTTGTCACCTCTCTCTCCATTCTCACTCTCAGCAAATGAGCGTACCTTTCTCTTCCAAAAAGAGATAAGAAACAATCAGAAGAGAATTTCCAAGTGTTTCAACTGAGCTACCCACTTACCTGCATCTTTACACCTCGTCTTCCTTCCCTCCTGTTCCTCTGTGTGTTCTGTGTTCAAGATTCAAGGATAATCCCTCCACTTGTGCAGCAGATCTGGTCTACCCTCACCTCCTCCAGGATATAACTTCAACAATTGATCATCTTCTCTCTTTCCTGCACCATCTGTTTTCGCTGCTCCATTGGCTCATCCCCAACAGCACACAGACAAGCTGACTTTATTTTATCTAAAAAACAAATAGCAACCCTCCTTTGGCTCCACATTTCACTTTCTACCATTATCCCCTTTCCCCTTTCACTGCTCCATGTATAGCAAAACTCTTCGATTTTTTTTTTTTAATTTCCACTCTTACCTCTTTATTCCTAGTTAATCATTTAATCTGCTTGGTTTGTGACAGGATTAATTTTTAGGCAAAATGGCCAACATAATGAACTTCAAAAGGATTCACATATTTTAGTGGCCTTTTGAAGCCCTTTAGGATTCATAGGAAACTATATGCAAAAAAGTGGTTTATGTTTGAAGTAAATCTGAATTTCACCATCTTAAAACTTGGCCACAAGACAAGGAACAGGAAAAAAAATATCCAGGAGACTTAAAAAGAAGAGTCATATTGGTGTAGGGGGTTTGAGTGCAGTTTTAAAAATTGAAACCTTGCAACTACCCTTTAAAAAATGTATCACCTCATTTTATAGATGAAAAACAGCCTTGGGGATTCTCACTGGCTTTCTCAAGGCTGCAGAGGTGGGGAGGGACAGATCTGTAATTTGGATCCAGGCATTCCGGCATCAGAGCCCAAACTCAGCTTCTACTTCTTTCCACTGAAGTTTCTTAAGTTTGCTTCTCAAGTTTTTTTCATCTGGAGAAGAGAACCTTGATTTACTGATCCTCTGGGACATTGATAATCTAGGCATAAAAATGGGCTGAATTTGCCCAGCACAAGCACAGTTTTCTCATTCTGTCTTGGAGTTGATCATTCCAATCAAAAGTTTCACCTCTAATCTCCTGAAACTGTTCTTATCAAGGTCATCAGTGACTGTCAATTTGCAAAATACAGTGTCAACTCTCAGTCCTCATCTTGACTTATTAACAGTCTTGCCACAGCTGATCACCTTCATCCGTGAAACCCTTTGCTTGTCTTCTGGGATGCCAAATTCCCTTGGTTATCTTCATATCTACTGGCTACTCCTCACTTCTCTTCGTCTTCATGAGTTCTAAAAACTTGGAGTGCCTCTGTTCTGACTTTTCTCTGATGTATGCTCCCACTACTTAGGGGATCTCCTCTGGTCGTATGGTATTAAATGCCATCTGTGTACAACACACAGACATATCTCCATTCCAGACCTCTCCTTTGAACTCCTTTTTCATCTTCATTTATAGGCTGGTTTCTAGTTTAAAACTCTATGGCTATTAAGTAAAATATTGGTAAATCAAATAGTTTTTACAACTCATCTCAATAAATGCTAAAAAGTGTTTTCATAAAATTCAGTTTGTCTTTCTTATTTAAAAAAATTCAATTTAAGTAATATGCTGGTAGATCAGTTTTTACAACTCATCTCAGTAAATGCTAAAATATGTTTTTAATAAAATTAATCTTCCTTATTAAAAGATATTTCTATTTATCTTGATCAGGCATAATACTTAATGATGAAACGTTAGAGGCATCCCCATTCCTGGAAAAAAAGCAAAGATGCCTCCTGCCACAATTAAAATTTAATGTTGTTTTGTGGTGTTGAAGAAGACTCTTTGAGAGTCCCTTGGACTGCAAAGAGATTCAACCAGTCCATCCTAAAGGAAATCAGTCCTGGGTGTTCATTGGAAGGACTGATGCTGAAGCTGAAACTCCAATACTTTGGTCACCTGATGCGAAGAGCTGACGCCTTTGAAAAGACCCTGATGCTGGGAAAGATTGAGGGCAGGAGGAAAAGGGGACGACAGAGGATGAGATGGTTGGATGGCATCACTGACTCAATGGACATGGGTTTGGGTGAACTCCAGGAGTTGGTGATGGACAGGGAGGCCTGGCATGCTGCAGTTCATGGGGTCGCAAAGAGCCGGACATGACTGAGTGACTGAACTGAACTGACGGTTCCAGTCAAGCAATAAAATGTGAAACAGAAATAAGAGTTATAGCTATTAGATAGGAAGAGATAAAATTATTATAATTTTAAACTTTTATAATTTGATATCTATAACTTTCCAGAGGATCAGTGGAAAAACTAGTATATTAGTAAAAAATTAGAAAATGGTTGAATACAGTAGTGGAAGAAATATTTATTAAAAACATTTTGTGTAGCAGTAACAGTTGGAAAACAGTTTTTTAATATTGCACAACAGTTCCGGCCTAAATCATCAAATATCTGATAATATCCTTGATAAGAAATAGTCAGGATCCATATGAAGAGAAAAAAGACTGTGACTATAATGAGATAATAGCCATTCAGCAAGAATTCTCACTTATTTAACATGAGAAATGTAATACTGGAGAGAAACCCTAAAATAAAATTTAATTGGAGAATTTATTAATAAGGTTTTATAAGAAGGACATAGACTTTTTCTATATCGGAGAATTGGATGTTATAAATGTGCTCATTCTCATCAAGTTAATTTACTCTTATTAAAACACCAAGCTGTTTTTTCTTAACTTCAATAACTGACTCTAAAGTTAATTAGGTACATAAGTAGACATGGATAACTGATAAGAATTTGTGTAGCGGGTGTCGACTGAAAAAAAGATGTACAACTTGAGAGTTGTGAGTTAAGTTTTATTTGGGGCAAAATGAGGACTGCAGCCCGGGAGGCAGCATCTCAGATATCTCTGAGAGACTGCTCCAAAGCAGCAGTGGGGGAAAGTCAACGTGCAAGGTTTTGGTGAAGGGGAGTTCAGTGCCATGAAGCACTCATTTTACAAAAGGTTTTTGTTAGTCGTGAGGATCTGATGTCACCATGAAGGGATTTAGTGTTTCTCTAGATATGAGGAGATGCAAGGGTTGAGACCATAAAATCTGTTCCTAAAAACATCCAACTATCTAAAGACCTGTCCCAGGAGATTCCCTGGAGCACAGAGTGCCTCACGCCACTCTGAACTCCCTCAGGGTGTGTTGAAGGTCAACAGCTATAGCAGCGTGGGGTTCAGTCTCCGTAGAGGCAGAGGGCAAATGCCTTTGTTCTTCTCTCGTTGGCAGTGCTTTAGGTAAGTGCCAATTTGTAGTTGACACAGGGTTGAGGGACTCCTGTAAAATAAAATAAAGCTATAATGACTAAAACTAGAAACAAATCAGTAGAACAGAATAGATAGTGTACCAGTTTGCTAAAGCTTCCATAGCAAAGTACTGCAGACTGGTTTATTTTCTCACAGTTCTAGATACTGGAAATCCAAGATCATGATACTGGCAGAGTTGGTTTCTTCTGAGATCTCCCTTCTTGGCTTGTATTCTCTGCAGTTTCAGTTAGAAAACACTTAAGTCCCAGTAGATAAATACAAGTAGGACATAGAGACAACTCATAAATATGGAAAAGGACCCAAATTGTTTTTAAGTTAAAGAAATGTGTTGCCTAAAAAAAAAAAAAGAAATGTGTTGCCTATCAAAAAAGTAGAGTTTTTTTGGTTTTGTTTTAAGTGAAATAGGAATGTTATACTCTACTGAAAGCAATGTAGTACTACCCTTTGGGGAAACAATTTTGCAGCAAATTTCTAATGATAAAAATGATAATAACAAAACCAACTAATTTCTATAGCAATTTCTGTGTGTGTTTCACTGTCTTAAGAATTTCACGTTTAATTAATCCTCTCAATACTCAAGAGGGTAGGAACTTTAATTATTCTCATTTTACAGACGAGAAATTGAGGCACGGGAAAGGTAACTTGCTCAGGATCACAGAAAGACACTAGTAAATGGTGGAGACATGACTTAAACCCACTAGTCCTTCTTTGGAGATGTTTTTCCTTATGGAGTCTCTTGAAAATTTGGTTAGGGGGACAACTTTACCCAAAGGAGATACTCTTTGCCCCATACTTCCCTCTGGGACATATTGGTATTTTTATTCATGTAATTCTCACTGAATATTCTTATTCTCTGGCTTAGAATAGATGTCATTTCCCTCAAGAAGCATTTTCTGCCCCTCTTCAGTCTTGATCTCATTTCTCATTCCCTTCTGCCACCTTCCAGGTTGGATGTCCTTCTCTGTGTTCCATTACATCGAATTAACCAAAGACTCTCACAAATATTCTGGGTATGTCTCTGTACTCTTCATGCTTCCTAACTGTCCTACTGCTGATTGACAGCAGGGACTATGTCTATTTTAGTTTTGTATCCCTCGTGCCTTGTATAGTGCCACATAGTAAGCTCTTTCCTTTCCTTGTTAACATTTTCTTATTTTACAGAGTTTTTTCAAGTTAATATAACTCCATCACTGTAATAAATATAGTGAACAACACAAACATGAAAGTCTATGTAGGGTCAAGTTTCAATTTAACTATGTTCTTTTTAACAATTAAAATATTTGGCATTGTTGTTTAGTTGGGCTTTGTTTGTTTTGTTAACATGCTATCTGTCTTTGGGGGAAAAAGAAAAGTCCATATCAGAAAGGTAGGCCTCCACCTAATATTGTCTTGCTTTATGAACTTCCTCCTTTAACGTCAATTTTTACCATAAATCAAATTTCCAGTATTTTTCAATTTTTGGTGTGATTTTGCTTTCATTGTAGTGATTCTAGCCAAGATCCCTCTTGAGATTACAAAGCGGTTTGATTTTTCCCCTCCAAAGTACACTGCTTGTTTTTTGTTTGCGTTTAGAGTTACCATAAAGGCAATGTTTTCATGGAATTATTACTCAGGGTACTTTTTCTCCCAAGAGACACAGATGTTTCTGCTAAACTTTTATCCTCATAATCTGCATTTTAATAATGACTTGTTATGGGTTCATCTTAGGCCTTGATAGTTTGGCTGCTGTTATTCTCAAGGTCATGGATCATCTTTTTTGGAGTCATGTTTGTTGTGATTGTTTAATGACAGCACCACATCTCTTATCTGGGATGTTTTCAGATGGCTCTGGACGTTCCTTAGAATCAAGATTATTTCCAAAATTTGCCATTTTTAATTGTTAATCTTATTCCCAGTCGAGAGCATAATTTAAATAGTATTGCATTTTAAAGACAGATGAAAAATTATTTTTCAAGAAATTTTGCAAAAAAATTGCAAACCTCAGTATATTCAATCAGATCAGATCAGATCAGTCACTCAGTCACGTCCGACTCTTTGCAACCCCATGAATCGCAGCATGCCAGGCCTCCCTGTCCATCACCAACTCCTGGAGTTCACTCAGACTCACGTCCATTGAGTCAGTGATGCCATCCAGCCATCTCATCCTCTGTCGTCCCCTTCTCCTCTTGCCCCCAATCCCTCCCAGCATCAGAGTCTTTTCCAATGAGTCAACTCTTCACATGAGGTGGCCAAAGTACTGGAGTTTCAGCTTTAGCATCATTCCTTCCAAAGAAATCCCAGGGCTGATCTCCTTTAGAATGGACTGGTTGGATCTCCTTGCAGTCAAGGGACTCTCAAGAGTCTTCTCCAACACCACAGTTCAAAAGCATCAATTCTTCGGCACTCAGCCTTCTTCACAGTCCAACTCTCACATCCATACATGAACACAGGAAAAACCATAGCCTTGACTAGATGAACCTTTGTTGGCAAAATAATGTCTCTGCTTTTGAATATGCTATCTAGGTTGGTCATAACTTTCCTTCCAAGGAGTAAGCGTCTTTTAATTTCATGGCTGCAGTCACCATCTGCAGTGATTTTGGAGCCCAAAAAAATAAAGTCTGACACTGTTTCCCCATCTATTTCCCATGAAGTGATGGGACCCAATGCCATGATCTTTGTTTTCTGAATGTTGAGCTTTAAGCCAACTTTTTCACTCTCCTCTTTCACTTTCATCAAGAGGCTTTTGAGTTCCTCTTCACTTTCTGCCATAAGGGTGGTGTCATCTACATATCTGAGGTTATTGATATTTCTCCCAGCAATCTTGATTCCAGCTTGTGTTTCTTCCAGCCCAGTTTTTCTCATGATGTACTCTGCATAGAAGTTAAATAAGCAGGGTGGCAATATACAGCCTTGACGTACTCCTTTTCCTATTTGGAACCAGTCTGTTGTTCCATGTCCAGTTCTAACTGTTGCTTCATGACCTGCATACCAATTTCTCAAGAGGCAGATCAGGTGGTCTGGTATTCCCATCTCTTTCAGAATTTTCCATAGTTTATTGTGATCCACACAGTCAAAGGCTTTGGCGTGGTCAATAAAGCAGAAATAGATGTTTTTCTGGAACTCTCTTGCTTTTTCCATGATCCAGCGGATGTTGGCAATTTGATCTCTGGTCCCTCTGTCTTTTCTAAAACCAGCTTGAACATCAGGAAGTTCACGGTTCACATATTGCTGAAGCCTGGCTTGGAGAATTTTGAGCATTGCTTTACTAGCGTGTGAGATGAGTGCAATTGTGCGGTAGTTTGAGCATTCTCTGGCATTGCCTTTCTTTGGGATTGGAATGAAAACCGACGTTTTCCAGTCCTGTGGCCACTGCTGAGTTTTCCAAATTTGCTGGCATATTGAGTGCAGCACTTCCACAGCATCATCTTTCAGGATTTGGAATAGCTCAACTGGAATTCCATCACCTCCACTAGCTTTGTTCGTAGTGATGCTTTCTAAGGCCCACTTGACTTCACATTCCAGGATGTCTGGCTCTCGGTCAGTGATCACACCATCGTGATTATCTGGGTCGTGAAGATCTTTTTTGTATAGTTCTTCTGTGTATTCTTGCCATCTCTTCTTAATATCTTCTGCTTCTATTAGGTACATACCATTTCTGTCCTTTATCAAGCCCATTTTTGCATGAAATATTCTTTTGGTATCTCTGATTTTCTTGAAGAGATCTCTAGTTTTTCCCATTCTGTTGTTTTCCTCTATTTCTTTGCATTGATCGCTGAAGAAGGCTCTCTTATCTCTTCTTGCTATTCTTTGGAACTCTGCATTCAGATGTTTATGTCTTTCCTTTTCTCCTTTGCTTTTGGCTTCTCTTCTTTTCACAGCTATTTGTAAGGCCTCCCCAGACAGCCACTTTGCTTTTTTGCATTTCTTTTCCATGGGGATGGTCTTGATCCCTGTCTCCTGTACAATGTCACGAACCTCAGTCCATAGTTCATCAGGCACTCTATCTATCAGATCTAGGCCCTTAAATCTATTTCTCACTTCCACTGTATAATCATAAGGGATTTGATTTAGGTCATACCTGAATGGTCTAATGGTTTTCCCTACTTTCTTCAATTTAAGTCTGAATTTGGTAATAAGGAATTCATGGTCTGAGCCACAGTCAGCTCCTGGTCTTGTTTTTGCTGACTGTATAGAGCTTCTCCATCTTTGGCTGCAAAGAATATAATCAGTCTGATTTCGGTGTTGACCATCTGGTGATGTCTATGTATAGAGTCTTCTCTTGTGTTGTTGGAAGAGGGTGTTTGTTATGACCAGTGCATTTTCTTGGCAAAACTCTATTAGTCTTTGCCCTGCTTCATTCTGTATTCCAAGGCCAAATTTGCCTGTTACTCCAGGTGTTTCTTGACTTCCTACTTTTGCATTCCAGTCCCCTATAATGAAAAGGACATCTTTTTTGGGTGTTAGTTCTGAAAGGTCTTGTAGGTCTTCATAGAACCGTTCAACTTCAGCTTCTTCAGCATTACTGGTTGGGGCATAGACTTGGATTACTGTGATATTGAATGGTTTGCCTTGGAAACGAACAGAGATCATTCTGTCATTTTTGAGATTGCATCCAAGTACTGCATTTCAGACTCTTTTGTTGACCATGATGGCTACTCCATTTCATCTGAGGGATTCCTGCCCGCAGTAGTAGATATAATGGTCATCTGAGTTAAATTCACCCATTCCAGTCCATTTCAGTTCGCTGATTCCTAGAATGTCGACATTCACTCTTGCCATTTCTTGTTTGACCACTTCCAATTTGCCTTGATTCATGGACCTGACATTCCAGGTTCCTATGCAATATTGCTCTTTACAGCATCAGACCTTGCTTCTATCACCAGTCACATCCACAGCTGGGTATTGTTTTTGCTTTGGCTCCATCCCTTCATTCTTTCTGGAGTTACTTCTCCACTGATCTCCAGTAGCATATTGGGCACCTACTGACCTGGGGAGTTTCTCTTTCAGTATCCTATCATTTTGCCTTTTCATACTGTTCATGGGGTTCTCAAGGCAAGAATACTGAAGTGGTTTGCCATTCCCTTCTCCAGTGGACCACATTCTGTCAGATCTCTCCACCATGACCCACCCATCTTGGGTTGCCCCACGGGCATGGCTTAGTTTCATTGAGTTAGACAAGGCTGTGGTCCTAGTGTGATTAGATTAACTAGTTTTCTGTGAGTATGGTTTCAGTGTGTTTGCCCTCTGATGCCCTCTTGCAACACCTACCATCTTACTTGGGTTTCTCTTACCTTGGTTGTGGGGTATCTCTTCACGGCCACTCCAGCAAAGCACAGCCATTGCTCCTTACCTTGGATGAGGGGTATCTCCTCACCGCTGCCCTTCCTGACCTTCAACATGGGATAGCTCCTCTAGGCCCTCCTGCACCAGTGGAGCCACAGCTCCTATATATATATAGGAGTATTGAATATATACTGTAATAATTGAATATATACTGTAATATATACTGTAATAATTGAATATATACTGTAATATATTCTGTAATAAGCCAAAAGTATTGTATATATATATATATATATATATTCAATATATATATATATTCAATACTTTTGGCTTATTACAGAACAAAATGTGGTAGGGAAAATAAAACTCAGTGTGCTCATTTTTTTCAGAAAAATAAAACAGTTGATAGTAGGAAACTGACCAGATTGGGGGTTGGGGGCAGCAATACTGTTATGTAGCAAGAAAGCAAAAAAGTTGTTAATTTCCGGTTTTGTGGACCTCCATCCACTTGTTGAGTATTTGGATTAATGACTTTGGACTTGGGTATGGGAGGACATTCCTGCCCCCTCTCCTTGTAGACTACATTTGCTTAGAGATGAGGGTGAGGGCAGGGTTGTGCAGGGTTGAAGACATTGGCGGTAATGTGAGCTAATGTCTTTCTGCTTAGACTCCTCCATCAACTATTGTGTAGTAGAAATTGCCTCATATATGTAAAAAACATTTAAAGTTTAGAAACAAGCTATTTTTTTTCTCTCTTTTACAAAGTATGACTTTCCAGACTCAAAAACCAAAAAATTAGCTTTGAGCCTTAATGCTGAAAAGGAGCTTTGTGTGTATGTGTGTACTTCTATTTTTTCTTTTAAGTATTTAATATTTTCTTGAAAAATTTTAAATCTCATTCATGTCTTATTTTTAAAATCTTTGGTTTATTTTTTTACATTTTTTAAAATTTGTATATTTTAAATGAAATAAGCATGAATATTTTTAATGGTAAAAGATACAATTCACAAAGCAGATAGACATCATGAAAAGGAGCTTTTGATTCTAGGCTGTATCTTCCTCCTCTGCCTAGAGCAATAAGACAGATGTTTTGGCCTCAATAGCCAAAGGAATTTAAAGAAAACTGCTTACAGATAAGAAAAGATGCTTGAACAGGTAGCCAGATAATTACCATAGCACAGAGGTTAAGAGGACACACTTTCAAGTCAGAACAAACTGGGTTGAAACCCCAGTTCCCCATTTATTAGCTTTGTCACCTTAATAATGTTATTTGACATCTCTGAGCCTGTTTTCCTTATCTGTTAAATGGATAACTAAATGTTTGTAAATAAGGATTGAATCTGCTAATATATATAAGGCACTGTGTGCTTTTAACACAGCAAACACATAATTTGTAGTTGTTAAACGGACTCAGAATTCTTTTGCAAAGGAAAAAAAGGAGAATATTACATTGGATGAGAGGCTAGTACTTTTCAGGCTGTAACACTGGGTTTGGCCAAAAAGCTTGTTTGAGTTTTCCATAACATCTTATGGAAAAACCCAAACTTTTTCGGCCAGCCGAATTATAGCTATTTCAAGTTCTGAGGAAAGAAACGTGTTACTGATATTTCCTCTAATAGAATTCCTTATAAGTATACACAAAGAACTCAAAGAACAAAAGCGGGTGGAGAGTGAGCAGACTAGGAATCACAGAACAGTGACTGTGAGGTCCAGGCCGGTGGGAACCTATGAGTCTGCTGTCTACACAGATCCTGTCTAACAGAGACATTAGTTCACTCTGGTGCATCTGTGTTACTGATAAAGCCCAGTATAGTGACAGAGTCAGGCTGAGCTGATTAATGTTGTTTTCATGAATAACGAGAGTTGGTGAGGTGATCTTGATCCTGCCCCCCTTTTCACTCAGGTGGTGAATTAGGAGACACAACTTGAACTAAATGATCAACTAGAAAAGCAAATTGTTTCTCTCAAAGAGAAAATGGAAAAAAATCGTGGAAATCCTTCAGATATGGAAGCAACTATATATATATATGTATATTTCATAAGTTGAGTAAAAACTGATAAAAGATCAATTACTTATATTTGCTTTGTTATAGACAGACTGTCTTCTATTTGAGTCTATGAACAGATGCCAGTGGTGAGTAAAAGATGGTTAAATAAAAGGAATAATTGAAGGAAATTATGTGTATTTCCTGCCCCCAGGCAGATTCTACACAAAATTTTAAAGGTCCAAATAAAATACTTTGTTCAGTGGAGCTTTTCTCAGGATGTAAGGAATCCTATACATATGGCCTTGATCTCTCCCTTATAAACTTGGACAGAGATTCTGTTGCAAGTACAAACCAAATAGAACTGGAAGGATCTCAGTGGTCAGGCTTGAGTGTATCTGTTCCTTGTAATCTAAAAGTGCCTGTGTGCTGTGTGCTAAATCACTTCTATCCAGCTCTTTGTGACCCTATGAACTGTAGCCTGCCAGACTCTTCTGTCCATGGGATTCTCCAGGCAAGAATGCTGGAGTGGGTTCCATTTCCTCTTCCAGGGAATCTTCCCAACCCAGGAATTGAACCACGTCTCTTCGTGTCTTCTGAATTGTCAGATGGATTCTTTACCACTAGCGCCAACTGGAAATAGCTCTCCTCATACCCATCAATTCCATCCTAGTTCCTCTAGAATACACACACACACACACAATATGTATAAAATCTAACAACCCATTCAATTACCTCACTGGCCTGCTTTACCTACTTCGTTTGTTGGTTGCCTAGCGACATTGTTTTTCCTTTGAGAGCTAATTTTCAGTTCAGTTCAATAGCTCAGTCATGTCCGACTCTTCGACCCCATGGACTGCAGCACGCCAGGCTTCCCTGTCCATCACCAACTCCCGGAGTTTACTCAAAGTCATGCCAAATGAGTCAGTGATACCATCCAACCATCTCATCTCCTCTGCTGTCCCCTTTTCCTCCTGCCTTCAATCTTTCCCAGCATCAGGGTCTTTTCTAATGAGTCAGTTCTTTGCATCAGGTGGCCAAAGTATTGGAGTTTCAGCTTCGGCATCAGTCCTTCCAATGAATATTCAGGACTGATTTCCTTTAGGATGGACTGGTTGGATCTCCTAATTTTAATCCCTGATAAATGAATTTATGTTTTATACTTTACAGAGCGTATTTATTTGCATTTAATTCATTCAAATATTTTTGAATATTTGTTTAAAATGTAGAGGAGGCCCCTAACATGACTTATGTCGAACTCTTGCTGTTTTTATTGCAAGAATACTCAGAGAAACATGAAAAGCTTGTAAATAAATCAAGGGTACTGTGCATGAAGATGAAGATACAATACTCAACTAAATTAGCAGGACTTAACATTACTCTTAATAGTAATAATAATTTGTCCATAATTAAACATATGTATATAATATGCAAATTAATTCCATACACATTATTTCTGTCTTGCAACAAACCCCATGTCATAAAATTTAATATTGTTATTTTAATATATGTGATTTTAAGCTTAAAGACTCTGATTTACTCAGTTTCACACATCTGGAAATGTGGATTCAAATTCTCTTACTCTTAAAACTATGCAATTTTACTCTGCTGTACCAACAACCCTGCAATACTGCTAATCAGAAGTAATGTGTGTTTTAGTACCTGTGGTAAGGCACTAAGTGCCTGCTGTATTCCTGGGCATTTATGGAGAATACTCTGAATAACTGCAAACCTTTAATGAAAGGTATAGAAAAATCGTCTACTTTTGTTAATGAATTTAGGGATAAAGTAACTTTTTTTTGCAAACCTGTTATGTACAATCCAGAAATACCATTGTGACTGTGTTTTAGAAAGTCAGGAAAATAATATGGTTTTTTTGTTTGTTCTTTTTTCTTGTTGGAAAAGTGGCCAAGACTCTGCCATGGAGTCATAGCTCCATCTTGTGGTATTTAGAAATTGCTGCAAGGGCTGTTTTAAATGTAGTGTTTCTTAACTGTCGGTAGAATTTTACTACTGCCTACAGAATATGGTGGGCTGCTGTCTATGAGGAGAAGGCAATGGCACCCCACTCCAGTACTCTTGCCTGGCAAATCCCATGGACGGAGGAGCCTGGTAGGCTGCAGTCCATGGGGTCCCTAAGAGTCAGACACGACTGAGTGACTTCACTTTCACTTTCCACTTTCATGCATTGGAGAAGGAAATGGCAACCCACTCCAGTGTTCTTGCCTGGAGAATCCCATGGACAGAGAAGCCTGGTAGGCTGCAGTCCGTGGGGTCGACAGAGTCGGACACGACTGAAGCGACTTAGCGGCAGCAGCACCAACAGAATATAAAATATCAAGTACTGCCTACAGAATATAAAACGTTCTGGCTTCCTTCTTCTAGATAACCCACCCCCAGTCCTAGCTCAAGAAATGAGGGCATCTAGCATTACGGAGAAGGCAATGGCAACCCACTTCAGTACTCTTGCCTGGAAAATCCCATGGACGGAGGAGCCTGGTAGGCTGTAGTCCATGGCGTCACGAAGAGTCGGACACTTACTAAGCGACTTCACTTTCACTTTCATGCATTGGAGAAGGCAATGGCAACCCACTCCAGTATTCTTGCCTGGAGAATCCCAGGGACGGCAGAACTGGGATCTGGTGGGCTGCCATCTGTGGGGTTGCACAGAGTCGGACACGACTGAAGCAACTTAGCAGCAGCAGCATTATGGAAGTTAGCAACAGAGTGCTGGTGTGACATGAGAGAAGACTCCACTGCATATCTAGGAAGGATTTCATCAGTTTTCTCATTGCTACCTCAGACTCTGTGACATACTCATGTTCATGAAAAATACATTTATTTCCCTTGATGAATTGTTATTCTTGAAGAAAATGTCATTCTCTAAGAAACAGAGAATTATATTTCTCTTCAAAAGAACAAAAAAATGTTAGAAGAACCAAGAATGTGGGGCCACATACTAAGCAGAAAGGAAAGATAATGAAAGTTCAGGTTCTTAAGGAACTGACCCTCTCTCTTCTCTGGGAGGTACCCTGAGTATTCTGGTTTTCTTACACAGTGGAATTCATGAGGAGTTTGTCTAAAGAGCAGGGATTAGGAATCTAGCCACGGAGCTGGTGCTGGAAGTAGCCAGTGAAAGTGAAAGTCGCTCAATCGTGTCCGACTCCTTGTGAATTCACCAGGTCAGAATACTAGAGTGGGTAGCCTTTCCCTTCTCCAGGGGATCTTCCCAACGCAGGGATCAAACCCAGGTCTCCCGCATTGCGGGTGGATTCGTTAGCAGCTGAGCAAGGGAAGCTGAACAAAGGAAGCCCAAGAACACTGGAGTAGATAGCCTACCCTTCTCCAGCGGATATTCCCCACCCAGGAATTGAACCGAGGGTCTCCTGCATTGCAGGTGGATTCTTTACCAACTCAGCTATGAGGGAAGTTGGAAGTAGCCAACTGCTAAGCAAAAAAACTTGGGATCCTAGAATCCTGCATCCAGTCAAGAAATCTCTCTTTTCCAAGGACAGAAGAGGTATTGTCTTATTCTTTATATAAAAAGCAATATTTGTGAGGATCAGACATGTACCATTTGTGTAATGCAAACATTTTGGTTTTATGTTAATTTTAGGTTGATAATCAGAGAAAAGGGCTTAAATTAGTTGTTTTTGTTTGTAAATTTACAGACACTTTATCCTTGTTGTAGATTGCTTAGTCTTTTGGAGTAACCTATACATGCATACTTAAGAAACTGATGTTTCTTAGTTTGAATACTGATTTTGAGTAACTTCAAATTGCAAGTTTGCTTATGAGCAACAAAAGGATGAACGCTTCTTTTGTCATGAAGGCTACTAGAGATATATAAAACCAGTACACATAGTGCCTGACAGAGTGAGCTGCATGTTAGTTCCCTTCCTTCCTTCCCTTGATAAAAGAGAAGTATAATTTCACTGAAGCAAGTCTGTTGTGAAATTAACCTTGATCCACTTGAAGGAATAAGGGTGAGGGCAAAGCCCAGAGATGTGCAATCTGACTTACTAAGCTCTGCTGTCATTCAAGTTGTGAATCTTCTGGTACCTTCTTAAAGCTCTGGTAGAATTCTGTGGTTTTTTGTACCTGTCCAGATAGCAGGGGGGAGAAGGCAATGGCACCCCACTCCAGTACTGTTGCCCAGAAAATCCCATGGATGGAGGAGCCTGGTAGCCTGCAGTCCATGGGGTCGCACAGAGTTGGACACGACTGAAGCGACTTAGCAGCAGCAGCAGATAGCAGGGACCTCTGTGGGGATTTAATGCTTCAAATAAAAAGTGTAGAACCTTTACTCCCCTTGGGCCAGCTGGGTTGTACATTTTCTAGCCCCTTTTGTTTGCATCCACTGGAAACAGAACCTAGAGCCTCCCTAATGTTCCAGGAATTTTCAGATGTGTCCCACAAAGATCTGCAGCCTTTCCCTGGAAAGCTAGAATCTGTTTTAAGTGTACCAAACAACTAAATGTCAAGGCTAATTAGGCTGTTTCACCTCTGATGAGCACTAGCGAGTTCTCAGGTTCTGACCTGGCCCTCTGGGTTTCTTCACTAATCTCATTTAGGCAGGTTACGGGCTGAGGATGCACTATGCTCTTTATCAGAGCTTGATGACCTCCGCTATGCAGCCCCACGGATGGTTCCCCAGCAGTGTGCTGAGCAATCTTTCAGTGCTTTACTGTCGTGACTAACATTTGGCAGTGCGTGCCTTCTTTCCTAGGTTAGCTTCCTTAGGCCAAGTCAAGCTTCGTACCCATGACACTGTGCCACACACAGGAAAGAAGATTGGCTCCTCTGCTTCCCAACGTCCCTTTACTGACCAGCACTGCCACATCCTTAGCTGCTAGCCAGTCTATCAAGTTGTGTTCTTTAACTTTCAAACTCTTTAAGAATCACATGGATAATGTATTGAAAGTTTACGTTTTGGGGTTTACTCTAAGAGATCCTCATTTCGTAGGTCTAGGGTAAGCCCTGAACACTAGTATTTTTAGCAGGCATTTCAATAGGTTCTATTGTAGAGAACAATTTGAAGGGAAAAAAAAGATTTGGGGAATTTATATCCTTCAGAGAAAGATGTGCAAGACAGCCTGTCTTGTGACAAGAGTTACTATAAAGTTTTTATCACCAAGTTTCGCCATTTCCCTATGGCCCGCTCTACTGCAAAGTGGAAGTCCTAGTCTTGACACACTTGGAATCATGAAATCAGTGATCCCTTATCTCAGTCTGTTTGGGCTGCTATTAAAAAACAAACAAACAAAATGAGTGGTTTTTAAGCAGCAGAAATTTATCTGTCTCAGTTCTGGAGGCTGAGAAGTCCAGGATGATGATGCCAGCGGATTCAGTGTTTGCTGAGGGCTCGCTTTCCAGTTCATAGACAACGCCCTCTTGTTGTGTCCTCACATGGTGCAAGGGGCGAAGGAGATCCGGGGCGGGGGGTTCTATTTCATAAGAGCATTAAGCCTGTGCATGAGGGCTCACCCTCATAAGCTAACCATCTTCCAAAGGCCCCCATCTCCTGACACCATCACGTCAGGCATTACGATTTCAGTATATGAGTTTGGGAGAGGGACACCCAGACTGTAGCACCCCTGTTTCTCTCTGTTTCTAATTTTCCCCCAGTGTCCTCTCCTTTGTTTTCCACTACATCCAGACAACTCGGACCCTTCAAGGAAACCTCTCACCAACACATGTGTCTGTCAATCAGATGGTTAGAGCACAGGAGATTCTTTCCTAAAGCCAACAAGACGGGCTGGTGGTGTGAGGCACAAGGAAGGGGGTGTAGAAACAGAAAAAAACATTCTTTAGGAAAATATTTGGTCCACCTCAAGTGTTCTCTGCAGGACTCTTGGTCAATCTATAGAAAATCAATTCATGGAAAGACAATTTGCCAAAATCCAAATCCTTATAATTTGTTCTTATATCTTAAGGCATTTTCAGGAAGGTTCAATTTGTTGAAAATGGTCTGTAGAATCAATATGAGGTATTCTGTCACAGACATCACCAGATTTGTGTTCTCCCCAAAGATCAGAATGGTTAATTTGGAGACAAATGTAACCTCAAATCAGAGAAAAGTTAAAACAAATTTTATATGTAAATCTATTGTTGTCCACCAGGGGGCGCTTGACACTTAAGCATGCATTGTTAAAATTGCCTTCCTTGAGAAGTATGGCATATCTACAAGTTGTGATTAACTGTTTTCTTAGGGTTTTCTCTTGTAAACATTCAATAGAGTGATTTTTAAAGCTTGTAGTTTTTATATGTTCTTTAGCATAGCAATTACCATTATTTAGAAAAATAGGTGGCTAATACTTTGGCCACCTGATGCGAAGAACTGACTCATTTGAAAAGACCCTGATTCTGGGAAAGATTGAAGGCAAGAGGAGAAGGGGACGACAGAGGATGAGATGGTTGGATGGCATCACCGACTCAATGGACATGAGTTTGGGTAAACTCCAGGAGTTGGTGATGGACAGGGAGGCCTGGCGTGCTGCAGTCCATGGGGTCGCAAAGAGTCAGACACGACTGAGCAACTGAACTGAATTGAGGTGGCTAATAGAGCCTCTTTTCTACTTGGGATAAAGGAAAGGGACATAAAAATCTAAGTATGTTTGATTTCAGGTGTGTAAATATACCCTGAAATTTCTTATTCTTACCCTGTTGTTTCAGTCTTCTGTTAGAAGGTGACTTTTTACAGATTAAGACATGAATATAGGTGAAGTATGATACTGCTTGCAATGCTAAGAACTGACTAGTTTCAAAAATAAAACAAAACAGCTTTTCCATAATAGGAGTTGAATTGTGTGTGTGTGTGTGTGAGATGGGGCAGGGGTGGGGAAGGGGCATAATTTCTAGTGGAGTCTTCAATTTAGCTGTAGCTTCAGTATATCTTTCCAAGCTGCAATTTTCTAGCATGTGACCACTGATTATATAATCAGATAAAACCAGCTCTTTGGGAAGACCAAGAACTTGTGAGTCTTCCAGTGATTTGGATGTGATGGGATAAGAGACTGTGTGCCTTTGATAAAATCATTTTTAAATACTAGTTTATTTTGAAGTCAGTAAAATAAAGAATCAAAATCTAGAATGAACCTTAACATTATTGTAGCATGACTTTATAATTTTTAAAGGATTTCCAATGTGTATAATAATTTTATAAATGGAATCACAAATGTCTTGCATTTAATGGTCCATGACTAATGTAGTTTTCACAAAATCCAGTATTTGTCCTCATTTTCTCAGCTCTCTTCCCTTTGCTCTACTCCCAGAAAACCAGCAGCCAGGATTACTCCTCACAGCATAGGAAATTGGGGGGTTCTTCAGTTGAGAAACTAAAATGCCCTTAAGAAGAGCAGTCAGTGTGTCCACCCGGAGAATGTATCTCACAGACTTCCCAGCACAGGAAGGCTCGTTGACTGAGGACCCTTGGTTTTGGGCTTCGAAGTCCATCACTGCTTTTCATCAAGACCACACCTCCCACTGTTCCTACCACATGGTCAGAAGCAAGGGGATACCAAGGCAGACGTATTCCTGGGAAACACAGTTACCCCATTGTGGGTAACTTTGCCAGACTTTCCTTAGGCGGCTGCCAGCCTGGGCTGCTTCCGCTTTCTCCTGACCTCCCATTCTCCCGTTCACGGGGGGTCACACTTGCATTACAGTTGACTGCTTTCCCAGCCCTCTCCTGCTCCTTTCCTATTTCCTTCCACACAGGCATTTCTAATAATGGATTATTTTCACATCTAATCCCATCTTGGTATCTGCTTCTTAGAAGACCGCGTTTACAGCTAGTGGTACTGGGGGTGCTATGAGAAAACAGCGGTAACATGAGATTTGGGCCTGGCTCACTTACTGAGTGACAGCCAGAAGGTGCTGTCCTGATCAATAGATTGGCACCAGTGGATCCTGGCTCAGTGTGGCCATTCAGTTGCTAAGGACTTCGCTGATGGCAACCTTGGAAAATGTTCTTGTGGAGGAAAATTCTGTGAAAGAAGCCATGATGCAGGCATTTGGAAAATACAGGCTTATTACTAAGTTGTATTTCCATCCTTCATAAAGATAATGAGCGTCTGAGAATAGTTAGTAAGCCCTTAATGCCTAACAATGAAAAGCAGGGAGCCTTGGTGTGGTGGTGTCTGCAAGAGGCTGTCTATACAGTAGTGAAAGGGCAGCCACAATAGAACAGCAGGGCTGTCCAAGCAGGCCTGCTGGGAAGGGCAGGGCCCTGATGGGAAGAACCAGGGATCCTAAACCTGTGGCAGGACATCTGGATGACTGCCCGTAATGACTCTACCCCTCCACCCGGCCCCTCTGGGTGGGCAGGGGCGGCCCACGTCTAGCTCTGGGAAGGGCTGGAGCACTCACAGTCCTGGAAGCTGCTGCACAGGCCTCTCGCCAACAGGGCGACCATCTGCCCCCTCTGGAGCTGTCCCCACCTCTTCTCCTGGCTGCCAAGACAATCAGTGAGGGTGGTGTTCAACATCTATAATTTTTAAAATTAAAAAGTTAAGAACAGAGGAGTGGAGGCTGAGGACAGTTAGCCTAGTGAAAAGCATGAGTCTTTCCTTATTTCCCAGAGCTAACCAATTTTTAGATCCAGAAATCACTGACCAAAGAAGCGGCTGGGTTACTAGAAGGAAGGACCCTGCAGTAGCAGTCCAAGTACATATCACGACAGTATCTCCAGTCTGCCCCTCAAGAGACCTCTGACCACGTGCCCAAGTAGCTGTACACTGCGGGAAAGGAAATAACCAGGATGGGGGTCTAAGCCTGAAGTCCAAATCACAGTGGGCCATGTGCCCACAGACTCGCCTAACCCCACAGTGATGATTTTCTCAGTCCCTGAATACCTAGTGAAGTCCATATACTTGGCAGTTGACATTAACCTTCCATCAGGCCCTCATCTCTGAAGTAAAAGCTATCATGGTGCAGAAAACCAAATAGAAACGTGGGAAATGGTGCCTTCCCCCACCCAGGCCAAAATTGCCAAACACAAATAATTTCTTATCCCAGGGAAGACAGCAGAGGGCTTAACATCACTCTGTTTAATTTGCCAGTCTGACCTCTGCAAACCCTGGGTGTATCTTAGAGAAAGACTGTAGGTTACTGCAGGCTTAACCAGTTAGTAGCCCCACCTGTTTTGCCAGGTGTGGTATCACTGCTCAAGCAGACTAGCAGGTCTTCAGTGTAGGGTGTGCAGCCACTGCTTGGAGAGTATACTCTTTCCATTCTGACTAGAAAAGAGAGTCAAGACCAATTTGTGGCTTCTAGTTTCAGTTCCAGGTATGTATAGTGCTTGGAAGTCATTGATCTTGTCACCACAACAACAGCAAAGATGGGTAACCTGAAAATCAGTGACTCTTCTTTACTCATTAAAAAACTGAATTTGCAGAGCAAATTCCCACCCTGAAATCTGTATAAACAGACAAATCCAGACAGGCATTGAGATCTGCTTAGCCTAGTATACAAACTGATAGGAACACTTAAATGGTAATTGTGATGCATTACTGGAGGAAGTATAGGCGCATCCATTATGAAAGTTGGAGACTTAACACGCCCTGTCAGTAATTGATAAATCAAGAAGGCAGAAAAATCAATAAAGATACTCAATAGCTTATGCGAATAGCACCATCAGTCAACTCAATCTGTTGACATTTATAGAATGTCCCATCCCACTACAGCAGAATACAGATTCTCCTCAAGCTTGGGTGTAACATTCACCAGTGTAAAGCACCTTCTAGGCACCCTATTAGACTCTGAGCTTCATGAGTTAGGGTCTGGGCTTGTCAGTCTCACTGTGGAATCCCCAGCACAATGCCTGACACACAGGAGGTGCTTGATGAATATTTTTTGCATAAAGGAATGAATTGTAAAATTGGGAGACAAGGAATCAGATCGTCATGGGAATAGCACCAAGATACAGTCTTAACACAGAGAAAGCAGATGGAAAATATTTAAGCTTCAAAGGTTAAAACTGCAAACCCACACTGACAAATAACAGAAATCATCCTTTTATTGTAGAAACTACCACTTGATTAATATTCCTAAACCCCTGCTTTCATCATATCACTTCTTTAATAACTTTCAATAGCTGTGGTGTTTCGACTCCTGAACTTAGCATCCGAAGCCTTCTCTAACCAGGACCTTCCCCAGTTATCTTGCTGCTGCTGCTGCTAAGTCGCTTCAGTCGTGTCCAACTCTGTGCGACCCCATAGATGGCAGCCCACCAGGCTCCCCCGTCCCTGGGATTCTCCAAGCAAGAACACTGGAGTGGGGTGCCATTGTCTTCTCCTCCCCAGTTATCTTACCTTGCCTCTTATTAATTGCTCAGATATTTTCCTTCAGCTCTTGAATTCATCTATTTCCTATCTACATTTCTTGTTTGAGCTTCTAGAGTTTTGGAGTGTATCTCATTCATATCTCATTAATATGAAAATAACTTGTGTTCCATTTGTTTATTTGTAAATTAATTTCTTTCAGTATTTCAAGTGCATTTTTCCATTGACTCAGTATTAAAAATGATTAGATTCTATTTACATCTCTAAAAATGTATTAACAAATGATGTAAGTGAAGCGTATTACTACAGAAAGCAAAGCTGGGAATCCTTGGAGCAAGGGTCTATGTAGCAAAATTTTGGACTACATCCATCACTCCCTGATTGTCCCTTCAATAACTCTCATTTTGGAGCATTGGTTTACTTCGTAAGGGTTTAATTTTCTGTAGAGAACTCAGTCCATTTATCCTCTTCTACTGATAGGGCTTTCATTGATTTTCTTCTGGAGCAAGTTTGTGTTTGGAGGCATGTATGTATATGTGCAAGCTCAGTCGTGCCTGACTCTGCAACCCCATGGACTGCAGCCCGCCACACTCCTCTGTCCATGGGATTTTCCAGGCAGGACTACTGGAGTCCGTTGCCATTTCCTCCTCCAGGGGTTCTTCCCAATCCAGGGATTGAACCCGGGTCTCCTGCATCTCCTGCAATCCAGGCGGATGCTTTACCGCTGAGCCACCAGGGAAGCCTGTATTTGGGGGTGGGGGGTTGGAAACCACTTAGGACACCAGTGCATAATTTTTGAAGACAAGTAATGGCTGCCTGAGAAGTATCACTGACCATGTTTTAACAGAGATGTTAAGCAAACATGCACAGTGGAGAATTGTCACTTCCAAAGGATTTGTTTTATCGTTGCTGCTATTTTTAGACACTAGAACTTGTCCTGTTACAGCTGACCTAATTATTCCCATTAATACAATTTTTTTACACTTCTGATAATTACCAGCAAGTATCTAAGAGAAAATCAGTAAGTTTTTAGAGAATGAGCTGAATTTCAGGAGGTGGGTATGAGCTCTAAAATAACTTGCAGTTTTGCTTTGTGGCGATTTAAATCAGCTGCTTCCATTTCTATTTGAATGTTTCTTGTAATAGATTCGGTGACCCAGATCATGACCAGCAAGAGCTGTGTAGAATTCGACTTGGAGATTTTTAAATTTAAAGTGTCAGAATATGAGAAATAATGGGAGTTATTGGGAAAGATCAGTTATTAGTTTCGGAATTAACATTCTAAACCCAATCTGTGTAATGCATTATTGTTCTGGTGCTTGGCTAACCCTTTTCTCCTCTACGCTGTTCACCTATTTGTGGTGATAGGTTGATGTCATGGTTTCCAGAACTATTCTACTCTGCCATATTTTCACAGTTCCCTTGATTATCAACTTTACTGCCTGTTCCTCTTTTTATTTATTTATTTATGGCTGTACTGGGTCTTCGTTGCTGTGTGGGCTTTTCCCTATCTGCACCAGTGGGAGCTTCTGTTGTTGTGGAGCATGGACTCCTGAGGGCCCTGGCTTCAGTAGCTGCGGCACGTGGGCTCAACAGTTGCGGATCCCAGGCTCTCGAGCACAGGCTGAGTAGTTGAGGCACAAAGGCTTAGCTGCTCCGTGGCATGTGGGATCTTCCCAGAGCAGGGATCAAACCCATGTCTCCTGCATTTGCAGACAGATTCTCTACCACTGAGCCACCAGGAAAAGCCTTACTGCCTGTTCTAACACTGTACTTACCCTGATAGCAATCGTATGAATACACACATATAGTAATCATTTAGTGTGTATTGTCTTTGGAGTCAGATTACCTGGATTCCAGCTCTACCATTTACTAGCTCTGTGCCTTTAGGCAAGTTATTTAAGCTCTATCAGATGCAATTTTCTCAACAGTAAAATGAATATATTAGCCATCTTCATGGCTGTAATAAGGATTAAATAATCTGTAGAAAGCATTTAGCACAGTACATGGCATATTGTAACAATAAATATTATCATTATTGCTGAAAAGGTACATATTATAGACTTTTGAAGTCACAGAATGATATGGAATAGAAGGAATTTGCCAATGAAGAAATTGGTGGTCCTAATATTATTTAAAATGTGAGTGCATGTAAAAACACTGTTATACTTTCAGAAATCCTTAAATGCGTTGCTTAAACAATTAGAGAGAAAAGGAATCTTGAAAATCAAGTGAAAGACTATGCACTGAGACTGGAACAAGAGTCAAAGGTTTGTTTTTATTTCTATGCTAAGAAATTCCTTTGGAACTGGCATGATTTTTGGTGTGTTATTAAAAACATACTATATAATTTTCCAGTATACTTACAAAACTATTTTGTATACTATTTGGAAAAAGCATAGAGACATAACTTAGCAGTGGTCTTGCTAGTATTGTAAATCTTCTTCGATACCAGTTTCTTTACTTTTATATCTTTCACATAAGCTTGCCACAGGACCAGCAATGAGCGCCGTACATACCCTGCTGAAATGTCTCAGGCAACTTTTGTTTCTTTACCTTCAGTTTATAAGAGGTACTGTAAATTATGTTTTTCACTTTTCTAGGTTTTTTGATTGGTTTGGTTTAGTAGAGAAGCAGCTGTTGGAATTAAAGGAGAAACAGTACCAAGTTTCTATATATGGAAGGTGAAAAAGAAAATATGTAACTTTTATAAAAAGGTAAAAATAAGATATATGTTTCCCAAATTAAGATTATATTTTCTGTACTTGTTTCTTTAGTTGTTCCTTTAGTTTGATTTGTAATTACTAGAATTCAAACAAGTAGTTATCACTTCTCTGTCATGAAAGTCAAGGCATTTTATCTCATAGCTATGCATGATGAAGTCTAAGATAGACCCCACACTGCTATTGCTAGAAAGTGTGCACTTACAAGCAGCAGGACAGGAAGTGATCAATGAATTATGAAAGACACTGCACATACTTTCCACAGTTTTTCATTCCCTTTTCCATTTTATTTATGATGTTGTTGGTATATAGTTTTGGTTTAGATGTTGTCAGACCTATCTTTTATTTATGGCTTCTTGTATCATATTTTAAAAGACTGTCTTTGTCTCAGTGTTTCATAACATTCATCACATCTCTTTAGTACTTATATGGCTTAATATTTGATATTTAGATATTTAATCCTTAGTAACTATTTTGATATATGTTTTCAGGTTAGGATGCAAATTCAGTTTTCAATGTGCATGATTTGAATGGAAGTGTCCAAAGAGGGGTAGGATGTATGAATCTAAGAGAAAAAAATAAAAGATCAGGATTGAAGCAATGGATTTAGAACTTGTTAGCATATAGATAGTAAATGACCCCATGTGAATGAATCACATGCATCAGGGAGAATACACAGGGTGAAGAGATAGTCTGAGATACAGCTCTGAAGAGTTTCAGGAGTGATAGCCAGGGAAGAAGAGCCGAAAAGAGGGTCAGTGTCCTCAAGACATAGGTACCTGAGACACTGAGGTAGAGGACCTTGAGGGCTGGTTTTGACATAAAAGTAATCAGCTGATCACTGATTTGGTGTTTCCAGAGGCTCAATGAAGGGACTGGAAGGAAGGGAGTTAGCTTTGGGAATTGGAATAGAGAATGGGGTGCACAGAACAACTTGAGAATGAAAGTCAGGGTGAGGGGTAAAGGCAAGCTTGGACTTCTAGTGCCAACGAAGGTAAGTAGGAAATTGAGACAAAATTATGGTCTCTTGCCCATAAAATGGACAGTCAGTCCACCTTTTATAGTCCTGGGTGCTTGGCTGGAAGCCCTGCTTCCTCCTGCTGCACCGGCATCCAGGGGCCTTTCCTCAGACCACACACTCTGTGTCCTCAGAATATGCTGCTTCTCCTACATTCCAGTTCTGCCTCCTTCAAGGTGTAGCCAAACGCCCTCTCCTTTATGAGGCCATGATGATGAGAGGCCACAGACTTTGGAGTCACTGCGAATTGGACTCGAATCCCAGATTTGTACCTACTGTGGTGTGACCTTTGGAGGCCTCGATTTCTTTCCTCCTCTGGAAAAGGGAAGTAGTTGGAGTATCCTGCCAGGGATTTGTGAGGCTCTGGAGATATGATGTATGTAAAGTGCTGAGTGAAATGCCTGGCACATAATTGGTTCTAAATTCCAATAAACTGAATATTATTTTCCTGTTTTTCTTTCCAACCTCCCTAGCCCCTCCCTCTGTGACAGGGGCATCAGCATTTCTACTTGCCTTAGCCATCCTCCTTTAGCTTTGTTTATCTGAAAAAAAAATCATTTGGGTGGAATAGCTCCTACTCTGATTATACAGGATCACTGAACATACAATCAAAGCCTATTTTAACAGCTTCCCAGGAAGATGTTAATCCTGTTTCCCTGTATAAATGTTAATAAGGATTTTCACTCCAGAGTGAATTGTTAATCTTTATAGTCAAAGATTGTTCTGACTATGTGGATACTATGGTGACTGGAAAGGTCAATGAATGATTTGCCATTCTTTCCATGCTGAATACATAAATAATTGATTCTTTAGTAGATAACTAGAGCTGTTTGCTGAGTCTGCTGTTTATATTTCTGCTGGCTTCACAGTTTGGGCTGAAACTGAGTTTCCACATCTTAGGATTCTTCCAATTTACACGGTATATGGACAGTATGGACATTGCTTTTTAATACTATACAGGCAGTCTAGCCGATGTTTTATAATAACTATACAGTGTACAGCAAAATGAAGTGAAAGTGTTAGTCATTCAGTTGTGTCTGGCTCTTTGCAACCCCATGGACTGTAGGTTGCCAGGCTCCTCTGTCCATGGAATTCTCCAGGCAAGAATAGTGGAGTGGGTTGCCATTCCCTTCTCCAGGGAATCCTCCTGACCCAGGGATCAAACCCAGATCTCTTGCATTGCAGGCAGGCTCTTTACCATGTAAGCCACCAGAGAAGCCCCCAAAATGTAGTATAACCTGTAAAAATTGTCAATCACTGTATTGTACACCAGTACAATACAATACTGTATAATTTTGATGTACAATATAATATTGTACATCAACTATACTTCAATTAAAAAAGAAAGAAAGGAGAAAAAAAGATACACAGGCATACCTAGGAGATACTGCAGATTTGATTCCTGACCATCACAATAAAGTAAAACAAATATTACAATAAAGTGAGTCACATGAATTTTTTGGTTTCTAGTCCATATTAAATTTTTTTACACTGTAATGTAGTACAACAGCATTATATCTAACATACAGTATCCATACCTGGTTAGGAAAGAGTTAATTGAGAATTGACTATTCCTCTTATCTCTGAAAGCAATCAAGAAATAAGAGAATAAATGCTCAACTATTTGTATTTCAGACCTCTGGCTCCTACCAAGTTTCTCAAAGGAGACAGATGGATCAACTGCCTAAAATGAAAGAGAATCTAGTGAAAACGTAAGTCTAGATCTTTCCATTCTAATTAATTACATTCAAATGTGAATGGTATTCATGAAACAGGTGTCCATTATATTTTGGAAGCTTAACTTTTATAGCAACAATGTAAAATAGCAGATGTTAAGAGAACTTAGAGAAGTTTGTATTCTCCATTTACTATTTATATATATATATCTGGTAGGTTCCAGGAATATTGTTCATCCTCAAACATGATGTTATTTTCTAAGCTAAAATGATATTGTTCCCAAGTAGAGCTTAGAACTACACCATTAACAACAAATCCAATTAAATGATCTGTCTTAACCTTTTAGTTTTACTACTGTGGGTGAGAATCCCTTAGATGAAATGGAGTAGCCATCATAGTCAACAAAATAGTCCGAAATGCAGTACTTGGATACAATCTCAAAAATGACAGAATGATCTCTGTTCATTTCCAAGGCAAACCATTCAGTATCATGGTAATCCAAGTCTATGCCCTGACCAGTAATGCTGAAGAAGCTGAAGTTGAACAGTTCTATGAAGACCTACAAGACCTTTTAGGACTAACACCCCCAAAAGATATCCTTTTCATTATAGGGAACTGGAAGGCAAAAGTAGGAAGTCAAGAAACACCTGGAGTAACAGGCAAATTTGGCCTTGGAGTACAGAATGAAGCAGGGCAAAGGCTCATAGAGTTTTGCCAAGAAAACACACTGGTCATAGCAAACAACCTCTTCCAACAACACAAGAGAAGACTCTACACATGGACATCACCAGATGGTCAACACTGAAATCAGATTGATTATATTCTTTGCAGTCAAAGATGGAGAAGCTCTATACAGTCAGCAAAAACAAGACTGGGAGCTGACTGCGGCTCAGGTCATGAACTCCTTACTGCCAAATTCAGACTTAAATTGAAGAAAGTAGGGAAAACCACTAGACCATTCAGGTATGACCTAAATCAAATCCCTTACGATTATACAGGGAAAGTGAGAAATAGGTTTAAGGGACTACATCTGATAGAGTGACTGATGCACTATGGATGGAGGTTTGTGACATTGTACAGGAGACAGGGATCAAGACCATCCCCAAGAAAAAGAAATGCAAAAAAGAAAAATGGCTGTCTGAGGAGGCCTTAAAAATAGCTGTGAAAAGAAGAGAAGTGAAAAACAAAGGAGAAAAGGAAAGATATACCCATTTGATTGCAGAGTTCCAAAGAATAGCAAGGAGAGATAAGAAAGCCTTCCTCAATGATCAGAGCAAAGAAATAGAGGAAAACAATAGAATGGGAAAGACTAGAGATCTCTTCAAGAACATTAGAGATACCAGGGGAACATTTCATGCTAAGATGGGCTCGATAAAGGACAGAAATGGTATGGACCTAACAGAAGCAGAAGATATTAAGAAGAGGTGGCAAGAATACACAGAAGTACTGTACCAAAAAGATCTTCATGACCCAGATGATCGTGATGGTGTGATCACTCACCAGACATCCTGGAATGTGAAGTCAAGTGGGCCTTAGAAAGCATCACTATGAACAAAGCTGGTGGAGGTGATGGAATTCCAGTTGAGCTATTCCAAATCCTAAAAGATGATGCTATAAAAGTGCTGCACTCAATATGCCAGCAAATTAGGAAAACTCAGCAGTGGCCACAGGACTGGAAAACGTCAGTTTTCATTCCAGCCCCAAAGAAAGGCATTTTTTGGGTGAGTGCACAATTGCACTCATCTCACACGCTAGCAAAGTAATGCTCAAAATTCCCCAAAACAGGCTTCAATAGAACATGAACCGTGAACTTCCAGATGTTCAAGTTGGTTTTAGAAAGGGCAGAGGAATCAGAGATCAAATTGCCAACATCTGCTGGATCATGGAAAAAGCAAACGAGTTCCAGAAAAACATCTGTTTCTGCTTTATTGACTATGTCAAAGCCTTTGACTGTGTGGATCACCACAAACTATGGAAAATTCTGAACAAGATGGGAATACCAGACCACCTGACATGCCCCTTGAGGAATCTGTATGCAGGTCAGGAAGCAACAGTTAGAAGCGGACATGGAACAACAGACCGGTTCCAAATAGGAAAAGGAGTACTTCAAAGTTATATATTGTCACCCTCCTTATTTAACTTATATACAGAGTACATCATGAGAAACACTGGGCTGGATAAAACACAAGCTGGAATCAAGATTGCCAGGATAAATGTCAATAACCTCAGATATGCAGATGATACCCCCTTATGGCAGAAAGTGAAGAAGAACTAAAGAGCTTCTTGATGAAACTGAGTGAAAAAGTTGACTTAAAACTCAGCATTCAGAAAACTAAGATCATGGCATCCGGTACCATCACTTCATGGCAAATAGATGGGGAAACAGTGGAAACAGTGGCAGACTTTATTTTTTGAGCTCCAAAATCACTGCAGATGGTGACTGCAGCTATGAAATTAAAAGACGCTTACTCCTTGGAAGGAAAGTTATCACCAACCTACACAGCGTATTAAAAAGCAGAGACATTACTTTGTCAACAAAGGTCTGTCTAGTCAAGGCTATGGTTTTTCCAGTGGTCATGTATGGGTGTGAGAGTTGGACTATAAAGACAGCTGAGCGCAGAAGAATTGATGCTTTTGAACTGTGGTGTTGAAGAAGACCTTTGAGAGTCCCTTGGACTGCAAGGAGATCCAACCAGTCCATCCTAAAGGAAATCAGGCCTGAATATTCATTGGAAGGACTGATGCTGAAGTTGAAACTCCAATACTTTGGCCATGTGATGCAAAGAACTGATTCATTAGAAAAGACCCTGATGCTGGGAAAGATTGAAGGTGGGAGGAGAAGGGGATGACAGAGGATGAGATGAATGGCATCACGGACTCAATGGACATGAGTTTGGGTAAACTCCAGGAGTTGGCGATCTACACAGAGGCGTGCTACAGTCCATGGGGTCACAGAGAATTGGACATGACTGAGCGACTGAACTGAACTGAACCTTTTAATGAGCAAGTATGGACACTGAAATAAATGTAGGTGTCAATGCAATTTAAACTATGTTTTTGTATGTGAATAAAAACAATTTAGGATGAATAAAGAACAGAGGAATATTTTAGAAGTTTAGGAGGTTATGTCTACACACACTTTTCTCTGGTCCCGTACTAAGTATAGAAGAATTACTCAGGCAATCCTTGTCTTCTATAACCTTATCTCACGCAGATAATATATTCATATAAAACTTAACAGTATTAAAATTGTAAGCAAAGATATAAACTATCTATAGATCAGAATTCTTTTCAAACACAGGCACTCAAAGTGCATGTAGTATAATAGGTTTCTTTGGTGGAAATTCATAGAATAGCAACGTTATGTTCAGAATTTGGCTAGATGGATAAGAATGTATTTATTCTTCCTTGAGTAATCATAAATACTTGAAGTGTACAAGATAATGAATAATCAATGGAAATACAATGGAGTTAAAGCATTTAAGTCAATTGTAGAAAAGGACTTCCTTCTGAAAAATGCTGTACTTCTGTGTTGAGAGGACCCCAAGACGACTCCCGTGTTCAGTGGTTCACTAGAACGACTCACAGGACTCAGCATCTATTTGTGCACACAGCTAAGATTTATTACAGTAAAAGGATTCAAAGCAAAACCATCAAAGGAAAGAGGGGTGTGAGATGAAGTTTGGAGGGAACAAGGCACAAGCTTCTAAAAGTTCCCCCAGTGGAGTTTCGCAGAAACTTAGTTCTTCCAGCAATGAGCTGTGAAGGTTGATTCCGGGGGCCCACATTAGATATTTAGTGCCCATATATTTGCTGGCCATTTGTATATCTTTTTTGGAGAAATAGCTATTCAAGTCCTTTGCCCATTTTAAAAAGCTTGTTTGTGTTATTTTTGTTGCATTATAAGAGTTCTTTATATTTTTTGGTTATTGGACCTAATCAGATAAATGATTTGCACATATTTTCTCCTATTTATTGGTTTTTTTCCTTTCTTGATGATGTTCTTTGAAGAAGACAGTTTTGATTTTGATGAAGTCCAATTGTTACTGGCTTCCTAGGATTTATTTTCTCAGTTGCTTGTGCTTCAGGTATCGTGTCTAATAAATCATTGCCTAATCCGAGAACATACGAATTTATACATATTTTCATCTAAGTTTTATAGTGTTAGCTCTTTTTTTCAATCCATTTTGAGTTAATATTTGTATAGGATGTGAAATACATCTAATTTTAGTCTTTTGCATGTGTTGGCCACCTCATGCGAAGAATTGACTTATTGGGAAAGACTCTGATGCTGGGAGGGATTGGGGGCAGGAGGAGAAGGGGACGACAGAGGATGAGATGGCTGGATGGCATCACTGACTCGATGGACGTGAGTTTGAGTGAACTCCAGGAGTTGGTAATGGACAGGCAGGCCTGGCATGCTGCGATTCATGGGGTCGCAAAGAGTCGGATATGACTGAGCGACTGAACTGAACTGATTCAATTATTCTAGCATCATTTGCTGAAAAAACTATTCTTACTGAGTCGGATTGCCTTGGCATCCTTTTAAAAATTAGCCATAAACATATAAATTTATTTCTAGGCCTCAGATCTATTCCACTGGTCTGTAAGTCTGTCCCTATGCCAGTACCATTCTGTCTTGATGACTATAACTTTTCATAAAGTTTTGAAATCAGTGAGTGAGTCCTTTAATCTTCTTTTCAAGATTGTTTTGGTTGTTCAGAGTCCCTTTATTTTCTATATACATTTTAGGATTAGTTCGTCAGTTTCATCGTAGGAATTTCACCACAGAGCTGAGGAAAGAGTGGAGTAGGGCGAGTTAAATAGCTACAGAGTTCAGTGTTCTTACTGGATTTTGCCATAGGTGTGTGTGTGTGTATGTATTAAATTCTCCAGGATTGCTGCAAGCCTTTGGTTAATTTCTAGAGTTCTAAAAGTTTGCTACTGACCTTTTTTTTTTAATTTTTTTTTGTAAATTGTCTCATTGTTTTTAAGGAGGAAATTATTTTTTGGGGGTCCCTATTCTGTCATTTTCACTCCAGTGTTCTTGCCTGGAGAATCCCGGGGACGGGGGAGCCTGGTGGGCTGCCGTCTCTGGGGTCGCACAGAGTCGGACACGACTGAAGCGACTTAGCAGTAGCAGCAGCATTCTGTCATTTTAGCTGACATCACTCCCTGAGTAAAATATTTTTAAGCACCTGCAGGGAATTAAAGGTGGCTTTTACTTTATCAAGTGAGCACATGGGGAAGTTGTCCTTATAAAGACATATAAGTCAATGAGGGAAAGACAGTTTTGTGGAAATCCAAGAACAGGAATTTCAATATAACTGGATCCACAGATACTAGAATTTGAATTCAGAGAAGGCTTAAAGACCTCAGCAGATATTCATGGATCATTACTTTAGTGGTTTGCCATATTGGATAGTAATTAAAGGCACAGACTTTGAACTTTGACTTCATGGATTCAAATTCCAGATCTACTTACTTACTATATAACCTGTTTCTGTTTTCTGTCAGAAATAACAGAGCTAATGATAGTATCTGCATTATAGAGATTTTGTGGAGTTGATAATGAGTAAATAAATAAAATTTAGAACAGTCCCTGACTCAGATTATGAGCTCTAAGAATGTTGCTATTATTATTTGTAGTATAATAGATCACTAGTTTATTCTCTGCTTCATTTTTCTTCTCATTACCAACTGCCAATTTCACTTTCTACACTTTTACATTACAGACTCTGGTATATATCATAGTTTCAATTTTATTGTAATTTTAAGTCACGCATCTTTGGCTTACTCATGGATTCTTATTTCCATCTTGTCCATACTCTGCCTCATGGACTGTATTTTCTTATCTTTAACTCACATTTCCAGAGACAAGCATCAGATTGGTCCATCTCATCCCTCTTTGGACAAAACTTTCCACATTAGGCTACCTCATGGGCTACTTCTAGGCCTTTGGATTATTTGTCCTTGAGGGAGTTGTCTCTGTAACTTGACAAGATGATATGATATGCTGTAACATATGGCTGTTTAGGATTATACAGTAAACAGAAAATCTGCATAGAGAGATTTCTCTGTGAAGGACTGTGGACTGGGGGAACTAGGAGAACTAGGTAATTCTCCCCATGTGACATACTAGTGTTTTTGTTGCACACAATGGTAACTGAAAAATCATGATTAATGCTTATCTTATTTCAGGGTAAGATGTAATTCAGTGAATCAGAAGACAATGAATGCCATGAGAAGACCAGTAAAAAAGATTTCAAGATCAAGCCGTCTTTCAAAACTCAATCTGTGATTCCTGAACTGGATAGTTTATATTTCTTACCTTTTTTCATTTTAATATTTAACTTGTGAAGTTAATGGTTCACATACTTTTCAGGGAATGAAATAGATAAGAAAGAGCTATCAATCTTATCTTTAGCTTTTCTTCTAGAAGTTTGTTTTTTTTTGTCTGTATGAAAGTAATTTTCTCAAGACCATAAACCATCTAATAGCATTCTTATGATTTTTTAAATATCCTAGTAAGCCTTAAGGTTGGCATCATTACACTTGCTTTTAATGATATACTCATGATCTGTTCTGATAGTAACATTGCTATTTTATTTGGGTTCTAGTTAGCTATTAGCTAAAAATGTGAGTTTATCAGAATGTTTTTGCTATTTTAGGCTATATCACGTTCAGCTTTTTAAAACTCAAGGTTTAAACAAAGCTGGAAATCAAATACATTTTAAACTTTGATTTGAACTATCATGGTGTTGTGGAAGTAGCCTTCAATCAGGAATCAGCTCGGGTGTAGTTCCCACCCTGCTCTGAACTTAAGAGATCTGGGATAAGTTCTTTCACCTCATCTTCATTTCCCACATCTGTAACTGAAGCAAACTGTACAATTTCTAAGGTGTCTTACCATTCTAGAAATCCAGTACTTATTCAACTGCAAGGTCCTGCCACTTAACACATGGCAATTTAAGTCATTTTAAGACAAGTATTAATTTATGGGGCTGGCCTAGTTCTTTGGGCCATACTTTGGCCAAGTGTTCACAATACTCAAGTCTAGAGTGGAAATAGAACAGGGTACGAGAAGTGTTCTTTTAAGGCATTAAAAAAATTTACGAATTATCTTATTTATATTTAGATTGTTTTCTTACTGTCACCTATGTCTGGTGACCCCTTACTTAATAAGTTAAATTATTGGATTTTAACAGAAATCACTCAGAGGTAAGTATAGTTTCTGGTATTCTTACCTTATATCTGGTACCAAAACCTAAATTACATTCGGTATCACCAATAATGGATGCCAAATGCTTTTCTCTAACTATTTATAGATATTCACTTTCTTTAAATTAGAATACATACATTTCATATAGACAATTATTCTATGTGACTTTAAAAAGTAATGCAGAGAAACATAAAGTAACTTCCTGTAAATCATTCCAAATAGAAAGCATTTGGAAATATTTTTACCCGTGTTTAAGCTAGCTACAGATATATCAGGTACCATGACTCATTTTATTAAATAATTACTGCTACTGCTGCTAAGTCACTTCAGTCGTGTCCGACTCTATGCAACCCCACAGACGGCAGCCCACCAGGCTCCCCCATCCCTGGGATTCTCCAGGCAAGAACACCGGAGTGGGTTGCCATTTCCTTCTCCAATGCGTGAAAGTGAGAAGTGAAAGTGAAGTCGATCAGTCGTGTCTGACTCTTAGCGACCCCATGGACTGCAGCCTACCAGGCTCCTCTGTCCATGGGATTTTCCAGGCAAGAGTACTGGAGTGGGGTTCCATTGCCTTATACTACATTTTTATTTATTTACTTCTGTATACACTATTTCTAAAAAGTATTGTGTTACCTTTTACTAAATATAGAGATATATCTATAAATTGAAACAAGACCCATAAGATGAAAGATAAAAATAAAAGTTAGTTTTGCTAGATTCCCAACTAAGAAAAAGCTCTATTTTAAGCTTCCTAGTAATCAGCGCAAAGAAAGAGTGAATTACACACCTCTCTCTTTTTTTTAATGGAAGGGAAAAACAAGTCGAGAAAAAGTTATACTTAATTCTGAGCTCTGAAGATAATTTGTCAATGTGAAGCTTTATACAAAATTGCAATTATGTGCTGAAATAATCAGTATAAAATTTATACTTTGGGGTCTTTATTTTAATATTGGAGTATGTATTAATATCAGTATTGATGTTGTTTTTGAAGCATTCACAATTCCTGAAGCAAAATATCAGTAAACAATGTTTATTTCAAAAATTTTAGCACCTATAAATGTATTACAAAATGTTAAAAAGTACCATTTATTAAAAAAAATGTTTCTGTAATTAAAAAGACAGTATAATGAGTAATAATGAGGATGTGGAGAAATTGGAACCCTCACACACTGGCCAAGTGTTCATAGTACTCAAGTCTAGAGTGGAAATAGAACAAGAGTATGAGAAGTGTTCTTTTGGGGCATTAAAAAAGTTTACATCCCCTCGTGGGGATGTAAAACTGCACCACTACTCTGAAAACAGTCTGTCGGTTCCTCAGAAGGTTAAACATAGAGTTACCACGTCACCCAGCATTTCTACTCCTCTGGATACACCCCAGAGAAATGAAAAC
Organism: Bos mutus; assembly: GCF_027580195.1. Classification (NCBI taxonomy): domain Eukaryota; kingdom Metazoa; phylum Chordata; class Mammalia; order Artiodactyla; family Bovidae; genus Bos; species Bos mutus. The sequence goes on from NC_091628.1 coordinate 25,129,727, forward strand.
CAAGGTGCACATACAAATGTGTACACAAGTATTTATAGCACTATTCTACATAATAGCTAAAAAGTAGAAACAACACAAATATCCATCAGCCGATGAATGAATAAATAAATTCTGGTATATCCAAAGAATGGAATAGTATTTAGCAGTAAAAGGAACGAAGTACAATATGGATGGACCTTGAAAACATTATCCTGAGTGAACAAAGCCAGTCACAAGAGATCACATATTATATAATTCCATTTATATGAAATGTCCAGAATAGACAAATCTGTATGGACAGAGAGTAGATTAATATAGTTGCTGAAGGCTGATGGGGCTTCAACATCAGCTGAAGGGGAGGGTGGGTAATGGAGAAGAACTGCTAATGTGTATAGGGTTTCTTTGGGGGCTGATGCAGATGTTCTAAAATTAATCATGGTGATGGTTGTACAACTTCATGAATGAACTAAAAAATACTGAAAGCACTGTACATTGGTGAATTGCATGCAATGTTATTTATACCTTAATAAAACTATTATTCAGTCCAGGTTCGATGCACAATACTGGATGCTTGAGGCTGGTGCACTGGGACGACCCAGGGGGATGGTATGGGGAGGGGAGGAGGAGGAGGGTTCAGGATGGGGAACACATGTATGCCTGTGGTGGATTCATTTTGATATTTGGCAAAACTAATACAATTATGTAAAGTTTAAAAATAAAGTAAAGTTTTAAAAAAACATATTAAACATATGTTAACCTTTGAATATAAATTGACAGATGAATTTTAATAGGATTTTATTTGATCTTAGAAAATATGATCGTAAACATTAAAATGCATTGTCATTAGTGCCATTGCTGAGTCAAGAGTATATTTTTACCATAATTTTCGAACAAAGAAGCTCTTTCAGATACTACACTAGACAGAAGGACAATGAAGCTTATATACTACTTCCCAGTATTTCCTTGACTTCTTTTGAATAATCCTATCTCATTTGATAACCTTGTAGAAATATTAATAAAGCATCTTTTGACATTTGACTAGGGTTAGGTTTCTTCCCGGAGAAGGCAATGGCACCCCACTCCAGTGTTCTTGCCTGGAGAATCCCACGGACGGCAGGGCCTGGTGGGCTGCCGTCTATGGGGTCGCACAGAGTCGGACACGACTGAAGCAACTTAGCAGCAGCAGGTTTTCCCCCCCTAATTTATAGAGAGCTATATAGGTTTTGTTTCAAAGACATTTTATAGTTTTCATCGTCTTCATTAGTTTTATCATGTATAGCTGGAGAATCCAATGTGAAGTTACCTGTATCAGTTTTAGTACTGTGATGGTCATAATCCACTGCACAAGAAATTATTTTGGACTAAGAATTATATCTTGCACCAGAAGCTTAACACTTTTTGCTTTGTGCACCAAGTGAAGGCCTGTCTAGACCGCATATAACATGTCATTTCTTGGATAAATTGAGTAATTGAATAACAGTTATTTCAATATGTAAATAATATAGATTTTCGATTTTTAAATAGCAGAATATCAGACTTATGACAACAAAGATACTGCGATTTTGGCATTTAAAGAGAGTAAGCATATCAGAATACTAAAAGCTGCTATTAAAATCACTCAGTGTGACTGAGATATGAAAGTATCTTTAAAATATAATATAGGACTTCCCATGGCTCAGACAGTAAAGATCTGCTTGCAATGCAAGACACCTGAGTATGATCTTTGTGTCGAGAAGATTCCTTGGAGAAAGGAATGGCTACCCATTCCAGTACTCTTGCCCAGAGAATTTCGTGGATAAAGAAGCCTGGAGGGCTACAGTCCATGGGGTTGCAAAGAGCTGGACACAATGGAGCCACTAACATTTAAATAATAAAGCTGTATTTAAATGCAAGATCATACTGTTTTGACAGTAGAACACTATTTTTAAAACAAGTTAGCATATTAATCCAACCTATGAATTAGAAAAAAAATCTTGAATTTATAGAGCATCCTTTTAACTTTATAAAGCAATTTCATGTTTCTGTATCAGTTACAGGGAACGTGTTACTATCCAGAGAGCTACCCAACAGTGAGTTTATTATCATCATAGAAATTGTTCATGCAGTGGCTAGGTGTCCCTTTGTCAGGGATGTTACAGAAAGGACTCTGCAGTTGGGTGAATTTGATGACTGCCAGTATCCCTTTTACTACTAAGATACTCTCATTCCCTGTCTGTTCAGTCAGTTCAGTTCAGTTCAGTTGCTCAGTCACGTCCGACTCTTTGCGACCCCATGGACTGCAGCTTGCCAGGTTTCTCTGTCCATCACCAACTCCCGGAGCTTACTCAAACTCATGTCCATCAAGTTGGTGATGCCATTCAACCATCTCATCCTCTGTCGTCTCCTTTTCCTCCTGCCTTCAGTCTTGCCCAGCATCAGGGTCTTTTCCATTGAGTCAGTTCTTCACATCAGGTGGCCAAAGTATTGGAGTTTCAACTTTAGCATCAGTTCTTCCAATGAATATTCAGGAGTGATTTCCTTTAGGATGGGCTGATTGGATCTCCTTGCAGTCCAAGGGACTTTCAAGAGTCTTTTCCAACACCACAGTTCAAAAGCATAAATTCTTTGACGCTCAGCTTTCTTTATAATCCAACTCTCACATCCATACATGACTACTGGAAAAACCATAACTTTGACTAGATGGACCTTTGTTGGCACAATAATGTCTCTGCTTTTTAATATGCTGTGTAGATTGGTCGTAGCTTTACTTCCAAGGAGCAAGCATCTTTTAATTTCATGGCTGCAGTCACCATCTGCAGTGATTTGGAGCCCCCCCAAAATAGTCTGTCACTGTTTCCACTGTTTCTCCATCTATTTGCCATGAAGTGATGGGACTGGATGCCATGATCTTAGTTTTCTGAATGTTGAGTTTTAAGTCAACTTTTTCACTCTCCTCTTTCATTAAGAAGCTCTTTAGTTCTTCTTCGCTCTCTGCTGTAAGTGTGGTGTCATCTGCATATCTGAGGTTATTGATATTTCTCCCAGCAATCTTGATTCCAGCTTGTGCTTCTTCCAGCCCAGCGTTTCTCATGATGTACTCTACCTAGAAGTTAAATAAGCAGGGTGACAATATACAGCCTTGACGTACTCCTTTCTCAATTTGGAACCGGTCTGTTGTTCCATGTCCAGTTCTAACTGTTGCTTCTTGACCTGCATACAGATTTCTCAGGAGGCAGGTCAGGTGGTCTGGTATTCCCATCTCTTTCAGAATTTTCCACACACAAAGGCTTTGGCGTGGTCAATAAAGCAGAAATAGATGTTTTTCTGGTATTCTCATGCTTTTTCAATGATCCAGTGGGTGTTGGTAGTTTGATCTCTGGTTCCTCAGGCCTTTCTAAATCCAGCTTGAACATCTTGAAGTTCACAGTTCATTGTCTGTTGAAGCCTTGTTTGGAGAATTTTCAGCATTACTTTGCTAGCATGTGAGATGAGTGCAATTGTGTGGTAGTTTGAGCACTCTTTGGCATTGCCTTTCTTTGGGATTGGAATGAAAACTGACCTTTTCCAGTCCTGTGGCCACTGCTGAGTTTTCCAAATTTGCTGGCATATTGAGTGCAGCACTTTAACAACATCATCTTTTAGGCTTTGAAAGAGCTCAGCTGTAATTCCATCATCTCCATTAACTTTGTTGATAGAAATGCTTCTTAAGGTCCACTTGACTTCACACTCCAGGATGTCTGGCTCTAGGTGAGTCATCACACCATCATGGTTATCTGGGTCATTAAGATCTTTTTTGTATAGTTCTTCTGTATATTCTTGCCATTTCTTCTTAATATCTTCTGCTTCTGTTAGGTCCATACCATTTCTGCCCTTTATTGAGCCCATCTTTGCATGAAATGTTCCCTTGATATCTCTAATTTTCTTGAAAAGATTTATAGTCTTTCCCATTCTATTGTTTTTATCTATTTCTTTGCATCCCTGTCCATTATAAGACCCAAAAATGGCTTCCGAAAATATATGTTAATTGTATCTTATAGGCTATGTATCTGTAGGCTGTAAATATGGACTTTCAAAAATGTTGCTTTACCAGTAGCCAAAACTAGCAAAATTAGGAGTAATATTATTATTGTCCATTTGTTAAGTGTAAACTAAAATTAGATACCATTTTTCATCTATAAAATAAACAGTGATTTTCAAAAAGACAATTTTCAGTGCTTAATAGAGCTGAAGTTAAGAAGTTCTAATATACTGCAGCTGGGAATATAAATTCATGTAATTCTTTTGAAAGACAATGTTATGTTGACTTAATGTTTGTACTTCTGGTAATCAAGTCTAATGAAAAACCCTGCACATAGAAAACATTCAAGGACAATTTATCAGTATTATTTGTCATACCAAAAAATGTACAATTAAAGGGAAATGCATAAGTGAACTGTGCTTCTTCCACATGGTTAAATATTCTGCATTGGTTAGTATTTGCTATCTTATATTAAAATTATTTCTTCTCATATATCTCCATTCTGACGTACTTCAGTGTACTTTATCTCCAGCACTTTAATATAAGGAACACTCCTATTCATCACTTGTCACCAGCTAGCTTATTACCTAGTATATGACAGGCACACGATACATTTTGTTTGATTTCAGTGGAGTTTGCAAAACAGATCATGGGAGGACTTAACGTTAGAAAGTTAACATAGTGATGCAAAATCATACATATAATATGATTTTAATGACTGGAAAATATAGGAGAGACTACAAAAATGGGGTTTTAGTCTACTGAAAGTGCCAAAAATGTGTTTTGTTACACAAATTTACTGTCCAGCTCTACAGAGGAAGATGAGGTAGGCTCCAAGTGATGATTCAGAAATAGGTGGAGAGGGAGAGTGCCTTGTGGAGTACTAGAAGGGAGCATGTTTTAACAAGCTGTTTAACTTAGGAAAGTTTACATAATTTTCCTGTCTTAAGTTTCTTCTCTGCAGAATGAAGATGGAGCTAATTGATTTCACAAGAAAAATTGCTAAATTGGACAGGATGCTGGGGAAAAACCGCCCATAAACTAGGACTAGCACAATCACCTTACTTATTATCCCTGAATCTCCAAAACTTCCTTGTATCATTTCCCTGTGTCCTTCATTTTCCAACTTTCTATTCTTGGGTCAGTTATTTTACATTTTCAACCTTTGGGACATTTATTTCCATATTTTTAAATATGTGCAAACTGTTCTCTTGATTCTTAAGTTTTAAAACATTATCGATTGACTTTCTTATTATAGTACATAAGGATTTTTTTTCTCTCTTTATCCTTTTGCTACTCCCCAATATAAAAATCACAATTTTGGTTAAATCTTAAAAAAAGAAGAACTAATGGATTTCAAAGTTACCTTTATGAGCATGTGATAGGGAAAGGGAGGGGGGAAACCTTTTTTATTTGAGACAGTTCTGTTATCTTAATTTGGTAAAAGTAAGTACTAAAATCATGTAGCAAATCCATTTCTCTTACCTTGCTAGCTCTCATTTGATTATGGGGTACATGGAAAGTAAATCTTTCTGTGAGTGAGTGACTATGTGAAATTACTGAGATTTGGATTTTACTTGTTCAAGCAGCCTGTGCTCACTAATATCGTATCAAACAATATTTTTAGTAAAGCTTACAACTCTTTGGATATTGTTTTCAGCAGATAATGATATCTTTCTTTGAAACTACTTAGAGATAAATTCAGCCTTTTATTGATAGTAATGGCCCTTGGCCTGCCTCCATCATTGAGTCGGATTCTAGAATTTCAGTTGGTATTTTTAAAGCGATTCTAACTCAGTGTATTTTCTAGTCCACTGAACAGAACCAAAATAATTTTTTCACTAAACAGAATCTCTTGCTCTTTCATCCATTGGTTTCTAGGATACCACTTGTTAAGTGAAAGTTGCTTAGTCATGTCTGACACTTTGCGACCCCATGGACTATACAGTCCATGGAATTCTCCAAGCCAGAATACTAGAGTGGGTAGCCTTTCCCTTCTCCAGGAGATCTTCCCAACCCAGGGATCAAACCCAGGTCTCCCACACTGCAGGCAGATTCTTTACCAGCTGAGCCACAAGGGAGGCTCTTTAAAGCCTTGTGCAAATGCTGTACAGTCCAAGCCAAATACAGTTTGGGCTCAAACAACCATGGAATATACCAATCTGTGTCTGAGGGGAACCCATAAGCACTTCCACTCAGAAAAGAAGACCGCACACCATCTCTGATCCATAACATTTATGGAATCCTATTAATGGGGTAGGTTCCTGGATCAGGCTGTGATTCCGCTTCTGGATAGGAGTGTCCTTGTTTATTTTTCTAAATGGGTCTATAACTCTACTCCCTGAAAGATTCTTCCCTTTCAATCTTCTTGTTCATATTTGAAGTGTGCTTTGGGGTTAGAGGCCCCCCCCTTTGGAGATGCACAGCTCTTAGAGCTTATTTTCTGTTAGAAAAAACTTGGGTTCCCATAGACAGTGGCTTCTTAGCTCAAGTAGTCAAAAGCCTTTTAGTCCATGTTTATGGTTTCTTGGGTAATATAGCTCTATTAAAATAGTAGTCAGTTCCATGTATAATAATGACAGTTTTAGAGCAAGATTTGTTTCATTGGCCTGTATCTCTCTACCTACTAAATGGCAGCTACCTTGGATCTATGGTTGGGCATAAGTCAATACCCATAGTCTGATCTTTGCCACAGGCTGTCCTAGTGGCCTCTTGTTGCACACAACCCTTCTAGGTCTTATTTCTTGTTTTTTAGGTCTAAAAGTAGTTGGCATTTCCAACCCTTTCATGACCCCAAATTTCTGGGCTCTCCTTGAGACTCTCTCTATACCCTGTTCCTTGCAAACTGGCGGATGACATCCCAAGCTCATTTTTTTCTTCTGCCTTGTCAAAGGCAGCCAGTAACATCAGGCATGCATCATTATTAGTTTTCCCACCTCTTTGCCTTCACCCACAGCTTTGGAAAGCACTTAATCTGCTGTGTATAATAGGGGTCCCCAGACTTGGTGTCCCTCCCTCCCACTGCAGACCTGCTAAGTTAATGCCACGCGAGTTGTTTTAGTATTAATGTTTTGTTAACGCAGCACTTAATTTCAAGTTATCAATATCTGCATTATGACTATAAGAAACAACTCTAGACCTCAAGGGCTTCACACAGAGGCTTATTTTTCTCTCAGTACAATCCATTCAGGTTTCAGCAGTTTAAAAAAAAAAAGATACAATATTTTAAAGTTTAAAAATAAAATAAAAAGGATAAATATTCATATCTTGAAAGACAAAGGAGACCAGGAAGGGGAGAGGTACTTCAAAGACTTCAGAATTACTGAGTGTCTGTTAGGCTGGGTGGTAGGTGCATATACACTCGTGTACTTTATGTTGTACATCTATTACGTACATATATGTATGAAATTTTTCATAATAAATAAAAATTTCTCCAGCTGACTTTAACTCATGTTAGTATACATGTAAGTATTCACAAGGAAAGTGTGAACATCATTTTTTCTCCTTCACCTTATCAGCCACCTTCACAATACCAGAGACTTCTTTAAGATTGTCTAGTATGTTTGTGATGTAGAAATTCCACAGGACTTTAAGTCCGCAGTCTTTGTGGCTTAAACGAAGCTGTGCGGCTTTGTAACTACTGATCTCAGACAATAAAGCCATAATCAATGACTCCAGGGAAGCTGCTTTTAATGGTTCTGCTGTGTGGTTACCTGGAACTACACCCTCAGAACTGTCACTGTGGCAGTGCCTAGCCTCACTCTGGACCTTGAGTGACGCAATCCCCCTCATCCATAGTTAAGAGTATCACTTTGGTTTAGCTCCACATTTCCTAGTAAAGACTCATTCCATAAAACTAAACTCTGTTGTTGAAAGTATACTGGTATACTGGACGATGAGAAAACTGTCACATCTTAGTGTTATTGGCTGCAAGGCATCATTAAAAGCTGATACTATTCTTTGACCTTCATCACTGCCTAAGGGCAATGGTTCCTAATTCACTGGGAAAACATATTTACTGATCACCCTCTGTATGCTGCATGCTAGAATACCAAGTGTGGAGAAGGCACTGGCACCCCACTCCAGTACTCTTGCCTGGGAAATCCCATGGATGGAGGAGCCTGGTAGGCTGCAGTCCATGGGGTTGCGAAGAGTCGGACACAACTGAGCGACTTCACTTTCACTTTTCACTTTTCATGCATTGGAGAAGGAAATGGCAACCCACTCCAGTGTTCTTGCCTGGAGAATCCCAGGGACAGGAGCCTGGTAGGCTGCCATCTATGGGGTCGCACAGAGTCGGACATGACTGAAGTGACTTAGCAGCAGCAGAATACCAAGTGTAGTAAAGAAATCTCTGTGAATAACTATTCACAATAAAGTAAAAATGTGTTATTTTATATGTATAACTGGACCACTTTGCTGGACACCTGAAACTAACACATTGTTAAACAGCTCAACACCAATATAAAATAAAATTTAAATAAAAAATTATTAAAGTTACTTTGTATTATAAAGATTATTGTTTTTTTTTTCCTCTAGCATTTCAGTGGCTTAGGCAAATATCAAGGCTTTTTAAAATTGATTTTTATTGGAGTATAGTCGAGTTACAGTATTATGTTAGTTTCTGTTGTAAGCAAATCAAGTGAATCAGTTATACGTATACAGTTATTCTTTCACAGATAACCATTATTTCCTTTGTTTTTAATGATTATTTTTATCATATTATTTAAAGGAATGTTATTTTAAAGCATATACTATTACAGTTGAAATTTAAGCAAAATTAGGAAAAGAAGCAAAATGAACTGTTTTGCACCCTAAACAAAACAATCTCTGCCTTATCATGCTACTTACAATGAATTCTAATTGTTGAAGCAGAGATGTCAGACAGAGTTGAGAATACCTTGGGATTTTCCTGTTGTCTTCCCAAATTAACCACCAAAGGGAAGTTTGAGTCAGAGAGTAGCATGGGAGAGCCCCCAAGCCAGGATGAATGAGAAAGTTCAGGGGTAAGTGTACTAATAAACTTTACATTATGCAGTTGTCAGAGATGAGCCTTCAGGCTGGGAGAACCAACTGAGCGAAACAAAGGAGGCATGGGAACAGAAAGGGTCCTAGCCTCTTTGACATAGGGATAACAGGGAGAGTTTTTAGGCTGAAATCAGAACCGAGGGATAAATGAGTGAGCAGCTGGGGAGGGTCAGAAGAGATATCCAGCGTGGTGTCTAAATCAGTGAACTTTGTTCTCAGTGGTCGCTGGCCAACATTGCTCTGTCCTTTGAAGCTGGCTCCGGGCTTCTCTAGGCTTCAGGTGATTCATCCCTTCAGCACTGTAGTCTCAAGAAAGAGGCCACTTTGGTCATGGGGCTCCTACGCTGGGGAGAATCCCAAGACACTGTCAGGGAATCCTGTTCACTTCATCTAGTTTAATCTAGTTGACTTGATTAAAAGCTGAATCTTAAAAGCCAGATAGGGGCAAGAGAATGTGTGCCCTAGTGCCTCACTGAGGAATGAGAAGTTAATTTCATAAGCAGAGGAGCCTTGCACACTTTAAATGAGGAAGGGATGAGATTAAAACTGACCTATCCACATTTCCTGGGCCACCACCAACACAATGATACCAGTCCAACTTTGAGATACCAAGCTTGTCATTTTGGTGCCTGCAATATTTTTTTCCTTTCCTCTAAACCTTGTCTTTTTCTTTCCATGATGAAATGAGTGGCATTATGAAATAAAGGACAGGTTGTAGACTTGGAGGCAGAAAGACAAGAATCCAAGTCAGTGTATACCAATCAACTACTGAAATGACTTTCATTCATTCATTCACATATTTAGTGCCTGCTATGAGCCAGGCATTTTTCTACGCCAAGGTGGTAATAGTGAATGACACAAATTTCCTCTTCTAGAGAGGGGAGAAAAACAAGTAAAAACATATATATGCTGTATAACATTAGAAAAATTTTATAAAGAAAAATGGAGGGGTTAGATTCTAATTGGAGTATCCACAGAGATGACATCATAACAAATCTACATGAAATGGAGAAACCTGGGGAAGAGCATTCCAAGCAGAAGGATGACAAGGGCAAAATATTCTAGCTTTGCACTTACCTGGTATTTTAGGAAGAAGAGGAGGTCATGAGAGGTCCTAGCAATGGTAAGAGATAAAGTTGATGGAGTCAGATGATATAAAGCCTTGTTAGACTTGGAAAATAATTTAAATGTTTTTTCTGACAGAAGGGTTTTGAGAAAGAGTTAATACTCTGACTTTTATTTTAAAAGATTATTCTAGCTATTCTATGATGAAATGCCTGAAAGGAGATGGGGGAAAATGGCAAAAGTGGAAGCAAAGGTCACCTTCCTTAGTTACGAGTATAAACATATCCTTGTTTACAATTCTACAGTGGAACTCAACAGTCAAGTTATGGTACACTCTTGGATTCAGTATTCCAAAATATTGCAGACACAGTGTTTAAAAGTATATGTATTTTAAAAGTGAATTTAGAGGACGGCATCTAGAGGCCTTCAGGATGGTGCAGCGTCTGACGTACCATCGTAGGCTGTCCTACAATACAGCCTCTAACAAAACCAGGCTGTCCCGAACCCCTGGTAATAGAATTGTTTACCTTTATACCAAGAAGGTTGGGAAAGCACCAAAATTTGCATGTAGTGTGTGCCCAGGCCGACTGAGAGGCGTTCGTGCTGTGAGACCAAAAGTTCTCATGAGGTTGTCTAAAACGAAGAAATCTTCGTCAGCCGAGCATATGGTGGTTCCACGTGTGCTAAATGTGTCCGCGACAGGATCAAGCGCGCTTTCCTTATTGAAAAGCAGAAGATCGTTGTTAAAGTATTGAAAGCACAAGCACAAAGTCAGAAAGCTAAATAAAAAATGAACTGTTTTTGAGTAATAAATCAAAACGCTTCGTTCTGTTCACTTCTATTGTGGTTTGTTAGTGTACAGGTTTGGTTTTTGTGGTAACTGGAGATTCCCCACACATACACTACAGTTTTTAGTTGATCACTTTTTCTGAAAATAATTGGAAGTCAGTGATTGCTGGAATTTTAGACAACATTAAAATACGGACTGTAACGTATTTTCTCCTAGAGGCTATGTTATATTGTTCCTGTTAATAAACACTGTGAGTGTTGGTAAAAAAAAAAAAACATGAATTTAGTGCATCTTGGAAGGGAAGTTATGACCAACCTAGATAGCATATTCAAAAGCAGAGACATTACTTTGCCAACAAAGGTCCGTCTAGTCAAGGCTATGGTTTTTCCAGTGGTCATGTATGGATGTGAGAGTTGGATTGTGAAGAAAGCTGAGTGCTGAAGAATTGATGCTTTTAAACTGTGGTGTTGGAGAAGACTCTTGAGAGTCCCTTGGACTGCAAGGAGATCCAACCAGTCCATTCTAAAGGAGATCAGCCCTGGGATTTCTTTGGAAGGAATGATGCTAAAGCTGAAACTCCAGTACTTTGGCCACCTCATGCAAAGAGTTGGCTCATTGGAAAAGAGTCTGATGCTGGGAGGGATTGGGGGCAGGAGGAGAAGGGGACGACAGAGGATGAGATGGCTGAATGGCATCACTGACTCGATGGACGTGAGTTTGAGTGAACTCCGGGAGTTGGTGACGGACAGGGAGGCCTGGCGTGCTGCAATTCATGGGGTCGCAAAGAGTTGGACACGACTGAGCTACTGAACTGAAGTATAAAAAATTATTAGTAAAAATGATTGAAATCAGTTAAGTCTCTGGCTTTCAATCTGTGTGGTTACAGTCCTACCTACTTAGGAGAGCATTCTTTGGGCCTCAGCATCTTTAAACAGAAAGGACAATCAGGTAATCCCTAGGTTCCTATCAAATTCTAAATTTCTCTGATTCTGAGAACAAGTCAAGTATAGAACAGTTTCTAGAAAATATCTGGATGGAAAATTTCCAAATATTTTAAGAATAGGTTCTTCACGAGTTCATTTGAGGAGACCATGTGTACTGTACTACTTACAAACCTATTTGTAATTTGAATATTGTGAGAAATACATAATTTTAATTTAGTTTGGGGGGAAATAATGTAATGCATATAGCATATGCATTATATGCAATGCATATAGCATATGAATGCTAATAATTTTAAAGGATTGGAAAACTTTTCTAAGGAATTTGAATTGTTAATTTTGAGTATGTTTTAAAATATATTTCTCTATATAGAATTATTCTATTATTTTTTGTATATTTTATAATTCTTGGTATTCAGCTTTCCATCAAGAATATGACTAGCATATTGTTACTCTAGGGGACCACCGGAAGAGTTCGTCCGTCCATTTATCTCTACTAATAAAAATAAGTATGATTCAAGAATGTTAATGGTGAAAAAGAAGGTAAATGGTTTAAAATTCTGTGTTATAATTCAGAAGGTTTATAGTAGAGCCTCTCAGCCTCAGTGCTAATGACATTTAGGGCCAGATAATTAATTCTCTGTTCTGGGAGGCTGTTCTGTGCACTGTATGATGTTTAGCAATATTCCTGATGTCTGCTCATTAGATTCTAGTTGTGACAATGAAAAAAAAAACTGTCTCTAGATGTTGACAACTGTTTCTTGAGAGACAAAAATTGCCCCCAGTGAGTGTCATTTCGTTTCCATAGATGTCTGGTCATTTACAGAGTAAGCTTCGTTCTTTTAGGAAATTGGAAACTTCTCAAATATCAAAATTGGTTCTTATGGAACCTGGAGTCTTATATTCTTGATACTGAAGAGCTTTGTCACCTTTTTGCTTCCTCCATCACAGGAAATGATTACTTCCTCTTGCATAAATTTTGTCATCATCCACTCGTTTAAAAGCAATGACTGTGTCAGTTTCCACAATGGTTTCATCACTATTAGCATCAGACTTGCTAATCTAGACCTTTAGGTCAATGATAAACTTGATTACCAGACTGGGGAAGGTGCTTAATGCTGTCTGAATTCACCCCTACCTCAATGCCTGGGGATGAATTCACCTATGTTATTATTGGGCAAGCTAACTGCTTCACAGATGTTTAGCTGAACACTCTTAGTGCCTGATTAACTGGAAAAACTGATAGAGCCAAAATTCAGTTCAGTTCAGTCACTCAGTCCTGTCCGACTCTTTGCAACCCAATGGACTGCAGCACACCAGGCTTCCCTGTCCATCACCAACTCCTGGACCTTGTTCAAACTCTTGTCCATTGAGACAGTGAGGTCATCCAACCATCACATCCTCTGTCGTCCCCTTCGCCTCCTACCTTCAGTCTTTCTGAGCATCAGGGTCTTTTCCAATGAGTCAGTTCTTCTCATCAGGTGTCCAAAATATTGGAGTTTCAGCGTCAAGATCGGTCCTTTCAATGAATATTCAGGACTGATTTCCTTTAGGACTGACTGGTTTGATCTCCTTGCAGTCCAAGGGACTCTCAAGAGTCTTCTCCAACACCACAGTTCAAATGCATCAATTCTTTGGTGTTCAGCTTTCTTTATGGTCCATTTACAGCTTTCTTAATATCTATTAAAATTATCTTCCAATAATGCAGAATGATCCCATCAGAAATTCACCTGCATTTTCTTCGCATGAAAATCATGGGCAACCACTGTTATATTTATGCTCGCTGTCATGATCTAAATCAGAACCCCTCCACCATCTGCTCAGGAAACAGTTGCCCAGAGATGGGAGGCGGTGGGTCAAGTCGAGCACATGTGTATTATGTGTTCAAGTAAGATCAAGGGTCTAGCCAAATCCAAAGTGACATCCCTCCCCCCCAAGTTTTTAGCAATGAAAGAAACCAAGAACAGTGGTAAAGACAAGAGGAAGGATCCCTCAGGGGTCGGGGCATTCAGTGGATCTCAATAAAATGTCTAGCAAGGCTGAACAAAACAGGTTTCATAGCAGCCCCCGCCTGGAGATTTCTCACTTGAGAAATGAGGACGATATGTGTTGTTGACTCACAGGACGTTTCTTAATAGTTTGGAAATAAACCACTATAATCAGTATTCACCATCCCTATCCTTGGAATAGGATAGGGATCCACCATCCCTTGGTCTTGGAAAAAGAAAAATCCAGTTTGCTAATTCCTGATATTTAAACTTGAAAGGGTTCCCATAAGACACTGAAGACTTTCTAGACATGTCCTTGCCCCAGGCCTGAGCTGTGTGAGGTCCAGGGCAAGCGGAATGGAACTGTAGGTGGGCTACCGCTAGTGACAGGGTCTCCTGAGGCCCCGCAGGGCACCTTGGGGCGGCCCATCGCCATCCCACCGGTTCCCCGGAAGTCCCCCCCCACCCCCACCCCGACCTGGTGGGGCGGGCGGCAGGGCCACTTTAAGGGCGGGCTGTGGGCGGGCGCCCCGCAGCTGGGGGCCCAGAGCCATTGGCGCGGGGCTGGCAGCTGACGAGGCAGGCGGGCTGCCAAGCTCCTCCCGCGGTGAGGCTGCCCCAGGACTCGCACGTGCGCAACGGGCCATGGCGGCCTCAATTACCGGCCCGGAGTTCGGCCAAACCCCGGGGCAGGTAAGAGGCTGAGGAGGAGGAGGAAGGGGAGGCAGCTGCGTTTATAACGGCGCGCGGGCAGGCGCGGGGCCGACCCCGGGGGCCTTTGCGGGGCGCGAGCCAGTCTAGGACGCCTCCCTGGCAACCCGGCCGGCTCCTGGGAGCCCTCGGCGGGCGCCTGCCCACTTCGAGGTCGAGGATGCGCTCGGTCATCTCAGGAGCGGAGGCCCGAGGAGGGAAGGGGACCTGGCCGTGTTGTCGTCACAGAGTCACCCCCTCGAACTCTCGACGTTCGCCCATCACAGACTCATTTTCGGGGCCCCGGACCACCGGTGGGGCGACCCGAGGGCGAGACGTCTTGGGCTAGTGACCAGATAAAACAGGAAAGGCAGTTTTTATGTTTTCGCCTGAATCCTGTATACAAAAGTTGGTTCCACACGTTTCAGTTTGGATATGGAGGCTTTTAGTCACCATCTTGAATACGGGAAAGTTTATCTTCAGGTCTCTAGTCTGCACAACTCGGATGCCTTTTTTTTTCTTTCACTTTGCTCACTGGCGGGTTGTCCGGAGTGTCCTTGCACACCCCCGACCCCCAAACTGGCTGACGCCTGTCGAGACCGTCGCCATTGGTGGGAAAAGGCGGCTGCCCTCCTCCCACATTCTCCCACCCTATTCACAAATCTGCCCCTACCCCAGTCTCGGGGAGGCGCTGGGGCGGGGGGCGCACCTTATTTACCATCCCCTCGGCAGAAATGCAGAATCATTTTTGTGACTCATTTTCGATAATAATGAAAGGTGATTAGCAGCTCACCAGGAAGGAAAGTGAAAGTGAAAGTGAAGTCGCTCAGTCGTGTCCGACTCTTTGCGACCCCGTGGACTGTGGCCCACCAGGCTTCTCCGTCCATGGGATTCTCCAGGCAAAAATACTGGAGTGGGTTGCTATTTCTTTCTCTAGGGGACCTTCCCGAACCAGTGATCGAACCCAGGTCTATCTGCATTGCAGGTAGACGGTTTAACCTCTGAGCCACCAGGGAAAAAGCAACCAGTAAGGAAGCATAAGCTAAACCCAACCCCACCCCACCCTAGGAAGCAAGGCGAGCTGGCGTTGACTTTCTTTTATTTCACGTCTTGATAAATGTGAGAGGGAAACCTGGGCGGTGTCGAGTTTTGAATCCCTGAGAGTGTTATACATACTCCAGTCTCTACAAACTCCTTGAGAACAAGCTTTCTGAACCGAATTACTACCACTCGGAAGTGGACCATGTTTAAGAGGTTTTTGTAATTCTTTCAAAATGGAAGCACCTATCGGGCTTCCCTCATAGTCTAGTCGGTAAAGAATCTGCCTGCAATGCAGAAGACCAGCGTTCGATCCCTGGGTCGGGAAGATCCCCTGGAGAAGGAAATGGCAACCCACTCCAGTATTCTTGCCTGGCAGGCTACAGTCCATGGGGTTGCAAAGAGTCGGACACGACTTAGCGACTAGAGAGAGAGAGAGATTTAAACTCAGGAAAAACAGTATTTTGGGGATATATGATTCGGCAGAGCTGCACACAGTGGAATTCTGAATAAAATATCTCATGCCCGAGTAGTTATTACATAGATGATTGCGGCTTTCCACCCTTAAGAGACCCTGAAGCCCCAACTGTACCCTTTGAGCAGCTTGCTCATTTCTCCAGCTAGAGCTGCTTAAAGCCCTGACTCCTGGAGAAACTGGTGACCAGCAAGCGCCCCGGTCAGGGCACGAGCTCCCCCAGCTGCTGCTGATTGTCAGCGCTGCTCCCGGTGATAAGAGTGACATAAATAACAGCTCAGTAAAACGCAGGAGCCATTTGCTTTAAGCACTTCAGCACCTGCTGTTACTAATTAAGGGTTTAGCCTGCCACAGATTGCAAATGGAAATCCAGTGTTTTAAAAATGGCAGAGACTGGCGTGCCCTGCCTGTTACCCTAATCTCAGTAATCAGAGTGGATGAAGAGCGTGGGTGATGATGGTGTGGCATTGTAAAAAAACAGCCCACACTTAAGGGAGCTACACCAAGGTATTTATCCCTGAGTGCTGGAATTAAATGCTTTTTATTTTCTCTTCGGACTGCTTTGAATTTTCCAACCTCCAGCAATGAATATGTATTGCTTTTGTTAAAGGAGTGCAGTAAACAATTCAGATAGAAAAAAAAAATTCCACCAAATGAAGCCCAGCATCAGTTCAGGTTGTGATGCTCACAGGTGAAAATCTTAGAGGTACTAAAGGCAGTTTTCCAGAGCTGAATATACTAGAACGTTTTATTCATTTTCCTTTTATTCTTATCAGTGGATACTTCTCATCACCTGTGCTCATATTACACCATCAACAAGATATTTTTAACTGTATAAATATTCAAATTTAAGTTGATTAGAAGCTCTTCTAGACCTTATAAATGTGATAAGGCTTTAAAAAAAAAAGTTCTTCAGTTAATTTGAGTTACTTGGGGACAGTGGGGCAGTATTCTGATCTGATTTAGGAACGTTCCTCGTGTGCTGATTTTGTGGGGCAGAGATGGAAGCTTTTGGCAGGAGAACGAATCAGTTCTTCTCAGATCGGCTTTATATCCTGCCCCTCTGTGTCCTGTTACAAGTTGCAGAAAGGCCCATGAGGGGTACTTTGCTTCCTCATCTCTTTCAGAATCTCTTTCCACTTCTCCTCAGTTTTTCCCCAGTACCTGGGTTCTGCCCGTCAAAGCTCGCTCTTGACTTTTCTCCACAAGACTAGCTGAGGAATTCTAGAGAACTTAGAACTGAGCATTTGAGCAGAATATTGCGGTGAGAAGCAATAGAGCTATTCACGTTAGTAACTGATGCACATTGTTCAAAACTTAACCTGCATTACCTGTGGCTCAAATAATGAAGACAGCAGTTTGGTTTAGGGCTATTTTCACTGCCTGATGTGGACACATTTTCCTTCTAATTCTACTCTCCCCTTCCCATCTCCTTGATTTGATGAGTTCCATGTGCTCAAATTTGGTGTTACCTGGGATCATAGGGCAGTACTACCACCTGCAGGGCATTGTACAAACACTTCTCCTTAACAATAGTCCTGTGATTTAAGTACTGTTACCCTCCCGGCCAGATGAGGACTTCATAGGTGCATTACTCAGAGATGCTAGTTAGTGACTGAACAAGGCAATGGATACTGTTATACCTACCGTGAAAGCCTTTGCTGCAAACTGTCAGGATGTTAAAAAAAAAATATGTTGTATATTAACACATATATATGAAATCTAGGAAAATGGTACTGATAAACCTATTTGCAGGGCAGGAATAGAGATGCAGTCATAGAGAACCGATTTGTGGACACATTAGGGAAGTAGAACATGGGACGAATTGAGAGAGTAGCACTGACTTGTTTATACTATCATGTGTGAATTAGATAGCTAGTGGGAAGCTGCTGTACAGCACAGGGAGCGGAGCTCAGTGCTCCAGTGGGGTAGGGTAGGGGGTGGGAGGGTGGACCAAGAGACAGGGGACATATGTGTACATACAGCTGACTCACACTGTTGTACAGTAGAAGCTAACACAACATTGTAAAGCAGTCATACTCTAATTTTTTTTTTTTTAAGGATCAGTAACAGCTTTAGTAGAACTGATCTTCCACTATATTCCCTGTCTTGCAAGGATTGAAAGCCATTCATTCTTAATAGCGAAAAAAAAAAAAAAAAGATTCCTAGGATGTAAGAGAGCTGGTCTGTCTGTCCACCTTGAATTCCCAGCACAGCATCTGCCCTGGAGTAGGGACTCAGTAAATACCAATGGTGAGAGTACTGAGACATCAAGTACATTTAAGCAGATGCAATAAAAGTGGCAGGAGGTCTTAAAGGAAAAAAGAAACTTTACTACTAGAAAGGTTTGCAAGTGGTTCATAGCCCAGGACATCCTAGTTGATACATGTTTTTTAGTATAATAATTAATAGCACCCCCTTTGTTCTCATGAGTCTCAGTTTGGAAGGTAAATTAAATGGTCACCCCATCTGTAGCAGGCACGTTACTTTTGGACATTCATAGGTTGCTTCAGTTAACCTGGTTAATTAAAAAACAAAAATCTAGTTACTCATTTTAGGACCCCTTGTTAATGATTGTTTCACTGCTTGGCATTTGGTTCACAAGTGATTGTAATGGTATAAAAGAAACCCTGTGCCCCAGTGGAGGTTCACAAATACTCTTCACTCAAAAGCAGCATGGTGGCTTAGAGTCCTCCAAGTATTAATGGAAATGAAGAATGTTTACAAAATTAAAAGGAAACACTCTAAAAGGGTCCTGATACTCTCTACTGTAGAAATTCCAGATTTCAAAATTCACTTAAGAGTGTTATGCTGTCTTCTTAGAATGTAGAAGGAGGACATGAAGCTGGTGACATGAGTTGATATTAGGCTATGAAAGGCCTAATATCAAATAATAATATTGAATTATTATTCTGTTTAAACTAGAGTGGGGCAGGAGAGTGGGATTGGCTCATGATGATCAATTGAGCACACCTATCGACATTTCGGCTTCCCCAGTCTACCTGGCAAGAGGTGCTTAACAGTGTGCTGATACCTTTAGCAAGTAAATATTGAAAAGACAAAAAAAAGCAGAGGTGGTATTCTAAATTAGAAGTCCATGGAGACGTATATTTCAGTTCAGTTGCCCGGTCGTGTCTGACTCTTTGTGACCTCATGGACTGCAGCATGGCAGACTTCCCTGTCCATCACCAACTCCCAGAGTTTGCTCAAACTCATGTCCGTCGAGTCAGTGA
This sequence comes from Bos mutus, assembly GCF_027580195.1. Lineage (NCBI taxonomy): Eukaryota > Metazoa > Chordata > Mammalia > Artiodactyla > Bovidae > Bos > Bos mutus. The sequence goes on from NC_091628.1 coordinate 25,148,951, forward strand.
TGCCATCCAACCGTCTCATCCTCTGTTGTCCCATTCTCTTCCAGCCTTCAGTCTTTCCCAGCATTAGGGTCTTTTCCAAGGAGTCAGTTCTTCATATCAGGTGGCCAAAGGATTGAAGTTTTATCTTCAGCATCAGTCCTTCCAATGAATATTCAGGAGTGATTTCCTTTAGGATTGACTGGTTCAATCTCCTTGCAGTCCAAGGGACTCTCAAGAGTCTTCTCCAACACCACATTTTAAAAGCATTAATTCTTCAGCACTCAGCTTTCTTTATAGTTCAACTCTCACATCCATTCGTGACTACTGGAAAAACCATAGCTTTGACGAGACGGACCTTTGTCGGCAAAGTAATGTCTCTGCTTTTTAATAAGCTGTCTAGATTGGTCATAACTTCTCTTCCAAGGAGCAAACATCTTTTAATTTCATGGCTGCAGTCACCATCTGCAGTGATTTTGGAGCCCCCCCAAAAAAAGTCTGTCACTGTTTCTACTGTTTCCCCATCTATTTGCCATGAAGTGATGGGGCTGGATGCCATGATCTTAGTTTTCTGAATGTTGAGTTTTAAGTCAACGTTTTCACTCTCTTTCACTTTCATCAAGAGGCTCTTTAGTTCTTTGCTTTCTGCCATAAGTGTGGTGTCATCTGCATATCTGAGGTTATTGATATTTCTCCCGGCAGTCTCGATTCCAGCTTGTGCTTCATGCAGGCTGGCATTTCTCATGATGTACCCTGCATATAAGTTAAATAAACAGAGTGACAATATGCATCCTTGATGTAGTCCTTTCCTGATTTGGAACCAGTCTGTTTTTCCATGTCCAGTTCTAACTGTTGCTTCTTGACCTGCATGCAGATTTCTCAGGAGGCAGGTCAGGTGGTCTGGTATTCCCATCTCTTGAAGAATTTTCCACATTTTGTTGTGATCTACACAAAGGTTTTGGTGTTGTCAATAAAGCAGAGGTATACGTTTTTCTGGTATTCTCTTGCTTTTTTGATGATCTAATGGATGTTGGCAATTTGATCTCAGGTTCCTCTGGCTTTTCTAAATCCAGCTTGAACATCTGGAAGTTCACAGTTCATGTACTGTTAAAGCCTGGCTTGGAGAATTTTGACCCAGGCTTGCCCGTGAGTGTCCAGGAGTCTCTGGTGGAGGCGTGGGAGGGTGGTGGCCTGCTGCAGGGTTGGGGGCACTGAGTATAGCACTGCCTGCATGGGACCTTTTGAAAGAGGTCGCCATTATCTTCATTACCTCCACCATAGTTTGGCCTCAGGTCAAATAACACAGGAGACCCAGGTTTGATCCCTGGGTTGGGAAGATCCTGGAGAAGGAAATGGCAACCCCACTGCAGTATCCTTGCCTGGAAAATCCCATGGAGCTTGGTGGGGTACAGTCCATGGGGTCGCAAAGAGTCAGACATGGCTGAGCAACTTCTTCACTTCACATAACTGGGAGGGAATACAGCCCCACCCTTCAGCTGAAAATTGGATTAAAGATTTACTGTGGGTGGCCCCACCCATCAGAACAAGACCTAATTTCCCCCTCAGTCAGTCTCTCCCATCAAGAAGCTTCCATAAGCCTCTTATCCTTCTCCATCAAAGGGCAGACAGACTGAAAACCACAATCACAGAAAACTAACCAATCTGATCACATGGACCACAGCCTTGTCTAACTCAATGAAACTATGAGCCATACCATGTAGGGCCACCCAAGATGGATGGGTCATGGTTGAGAGTTCTGACAAAACCTAGCCCACTGGAGAAGGGAATGGCAAACCACTTCAATATTCTTGCCTTGAGAACCCCATGAGCAGTATGAAAGGCAAAAAGATATGACACTGAAAAATGAAGTCCCCAGGTCAGTAGGTGCCCAATATGCTATTGGAGATCAGTGGAGAACTCCAGAAAGAATGAAGAGATGGAACCAAAGCAAAAACAACACCCAGTTATGGATGTGACTGGTGATGGAAGTAAAGTCCGATGCTGTAAAGAACAGTATTGCATAGGAACCTGGAACGTAAGGTACATGAAGTGAAGTGAAGTCACTCAGTCATGTCCGACTCTTTGTGGCCCCATGGACTGTAACCTATCAGGCTCCTCTCTCTCTGCGATTTTCCAGGCAAGAATACTGGAGTGGGTTGCCATTTCCTTCTCCAGGGATCTTCCCTACCCAGGGATCGAACCCGGTTCTCCCGCATTGTAGGTAGACGCTTTAATTTCTGAGCCACCAGGGCAGGTAAGATACATGAATCAAGGCTACTTGAAAGTGGTCGAACAGGAGATGGCAAGAGTGAATGTTGACACTTTAGGAATCAGCAAACTAAAATGGACTGGAATGGATGAATTTAACTCAGATGACCATTATATCTACTACTGTGGGCAAGAACCCCTTAGAAGAAATGGAGTAGAGTCAACAAAAGAGTCCAAAATGCAGTACTTGGATACAATCTCAAAAATGACAGAATGATCTCTGTTCATTTCCAAGGCAAACCATTCAATATCACAGTAATAATGCTGAATAAGCTGAAGTTGGACGGTTCTTGAAGACCTACAAGACCTTCTAAAACTAACACCCAAAAAAGATGTCCTTTTCATTGTGGGATACTGGAATGCAAAAGTAGGAAGTCAAGAAATACCTGGAGTAATGGGCAAATTTGGCCTTAGAGTACAGAATGAAGCAAGGCAAAGGCTAACAGAGTTTTGCCAAGAGAACTCACTGGTCATAGCAAACACCCTCTTCCAACAACAAAAGAAAAGACTTTACACATGGACATCACCTGCTTTTTCTAAAGAAAATGAACTCTATCTGAGTCCTGAGCTCCTGGTATTGGTAGTTTCCAGATGTCTACAGCTGACAAGAATGGAAGGAAAGCCAGCTCTCTGTACCCTGGAGGGGAAAAAAAAAAAACAAAGTGCTTGGTTTTTAGAGTAAAGCCTACCTTTATTTAGACAAATAGCCAGTCCTAGTCTTGTTGCTGTCCAGCCTTTCTTCCACCATCCCTCCCACTCACATCAAACCCACAGTCGGTTGTTCCTTTAAAAGAAATAATAACTGGGGAAGCAGACCACCCCACCTTCAGGGACAACTGCTCACACTGTTTCAACTGAGTCCTTGATTCATGTTTATGTTTGGATAACCAAGAATGGCAGACAACTGTTCCAGGGATAGGTGATAAAGGTGGTAGGAAAAACTTTAAAAATTTCTGATTAGTATCTTTAGAGGGGATATCATATCCTAAAAATTGCAGACTATGATCAATTATCAAAGGAAAAAAATATTAGAAATGAGCAATTCACATTAAATTAACTGAAATTGTAAAAATCTTTAGAATAGGACTTGGCACCCCACTCCAGTACTCTTGCCTGGAAAATCCCATGGATGGAGGAGCCTAGTAGGTTGCAGTCAATGGGGTCGCTAAGAGTCAGACACGACTGAGCAACTTCACTCTCACTTTTCACTTTCATGCATTGGAGAAGGAAATGGCAACCCACTCCAGTGTTCTTGCCTGGAGAATCCCAGGGACGGGGGAGCCTGGTGGGCTGCCGTCTATGGGGTCGTACAGAGTCGGACACGACTGAAGTGACTTAGCAGCAGCAGCAAAGCTTGAGCTAGTAATATGAACAATAAACTTAAGTCTCTCAGAAGTTGAGACATGAAGGATCAATTTAGGATGCCCAGCATCTAACAGACTGTTCCTAAGGACAGTGACAACAGGAGGAAATGACCAAAGAAATAATAGAAGGAACTTTCTAGAGCTGAAGATCCATTGAGTGCCAAGTGAGCTGAGTAAGGCCCATACCCAGACACATCCTAGAAAACGATCAGAGTCCACAGCATGAGAGAAAAGCACTAAAAGAAAAACAAGGCAGCCTTTTCTTTTCATCAGCAACTCTGGATGCAAGAAGGCAATGACTCAGTATCTTCAGAGTTCAGAGATAAAGAAATTCTAACTTGTTGGAGTATTTTGATTAGAAAACTAGCATTGAATTGTGGTCCCTAATGCTACCAAAGAACATAAATAAGGAGTTTTAACTCTTAACATTGTAGGAGCAACAGGAGGGAAAAGGAAAATTTGCTCAGCCTAACAGAAAGCTTGGGGAAAGAGAAACAAAATTATAGTGAATGAAAAACCTGAGATAACAAATGAAAGGAGTAAGACCATTTCATGTTAAGTTATAAATGTTTCACAATTAATTAATGTTAGTAAGTAATTACATTATATTGATTACCTTAATTAATGTTCATTAACTAGTGCCATTAATGTAATTACTTATTAAAAACTTAGTAATTATATATAAAAAACTGAAATCTGATGGAAAAAACAAAAATTCAAATATATGTTACTTGCAAAATTCATACAAAATCCAAATGGTAAGGAAAGCCTCAAAATAAAGGGGTGCAAAAAACTAACTGCTGAATATCAGAAAAAAATAAAATTTCAGATGAAAAGCATTAAAAAAATAGACATTTTATATATAGTTTATTCTCAATATGGTTAGTAATATATGATATGTATATGTTAATACATACTGAATAAACATAGATCACTATATAGTATAAAGTATTACAGTTACATATTTGTATGAATATATGGAATTATTAGGAACCTTTATGTACTTAATCCATAGTTACACACAGAGTCCATAGTTATACACAGAGTCTCAGTTCAGTTCAGTCGCTCAGTCGTGTCCGACTCTTTGTGACCCCATGAATCGCAGCACGCCAGGCCTCCCTGTCCCATCACCATCTCCCGGAGTTCACTCAAACTCACGTCCATCGAGTCAATGATGCCATCCAGCCATCTCATCCTCTGTCATCCCCTTTTCCTCCTGCCCCCGATCCCTCCCAGCATCAGAGTCTTTTCCAATGAGTCAGCTCTTTGCATGAGATGGCCAAAGTACTGGAGTTTCAGCTTCAGCATCATTCCTTCCAAAGAACACCCAGGGCTGATCTCCTTTAGAATGGACTGGCTGGACCTCCTTGAAGTCCAAGGGACTCTTGAGAGTCTTCTCCAACACCACAGTTCAAAAGCATCAATTCTTCGGTGCTCAGGTTTCTTCACAGTCCAACTGTCACATCCATACATGACCACTGGAAAAACCATAGCCTTGACTAGACGGACCTTTGTTGGCAAAGTCTGTAGTTAGAGAAATCGATGAATTGACAAACCATATTTAGAGAGGGACAATTTATACATCTGCTTCATAAACTGAAAAATCAAGTAGACCTAAAGTAAGAGAGACAGCAATGAACAAGTTTAATCTGAAAGCTATGTAAAGACTATATGCCCAATGGAAATATGCAGTTTTTTTCAAATATCCATGTAACATTAAACATCGTATATTAAGTCACAGAGAAAATACCAACCAGTTCTAAAAAGTAGAAGTCATGTTAGGTACATCCACTGATGACAATGCACTGAAACAAGAAATGAGTCAATAGCCCCCAAAATTAAAGGAAAAAACCACTAACCACTTGACAATAACTTCATTATATAGGTGTTTAACATTTATTTTACTAGTAAGCAGTAAAGAACAAAAAAGGCAGTCTAAAACTTAACTTTATAAAGTAACTTCAAGCCGAGATTTCACTGACAAGTTTTACCCAAACTTCAAGAAGCTGATAATTTCTTCTTTTATAAAATATTCAAGACCATGAAATAGTTTTTAAGCTTTCCATTTCTTCAAGGCTGGCATAACCTTGATACCCAAGCCAGATAAGTCAGTACCATAAGACAAAATTATATCCAGTTTTACTTATGAACATAGATGCAAAAATCTAAAATAAAGGAATTGAATCTGTTTGCATTAAGCATAGGTTTATTCCAGTAATTCAATGATGACTTGACATTAGGAAATCTATTAATGTAATTCACTGATGGATGACAGGAGAAAAAAATACAATCATGTTGATACTGAAAAAGCTGTTGATAAATTTTAACACCCATTTCTGATTTAAAATTCTTAGCCTCCAAATAGAGAACTATTTAACTTGTTTAAGGGCATTGACCTTCAGTAGTGGTAAAAACATTTGAAATATTCCTGTTATAGAAAGTCAGGAACAAGACAAGCATGCTCAATTTACTCCTGCTATTTACTGTTGTTTTGAATGTCCTGTGTGTGAATGTTAAGTCGCTTCAGTTGTATCCAACTCTTTGCAATCCTATGGACTGTAGCCCTCTTGGCTCCTCTGTCCATGGGATTCTCCAGGCAAGAATACTGGAGTGGGTTGCCGTGCCCTCCAGGGGATCTTCCCAGCTCAGGGATCAAACCCACATCTTTTATGTCTCCTGCATTGGCAGGTAGGTTCTTTACCACTAGCGCCGCCTGGAAAGCCCTTTGAATGTCCTAGCCATGCTTTAAGATCAATAAGTAAAAGACATAAATTCTGGAGACAGGGATAAAGATGTCATTTTTAAAAACCATGTGATAACCTACCAAGGAAATCAAAGAATCAGCTAAAAAATATTGGAACTAAATGGAGAGTACCTTAAAGTACTTGAAGCAAATTCCTTATACAGAAATCGATAGTGCTTCTCTCTGTCAGCTATAATCAATCAGGAAGTATAGTGAGAAAATATATCTCTTTGACATTGATTCTGAAATCTTGAAAAATCTAGGAATAAATGTGTGAAGACACTTGAAAAATCTATGTGAAGGTAACTAGAAAACTGAAGCTCCAATATTTTGACCACCTGATGTGATGAACCGACTCATTGGAAAAGACCCTGATGCCGGGAAAGACTGAATCCAGGAGAAGACTGTCCTAGAAGATGAGATGGTTAGATGGCGTCACCGACTCAATGAACATGAGTTTGAGCAAACTGAGAGATGGTGAAGGACAGGAAATCTTGGTGTGCTGCAGTCCGTGGGGTTGCAGAGTCAGACATGACTTAGCCACTGAGCAATAACAACAAGAAAAATGAACAACATAAGACCAGATTTCTCTGAGTCATACTTCCTAAATAGGGAGATGTAATACCATAATGATAGTCCCTAATTAATCTTAAAAATAAATGCCAACCTTAATCAAAATTTTAACAAGACTCCTTATGGAACTTGACAAGCTGATGATAAAATTCTGTAGGAAGAAACATTGTGAGAAAATATCTAAGGACCAAATAGAAAAATAGTAAAGAGGGAACCATATGCTCTAGCAAATATAAAACATAAAGAGCTAGTAATTAGTGTGCTATTAACCAGGAATAGACAAATAGATCAATGCATCAGAATGAAGTCCCCCAAAATTTACATACATACATACTTATATAATACATATATATGGCATTTGAAACTATTAAGAGAAGTTTAGCTTATTCATTAATGCTGTTCTTTGACATTTTAACTGGGTTGTATTTAATGTCTGTATAGAATAAAGCACGGAAATGAAAGGTGAAGATGGAAATTCTATTTTTTCTAACTAAATGTGCTTGAAAATATCCCCAAATGAAAATAAAGAGCATTTTTTATTCCTAATCTTGGAATTTGAATAGCATGTATATTCCATTCAAAGAACGGATTTGGTTTGAGTATTTCTTAGAATTGGGAGATTTAAATCTTTCTCTGTTCTTTGAAATGTGTGTTTCATTAAAATCAATGATACATTCCAATTAAAATATTTTAAATGAAAAAAAATCATATTTTCTAAACAGCAAGACTGCAAAGGCCATGCTATTTACTAAGCTATCTTTCTGGAGCCTTTGATGAAGTATTATTAATTTTCTATCTAAAAACATTCTACTAATGCCTTTTATTTAGATGTACTCTAAATAGTAATCATTTAAAATAAGCATATAAACTTGTATGAACAAGCAAAAAAGTAGTATTAAGAGAAACAAACTTTAAAATTGCTAGTTCAGTTCAGTTCAGTTGCTCAGTTGTGTCCAACTCTTTTCGACCCCATGAATCGCAGCACGCCAGGCCGCCCTGTCCATCACCAACTCCCGGAGTTCACCCAGACTCATGTCCATCAAGTCAGTGATGCCATCCAGCCATTTCATCCTCTGTCATCCCCTTCTCCTCCTGCCCCCAATCCCTCCCAGCATCAGAGTCTTTTCCAATGAGTCAACTCTTCGCATGAGGTGGCCAAAGTACTGGAGTTTCAGCTTTAGCATCATTCCTTCCAAAGAAATCCCAGGGCTCATCTCCTTCAGAATGGACTGGCTGGATCTCCTTGCAGTCCAAGGGACTCTCGAGAGTCTTCTCCAACACCACAGTTCAAAAGCATCAATTCTTCGGCGCTCAGCCTCTTCACAGTCCAACTCTCACATCCATACATGACCACTGGAAAAACCATAGCCTTGACTAGACGGACCTTTGTTGGCAAAGTAATGTCTCTGCTCTTCAATATGCTGTCTAGGTTGGTCATAACTTTCCTTCCAAGGAGTAAGCGTCTTTTAATTTCATGGCTGCAGTCACCATCTGCAGTGATATTGGAGCTCCAAAAAATAAAGTCTGACACTGTTTCCACTGTTTCCCCATCTATTTCCCATGAAGTGATGGGACCAGATGCCATGATCTTCATTTTCTGAATGTTGAGCTTTAAGCCAACTTTTTCACTTTCCACTCTCCACATTAAAATTGCTAAGCACCTAATAAATGCTTTCATCCAGGACATTCAACATTTTCAAGTACAAATTTTGTGGCGAGTTCTTTCTCAAATATGAAACTTGTACATTGTAATCACTCTGTTAAATAAAAGCACATTTTGTACATATATACATGTATATACATATGTGTGTGTATATATATATATGTGTGTGTGTGTGTGTGTGTGCGCACACACATATACACACACACATAAATCACGTGGGAGAGGCACCAGCTTGGTTCTGTCATTAATAAACAGGTTTTCCAGCAGGGTGGACAATTGGAGAACTGGACCAAAAGAATCTTATCTGTTGTTAATAGGATGAGAAAGAGACTTATAGGACAACCACATATTTGCAAGCAAAACTTTTAAAAATAGCATGATTTTCAAATCTGTTCAATACCTAGGTTCTAAGGACATGAGATGAATAGCTCCCGCCCTTGATGTATGCTTATAGTTGGCCATTCAGTCCAGCTGAATAGTCAGTCATTGGCTGTTTGTAACCTTTGTTTATTTTCTCATACATGATGACTTGTTCTCTATGCCTAGACATTGTGTGTCTGCTTTTTTCCTTCTCTTTCAGGCAAATATAGACCTCTTATTAGTGGGCGATGTCACAGTTCAGTACCTGGCTGATACTGTACAGAAATTATTTTCAAATATAGCAAAAGTCACCATCATCATTAGTGATGTGAAGAAGGCAGCAGCACTTGTGGATGACTGCACATTTGACATGGTTTTCCTGAAGCTGACTTCTCCACCAACTGCTGAGGAGCTGGAAGTGGTCAAATTAATTAGGTAAAATCTTGACTCTATATCTTTAGAATAGTTTTTATTAAAACTTGCTCCTATAAAAATCCTTAGAAGATGATACTATTCTACTTTAATTTTTAAGGTGAGAGATGTTTTCAAGGGCAAAATCTCTATATATGTCTTTGTTTTTACTGCCAGTTTGGCATACTATTATAAGAATTGTCATTTTAACTTAAAAAGTAATAGGTGAGGGTATAAGAATTAATTGGTCATAGAAATGTATTTGGTATATAATGCTTCCCTTAATTTGATAGGCACTCCTTTTTAATATGATGTCATTAGCATGGCATATCTTTTCAGAGTTCATTAATTGTTATAGCAGATACTAAAGCAGGTGACCACTCTGGGTCATGGTGGCTGTGGGCTGAAGGTGTCTCTTTCAAGAAATGTCCTGATGTGGAAGAGCCATGAGGCTCTCTGTATCCACTGAGTCCAGGTCAGTACCGATTCCATTACTCTTGTTTCATCCAGCAGGCCCATAGACGTTCTCCTTCTGTTTGACCCACTTTATTCTGGAGATCTGGAGTCTAGAGGTGAAGAGTTAGGTTCTTCCTTGCCTGAGTACCTATGATTTTGAGTCATTTAGGATGTTTTTAAATAGGGTTAGGTGAGATTGAATGTATTTCCCTTCTGTGAGAAGACTTGGTGATATATGTTTAGGGACTACTCATCATTATAGGGGAGGTCTTTCTAGACCGAAGAAGAAAGTCCAGAGCAATACTGTAATCCCAGAATGAAAAGGGGCAAGAATATTACATTAGGAGAAAAGAAAGATGGGACTGGGAAAAAGCCAGAGCCACTGGTTACTTGTTAAAGACAAAACAGAAGACAGACCCTGCTCCTGGGGTTTCTTGGAACTTTTGGTCATATGAATTTCATTGGCTTTCTACTCAGAATATGAACTAAACAAACCAGGCAAATTACCTCAAATAGGATTTCACTTCCAAAACGTAGTGTGTACAATCTTCTTTCTGAAGATATGCCTATTTTACTAATACATCTTTTCAAAAAGTCTCCTAAACATAGAGTACCTCTCATTGAAGGTGCATAGTAATATCTCACTTATATAGCATTTTAAAGAATTTACAACAGCTTTATGAGGGCAGGGCTTCGTCATTCCTACTCAGCAGATTAGAAACCTGAGGCTGAAGTGACTTTCATGAGATCACATGGCTTGTGTTCACACAACTCAGACTAGAATTCTTTATTCTTCCCTTCATGTTCTTTCTTCTAGAAGTCTGTAATGGTCTGGCTGTTTACACCTCTGAGATCCCATAAATGCCAAACTGACTCTAAACTAAACATACCATTCTGGAAGAGCAGTGGACCGGCTGCGTGGCTGACCTGCTCCGTTCCAGGGGTCAGAGTCTAGCCGTGCTCCTCCAGAGGTGGTAAAGGCCTCATGTACGCACAGGGTTGAGGCTACGTTTTGAACAGGATAAGATTAAAGTTATGTGGAAGAACAGGCTTTACGTCTAGTCACAGTTGTTAAAAGCTTCAGGGACAGAGGAGAGAGCCTCTGTGATCCTTCCCTCTGTGGATTCTTTTTCTGCTCTGAATAGCATAGCTTAAGATGTGTTAGCAGAGAGAAGAAGGCAGATAAAGGAACTATATATACAGACATGTATATGATAGTTCGGTCATTTTGCTGTAAAATCATTTTTTTGAAAAGGAAAAAAAAAAGATAATTTGTCAAGTACACTTGAATTTGGTTTTCTCTCTCTCTCTTTTTTTTTTTTTTTGGGTCTCATTATGTTATTCTCAATATTCAGTTTAGGTATTGACTAATACTAGGTATTCCGTACTTTGCTCTAGGTATGGGTGGGTGAGCATATCTCAGAAGGACCCTGAGTCCTAACTTTTGTGTTCCTCTTTGAAAAAGGGACAAAGCCTTCTTTATGGACGCTTTGTGTTTCCTGATACTGACCTCAGCAGCTGGAAATGTCTCTGAAATTCCCTTTCTTGTCCTCAGAACTGTTATGACTTTATGACTTATTTATACCGTTATGGACCATGTTTATATTTTGAGGCTATACATTTTCTTAGGATAATGAGTCTCATGAACAACTTGCCCCATTTATAAGGCATTAAATCTTTATCTTTCCTAGAACACTTTATCTCATGAATTTTGGGCTAACATTAAACGACTAAGCCAAGATAAAGGGTTTCAGCTTAGCTTTTATATGCTGTATGTTGGATTTTTCCTCTTAGAGCTTTGTTGTTCTGTTATATCTCAAAACCTGGAAAGGTTCAGGAAAATATAGAAGTATTTACCTTACTCTTCTCTCTTTGGGAACTTACGTGCCCTGCCAGTAAGTAAAGAACTTAACTATAGCATGAAACTGGTCCATGTTTATTTTCAGTGTCAGGGCACATGATCACAAATGTGTGTATATCTATAATACATATCAATTTCTATTGAAAATAAGAATGAATGTACTCTGTTAGCTATATAAACTTCTTTTAGGATAAAATGCAAGCCAGCTCATTAAAAAGATTTTAAAATTTATTCTTACAGAAGAACTGTGATTTTGGCCTGGGACTAATCATGAAACAGTTTTAAATATTCATAAAAATAATAGTACTTTATACCGTGACATCCTCAAGAATGATGGCATGTCTCGATCATAGATTGACATTTCTAGTTGAGTTCAGTTCAGTCAGTCATGTCCGACTCTTTGCAACCCCATGGACTGCAGCACGCCAGTCTTCCCTGTCCATCACCAACTCCTGGAGCTTGCTCAAACTCATGTTCATTGAGTCAGTGATGCCATCTAACCATCTCATCCTCTGTCATCCCCTTCTCCTCCTGCCTTCAATCTTTCCCAGCATCGGGGTCTTTTCCTATGAGTCAGTTCTTCACATCAGGTGGCCAAAGTATGAGAGCTTCAGCTTTAGCATCAGTCCTTCCCGTGAATATTCAGGACTTATTTAGGATGGACTGGTTGGATCTCCTTGCAGTCCAAGGGACTCTCAAGAGTCTTCTCCAACACCACACTCAGCTTTCTTTATAGTCCACCTCTCACATCTGTACATGTCTACTGGAAAAACCATAGCTTTGGCTAGACGGACCTTTGTTCTCAAAGTAATGTCTCTGCTTTTTAATATTCTGTCTAGGTTGGTCATAGTTTTTCTTCCAAGGAGCAAGCGTCTTTTACTTTCATGGCTGCAGTCACCATCTGCAGTGACTTTGGAGACCCCCAAAAATAAAGTCTGTCACTGTTTTCACTGTTTCCCCATCTATTTACCATGAAGTGATAGGACTGGATGCCACAATCTTAGTTTTCTGAATGTTGAGTTTTATGTCAACTTTTTCACTTTCCTCTTTCATTAAGAGGCTCTTTAATTATTCTTTTTGATCTTGATGTCATTTCATGAATACATTCTTACTGAGCCAGATGAACTCAGATACCACCCAGTGGTAAAGTATTTTAGGATCTCAAGATTCATATTCTTGGTTCCAGAATTTCAGGAGTGTTTGACCCTTGGCACAGGTCAGTTCTCAAAACTGAGCCAAATTCAAAAGGCAGATACTTGGTAATTCAGATGCATCCAGACACTCCATCTTACAAAGGCCAGGACAGAACATCAGAGTATGTTGCAGACTCATCCACTGTGCTTGCATCCTGTTTTGCATTGTGATTTTCCAGTCCACAAACTTTCTCTGAGGTCCTTCAAACTCTTGTGATTCTCGTGAGCTCAGAGCAGTACAGCAATGGAGAGGGAACACAAAATGTGCTTCCATCTGCTCAGTCAGCAAATCAACTTTGATTCAGATTTCATTTTTTCCCATATAGATCCAGTTGTCTGATCAGTTAACTTATTATTTCATTAAGGAAACCCAGTCTCATGAGCCACAGGTTGTCCTGTTATGTTCCCAAATTTCAGGACATCCTTGACTTGACATGCTGCTCAGAAAATCCCATTAGCCAGTCTGCATGACCTGAATTCTTGACAGTAAACACTATAACAACAAAACATCTAAGTAGTTTTTCTAAAAGCATTATTCTATAAGAACTGAGGAACATTCTAGATGTTTATTGTTTCTAGCATCACATAATCTGGTGAACCTGACTTAGGATTGCAGCAGAAATTCTTCTGACAAAAAGCGCACTGTGAGCAGGGCACACCAGCCTTCACTAATTGACTGGAAGAAATCATTGCATTTTATTGCAGGAGCCTTATTAGTAGCAAGTAAACTCACAGTTTTCATATTTATAGAAAAACTCTTAATTTTCTCACTGAAAATGGTTGTTGTTGTAATTAATTAATAAAGGATATTACTTATTACAAAAACCAAACTAGACCATGCCAGGTTAATTTGATTGCATTGGGCCCACAGGCAGCATAATGGAAACAGTACTCAGGGAGGTTGCTCCTCAAAAATGACACTGGCTTTTGTCTTTTGAAATCCTTGTGCTATAAAGGAAGTGCATTTTAAAATGTCCCCTGGCTTCATATGGACTTATAGGAACCTTTTGGTTTTCCTATTAGATGATAGATTTCAGAGGCCAGCTGGGTTTTCCTGAGGTTCTTTGATCATCAGAGTGTACAACTCAGCTCAAAACACCTTTGTATGATCTTTTTAATTTTTTGTTCCAGCTACCAGGGATTGGACTTGGGGATGGGGACCAGGCTGGGGTGGGCACTGCTTCAGTGTGAGCGTATAGCAGCCTCCAGTTCCAGAGGTTGCTGGAGATGGACATGTGGGGGTGGACACTAGAACATTAATACCCAGTCTTGCGTATGGAGGAACCATCATGTCATTTAAGCAGTGTATGTGGTGAAACAAGGGGAAATAAATTATCCCCCAGCAAGCTGAGATTTTTAAAATCTCAGGAGACCCCAACTGAGAAAGTGTTCATAAGGTCTCAGGACCTGCAGTTTGGCTTTGGTAAGTGAAAGAAGTGGCATCAGTTGAGGTGGAAGGAGATTTTTGTAGTATTTTGGTGTTGCCTAGTTTTGCATTAAGGAACATTCATTTAGTGGAAAGAGGACCTTTTTTGGTGACCCTGGATACTAGAAACTCTTTCAGCTTATTGATTTGTACAGAATGTGATTGAGAAGCTGATCTGTGGACCAGAGTGTTGGATTCTGGGAACTCTATTGATTGCTGGGGTTCCTGTACAATTAGGGCTCCACCGGCAGGGGAAGTGTTTGGGTTGGTAATTGATTCTGTTCTCTTGACAAAAATCCAGGAATTCCAACTCCATCTGTAAAGCTTGAAATTCATCAGGGTATAAAAATCCATATATCCAAATCTGACCTGTTTTCTGGTCAGTAAAATCAGTTGAAAAGTAGAAACAGGATTATTTCTAAAAGGAGAGAATCTGTTTTTTAAAACTTCTCTAATTCTAGAATATTTTAACTTACTATGATGTATTTTTTCCTGAATCTTGAAAGTATTTTTTATTTCAAAAGTTGGACTAAACTACCCACTAAGTTTCTATCTGTTCAGTCCGTTTGTGCCTCCCACCTCATCCTGTTATCTATACGCCTGGTATACTCTACACTTTTTCATCACTTACAAAATAGATATGAAAAGCTTACATCATGGCAGGGGTTATTCTCTCCTCCTTACGCCCATTGTCCACACTGCACCCCCGCCGTCCACAGCACACCCCCGCGTCCACACCGCTCCCCGCTGTCCACACCGCTCCCCGCTGTCCACAGCACACCGTGTGCTAATGGGCCTTTCTTAGTGTCATGTCAGTCTGTGGTCAGATTCTACCGTCCCTCCCACACTTACCTGTTTTGATAGTAGAACAACTTCCTGAGCTTTTCATTTCCTTCATAGAAACCATATGAGGTTTCCTCTCTTCTTTCCTTTCTTTCCTCTCTTCTCTTTCAGCCCACATTCTCTTTCAGAATTCATAGCAAAGAATCAACCCTGAATAGATCTGTCTGGTGATTGTCACGTTTTAACAATATCCTACTTGTTTGACATAATTGACTTAGTAAATATTCTGAATCATTTAAAGAAAGTTCTTAGTATGTCTCAATAATTATTTCTCTATCAACTCTTGCCTGGATAGCTTACAGTGCGGTCTCTCAGATGTATTCTGTGCCACCTTCTGTCAGTTCACCCCATTGTAGGTACAGTGGTCTCCCAGAAATGCAAAGATAATCATGTTACTCCCAAGCTTAATAGTTTCCATTGTCCATCTTATTTTATTTTTTGCTCATTTTAATGAAATACTGCATCTTTAACTTGGCCTAAAAGGCCTACTATAATCAGACTCCAGCCCTGCCTGCCTGTCTAGTCTTGTCTTAAGTGTTTGTCCTTCAGAAGCTCTGTACTAGAGCCATCCTGGACTTCTTTTACTTTCTGGAATTCACTTGCTTGTTGCACTCCCAGGCCTATACATCTGCTGTTCCCTTTCCAGAATGCACTTTGCTGCTTGTCTGCTTCCCACCCTCCCGCAGCTCCTGCCTTTCATGTGGTTCCTCCTAGCCAGTTGGGGTACCTCTGCCTGAAGCTGCAGAGCAGGTTGGTGCCCAGGCCATGCTCCCCTCAGACCCCACAGCTTTCCTTTGCAGCACTGGGCACAGAGTTGCCACTGAATTACTCAACTACAGGCATTTGCTCAGTGTCTGTCCTCCACAAAAAAGTGTTGACTCCACGAGGACAGGGACTAGTCTGTCTGTCTATTCATGGTATCCCCCAGAGTCAGCACAGAATCTAGCACACAGTAGGCTCTCAGTATGTATGGCTCAGATCTATATACTGTGTGTAATGTAATTTGGAATGTAGAATAGAGTATGTTTACTTTCAAATGCAGATATAAGATGACCAAATATTATTCAGTGGGGGTTCTTCCAGGTCTTGTTTTAAGGAGTAAATAATAACCATATATATGACCATATACTAATAAATGATGCTTTACATATTTAAGAATAGTTTGTCTTCAACAGTTTTAGCTGTTCTCTTTAAAGTCAGGTTCACAGTATTATTCTCCTTGGAAAATCATTCTCTTTTAGCTAATGCCAATACTCAGTATTCACCAAAGTATCAGAATTCCACCTTACTGAATTCCTAAGTGTAGTTAACAATAATGCCACAATTTAAAAAAAAAACCATGTTGGAAATCTTCAAGTGTATAGTACAATGAACTTCCAAGTGCCCATAATATTAATAGTTATCAATATACAGCCAATCTTGTTTCATACCTACCCTCTCCTACACCTCCTTTTCCAGCCTCCCATCCCTGCTCACTGGTAGGTTATTTTAAAGGCAAGGTGGATACTTTTAAAGCAAATCTAAGACATCATTTCCTTTTATCCATAAGAACTTGAATAAGTACCTAAGATAAGGGATCTTTAAAAAGCAATACCAATAATCACACCTAAAAAATTAATAACAGTTCCTTAGTATTGTAAAAAATCCAGTTGGTGTTCAAATTTCTCTTGTTTATCTTATGATTTCTTTTTTAAACTGTGAGTTTTATACAAATGAAGATTCAATTTTCCTTTCCTTTTGATTTTTTTCTTTTTATCTTCTCTTTATGTGTTTTATAAAGGGGCCATTTGTCTTATAAATTTCCCACATTCCGATTTCATCCCCATAGCATCTTAAAAAATATTCCTCTTTTTTTTAAAATGTCTTGTAAACCTGTAGTTAGATCAAGAATCTGGATACGGTTTTGGCTCTTTTTTTTTTTTTTTTTTTAAGTGAGAATAAAAGTGGTCCATCGTACATTCTACCTAATACATGAGTGGTATTTTCAAATACCTGAGCCGTATTCCCAAAACTATCCAGATCATCAAAAACAAAAGTCAGCAAAAATGTCACAGTGCAGAGGAGCCTAAGTAGCCTAATCACTAAATGTAGTGCAGGATCCTGGATGGGGTCCTGGCACAGGAAAAATAAGTACATTAGGAAAAACTAAGGAAATTGGAATAAAGAATGAGCTTAAATTAATAATAATGTATCGATGTTGGCTCGTTAATTGTAAGAAATTTGCTAAACTAATGTAAGGTGTTTGCAGTATGGGAAATTGGGTTTGGGGTATATGGAAAATCTACTGTTTTCATATTTTAATTCTGTAAATGTAAAATTATTCTAAAGTTAAAGGTTTATTTTTAAAAAGTCACCTCTCTCTCACTTACCCCATGCCCAGTTTTAAACAGCCTGGCATTAGTGGTTGCTATAGAAATGAACTGTAAAAAGACTATTCTTATTAACAGAGTGAACTCCTGCTCAGAGTCATTTTGCCTAATGACTCAGAATTTGGATTTTCTTGCCCATTAAAAGGAAACAGAGAAGCTAAAGCATCTATTATATATAAAACTTTAAACAGAGCAAGCATGAGTTTCAGAATATCCCCTTCCTTTGTACTTTTCAAATAATCTGTAACTGTACTGCCCACCTCAGCCACACACTGCAGAACCCTCTTTGTACAATTGTGTGAAATCAAAATACAACATCTTCTCTTATAAATTGAAAAAAAATCCTTCTTATCCCTAGGGCTTCCCTGGTGGCTGAGGGGTAACAATCCATCTGCAGTACAGGAGATGCAGGAGACTCGGGTTTGATCCCTGGGTCAGAGAGATCCCTTGGAGAAGAAAATGGCAACCCACTCTAGTATTCTTGCCTAGAAGATCCCATGGACAGAGGAGCTTGGCGAGCTACAGCCCATGGGGTAGCAAAGAGTCAGAAATGGCTTTGCAGCTGAACAACAGCAGTCTTTTCCCTCACTGATTTAAGATGCTGCTGTCAGTAAATTTCCATATTAACATCACCATTTTAAATTCTAATGAAATAAAATCACCCTAGTGTAGTTACTTCTTAATAAGCTAAATATATGAATCCCAAGTTTTTTAATGTTGATTTTGCTTCATTTTAAACTTCTTTTTTCCCTTTCAGATTTGGTGAGGAAAAAAATACACATTTGCTGTTTGTTTTTATAATCCCTGAGAATTTTAAAGGTATGTGCCTGTTGGGTATATTATTTGTTTTTTTCTCCAAGTAGAAATCATAAGGTCAGTATTTAATACAAAGATTCTTAGGTTGTGTTTCAGAGCACGGAGCTGATATTGCTTTAACCGAACCACTAACAACGGAAAAAATGAGTGTTGTGTTGAAATACTGGAAAACATATTTCGCACATACTGGTGAGTGCAAAACGAGTTTCCAAAGGTTTGAAAAATTGTAATTAAAATTCTGTGAGAACTGTTTTTATACATTTGGTTTTCCACTGATGCATTTTATATGTTGAAGATTAACTGCATTCTCTATAGTATAAGGACATATAATCCTTGTTTATCATAGTCTGAAGAAAACAACACACAAGAGACAACACTACACGTGGGTATCACAGATGGTAAATACCAAAATCAGATTGATTATATCCTTTGCAGCTGAAGATGAAGAAGCTCTATACAGTCAGCAAAAATAAGACCAGGAGCTGACTGTGGCTCAGATCATAAACTCTTATTGCAAAGTTCAGACTTAAATTGAAGAAAGTAGGGAAAACTACTAGACCATTCAGGTATGATCCAAATCAAATCCCTTACAATTATACAGTGGAAGTGACAAATAGATTCAAAGGATTAGATCTGATAAACAGAGTGCCTAAAGAACTACAGATGGAGGTTGGTAACATTGTACAGGAGGCAGTGATCAAGATCATCCCTAAGAAAAAGAAATGCAAAAAGGCAAAATGGTTGTCTGAGGAGGCCTTACAAATAGCTGAAAAAAGAAGTGAAAGGCAAAGGAGGAAAGGAAAGATACACCCATCTGAATGCAGAGTTCCAAAGAATAGCAAGGAGAGATAAGAAAGCCTTCCTAAGTGATCAATGTGAAGAAATAGAAGAAAACAATAGAATGGGAAAGACTAGAGATCTCTTCAAGAAAATTAGAGATGACAAGGGAACATTTCATGCAAAGAAGGGCTCAGTAAAGGACAGAAATGGTGTGGACTTAACAGAAGCAGAAGATGTTAAGAAGAAATGGCAAGAATACACAGAAAACTATACAAAAAAGACCTTCATGACCCAGATAACCACAATGGTGTGATCACTCACCTAGAGCCAGACATCCTGGAATGCAAAGTCAAGTGGGCCTTAGGAATCATCACTATGAACAAAGCTAGTGGAGGTGATAAAATTCCAGCTGAGCTATATCATATCCTAAAAGATGATGCTGTGAAAGTGCTGCACTCAATATGACAGCAGATTTGGAAAACTCAGCAGTGGCCACAGGATAGGAAAAGGTCAGTTTTCATTCCAGTCCCAAAGAAGGGCAATGCCAAAAAATATTCAAACTACCACACAATTGCCCTCATCTCACACGCTAGCAAAGTAATGCTCAAAATTCCCTAAGCCAGGCTTCAAGAGTATGTGAACCAAGAACTTCCAGATGTTCAAGCTTGTTTTAGACAAGGCAGAGGAACCAGAGATCAAATTCCCAGCATCTGCTGGATCATAGAAAAAGCAAGACAATTCCAGAAAAACGTCTACTTCTGCTTCATTGACTACGCCAAAACCTTTGACTGTGTGGATCACAACAAACTGTGGAAAATTCTTCAAGAGATGGGAATACCCGACCACCTGACCTGCCTTCTGAGAAATCTGTATGCAGGTCAAGAAGCAACAGTTAGAACCGGACATGGAACAACAGACTGGTTCCAAATTGGGAAAGGAGTACATCAAGGCTGTATATTGTCACCCTGCTCCTTTAACTTCTATGTAGAGTACATCATAAGAAATGTTGGGCTGGATGAAGCACAAGCTGGAATCAAGATTGCCGGGAGAAATATCAATAATCTCAGATATGCAGGTGACACCACTCTTATGGCAGAAAGCAAAGAAGAACTAAAGAGCCTCTTGATGAAAGTGAGAGAGGAGAGTGGAAAAAGTTGGCTTAAAACTCAACATTGAAAAAACGAAGACCATGGCATCCGGTGCCATCACTTTATGGCAGATAGATGGGGAAGCAGTGGAAACAGAGACTTTATATTTTGGGGCTCCAAAATCACTGCAGATAGTGACTGCAGCTATGAAATTAAGACACTTGCTCCTTGGAAGAAAAGCTATGACCAACCCTAGATAACATATTGAAAAGCAGAGACATTACTTTGCCAACAAAGGTCCATCTGGTCAAAGTTATGGTTTTTCCAGTAGTCATGTATGAATGTGAGAGTTAGACCATAAAAAAGGCTCAGCACCAAAGAACTGATGGTTTTAAATGATGGTGTTGGAGAAGACTCTTGAGAGTCCCTTGGACTGCAAGGAGATCCAACTAGTCAATCCTAAGGGGAATTAGTCCTGAGTATTCATTGGAAGGACTGATGTTGAACCTGAAGCTCCAGTACTTTGGCTACCTGATGTGAAGAACTGACTCACTAGAAAAGACCCTGGTGCTGAGAAAGATTGAAGGCAGGAGGAGAAGGGAATGACAGAGGATGAAATGGTTGGATGGCATTACTGACTCAATGGACATGAGTTTAAGCAAGGTCTGGGAGTTGGTAATGGACAAGGAAGCCTGGTGTGCTGCAGTCCATGGGCTCGCAAAGAGTCAGATACCACTGAACTAAACTGAACAGAGCTGAAGAAAACAGTGTGAATAAAATAAAGGGAAACATATGTTCTCTACCTGTGGAGAAAGTTTGTCTTCAAAGGTTTAAAATGTGTTGCATAAGGACAAATGCAATGTTGTAGTTAAGCACAGGGTATTTTTTTTTGTTTGTCGTTTGTTTAGTAGCTGCTATCATCATTCCTTAGTCATTTAAATGGACTTATTCATGCTTTGTCATTGTATGATTATGTAAAAGCCGTTAACCTTGAGTCTTGTGCTTTGGTAAACACTTTTATATACATTATTTTACTTCTTTAAGTTAATAGAGTGGTTATGCTTTCTGTTTTAGATTTTTATTGTGTGTTACTTCCTTTTTTTTTTTTTTTTGTTTTTTTTGTTTTTTTAGATTTTTATATACTCTTGCCTGGAAAATCCCATGGACGGAGGAGCCTGGTGGGCTGCAGTCCATGGGGTCGCTAAGAGTTGGACATGACTGAGTGACTTCACTTTCACTTTTCACTTTCACGCATTGGAGAAGGAAATGGCAACCCACTCCAGTGTTCTTGCCGGGAGAATCCCAGGGATGGCGGAGCCTGGTAGGCTGCCCTCTATGGGATCGCACAGAGTTGGACACGACTGAAGCAACTTAGCAGCAGCAGCATACAGATAATTAGTGTCAGTGCTTCAATGAGACCTTACATTTCTAAATTCATCTATACTGTATTTTGTGTATTGCCAGCATCTGAACACTTAAGATAATTAAATTAGTTTTAATATGGCTTGTAAAAGGGCAGACTCCAATTTCTGAAATTAAATTCTACAGGAATCATTGTTGATCAGTGACTATTTATGGTTTTTCAAAGCCTGGGTTACAAGCAGGAATCTATTTAAATTAAGATATTTTTCTTCAAATGGACCTGGAAGACACTTTTGGGATCGTGATGGATAAGCTCATACTCCAGATAATACAAGATTCAGTACACCTCTCATTTTTTTAAAATGTTCTTCATTATGGAGGGAAGATGATTGAGTCTGTTTTGTAACAGTCTAACAGCTTCCAGCCACTGCAAGTGTCAGAGTTCTTCCTGGGAGAGAAATAGTAATCCTTCTGGACCAGGGTCCTTTGGTAGTCTCTTCTTGTTTTGGTTCTTATTAGAAATAGAACAGCTGCTTATCTCCACTTGTCTAGCACATTCCTATTGGTCATAACCACATCTCACCAGTCATCTCATCTCTGCTCTGAGGATGAGCAGCTGCAAGGCAGCAAAAAAAGAATAACCCCCAAACCAAAAAACAAAACAACCATCAGATGCTTTATTTTGACAATGCAGCTGCTTACTGAAGACTCACAGGCATTTTCTGCCTCTGACATTTACCTGTAAATAATAAATAAGCTCAGTTGAATGCATTTTAAACACACCTATCACTAATTAGTAGAATCTGGTTAAAGGAGGCTGCTGTGGAGTAAATTGTATGTAGTGTTGTAATTTTGCTTTCTCATCTGAGTTGTTCCATGCTTAACAGGCTGAAATCTATAAATTATTTTTTATTGTAAAAGCACTGCTTTGTAAAATCTATTGAGTGAAACATGACAACTGTTTTTGATTAGAGCTTGCATGTGTGATTAACATCATCCCCACCAGTGATTTTATAATTAAAATGGTTCCTTTTTTTAAAATTTGCAGTTAAGAATGAAATTTCTGTGAAGCCTGAAGAACCTGAGTTGCCTCTGCAGAAGTCCTGCAGTGAACACCTGGGATGTTTTTCTACTGATGGATTTGCTTGGTTAGTTTTCTTTTTTCTTCACTTTTTCCTAATAGCAATTTTTACTGTGTACGTTTCATTAAAAAACGTTTCTGGAGGACTTGTTGATTGTGGAACAGCAGCTCCAGTGCTGGGGGTGATGCAAAAGAAAGTATCTGTTTTGTGGAAGAAGGATACAGCTTGTTCTGTATTTCAGAATCCTGAGCTGGCACTGAGGGTACATGTTAAAAAAGTATCCATCTCAGTATAAGGAAGCATTCCACAACCGCAGGGGAGCAGGTTGAATTGTCAGGTAGTAAATTACCCATGGCCTTCTCTGATAGCTCAGTTGGTAAAGAATCTGCCTGCAATGTAGGAGATCCTGGGTTGGAAAGATCCACTGGAGAAGGGATAGACTACCCACTCCCATCACTGGACACGTTCAACTAGAGACTGGGTTAAATAAAAGCAGTGATGTCCAGACTTTTAAAACAATGGAATCCTGAGCTGTTATCCATCTGCTGCTAAGCTTATCCCCAATGTCTTTTCCTGAGCTATCACCCTGTTTATTGAAAATGACCCTTTAAAGACAGTCTCTCTGTCTGTGTCCCTCAAGGGTATTAGAACTAGCTTTCAAACCTGCAGAGGATAGATCATTGAAATGAGGGCCATTTAAAACCCTTTCAGTTCTAACATTGAATGCTTGTAAAAATTCTATATTCGTCAATTTCTTTGTTTCACTTGAAGCTGATTTCCAAGGCTTTTAAGTAGAGCATTTGACTATAAAGAATGGACAGGAATGCTGAGGATTTGGGTGATGGCAGTAAGAATTTTGAGTCACTTCCAGAATTTGTAGAATTGACCATCTACTATTTTGTACAAGGAGGAGACTTGGCAACCAGTAAGTGTGGTTAAACCAGGGACACACTTACTTCAGTAGTGCAGAGTTAACAACAGCTTTCTTTATCTTACTTAAGATTTTAACCTCAAAGAAATTTTCTGTGTTAAACTTTTTTCTGGGAGTTGAGGTTGGGAAGGGTTTTGGAAGGCTTGTGTTACTTAAAACTGCTTTTTGAGCCCTCCTCATCTTGTACCTTTGTTTTTCCTCACAAGCCTACTAGTATAAATAAAAGTAAATTTTCAAATGAAGTCATTTGAAAGTCATTTATTTATCTTCAAATGAAAAAGATAATATTAATTTGTAAGTTTCTTAGGGAAATATATATTTTTTAATCAATTAAAATCAAATCTAGAAAAATAGTAGAGCCAGAAAATATCCATTAAATGACGCAGTTTTACATGGAGGGAAACTGCACCAGTTGCTGATCAAGCTGGAATAGTGTATCTTGGCCTTCCGCTCCTCTGTGCTGTCTTCCTGCAATGCACCGTTAGATACAGTCATGTAATTTGGAATACTCATAATCATTGAGGTTAGAATATTTTAGTACTGTTTGTGTCTGTTATTTATTGGTATCTTTTAGACTTTTGGATTGAATTTATGATAATCTTAATAATAAATTCTTCTGAAATAAAATATTCTGTACCAGTTAGATAAGGTAAAATACTTTGATAATTACTGCAGCTTTGTATAAAGCTAGGGATTTAGAGAAGCGTCCTTTGACTAGTGTATTGGCGATTATTTTACAATTGCCTCATAATTTTCCTTTTAAATACATGGTACAATTTTTCTCTTGTTTCTAGCTCTGAATCTGTAAGAAACGACATTGGATTTGATTTAAAGGCTCCATTGTCAAATTTTGAGAAAAGAAAAAAGATTTCTCTTCTTCATTCAAACAAGGAAAAGCTGAGAAGGTAAATTTTGATACAGGCCCCCCCCCTTTTTTTTAGCATTATTCTTTTGTAGGAAGAAATTACTTTCATGAATTGCATAGTTTTTTATAGCATTGTTAAAAGTTAGTGTGAAGACTTCTCTTATGGTCCAGTGATTAACAATCCGCCTGCCAATGCAGTGTACATGGGTTCGATCCCAGTCCGGGAAGATTCTACATGCTTCGGAGTGACTAAATCCACACACCACAACTACTGAAGCCCGCATGCCTAGAGCCCGTGCTCCATAACAAGAGAAGCCCGGCAATGAGAAGCCCGGGCACCAGAAACTAGAGAGTAGCCCCTACTTGCTGCAACTAGAGAAAAGCCTGCAGGCAGCAACAAAGGTGCAGCATGGCCAAAAACAAAGTCGTCACTGTGAAACTAGTTTATCTGGCAACTGAGTATATGCTCCTCACTCATTCTACTCATTTAGCCATTCAGCAAGTAGGTGTGAGTATAATGTGCCAGAATATGATTGGGGAATTGAGATAAGAAATAAATTGTTGCCTTCAAGGAGGTCTTAGCCTAGTGCTCAGACAGACTTCTAACAAAAACATTTAGGAACAAAAATGCATAAAAGACATGTAATATCTGTACAGTGGTCACTCAAGATATTGCTGTGATAAACAACCTAAATCATGCATTATATATAATTATGAATTAAACTATTTATGTTATTAAGACATCAGTCCTCACTAAACTGAAATACAATTCAAATCTAGATAATTTGAGTAGATTTTTGTTTTCTTTTTGGAAAAAGTTGAAATCTAATTCAAAACTGTATGGAAAGGGCTCTGAATATAAAAGGCCTTAGAATAAAGCAATCTTGAAAACATCTAACAAAATTGGAGTGTGTAAGCTACCTGGCTTTAAGATATAGTATACAGCTACATTTATCAGTTATTTTACTAAAATGAAGATGGACTGGTAGATAATATAACACAATAGCCCAGTATTAGACCCACATATTTTGGTCTTTTAGTTTTCAGCAAATCACCAGAGCAAACAACTTGGGGAACAAATGTCTTTTCTGTAAATGGTGCTGGAACAACTGGACATCCATATGAAACAAATGATGAAACTTGACCGTTTACTCATATCATGTGAAAATTAATTCAGCATGGAGTATAGACAGGGCTACTATATAAAGCTAAAGCTGTAAAGCTTCTAGAATATGGCTGTTCAGTAGAACTTTCTGCAGTGTTAGAAATGGCCCGTATCTGCTGTCCAGGAAGGTAGCTGCAAGTCATATTATTGACTATTTGAAATATGGGTATTGCAACTTAGGAAATGAATTCAAATTTTTATTAATTTTTTATGAATTTATATTTAAATAGATTCATGTGGCTCATAGGTAATGAACTGAAAGCTACAGTTCTAGAAGAAAATAAAGGTTAATGTTTTCACTAGCTGAGGGTAGATGATTGTTCCTTATGACACAGAAAGCAATAACCACAAAAGAAACAGTAGATGAATTAGGACTCCTCAAAATTTACAACTTTTGATTTCGTAAGACCCCACTCAGAAAATAAATAGGCAGACTACAGACAGGGAGAAAAGATTTGCAAAACAAATATATTGATAAAATACTGACACTAGAATATATGGAGAACTCCTAAAGTTCAATAATAAAAAGACCTGCATAGGTAAAGTTTTGAACAGACACTTCACAAAGGAAGATAAAGTGCCTAATAAGCAGCGGGAAAAAATGCTGAATGTAATTTGTCATCATGGAAATGCACATTATAAAGCATGAGATACTACCACATATACCTCAGAAAGTCCAATATTTTAAAAGTAAAACTGACAATGTTAAATGTTGTCATAGATTTAGAACAACAGGGATTCTCATACACTGATGGTAGGAGTGTAAAATGGTAGAATTTGGGGGAAAGTTCTGCCAGTTTTTTCTAAATTTATAAAATAGCCCATTGATTCAATTTCTGTACATTTACTAAGAGAAATAAAAATGTGCATTCACAAAAAGATGTATAGAAGACCTAGTAAGTTTATTCCTAATGATCAAATATTGGAAATAGTGGGAGTGCTGATTAATAAGAACCTGAATAAATAAATTGTGGCATATTTATACTTTGGAATGCTATTAATAAAAAGCAACAAATTACTGACATAACAGATTATCTTGGATAAATCTCAAAAACATTATGTAAGTGAGAGAAACCTTACATAAAAAGACACATGTGAAGTTAAAAGAGAGGCAAAAATTAATGTGAGAGGGAAAAATATCAGAAATGTGGTTGCCTTTTACGGGGGATGAGACTAAGAAGGGACAGAAGGAACTTTCCCGAGTCATGAGAATGTTAATGAGGTGGTTTGAGTCACACAGCTTTGTGCATTATCAAAACTCATAGAATGGCACTCTTAAGATTGATGCATTTTACTTTATGTAACTTTTACCTGAAAATAAAATAATTTTAACTGTAGCTCATCATATGTTTAGGGGTTTAGTGTACTGAAGTCTGTAATTTACTTTGGAATACTTTAGTGTAATGAAATGGATTGATGTCTGACCAGTGGGATGATTCATATATGACAAAGCATGGACAGTAACTGTTCACTGTGGATTCCAGGTTATAGATATTTAAGTGCTCCCTGTACAAATTCTTAATTCTTTCAGCTTTTAAGGAATAAGAATTTTTAATTCTCTCAGTTTCCCTGTATGTTTGAACATTTTCCTAATGGAAGAAATGTTTAATATGATTTTTCACTATAAAAGTGATATATACCTCACAGATACTTGGAAAATGTAGAAAATAAAAGGAAGAAATAATTTGTTCTATAGTCCAGCTATCTAGAAATAATGACTAATTGACACTATTATCTCTTTTGGCCTTAATGGCTGTAATCATATTTGTTATGCTATCTTCTACTTATATCCTATAGAAATGCCCTATTTTTCCCCAGTAAGCTTTATATCCTTTCCATGTCCAGATAATATTCTGCTGAATTAGTATCCTCTAGCTTACTTAAGCATCCATTTATTTTGTGTCTTTAGATTGGTTTTCCTATTTTACTGAAAAGGAAAGTCGCTCAGTCGTGTCCAACTCTTTGCGACCCCATGGACTGTAGCCCTACCAGGCTCCTCCGTCCATGGGATTTTCCAGGCAAAAATACTGGAGTGGGTTGCCATTTCCTTCTCCAGGAGATCTTCCTGACCCTGGGATTGAACCTAGGTCTCCTGCATTGGAGGCAGATGCTTTACCGTCTGAGCCACAGGGAAGTCATTTTACTGAAAGGCTACCATAATGGATATCATTCTACATAAAGTTTATTCTGTGTTTGTGATCCTTATAAGTGAAAGTACCCTATGGATGGGTGTATGAAGTTTCAAAGCCCTTCATCCATGTGTCAAATTGTTGACACTTCCAACCCTTTACAGAATTGTCCTGATACATTTCCACGGAACCCCCAAAGCTTAAAGCCCAATTAAAATACCACCCACTGGTCTGGAATATTTGAGTTATTCACTGGCTGTATGTCAAAGTGGATTTTTTAATCCATTTATTTTTGTCATTCTGAGGTTCAGAAAGGTTTAGTAACTTGCCTAAGATCCCAGCTAGAATTGGCAAAGCCACCCTTTGATCCCATTTATGTCAGTATGGCAGTATTCAGCACAAAACATGCTTAAGAATGTTTGTTAAATGAAAACATGGATAACTGAAGGTTCCAAAGGCTTCGCTCAATTTGGTGTTACATTTCCTATGTATTTCCCTTCAGAACTATGAAATACTTAGGTTGGTTTCTTTCTGGTATGAGCCTGGACGTCGTTCTCATTTGCATATCGGTTTATTTGTTTTGCTCATGTGCCCACCTTGTGTAAAGGAAGCAGGCTTTTGGTTTTCTTTTCAGAACACAGTTAAAGCCTATGTATTTCAAGATGTTAGTTGTGTGTTGTTGGAAATGTGGTCCAGATCAGAGTGATGGGACTATCCCATGGACTTTGTCTTCTAGTTGTCTCTCGTGTAGGTCACAAAAGGATTTACCTATGTGGTGTGTGATTCTCTCCTCTGAGGGTTGCGTCGCCTATGGGTTTCCATAGGCAGAGTGGGTGTTCCCGGTGTCCTCTGTGTCCAGGCATCCTGCACACCCACAGGGATGAGTGAGCTGGGTTGCCATCCGCACAAACACTGTACTTGGCAGCATGTGAGCCAGTGCCCCAGGAAGCTGGGATTCCAGGGGCCGTGGAGGCCGCTGGCTTGTGGGGACATGGTCTTTCTCTGAATCGGACACCAGAAAGGGAGGGGCCGGTTCCTTTATAAACAGACCCAGGAGGAAGACTGTCCTTGTGACAGGAAGAAAGTAGACTAATTATTCCTTACTTGTGGCACTTCTCTGCTCAGAGAACGAATCAAGTATTGCTGTGAGCAGCTGCGCACCCTGCTGCCGTATATGAAGGGGAGAAAGAATGATGCGGCTTCCGTCCTCGAGGCCACAGTTGATTATGTGAAGTTTGTCCGGGAGAAAATCCCTCCAGCCATCATGGGCCAGGTATGCAACTCTCAAGCCCTTGACTTTTATCCTCGTAGACAATGGTTTAATGCTGCAGTTTCCTTTCTTTCTGTTTTATAATTGGAAATGTATGTCTGTTTGTATATTTTGAAAAACATCTATAGCTATCTATTGATAAAGTAGGTCTCTGTCTGTCTGTTTCTTAGATTACAGAAGTACTTCAAAGCAATAGGAGATTTTGTAAGAAACAACAAATGCCCATCCAGCTATCCGTCCCAGGCATGATCATGGCACAAAGGTATGACAATCTGAATCTTGTGAATCCAAAGTCGCCTTGTTATTTTTCTCTGATATTAATGCTAGAAATAACACAGGCACTGAACCCACCCGTACTGAGAACTCGGGCATCTACAAAGAATCAGTGAACTTTTCCCACTGCTCATGTGCATCATTGAATTATAGTGGATAAAATATATAATAGTCTCAGGCCTGGGATCCCTTCATGACTTGACTCACTCTTAACTTCTTTTGTTGTTTCTCTAAACCAGCCTTCACAAGTAGTGCCTGTGGTGACTGACAGTATATTCGTGGCATGATGGATTCTAGCATTCCTCTGTGACCAGGGCAATCCAGCCTCATTTTTTTCAGTTAGGAGTCCTTAAAGAAATTTCTAGTGTAAAAGGTGGTGTGCCAAATGAATGCTTCCTTATTTAAATTGATTAGAATATGTAAACTAAGAAGAACTCTTAACAAGGAAAAGTAAACCTTTCCTTCATGTCCTAAATAACCATCCTGAGTCCTAGTCTATGCTTTGCTCTAATATTTAATACAGAGTTTATCTCTGTGCCTTTTAGAACTCGAATGACAGAAGAGCAGTTCAACTCCACAATGCTCATATCCTCCTCTTTGAGAAATGCCTAAGGAATGTTTTTTGTCTTCTAAGGGAAAACAGTGTGCTGAGAAGCACTCACTCACCTGCGCCAGGCATCAGAGTCCTAACTAATGAGCGCTTGAGTGTGTGCTCTGCTCCTGCCTCCGAGGATGCCTTGGATGAAGCTGTGAGAGGTGAGCTCTGCCCGCTGCTT
The DNA here is from genome assembly GCF_027580195.1 of Bos mutus. Classification (NCBI taxonomy): domain Eukaryota; kingdom Metazoa; phylum Chordata; class Mammalia; order Artiodactyla; family Bovidae; genus Bos; species Bos mutus. The sequence continues at coordinate 25,178,994 of NC_091628.1, forward strand.
TGGTGCATGTTCCACTCAGCCGGGGCTCCTGTGCAGCCACTGCCATAACCAAGGGATGAGCCGTAGCTGGAACATTGCACCCTGGGTCCTCTGGTGCTATCTGCTGGAAGGACACAGCTGGCCACAGACATTTGAATAGTGTTATCCCTGAGGGTGGGCTGAAAATTGACTGTCATCACCAGAAAGTTCATCTTGCTCACAGATGACAAGCACACTGGTGACTGTGTGTATTATGTGAGTAGGATCTAAAGCGAGGGAAGTATTCCTGTTAATTCAGTGCTAACAGTGTATAGGCAGACCACGGATATATTGTGAGTTCTCTTCCAGGCCACTGCAATAAAATGAGCTTCGCAGTAGAGTCACACGTTGTTTGATTTCTCAGTGCATATAAAAATTACGTTTACACCATACCATAGTCTGTTACGTACATGATAGCATATGTCTAAAAAAGTCATATGCATGCCTTAATTTTAAAAAGTTTCATTGCTTTAAAATGCTAGCTGTCATCTGAGTTTTCAGCGAATACTAGTAGTGATAGCAAAGATGTGACACTGTCATTGAGGTTGTGTGCATATTGTGGGGACATAATGGAGACCACATGAACAAATGGGATTACTGGGATTGATGTCAAAAGTCAAAGGAGAAAGGGGCCCAAGATAGGACACAGCCTTCCTTGCTCATGTATTAGCCTCAGGGTGTTTGTTAGTCCTTTTAGACTTTTTTTCCTGACTTAGTGGGGAGGGAAGGAGAGAAGGAAAAAGTAGCCATGAGCCATGGTTAAACTGCTTAGAGTAGCTCTGGCTGAATGTCACAAAGAATGATTAAATCAGCCCAGATTAGATCAGAGAGATGCCAGGCCACAGGCACATGCCTATCAATGTTACTTCTTATACAGACAGTACTTCTGTGTTTTCACTCTTCATACCCTGCAGAATCTCTGAAACACTCTCCTCATGCTAGTGCATTCAGGCCTTTCTGTGCCCCCGGATCTCTTGGTTTTGTATCACCTAAAGTGACTGGTCTAAGAAGAAACAAATCCACTAGGACCATAGGCTTACGTCAGGTTCAGGCTGGAGGAGACCTTGAAGGTCATTGAACCAAACCCCTCATTCTGACTTTATTTATAACATTTTTCCATTTGAAAGCAGTATTAGTGCTTTACAAAAAACCCGCTAGTAGTAGTCATGTACAGATGTGAGAGTGGGACCATAAAAAAGGCTAAGAACCGAAGAATCGATGCCTTCAAATTGTGGTGCTAGAGAAGACTCTTGAGAGTCCCTTGGACTGCAAGGAGATCAAACCAGTCAATCCTAAAGGAAATCAACCCAGAATATTCATTGTAAGGATTAATGCTGAAGCTCCAATATTTTGGCCACCTGATGGGAGGAGCCAACTGATTGGAAAAGACCCTGATACTGGGAAAGATTGACAGCAAGAGGAGAAGGAGGCGACAGAGGACAAGATGGTTAGATAGCATCACCAACTCAATGGACGTGAGTTTGACCAAACTCCGGGAGATAGTGAAGGACAAAGGAACCTGGTGTACTGCAGTCCATGGGGTTGCAAAGCGTTGGACATGACTTAGCGACTGAAGAACAAAACCCAGCTAATATAATAACTTCATTTTTTAATGTATTTCTTTCAAGTCTTTATATATATGTGTATGTGTGTGTGTGTGTATATATATATATATATTTTTTTTTTTTTGGTAGTAATACTATAGTAGTAATCTTCTGTAGTATTGGTCTTCCCAGTGGTCATGTATGGTTGTGAGAGCTGGACCATAAAGAAGGCAACATGCCAAAAAATTGATGCCTTTGAACTGTGGTACTGGAGAAGACTCCTGAAAGTCCCCTGGACAGCAAGGAGATCAAACCAGTCAGTCTTAAGGGAAATCAACCCTGAATACTTATTGGAAGGACTGATGCTGAAGCTGAAGCTCCAGTATTTTGGTCATCTGTTGCAAAAACCTGTCTCATTGGAAAAGTTCCTGATGCTGGGAAAGATCAAGGGCAGAAGGAGAAGAGGGCGTCAGAGGCTGAGATGGCTGGATGGCATCACTGATGCCATGGACATGAACTTGGGCAAACTCTGCGAGATGCTGAGGGACAGGGAGGCCTGGCCTGCTGCCAGTCCATGGGGTCACAAAGAGTTGGACACGATGGGGCAACTGAACAACGACATAGTAGTGACTGTATCGGACCTCTGGTTTTGTCTCTGCCTTTTTTACCTACATTGTGTCCTGTATGCTTGGATTTTGTATTATGCAGCCTTTATCACCAGTTTAATGGTTTTAGTAGTTTATCCAACGATTTAGAGAATAGTTTTCCTGCCACATTTAGTGTTTCCAGGTTTGTGGGGAAAGTGATTTTATACATACATTTCAGAAAATACATCCCTCTATATGGATTTTTTAATATTTTGGACTTTTCCTTGGGCTGGATGTGAGCACATGTGTAGCTGGCCATGCATGTTGCAAAATGGTTTTTGAAAGAGGAATGGAACAGTTGGAATCAGTTAAGTCTTTCAAATTGCACTTTCACCACTTAGGCCAGTAAATTGAAGGTTAGAGAAGTTAAGTGGCCACCTATGATCCCCTGCTTTCTGTGATAAATCTGACCTGTAAACCAGAAGTGCTGATCCTAGTGTTCAGACTTCATTAAGAAGTTTTTACTTGTCCTTTTCCATAAGTTTATGTACACTTTTGCTGAAATGATTTTTTTTCACAAATATTCCAGGTCCGTTTGTATTTAAAGTTGATACAAAATTATATTCCTTTACTTTCATTTCTGTTAGTGTCCAGAAGAAAATAAATATTCACAGCATAGGGACTACATTGTTAGCGTTTACTATATATTAAACATTTTTTCTGCCTTCTAGTTTCTGTACAGAATAGAGCGATATAACAGTATAACCCACTCACTGATGGAAAAATCAGTGACCAAACTATTTGTGACTGAGTGGAGTTTTTCTTTTCAACATTCTTCCTTGCTTCATAGAAATGGTCACTTATTATGATGAAAGATACACACACACATACCCAGGCAGAGAGAGCTGATGCGTCTCTAAAATCTCTGTCTTTAAATGACAACTGAACACTAATTTATAGTGTTTGTATTACACTAAATGTCACTACCAAAAAGTTCACTTTGTTTTTTCATCAGCATTTGAATGTAGCAGTATCTTAAGTTTGTACCGTGGGGAAATAGAGGGTGATTTATTTCAAATACAGTAGTTCAGAGTTACCAATTTGCATATACTGACGGATACTCTTTTTTATTAAAGGTCAGTCCAGCTCTGCGTCAGAGAAGGCTATCGGTGATGTATATAAAACCCGAATCCCCAGCACAGCTCTGTCTCTTAATTCCTTCCATGCTGTCAGATACTATTCTAAAGTGGTCCCTTCCTATGACGCAGCTACCGTAACAAATCAGAACACTTCAGTGCGTTTCCCAACAGCTGTACCCAAAGTGTCCAAGTTTCTTCCTCAGCACTGCAATTCTGTGTTGGGCCAGGTGTGCACAGCACACCCCAACTGTCTGGTAAGTCTCTTGGGGTCTGTGGGTCAAACTGGGCTCTTTCATTCCAGCCCATAGGGGCCCCTGACCTGCGTTTTGTTGCTGATGCTCTGGGTTAGAAATCTCTCGGACTGGGACCATGGGAGGCAGCCCAGGCACTGATTCCCAGTGCTGCACAATGGCTCTCCAGATATCCAGAGTCAGTCTGGACGTGGCCCTGCTGCTCTCACCGGAAGTGACCTAATGGAACCTAATCTCCTCTAGCATCCCTCCTCACTGCTCCCCACCCCACCAGCCTCATCCTTCACTGGCCCCATGGCTGGGTTCTGCCTTATCTCTAAGGCCCTAGTCACTTACACTTTATGAAAACCTTTTCTTGGAATGCCAACCAGGCTGGTTTCACATCCCAGATGTCTGCATACCACAGATATTTACTGAGCACCTACTGTGTTCCAGCATTGTGCTAACCACCGAGAATGGAGTGTCTAAAGATAGATCATGACCCCTGCGTTCATGAAGCTGAGTCTCATAGGGTGCGAACATGGAAGCAGACGGTGGTGATGTGCATTGGAGCATGAAGAGGGAGACCCCAGTGTATGCATTGTGACACAGATGCAGGCAAGGTTAGGGACAGACTGGAGGAAGTACTGTCTACGCTGAGATCTGAAGAGTGAGAATTAGCCCAGGAGAGCAGTTAGGAATTGAGAGTGAGGAAGGGAAAAGCAGTCCAGGCAGATGGTTCAGCATATATAAACAGTGGTATCTTCATTTTGGGCAAGAATTGTCCAATTCCAGAGAAAGACCCATACCAGACTTGCCTGCTTAAAATAGACTCTCATAGCCTTAATATAACTATCAATACTTTTGCATATTAATAATAGTTAATATGTTTTGAGCACTCAGTAAGTCATGTGTCAAATACCGTACGTATTAATGTGGGTTATCTGATGAACCTCTGACAGTCATTTGAGGTAGGGACACCATTTCCATATGACATCTATAGAGTGGGAATAATAGTGACTTTCCCAAAAAACATTCATAAGAAAACTATTGTAAAGAGTATTAGAAAGACATTTTAAAACATGAAGTATCTACAGATATAATACTGTCGCTAATAATCATTAGTATACCAGTCCAAAAACTAGAGTGAAAATTAAAGAAAAAAAAAAGGATTGCAACATTATTTTTTTAATTGTGACGTACACTTAACTGTATGTAGTTTTTGTTGGAGAATTATTTAGTAACTATGAATAATACATATTTTAAAACCTGTAGGCATATTCACCTAAAGAGTTCATGGTTTTACAAATTATTTCCTATTGCTTGAGAACATAGAAAACACATTTGTGTCATTATGAGTAAGAACAGGCCAGTATTCAATTAATGTGTGTTTTTTTTTTTCACCTTTGCAGCGACAGTTTTGGGCGTATTAATAGCACATATTTGAAATTCACTCTAGACCACCTATTGGGTGCCGTTTGACAATACAGGAAGAATGGAACAAAGAATGATCTTGAAAGCTACACCCAGAGACCTGATATCAAAAGGGTTTGCATTGTATGGCTTCTGATAAATGTGCTAAAAGCTTCTGCAGGTAGAAAGACAGGCAGCAAGAGTGCTAGCTAGCCGTAGGCTTTTATTAATACTTAGTTTCATACACACTTGGATCTCCCCAACCAAGGTGCTCTAAGAACAAATGGCCTAGGTGACCTGGACACTTTTTTTCTCAAAACACACTCACAGTTTATGCAAAAAGTACATTATAAAGAAGATCCACAATTTATGCAAAAAGTACGTTATAAAGAAGATCCACATAGTGCATTGATGTTGCTAAGTACAGATATTGCAACTTGATTCTTATTTTTAGTATCACTGTGAGTTACTATCACTTATTTCTAGGTGGCATCTTTTCCAGATTTGGCATTTTAGAGCACTTCCTTCATTATTCACACTAAGATACCTTAATTTGAGAGATGTGTTTACCTCCTCACTCGACTACTAATGAATAAACTGATGTGTTTATTTTTGCATTTCACCTTCCCTTGAGTGAAATGAGAGCTAACATCTTTCTGTATCTTTAGTTACAGATTACAGATTAGCAGGTTTTTCTTTGTTTTCCATCTCCTTCTCCCTATGGGCATTAGAAAAGATTGTTGGAAATAAGGGGAAAAAATGTTTGTTTTATATTTCACTGAATGTTCTTATGCATAAGTTTTATTATTAAAGAAAATATTCAGTTCTGATACTGAAAATGATAACCAGTTTTTGTTCTGTTTAATAATTACGTGTTCCCTCTTTTAGTAGAGTGCTATGTAGGGAAATTAATTTTACTAGATTTTTGAGCAGTTTAAAAATTAGGCATAGCCTACATTTCATGTTAAAATGTATAACTTTTCTTTGAGGATGGCAAGATGATGGAATTTGTAGATATTTGGCAAACTTGATAAAGAAACTAGAAGTTTCTAAGATTCTGTGCTTTTTATTATAAACGTGTGCTTGACTCTTGCTGTTGGGAATAGTAATGGCTTTGACATCGTAGGAGAACCTGTTGAGGTGTTTTGAGCACTGGGATGACTTCCTGTGTTCACAGCTGGTCTTAGTTTATACCAGGACTTGTTCTTTGCATCAGCATTTCCCTCAATGCATGCATGGACCATGAGACACAGTTGTGGCTTGGAATTCTATAATGCCTAGAAGGGTGACTCACAGATCCCATCCACCTGCAGTTTTCAATCCCCCTTTATTTTCTCTTTCTACATGAAGAAGAGGCTGCCAGGTTCCTCTTTTTTCAGTACTGGTCCCCACGATCCTTCATGCAAGTGTCCAAAATCACTTCCAATACATGAATTTTATTTTTAATAAATTATGCTCTTCTGACTAAGTTCAGCTGTCAGCTGGGGCGGAAAGGTTAGTTGGGCCTCAGCTTGTAAAACTAGAACATGATTTTCCTTTGTAAAGTCAGGACGACTGGTCATGAGACAGTTGCAGTGTTGTTTTCACAATGAAAAAGGGGCAGAGAGTTTGTTGAGAAAAAGTGGCAGCTTGCAGGTTCACACTGATGGTTACAGCAGTCCCTTCCCCAGATAGGGATCAGGGGCAGAAGCAAATGTTTATTGAGCCCTTTCTGTGGCCCAGGCAGTTTAGGAGATATACCTTTGAGGAGAGGGACTTAGCTGTACTAGTCTCTAGACCCTCCGTGTCAGCCATCTGGCTGGCTAGATGGATGGATACACAGGTACTTGGATGGGTACCTGGGGGAAGGAGGAGGCTGAACATGGGTGATGATCCTGAGAAAGGAAAGCAGAAGACATGGTCAGGCACTTAGGGACCCACCTGAAGTCAAAAGAGAAGGAAGAGTGGAAGTAGATGCTTAGCCATCCGTTGGTGTAGCTTTTACAGAAAGTGTATCGCTACTCTGTTTACACTGATTTCCTGCCCCTCAGCCATGCTTTTCTAATAGATGAGTTGGATGGTCTCCCAGCATAGCAGACATGGCAGTAATGGGGAGTGTTTGCAAACAAACTGTTGTCTGTTCAATGGAGAACAGTCAGATGTTGAACAACTCAAAAATCATTCCGTTATTTATTAACTTTATTTATTTGGCAGAGTTTGTCTTATTTTCTAAGACTTCTTTTTTTGATGTGGACCATTTTTTAAAGTCTTTATTGATTTGTTACAATATTGATTCTGTTTTATGTTTTGGGATTTTTTGGGGGGATTTTTTTGGGCCCTGAGGCATGTGGGATCATAGCTCCCAGCCCAGGGATTGAACCCACACCTCCTGCGTTGGAAAGCAGTCTTAACCACTGGACTGCAAGAGAAAGTCCCATGATAGGCATTGTCTTAAATGCTGAGAAAAGTTTATAAGGCATTGTCTTTTTTTATGTTCTATATATAGGCGTTTAGAATCTGCTGGGAGGGACAGGTTGGCTGGAACTGCAGTAGAGTTTAGTGAGTGCTATTCAGGGGGAGAATATGAAGTTCTCAGAAGCATAGCCCACAGCATTCTGGGAATTCACAAGAGGCTATGGAGGTAGTGATGTCTGTGGGTGTGTGCTAAGTTGCTTCAGTCATGTCAGACTCTGTGCAACCCTATGGACTTCAGCCTGCCAGTCTGTGCTCTCCTTTAAAACTGATAGTGACATGACCTATCTCTTGAGCTTGTCATGATGATTAAATGATAAAATATGTGAAAGCTCTTAGAACAGTGCCTGGCACAATTCTGAAAGAGTTGGGGAATACCAGACCACCTGACCTGCCTCTTGAGAAACCTGTATGCAGTCTGGAAGCAACAGTTAGAACTGGACGTGGAACAACAGACTGGTTCCAAATAGGAAAAGAAGTACGTCAAGGCTGTATATTGTCATCCTGCTTATTTAACTTATATGCAGAGTACATCATGAGAAATGCCGAGCTTCACGAAGCACAAGCTGGAATCAAGATTGCCGGGAGAAATATCAGTAATCTCAGATATGCAGATGACACCACCCTTATGGCAGAAAGTGAAGAGGAACTAAAGAGCCTCTTGATGAAAGTGAAAGAGGAGAGTGAAAAAGTTGGCTTAAAGCTCAACATTCAGAAAACGAAGATCATGGCATCCACTTCATGGCAAATAGATGGGGAAACAGTGGAAACAGTGTCAGATTTTATTTTTGGGGGCTCCAAAATCACTGAAGATGGTGACTGCAGCCATGAAATTAAAAGACGCTTACTCCTTGGAAGGAAAGTTATGACCAATCTAGATAGCATATTCAAAAGCAGAGATATTACTTTGCCAACAAAAGTCTGTCTAGTCAAGGCTATGGTTTTTCCAGTGGTCATGTATGAATGTGAGAGTTGGACTGTAAAGAAAGCTGAGCACCGAAGGATTGATGCTTTTGAACTGTGGTGTTGGAGAAGACTCTTGAGAGTCCCTTGGACTGCAAGGAGATCCAACCAGTCCATTCTAAAGGAGATCAGCCCTGGGTGTTCTTTGGAAGGAGTGATGCTAAAGCTGAAACTCCAGTACTTTGGCCACCTCATGTGAAGAGTTGACTCATTGGAAAAGAGTCTGATGCTGGGAGGGATTGGGGGCAGGAGGAGAAGGGGACGACAGAGGATGAGATGGCTGGATGGCATCACTGACTCGATGGACGTGAGTCTGAGTGAACTCTGGGAGTTGGTGATGGACAGGGAGGCCTGGCGATTCATGGGGTCATGGACATGACTGAGTGACTGAACTGAACTGAACTGAATTCATCATATGATTGTCATCACCACAATTACAACAATTATTAAGCTAAGATTTTAAGGGCCTGTAAGCATAAACTAAGCCAAGCCATGGAGATTTGGGTACTGGTTCGGGAGATGAGTTTTCAGGCAAGGAGAACCTCATTAGCAAAGGAACAAAGGAAAGAACGGTGTAACACACCTGGAGAAGTGAAGGCGATTCTGTGTGGCTGTGAAGAGAGTTCAGGCGTGGGATCGAAGGAAGAATGGAGCAGGGAGAGACAGGCAAGGGCATTTGACATTGCTCTGTTGGCACTCTACTCCTCATTGTTGTCATGGTATTGACGTCATCAGATTTGCATTTTAGGGTGACCATTCTGGTTTTGGTGAGTTAAAGCCAGAATGAATCAAAGCGGGGCTAAAACCAACTTGGCAGGGGAAGGACTGGCCATTTCAGTAATTCAGACGAGATGGCCTGAAATAAGTCACTGGCAATGGGAATGAAAAGAAGAGGCATATTTGGTTGATATTAAGAAGGAAGAATTAGTAAGAGGTAGTAGATGATCTGATATAGAGGTTGTGAAGGAGGGCAAAGTAGTAAGGATAACACCCAGGTCTTGGGCTTTGGTTGCTGGACACATCACACTGAGCTCACTGGGGGGACACAGGGAAATGAGCATTTGGAGGGATGGCGTTGGATGATGACAGTTTCATCTGGTAATGTGCTACATCGGGTGTGTATATGGTATCCTAATGGAGGTGGCCAAAAAACACTCAGATCTGCGAACACAGAGAGGCAGGGATTGGAGTGAGAGATGGTTTAGGGTGTCTTCATCCTGAGGTGGGTAAATATGGCCAGGGGTGGGGGTTCAGTCATTAAATGGTGGCCTGGGTGATGCACGAGGGCCTTCTAACCCTGCAATTCTGTTACAGTTCGTCATGAGAAGTCACTCGGTCAGGCCCCAAGTATCACATGACACTGCAAGTTACCAGAGTTTTGAGACATGGGTAGAACTCTCTAAGGCAGAGGGTACAACTTGCTTGTGGTGGCTGTGTTTACTGTTTTATTTATTTATTTTTTCTTCTAGTTTTATGGAGATGTAATTGACATACAACACTGTAAGTTTAAAGTGTACAGCATGCTGCTGCTGCTGCTGCTAAGTTACTTCAGTCGTGTCCGACTCTATGTGACCCCATAGACGGCAGCCCACCAGGCTCCCCTGTCCCTGGGATTCTCCAGGCAAGAACACTGGGGTGGGTTGCCATTTCCTTCTCCAGTGCGTGAAAGTGAAAAGTGAAAGTGAAGTTGCTCAGTCGTGTCCAATCCTCAGCATAATGACTTACATATATCATGAAATGATTAGGACAGTAAGTTTAGGGAACATCCATCTTCTCATATCGATACAAAGTCAAAAAAAATTTTTCCTTGCAATAATGACTCTTAGAATTTGCTCTCTTAACAACTTTGATATATAACATACATCAGGGTTATTTATATTAATCATGCTGTGCATTATATCCCTAGTGCTTATTTATCTTATAAGTTTGTACCTTTTGAAACCACCTTCATCCAATTCCCCCTCTCCCCAACCCCAGTGAGAAATTAAATTTCTCTGAATTTCTGGCTTCTGAAAAATTCAAAACATAGGCAATACTGGATCTATTTCTGCTTTGGCAAAATAGCAGCACATTGCTCAGGTAAGTAGTACCTGGCCCTTTATATTGGGCATCAGGTTCCTTCCAGTCACATCTCACTCAGCTTGCTTCCTTCATTGAAATGACTTTCCCAGTCCCTATAGGTATTCCAGTTTGTCCCCCACACTTGGGGGATGGAGAGTGGCAGCACATTAAAATATACATTCCCAGGCAGCATACCCCACAGTCAGATTGGCAAGCTTGGTCATGGCAGTACCAAGAAATTCACATTATAACAACACTGCCCAAGATGTAGCTGGCATCTGATTATCCTCAAAAACACCCAGTGCACAAAACGGATGCAGATACCCCGAGGGGACATGAAACAGAATGTAAAACGTGAAAGTGTTAGTTGCTCAGTCATGTCCAACTCTGCGACCCCATGGACAAGACTCCTCTGTCCATGGGATTCTCCAGACAAGAATACTGGAGTGGGTTGCCATGCCCTTCTCCAGGGGATCTTCCCAACCCCGAGATCGAACCCTGGGTCTCCTGCACTGCAGGCAGATTCTTTACCAACTGAGCTACGAGGAAAGCCCACTCTTAGATTTATAACGTGCTAGTGAAGTGTCTTGAGAGCAGAGGTCAAGGAACGAAGCAGGAGGAACACAGCCTCCCAAATTTCTGCAGCTCATGGGAGAGGATCATTACTGCCCCACTGGGTGATGGAAAAAGGTTTGCTAAGGAGATGAGTTTCAGAAACTGCTTTGGTAAGTTAAAACGATGATCAGGTCAGAGCATAGCTGTGGGGCAATTCAAAGGCTCCGGGAGTGGACCCAGGGATGTTTCAGTAGAGATAATTAAGAAGAGTGAAAACCACGAAAGTGAGGTCTGCTTGGCTCACTTGCGCTTGTCTCGATTGCATAAAAATTTGTATGAAGGGAGGTGCTTTCTCAAGTGTATTAAATGTTTATGTTTGTAAAAGTACAGGGATTGTTAAAAGCAGAAAGCCCCTTTTGCAATATAACTAACACCAGGAAACCTGTCATATCTCTGGATACTTATCATCACAAAATCCCTGAGACCAAACCTAAGCCTTTACGATTTTCTATCCCTGTTGTTTTCCCCTTTGCCTATCTCCCTATTACATGGAATGAGGAAACAGGAAGCCCTTGGTTAATCAGGTATCAAGAGCTGCTTTCATTGCTATGGAAACGTGACACCCCTATGCAAGACAGAAACCTCTTATCTCTATTTTTCAAGGGGGATTTTTAACATCCCAGAATAATATCCTTTCTGAAAACAACAGGAAGGTACACACACACATACACAAAACTGCATTACATAGTATGTTGTATGCTGCTGAATTTTACTCATCAAACTCAAGAAAAAAGCATTCTTCATTTTTGCTCAAAGCAAACATTTGTTTGAAGAAGAGGTCAGATTGTAAACTAGGTGGGCTTGAGTACTGCAGTGAAATAGACTTCTATTTTTTTTTTTTTTTTTATAAAGCGCCTGCCGGTCGGCGGTGGCAGGGGCGCCGGCTCCACCTGGGCAGTCCAGACTCTGTTCTGCCTCTGAAATAGACTTCTAATGTGCACAGATACCCTGGTTCTGAAAAGGTGTCTGCTAAACCATCTATCCCAAGAAGTCTTTGCAGACAGAAATTCCTTTCCACTTCTCTCTTCCCCAGATAGGCTATGTGTGGGTGTTGGCAGTGGTATGTTTTCTAAAACACTGAATTCCCCCTCTTGTATCCTGTCTCAACCTATTTTCTTGTGTTCTTCAAAATAGTAACCAAAGTTTTAAAAATTCTGTGACTTAGGACTTATGAGACTCCATACCATTTTTAAATCTCCAATAACAGGTCTCAACTTGGCAAACACCATGAAAATTCCTTGCAGGTTATTTTCTCCATAAAACTAAAGTTAATCTCAGTGTTGGGCTGAAAACTATGGGAAAGTGGGAAATCTCTCCCACAGCCATGTATGTATTAGGACAGGTTCACAGAAACAATAATAAACTCACCCCCCCCCATCTATTGGTTTGGACTAATACTAGTTATCTCATGTTCTGGTATTCTAACATTCCCAAATCTGTTGTTTCTAAAGCATTAAGAGTGGGAAAATCCATAGGAATTTCCCTGTGGGATTACTTGTTTTAATACTTAAAGATTTTATTTACTATATTAAAAAAAAAAAAAAGGCAGCCAGCGTGGTTGAAGCATTGATTTTTGTCACCTACTAGAGCACTGTGACTGAACTACCCTTCATGACATTTAACTAGTGAAATAATGATTTAAGTTGCTAGGAATTCCCTGGCGGTCTAATAGTTGGGATTCCATGCTTCTAGTGTGGGGGGCTTGGGTTCTGTTCCTGATCAGGGAACTGGGATCCCACACGCCGCGTGGTATGGCCAAAAAGAAAAAAATGCTAAAGGATTTCAGTGTGAAAAGAAGTTAAACTCTTATTGGGTTAGTGAGTCAGGACCTGGACAAAAATGCCTCGAAGCCATTGATAAAAGTTATGAGAAAGAGTGAGATACCAGTTTTTTTCTTTAGAAAAAAAAAATCAATTTTTGAAAAGTTTAATTATGAAAATATCCTCTTGGCATTGTTGTTCTTACTGTTTAGTCACTAAGTCGTGTCTGACTCTTTTGTGACCCCATGGACTGTAGCCTACCAGGCTCCTCTGTCCATGGGATTTTTCAGGCAAGAATACTGGAGTGGGTTGCCATTTCTTTATCCAGGGGATCTGCCTGACCCAGGGATCAGACCTAGGTCTCCTGCATTGGCAGGAGGATTCTTTACTGCTGAACCACCTGGGAAGGTCCGTCTTGGCATAAAAAGACTTTTTAAAGGGTTAATCCTAATCTTAGGCAACCAAGAAACCACTGCAGAATTTACTTTGAGCTCCACATACTCCCCAGCTTTCTTGAGACGGGTGAGAAGTGTTGTATGCGGAGAAGGGAATTCCTTTCTTGACCACCCATGCCCTCACGCTGTGAAGCAAGAGCTGAGTTTCAACATAAATATTATTGCTGGCCAGGTCCTTTTAAAAACCTCCCCACAGAATCTAACTGGCAGAGATTGTGTTTATTCTTAGCCTCAGCTATCAATTCTCCCTAAAATGGAAAACCTACAACAAAAGGGGCAATAAAAACTCAGCTCTCAGGGGCGGGATCCTGTCAGATCCAGAAGCCGGTCCAGGGAGATCACGTGAAGGGATCTGCCCTTGGCCCTGGTCCAGTGAGGCTGGGAAAAGGCTCCCACTTCTCCAGCCCAGCAGCCGCTGATGTAAATTAAGTCTCCCAGGACCCACCTCCTCCGGCCTGGTTTCTGGGAGGGGAATGTGAGGATGCTTGTGGAAATGATTTGCTTATCAGAGACCCAAAGTAGTTTGCAAAAAGAAGGTGCCTGACTGCCTTAGAGAAAGAGAGTGAAAAATGTTAAGTCTCCGCTACTAGGATTGGCTTTGTGTCATTTGGGTATTTCGTTCAAATGCTAATCAAAGTTCAGAAACACTAATCAGATCCCATTTGCCAGGCCAAGCCAGGCTTCCAGCTGAAAATTGTTTTTCATTGTCTACACATGGACATTCTGCTCCCAAACAAAGGCACGGCTGAACACTGGTGATTGCGATCCTCCCCTAGCCAGGCTCCTGAAACACGGCCCTACCGCTGCCATCTTCCTGGTCCTTATGGCCTCCTCCTCCATGCCTGATGCCCTGGCTTGCTCATTGGCTCTGGGCACTGGGCACCTACACATGGGCCCATCGGCCACCCAGAGAGAGAGCTAGGCGTCCTGGGAAGAGCACGTGGTTAGACGTGCAAGCCCTGTGATCCTAGCACAGTTCCGCCTCTTCTTAGCTGCGTGCATTTACATAAATTACTGGACGTGGAACAACAGACTGGTTCCAAATAGGAAAAGGAGTACGTCAAGGCTGTATATTGTCACCCTGTTTATTTAACTTCTATGCAGAGTACATCGTGAAAAACACTGGGCTGGAAGAAGCACAAGCTGGAATCAAGATGGCTGGGAGAAATATCAATAACCTCAGATATGTAGATGGCACCACCCTTATGGCAGAAAGTGAAGAGGAACTAAAAAGCCTCTTGATGAAAGTGAAAGAGGAGAGTGAAAAAGTTGGCTTAAAGCTCAACATTCAGAAAACGAGGATCATGGCATCTGGTCCCATCACTTCATGGGAAGTAGATGGGGAAACAGTGGAAACAGTGTCAGACTTTATTTTTTTGGGCTCCAAAATCACTGCAGATGGTAATTGCAGCCATGAAATTAAAAGACGCTTACTCCTTGGAAGGAAAGTTATGACCAACCTAGATAGCATATTGAAAAGCAGAGATATTACTTTGCCAACAAAGGTCCGTCTAGTCAAGGCTATGGTTTTTCCTGTGATCATGTATGGATGTGATAGTTGGACTGTGAAGAAAGCTGAGTGCGGAAGAATTGATGCTTTTGAACTGTGGTGTTAGAGAAGACTCTTGAGAGTCCCTTGGACTGCAAGGAGATCCAACCAGTCCATTCTAAAGGAGATCAGCCCTGGGTGTTCTTTGGAGGGAATGATGTAAAGCTGAAACTCCAGTACTTTGGCCACCTCATGTGAAGAGTTGACTCATTGGAAAAGAGTCTGATGCTGGGAGGGATTGGGGGCAGGAGGAGAAGGGGATGACAGAGGATGAGATGGCTGGATGGCATCACCGACTCGATGGACGTGAGTTTGAGTGGACTCTGGGAGTTGGTGATGGACAGGGAGGCCTGGCATGCTGCGATTCATGGGGTCGCAAAGAGTCGGACACGACTGAGCGACTGAACTGAACTCACCTCTTTGGTAAAATAGAGGTAGCGGTAATCCTTGGGAGGATGGAAGATAATTTTTATCAGGTTCCTGGCCCATAGGAGAGCTCGGTCGCCCCTGCCTGCAGCCTCTGCCCACCAGGACGGCGTGCCCAGAAGGAGGAGAATCCGCTTTCTCCACGTGTTGCAGAGCATCCTTCCCAGCTGTGCGGGACCCTAAACACAGAGGATGCTGGGCTTCCTCTGAGCTGTGGGGCTCCTTTAGCCCCTGACCTGTGACATACGAGGTCCTGACTCTCCTCTAGGGCAGGATCTTTCCCCCGCCAGCCTCAGGCGGAACAACATAGAAGCAGGAAGGGAATAAAAGTTCATGTGGTTTCTCCTTAGGCTGCTGAGCCCGAACCAGCGTTGGGAATTTCCAGACCCCAAAGGCCCTTCCGTCACCCCAGCCACAGGGGCTGGCCTGCGTGAGAAGCAGCAATAGATCTGAATTGGCACCAAGGCTTCTGGGAAATCATTTTCCTCATCCTACAGAGGAGAGGTTGCCTGACCTCTGGGATCTAATGCCTGATGATCTGAGGTGGAGCTGATGTAATAACAGTAGAAATAAAGTGCAGTAAATGGAATGCCCTTGGATCATCCCAAACCATCCCCAGGCCCCCCTTCCAAAACCAGTCCCTGGTGCCAAAAAGTTTGGGGACCACTGCTCTAGAGCTAATACCTAACTTGCAAGTTTGTTCTGAGGATTTGAGAAGAGGCATGGGACCTGTCTACCTAAGGATAGCACCTTTCCAGTGGTCAGAGCTCAGCAAATAAAATGTCTGTTTCATCAGCCTTGCGTGTTCCAGTCCACAGGCTGTGCTGTGTCCCATATTTGCTAAAGGCTTGCGTCTCCCCTGGTTCATCTCCCCTCCTTAACTTTCACTTCCCTGCCTCTTCCACAGACACCACCAACAAACATTCATCAACGGTTTCTTTTGAAATAATATGTTAATTTGTGATAAAGTAATTTGGGTTTATAAAATGTAAACCAAAACTGTATAAAACAGTAAAAAATCTCTCTCCCTTCTTTTGAAATCCTGCTCTTTGGAGGTAATCACCCTTGACAAATCAGTGAGTTTCCTTCCAGACTTACAGAAAAATGTGAGCTGAATACATAAAATGCCATGTCAGTTGGCTGTGATACCTGAAGGAAGGAAGGAAGCTGGGGCAGGGTATGCTATTTCAGACAGGGAGGACACGGGAGACTCTCTGAGAAGTTGGCATCACTTGGGAGATGAGCAAGCCTTTCTGTGATCTGAGATGAGAGCATTTAAGGTAGAAGGCACGGGGACCACTAAGGCTCCAGGTGGGAACAGGCTTGTTGGGTGTGAAGAGCAACAAAGGAGGCCCATGAGGCTGGCGTGGAGCGAAGGAGGGGTGGGTGGAGAGCAACACGGTGTCCATCCTCAAAGTCCACCGTTAGGACTTCAGTTTCTTCCCAAAGGAAAGGAGAGCAGAGGAGGTATGGAACCCAATGTGCATTATTAAAGGACCAATCTGAGCACTGGGCAGAGCAGACCAGGAACAAAACCCAGAGAAGATCAGTGATATACTCTTTTGGCAACTGAGGATGGTGCTTTAATCTTGGGTGGTGAAAAGTAGTTAATGAAAATCCTGCTTTGGGAGGTCTGGTGAGCATAGAAGCTGGATTGGGGTGGTGGTTGGTGGTTTTAGTCGCTCAGTTGTATCCAACGTTTTGCAACCCTGTAGACTGTAGCCTGTGAAGCTTCTCTGTCCATGGGATTCTCCAGGTAAGAATACTGGAGTGGGTTGTTATTTCCTTCTCCAGGGGATCTTCCCTCAGTCAGTTCAGTCACTCAGTTGTGTGCAACTCCTTGTGACCCCATGGACTGCAGCACACCAGGCCTCCCTGTCCATCTTCAGTTCCTGGAGCTTACTCAAACTCATGTCCATCACATCAGTGATGCCATCCAACCATCTCATCCTCTGTCATCCCCTTCTCCCACCTTCAGTCTTTCCCAGCATCAGGGTCTTTTCCAATGAGTCGGTTCTTCACATCAGGTTTCCAAAGTATTGGAGTTTCAGCTTCAGCATCAGTTCTTCCAATGAATATTCAGGACTGATTTCCTTTAGGATGGACTAGTTGGATCTCCTTGCTGTCCAAGGGACTCTCAAGAGTCTTCTCCAACACCACAGTTCAAAAGCATCAATTCAAGGATTTGAAAGATGGCGGACGACGTGGACCAGCAACAAACTACCGACACTGTGGAAGAGCCCCTGGATCTCATCAGGCTCAGCCTGGATAAGTGAAGCTACATGAAATGAGAAATGACAGAGAACTTTGAGGCAGGTTACATGCTTATGATCAACATTTAAATATGATATTGGGAGATGTGGAAGAAACCGACAACTATAGAAATTGATGAAACATATGAAGAGATATAAAAATCAACAAAACGGAATATTCTGATGCTCTTTGTATGGGGAGACAGTGTTGTGCTAGTTGCCCCGCTGTTGAGAGTTAACTGATAAAAGAATTTATCACATGTGGAAAATGAGCGGTACTGTGTGATTGCCTCTTTGAATATGAAAGATACTCAAGAGAGATCGATGTACATCTTGATACTAAGAAATAACTAAGAATTCTTCCACTCCTGAAATAAGTTGATTTGTAGATAACTCACAGATTCTTCAGCTAAACAACATATTTATTTTTCTCCAACCCCTCCAATAAATGTGATCACCAGGATACAGAGCTTTTTCAGGAGTTGATTTGCTCCACTGTTTTTTGGACAATTTCTGGGTTTCTTCCTTTAAATTACACTTGTCATTTCCTTTTTTTTTTTTTTTTTTTAAGCATCAATTCTTCAGCACTCAGCTTTCTTTATAGTCCAACTCTCACATCCATACATGACTACTGGAAAAAACCATAGCTTTGACTAGACGGACCTTTTTGGTAATGTCTCTGCTTTTTAATATGCTGTCTAGATTGGTCATAGCTTTTCTTCCAAGGAGCAAGCATATTTTAATTTCATGGCTGCAGTCACCATCTGCAGATCTTCCCTACCCAGGGATTGAACCCGGGTCTCCTGCATTGCAGACAGATTCTTTACTGCTGAGCCACCAGGGAAGCCCCCGGATTGGAGGGTTCCATGAGAAAACAGGGGAAGATGGAGAGAAGGCAAGAGCAGACAGCTCTCTAAAGTGGGTGTTGAAGCCTGCAGTGGTTGCTGGGGGCATGTGGAGTTAGAATAGGGTTTTTTAAGTCAGGAGAATTTTTTAAATTTATTTTTAATTGGAAGATAATTGCTTTACAGTGTTGTGTTTCTGCTGCACAACATGTATACATATACCCTCCCTCCCTCTTGAGCCTCCCTTCCCACCCACCCTCCCAAACAGGAGAAATTTTTACATGACCATATGCTGATAGAAATGATCCTATAAAGGACGAAAGATTTATACTACAAAGAAATGAAGGGTAATTGCTAGAGCAAATGTTCTGGAGTGGCCAGAGAGTGGTTCAGCTTGAGAGCAGTGCAGCCGGTGGCAGGTGATAGAGGGGAGGCTGCCCACTGCGCTCTGGTGCAGGAGTGATTACAGATGTGATGGTGGGAGTCACAGAAGGTTGAGAGGAGAGGAGGGAGTTTGAAATGATTTTCCAGGAGAGCAGGAGAGGGAATAAACCCTGCAGGGTGGGGTTGCTGTGCACACAAGGGTTCACTTGGGGAACACAGTCGCGAATCTAAAGTAAGACCAGTCAGCATGTGTTTGTGTGGTGTTCTCCAAGCGGATCCAGCTACCTGCTGGCCATTTGATTTGGCAGAGATATAACTGGAGAGTTGCACTGAGCAACAGAGAAGGTGGGGGCTGCGGAGTGGAGGGAACATGCCAGAATCACTCAGACAAAGAACCAGAGAATTTTGGCCAGGAAGGAGGACAGCAAGTATACCTTAACGGGACCCATGGATCGAGGTCTTGGTCCTGTTTGGTTAAAAAATCATTGGAACCAGGCACCAGATAGAGCAGCGAGACTAAGGGTAAGGTGGAAGTGAGAGCAGGTGTAGAGGTGAGAGAGGGGCTACTCAGGGTCCTAGATGGGGAAGGGGTGCTGTTATTAGTGTAACAAGAGTGCTTTCTCATTTGTGGGAAAGTCAAGTGCGATTATGAAAGGTTATTGAGAGAACACACACACCAATAACTGCAAGACCTCAGTTCTCCAGCCCTGTCAGCAATTGAGAATCCCATTCATGTGAACCTTCCAGAAAGCAAATACGTAAAGCATATGTTTTATTTTAATAATTCTGATAGGATTCTTTCTAATGGCCAGTTAACTGAGTAGCTTCAGTCATGTTGCTGAAGGATATTATATTCAATACTTGAATAGAATATGGGCAGGGAGCAAGAGACAGGGTGAGATAGAGAATGCGCAAGCACATAAAGGAATAATTTACCATCAGCCAATATTCTCAAAAACCAGCCATTTCCAGGGAGTTAATAAAGTTTTCACAAGGTAAAAAATGTTATGTTAATAAATGTAGGAAGAGGACTCAATTATTCTCTGACCTTGTTTACTTCCACTCAATAGCAATAAGCAGAAACTAATGTCTGAAAGACCCAGAAACACAGTAAGAGACTCAAATTAATGTAACCCCAGATTTAGAGCTCAGAGCCGAGGAGTCAATGCCAAGTCGTGTATGCGCCAAGAAGGAGGGAGGGAAGTCCTTAGGTTGATAGCCTGTGACTGGATCCAGATGAGCCCCCTCTAGAACTGAGGGATGAGTGCTCTCAAAATCTGGGAGGATAAAGTTGGCATTTCAAGTATGTTAAGGGAAGGCAGATTATCCCAGAAACAATGATGGGACCACTGCTAGCTCTTTGGGAGGAAAAAAACAGCAGTAAAGCTTTATTCCTACTTCACTCAACAAAAGTAATTCCTAATAAAGATTTAAGAATTTAAAAACTCAACCCAAAAGTCATTAAAGAAAACAGATGAATGTTTTTGTAAACTTGAAGTGATGACTTCTTTGTTTTTTTAACTTATTTTTAATTGGATGATAATTGCTTTACAATGTTGTATTGGTTTCTGCTGTAGTGAGGACTTATCTTAAAGAATGGCAATGAGGTCCAGACCCATGTGATTAAACACACACACATGCACTGTGTAATTTTTCATGTTTCTTGAACACTGTAAATTTTCAATTATTATGACTGACAAGTGGCAGGTTTCCCTAACATTAAAAAAAAAAAAAAAAAAAAAAACCTCTTTAAATCAATAAGGAAAAGACAAGTAGAAAGAAATGGGCAAAAGTCATGTACAGCATTTCATAAAGATGAAACGATGAAACATAAAGGAGGTGAATATATGAACAAATGTTTTTACTAGTCATTGATAACAGTGAGCTATTTCTCACCTACAAGATTTAGCAAAGATTATAAACGTTAACACAGTGTTATCAAGAGGGTGGGAGAAAACTGTCCTAGGTGTGGAAAGGAGCTTGAATTTGCATCACTTCTTTGGCAATGTCCATCAAAATTTCAAATGTACATACTTTTAATCCCACAGTTCTGTATCTAGGAGTGCATTGTAAGTTCAAGACTTTCTCCTCCTCCAGAGGGGCCATACAGGACATGAGAAGGGCACGAAAATACAATTTTCTTCCTCCTATTACAACACAGAATTGCCCCTTCTCTATAAATTGAAACCAACTCCTAAAGAGAGGTAATAATCTCTCCCACTTTTCCATGTCATTTAATACAGTCACCACCAGAAGTCTAAGCTTCCCATGTTCCTTTCCCTCCGTTCTGACATCCCCTGTGAGGACCCTGGCACTCCATTACCCTGAACCCAGGCTCTTCTTAATAGAATTCAGTCATTGTCTGATCCTTTGTACTCTACTGTGCTACTTTCTAGACTCACCTTCTACTCCAGTCCTGGGTCTCATCCCCTCTCGATGAGGATGAGATGCTAAGTCCCTTTAGCAAATACCCCTTTCCCTCTTGAACACTGGATAGTCCTTCAGACAGGGTAGATCCCATAGCACAGTGAACATATCTCTCATTTTAACAAACCAACTCAAAAAATCTTTTGACTTGACCTCACATTCTTTCAGTTAATGCTCCATTTCTCTATCTTTGTTAGAGTAAAGCTTCTTGAAAGAACTGTTTCATGCTTTCCATCTTTACTTCCTCACCTCCTATTCTGTCTCTGGCGAGTGTCTTTTTTTTTTTTTTTTTGGCCATGCCATCTTAGTTCCCAGACCAGGGATCAAACCTTTGCCCTCTGCAGTGGAAGTGCAGAGTCTTACTGGACCACCAGAGAAGTCCCTCTCTGGCATGTATTTTTACTGAAGTATAGTTAACCTACTGGGAGGTGCACACATAGGAAGTATACAGCTCAATGAATTATCATAAAGTGAACACACTACGTACCAACCCCCTGAGCAAGAAATAGAATACTGTGCACATGACAGAAATCTTGTTCCTTTTTCTTCTCACTACCATTCCCTCCTCCTCCAAAATAACTACTATTATTATTTTTAACACATCGTTTTGGCTGTTTTTGAAAAAGTGTTTTGGAGTAATACCATGAATATTTCTTTGCCATGTTTTCTTTTGACCAACATTGTATCTGTGAGATTCATTCAAGCTGTGGAGCGGAGGTTAGTTAGATCACATAAGGGCCTAAGAAATCCAGGTAAGAATAAAAAAAAAAAAAATTTTTTTTTCAAAGGGAAAAGAACCCCTTGGAAGGTTTTAATAGAGGAGTGACGTGTCATGATGTTTGCACTAGAAGCTTCACTTGGCTGCTACCCTAAGAACAGACTGTGGGCTGGATGGTGAAAGTGAAACCAGAGACACTGGTTAGGAAGCTGTTGCAACAACCCAATCACACTATTAAATTCTTCAGCTTTAAAA
Source organism: Bos mutus (assembly GCF_027580195.1). Lineage (NCBI taxonomy): Eukaryota > Metazoa > Chordata > Mammalia > Artiodactyla > Bovidae > Bos > Bos mutus. The sequence continues at coordinate 25,201,086 of NC_091628.1, forward strand.
ATAAAAGACATTTTAGGTCAGTCCCTCAGAGGAGCTAAATCAAAGCAGTAATAAACAGAGCTCAGTGCTGGACCTGTGATAATGAGGCCAGCTATCACAATTTAGGCCCAGAAAATAATTAACACCTTCACAACAAAAATAGCCACTGGAAGCAACTGTAATTTTCAAAATTAAAATAGGATAATTTATGGCTGACAATAAATAAAAGCATTGATATTTTGAAACTATGGATCTTATAAGTAAATACTTCATCAAACGTAGAAATCAAACTAAAGGCTAGAAAAATCAATCTAATTTCAACTCCGGGGGGAAGGATGGTATAGTAATGACTCATCAAAAGCTGATTGATAGGCAGTATTAAAGCTATGGATTGCCTAAATATACATAATTGGAGATATAGTAACACCCTATCCAGCTGTAAGGTTTTGCATGTGATTTACATTTATTCTTGCTATTCTCAGCACTTATGGTATCAGAAAGATTTGTCTTCTAGGTAACATGTTTTCAAATGACTCAGTTGAAATCAGGGATTACCTGCGGCTGGATTCTCAGCTATATCTCACATTTTTTCTTGGTTCTGATAATCCTCATCTTTTGAAATGGAAGCTTTAACATTTTTACTTAGATTGAAATATTTGGTTCTGTGTTGGTTTTCACAGCACTCTGGGCAGAAAATGGGTCTTTGTCAGTTTCAAATCTAGGAACATGACAGACCCCTATCTTAAACTGTATACAAAAATGTACTCAAAACGCGTTAAAGACTTGAACGTAAGACCTGACACTGTAACACCCTGGAAGATACGTATGGATGAGCAACTCAATATTGGTTTTTGCTATGAGCTTTTGGATTTGACAACAAAAGCTACAATAAACAAATGGGATTACATCAAACTAAAAAGCTTCTGCACAGCAGAGAGAACCGTCAACTAACTGAAAAGGCAACCTATGGAATGGGAGAAAATATTCACAAACCATATCTGATAATGGGTAATGTCCAAAATATACAAGGAACTCAAAGCTCAATAGCAAATAAACAAATACCCCAATTAAAAGATGGTCAAAATATCCCAAGGAAGATATACACAAATGGTCAGGTACATGAAAAAATGTTCCAGATCACCAATCATGAGGGAAATGCAGGTCAAAACCACAGTAAGATATATACTTACACCGGCGAGGATACCCATTATCAAAAAGATAAGAGATGACAAATGCTGGCAAAGATGTGGAGAAAAGGGAATCCATGTACACTGGTGCTGGGAATGGAAACTGGTGCAGTCACTATGGAAAGCAGCAGGGTGCTTCCTCAAAAACTTAGACCTTGGACCACCATGTGATCCAGCAACCCCCTTCTAGGTATGCGTCCAAAGGCAATTCATTCATCGTCTGAAGGAGGTATCTATATTCCCATGTTCCTTTCAGAATCATTTACAATAGCCAAGGTGCAGAAACAGCCTAAGTGTCTAAGTGTCAACAGTGAACAGATAAAGAAAATATGAAATATTTTATTGTTGTTCAGTCACTAAGTTGTGTCCAACTCTGCGACCCCATAGACTGTAGCCCCCCAGACTCCTCTGTCCATAGCATTTTCCAGGCAAGAATACTGGAGTGGGTTGCCATTTCCTTCTCCAGGGGATCTTCCCAGGGGAAGATCATCCCAGGGATCAAACTGGCATCTCCTGCACTGGCAGGTGAATTCTTTATCACTGAACCATCAGGGAAGCCCTATGTATATCACCATATTGTACAACTGAAATTTGCTAAGACAGAACTTAAAAATTCTCTCTAAAACAAAGGTAAATATGTTAAAATAAAATCTAGGAACATGGCAGATAATACCAGACCATTTCTCTGTCCACTGCAGATAATCTGTCTGGAGTCATAGCACCAAGATTTATTTCTGTGAGGTAGCCTCGGTGCCTGCCTCATATATCAACATTAAAGATTAGAATTGTACCAAATGCAGTTTTCTCGCTCATCTACCTATTAAAGACTTATTTCTAATGCATAAATCTGGGCATTTTACTTTCAGGTTCTACCACCTTTGAGGCAAAACCCTTTTAAAAAGTTTTACTTTTTGTCCCAAATTTCTCTCTTGAATTCTCTCTTAAACCCGCTTCTGTCCCCCCAGAATGGTCTTGTCAAGGTAACCAAGAGCCTCGGTGTTGCTGTCTCTATACCAACTGCTCAGAATATTTATTTTTTCTACCGACCTACCGAAGACAATTCCTTTGCCCATATCTTCTGATCAAGAAGAGTGATTCAGACAAGAGTCTGAAGCCAGGCTGCACGTGAAATCCAGCCTCCATTATTTCCTGGTGGGGGACTATGAACAGGTTACCCTTCCCTCTCTGTCTTGGTTTTGTCATCTGTGAAAGTGAGGAGTTTGGAGAACCAGTCTCTCCAGGGTGTGGTGAGATTAAATGAGAAGACAGGCCTGGCACACAGGAACTGTGCGTTATATGTGTTAGCTGTGTTTTTATTGTTGGTGGTGATGATGCTATCGTTGTTCTCATCCGAGGCCAGTGGGCACAAAGATCTGTGCCAATAGATTCCTGCCCGTGAACCCCACTAGTTGAGCCACTGCCACTGCTTCTTCCTCAGGCTGCTTTGTCCCATTCCTTGCCTGCGTGGGGCACCAAGGGGAAAGTGGCTTTAAGAGAGGGAGGGCAATCACTGAAAAATGCTACCATTAGATTGGCCTTCCGTTTGGAGTCTCTAGGAACATTTTAAGCTTTGAGCCCCTCCACACCGCTGTCCTTAGGCAGCTAAGTCAGCAACCCTCAATCTCTTTTCTGTCAAATCACACAACGGCTGCCATGCACGTCGGCTCTCAAGGGGATGCTCAAGATTCATTGAAATTCCCAACACTGGAGGGAGTGGTAATTTCATCCTGTTCTCTTGTTAGAATGTAAGGGAGAGTGACAATAAGATAGGACAGTTTAGTTGGCTCCAATTCTCTTTTTTTAAAAAATAGATAGTATGCAAGCCTACCTTCACTGTTCGTAATAAGTTACTTTGGACAGTCCACACTGATCACGTCCACCATTTTAACACACAACTTTCTGGGTGTGATCTGATGGAACAGTGATGTCAGGGAGCTACAAGGAGAGCAGAGGAGGAGAGTGATGTTTATTCATGTTTCCCAGCAAGTCTTACGGGTCCTTTCTTTCCAGCTTGACCCTCCTGCAGGAGCAAAAAGCTTCATGCCAAAAAGGGCTTAAAGGTCTTGGTCTGTCTCTTAAGTAGATTACAACTGCAGAGAAGACAGTGTTCAGGTGAGAGCAGTGCTCTCAATGGCTGGAGTCCAAGATACAGAATAGTCCCAATGTCCTCCTGATGCCAACTTTTGAAAATAATGTTGGACAAAATTTTCTTGCATAATCGGGATATGAAGCAGATGCAGAATAATTATGAAAGGGGGAGGTTTGGGGGAAGGAGCTGTATCAAGTCAAAGGAGAAGATGGTAAAAGGGGTTGAAGATCAATGAACATACTGTGCAGAAGAACACAGGGCTAAAGAGAGGACTCGGTTAAAGCAAAACAAAAGTTCAACTCTTTTTTTCTTTTACATTATAGTTTATCACAAGATATAAACTATACAATAGGACCTTGCTTATCTATCTTACATGTAGTAGTTTGTAATTGTTCATACCAAATTGCTAATTTATCCCTCCCCTCAACCCTTTCCCCCTTTTGGTAGCTGTTTTCTATGTCAATGACTCCCTTTCTGATTTGTAGCTCTTCGCTGCTGGCTCAGATGGTAAAGAATCTGCCTGCAATGCGGGAGATCCAGGTTCAATCCCTGGGTCAAGAAGATCCCCTGGAAAAGGGAATAACAACCCACTCCAATATCCTTGCCTGGAGAATCCCATGGACAGAGGAGCCTGGTGGCCTAACATTTTCACTTTTTCACTTTCTGATTTGTAGATAGGTTCATTTGTATCATATTTTAGATTCCACATGTAAGTGACATCATATGGTATCCGTCTTTCTCTGTTTGACTTACTTCACTCAGTATGATGAGATGATCTCTAGGTCCATCCATGTTGCTGCAAATGGCATTATTTCTTTCTCTTTTATAGCTAGTTAATGTCCCATTGTGTGTATGTACGACATCTTCTTTATCCACTCCTCTATTGCTGGACTCTTAGGTTACGAAAGCTGAACTCCACCAACCATTCCTCTTCCTCTCTCTTCAGTTCAGTTCAGTTCAGTCACTCAGTCGTGTCCGACTCTGCGACCCCATGAATCGCAGCACGCCAGGCCTCCCTGTCCATCACCAAATCCTGCAGTTCACTCAAACTCATGTCCATTGAGTCGGTAATGACATCCAGCCATCTCATCCTCTGTCGTCCCCTTCTCCTCCTGCCCCCAATCCCTCCCAGCATCAGGGTCTTTTCCAGTGAGTCAGCTCTTCACATCAGGTGGCCAAAGTATTAGGGTTTCAGCCTCAGCATCAGTCCTTCCAATGAACACCCAGGACTGGTCTCCTTTAGGATAGACTGGTTGGATCTCCTTGCAGTCCTAGGAACTCACAAGAGTCTTCTCCAGCATCACAGTTCAAAAGCATCAATTCTTCCGCACTCAGCTTTCTTCACAGTCCAACTCTCACATCCATACATGATCACTGGAAAAACCATAGCCTTGACTAGAGGGACATTTGTTGGCAAAGTAATATCACTGCTTTTGAATATGCTATCTAGATTGGTCATAACTTTCCTTCCAAGGAGTAAGCGTCTTTTAATTTCATGGCTGCAATCACCATCTTCAGTGATTTTGGAGCCCCCAAAAATAAAGTCTGACACTGTTTCCACTGTTTCCCCATCTATTTGCCATGAAGTGGATGCCATGATCTTCGTTTTCTGAATGTTGAGCTTTAAGCTAACTTCTTCACTCTCCTCTTTCACTTTCATCAAGAGGCTTTTTAGTTCCTCTTCACTTTCTGCCATAAGGGTGGTGTCATCTGCAAATCTGAGGTTACTGATATTTCTCCTGGCAATCTTGATTCCAGCTTGTGCTTCTTCCCGCCCAACGTTTCTCATGATGTACTCTGCATACCAAGCCAGAAAACGCTGTCATCCCTGACTCCTCTTTCTCTCATACCTTCCATCTGATTGATAAGCAAATCCTATCTCAGTTTCACAAGCTTACTAGAACCTGACCACTTCACCCCAGTTCTCCTGCACCCATCATGGTCCAGCCACCAGTATCTCTCACCTGGGTTATTGCAACCAGCCTCCTAACTGGTCTCCCTGCTTCTGCTCTTGTCTCCCTACAATCTGTTTTTTTTTTTTTCTTTCATAGAATAGCCAGATGACCTTGTAAATATTTAAATCAGATGTCATCACTTTGCAAACATCCAATGGCTTCTCATCTCATTCATTAAAAACCAAAGGCTTTATCTCGAGTCTGAGAGACCTTGTATAACTGTGGTCCTTGTACCCTTTCCAACATCCTCTTGGACAACTCTTCCTTTCTATCACTCTGTTCCAGTCTCAGTGGTCACCTGGGTGTTCCTTGAAAAAGCCCACCACAGGAACTCCGTGTTTCCAGTTCTTTTTGAATGAAGTGTTTTCTTCCCCAGATTTGCTTGGCTAACATTTCATTCAGGTCACTGCTCAAAAGTTCCATCACCAAAGAGTGCTGGCCCTTCTTTATGGGTGCCTCGATCCTAGGCATTCTTTCAGCAGACAATGCCTATGAAAAAATTGGCAATGTCAAAATTTCTAGGTGTTTTATCAGCACATAAAATTGAAAGCTTCTGTCTCAGAGATTAAAGATCAAATATTCGTTCATTGTCATCAGTAAGTACATTGTTCCTTCTCTACTTCAACTTCCTTCTTCATGGTTTTAAAGAATGGTAATTTGGGAAATTAACTTGGGAAATTTGGAATTTAAATCCACTTTTTCACATAGCTATGTATTCTTGTAACTAAGGTCTTCCACACTGGCCCTGATTGTATTTTTATCCACTCTTAGTTCCAGAGACCTTTAATTACAAAAGCTACCCAGGGAAGCACAAGGTGAAGGCAATTTTATTGATAAGAAAACAGCAAATTAATAGAGCTAATGATTTGGAGTCTAAGATATTCAAGAAGTTTTTTTTCCTCCCCACTTTAAAAACATAGGTAGGTGTAATGTTATGTGGAGTCGGGAAAGTCTCAACTTATTCTGACAGTTCAAACTCCCAGGGCTATTTATTTATGAGGCTTTAGACATTCTGTATGCACCTCACTCAATCACGTGGTGAAAATTATGCTCAGGTGTGCCTATCTGCATGACCACACATCCCCTTCTTGTGTTCTCACAGACCTTTTGTGTCTCAAGGGAGATGAGCAGCTGTTGTGGAGTCTGATGAGCCCAGGTCTGGGTGAAAAGAGCCCCGAAGAGGCCCTGGTGGGGACAGAGGGAAGACACAGAGGCTGTTTCCACATGGGGAGCCTGGGGGAAAGCATAGCACGTGGTCATTGCAGCACCTCCCACTGCCGGGGTGTGGCTCCCTGGCTGGCTCCCTGGCAACGCTCAGTGCTCCGCTCGGGGCGGGGAGGAGGTGTGACCCTTCTAATGTGTCATGCCCTCTGCCGTTGGGCCTGACAGCCAGGCTCCCAGCCCTCCCATTCCCCCGCCACCTCTGATTAGTATTGAGTTCACTGTCCACATGTGAGGCACAGGACCCAGCTCTCCAAGCAGCCTGCGAATCTACTGGAGACTCCCTTCACAGCCTGCTTTTGTATCTAGAAACCAATGGTTATTAACGTCATAGGTTCAGTTCCTGCTCCTGGGCCTGGGGAGAGTATTATAGCTCAGTAAACCAGTGCTCCAGGCTTCCCTGGTGGCTCAGAGAGTAAAGGATCCACCTGCATTGTGGGAAACCTGGGTTCGATCCCTGGGTTGGGAAGATGCCTAGAAAAGGAAATGGCAAACCACTCCAGTATTTGTGCCTGAAGAATCCCACGGACAGAGGATCCTGGAAGGCTACAGTCCATGGGATTGCAACGGGTCGAATATGACTGAGCGACTAAGCATAGCACAAAACAGTGGTCCAAGCAAGAACCATTTCTTCCTCTGCCACCTGGGCTGTAGTATCATTCTCTTTTTGTTTTCCCGAACAAGGAGGCTATGACAGAAGTACGACTGTAGTGGCTGATTATGGCCAGATTGGGGAGACTTCCGTGTTAGTTCCTACCAACACACTGAATGCCCTGGGCCAGCAATCTTCAGCTTCCTCAGTTGTAAAGAAAGAAAGAAAGTGAAGTCGCTCAGTCATATCCAACTCTTTGTGACCCCATTTTGCGTACTAGAGTGGGTTGCAATTTCTTCTCCAGGGAATCTTCCCGAACTAGGATCAAACCCGGGTCTCCTGCATTGGAGGCAGACACTTTTACTGTCTGAGCCATCAGGGTAGTCATCAGTTTTAAAGGAAACATTTAAATAAGTTTTTTTTTTTAATTTTATTTTTAAACTTTACAATATTGTATTGGTTCTGCCATATATCGAAATGAATCCGCCACAGGCATACACGTAAATAAGTTGTTGAAGTTTGAGTCCCTCTCTAAACACCTACCAAATTCCGAAAATTGAGGAAGTTTCTCAGACTGAGATCAGTAGCAATTCCATCTGCAATTTCCAAACAGCAATGTCCTCTTCAATGTCAGGGAAAATTAACTGTGGTCGATTTGGCAGGTATCTATCTATTTTGGTAAAAATTTTACCATCTTTTTTTTTCCCCCTGTTAAGTAGTTTCCATGTGTTTTTCTTATGTAATGCTTAACACAGCTGTGTGAGAAATATTATCACTTTCATTTCAGAAATGAGACAAAACAAGATTCCTGTAAGTTTTCCAAAATTTTAGCACCAGTGAGTCTGGTATTTGAACGCATTCTATGTGTAATTGACACTGGATAGGTTTAATTCTTATTCAGGATCAGAATTAGTTATCTGAAATTTGAATACTACTGTTTATCTGTCCATACCTACTCAGTCTTCAGACTTTTATTCACTCTTCAGTTTGAGGATTTGACTCTCTCATAGGTGATTGGAGGTATCAAAGTATACCATTTTAAATTGGCAGATGAAACAGTAAAAGGTTAAACAGGAGAAAAGGGAGATTAATGGCACTAGAAATGATAAAAATGCAAAATGCCTACTAGAGAACAAAAATTTAGATCTTTCCAAACACCAAAACAAGCATTTAAAAGAAGCAAGGAAGACACACCACAGTAAGAATAAAGCAAGGTGAATATAACATAACACACATAAAAATAATATAACAGAATTGAGATCCAATGAATCAATCATATCAATAAATATGAGTGGGTTTAACTTACCTATTAAAAGAAAAAAATTCTAATTGGCTCCTAAACCAGAGCCCAAACCTATACTATTTATAAGGAACATAAGGAAATGGCAACCCACTCCAATGTTCTTGCCTGGAGAATCCCAGGGACCGGGGAGCCTGGTGGGCTGCCGTCTCTGGGGTCGCACAGAGTCAGACACGACTGAAGGGACTTAGCAGCAGCAGCAGTAGCAGCAGCTAGAGCACCTGTGTTTTAAGCCAAACTTGTGGACTGGGCTGTTTAGACTCCACTCATTATGATGGTCCCTTGTAGAATTACTCAGACTGAAGTTTGCAGTCCCCAAACAAAGAGATGGGAATACCAGACCACCTGACCTGCCTCTTGAGAAACCTATATGCAGGTCAGGAAGCAACAGTTAGAACTGGACATGGAACAACAGACTGGTTCCAAATAGGAAAAGGAGTATTTCAAGACTGTATATTTTCACCCTGCTTATTTAACTTCTATGCAGAGTACATTATGAGAAACACTGGGCTGGAAGAAGCACAAGCTGGAATCAAGATTGCCGGGAGAAATATCAGTAACCTCAGATATGCAGATGACACCACCCTTATGGCAGAAAGTGAAGAGGAACTAAAAAGCCTCTTGATGAAAGTGAAAGAGGAGAGTGAAAAAGTTGGCTTAAAGCTCAACATTCAGAAAACGAAGATCATGGCATCTGGTCCCATCACTTCATGGGAAATAGATGGGGAAACAGTGTCAGACTTTATTTTTGGGGGCTCCAAAATCACTACAGATGGTGACTGCAGCCATGAAATTAAAAGACGTTTACTCCTTGGAAGGAAAGTTATGAGCAACCTAGATAGCATATTGAAAAGCAGAGACATTACTTTGCCAACAAAGGTCCGTCTAGTCAAGGCTATGGTTTTTCCAGTGGTCATGTATGGATGTGAGAGTTGAACTGTGAAGAAAGCTGAGCGCTGAAGAATTGATGCTTTTGAACTATGGTGTTGGAGAAGACTCTTGAGAGTCCCTTGGACTGCAAGGAGATCCCCATCCTAAAGGAGACCAGTCCTGGGTGTTCACTGGAAGGACTGATGCTGAAGCTGAAATTCTAATACTTTGGCCACCTCATGCGAAGAGCTGACTCACTGGAAAAGACCCTGATGCTGGGAGGGATTGGGGGCAGGAGGAGAGGGGACAACAGAGGATGAGATATCTGGATGGCATCACTGACTTGATGGACATGAGTTTGAGTGAACTGCAGGATTTGATGATGGACAGGGAGGCCTGGCATGCTGTGATTCATGGGGTCGCAAAGAGTCAGACACGACTAAGTGACTAAATTGAAACATGGTGCTGCTGCTGCTGCTAAGTCGCTTCAATTGTGTCCGACTCTGTGCGACCCCAGAGACGGCAGCCTACCAGGCTCCCCGGTCCCTGGGATTCTCAAGGCAAGAACATTGGAGTGGGTTGCCATTTCCTTCTCCAATGCATGAAAGTGAAAAATGAAAAGTGAAAGTGAAGTTGCTGAATTGTGTCCAACTCTTAGTGACCCCATGGACTGCAGCCTACCAGGCTCCTCCGTCCATGGGATTTTCCAGGCAAGAGTACTGGAGTGGGTTGTCATTGCCTTCTCCACCCAAACATACTGAGAGATGCTAAAATATCCTGTGGTATTTATTGCAGCATCTCCTAGAAATATTTAAGATTTTAAAAAATCCTACAGTATCCTTATTACAGATCCCCTTGGGGGACATTCCTACCTTGCTTTTATTCTCAGAATAATTTTATGTTTTTTGAGTAACGTGTTAGTTTTCATCTTACAGTTAAGCATGACTCCTGGCAAGCTTGGCCACAAGTATCTCCACTGGAAACAAATGCATGTCATTATTTTATTGTTTTAGCCTCACCACTATTTTGTTTTACATTATCGCCTATACTTTTCTTTCAAAATTACCAGCTCTAATTTTTTTTTTAATTGAAACAGAATTGACCTACAACATTATGTTAGTTCCAGATGAGCAACATAGTAATTCATTATTTCTATACATTACAAAATGATGACCATGGTAAGTCTGGTTACCATCTGTCACCATAAAAAATTATTACAATATCACTGACTGTCTTCCCCATGCTGCCATGCTGTTCACTTCATCCTTGTGACTCATTTATTGCGTAACTGGAAGCCTGTATCTCTTAATCTCCCTATCTCACTCATCTTCCCACCCCTCTCCCCTTTGGGGACCACTTGTTTTTCTCTGTCTGTGATTCTCCTTCTGTTATGTTTGTTCATTTGTTCATTTTCTTTCTTAGATTCCACATCTGCGTGAAATCATCGGGTATTTGTCTCCTTCTGTCTACTTACTTCACTTAGCGTAATCCCTCAAAGTCTATCGCTGTTGTTGCAAACGGCAAGATTTCATTCTTTTTACAACTGAATAGAATCCCGCTGGTGTAAAGTTTTCTTTTTTTTGACACTTTGTCAGACAGAAATTAGTATAGAGTGATGCTGGTCTCTAGATTGAGTTGGGAATTATTCCCTTCTCTTCAATTTTCTTGTAGAGTTTGTATAGTATTAGTATTATTTCTTCTTTATCTGGTATAATACACCAGTGAAGCCATGTAGGTCTGGAGTTTCTTTGTGGGAAAGTTTTTAAAGTACAAATTCCATTTCCTTCATAGGTAAAGGGCTATTTAAGTTATCTCTTCTTGACAAAGCTTTGGTAGTATATGTCTTTATTGTCCTTCTGTTCTAAACTGTAGGATTTGTGGACATAAAGTTGTCAGTAATACTCCCTTTTTATTACTACAGTACCTGTGAAGTCTGTATTGCTATAACCTTTGCATTCCTCATACTGGTAATTTGTATATATCTTCTCCTTTTTTTCTCATGGTTTCTTTAGATGTTTACCATTTTATTGATCTTCTCAAAGAACCAGCTCTGGTTTCATTGATTTTCTCTATTGTTTTGGTTTTTCATTTTATTAAAAATAAACAAAATAAACTTTATTAATTTTCTAATCATCATTATTTATTTCCTTAGCTTTTATTTTGGAAAACTAGTTAGAAGGACCAGGGGTATCTTATGTAGAATTTATAATGAAAATTAATTCCTTTTGTCTATATGGTTTTAGGAATAACATTGACTTCTTAGAGAATAGGGCTATTTGCTACTTTATTAATTGCGATATTGAGAAGAAATGACAAGAAGAAGCATAGTATTGCAGTTTGTATAGCTTGTTCTAGAGTTGTATAAAGGCTATGCATACTTTCCAGATTTAGCATCCTGAATCTTTAGATCTGCCTTTTACCAATGTGATGAATCATATAATTTCAACAATAGCTGATGCTAAGAAAAAAGGAAATAAAGAACAAATTACTTTCAGGGTTTTGGTAATTTCTTTACAAATACAATAACCACTGTAGGAAAAATTATTTGTCATGTTGACATATTAGTTCAATTCTAGCTGTGAATTATTACATTATGTGACTCCACCCTTGAGAACATTTCTTTTTTGTTTTTCCTACCCACTTGCTTTTTATTCACCTTTCCTGAACTGCATTTGCTTTCTAACTATTTTCTAGGCTTAATGGTTTAGTAGAAGGAACTCTGACTTTTGAGACAGATTTGCTCCCAAATCCTTAATCTGCCACCTTATAATTAGTAGAACTTTGGAAAGTTACTTTATTTCATAATGAGTCCAATTTTCTTAATAAGTAAAAATGGAACTGAAAAGCTTATGTCAAAAGAATTGTTGTGAGGATTAAATGGTAGAATACATATTAAGTGGTTATCATATAGTAGATTCTTAGTAAATGTAATGCTCTTTTTCATTGTGTAATGATGAAAATACATTAATACAATATTTTGATTTGAAGCTATGATACAATATATTTAGAAGCTTGGATCTACTCTTTTCTAATAAATGTAGCTTCCATCATTACATGTCAATGCTTTTGTTAATTTCAACCTAATTTCAATCTCTTTGAAACTGATAATTCACACTTAAAGTTGAAATCCTGAGATGGTTCCTCATACTTGTTGAAAAGAAAGAATTTAATGTGTAAGTAGACTGTTATGAAGCCAATACAGTTGGTGAATTATGCCTTCCTAATTGTATTTGTACAGTTATATCAAATATGAAAAAATAGAGAGGGGGAACATGACATTTACTTTATATTACATGCTCCATAACTGGGAGGTAGAATGGAATTAGAACATACTCTTTTGCCAGTCCTTCACTCTTGCTTCCTGTGGTCACTTCCCAAATAACTTTAAACCTAAATCCTAGCTATTACATCATTTCAGTTGTCTTCATCCATCCTTTATTGAGCATCTGAATTAGACACCCAAGCCACCAGAAATCTTGTACTTCCCATCTCTTATTGTAGCTATTTTGTTGACAGTCAGTAACAAGCTCACTGGTTTTGGCAGAACATTTCCTTGTGGTTACATGAAATACATATTTTCTTGCTAGCATGTGACTAGGGACCACTCTCAACTTTGAAAAGCCACAGTTCTTTGCAATGTGGATCCATAGGTAATTCACAACATGCCTGTGAATTTTTTCCAGGCTGGTAGGAGAGCCCTGCTGAAGCTCTAGATCTCTTTGATTTCTGTCTATGACTTGTCAAAGTCAAAGTGTTAGTCACTTGCTTGCTTAGTCACTTAGTCATGTCCAACTTTAGGAGATCCCATGGACTGTAGCCCAGGCTCCTCACTGTATGGGGTTTTCTAGGCAAGCATACTGGAGTGGGTTGCTATTCCCTTCTCCAGGGGATCTTCCCAACCCAGGGACTGAACCTGGATCTCTCCCATTGCAGGTGGATTCTTTACCGCCTGAGCCACCACGGAAGCCTGTCTATGACCCCTGCTGCTGCTGCTGCTGCTAAGTCACTTCAGTTGTGTCTGACTCTGTGCAACCCCATAGACAGCAGGCCACCAGGCTTCCCCGTCCCTGGGATTCTCCAGGCAAGAACACTGGAGTGGGTTGCCATTTCCTTCTCCAGTGCATAAAAGTTAAAAGTGAAAGTGAAGTCACTCAGTCATGTCCGACTTTTAGCCACCCCATGGACTGCAGCCTATCAGACTCCTTCATCCATGGGATTTTCCGGGCAAGAGTACTGGAGTGGGGTGCCATTGCCTTCTCTGTCTGTGACCCCTAGATCCTCTTTAAAAGGAACCTAACCTGATTAGGTCAAGCCAACCCACACTCAACAAGTGGGGGTTATATTGAGTGTGTGCACAGAGATGCAGAAATCTTGAGTGGCATCTGAGAATTTTTCCTACCAAAAGTTCTTGTATTTACCTTTTAAAAAACTTAGGTTGGTTTTATTTTGTTGTTTTCTTTTTAACATCTGATATTAGATGTTTAGTTCATTGGTTTTCTAATGTGTTTTCTAAGTGAGTGTTAGTTGCTCAGTCATGTCCAACTCTTTGCAACCCCATGGACTGTAGCCCACCAGGCTCCTCTGTCCATGGAATTCTCCAGGCAAGGATACTGGAGTGGGTTTCCATTTCCTTCTCCGGGGGATCGTCCCAACCCATGGATCAAACTCAGATGTTCTGCATTGCAGGCAGATTCTTTACCATCTGAGCCACCAGGGAAGCCCCTGTCTTTTCTAAAATCCATAAATTTTTTTCTTTGAACAGTGTATTATTGAAAATATATTTGAAAAGTTTCAAATGTATGGGTTTTAAAAATTAATTTCCCTATAATAACTCATTTCTGTCTTAAATGCATTATAGGAGAGAATAGTGACTATCTGACATCAATACTTGGGAATTTGTTGATTTTTTCCATTTTCTTATTATAATTCTGTCAATTCTTGACTTATATCATTGAGATCATATTTTGTTCATACCAGCTCACAACCAATGTATGTTCTTGATCAATTGAATCTTCATCACTAGAAATTTTTAGCTAAAATATTTTCATCAGTGACCAACATATAAACTTATTTTATATATGTTTGTGTTAAAATATACCTTATTTAATGCATATTGTTGAAACATTAACATTGAACTCAAGCCAACAGCACTGTAATCCAGGACTGAATGAAGTTTCCTTAACATGTGGATTTTCTCCAAAGGCTCATCACGGCCTTGGTGCTCTTAGGGACACTAGGCAGCACTTAGGCGCTAGCTTGGGGGACATTTTCAATAACAAAATCACCAGCAAAAAGCACAAAAGTGGGGAAAATGTGGCACTAAATAGAGTGTGAAAGGACACATGTTTAGACTATGAGAGCTGAAATTCGACTGAGGGTCATTATACTTGACCTCAGCTGGGAACATCTGTGCAGAAACTCAAATATTTTGCCACTCTGTGCATGGCCATGAATGACCATGAAATTGCTACAAATATTGATTTTGGATTACAAATAAATTTTAGGAGGTAGGCAAATTTGCAAATATGAATTCATGAACATTGAGGATCAACTGTAGTTGGTCTTTTTTTTTTGGTTTACGGTGGATTTAAGTTTTTGACACTGTTGGCTTCATAAATCTGGGCTTAATGTCTGTAATCAGTTCTTCAAAAAGCTAAGCCATATCTTCTGCCATATCGGCATATCTTCCATATTGGCAGAGGATAAGATGGTTAGATAGCATCACTGACTGAACAGACGTGAATTTGAGCAAACTCCAGGCGATAGTAGAGGCCAGAGCGGCCTGGCATGCTACAATCCATGAGGTTGCAAACAGTCAGCCATAACTTAGCAACTAAACAACAACAATAACAAAATATCATCTTTGGATATTTCTTTTCCCATTCTCTTCTGAGACTCTATTTAGATGTTTTTTCTTTAAACTTTTTACTAAATTATTATTTATAACTCAACTATTAGTATCTTTTGTCTCTTCATTTCTCTGTGTTGCATTGTGAGCTAATTCTTTGGATCTCATTTCCAGTTTGTTAAATCTTTCTGTAGTTGTACAAATTTGCTAAACAAGCTGTTGCTCAGTTTTTAATTTCAGTTATTTTATTTATAATTTTTACAACCTGTTTTAATACTTTTTTCAAATACTCTGGGTCATTTTTTAATAATACCCACTCTTTGCTTGCAAGCTGTATCCTTTCTTCTACATACATATATTTTTATAACCCATGTTAGATAATTACTTTGATTCTGTCAGAAATCATTTTGATTCTGATTCTGTTTTTTCCTTCTTTTTCTAGTTCATACTCCCGATGCCTTCTTAACTGATATATTTTGTGATTTTTCTTTTAACCCTAAGCCTATATTCTTTGCAAGTTTATCAGTGGTGATCTTTGAGGCTGATGTTGAAGATGGATTTCTTCAATGAAGACCTAGTTTGTTTCTCCTGAGTGCCTGGGGACCATTTTTAATTGAGAACTCGAAGGCTTTGGGGGCCCTTAGGAGATTTGACTTTTGGCCACAAACCTACATGAGGCCCAGCTTGTGTATCTAAATTCTTAGAGAATCGTTTCCTCCCCTGTCCTTGGCCCGTCTCTTGCTCCTTGAACAAGCCGCTTCCCACTCAGTTTTCAAAAGACTTCTTCTTCTTGGAATCATACTCTTCCACCTGTTACTAGGTAACTTCAGGTCTCTTCTTAAATGCTACTTCCTCAGGGAAGAGATGCTCTCTCTGAAGCTCTTTGTTCTTTTCCCTCATGCTACTTAGCGATATTGGAATTAAAGAATTATTTGTGTAAGGTGTACATACCATCCTACTCTCTAGAGACTGTCAAGGTCATGGGCAGGGGACTTGCAAATGTACATCATGGTTGTACTGCTCCTTCCTAGCACAGTGTCTGGCACATTGAAGACACTCAAAAATTATTTATTGAATGAATGGATGAAGGAATGGAAACTTGTGAGTGATTTATAGTTATATCTATAAATATCCAGGACCTCAAAATATCAACAAAGATATAATCCTAAATATAAAAATGTGAATTTCAGCCATCACCGGTTCTCTAGATACTCATTTGCTGTAGAGAACATATTTGCTGTAGCTAATGCAGCCTGCTGTGACCATGATCTGTTGAAAGCTTTTATCCACACAAGAGGAGGATGTTGGTGTGGTATTGATCAGGTTGACGGGAGGCTGGAGGGGTCACTGGCAATGTGATGGTGACATAACGTGTCTGGAAGGATCCCGCTCGACAGGTTAGAAAGGTGGATCCAATAACGACACACAATTTAACAAGGAAGTTACAGAGCACTGGACTTAGGCCCTGTGAATCTAACTGAACAAATAGGAATTGAGGGCCTTTAAGAGCCAAGCGCGTGAGACACATGGAGATCTTAATTAACTGGATGGGTCAACGGTGCAGCATGCCTGCAGGCACACTCATGTGCTCTTTGGCTGCTTTAACAGAAGCAGCGTGTAAAGGACAGTTGAAGTCGTGGCAGACGCCCATCACCACCTGGGGCCAGAGGCAGGTGTCGAGGGAGGTCCTGACAGCTGCCCAGCACTGACGCTTCCAAACCATGTCATCTAGGAAACAGTTGAGGGGCTCGGGGTTCCTTGTGAAAGTGGAGTGGAGCAGAACTTGGTAGAATACAGTAGGCTGTCAAGGAGAGGCAGGGCCATTAGATCTGTCCTCTGTAGATCCAAAGAGAAGAGCCAGAACCACCAGGCAAATTTGAGGGAAGTGACTCTAGGTTTTAACTTGAGGCTCTGCCAGCAGGCGAGTGGGTTGTGCTTAGCGCCCCTTTCCTAAAGGAAATCACACATCGGAAAGTGGGATGTGAGCTTTGGGACGCTCTCTGTCCACTTCAGGAGGGCCTCTCGGGGTGGCAGGTCCCTGGCTCCTTTGTACAGGTCCAGAACTTGTGAAGTTGGGACCCGTATCATCATGTCTGACGTGCCAAGCCTGAGAGAAATGGCCAGATAAAAAACTAGTTTTAGAGATTTTTGTCCATCATATCTAGAAACCCCTGATCTATCCTAACTCTCAGAAGAGAACCTCATTTCTCTTCTGAATGTGCCATGTTCAGAAGCAGCCGAAGGGAGGCTGAAAGGCCCCTTGTGGTGGCGGGGATTCATGCGCAGGGTGGTGAAAACCGGACTGGCTGCCACAAGGTCCCTCATCAGGGAGTTGCTTTCATTCAGGAAGAAGGCAGAAGTAAGTGTTCTGTAATTAGAGGCGATTAGGAAACGCTGTGGGAAATGCCGTAAAGAGCCTTTACCAGATGGGAAGAAATACAAAGGACAATTAAAATGACGATCATATTCTATAAAACTATTTCCCACTGTTGTGGTGGGCACTGAATATGCTGGGTATCCCAACCCAGGGGCACAGCATGTCCCAGAGGACATGTAGAGGGCTGCATGGTCCCAGAGGAGGACTGAAGAGAGATGATGAACAGGACAGAGTACATTCCCCCTCCTAGAGGGAAAAACAGGAAGTGCGTCTCATTGCTAATATCCCTTATTCTGTAAACCTCTTTGAATCTGCATGATTAAGCACATTTTCTATGAAGAAGCCAATAAAAGGTACCTGAAAAAAGAGGTGTCAACTAAAAATTATTATTCTTTAGTTCTCTTTATCTTTCCTAGCCTCACCTGAAAACTTAATTTCAAGAAAATGAAAAAGCACATTTAGATCAGATTGTCCATCAACTTTGTGAACAAGCATGAAGGGCAAATATTCTCATGAAAAGACTTGCTCAGAGAGGACAAGCTGATGGTACCCATCACTACAGAAAGCAGCATTCACGAAAGCAAGAGTTGTTCTCGCTCTGTTATGAAATAATAAATCCACTGGTTAAAAAATTGCATTTTTCCAGAAGAGATTACACTTCACATTAGAATTTGGTATTGCTTTATAGGCCATAGCGATTGGAAAATTGACTTGAATCTTAAACACAGGAATTTTTTAAAAATGGAGTTGGACTTGAGATTTATTAGCTACATGACTTTGGGCAAATGAAGTAACCTCCCTCTGCCTAAATTCCTTCATCTCTTAGATGAGGATAGTAATGCCTAACTCGAATGGTTCTTAGGAGGATGGAAGAAGAAAATGTACAAAAGCCCCCCAGCACAGCAAAGAGCAAGCACTCAATTAAGAGTTGCCATCGACAGAACAATGTCCAAGCCACTGTCATCTTGTGGGGTGCAGCACTGTAGCTGCTCAGAACAGCAGCTGGGGTACACAGCGTTAGTTTTAGGGAGTTCCAGTGAGATCTCTGTTGCCTTCAGATTTTCATGGAGGAAAGGATGGATTGATTCCAGTCACGTCTTTGATCAGTACCCTGGTGATGTATAGAAAGTAACATCAGTTTTTGAAAATTATTTGAACAAGGAGTTTCCTGGTTAAATTTCATTTCAATCAGGAATTATTATTGAATAGGAGTTAGATATGCCACACTGGAATAATTTAGGCACTTCTATAGTTACTTGGGGGCTTTCCGGGTGACACCAGTAGTAAAGAACCTACCTTCTGATGCAGGGGACACAACAGACAGGGGTTCGATCTCTGGGTCAGGAAGATCCCCTGGAGGAGGCCATAGCAACCCACTCCAGTTCTTGCCTAGAGAATCCCATGGACAGAGGAGCCTGATGGGCTAGGTTGCTGCAAGTCAGACATGACTGAAGTGACTGAGGATGCAAGCAAACCCACTCCAGTGGGTTTCTTGCCTGGAGAATCCCATGGACAGAGGAGCATGGCAGGCTAGTCTGTGGGGTCACAAGAGTCAGACACGACTGCGTGACTAAGCACAGCACACATAGCTACTTCCATTAGGTTACTGGGTACCACTTAGTGCCAGCCTGCTATCCTGACTAAATGATATGACCAAAGTATAGTAGCTGGTAGGTACTATTCAGTGTGCCCATCTATTTACTTATGTTACCCTTTGGTGTCGTGAAAGGGTTAATAATGCCCAAAAGTTTCTAGTGAGAGCACTTTACAACTGAGAGGATCAAACTCAAAAGTGTTTCTTTGGACATTATCTGCATATCCCAGGTTGAAGAGCTAGGACAGAGGAAAGATATGGTTGAGTTACTTAAAGTGCTTAACAAATGACCCTGATAGAATACCCATAGGGGTTAGGAGAGGGAATATATTTCTTGGTTTAGCATTTTGGCAGAAATCACTTGGCATCTGTCATTGGAAAGATAAACAGAAACTCTTATTTCCCTTCTCATAATACACTTGGTTCCTTACTTTCTTCACACTTACCCCTTGGCCTCGTTTTGATTAGAATTTGAAGGAACAGTCTCAGTACTTTGCATGTAGTTAATTTGGTGAGTTTATTGTACTCATCCCTGGGCTATTCAGGAGTTCAAAAATAAATATGCAGCACTTGTTGAATATGTAACATGCATCTCATTTGAGCTGCATTTTATAACAAACGGTAATTATTTAGTATTTACATAATACTTCGAAAGTAATTCAGAATAGCTCTTATTAATAATAACTAGTCAAATATACATAATGGGCTCAGCTGATAGAAAAAAAGTTGATTTTCCATTAAAAGATGTAAGCTCAGGAAGAGAGAGAAATACCTGCGTATTTGTGTATGTGTGAGTATTTGCGACAAATACACGTCTCAAGGGGCTTCCCAGGTGGTGCTAGAGGTAACCTGCCTGCCAGAGCAGGAGGCATAGGAGACCCAGGTTCAATCCCTGGGTTGGAAAGATTCCCTGGAAGAGGACAGGGCAACCCACTCCAGTATTCTTGCCTGGAGAATCACAGGGACAGAGGAGTCTGGTGGGCTATAGTCCAGGGGGGTCGCAAAGAGTCGGACACGACTTAAGTGACTTAGCACACACACACCCACACTTCTCAGGGGACATGGCCCACAGTCAGGGGATGAACTGGACCTGAATTCAGGCAGCCCACTAAACAGGCTAAGGTTTCACGGAAGTCTGCGACCTGATCCCACTCCTTGGACTTCTGTGCAAAATTTGGAGGAAGCTGTGAGCAGTCTGGGCTCTGACAACATTCCTGCTCCGGGAGGGAAGGCTTATGTGAGTTCATGGGGCTTTCCAGTGCTGACCACTAGCCTTGGCAGCCACGAGGTGTCCAGTAGCGAAACTTGGCCTCTAAGTTATCAAAGGCCTGCTGTGACATATTCAGCTCCAAGCAGAGGTCACAGTTTCAAGGATGACTCAAGTCCCGGGTTCCAGTGGAGTTGATGGGTGGGATCTATGCGCAGATCTGGCCCTTCCCAATTAGGGGGCCTGAGGGTGACACTCGTGTCGGTAGGTAGGGAGGGTCTCCTGGGTGAGAACTGATGACAAGGCCATCACGTTGGCTTCCACAGTTTTGGGAATGGCGTCAAACCATGAGGTCACATACAAGTGTGTGTACCCTGAGGGGAGAAATGTCCCTCCGCTCCCGTCGCCCGGCCTGCCCTGAGGAGGACACACCTCACGTTCCCGGTTCAGACCCGGTACACGTTCTCTCTCCCGGTCCCCAGGTCCACCACCGACCGCCGCCTGTCTCCAGACAACCACTCCCGGGGCCCGGGAGGTCAGGGGGTTTGTCCAGCCAGACGCAGCGAGGTCGCCGTGGCAGGCCAGGGCGCGGGAGGCGGGGGCCCGGGGCGCAGCCGTGGTGGGTGCGCCCGGCCTGGAGGGGCGGGGGCGCGGGGCGCGCACGCGGAGGAGGAGAAGGAGGAGCGGGGCGGGCGAGCGAGTGAGCCACAAGAAAAGGGAGCGCGCCCGCCGCCGCCGCCGCCCTCCTCCGGAGAGAGGCAGGAGTGAGGCTGTGCGAAGCGCCGCATTTCAATGAGGACCGGCCGAGGCGCATCCCTGCTCTAGCGGCTGCAGCCCAGACGCCCGCGCTCCTGCCGCCGCCGCCCAGCCCCGGCCCCGCAGCCCCGCGGCCCGGCCGCGCCCAGCCCGGCGAGGACAGCGCACTAGGCGGCCCGAGCGCGGCCACAAAGACCCCCGGCGGCGTCTCTCCGCGGACCGGTGCGTGGTTTGCCTTCGCCTGGGGACGGAAGCAGTGGGGAGGGCCGGCCGGGGGCCCCGCTGGGGACCGGGCCAAGCCTGCTCCTCCCGCAGCTGCGGGGCACCGGGGGAGCGCGGGCGCTGAGGGCCGGTGGGCGCCTACTCGACCGCCGCCGCCCCGCCCGCCCTCCGTTCCTCGAAAGGCGCTTCCCGGTCCTGCTCCGGCCGGGGGCGCTATGTGCGGGCGGCCCCCGGGCCGCGGGCACCTGCCTCTTTTGTCTGGTGCCACCGCCGCGCTGGAAACGGGGAGTCGGGCGAGCGGGGCTCCCGGCCGCCGCGTTGTTAGTGGAGAACCAGGGCGCAGGGGCCGGGCGAGGTGATGGTCATTGTCAGAACTGGCCGCGGAACGGGAACCAAGTCTGCGCCCAGAAGGAGTGGCCGGGCCAGGCCTCTTATTGTGTGTGCGCTCTCCCGTGGGCCCGGAGGGTGGAGGACTGGGGTCCGTGCATGGTGGTGGGGGGGCAGGGTGGATGTAGCAAGTACATTTGCGGGGTCTCAAGTTCCTTCGGGGACTGTGAGGCTGCCCCCTGTACAAATTGGTGCCCGCAGTGCTAAAAAGCCTGCGGAGAGGAAATGGCATTCTCCTCCTAGTGGGAGCGCACGCACAGCCCCGCATTGCCCCGCAAAAGGGGCGGCGGTGGAAAACCGGGTTTGCTCCGAATCGCTGCTGGGTTGGGCGGGGAGCTATTTATGAGAGATGGAGCAGATGAAAGGTCTCGTTCAGACCGGCTTCCTCTCCCCGCACCTGTGAACGTGTGTACAGATTACGGAGCACACGCGTTCAGCGGCCACGCAGCAGGGTGTTCTGTGAATACGTTTTATGAATGTTCCTAAATATATCTCCTTTCCCCGGAAAGTAGGACAGCGTTTTAAGTATGAAATGTCGCATGAATGCGGGTCGGAGAGGATTCTGAGAGAGGTTATGTGTAGAACATTATGAAAGCTACGCTTGTATCCTGTGATATAGCTGCGTCTAGGGTGGTGCATGCACTCTGAAGGTGTGTGCGCGCCTCGTATTGCACGCCTGTCCATCTCCCCCATATCCTAGTTCTACTGGCAAAATGTGCCTTGAAATCTCTAGGTCCAGCATCTATATAGATTTTATATAAATCTATTTAGAAACATTTATAACACGATAGTCTTTATGCCAGATTATTTCTTGGTGTGAGTGTGTGTGTGTGTATGTGTGAGTGTATGAGTATAATCTGTGAACAGGAACTCATGTGCTCATCTAGAGAAGGATGAACGCAGAGGTTCTTCATGATGGTGAGAAATCCCACAGAGAACCATCTAAAACGCTGATTTCTCAGCCTGGCAGTGTTTATAGGAAAATCTCTTGATAAGAGCCAGGCCCGGGTCTTCCCCGCCCAGGCGTCTATGAGCTCCCTGGCTCAGGCCATGCGGTTACCTTCATGGTATCAGGACACACCTGTGCCCAGGCCCTTGGCCACCTATGGTCTGTGACCGTGTGGCTGTGCTCCTTAGCTGGCTTCCACAGAAAGCAGGGGAGCCGTGGAAGTCTGGTGAATCTTCCCCAGGTGCTCTTGATTCAAATAAATGACTAATCCATTGGAATTGCTGAGCGAGGGAGAGAACACCTATTTTAATGCCACACATAATATCTGGAGCACGAGGATGTGTAGTGTGGTTTTTGACATTCATTTAGTGGTAGCTGTAGCCTTCAGAATGATTTCACTGGGAGTGTGGTTTTTCTTTGTCACCAACATCATTGCTTACTTTGGAGCAGGCTCAGTGAAGGGAAGTAAAAGATCTTGGCCCTGCTGTGGTTGAACGCCTGATCCAGTTTGGGAAATGTACAAATAAAACAAAATCAACTTTTCTGTTCTAAATAGATGTTTTTTTTTTTTTTGGTGGCGGGGGCCGGGGGGTGGGGGGAGGTCTGGTGTGGAATTCTTGGTTCTAGAAGCCTTTCCCTCAAGGGGATTCCAACAATTGCTAAATCGTTTGACCCTTGCCAATTACAGATCAACAAGAGCCCCTTGGAATTAGATTTGCACTTTGGCAACACAGTTGTACCATCCTTTCCGCATGTCCTGTGTGTTTCAGTTTATTTGGATTTGAGAGAAAACGCCTAGGGTAGAAAGAATTTTTTTTTTTTTTTTTTTAGTTGCTAAGTTATGTCTGACTCTTTGGGACCCTGTGGGCTGTAGCCTTCCAGGCTCCTCTGTCTGTGGGATTTCCCAGACAAGAATACTGGAGTGGGTTGCCATTTCCTCCTCCAGGGGATCTTCCTGACCCAGGGATCGAACCCAGGGATCGAACCCAGGTCTCCTGTGTTGGCAGGCAGTTTCTTCACGGCTGAGCCACCAGGGAAGCCCTAGGAAGAATTATCACTGCCTTTAAAAATAAAATCTTCAACAGCCAATCCAGCCTTTATACTTCACGAAGTTTGAGGAACCTAGGGAATTGGCATGGCTATTTCAGTACTGGCAGCATCAGTGTCCCAACACACACTCCCTTTTGGAAAACAAAAGAACGCCTTTTAAAAACAATTAATAAGCGTAGGAGCAGTTATGATATCATCGGCAAAATATTTGTTCTGTTTACTCAGTTACTAGCTATCTGAAGAACTGGATATCAACTGATAATTGTTTTGAAGTTATCTAACTTCAAAATCAGTGAAACCAGTTCATACTTACATATGGTAAATTTTTTTTCTGGAAAATGCAAATTTATTTTTATTTTCATGAAGTTATTTTATTATTATTGTTAATTAATTTATTGGCCTTGCCTCACTGCATGTGGCATCTCAGTTCCTTGACCAGGGATTGAACCCTGGCCCCCCTGCATTGAAAGTGCAGAGTCTTAACCATTGGACCACCAGGGAAGTCCCTGGAAAATTCCAGTTTAGGCTGTCTGGGGTAGTAAGTGGCATGGGGTAGTTTTCATGTCTGGAGGAAAAACGTGCCCTGAACTCATCACTCCAGATTGAATCCCACTGCACTGCTCTTCCCCCCGCCCCGCCTCAGGGCGCACAGGCGGAGACGTTGGAGGCCGGATGACCTGCCTGGTCTCCTGCACACGGAGTCTCTCTGGCAGTTGAAGTGGTCTGCCCAAGAGGAGCAAAGGCTTTCAAAAGCCTGCTTTACACGTGATGAGCGGCCGCTGGCAGGGGTCTAGGCCACTAAAACACAGAGCTCGGGTCAGAAAGGAGGGGGCAGGGGCGCCAGCTTCAGAATCACTGGAGTACATCCGGGTTCAAGTCCCAAGGCCCTCAGTTATGACTTTGGCACGTGGATACAGCCCGTACTCACCCTCGTCACAATAACATCCCCTCCTTAATGGACTG
Source organism: Bos mutus (assembly GCF_027580195.1). NCBI lineage: Eukaryota > Metazoa > Chordata > Mammalia > Artiodactyla > Bovidae > Bos > Bos mutus. The sequence goes on from NC_091628.1 coordinate 25,225,632, forward strand.
TCAGGAGGTCTAGAGGTCATTTTTAGCATGTTACACAGCGGTTGATCGCCACTTAACAGTGTCAGGCAAATCACAGACATCCGATGAGTGTGAGCTTTTTCCACTGCATGCATTTCAGGAGTGCACAGTCTCTGGCCGTGCATGAAGCTTTGAGCACGAATTTTTAGTCGCTCTGAGTGGATCAGAGGTCAGTTTATGGAGAGTGAAGGAAAGGTCAGGGAGGCTTGGCAGGCCTTTGGCATTTGGGTTGGTTTGGAGTGACCTTCAGAACGGCGACATCGTCTTCATGGTGGGGTTTGGGGGGCACTAATAAAGTTCTAACTCCAGGAGGTGGTGGAGGACAGGGAATCCTTGTATGCTGCGGTCCATGGGGTCGTAAAGAATCAGACACGACCGAGCGATTGAACAACATAAAGTTCTTGCCCCCAGTTTTCATTTCCCTATGTTCTGTTTCATTGTGCCTGAAATTTTGTCATTGAGACTTCTTTCTTTGAGTGCTGAGGTTTTCCCATCTTCTAGATTGTCCTATTAAAACACAGATCACCTGTGAAGGGCAATAGCACGAGCCTTCGTCAGCTAACCCCTGAGCAAGGGTGAAATAATCCCACGGGCAGCCTGCCCACGACCCAGCTCCGTCCAAAGTCAAATGGAACTGTGGGGGCACAGGTGTGCCTTCCAGAAGGTCCTGACATGGAAATGGTGGAGGGTAGGGGGTGGGCACTCACCTGGATCCCCCCTTGCTGGAAAGGGGAGATTCTCTTCCTGCTAGTTCTTCCCGTGACAGAGTCAGGAACAGAAAAGCAAATTTTATGAATTAAAAATATTAATACTTATCACAGTCTAGACATTACCCGAAGTGTTTCGTGTGTATTCAGTTATTTAATAGCTGATATTAACTGTGAGGTAGGTACTATCGAGTTTCCCACGTGTGACGGAGGAAACTGGGGCTTAATGATGCTGAACAAGTAGATTTCTCCCGGTTACATAGTTTGTTCTGGATCAAGTCTGGATCAGCGTCTTTAAGCCTCAATTTCCTCCACACAAAGACAGAGAGAGTCTTAGTGGAAAGAAGGGCCAAGTGCCTCAAAGAAGAAGTAACTTTGATCCCTTTTGGTTTTATTTTGTTGTTGCTTTTCCTTTTCTTTCTCCTCTTCCATCCCTCCCTCCTTCCCTTTCTCCCTGTCCCTTCCTTTTTTCCCCCCCATTTTAAAAATCCACCTTATCTGAAGCATTAAGTGTAAGTAAATGAGTTAGTGTGAGTCCACTTTTCAAATAAATTTCAATTGACTATGTAGGAAATTCCCAGGTGGCACAGTGATAAAGAATCTGCCTGTGCTGCAGGAGAAACCGGTTCAGTCCTTGGGTCAGGAAGATCCCCTGGAGAAGGACTTGGCAACCCATTCCAGTATTCTTGCCTGGAGAATTCCATGGACAGAGGAGCCTGGTGGGCTACATTCCATGGGGTTGCAAGAGTTGGACACGATTTAGTGACTAAACCACCATGTAGGAAAATCGCTTTTAAACCTATGGATTTTTTTGCTCTTGGTCTGGCCATGGAGACTGCAAACACTGGGTAAAATGTTTACAATCTGACTTAAAAAAAAAAAAAAATTCATTCATTCATTTATTTTTGGCAGTATTGTGTCCTAGCTGCAGTGTGGGGGATCTTCCTTGCGGCCTGCAGGCTTCTCTCTAGTGGCTCACGGCACCTGGAGCCCGTGGGCTCTGTAGTTGCTGCAGTGAGCCTAGTTGCTCCCCAGTTTGTGGGATCTTAATTCCCTGACCAGGTATCGAACCCGAATCCCCTGCATTGGAAGGTGGATTCACAACCACTGGACCACCAGGGAAATCCCTAAAATCTGACTGTGAAATGTTACCTGCCCTCTTTTGCAGAGAAGTCAGTGGCACCCCACTCCGGTACTCTTGCCTGGAAAATCCCATGGATGGAGGAGCCTAGTAGGCTGCAGTCCATGGGGTCGCTAAGAGTCGGACACGACTGAGTGACTTCACTTTCACTTTTCACTTTCATGCATTGGAGAAGGAAATGGCGACCCACTCCAGTGTTCTTGCCTGGAGAATCCCAGAGACGGGGGAGCCTGGTGGGCTGCCGTCTATGGGGTCGCACAGAGTCGGACACGACTGAAGTGACTTAGCAGCAGCAGCAGCCGTCTTTTGATTCCTGATCCCCCCCGCTGCTGTATCTTTTATATTTAGCCCTGGACTGATGTGAAGGCTCATGTGCTACCTACCATCAGCATTAACCTGCAGGGAGCCTTGGAGTCAGACAAACCTGGGTCAGAGTTCTTGGTTCAAGCGTTTCTCAACTGTATTATTTGGAGAAATTTGGGAGAAATTTTCTGTGCCTCATTTTGTTTATCTGTGTATGGGGTTAATAATAAATAAACTTCGAAAGGTTTGTTGTGACTATCAGAAATAAGAGCGGTTCAAAGCCGGACATTCGAGGTGGTCAACGCATACCAGCCGTATTCTAACAAAACTGGGGTTGATTAGTCATCTGTTTCCACTGGGTCTGCCTCTAAATATTTGTCTTTTCTCTCCCAAGTTGATCACTCGTATGAAACATATCATCTGTTATAGCAGTGTTCCCATCGGCTGCTCTCAAGCTGAGCCTTCCGGGTCTGGAGGCTAAAATAACACCTTTGTGTTTCTGTTTCTGTGCCTCCCAGGTTCAGCTCTAACCGCAGTCATGTCCTTCGGCAGAGACATGGAGCTAGAGCACTTTGACGAGCGGGACAAGGCCCAGAGGTACAGCCGAGGGTCGCGGGTGAACGGGCTGCCCAGCCCCACGCACAGCGCCCACTGCAGCTTCTACCGCACCCGCACGCTGCAGACCCTCAGCTCCGAGAAGAAGGCCAAGAAAGTGCGTTTCTATCGAAACGGAGATCGCTACTTCAAAGGGATTGTGTATGCCATCTCCCCAGACCGCTTCCGATCTTTTGAGGCCCTGCTGGCTGATTTGACCCGAACTCTGTCGGATAACGTGAATTTGCCCCAGGGAGTGAGAACAATCTACACCATTGATGGACTCAAGAAGATTTCCAGCCTGGACCAACTGCTGGAAGGTGAGTGCTGGGGGAGACCTCCCAAGGGACCCTGGAGGGGATGGCCTCGGTTCCCAAAAGTTTGTATTATTCTCAGCATTTCTTGCTTGAACTCCAAGAGCTAGCATCTAGTCTCATGGTGGTGTCCTTGTATGTTACACATTGGGAAGTTCACATGGCTGTACAGTAGTGTAAAACAAAACCAAACCTAGTAATATTAGATCAGGTAACTTATATAATGGACTGAAGGAAAAACGGTCTTATTTCTGCAGCATCCTCTCTATTTTTTCTCATACCCATGCTACATTACTTTTACAAGTCCATTTTTTTGTATCTTTATTCAATGGTTGGTTCATATTCACTGCTAGTTGCAAATTGAGCTTTTGCTCCCACATGTCTGCCAGTACGTGAACTGAAAATAACTAATGATTCATGAAAATTTTGAGTTGAATCTTAGATAGGTATCAAAACTATTAATTTTGATCACTGTAGACTGAGGCCTGAAAATTCAAGTGATATATGTCTATGCTTACATGATAAGATAGTGGTGATGTTGGATCAAAAAATTAGGTTTGTTGGCTATTCTTTCCAATATGATACATTTAAATTTTAAAATTATTCTGAGGTTTGACTAATTCTAAATTTAAAGGATTGTTGTCTTTCGATGGCATTTGAGGAATTAATCTACTCAGTTTATTTTTATAAAGTTTAACTGAGGTTAACAGTCATTATCTGTTTTAGACATTTCAAGTGGAAATAAGTCTTCCCAGGTGGCTTAGTGGTAAAGAACCCACCTGCCAATGCAGGAGACATGAGTTCCATTCCTGGATCAGGAAGATCTCCTGGAGGAGGGTGTAGTAACCCACTCCAATATTCTTGCCCGGAAAATCCCAAGGACAGAGAAGCCTGATGGGCTACAGTCTAGGGGTCACAAAAAGCTGGACATGACTTAGTGACTGAGCACTCACCCAGTGAAAATAGGACTATCTGTGCACAGATGAGACCTGGTGTCTTATGCAAGCAGAGTAGATTTCCTTCTCTGGAATAGTCTTATTTCAGGACCGATCCCATTTGAACTGGGTGGGAATTCTCTGATCACCTTAGAAATCATAAGTGAAGCAAAATAATTCGGAGAAAAATACTGGGATTAAATTCACGCTGAGAGGTAAATGATCCTCTTTGGACAGTAGATTTTTCTAAGTTGAAGTCTCAAGGTCCTGATGAAGTAATAGCACAATGGAAAATGGAAAAGGACGTTGAGAAGGTGGGGAGAGCTTGGTTTCACCCTGAGTTTATCCCTACTCCAAGTATATTTGCCAGGCCCTGTGGTCTGTCTGGACTCTGGACGAATGCCATGCCCTGACTACGCACAGGCAAGCACTCTGGTCCTCCTTTGAAATCAGAATCTGTATGTGATTCAAGGCTCAGGGCTTCCTCTGTCTTTCTCCCATTTCTCTTCCCTTGATCCCTTGGCAGGGGTGCCAGTCCACTCACAGTTTGACTGCACTTGAGAGAAGCCTGGGTTTGGTGTATTTATTTTGTGGGAATTCACTTCTCTTTTCGATGACTCGTCACCCTGCCAAGATGCCTGCAGACTTGGCCTTTTTCCTTCTATTCAGATGCTGGAACTTCCAGTAAATTAAAGGGGAAGAATGAACATAAAACCTTTCTGTTATCAGCTTTGATTTTTGTGCCCTGTCCTTTTCATGACCTTGGAAAAGGCAGGATAAATAATTTGGTGAGATATTCCAAGGGATCTGGATAAAGATCAAGTGCAAAGTCAGGTGTGTGCCCAGTCACCTAAATCATCACTTTAAGGGCTGATGGTGTTGTAGGGAAGATATGCCAGAATCTCCGAGCACCTTCTCAGATATCCTGGGCTTGGCAGCCTCCGGTGTAGAGTCACCTGTGCAACATTTCCTGGGAGAGGGCTACCTCAGTCAGTTTATCACCAAGGATCGATCTGTACTCAGAAGTAGCAAAGATATTCCCATGATTCCCATCGACCAGGGAGAGGGTATGAGAGGTGGGACATGACAGTACTTTTTATCTGGGGGACCAGCAGAATCATGACATGTTGCTACCATCTGCTTGGTCAGTTTTTTAGTACAAAAGAATACCCAAAGAGACTGCTGTCCTGAGCGGTGATAATAATGATCACTCACAAATATGGGGCATGTGTGTGGCATATGTGAACATATTTCATTCTTACAGTGATCCTAGGAGGTAGGTACTGTTAATCACCCTCATAGTAAAAAGTGAAAAGTGAGGCACAGTGTGGTTAAGTGATCTGCCAGGGTCACACAGCAAGAAAGAGTTGGGATTTGAACTCAAGAAGGCTGATGCCAGAGTTTGATCTCTTAACTGCCACTGACATAAGATACCGAGTGAGGTATTCTTAGTGGCCTTTTAAAATTGAAGTACAGTTGATTTATAATATTGTGTTAGTTTCTGGTGTACAGAAAACTGATTGTTACATATATATGTGTGTGCGTGTATGTACCTATGTATGTACATATATATACATATAAAATATTCTCAGTGGCTCTTAAATGAAATATTATTGTATTGGCTTCTTCCTGAAAACAAATGTTTTTTAACCTCGACTTAATTCCAGGTGTAGTAGATACTGCTCCCAGAAACACTTTAATCTTTTCATTTGCCTCCAAACACTTTTCTCCTCAATTAATTTGAAGTAACTGCAGATGGAATAATCTGATGTTAAAAATTCCTTTTTGGAAAAAAATACTTTTCTGATTAAATAAATAGTAACGTCAGTAAAGTAGGTAAGTTTGCTTATTGTCTGCGTTTAAAAATTTTTTGTTTAAATGCATTTTTTCCATCTATAATACTGACAATTAGCATGCAGCTGCGCTTAGTGTAAGCTGGAAATTCATTTAGATTTGCCTCTTTGTCAATTACGTTTTTGCTTAGTCTGATAAAATGCAAGCCGTTGCTTCATATTCACCATTAGGTTCCTAGCTCCCACTTTACATACTAATTTTATGTAAAAGTCAATGCATGTAATTAGCGTCTCATTTCTCCTTCCAATATGATGATGTTTTAAATTAAATCGTTTTAGTGGGAGCAGTGACAAGTATATTTGACTTGTAATTGTCTTTTGTAAGTTTGTTTGTTCTCACTTATCTCAGACTAGAAATCCTGACAATGACATATGTGAGTTTCTTTATTTATAATGGCTAATAGTTTCACTATTTTACTATTATTGTGCCTAAGTTTGTCTTAAAAAAATGCCTAAGTTTAGCTAGCCAGGAATGAGCTGGCTCTTAGGCTGAAGTATGATTATATGAGTAAGGGTGTGTGTGTGTGTGTGTGTGTATGAGTAAGGGTGTGTATATGCATGAATGCATGATTGTGTATCTATTTGTGCAGGTATGTTTATGTATACACACATGCACACACACACTTCAGGGTAGAACATAGATGACACTCCTAATTGTTTACTTTCAACATGGCCTTTATATGTTTGAAAAAATCATGAAGCTCAATAAGGAAAGTTGAATTGCAGGTCTATTTCTGCAAGTGATTCATCTTGAGACTTGGCCTCATTCTCCTGATACTGCCTCTTTCTACCCAGTTTTACAGTGTTTATATTCCACTGTAGGTGTGAGGATGTGGTAAGGATAAATGAAGGAGGAACATTTAAAACCTTTGAACTCTTAGGAGAAAGATGTAGTATTATATACAACATGATATATAAATCCCAAGCCCTGATTGATTGACTGGTCGTTATTTGATGCTCAAGCATCAGGAATGTGTGTTGAAGAATAGGTGCTCCCCTCCCCCACACTTTTAAATAGACTTATTATTAGTGCAGTTTTAAGTTGGGGGCAAAACTGAGCAGAAAGTACAGAGTTTTCCCATATCCTGGGGAACTCCTGGTAGCTCAGCTGGTAAAGAATCCACCTGGAATGCAGGAGACCCTGGTTTGATTCCTGGGTTGGGAAGATCCCCTGAAGAAGGGAAAGGCTACCCACTCCAGTATTCTGGCCTGGAGAATTGCATGGACTGTATAGTCTCTGGGGTCGTAAAAAATCGGACACAAATGAGCAGCTTTCCCTTCCCATATCCCCCTGCATCCACCCATGAACAGCCTTTCCCATTATCACCAGAGGGGTACGTTTGTTACAGTCACTGAGCTGACATTGACAGACCGTTATCATCCCAAGTCCATAGTTTACACAAGGGCTCACTCTTGATATTGTACATTTTGTGGGTTTGGACAAAGAAATAATGATGTGTATCCATGACTGTGGTATCATACAGGATAGTTTCACTGCCCTAAGAATCCTCTCTAATCCGCTTATTCATCCCTCCATGCCTCAATCCCTGCATCCATTGACCTTTTTACTGCCTCAGTAACATCCTTTAATGTCTTGTGTGAATGTAAGAGCCAGAGTTTCCTTTAAGCAATAGGGTAGAAACATGCAAGTGTGCTGTCTTCTGGATACGAGTAAGTTAATATGTACGTGACATCTGCATGTATTAGAAACAAGTTGCTGGGTTCCTGGGCTCCCAAGCTGTGACATGCCCCTACCCACCTTCCCTCCCTGGCCCCACCATGGACACTGCTTGATTCCACATCCCCAGCCTAAGGGCTTTTCCCAAGGCCCCATCAGAATTAACCTCTCAGGAATAAACCTATACTTCACCCCAAAGTCAGGAAATCTCTCCAGTCATGATTTCCAGGGCCCCCACCTCTCTTGGCAACTTTCCCCCGACATGTTGTCATCATCTATCAGTACTTTTCCCGTCTAATTTACTACCTGACTCTATGCCTCTCTCTGCTCTATTTAAAGATTTTTTTAATTTAAGTTTTGAAAAACTGTAAAACGTGCCTGTCTAAAATCCCCATGTGGTCAATAGTTCACTAGTTTTTTGAATATCCGTCCTCTCAGAGACACCAGTGTTTGTCGAGAATATGCTTATCATTTGCCTATAAGTTAACGTTCCTTGCTCACACATTGGCACTGTGCTTTACACGCTTAACCATATACCATAGCATGAGTCTAGAGCCGCTGCAGCCTTTTTCCTAACCTCAGAGTATCCCTTACACCATGAGCCATTTTTTAATTTAACCAGTCTTTATCTCTGGGCCTCTGGGTTGTGTGCGATCCTTTGTTATTAGAAGCGGTTTTGACGGGAATATCCTTGATGTTAAGTTTTCCACTTGTGTAGGGGAACATGCACAGGATCAATTCCTAGAAGTAATATTGCGGGAGAGAGAAGTACAGGCATTAAACTTCTAAGAGCTATTGGAAAATTTCTCTTCATAGAAGTGGTACCAGTTTGTCCTCCCCGTTAGTAATGTATGAGAGTGGCTGTTTTTCTACGAGGCAGTGTGTTACCAAATGTTTTGTCATTTGCCAATCTGTTAAGAAAAGCGTGTACCCTCTTATAGTTTTAAATTTCATCTTTCCATATCTATTTTTTTCTCCATAGCTTTTGTCCATGTCCAGGTTGGGGTCTTTTTTTTTCTAATTGACTTCTAGGATTTTTTTTTTTTTTTTAAGATATTAGCCCTTCGTGATACTAATTTCAAGTATGTGTTTTTCCAGATTGTCCTTTAGTGATTTTGTTTATTGTGTTTGTTTTTTTTGGGGGGTCCCAGATTTAACAAAATTATGTAATCAAAATGGATCAATCTTTTCATTTATGGCTTGAATTTCATGCTTCTTGTCCTCTGGACTCAGACTATAAAATTGTTGCTCTCCTTTTCTTCTAATGTTTTTATGTTTTAATTAAAAATATTCTCATGGAAGTTGTATAATATTTGAAGAGAGGCTTCAGTTGTATTTTTTGCAGGATGCCTGCCTCATTTTTAAGAGTTTTAGTTTTGAAATTAATTTGGACTTAATAGAAGTGTCACAGAGATGGCAGGTTCCCATATACCCTGGACCCAGCTTCCCACGAGGGACCATCTTGCACAGCCAAGGCACAATTATCAAAGTAAAAACTAACGAGAACAATACTGGCAACTAAATTACGGGCTTTATTTGGCTTCCATTGCTTTCTCCGCCATTGGCCCTTTGGTGTTGCTGTTTCAGAATCACGCATTGCACTTATCTTCATTATTTTTTTTGAAAAATCTTTAAAAAATTGTATTGGCATATAGTTGCCTTACAGTTGTTGCGTTAGTTTCTGCTGTACAGCAGAGTGAATCAGCTACATGTTTACATACATCCCCTCTTTTTTGAGTTTCCAAACATTGCATTTAGCTATCCTGCCTTCTCCATCTCCTCCAAGCTCTGACAGTTCTTAAGTCTTTGTCTTTAATGACTTGACACTTGGAGGAGTACTGGTCAGTTATTTTGTAAAGTGTCCCTCAACTTGGGGGTGTTCACCTGGCGATTAGGTTGAAATTATGCATTTGTGGCAAGGATGCCCCAGAAGTGAAGCTGTGTCCTCCTTGGGGCATCGTTTCAGGAGTGTGTGATGTGGCCGTGCCTTGTTGCTGGTGAGGTTAACCTGTTGGTTAAGGAGTGTCTGCCACTTATCTTCACTCTAAAGTTACTCTTTTCCCCTTTGTAATTAATAAGTATTTTGAGGAGGAACTTTGTGGTGTTTAAAATAACTTTTGCCTCTGAATGTTGGTGTTTCTTGCTGGATTTTGCCTGTACCAATGATTATCAAGGTGTTCAAAGAGTGACTTTCTGTTTTCCTCTTGACTTGCCTCACCTTTAAGCACTTCCTTCACTTTCTTGTCTTTGCATTATCTACTGCGACATCATCAACTCCATCATTTTTACCACTCTTTTAAGGCCAGTTAGCCCCAGACCTTTCTTCATCACTTCAGTTACCTGGGTATATTCACCCTACTTGCGGTGGTTCTGTCGCTACGTCCTGTCGGATTCTTTGCGACCCCGTGGGCTGCAGCACGCCAGGCTTTGCTGTTCTTCACTGTCTCCCAGAGTTTGTTCAGACTCATGTCTGTTGAATCGATGATGCTGTCCCACCATCTCATCCCATCGCCTCCTTCTGCCTTCAATCTTTCCCAGCATCAGGGTCTTTTCCAGTGCGTCGGCTCTGTGTCAGGTGTTCCTCTAATCCTGAGTCCTTTCATCGTGTCACATACAGATGTAATCCCATTCTTTAAGGTTATTCGGAATTGCACCTTCTTCTTATCTCTGGATCCTGTTAAATGGTGTCACCGTCTAACTCAACATCACCCTTGGCTTTGCCTTTTCTTCATCCCACAGATCCAAGCTGTCGTCATTTACTGTTCGTCCTTAAGACACCTCTTCAGTTTGCTTGTTCCTTTTTTAGCACCATTATTACAGTTTTTGAGTTCTCAATACTGTTTTAAAAATGTATTTTTTTAAACTGATGGAGTAACACATTTTTATGCAGTGAGCATTATAGAAAGCTTTGGAAGATGCAAAAAAGTTTTTAAAAAAGTAAATAATAGCTCCTCATATTCCTGCCACTGACTTCTGTCATCTCTTCCCTGTACTGTTAGGCTCCTAAGCTAAAAACAGACATCTTAGTTTTTCTTTTTCAGTTTGTTTTCTCTTTTCTTTTTATAGCATCTGTATTTGCCCCTGCTTTCCATTACTGTTACAACCTCTCTTTATTTCTTTCTTAGCGAATAATTGCTTTACAATGTTAGTTTCTGCTGTACAACAAAGTGAATCAGTGACACACACACACACACACACACCGTCTCTCTTGAGCCTCCCTCCCACCCCCCATCCCAACCCTCCGGTCATCACAGAGCCTGGAGCTGAGTTCCCTGTGCCCTACAGCAGCGTCCTGCTGGCCATCTCTTTTGCACATGGTGCTGTGCATATGTTAGTCCTCATCTCCCAGTTGGCCCCTCCCTCCCATGTCCCCTCTGTGTCCACATGTCCTTTCTCTGTGTCTGTGCCTCTATTCCTGCCCTGTAGACAGGCTTATCAGTATCATTTCCCTAGATTCCACATGTATGCGTTCATATACAATATATGGTTTTCTCTTCCTGACTGACTTCACTCTGTATGAGTCTCTAATTCTATCCACACCTCTGCAAATGACCCAATTTTGTGCACTTTTATGGCTGAGAAATATTCCACTGTATGTATGTACCACATCTTCCATATCCATCTTAGGCGAGGTCCTTTAGGACGCGTGTCCCACACAGCAGGCTTCAAGCCAGTTTTCTTGCCTAGACGCCAGGCTACAGGCAAAGCATTTTCTGTCGCTCTTTGCTTCTTGTGCACAGAGGATACAGCCCACAATCTTTCTCATGTTTCTCTCTGTGGCTCCTACGCTTCCGTCTATTCTGGCTTGTCTCCCGTGACCCACTGATCTGGGCTGCTCTCTTTCCTCCTGCTCCCCCACCTCTGGGCCTCCCCGCTCTCTGTGAGGACGGCACTGGTGGGTGCCCTCCTGTGGGTGCGCGGCTGTGCCATGGTTAAGCTGGGGGTGGCCCTGAGCAAACTGACTCACTCCTTGCATGTCCACGCGCCCTGGGAGAAGAGGTCTGTTCGTTCTTAGCTCATCGAGTCATGGTGAGGATTGCAGGTTGCATCGCATGGGCTTCAACAGGATCTGCTGATGGCAAACACTTAACCTGTTCTATTAGCCTCTCCCCACTTGACCCCTCAGCCAACAGACACGCAGATCTCTCAGTCTGAACAATCCTTGGCTTCGTCCTGCTTACCTCTCAACCACAAGCTCTTCCTCCATGAGAAATATCTGCTTTTGCTATCTCTACTTCCTCAACTTCCAGTCATACCTCAGCTCCTTAGTTAGCATCATTACACCTATTTGTTTTGTATCAGTGTTTCTGGACATCAGGGAGCTTGTTGGAGTCCTCAGTGTTAGCATGGTGGTGGCAAGAACGCAATAAATATCACTGAAAGAAAGAGGAAAGAGAGGCCCAGTGGGTAAATAAATGAATGAGAGCAACCTGGCATCACTGCCCGACTGAAATGGCCATTATGAGGCCACATGTGGCTTCCTCGTGGCCCGGCTGGTGGTCTGTTAGGAAACCTCATTTTCTCTGCTGTTGCTGGAGCGTCAGATGCTGATGTCTGGGTCTCTCCCAGCCACATCCTCACCACCCCCTTGGTTGCCATGGCTCCAGGCACCTGATTTCTAAGCTCCCTTCAACGGCCCCTCCGTCTCTGATCGCTCTCTCAGTGCTGGCGTTGCCCTGGACTTCACCCTGGCCAGCTGGGTGGGGTCTCTGAACATTTTCTTTAGTTCCCATAGCTGCAACTACCCCATGCATCCCTTTCTCATACCCTGGATCTATATTTCTAATTTCTTGCTGGAAAATCTCCAACCAGTTGGCTCCTAGGAACTTCACGTTTGATTTGTGCACAACCAAATTCATTTTATTCCTTACCATCTAACCCAGACGTGTTTCCCTTCTCATTTGATCTATTGTAATATATGGGGAGTTGGCCAAAATAGAAGTTTCAATGGCATCAATGAGGCTAGCATCCAGTCAATTGCCAGTTCTTCAATCCAATCAGTTGATTCTGTCTGCTAAGTACTCCTCATGGCAGTTGTTCCTCTCTGTTCCTAATGGGGATGTGTAAAGTTTAGCTCTCCAGCTTCTCGCTTGGGCTAGTAGAATAGTTTTCTGAAAGGCATCTTGACTCCTATCTTCCCATGTCCTACCTGCAGCTCTGCCTCCACACTACAGCCAGTGTGGTCTTTCTAAAAACCTGGGTCTGGGGGACTTCCCTGGAAGTCCAGTGGTTAGGACTGGGCCTTCCAGTCCAGGGGTGCAGGTTCTATCCCTGAAAGAACATAAACAACAGAACCAGTATCGTAACAAATTCAGTAAAGACTTTAAAATAAAATAAAACCTCAATTCTGATCATGCATAAAAACTTTGGTGCTATAGCCTACTGTAGTCTTAGCTTAACTTGTTTGTCCCTGGAATGAGTTTTATATTAGTTTTTGAGAAAGACAGGTTAATATCCAACAGACGATCCCCTTTACTGTACTGTTCAGTAGAGCATATTATTATTTTATTTTTATCTGAAGTGCTGTCTTCTTTTCTGCTAATGAGAATCTCACCCTCACTTCCAGGGCCAGCAGGAATTCCATTTTTTCTTTATTGATCACACAGTGGGAAGTGGGAAATGATTTCTTTCTCTTCTGGATTAGGGTTGCCTGGACCACTTCTCTACCAATTATCACTTATTGTCTTGTGGTGGAAAATTTTCATATGAACATCTTGCTCGCAAAGCTCTTTGAAGATAAGGTTATAACTTAAAATTCTTTTCAGGTATTATGCCCATCATTGAGAATTTAGGAGGCTGCTTAAAATTTTTTGATGTCATGGCTAATGCTGCTTGTATCTGTTGCAGTGTGGTTATTTGTTGCTCTGTTATTTACTTAGGAAAAATTTTTAGCGATGAGAATATTTTCATGGTTCCAAATATAGTTTGCCATGTTGCTTTCCAAAAGGGTTGATATCAATTTATAGTGTCCCTAGTGGCATTTTCTATATTTTGTTTTTATTCTTTGTCATATATTTTAGTACCTTGCATTTTTATAAATTATAAAAGGCTGTGCATAGCATATTAACCCACTGTTGTATTATAGGTCATCAGTTTGTTTTCCCCTTTTTATTTTAGCTTCTCTAGTTTTCAGGTATATCAGTTTTAAATTAAAAAAAATGTGTCCCTCAATTTTTCCTTTATGTTATTTTTTTTTTTTTTTGCTGCTTTATATTTGAGAAGTTGACATTTTCCATAGACCTGATATATACATTCACATTTCATTTTCAGTAAGCTTATTTTTATGTACTATCATATTATGAAAGACTCCCATGGAAGAATGATCTGTCAGTGCCTTTGGGAATCTTTTTTCTTGCCTTTGATAGCACTGTCAAAATCATCTTCTTAAGCCAGCACCTTCCAGGTAGATTATGAGATGTTTTTGTGTACATCTGAGATAGGTTTATAAAATATAATATCCAGAAGGCACTTTATGATATTATATTTCATAAATTATGTACTTCATGTAATTTAACTCAGTTCAACTTCAGAGATTTCAATATACAGTTGAATCTGTCCCAGATTTTACTGTAATTCACAATAGTGAATTTTCATTTCCAGAGTTTTCAATAAGGAAGTTTTTACTCTGGAAAAATGGCATGCATTACACAAAGCCCTCACTTAGTATACTTTTGAACATACCACATTAGAGCTTAAAGGAATCCTAAAGGAGATGGCAAGCAGCTTAAATAATGTGAAAAATGGAGATTAGGTCATTTTCAGACTGAGGTCAAGTGATGTCATAGATGGAATTTACAAGTCTCAACCCTGAGCCAGTGAAAAACCTCTACCAATAAGGAAAAACAGGGCAAACATCTAGTATCTCCTAATATGGACTCTTATGGAGAAAGACCTTCCTAGATGACTTCAGTTACCCATATTACTGTAAGTTGTCCATTGTGACTTTGAGAATTTCTCTTATGTGCAAATTCTTTAATCTTATAATGGGAGCCAGTGGCCAAGTAGCATTAACTTTGCAGATTTTTTACTAATAAATTTTGTTAGAGAAAATTTATTTCCATACTTTAAAGAATTGCAAAATATAATAATTTTAAAACTCATGTGTGATTCTTTTTTTGTTTTTTGAAAACAAACAAGGACTCTTTGGTACCTTTACGATAATCTAATATGCTTAGACAGAAATTATTCTGTTTTCCAAAGTCCCAAAATGTATACGACTTTCAGGGAAAAGTTACTGTGTTCTGATATTTTAGGAGATATTGGTCAGATCCAAACATAATTTAATGCTTCATTTCCTTACTTTTTTTTTTTGTTTAACTGTTGTTTTCTTTCTTTGCTTAACAGAAAATATTTGTTTTTTGGGCCTTTAAAAATATGAGAGCTGTTCAGATGGATGCTGCTTCTGCAGTTCCCTTATATTTATCACCAAACACTGAGTAGAGTTCTCTGTGCTACACAGTAGGTCCTTGTTGGTTGTCCGTTTTATATATAGTAATGTGTGTATGTTGATGTTCACTCTTGCTGCCTCCTGTTGGACCACTTCTAATTTACCTTGATTCATGGACCTAACATTCCAGGTTCCTATGCGATAATGCTCTTTATAGCCTCGGACTTAACTTCCATCACCAGTGATATCCACACCTGGGTGTTGTTTTTGCTTTGGCTCTGTCTCTTCATTCTTTCCGGAGTTATTTCTCCACTCTTCTCCAGTAGCGTATTGGGCACCTACCAACTTGGGAAGTTCATCTTTCAATGTCCTATCTTTTTGCCCTTTCATACTGTTCATGGACTTCTCAAGGCAAGACTACTGAAGTGGCTTGCCATTCCCTTCTCCAGTGGACCACATTTTGTCAAAACTCTCCACCATGACCCATCTGTCTTGGGTTGGCCCTACAAGATGTGGCTCATAGTTTCATTGAGTTAGACAAGGCTGTGGTCCATCTAATAAGTTTGATAAGTTTTCTGTGATTGTGGTTTTCTTTCTGTCCATTCTCTGATGGATAAGGATAAGAGGCTTATGGAAGCTTCCTGATGGGAGAGGCTGACTGAGGGGGACACTGGGTCTGATGGGCGGGGCCATGCTCAGTAAATCTTTAATCCAATTTTCTGGTGATGGGCGGGACTGTGTTCCCTCCCTGTTGTTTGACCTCAGACCCAACTATGGTGGAGGTGATGAAGACAATGGCGACCTCCTTCAAAAGGTCCCATGAGGGCACTGGTACACTCAGCACCCCCGACCCCGTAGCAGGCCACTGCCAACCCATGCCTCCACCGGAGACTCCTGTATACTCACAGGCAAGTCTGGGTCAGTCTCTTGTGGGGTCACTGCTCTTACATCTACTACTGTGGGCAAGAGTCTCTTAGAAGAAATGGAGTGGCCCTCATAGTCAACAAAAGAGTCCAAAATGCAGTCTCAAAAATGACAGAATGGTCTCTGTTCATTTCCAAGGCAAACCATTCAGTATCACAATAATCCAAGTCTGTGCCCCAACCAGTAATGCCGAAGAAGCTGACTTTGATTGGTTCTATGATGACTTACAAGACCTTCTAGAGTAACACCAAAAAAAGGTATCCTTTTCATCATGGGGACTGGAATGCAAAAGTAGGAAGTCAAGAAACACCTGGAGTAACAGGCAAGTTTGATCTTGGAGTACAGAATGAAGAAAGGCAAAGGCTAATAGAGTTTTTCCAAGAGAACACACTGGTCATAGCAACACCCTCTTCCAACAACACAAGAGAAGATTCTACACATGAACATCACCAGATGGTCAATACCAAAATCAGATTGATTATATACTTTGCAGCCAAAGATGGAGAAGCTCTATATAGTCAGCAAAAACAAGACTGGGAGCTGACTGTGGCTCAGATCATGAACTCCTTGTTGCCCAATTCATACTTAAATTGAAGAAAGTAGGGAAAACCACTAGACCATTCAGGTATGACCTGAATCAAATCCCTTACGATTATACAGTGAGAGTGACAAATAGATTCAAGGGATTAGATCTGATAGACAGAGTGCCTGAAGAACTATGGACAGAGGTTCATGGCATTGTACAGGAGGCGGATGGTGATCAAAGACCATCCCCAAGAAAAAGAAATGCAAAAGGCCAAATGGTTGTCTGAGGAGGCCTCACAAATAGCTGAGAAAAGAAGAGAAGCGAAAGGCAAAGGAGAAAAGGAAAGATACATCCATCTGAATGCAGAGTTCCAAAGAATAGTAAGGAGTGATAAGAAAGCCTTCCTCAGTGATCAGTGCAAAGAAATAGAGGAAAACAATAGAATGGTAAAGACTAGAGATCTCTTCAAGAAAATTAGAGATACCAAGGGAACATTTCATGCAAAGATGGGCTCAATAAAGGACAGAAATTATATGGACCTAACAGAAGCAGAAGATATTAAGAAGAGATGGCAAGAATACACAGAAGAACTGTACAAAAAAGATCTTCACGACCCAGATAATCACGATGGTGTGATCACTGACCTAGAGCCAGACATCCTAGAATGTGAAGTCAAGTGGGCCTTAGAAATCATCACTACGAACAAAGCTAGTGGAGGTGATGGAATTCCAGTTGAGCTGTTTCAAATCCTGAAAGATGATGCTGTGAAAGTGCTACACTCAATCTGCCAGCAAATTTGGAAAACTCAGCAGTGGCCACAGGCCAGAAAAGGTCAGTTTTCAGTCCAATCCCAAACAAAGGCAATGCCAAAGAATGCTCAAACTACTGCACAGTTGCACTCATCTCACACGCTAGTAAAGTAATGCTCAAAATTCTCCAAGCCAGGCTTCAGCAATATGTGAACCGTGAACTTCCTGATGTTCAAGCTGGTTTTAGAAAAGGCAGAGGGACCAGAGATCAAATTACCAACATCCGCTGGATCATAGAAAAAGCAAGAGAGTTCCAGAAAAACGTCTATTTCTGCTTTATTGACTATGCCAAAGCCTTTGACTGTGTGGATCACAATAAACTGTGGAAAATTCTGCAAGAGATGGCAATACCAGACCACCTGATCTGCCTCTTGAGAAATTTGTATGCAGGTCAGGAAGCAACAGTTAGAACTGGACATGGAACAACAGACTGGTTCCAAATAGGAAAAGGAGTTCGTCAAGGCTGTATATTGTCACCCTGTGTATTTAACTTATATGCAGAGTACATCATGAGAAACACTGGACTGGAAGAAACACAAGCTGGAATCAAGATTGCAGGGAGAAATATCAATAACCTCAGATACGCAGATGACACCACCCTTATGGCAGAAAGTGAAGAGGAACTCAAAAGACTCTTGATGAAAGTGAAAGTGGAGAGTGAAAAAGTTGGCTTAAAACTCAACATTCATGGCATCTGGTCCCACCACTTCATGGGAAATAGATGGGGAAACAGTGGAAACAGTGTCAGACTTTATTTTTCTGGGTTCCAAAATCACTGCAGATGGTGACTGCAGCCATGAAATTAAAAGACGCTTACTCCTTGGAAGAAAAGTTATGACCAACCTAGATAGCATATTGAAAAGCAGAGACATTACTTTGCCAACAAAGGTTCGTCTAGTCAAGGCTATGGTTTTTCCTGTGGTCATGTATGGATGTGAAAGTTGGACTGTGAAGAAGGCTGAGCACCGAAGAATTGATGCTTTTGAACTGTGGTGTTGGAGAAGACCCTTGAGAGTCCCTTGGACTGCAAGGAGATCCAACCAGTCCATTCTGAAGGAGATCAGCCCTGAGATTTCTTTGGAAGGAATGATGCTAAAGCTGAAACTCCAGTACTTTGGCCACCTCATGTGAAGAGTTGACTCATTGGAAAAGACTCTGATGCTGGGAGGGATTGGGGGCAGGAGGAGAAGGAGACGACAGAGGATGAGATGGCTGGATGGCATAACTGACTCGATGGACATGAGTCTTGAGTGAACTCTGGGAGTTGTTGATGGATAGGGAGGCCTGGCGTGCTGTGATTCATGGGGTCGCAAAGAGTCGGACACGACTGAGCGACTGATCTGATCTGAACAGAAGTAGAAGATATTAAGAAGAGGTGGCAAGAATACACAGAAGAACTGTACAAAAAAGAGCTTCATGACCCAGATAACCATGATGGTATGATCGTTCACCTCGAGCCAGACATCTTGGAATGTGAAGTCAAGTGGGCTTTAGGAAGCATCACTATGAACAAAGCTAGTGGAGGTGATGGAATTCCAGTTGAGCTATTTCACATCCTAAAAGATGGTGCTGTGAAAGTGTTGCACTCAGTATGCCAGCAAATTTGGAAAACTCAGCAGTGCCCACAGGACTGAAAAATGTGAGTTTTCACTCCAAGCTCAAAAGGCAATGCCAGTGAATGTTCAAACTATTGCACAGTTGCACTCATCCCACATGCTAGCAAAGTAGTGCTCAAAATTCTCCAAGTCCGGCTTCAGTAGTACGTGAACTGTGAACTTCCAGATGTTCAAGCTGGATTTGGAAAAGGCAGATGAACCAGAGATCAAATTGCCAACATCACAGAAAAAGCAAGAGAATTCCAGAAAAACATATACTTCTACTTTATTATCAAAGCCTTTGACTGTGTGGATCACAACAAACTGTGCAAAATTCTGAAAGAGATGGGAACACCAGACTATCTGACCTGCCTCCTGAGAAATCTGTATGCAGGTCAAGAAGCAATAGTTAGAACCAGACATAGAACAACAGAGTGGTTCCAAATTGGGAAGGACATACATGAAAGCTGTATATTGTCACCCTGCTTATTTAGCTTCTATGCAGATTATATCATGCAAAGTGCCAGGCTGGATGAAGTACAAGCTGGAATCAAGATTTCCGGGAGAAATATCAATAACCTCAGATATGCAGATGGTACCACCCTTATGGCAGAAAGCAAAGAGTAACTAAAAAGCCTGTTGATGGAATGAAAGAGGAGAGTGAAAAAGCTGGCTTAAAACTCAACATTCAAAAAACAAAGATCATGGAATCTGATCCCATCTCTTCATGACAAATAGATGAGGAAAATGGAAACAGTGAGAGACTTTATTTTGGGGGGCTCCAATATCACTGCAGATGGTGACTGCACCATGAAATTAAGACACTTGCCCCTTGGAAGAAAAGCTATGACTAACTTAGACAGCATGTTAATAAGCAGAGACGTTACTTTGCCAACAAAGGTCTGTCTAGTCAAAGCTATGGTTTTTCCAGTAGTCATGTAGGAATGTGAGAGTTGGACTGTAAAGAAAACTGAGGGCTAAAGAATTGAAGCTTTTGAACTGTGGTGGTGAAAAAGACTCTTGAGAGTCACTTGGACTGCAAGGAAATCAAATCAGTCAATCCTAAAGGAAATCAGTCCTGAATATTTATTGGAAGGACTGATGCTGAAGCTCCAATGCTTTGTCTACCTGTAGTCAGCCAGGTTCCTCTATGAGATTTCCCAGGTAAGAATACTGGACTGGTTTGCCATCTCCTTCTCCATGATACCCACATAGATTTTTGAGAAAAGCATAGTTGGAGCCAGTAACAGTCAGCTCAGTGACCGCTGCTGCTGCTGCTAAGTCGCTTCAGTCATGTCCGACTCTGTGTGACCCCATAGACGGCAGCCCACCAGCCTCCCCTGGCCCTGGGATTCTCCAGGCAAGAGCACTGGAGTGGGTTGCTATTTCCTTCTCCAGTGCTCAGTGACTAGAAACGTGGTTTACTAAATTTGTACTATTTGTACCACTACTAGAGAGACATAATGCATAAACACACATTGGAGTATGTTTTAAAAACATTGGCAAAGTAAATGTTTGATAACATGCGTAATTGTGCTTTTCTATTTTTGAAACACTGGTTCAGTTATTTTTATGTGAATACCTATTCCATGGCCTTGGATGCTTGCACTGTTAATTTAAAAATAGGACAAGGATTTAGATAAAAGTAAATGGGCTGTGTAGGATTAGCCCTAGCTTACTTTACCTGCAATTAGGAAGGCTTTTTAGCATTTTTACATATTCCCAGTTACAAAGACTTACCCAGAAAAAAAGGCCATTATGAAATCTTTAATTTCAAAATGCTCTGACCTAAGTTTATGAAAATATAAGTAGAATTAGTCATTTTATAATTTGTCATTGCTTGGTATGTGTGTTACCTTTTTATGTGATCCGTATCTATTTAATAGTCTGAGTGTGCATAGTTCTTTTATTCATTAAACAAACATCAGGTACCCCAAGGTGCCAGGCGCTGGTCTGTCCTGTGTGCTGGGCATGTATCAGTGGACAAGGCAGCAGAAGACCCTGCCAAAAAAAAGAAAAACTTTGAGTATCTTCATTAAATGAGTTTCTGTTAAGGAATCATTTTTAATAAAAATTTAACTTTATACATTTATTTTTTCAGCTTTGTTGGGTTATGATTGACAAAATTGTAAGATATATACAGTGTATCTTATGACAGTTTTACACATATGTAAAATGTGTGTGTATATATACACACACACACGTATGTGTATATCTATGTGTGTGTGTGTGTGTGTGTGTATATGAAGGATTCCTCCTATCTAATTGACGCATTCATCACCTCAAATATTTTTCTTAGTGTGAACTTTGAAGTTCTATTCTCTTATTGAATTTTGATTATACTACATGGTGTTGGGGCTTCCCTGGTAGCTCACCTGGTAAAGAATCCACCCACAAAGCAGGAGACCCCGATTCGATTCCTGGGTCAGGAAGATCCGCTGGAGAAAGGATCAGCTACCCACTTCAGTGTTCTTGAGCTTTCCTGGTGCCTTGGCTGCTAAAGAATCCGCCTGCAATGCAGGAGACCTGGGTTTGATCCCCGGGCTGGGAAAATCCCCTGGAGAAGGGAACGGCTACCCACTCCAGTATTCTGGCCTGGAGAATTCCATGGACTTTAGTCCATGGGTTCGCAGTGTTATAAAGTGTAGTCATCATGCTGTACATTAGATCCTCAGATCTTTTTCATCTTATGTAATTATTTTAAAATCAGTTTATAAAGTTTATACGTTGACCACCCTCAAAATGTTTTATCTGTAAACAAGTATGATGTGTGTGTGGATCACTGTGCATGGTTCTGTGAATATGGAAGAAAAGGAATGGAAGTATTCTGCTTGTTATTGAAATTTTTCTTAACTTTACAAAATGTTAAGCAAACACTCCCATCAAACTTATAAATTACACAGCTATTCTAAGAAGCTGTTTTCTGATCCATTTTCTGTTTTTAAATTTTCTCAGGTGGCGAATGTCAGTGCCTCTGATTTTGAAGTTTTCTCCTAATATAAATATACCTAAATCCCCCCAAATACTTTCTATCTTGAATTCAATTTCATGTGTCTCCAAGGGCTGTTCAACATCGATATTTCTGTCACCAAACTGAAGATGAAGAAAGGGAGAAAAGATTATTTCTCCCCTCTTGAATACCAATCTGTTGCTGACAGAGCTAGATTAGAAGTCAGAAATCCTTTTTCATTAATTATTAATCATGGTCCCATTGTTTAAAAAGTCACAAGTCATGCTCGCTTCCGAGTATCAAGAGAACAGGAAAATTCAGAGAGTGGGACAGAGGGAATGAGTTTAGCTGAGTGTAAATTTCAATATGTCCCTCTCCTCCTTAGGAGAGAGTTATGTGTGTGGCTCAATCGAACCCTTCAAGAAGCTGGAATACACCAAGAATGTGAACCCCAACTGGTCGGTGAATGTCAAGACCACCTCGGCTTCGCGGGCGGTGTCCTCTCTGGCCACTGCCAAAGGGAGCCCTTCAGAGGTGCGGGAGAATAAGGATTTCATTCGGCCCAAGCTGGTCACCATCATCAGAAGTGGGGTGAAGCCACGGAAAGCCGTCCGGATTCTCCTCAACAAGAAGACTGCTCACTCCTTTGAGCAGGTTCTTACCGACATCACTGACGCCATCAAGCTGGACTCGGGAGTCGTGAAACGTCTCTACACCCTGGATGGGAAGCAGGTACGTGGTGGTGGGGGGTGACAGTGGTATGGCCTTGACTTTATGGGCAAGAACCAGGGAGTTGGGGGGTTTGTGTGGCATTGAATGGGGACGCGAGATGTACATTCTACTGATATTGATGGGCTTGAGTCATCTAGACAGCAGATAACATAGCTGTTGTCCTCCAACCAGTTCAAGGATAGAGTTAACACAGGATTACCTTAGTAATCAAGTACAAATATAGACCTCTGAAGCGTAAATGATTACTCAGAGATTTCTACTTTTCCTATTATTAATTGCTTAACATAGTGGTGCTTTTTCAGCCATCTGTGTTCAGTTTGGTTGTGTAGTTATGTCTTTATCATCACTGTGAGTAGCACTGAAGTGTAGAAGTGAACTCTGACCAGTAGAGAAAAACCCAAGTCCTTTCTTTGACCTCAATGATATTTCATAGTTTTATATCTCAGTAATGTTCATAAGCAAGATTTATTTACAGTTTATGTATTTCTGAGTACATATCTAAGGAATGAAATATTTCCATCTGGATGGCTCTTAAGAGGCATATTTCTAGAATATTATACATCTTTTATTGAAAACATACTTTCTGGAATCAAATGAAAAGAGGGGTTTCTTTAGCTGTGGAATGTACATCGATCGATTTGGGTGAGTGGACATGTTAATGTGCATTGCTCGGATGAACTTAAAGGAAGTCTTGTGTGGACTTTTGCAAGGATTTGACAGAACCGTGATGGTGAGCTAAATAAAGAACACTGATATATGACATACGTACAGAGAAATTTGTTGATCGTTCAAAGTTTACCAGTGTCTTTTTGTTTCAGATTATGATTTTCAGGACACTATCTTTAATTGAAACTTAGTTTTTATCATGGATCTGTCCACATGCGTTTTATAAATTATTTTGAGATATAATTAAAATGATTTGGATAAAGAGTACATAGTAAAAGTCAAAACTAGATTCATAAATTAAAAGATTGATCTTATTAAATAGAAGACTCTTCCAAGTTCTTGAAGGCTAACACATTCAAACTTTATGAATTAGAAATAGATGCAAATACTAGAGAGTGTTAGTCATGAAAAAATTACTCCCCTAGGGATCCATTCAGATGCTCTAAATTATAAATTCATTAGGAGAAAAAAGGAAGATCTGCCAATTGTTCATTTATATTCACCAGTCTTCTGCTTGTCTCATAAAACCTACCCTAAGTGTCATGTGGATAAGGAATCTTAGTGAGAAAATCTCCAGTCGTCTAGATCTAGGAAGGTGTAGCCTGAATGTCACCATGTATCAGGGATCAAAAAGTCCGTGGCTGCCTTGTAAATTATAGCAGCAGTAAGATGGCAAGGTTCACATTTAAACACTTAATCCCTTCCCTTTGTAATGAATTACTCAACTGTCTTGAAGATCTGCATTTTGGTGATTTTTCTCAACATGGGAGTTTACCTGTTTTCATAAAAATAAAATTTAAACAAAGAATACATAATTGATAAATCTTTCTCCCCTCCCCCTGCTTCAGAACTTTGGGGTTCCAATTTGTTACACACTGAATCAAAAAAACAGCTTTAATTATTTATGCTAAATTCTGCCATGAACTGAGCGTTTATTCCAAGAATGAATTCCTAGAAGAGATATCATGATGTTCTCAATAGTCTTCATCTTTTTAGGATTTTTATCTGGTGTCTGTATTTTGTAATAGCTGTTTTGTTAATGCACCAGATGTAGGTCTGATCTCCTGATGTGAGGCAAAGACGATCTACTGACACCGGCTTGTGGTGAAGGGAAGTGTAGCGTTTATTTCAGGGCAAAGCGAGGAGAATAGGCAGCTTGTGCTCAAAAGACCCCAATGCCCCCATGGCATTTAGGGAAGCATTTTTAAAGGCAAAGTAAGGGAGAGGATCTCAGGGTGTGTGATCAGCTCCTGTACACCCCTCTAATTGGTTGGTGGTGAGGTAACAAGTTGGTATTTTGGAAGTTAATGTTGTCAACTTTCTGGTTGCAACTGGTCTGGGGTCTATGTGCTGGTGGTAAGTTTGCAGGTAACTTCTTCAACTAGGTGGGGGCTTTAATGTCTACAAACCAACTCAGGAATATGGTTTAGGATATTATCTATAGTCTTTGAAGAGGGATTGAAGGTTTATGACATTGTTTTATGGCTAAATTATTATTCTTTTGCCCTGCATGACTGCTTTCCTTTGTTTCTGCATTTTCTCACTTTTCTGATTAAATTCTGTTTGGAAACTTGGGGAAGACCTAAGAGGCTAAAGCTTTTCTAAAAGCAAGAGGCAGGGGACATGGGGGTCTCTTCCTGGAAGGCCCTGCAGGGTCCTGCTGGGTTTCAGTTTTTGCTGTAGTTTACATGTAAATAATGGGAAAGAATCCAAAGTTTAATGTTAAAAGACCAGGATTCAAATCCTGGTTCTGCCACAAATTTTTTTTTTTTCCCAAATCACTTAACTTAGCCTCATTATATTCATCAATAAAACATGGATAAAATGATCACCTCTGTTTCACAGAGTGCTGGTGGGATCAACTCTGATAAATAAGTGAAAGCTGTTTTGAACTATAGTAATAACATGCATGCATGCTCGGTCATGTCCAACTCTTTGCAACCCTGTGGACTGTAGCCCTCCAGGCTCCTGTCCATGGGATTTTCCAGGAGAGAATAGTGGAGTGAGTTGCCATTTCCTTCTCCAGGGGAATCTTCCTGACCCAGGAATCAAACCCACATCTCCTGCATTGCAGGTGGATTCTTTACCACTGGGCCACCTGGGAAGCCCATCATAATAGCAACCATAGTTTTATTGAACATTGTTCTAAATGCTTTGCATGCGTTTGGCATGTTTACTGCTAACAGCTCAGTTATTATCCCCATTTAACAGATAAGGCCATTAAGGCACAAAACTTGTTAATAAAAAACAGGTCCAAGGCCAGACAGGTATAAATGGTAGAGCTGGGATCTGAACTAGTTTCTCTCCAGAGCTTGCCCTCATGGCCACTGTAGCACAGCAGATGATAGTAAAACCAGAGATGCAAGTGTACCGAAAACGAATTTCCAAGTGAGTAATCTGTACAAGGAATATCATCTGAGAGTTTTCTGCTATGAATTGTCCCCGCTTCAGTCATCCTGCTGACTCTCGTATCTAGCTCTTTTCTCACGGGGCTGATCCCGGTCACCATTGTGGCCTTGCCTCTGTTGGGGCATGTTCTCTTCAAAGCAGGAGCGGTGAAAAGCTGCAAAGGAATCGGATGATAAAGTGGAAAGAGTGAAAGAGTGGAAGAGTATAAAGACTTTATGCTTGGGTTCCCGTTAGGAACAAAGCTTCCTTCCTCATGGACCCTAGGAGTCTTTAGAATCTTTTTTGTTCAAAAGAGAATCTGCCCCCGCTAGCAGATCTCCCCCCTCCCTTTGTGGGAGGGATTCTTTAACAGCCAAGGCTGTGACCATGGCTTGATAAGCCTCTGAGGAAAAAAGCACTTCCCTCCAAGACTTCCTGTGACGTGATGCTCTGACACAGTAGGGTGGCACCCTGTGCTACCAGGGTCTCAGCCTGCCCACCGTGGCATCGGGGACCACATGCTGTCCATGGGACATCACCCTTAAGATCGCTTGTCTGCCTTTTTTTTTTAATAGTATATCTGAGCCCTTGTATCAAAACCCAATGCCCAGTAAAGCTTTTAAAGGTTTTTGTTTTGGTTTTTTTTTGTAGCAAGGAAATAGAATTGTTTAAATAATTAATACTTTGAGTGCTTTGGATAACGGGTAGAGGGGAAGATATACAAGCAGGAATGGCTTTTCAGATTGCCGTCAGGCAGCCTACAAGTGAATCTGTGGGAAGGAAACTGGGGACTCGGGGATTTCTGACTGTGGAACAGGGTGAGCCCGTGCCCGCTGGTACCCAGGGATGGGCACTGAGAAGCGTGGACCACATGGCCCTCTCACTTGGTCTCCTTGCACATCAGCCTCTTGGCTTTGTTTTAAGCCCCAGCCTATGAGTTCCTTGGCTCAGACTGTAAAGAATCTGCCTCCAATGTGGGAGACCTGGGTTCGAAAGATCCCTGGAGAAGGGAATGGCTACCCATACCAGTATTCTTGCCTGGAGAATTCCATGGACGGAGGAGCCTGGGGGGCTACAGTCTGTGGGTTTCAAAGAGTCGGACACAGCTGAGCGACTTACACTTTCATTTTTCATGAGTTCACTGTGCAGTGCTTATTTGAGGTTTTTCGGCTGAGATCAGGAAATCAGCATATTGGAAATGCTGTCCCACGTAGAAGGCATTCTGCAGAAAGCTGCAGTTTCCTGGATGGCTGTTGTGGTTCACAAGCAGCCTGTTTGTGAGTGAACCTTTTCTAATTATTTCAACTCCATTCTTTATCCAGCGGCGTAGAAGCTTCGATTAAAGGTTCCCACAACCTCGCCATCCCCTCCACACAGCTTTTAGGGGGTCTCTGCTAACCAGATGATCAGGCACTTTTGCTGCCATAGCTGGGGAGGTCAGAGATCGTGTTGCATCTTACTTTCAGCCATGCCTTATTTACCTGGGCAATGATTAAGGGCTCCTAAAGAAGGACGGAGAGCATTTTCTAGTTGAAGGTTAAAATCACATCCCTTTGCTCCATATTCAGGGGAGGCTGTGCAGGCTGCAAGATTTTGCAGGGTCTGGATGTTGGAATTCTTCTGTGGGTTATTCTCTCACCCTGCTGGGCAGCTACTTCCAGAGGTCATTTGTGCGCTGTGTGCTAGGTGGCTTCAGTTGTGTCTGACTCTTTGTGACCGGATGGAACTGTAGCCCGCCAGGCTCCTCTGTCCATGGGATTCTCCAGGCAAGAATCCTGGAGTTGTTGCCATGCCCTCCCCCAGGGGTCTTCCCAATAGGACATAGAACCGTGTCTCTTATGTCACCTGCATTGGCAGGCGGGTTCTTTACCACTAGCGCCACCTGCGAAGCCAGAGGTCGTTTGGAGTGTGACTAATTTTTAAGTGATTAAAATAAGCCCGAAACCTACATGCTTTGCTGAAAAGATGCACTTGCATGTCTCCTGATTCCTTTCTTGGAACAGCTAATCAGGCTGTCTTCAACTGCTAAGTCTTCGGCGTCTGTGATTACCGGATTCTGGCTTAGAAACATAAACAACTGAGAGTCTTAGAACAGCTAGTGCCTAAGCAGGCAGTTTATCCTGTACAGATCATAGATAAGGCTGTTCCCAATGATCTCCTCTCCCCACTGAAATATAGTCATGAGAAACCAGATTGCTCTTTAAGTAGAAGATATATGCACATTCCCATCTTATCTACTCTTTGACATTGAAGATCTACAGAAAATAACAATATAATTTAGTATCAGAGGAAAAATTTACTCAGGGATATTGTATTTTATCTTATAGGCATTTCACATAGGTCATGCACTTTGTAAAATCCACCGTTGCTGGAGTGAGTAAATAACTTATTTTCTTCCTAACATGGAAAACATTGGACCAAGAGCTGAAGTAGAGGTGCTCTTAAACTGATTTAGATGGTAAACTGAGAACAGACATCATAGCTGCTCTTTTAGTCCGTTGCTACTGCTGCTGCTAAGTCGCTTCAGTCGTGTCCGACTCTGTGCGACCCCAGAGACAGCAGCCCACCAGGCTCCCCCGTCCCTGGGATTTTCCAGGCAAGAACGCTGGAGTGGGTTGCCATTGCCTTCTCCAATGCATGAAAATAAAAAGTGAAAGTGAAGTCGCTCAGTCGTGTCCAATTCCCAGCGACCCCATGGATTGCAGCCTACCAGGCTCCTCCGTCCATGGGATTTTCCAGGCAAGAGTACTGGAGTGGGGTGCCATTGTCTTCTCCGTTTTAGTCCATTAGGGCTGCAATAACAAAATACCATGGACTGGATGACTTATATACAAAATAAGTTTCTTTCTCCCAGTCTTGCAGGCTGAAAGTCCAATATCAAGGTGCTAGCACATTTGGTCTGATAGGAGCTACTTTTTCTGGTTTTGCAGTGTTCTCATATGTTAAAAAGGGGCTGAGAGCTCTGTGGGGTCCTTTTGTAAAAGGGCACTAACCCAGTTCATGAGGGCTTCTGCCACATGACCTAATCACTTCCCCAAGCATTTCCCCTCCCAATTGAATCACCTTGGGGGTTAAATTTCAGTGTATGAATTGACTGGGGTGGGGGTGGACCCAAATATTCTGCCCAAAGCAGCTGCCTTGTAAAGGAAATCTCAGTTGCTGTCAATAATGTGTCTTTTCTGTATCTTTTGATCATTTATTCCCTCACCTGCTACAAACATAAAGCCCAAAAGATGCTTATAAAGTCATAATATTCACTGCTATTTATTTTAGGTAGTTAGTATATGAGTTTATTGGAATTCAGGAAATGGTAATATCATCAATAAGAATCAATCAGTCAGAAATTCCAAAGTGGTCTTTGTTTTTTTTTCTTTTGGTTTTTAATACCTAATTCTAATCTGAAGGGAAAAAATATTTGGTTCACTCTTGAGTTTAGACAGCTTAGAATAGTTCTTCTCCATACAAGTTATTAGTAGAAAAAGTGGTATACATTATTACCACATCTGACCTTGGCTGTAGCAGCTAATGAGCCTAGAAGATGTGAAAACTAAAGGTTTGAATGAAAAGCAACAAATTTAGGATGTAAGGATTTGGTTGGACTGGAAACAGAGATTTATCTGGTGCTGTTGATAATAGCAATTTTTTTTCTTTTAAGTTAAAACTTCTGTGACAGCTCTAAGTTTCTTAAGCATATTTAAACCCTCATCCTTGATATATAGATTTTTTACTGTTATGATTTTACGTATTATCTGTGGTATGAAAGTAAATGTAATATCTTTTAGTTTTTTGTTTCTGCAGATGATGTAAAAAAAAAAACAGTTGATACAAATATTTTAGGTTATTACAGTGTCAAATTAAAATTTCCTATAAAAACTCAGAGCACGCATTGAGACATCCTTATGACTTGGCAGAGGTCGGAACTTCTGGAAAATCTTAACTGTTTTCACAGAAAAAGGAGCTTAAGAATTATTGCGATACTTCATTAGGGAATTAAAGTGTCCAGAATGGAGCATGTTTTTTTTTAGGCTCCATGCCTTTGGTTGATTTTCCAGTATTCTTGCCTGGAGAATCCCATGGACAGAGGAGCCTGGCGGGCTACAGTCCATGGGTTTGCAAGAGTTGGACACGACTGAGTGCCTTTCACTTCACTGACTTCACAGGATTATAAGCTACATCTCTCCTTGTGTAGCTTTCAGTTCCCCCAAGTTGGGAAGAGTTAAGTCCTTGTCTTCCAGTCTTAGCTCCTCTGACGGTGTAATTAATTACGGGTGCCTGCTGTGGTGTGTATTTTAAGGCTTCAGTTGGTCTGGGCAAAAGTCGGTTTTCTGGAAATGGAATTCCAGTTTGCTGTCAAATGAATTCCAGTTCCCCAGTGGCCCCCTGTTGAGCTGAAGATGTGCTGAAGCCCTCCCTCCGGTGGGGGTGCTGGGCATGTTGGGGGCACTTTGGCAAGTCGGGGAGGGGCCTTTGGGATCACCTATGCTGACTTCTGCTTTTGCAGTGTCTGGGAGTCTGAGTTGGCCCGTGAGCTTCCTCAGCCCTGAGGGAGTATGTTGGAATGAGGGAAGGTACTTGGATTTTCACATCAGCTGGGCCTGAGCTCAGATTTCAGTCTGAAAAATCCAGCTTGATCCAGTTTCTCATGCAGGCCTGGAAACCTTCCTTCCAGGCCTAGATGAGAAACTTAAGTGGTTAGTTAAAAATCCTGTAGTATATATTGAATTTACTTGTAATGAGGGAATTTGCTTGCATATGTTGTCACGTAAGTGTAGATGTATGCAGTGATAGAATATAGAAGAGAAACAGTTTTTATAGACTCATATCAAACACACAGTTCTAAACTGACCATCTTGTGGTCAAGTCTGCCTTATACTGCTGGTCACAGTGAAATATGCCCTCCCACTGGGAAGTTTAATTCTCTGATACTCCTCTGTTTTCTCATCTGCATAATGGGACTGATGGTAATGCCTGCGGTATAAGTTATTGTGAGGATTAAATGAAATAATGTGTGACAACTTTAGCATTGCCTTAGGTACTCCACTATTGGTAGTTTATATCCCTGAAAAGCTAAAGGTAAATTGTTTTTGGAAAACAATTACATTTTGAGTGTGTTGAGGGAACTCACTGTTTAAAATTACCCTTTAGGGACTTCCCTGGTGGACCAGTAGCTACAACTCTGTGCAGGGGCCCAGATTCCATCCTTGGTCAGAGAACTAGATCCACAGGCCACAACTGAGAGCTCGAACACCGCCACTAAAAAAGGTCCCGCAGGCCACAGCTAGGACCTGGTGCTGCCAAATATATGAATAAGTAAATATTTGAGAAATAAATAACAAAGAAAAACTTGCTTTAAAAAATAAAATTACCTTTTAATAATAACTACTTAACATATCTACCTTTGTAAATGTGTCTGTTCACATGAAAATGCTCTATGGTGCTGGCCAAAAAGTTCCTTTGGTTTTTAAGTAAAAATAAAAAGACACATTTTTCATTTTCACCAAGAACTTTATTGAACAACATATTCACTGTTTTGTTCCGCTGCCTTCTACCATTTTTCAGGCTACTTCATAGTTCCATCTTCCCAAAACCTCTTATCTTTTCGAGCAAAGACCTGTTCCAGGTTCCTTTTTACAGTTTTCCAGGGAATTGAGTTTTTTTCCGTATAAGAAAATTCTATAAAGACCGAAATAAGTGGAAATCCAAAGGCGCAATGTCTGGTGAATATGGTGGAAGAATCAGAACTCCCCAGCCAAGCTGTGACAGTTTTTGCCTGGTTGTCAAAGAAACATGCGGTCTTGGTTATCCTGATGGAAGATTATGCATTTTTTGTTGACTAATTCCAGACGCTTTTCATTGAGTGCTGCTTTCAGTTAGTCTAATTGGGAGCGGTACTTGTTGGAATGAATCCTTTGGTTTTCTAGAAGGAGCTCGTGTTACAGGA
Organism: Bos mutus; assembly: GCF_027580195.1. NCBI lineage: Eukaryota > Metazoa > Chordata > Mammalia > Artiodactyla > Bovidae > Bos > Bos mutus. Next base: position 25,257,093 of record NC_091628.1, read on the forward strand.
CTCTCTTCCAGTCCACCATATCCACAACATCGCCTTTTCTGGATGTAGACTAGCCTTTGGTGTGGTTGGCTGTGGTTCGTTTTGCTTGCCCCACCATCTCTTCCAGTCCGCGTTATTGTACGGTTTACACTTTTCATTGCCCGTCACAATTTGTTTTAAAAACAGAACATTCTTGTTACGTTTCAGTAGAGAATATCACATGCAAAATGCAAAATATGTTTTTTTTCCTGCTTAACTTATGTGGAACCAAAATATCAAAGAGATTAACATAACCAAGCTGATGCGAGTGATTTTCTGTGCTTGATTTGGATATTTTGAGTGTGTTGGCCATCTCCCACATAGCATAACGTTGATTGTTCTCATTTAATGTCTCAATTTGATTGTTGTCAAATTCCACTGGTCTACGCAACCGGAGCACTGTCCATTGAGAAATCTCCAGCAAGAAACTTGGCCAACCACTTTTGACATGTTCATCAGTCACAGCATCTTCTCCAGACACTGTACAAATCTTTTTGCATTTCAGTTGTTTTTTTACCTTTCTTAAAATAATACAGCATGATATGCTGAAAATGTTGCTTTTTTCTTCTATCTTCAATATTCAAATGGCTACGCAAAAATTCACCAATTCTGATATATTTTTTAAAATGCACGCCTATGTGACAGCTGCCATAGTACAATCTAAAAAATTGTTTTGAATGAAGTTAAAGACAGCTAAGCTTCCCTGGTAGCTCAGACAGTAAAGAGTCCTCCTGCCTGCAGTGCGGGAGACCCAGATTCGACCCCTGGGTCGAGGAGATCCCTTGGAGGAGGAAATGGAGAACCACTCCAGTCTTCTTGCCTGGAGAGAATTCCATGGACAGAGGAGCCCGGCGGGCTATAGTCCACAGGGTTTACAAAGAGTCGGACACGACTGAGTGACCAACACTTTTGCTTCACAAGTGCTACTAAAGCCATCTTACGGAAAAAAAAACATAAGGAACTTTTGGGCAACCCAATATAAAGAAAAGAGCATAGAATTTGAATTGAGATGCTTATAAGATCCAATCCTGACTTTACCATGCATTACCTGCGTGGCCTTTATCAAGTCAATTAAACTCAGAATCTCAGTTTTCTCTTTAAAATGGCAATAAAAACAGCATGCCTCATAATATTGGTGGGATAATTGACTGAGAAATAGGTATTAATATATAAAGCCCTGGCTTGACATAAGGTAAGTCCTATATAACTATTAATATTTAGCCCTTCTGCCTGCTGTCTTCAAATTCCAGGCTTTCTTAAAAGTACAGGACACTTATAGTTGTATAATATTATTGGTGTGGAATTGATGATTTTGCATTGTTTTCATTATCTGTGCTGTAATGAAACTACTGATGGTTCTGTTTTTATCCTTCCATTTATTGTCAATCAATTGTGAATGTAGCCTAGATATTATTTTCTTCCCGTTCTTCTTTAATTGTACCAGTCATTAAACTCACTCACAAACCACTACACTCATACAGTAATATTCACATTATTATTGCTGCCATTGGCTGAACACCTTCCCCATGCCCAGTGCCATGGGCTAGTTGTTGCATGTCTGTCCATCACAATGAATCATCACCACAACTCTGAAAAGCAAGAACCTGATTATTTCTCAAGATTATTTCAAAGGTGGCCTTGTCTAAACATTTCCTGATTTCCCCATGTAGAACTGACAGCTCCCTCTCCAGGGGCTCCATCAGTCCATTGTAGATAGCTGCACAGTTCTTGATTACACTGTCCTGTTGGCAGTTGAGGTGCCCACCTCTCATTTCAGAACTTATAGGATGAGGGTAGGGAAGGTGCCCTGTCAGCCTCTGAACCTCTAGGGCCTGCCCTGGTAAATGCTTGTTCAAGAAATGACTGAATGATTAGACGTTTGGCTGGTTTGCCATGACCTACCCCTTTGGTGTCGGAGAAGGCAATGGCACCCCACTCCAGTACTCTTGCCTGGAAAATCCCATGGATGGAGGAGCCTGGTAGGCTGCAATCCATGGGGTCGCTAAGAGTTGGGCATGACTGAGCGACTTCGCTTTCACTTTTCACTTTCATTGGAGAAGGAAATGGCAACCCACTCCAGTGTCCTTGCCTGGAGAATCCCAGGGACGGGGGAGCCTGGTGGGCTGCTGTCTAGGGGGTCGCACAGAGTCGGACACGACTGAAGCAACTTAGTAGCACCCCTTTGGTGTTAGCTCATCGAGTTCAGTGTTCTGCAGGGCACAGATCCTGGCCATTTAGGAGCTGATTGCTCACCCGGGCTGTGCTTCTGTTTAGCACTCAAGGTTGGTGCTGCCGTCTGCACTGAAACCACAGATTGTAAGGGGCTCATCATGGCTCTTGTTTTCTAGCTCCGACACCTGCTTCATTAAAGACTCTAGGATAATTAAACAAAAACTCGTCTGCTAATTTTAGAGCATTTTCTCCGTTGAAAGGACTTTTATTACATGGGGAAACAATAGATACTCTGCTCAAAAATTTTCACTGTCTCAGTCTGGAAAATTGCTTGAAATCTTCCTGACATCGCCTTGGCGGTCCAGAGCATAAAGAGAAGAGCTAATCGATACATTCTGTGGATTTCAAAGTTGGTGATAGGCCAATAAGAGACTGGCTTGAAGAGCATCTGGCCCAATTACTGCACAGACGCAAACCTGCAGTGTTCAAGGGCATTCGCAGGGCTGAGTACAATATGTCGCAGCAGATTTTTCTGATTAGTTTAAATCCTGGAAACTAAATTAAATAAAAGGAGACAGTTTCAGAAATTAAATGGAAATTTAAAAATCTGATTTTGAATATGAACTGTGTTGTAAACAACATTCCATAGAAACAAAAGGACAGATGGGAGATTTAAGTTCTAATTGGCTTTTTCCATGGTAAGATCAAGGTACGATTGTTGTAAAGAATTTTGGAGCAAGTGGGAAAATATTAAGATAAATTAAAATGACCTACAGTCTCATTAACAAGATGGCTCTTGTTGATAATTTGCCCTGATTTTTGTTTTTTCATTAAAAAATAATTCAGATCCTACTCTGAATCCAATTTGGTGTCTTTTATAATTTCACATGATACTGTGTACATTCATGTGAGAAGATGTCTTGAGCCCATTCCTCCTCTGATTGTGGTATTTTCTTGCCCAGTGTAAGATCCTTGGAAGGCGAGTTCTCCAGGGTGCTTTCTTCTCTGGTAATTCATCAGCAGACCATCTCCCAGCTGGGTTCTGACTATGGCCGAGTTATAGGGTTCTAAAGTCAGATTGAGAGGCAGACATTCTGTGGTGTCGTGACTCTGGAGTTGTTGTTCAGTGTAGTTGGTTATTGGAGGTTAAAGTATCTCAGAATCCAGCTGCCCTGCCTAGAGACTTCTTGGAAAAAAACTTATAATCACATTTCAAAACCTGTCTGATTAAATAAGTCTCCTGTTGTTTCATAAATACCAGATCATTTAGGCTTTTTAGGTCAGTTGGAGCTCAGTCACCATGATCCTTTACAAGTGTCTCCCTGAGGGAAAAACACCAGAAATTCTCTGTCTGTGCTCCATCTGCTTGTGTTACAGCTCTGAACACAAGACCAGCGTCCTGGAGAAAGGAGACAGTGCCACCCTTTTAGTTGTTCAGTCGCTCAGTCATGTCCAACTCTTTGCCACCCCATGGACTGCAGCACGCTACCCTTATTAGATGCTTAATGTTTATGAAATGATGTTTCTTGATTTTAGCTCATGGCTTACATTCTGGTACGTAGAATCACATAATTACAGGGCTAGGAGTGTCCCTATAAGAGATCTTTCTATTCTCTCTTTTTCTCTCCTTGGAAAACTATAAACTAAACTTATCTTGGCAAGGTGGAAAGATAAAATCAATATTTTATTTAAAATAAGTCTCCTGGGAAGAAAACAACTCAAGGTAAGCATTATCTTGAGAAAAAAAAGAGGGGGGAGACTGATGCTGTTTCACAGTAATACTGTGGGAACCAGTAACTAGTTATACAACAAAACAGGCGTAGAAAGTCCTTCCGTCTCCTCAGTTGTATACTTCGTGTGCTCAGTCACTCAGTCATGTCCTACTCTTTGCAACCCCGCCAGGCTCCTCTGGCCATGGGATTCTCCAGGCAAGAATACTGGAGTGGGGTGCCACGCCCTCCTCCAGGGGATCTTCTGACCCAGGGATCGAGCCCACCTCACTGGTGCCGCTCGTGTTCTTTAAAACCTTGTTACCAGGAGTGTTCAGAGGATGGCAACAGCAATGCCACCAGAGAGCCTGTAGAAATGCAAACACTCAGGCCCCGTCCAAGACCTACTGCTGAATCGAAACAGTATCCTCATGGGACTCACATTCACATGAAAGCTGGAAGGACATGGCTCAGGTGACCGGACAGTATGAACGAAGCATCCGAATCTGAAGACCTAAAGCTGAAAAACCCAGGCTATTACTCAGTAGATGGACATTCATTTTAGCTGACTTAGCAGTTTTATTTGCATCCTCTCAGTGTCAGGTGGCAAGGTATGATTGCCATCAGCAGAGTTCTGGGTAGCAGGCAGTCCATTAGTGTGAGTGAGTGCCCCCTGCAATCTGGCCACGGTGGGCTGCCTGCCTGCCTGTGTGTGGACGATGGATGACTTCCTGTTTGGAGAATAAATGAAAGTTAAGAGATGCAGGGGAGACTGAACAGTCACCATGGAAATGCTGATCCTGAGGGAGGGTTTAATGTACATGGTTGCTGCAGAGTCCATATTTGTGCTCCTCTCCATGGGCTGAACACATTTAATATTTTCCTCATGGTCCTTCTGGATAGCTTCCATGGGGATGCTTGGAAGTCATTAAGTGATGTCAGGGTGAGTCCCTAAGCATGAGAAATTTCTCATCATGGAAAGTGTCCAGAAGAATACGGGGACATTTTTAATGCATGCCGGAAATGGAGGGACAATTTTTGGAAATAATTTCTAGCTAGCATACCTAGGAATTTAGTGGTTGAGGGTCTTTGGTATCACAGACCCAGCTGTTGAGAAGCACCACAGTGGATGGGGTAAGTGATCACCTAGTAATCAGAACTGGAGTTGTTTTCTTCCATGCAGCCTGGGGAGACTTATTCTACTTAATTCTTCTGTCAGCTGCCCTTGACTGCACACCACTTAGGGTGGACGTGGCTTTGCGAACAGCCACACAATGGCCAGGGAGCCCATCATCAGGAACCTTTTTTGAATGGGAAGGTCAACTCTTATCTCTGGAGTTAGAGCTCCAAATGGGGAAAGAAAATAATAAGCTTTGAAATAAGTGGGCCGCAGAGAAGCAGTACAAGATTTCGTTTTTGTCAGTGGATGATGCTATAGCCCACGGAAAAAATAAAATTATGTATTTCTCAGGCCTTTTCTGGGATTGGTAGGCTGGGAAAGGAAAAGAGGGCATGTTGGCCTTTTTTTTTTTTTTGGTTGGGAACATCGTTTTCTTTTATAGCAGAAATGTTTTCCACTTTGCATTTCGTCTCAAATTGGCAGATTCAGCCACTGTGTATCTAAAAAGTATGTCCACATATTAAACTTTTTTTTTTTTTTTTGCAATTGGCAACAGTTATTTAATTTTATAGGAAAAGAGAAAAATCTAAGAATATTGTATATTGATGCCTCTGAGATACTTTCAAGTGGAGGAAGTCGAACCGAATCCCGTTGTTTTATTGCATGGTGCCCATGATTGATCGTTGTCATAGAAACAGAGGTCTATGCCAGTGTCTGTTAGATGGGCAAGCTATCCATAGAGTCGCTTTTGATTTTGCCAAATTGGACCAAGAATTTCACGTGGGTTCTATCGAAATGGTCCTGCTTTAACTGTTTAATTCAAATGCCCTCTCATATTGAGAATATTCAAGTTCTAATAGATTTGTTAGATTAGCAGACATCTATGGAGCATGAGCTTGTGCCAGGAGTTGGGAATATGTCAGTTTTCTTCTGTTGAGTGGTGGGGTGGGGAAGACTTGAAAGAATTCCTCACAATGGAGTCCTAAGCAGAAGGGTCCCTTTAGGACCCCCTGAATTCACTGCTAGAGAAACTTGCTTTCTTATGTTTGTATGTTCATAGTAAGTGTTCGGAGAAGGCAATGGCACCCCACTCCAGTACTCTTGCCTGGAAAATCCCATGGATGGAGGAGCCTGGTAGGCTGCAGTCCATGGGGTCTCGAAGAGTTGGACACAACTGAGTGACTTCACTTTCACTTTTCACTTTCATACATTGGAGAAGGAAATGGCAACCCACTCCAGTGTTCTTGCCTGGAGAATCCCAGGGACGGGGGGAGCACAGAGTCGGACATGACTGAAGCGACTTAGCAGCAGTGGTAAGTGTGCTCAGTCGTGCCTGACTCTTTGCAACCCCATGGACTGCAGCCCACCAGGCTCCTCTGTCCATGAGATTTTCCAGGCAAGGATACTGGAGGGGGTTGCCATTTCCTTCTCCATGTATGTTCATAAGTAGGTGTTGATTGGTACAGGTAAACTTGCTTGAGGATGTCCTTGCATTGTTTGGAAATATGACTGTTGAGACATTCTTAAGCAGCAATGCCTTTATATTTTAAATAGCTGAAAGACATGTTCTCCTTTGTTCTTTAATTAATAACACTTCTAGCACATTCAGAATATGAATAATGTTGAAAGCCTACTTCTGTGTACCAGCGTGCCAGTAAATCGCTTTACATTTAAATTAGTCCCTGTACTCAAAGCTCATGGTGTATTTTAGAAGGTTTGAAAATAAACAGTAAATGAGCTAGCCCTCGGTTTCAGTAGCTGGCACTTTCCCAGGGAGGTGCATTGGCAATCAGATCTGTAAATTGACCATTCCTTTCCTTACTTCAGTTGAAGTGAGAGGGGAGCTATTTCCAAGATTTTACAAGAATATCACAATGTATGAGAACCGATTTGGGCAATTTTTACTCCACATGTGCATACCCGGGGGCGTAAAAGAATGAAGAGAAGGACTAGAGGAAAGCTTGAAATGGTTTTGAGGGTCAGCAACAGTAATGACACCTTTTTTTTTGTTTCAAGGCCTTAAAATTACTTTTTTCAGAGGGAAAAATGAAGCCTTATCCCGTGTATTTAAGTTACTGCATGTCTCTATTTCCGACGCTCCATCCTCTGCCAGGACCTTACTGTAATGACTCCACTGTAAATGGATTCTGCTCATTTGACTTGTTCTTTGTCCTCTTTGCCTAATAATTTGGTTTAATGCAAATTGAAGAGAAAGTGTCAGACCAGTTGGGAATGTTAGCACCAGCTCTGTGCCAGTTTATGAGTGATAATGCATTGTCTAATGAATCACAAGTTGGAAGATATTTGCTATCGCAACAGCTGGAAAGGGTTGGCATGAGCGTTGCTGAGCAATTGGGTTTCCAGGAAGGTAAAGAGCTAGAGCCGTCCCTGGGTGTGAGCCTTTGTAGAAAAGAGAATAAAATCATCTCTCTATTGGCCCTAACTCAAGGGTAATAACATCAGCAAGAACACAACAGCAGCCAGCATTTCTTGAATGTTTACTATAGGCCAAGCACTGACTACAAGAGTTCCCTTTTACCACATTGAGTGTTATGTGGTAGACGCTATTGTTATCTCCAGTTCACAGATGCTGAAACAAGGGAAATCCTGGTCAACCCAACTAATTAGTATGTGATCGACAGTCTTCTTCACAGTGCCATTTTTGGGTTTATTATGGTGTTTTGGAGCCCAAAAATAAAGTCTGACACTGTTTCCACTGTTTCCCCATCTATTTCCCATGAAGTGATGGGACCAGATGCCATGATCTTCGTTTTCTGAATATTGAGCTTTAAGCCAATTTTTTCACTCTCCTCTTTCACTTTCATCATAGTTCCTCTTCACTTTCTGCCATAAGGGTGGTGTCATCTGCATATCTGAGGTTATTGATATTTCTCCCAGCAATCTTGATTCCAGCTTGTGCTTCTTCCAGCCCAGCGTTTCTCATGATGTACTCTGCATAGAAGTTAAATAAGCAGGGTGACAATATACAGCCTCGACATACTCCTTTTCCTATTTGGAACCAGTCTGTTGTTCCATGTCCAGTTCTAACTGTTGCTTCCTGACCTGCATATAGGTTTCTCAAGAGGCAGGTCAGGTGGTCTGGTATTCCCATCTCTTTCAGAATTTTCCACAGTTTATTGTGATCCACACAGTCAAAGGCTTTGGCATAGTCAATAAAGCAGAAATAGATGTTTTTCTGGAACTCTCTTGCTTTTTCCATGATCCATCGGATGTTGGCAATTTGATCTGTGGTTCCTCTGCCTTTTCTAAAACTAGCTTGAACATCAGGAAGTTCACGGTTCACGTATTGCTGAAGCCTGGCTTGGAGAATTTTGAGCATTACTTTACTAGCATGTGAGATGAGTGCAACTGTGCGGTAGTTTGAGCATTCTTTGGCATTGCCTTTCTTTGGGATTGGAATGAAAACTGACCTTTTCCAGTCCTGTGGCCACTGCTGAGTTGACTGCAGCCATGAAATTAAAAGACGCTGACTCCTTGGAAGAAAAGTTATGACCAGTCTAGATAGCATATTGAAAAGCAGAGACATTCCTTTGCCAACAAAGGTCCGTCTAGTCAAGGCTATGGTTTTTCCAGTGGTCACGTATGGATGTGAGAGTTGGAATGTGAAGAAAGCTGAGCGCCGAAGAATTGATGCTTTTGAACTGTGGTGTTGGAGAAGACTCTTGAGAGTCCCTTGGACTGCAGAGAGATCCAACCAGTCCATCCTAAAGGAGATCAGTCCTGGGTGTTCATTGGAAGGACTGATGCTAAAGCTGAAACTCCAATACTTTGGCCACCTCATGCAAAGAGTTGACTCATTGGAAAAGAGTCTGATGCTGGGAGGGATTGGGGGCAGGAGGAGAAGGGGATGACAGAGGATGAGATGGCTGGATGGCATCATTGACTCGATGGACGTGAGTTTGAGTGAACTCAGGGAGATGGTGATGGACAGGGAGGCCTGGCGTGCTGCAATTCATGGGGTCACAGAGAGTCGGACACAGCTGAGCAACTGGACTGAACTGATGGTGTTTTGTTGTTTTGAGTATATAAAATTCACGTATATTCATTTGTGTGTGTATGTATAAGAATGCTCGTGATTCATTGCTATGTTTTATCTACTCTACCCGCTGGAGTATAAAATTGCTTTTCTTCTGAAATTACCAAATTCCAGGGATCTGTCAACATTGTAATTTGAATGGGTTGCCAAAAGCATGGTAACTGTTGTGAAAGTTACTACTGAAATGCCTTGCTATGATTTCTTCTAAGTTTTTCATGCTATTTTGATTGTTATGAAATTTCTTTGAATAATTTTAAAAAGCACCTAAGAATCTTTTAAAAAATGATCATAAAGATTTCCATCCCTGACAGTTGGAAGAAGAACATTCTTTTTTGGTTTTCTTCCTTTCTTTCTTTTTATTGGAGTATAGTTGCTTTTTCCTGCTGTGTCAGTTTCTGCTATACAGCAAAGTAGTAGGAAAAAGAACATTTTTAATGGAATGAATCACTCAGAAATGCAACCATTTTATAGAAAGTATTGTTGAATTTTGAAACATTGCAACTTAAAAAGAAGTTTGTAACTTTATTAAGGCATAATTTGCATACATAAAATGTACCTGCTTCAAGGGTAGCAGTCAGTGATTAATACATTTTATACAGCTGTGCAGCCTTCGCACAGTCCACTGTTAGGACACTTTCACCACAGAAGCCTCCCTAGTGCTCATCTGCAGTCATTCCCCACTTGCTGCCAGACCAGGAACCACTGATCTGCTTTTGTTGTTGTTTAGCTCTTTCATGATATTTGCAAATATCTTTTTTTTTAATTAATTAATTTTAACTGGAGGCTAATTACTTTACAATATTGTAGTGGTTTTTGCCATACATTGACATGAATCTGCCATGGGTGTACATGGGTCCCCATCCTGAACCCCCCTCCCACCTCCCTCCCCATCCCATCCCTCAGGGTCATCCCAGCGCACCAGCCCTGAGCACCCTGTCTCATGCATTGAGCCTGGACTTGCAATCTATTTCACATATGGTAATATACATGTTTCAATGCTATTCTCTCAAATCATCCCACCCTTGCCTTCTCCCAGAGTCCAAAAGTCTGTTCTTTATATGTCTATGTCTCTTTTGCTGTCTTGGATATAGGGTCATTGTTACCATCTTTCTGAATTCCATATATATGCGACTGTATTGGTGTTTTTCTTTCTGACTTACTTCACTGTGTATAATCGGCTCCAGTTTCATCCACCTCATTAGAACTGGTTCAAATGTATTCTTTTTAATGGCTGAGTAATACTCCATTGTGTATATGTACCACAGCTTTCTTATCCATTCATCTGCTGATGGGCATCTAGGTTGCTTCCATGTCCTGGCTATTATAAACAGTGCTGTGATGAACATTGGGGTACACGTGTCTCTTTCCCCTTCTGGTTTCCTCAGTGTGTGTATGCCCAGCAGTGGGATTGCTGGATCATAAGGCAGTTCTATTTCCAGTTTTTTAAGGAATCTCCACACTGTTCTCCATAGTGGCTGTACTAGTTTGCATTCCCACCAACAGTGTACGAGGGTTCCCTTTTCTCCACACCCTCGCCAGCATTCATTGTTTGTAGACTTCTGGATGGCAGCCATTCTGACCAGTGTGAGATGGTACCTCATTGTGGTTTTGATTTGCATTTCTCTCATAATGAGTGATGTTGAGCTTCTTTCCATGTGTTTGTTAGCCATCTGTATGTCTTCTTTGGAGAAATGTCTGTTTAGTTCTTTGGCCCATTTTTTTATTGGGTCATTTACTTTTCTGGAATTGAGCTGCATGAGCTGCTTGTATATTTTTGAGATTAATTCTTTGTCCGTTGCTTCATTTGCTGTTATTTTCTCCCATTCTGAAGGCTGTCTTTTCAGCTTGCTTATAGTTTCCTTCATTGTGCAGAAGATTTTAAGTTTAATTAGGCCCCATTTTTTAATTTTTGCTTTTATTTCCATTGCTCTGGGGAGTGGGTCATAGAGGATCCTGCTGTGATTTATGTCAGAGAGTGTTTTGCCTATGTTTTCGTCTGGGAATTTTATAGTTTCTGGTCTTACATTTAGATCTTTAATCCATTTTGATCTGCTTTTTAATTGCATCAACCTTGAAATGCTGACCCCATCCTTCTATGGGCTTCCCAGCTGGCACTAGTGGTAAAGAACCCACCTGCCAACGCAGGTGACGTAAGATACGTAGATGCCATCCCTGAGTCAGGACGATCCCCTGGAAGAGGGCATGGCAACCCACTCCAGTATTCTTGCCTGGAGAATCTCATAGACAGAGGAACCTGGCAGACTACTGTCCATAAAGGTCGCAAAGGGTCAGACACGACCGAAGTGACGCTGCACAGCACATCCTTCTATATGCATTTAAAGGAAAGACTTTTTTCCGCCTTTGAAGTAGTTTGTAAAATTATGGGCTTACTAAATACATTATTTTTTAGCCTTTATTATGATCGTTCTCCTCTCCAGCTGAATGGCACTGGGGCTTACGAGGGTTTTATAAGTAACTTGTACCAGAGAGGATGCTTCAGTCTGTTTCAACGCAGTGAACTGCTTATTGTCTTTGCACTTTCTGCACATATGGGGTTTCTGAATTAATTCCAAACTTAGACAACTAAGGAAAAGCATTTAATGTTCATGGCAGGATGGAATAACAATTATCGTCCTCTGATGCCCCAAGGGCACTCCCCAGACATCTATTCTTCACTCCTGCTTCTCTCTGCTCCGTTTGGAGGTACTTTCTCTGCTTCAGTCCAAAATACCATTTAGAGGCTGATTAGATTTCAAATTATATTAACATATTTTAAGCTGTATATCTTTTTGCTTTTTCATGGCTAAAATATGCTTTCCATGTGCTTTGTCTGTTTTTTGGGTGAGATCCAGTTATTTTGTCATCTCTCTCTCCCCTTCTCAAGGCGGTTTTCCCACTTGTACTTTCATCACTTTACTATTCAAGATCTTTGAGGACTTTTTTTTTTTGTTATTATTATCCATTTCTTTCTTCTCAAGGAGAAGGACTTCATTGTGAACTTCAGTATCCTGCTGTGCAGTACAGCTGCACCTGGGGAAACTCTGTTCATTGAGCCATCGTTGAGTGCCTTTGTGATTCAGTGTTCAGATGCTGCTGGCTTTTGGATTCCAGAGAAATTTGTGTGTTCATTATCTATATCTATGTCTGTATCTGTTTATGTCTGTGTATCCCTTTTCTTTATGTTCAAGGCCATCGCTAAGCTGAAAACAATGCTTGGTTTCCTCTGTGAGGCTTCTTATGGGGTGAGAAGGTGAAGCTGGTCCCTGGCCAAGACCCATCTGAAAGCTGTGGGCTTCTTTCTAGGCACAGTGCTGAGGCTGATGAAATGCTGAGATTGCTATCAGTTCTCACTTTCTTGTCTCCTTCTTGGTGATCTGTTCATCCACAAAACCAAGGATTGATGCTTTGCTAAGAATCATGTATACCAGACCCTTTTTAAAACCAGTGGAACCAGTTGGCAGTTTTTAAAGCTCCCCATTTTGGCTGGTGTCTCACATACTAAGGTGAATACGAAGTCCACCATTGAAGTCCCTGGACCCTGTACCTTCAACTGAAGTTTTCTTGTTTTAGCTCCAATGTGCATGCTAAGTCACTTGATCATGACTGACTCTTTGTGACCCCATGGACTGTAGCCTGCCAGACTCCTCTGTCCATGGGATTCTTCAGGCAAGAATACTGGAGTGGGTGGCCATGCCCTCCTCCAGCGGCTGTTCCCGACCCAGGGATTGAACCCACATCTCTTACGTCTCCTGCATTTGCAGGTGGGTTCTTTAGCTCTAACAGTGGCTCTTAAATCTGGGGATCATAGTCTCCTTTGAGACTCTTACGAGTGCTGTGATCCAGGGAAGCTGTCCCCAGGAGAGTTACACTTCACAGGTGAGCTAACACTCCCTTTTTCTATTATGTGCTCATCAGTGTTTCATCTTTTTATTCTTGTGTCCTTTTGAAGGGAATTTATACATCCTTGATATTCACTCATCAAGTGACAGAAAGGAAATCTTTAGATCTCTTAGTTTCCTGGTGTTTAGTAGTGATTTTCTTGAAGCAACCTGAAGATTGAGCCCAGAAAGAGAGATTCGAGGGTCAGTTCTGCCTCCTGTGTTCTTTCATGCCTTTGATTACCAAAAGAAATTTCTGGTTCTTGACAAAACATTTCCCATGCATAATTAATTATTCAGTTCAATTGGACATGGGAATTTGCTTTCTTTCACTTGTTTCTTTCTCAGAACAAGAGTCTGGTGCTTCTGTACAAAGGAAGCCACAAACATACAGTCCTTCAGATCACCCATGCTTCCTTTTTTCTCCTCCTTCCTTTCCTTCTTTACACCTTAATTTTTACCTCCTTAATTTGAGCTTTTAGTTCATGTGAGGTAATTTCACATGAAATTTTTCATGTGAAAAATTCATGTAAATGAGAAGAGGTAATTTTTCTTCTCATTTTTTTTCACTTATAGAAAATCATATTCCTGGCATTAAATTCTCCCTTCTTCTAAACAGATGATACCTAGGGCTCTTCTTCACGTTGTCCTGGCCAGTACGTTTTCAAAATGGTGGAATGCTTCCCAGCTGATGATTCTGGAGCCCCTAGGGTACCCGTGAGTGTGTCCCAGTGGTGGCATTTGTCTTATTATCTTGAAAAAAAGACTACAAATATAGGAACTTCCCTGGTGGTCCGGTGATTAAGACTGTGATCTCGGAGTGCAGGGCCACGGGTCCCATCCCTGGTGGGCAAACTAAGATCCCCCTTGCTAAAAAATCAGAAACAGCAAATACCCCCATCCAAAACTAGAAATCTAATTGGTGCTTAAATGTTTTTCCCCTTAAACAGGAATCAGAGATAACCTGAGTGTGTATCAAGCAGCCACATTTGGCGGTTAGTGGAGATCAGGCCCCATGACCCATTTCTCAGCTGTTCTGTCACTCAGCTGAACACCACAGGCTATAACATGATTTTGATTATTATGCATCTTTAAACTGATTTTGTTCTCAGCCATATATTGTTCAATTTATATTCATAATGAACTATTGGTTAAATATAGGAAATTAATAAGGGGCAGAATACTGCCACTTTTTATTTAGGTGTTTCTGGTACTTAAAAAATAATATTAGCAAAATATAATGATAATTTTTATCAAACTTAGTTTTTAATATTTTATTATACTTAAATATATATTTAATGATATATTAATGATATATTTTGATATATCATTAATTATTAATGATATATAATGATTACATTTTATATATAATGATTAATGATATATAATGACATATATTAATGATAAAATGACTGATGTTTTAATCACTTCTCACTCAGACTGTTATTAATAAACAAGATGGTTTTGGTGCAAAGTGTACCTCAGGTCACAAAAAGCAATTATTTTTTACATTAAAACATGTATTTTGATTTGTCTGCATTTTAATATATATTTGATGATAATACTACATAATATATAGTCATTTAAAATTTTTTTCATGATCAATCATGTATTTACCTTGTACATTAAAATTACTTGAAGATACATAACATAGGTTGATTGGGAAGAACAGACTTCATCTTTATACTTCATAAGTATTATCCAAGTTCTATTTATACTGTTTCCAATTTAAATGGAAACATTTCATTTAAAATAGCTATTGTTCAAAATGTCGAAATTGTTTAAAAATTCCTCAGGATGTTCAGGAGTTTGAATAGTGCTATTAAGAGATTCTTGGAGAAAAATTGGAAGCCTCGGTACCTGAATTATAGAGGGGTGATTGAGGAGAAGTTTGGGATTGGGAATATCTTGGATCGAAGTGCCCTTAATAACATGGTACTTGGATTTTGTCAGGCATTTGGTAAATGTTTGTTCCTTTAAGGTGTTTAAATTAAAGATACTTATTTATTTGGATGCCTCAGGTCTTAATCGTGTCACTTGGTATCTTTCCTTTTGGTGGCGAGACTCAATAGTTTCGGCACATGGGCTCAGTTGCTCCAGGGATGTGGGGTCTTAATTCGCCAACCAGGGATCGAACCCCATTCCCCTGCATTGCAAGGTGAATTCTTAACCGCCGGCCCACCAGGGAAGTCCCAGGGGTTTACATTTCATATATGGTACTTTACTCATTTAGCACTGTTTTCATTAAAAAAATGGAAGTCCTCGTACAGTATATGGAAACTTAAGCTGATAACTCGTAGCTGCTATGGGACCCTCCTCCTGGAGATTCGTTATAGGAAGATACTCCTTCCCCAGTCCGGGGACCTGGTGTTACTGAATGAAGTGTTGCTTTTACCCACAGAGTGACTTCTGTCAGTCTAAGTGAAAAATATGCCTACATTCTTACTCCAGGAACCTTCTTAAATAATTTGCTGATCCGTTCCAAATAAGGTACATGCTGCCGACTTTAAAAGTCACTTGTGCACGCCTTCCTCCAGTGTTTCAAGCAGTAGGTAATGCATTAACCAGTTACATGTTTCAGGTTAGACACAGAAGAAGGAATTTCAAAGACAGCTCACGCCCTTGTGTCGGTGGTTTGGAGCACACGCTTGCTTCTCTTACTCAGTGAGGCCCAGTTATCAAGGATGTGAGGGCTTCTCTGGTGGCTCAGATGGTAAAGAGTCTGCCTGCAGTGCAGGAGACACAGATTCGATCCCTGGGTTGGGAAGATCCCCTGGAGAAGGGAATGGTAACCACTCCAGTATTCTTGCCTGGAGAATCCCATGGAAGACCCTGGTGGGCTACAGTCCGTGGGTTCTCAAAGAGTTGGATACAGCTAAGCAACTAACACACACACGTATCAATGATGTGAACCCTGCCTTCCTCTCTAAAGCCACTTTTTCTCTTGACGTGTCTTATTTTCAAGGTCCCTTTTATTTAGTTTGCGTGTATTTTGTGTGGTCTGGACTCTTGGCCAGGAGACATGAGATACTTATAAGGTAGAATTTGTAGAATTTGTTGTCTGATTGGATGTGGGAAGAAGGAAAAGTGAAGAAAATGCAAAGGAAAGAAAAGGCATCTTAGATGCAGGAGGCATGTGTTTGGGCTGTAATGTGGGGAATGGTGAGATTAAATGTTAAAGAATACAGTCTGCATAAAAGCTGTGGACACATCCTCAACAATTTTTGTATGTTGACCACTTTATATGCATTTTAAAATGTATTTCCCCACCAGCCTTTTGAGGTAAATTCTGTTTTGTTTTTTTTTTTTCTCTCTTATAGGTGAGGAAACAGATTTACAGGGATTGTGTAATATGTTCAAAATAACCCAGCTAGAAAATAATTCATAGGCCAGAACTTGATTACACTATTGCCTTCCAGTGGGAAAAATGAAGTGAATTTGGAGTTGTATCTAGTCAACAGTATCACATGCTGCTAAGCACATCACACTGTTTTCTTTATCTGCCTTGACTCATATATGTATTTATACCTCTGGGGAAAGAAATTGTGCAGACTAACTTTATAAACATACAGAGAAGCAAGCAGATGATGCTGCTTTGAAGTTCGGGTTGTCATTTTTCTGCTTGCGGCCAAATGTAGATTGAAAGTTGAAGGTCAGGTGGTTGTCACAGGACAAGACATCGTGTGCCAGCCATTGAGGTTACAAAGATGAGTAAGGTCCTGTTTCTGCCCTGAGACGCTCCCAGGACAAGGCAGGAGACCAGCCCTCCAAGGATGGGTTATAGTGCCGTGTGCTAAGTGCTGAGTCCCATGACTGCAGAAGAGGGGGCCACCCATTGGTTTGGGGCAGTAAGCAGGCTGAGGAGCAAGACAGATATGATCACAATATCCTTATTCCCCTCCTCCGCTGTGTCTCAAAGTTTCCCTTTGTCTCATTAGAAACCCGAGCATCATCCAGACACCTTCCCTTTCTCTGCACTGTCCCAATATCCAACAAGAGCCTCAGGGTGCCCCAGGAATGCTCTGAGAATCCAGTTTCCCGCCTCCAGGCTCCCACGCTTGGCCTGGCTCTTCTCAGAAGTTCCCTTAGTTCAGTTCAGTTCAGTCGCTCAGTCGTGTCCAACTCTTGGCAACCCCATGGACTGCAGCATGCCAGGCTTCCCTGTCCATCACCAACTCCTGGAACTTGCTCAGACTCATGTCCATTGAGTCAGTAATGCCATCCAACCATCTCATTCTCTGTCATCCCCTTTCCTTCTGCCTTCAGTCTTTCCGAGTATCAGGCTCTTTTCCAAGGAGTCAGTTCTTTGCATCATGTGGCCAAAGAATTGGAGTTTCAGCTTCAGCATCAGTTCTTCTAATGAATATTCAGGACTGATCTCTTTTAGGATGGACTGGTTGGATCTCCTTGCAGTCCAAGGGACTCTCAAGAGTCTTCTCCAACACCACAGTTCAAAAGCATCAATTCTTCGGTGCTCAGTTTTCTTTATAGTCCAACTCTCACATCCATACATGACTACTGGAAAAACCATAGCTTTGACTAGACGGACCTTTGTTGGCAAAGTAATGTCTCTGCTTTTTAATATACTGTCTATGTTGGTCATATCTTTTCTTCCAAGAAGCAGGTGTCTTAATTTTATGGCTGCAGTCACCATTTGCAGTGATTTTGGAGCCCAAGAAAATAAGTTTGTCACTGTTTCCATTGTTTCCCCATCTATTTGCCATGAAGTGATGGGACCGGATGCCATGGTCTTAGCTTTTTGAATGTTGAGTTTTAAGCCAGCTTTTTCACATTCTTCTTTCATTTTCCTCATGAGGTTCTTTAGTTCCTCTTCACTTTCTGCCAAAATGGCAGTGTCATCTGCATATCTGAGATTATTGATATATCTCCCAGCAATCTTGATTCCAGCTTGTGCTTCATCCAGCCCAGCATTTTGCATGATGTACTCTGCATATAAGTTAAATAAGCGGTGTGACAATATACAGCCTTGACGTACTCCTTTCCCAATTTGGAACTAGTCCGATGTGTCTGGTTCTAACTGTTGCTTCTTGGCCCGCATACAGGTTTCTCAGGAGGTAGGTAAGGTGGTCTGGTATTCCCATATGTTTAAGAATTTTCCACAGAAATTCCCTAGCTGATCTGTGCTTCCTGCCTCTGTTCCCGTCCACGCTCTCCTCCATGTTGCCTCCAGAGGGCGCTCCCTAAGACACTGAGCCAATGAGGTCATCACTCCCCCTATTTTTGTCGGAACACAGCCAGTAAAACTCCAAGTTGTGGACTCGTTTCCCTTGTCCACCCTCATTTCTTGCCTTTTCCCCAGGCGCATCCTAAGTCTCAGTTCTCCAGACAGCTTGTGTTTTTAACCTCCAGTTTTTGTAGTCCCACTCCCTCTGTCTGCCTGATGTGCCTTCAGTCTGGTTTTTCTGGGGCTCCTCTCATAAGGCAGTTTCTCTGCAGCATTTAGGTACTTTCTCTGCCAATGGAGAAGGAGCAGCCCCATCAGGCTAGAGGTCCAGCATCTTAGTGCTGTGAGAATTTTCCTCTAGAAAGCCCTGAATGTTCAGACCTCAAGATAAGTATTTTCCTTTTTCGTCTGTATCCTTCACCAGACCAAGAAATGTTGACTGATTTTTCTTACCACAACAGTAAACCTACAACTGTTAATGTCACCCCATTCTGAGATAAAGCCTGCTTTATAGAGCATTGCCAGATATCTGACCGTTTACAAAAAGTGCAATAAGTTTTAAACGTAGTAGTAGATGGTCAGCCTATTATCTATTCCTACCAAGCACGTGGCACATTCGGGGACTCTCGTGGTCGAAAACACACAATCTGGATCACTAACATGTGTTAACCTCCCCAGTTGACCTCAGTCATGATTCATCCCTGGCAGAATGGAAAGCTTTGGTTCTCTCATGTTGCCCAAGTGGAGATCAAAGCTCGTACCAGAGGAAACAAGATTCTGTCTTGTTTTGATCAGAAACAAACTGGGCTAAACATTATCAGTGTGAGACAAGAGTCAACGCCCCCCCAAAACAAAAAGGGAGTTAGGGAAATTCAGTGACCAAGACTACCTGTTGTAGGTATTTTTGTGCCAAGAACAAATTTAAAAAAAAAGAAAATTAAAATACAATTTAAAAAAAGATGTCTTTGCCAGAGAGTTGAGGTAGAAAGAGGAGGAGGAGGATATGGGGTTTGGAGCAAATAAGAACCTTTGACAAATGGACAACCCTGGCTTCCTGTTGGAAGACGGTCCTGCAGAGAAGGTGTTGAGAGCTGAGAATGTGCTGGGAAGAAACATATACAGACTGACTAGGAACCAGATTCTGTTTCTGAAAGTCGTTAGAGGTCTATGAACCACATAAAGCATAACGGCGAAAGGTCTGTGTTTCTGGATAGAAGGTCTGTGTTTCTATCCAGGCTGGCAGGACCTGGATCCCCAGACATTGCGCCTGTCCTGCTGGGTTTATAATGTAAGGTTTTCTGGTCGAGCAGGGGAGAGCTTTACCTTTTATTCATAAGTGTGTGAGATAACACTGAGGAGAAGCAATTTGAAGCAGGCCAGAAATCAGGCCTATTGAAGATACTGGTAAAATTAAAACTAGCCCCTGTAGCATGGGCTTCCCCAGTGACTCAGTGGTAAAGAATCCACCTGCCAATGCAGGAGACGTGGGTTCCATCCCTGGGTAAGGAAGATCCCCTGGAAAAATAAATAGCAATTCACTCCAGTATTCTTGCCTGGGAAATTTCATGGATGGAGGTGCCTGGCAGGCTACCGTCCATAGGGTCTCAGAAGAGTCAAACACAACTCAGCAATTAAACGGCAACCTGAAGCATAAGACTGATTATGGTAAAAGCCATTTTAAAATTATTTCAGACCCCATCCCCCCCCACCCCCACAGGAAACTTGTGTTTATAAATAGCCCCAGTGATGGTCAGTAGATTGAGAGTGTTCTTGGAAAATATAGAATCAAAATGTATTTCTTTGATTGATTATTGATATTTCATCAATTTTTTACTGGTTATTGATGTCTCATCAGCTTTTTAAAAGTATTCGCAAACATTACAATCCGTAGGAGCCTTGAAATAGAGAATGGAGGTGGGAAGGACTGTGATGCGCTGAGAAAATGGCTGCACTAGGAAAAAGTAAGGCTAAGAATAGTGAGCGTTCTCGAGCTATTATGAGCTAAGACATAAATGGAAACGTGGTTGTCACTGGGCGTCTTAGCAGTGGGAGAAGGGAGTTGGCTTTGTCAAGAGGGACAGATACTTTCCTAGCACTGATGGTTCAGATTCTGCTGCCTCAGGATCTCCAGGGCCTCTGGGAAGCCCTGCACGTCCAGCAGCCCCCCACTCAGCTGGCCTGGGGGGTGCAGGGGCGCCGATGCTGTCCACCCCCCTGCAGGGCACACTCCCCCGTCTGTCTTCCCACCTCTTTCCCGGGCTGTGTCTCCCTGCCCTGCACCACGTCCCCCCGCAACGTGGAAAACAGCTGGCCTTTCATTCTTCACAGCACAATTCAGGCCAAAAATGATATTTAACAAAAGTTTCCAGATGCCTTTTACATTAAAAAAAACTTTTTTTTTTGGAAAAGCCTTAAGCTTGGACTGCTCTTGAAGGCCAGGGTCCAGTCGTCTCTGGCATGTGGTAGCTGCCAGCTCATCTGCCCATGATGGGGGTGCTCGTCTTTGGATCTGGATCCCCCCTGGACTCCAGCCTCAGCCCTGAGAGCCAACTCTCTAAGCTGGACCAGCCTGCAGAGGTGAATTTGAGTCTTCAGTTAAGAAGTAACAGGAAAACTCCATGAAACTGTACCATTTTCCTACATCATGTTTTTTTTTTTTTTTTAAAAAACACTGTTGTTTGGACCCAGCCAAAGCATCCTTTATAAATGGGCACTCTAGTACTGCCCAAGGGCTCCCTTAAATTTTGTGCTAAAAGCCGAAAATGCAGGTTTGGTGTTTCTTGCTCTCTGGCCTCTGCCCACCTTCACCGTCCTCTCCTTGTCTCCTGGGGGAAGTTGGTCATCACTCCTGACAGAGTCCTGGGACAGCGTGTGCCCCCAGCAGTATGGGGGTCTCTGGTATTTACCCTTGCCTCCGCCAACCCAGCCCCTCCCAGGTGAAAGGGAGTGAGGAGGAGACAAGAGCAAACATCATCTACCAGGAAGCTCCGCAGTGGAATAGAGACATCAGGATCCTTGGGCAGGCCCCGTGTGCCGGCATCTGCGTGGCCTCACCTTCCAGCCCCATCTTTACGTGTCTGTATGTGCCATTAAGCTACAGGTTTCTTGTAATCAGAGGATGGATCTTATCACGTTTCTGTGCCCACCAATGTGTGTCTGTTGGAGCTGCTCAAAATCGATTATCAGTGTAATACCCTAACACCTCCTAATTCTGTTAATCGCAACGTGGTAATCACAGGTCCCTTTATAAAGGCTTGTGTTTCCTGTGGCAACACCTTTGCTGAAGCTCAGTACCTTCTTTGGTTGCAAGCTTGGCATCCCACTTGCAGAAACATGCAAACACACTCTGTCACTCAGCGTGTTTCAGAAGCTAAAGTAGAAGGCATTCAGGTCGTCCTACGTAGACCTCTCTGGCCACTGATCCTCTCTCCCCACGTGCTTTCTTTGGACTCCTGAGTTTAGGTGATGTATTCTAGAGCCCGGGGGATTAAGGGTTGTACTCCAGAAGGCTAGTGCAGGGAGTGTTTCAAGGCAGAGAAATAGTGCCTGGCACTGACATGGTCTGTTCAAGAAGCTAACTAAGTAATGCTGATAATTGCCAAATAGTGCTGTCCAATGAGTAAACAGTGTCATTGGTTGCTGAGTTGAATGGGGAAGAGGATCTGATTGGAGCTGATGAAGGGAGACCATTTAATACCTTACATAGAACAACAGTAGAATTTTCTTATTAAAAGCATCCAACCTTGTGCTAAGTACCATGAGATTTGGTTTGGGTAGATATTTTTCTTGAAGTATTTCTTCAAACAAGTAATGCATTTTATTACTGGATAGCTAATTGAAAATACATGCTTGTGTGCGTCGACTCTTTGCGACCCCATGGACCATAGCTCTCCAGGCTCCTCTGTCCGTGGGATTCTCCAGGCAAGAATACTGGAGTGGGTTGCCATTTCTTCCTCTGGGGGAATTTCCTGACTCAGAGATCAAACCTGCATCTGGTATGTCTCCTGCATTGGCAGGTGGATTTTTTACCACTAGCACCACTTGGAAAGCTCCCAACAATATGCAAATGAAATATTCTCTTTTAGGTTCCTATCTGTCTATTCAAAGTTGCCCAAACACCAGGATAATAGGAATCCAAAGGAAGAGTGAAGGGAAGGAGAGCTTCAGGAGTCCGTGCCATAGTGCCCTTGAGATGTCCATCATGTGTCTCTCTCTGGTTTGCCCTTTTCAAATCTTCTCTAGCAGCTGGCAAGCTTACTGTGCTTAATGGCAGACTGTAGTTTTCTTGGTTTATCCCAACTGTAATTTCACTTGGTAACATCAGGATATTAGTTTTTTCCTCAGTTTTAAAGGATAACGTGCAGTAATTTAGGGACTTATTTTTGATGAACGATGGTAGGGTAAATACAGAAAACATGAGCAGTCATGGGAACTTTATGGTTGAAGCTTTAAAGATACTTATAGATGGACTCTTGTCTCTTCAGGGCACTGGTACAGAGCTGGCTTCTGCCCTTTGTTTACCCTTAGTAATTTTTTCCTTTGTTAAAGCAGTTTGCAAAATATGTGCAGTATGGTTTCCTTCATACTTAAAAAGTTTAGAAAACACCACAGCAAATTGGTGGTATGTTACCTGTAAGAAAGAGGGTGGGATTGGACTCTAAAGCAGCGGTTCCCAACCTTTATGGCACGTGGGACCCGTTTCGTGGGAGAGTTTTTCCACAGACTGGGGTGGGGATGGTTTGGGGATGATTCAAGTGCATTGCATTTATCATGCACTTTATTTCTATTATTATCAAATCAGCTCCGCCTTAGATCATGAGGCATTAGATCCCAGATGCTGGGGACCCCTGCACAGATTCATTTGCGTTGTATCATTTGTTCACAATGTGAATCTACTGTAAGTATAAAGATAAAAGTATCCAAAGACAACTCAAGCTCCTCCTAGGGAGGGAAATCAGTATAATTTATTTATATAATTTTGAGATAAAAATCACATTATTTTAAAATTTTGATAAAATATTACTTTGGGAGCCGTCAGGCATATTAATATAGTATCCAAGTTTATCTCAAAATGGATACTTAAAAATTCAGTTATTAAGAGTTTATCTTTGGCACTATGGCACCTTATCTTTTAACTAAGGTGATAATTAAACATTCATTTTCCTCCATAGATGATATCTATTTGAAGGTTTGTTTTCAAACTCATCTTTTTTTTTAATGTGAACCATTTTAAGTCTTTATTAAATTTGTTACAATTGCTTCTGTTTTTTTATGTTTTGGATTTTTTAGCCTCCAGGCATGTGAGTTATTGGCTCTCTTAGGGGTTGAACCCACACTCCCTGCGTTGGAAGGCAAAGTCTTAACCGCTGGACCAATGACATCCCTCAAAGTCTGATCTTGATTTATGCAATCGTATGACATTTTTGCAGAGAAGGCAATGGCAACCCACTCCAGTGTTCTTGCCTGGAGAATCCCAGGGACGGGGGAGCCCGGTGGGCTGCCGTCTGTGGGG
Organism: Bos mutus; assembly: GCF_027580195.1. Taxonomy (NCBI): domain Eukaryota; kingdom Metazoa; phylum Chordata; class Mammalia; order Artiodactyla; family Bovidae; genus Bos; species Bos mutus. The sequence goes on from NC_091628.1 coordinate 25,280,744, forward strand.
TCGCACGGAGTCAGACACCACTGAAGAGACTTAGCAGCAGCAGCACGACATTTTTGAAAAGGCAATGATAATTTTTAATGGGAAAGCTATATATGTATGCGTATATAAGTCTATCCTAGAAGATTTTCAAAAACAAAAGTAGATTTCATGTAACAGTAGCAGGGAAGACCACTTTGCATTGGCTTGTTGTTAATCTCACATCGGTTTTCACACCTTATTTGGTTTTCATTTTTCTTAACATGACGTACTGATGGCCTGCAGGTAGTCTGTGTAATAGGGATTTAGTGGGAACATAGAGAATAATAGCTGAATGGTTGTAGCTTTCATGAGTGTAATTAGCTTCTTATAAAAGTATAGTTCTGCAGAAAAGATCTGGATATAGAGTAACTATTTCCAGATTTAGGCTTTTATCCCTTGCCTTTTATAAGTTCCTTCTACTTCTGTGCTTTCGGCTTAGTGATCCTTCTAAGAAGATTTCCAAAGCTTCAGGTTTGTTTCCTGTCTCTCCCTTTTAGCTGTAACTCTCAGCAGACTATGGAGAGTTAGGTGCATAATTTCAAAAATTTCAGAATTTTTGAAAGACTTCTGTAAGATTTAACTGCTGTGCCCAGTGATGCATATCAGTCATTAGAAAACCTGACATCCTGCTATTGTCCCTTGTTGTCCAGTTTTAAACCAAGAGTCATTCACTGTCTGGGGAGAACGGCAGTGGAGAATATGAATCTAGCGACTGTCTGGTGACCCTTGCATCTTGCCTTTTTCCTCACTCTTCATTCTGCCAGAGAACTCGCATTCATGGATGTTTACTGACATTTCTGTGTATGTTTGTAATGCCGCAAGGATTACTTGACTTTTCCTTTGTGATAGTCTAACCCTGCATGTCCATCTGCCCTTGTCTATTTTTAATGTCAAGAGACAAATAAATTTAGTTTTCTTCCTTTCGAAAAAACAGTTGTTTGAGAAGTCTCAGTTGGACCCATCTCTGTGCTTTTCTTGAACATCCTAATTATGTTGCAAAAATAACAACAGCACAGAAACTTCAAAATCCAGGAGGAAATGAGCCCATCGACTTGGAGATACATATATATGTAGAAATATATGCTGCTACTGCTGCTAAGTCCCTTCAGTCGTGTCCGACTCTGTGTGACCCCATAGACAGCAGCCTACCAGGCTCCCCTGTCCCTGGGATTCTCCAGGCAAGAACACTGGAGTGGGTTGCCATTTCCTTCTCCAAAGCATGAAAGTGAAAAGTGAAAGGGAAGTCACTCAGTCGTGTCCAACTCTTCTCGATCCCATGGACTGTAGCCTACCAGGCTCCTCCATCCATGGGATTTGCCAGGCAAGAGTACTGGAGTGGGGTGCCATTGCCTTCTCTGTATATATGTATGTATGTATGTATGTATGTATGTATGTATGTATAGATATTTGTATACACACACACATATATATATACGATCACTTAGAGGATCAGGGGTAGAGATAAGAAGCTGCACTATGAAGTACCACAGCAGATGGCTCATAGTACATTCTTAATAAATATTCGTTGAATTAAAAAAAAAAAGAATGAGAAAATTCAAGGGAAAATATTGTTTCCGAAGGGGTTCTGTATATCATTTATTTGTTATATGGTGACCTTATAGATTAACTAAGATGTGGACAATGCAACTGTATGTTTCTTAGAATCTGTTCCATGTCTGATCTTGGTGAGTCACGTTCGTTATGTTTACAGCATCTACATTTGGATGATTTCAAGGGTATTAATTGACAGCACAGGCAGTGGGCTTCTATTACCATTTACAATTTCATTATTGTCATCTGGATGGTGAATGCTGCCACTGTAGGCTGATCTTCCAGACCGGGGGCTGGAGTTGAGCTGACGAGGGACCCCACAGAGTCATCATAAAATGGAAGAGAAGTTGCAGAGACTCGAATCCATGTGTTAGTTAAAAACAAGCTAGAAATTCCCAGCATATTTTAGAGAACTTCCTAGCCTTTTGACATCACTGACTGAGGACATCAAGTGTCTGACAGAGACCATTTAGGGCTTAAGGCCACCATCTTGAACTCTTAAGATGACGTAGTGTTTTCCTCCTTAAATGAGATCCTTTCTTCTTATGTCCTAATAAAGAATGGATTCTTTACTCTTTGAACTGCCCTTTCACAAGGACTTTTAAAATGTCAATTTGGAACGTGTAAGTCCATTGTTTAACACTGAATGGATGGCTGGGGAGTTCAACTGAGATTTTAGAGATTCTTATGCTCAAAGGATTAAAATAATTTTTTTGTGTGTGTTCAGAGCCTATTGCTTGTAACTGTAACTTTGATTCATCAGATTCTGAGCAGCTGAGGCAACTCTTGCCTTTTTTCTGATGGTGGCCATCTGTTATATTCCCTTCTTATCCATGGGACCAAGAAAGCAAAGTGAGAAGAGAAAATGCTAGATCGGTAGCTGGGGTTCATCTAGCTCAGGTGTTGGTCTAATTCAGTGCATGGATTTCACTTTTTTTATTTTAACTTTTTAAAGTTTATTTGTCTGTACCGAGACTAGTTGTGGCATGCAGGATCCAGTTCCCTGACCAGGGATCAAACGCGGGCCCCTTGTATTGGTAGAGCAGAGTCCTAGCTGCTGGAGCACCAGAAGTCCTGGATTTGACTGTTTTTTATGTGGAAATATTTAAGTGACTTTAGTACTTTCTGTCGACTTTGTTTCAGTGAGGTTGGGAAACTGTGCTCTCATAGAGTGGTTGAATCAAGAACTGTAACTGTTCTGCTGATATTTCAGGAGAGGAGGGCTTTGGAGAGTCCATCAGGCCATCTTGATGCAATATGTCTGGGGAAGTGGCTCCTTAGTACATGTCTTAGTCATTGTTAAAACAGCAACGCTGGAGATAAGGTTTTCTCAAGAGGACAGATGGCACGCTCTCTGCACTCTGTCCTCCCGAGTTAATGCCGAGCCATAGCCTGCTGCCGGTGGATCCTCCCAGTTCTCCAAATCATTTAGGTCTGAAGGCAATGCAGTTCCTCACTCCAGGTGACTGCAGCACCTGGAATGTCCAAGGAAAGAAAGTTTTCACTCAAGAATGCCTATGTAAATCAGCTTCTCTGCTTCATTTCTACAGTCTTTCTACTGAAGTTCAGTGCATGTTTGATTTTTCCTGGAAGAAGCAAGAGAGGATATTAAAGCAATGGCTCGACGCGCTCCCGTGTCGTTGATCGTGCCTTTGTGTGCCTTCGAGGTCTGGGTGGACGCAGGAGGTAGAGATGGCGGTTGGATTCCAGTGCTTTCCACCCAGGCACACAGGGTATAATTCTGGAACAATGAAACGTTCCAAGAATGCTGTTTCTGTAAAGTGAGTACCTGCTTTTTAAGACCTCATTTTCTGAATAGGACTCTGAAATTGGAACCAAGAAAATCTGCACTTCAGTGCCACCCATTAGCCGCCCTCTATTCTTTTGAACTGTGGGTGGTCTTCTTAAGTATATTTCAGCATACTTCTTTTCTTTTTTAATATGTGACTTTGAATTTTGTTCTGCTTCATTACATCTTTTTTTTTATAATCTGACCAAAGTGTTATTTAATTATGTGCCAAGTAATGGGATTGTGTCATCAAAACTCACATTATTTTTGTAAGGCTTTATAATATTAGACTATATTAATGAGATGCTAGGAAAAGGAATATTTTTGGGGAAAATATACTTACATCAAATTAAGTTCTTAACTTCATTGTGATAATAATCATTTAATTCTGATATTTTTTTCTCTTAAAAGTTACTTTGATTTTAACTTTTTAATTACTGTTATACTAAATTTCGCTCAGTCGTGTCTGACTCTTTGCGACCCCATGGACTGTAGCCTACCAGGCTTCTCAGTCCATGGGATTTTCCAGGCAAGAGTACTGGAGTGGGTTGCCATTTCCTTCTCCAGGGGATCTTCCCGACCCAGAGATCAAACCCGGGTCTCCGGCATTGTAGGCAGACGCTTTACCCTCTGAGCCACCAGGGAAGTTATACTAAATTTCCATAGGCACTGAAATGGTGATTTTGTGATGAGTGAGGTAAAACTTGCATCAAAAGTCTATAATTGTTTAAAGCATGATTTTCAACCTTGCACTTTTGACATTTGGGGCCACATAACTCTTTGTTGGGGGTTTCCCTGGTGGCTCAGATGGTAAAGAATCTGCCTGCAATGCAGGAGACCTGGGTTCGATCCCTGGGTTAGGAAGATGCCATGGAGAAGGGAATGGCTATCCACTCCAGTATTTTTCCCTGGAGAATCCCATGGACAGAGGTGGAGCCATCCTGTGCACTGTGTTTGGGAGCACAGATTGTAATTTTCCTTCCTTTGGGAAACAGAATATTTCTAATAGTCTTGTTGGATGTAGAGTACTCCAGTCTTTAAAACCTGAAGTTGGACTGATGTCTCCTTTTCTGTACTTCCCTTTGCCCTTGAATTCCTCATGCTTTCTTGGTCTTCATGCGTACTACCCGCAATACTCCATGACCATAGTCTCGATGCTACATCACTGTCATTTTTCACAGGAAAGGGTATCATACCCTTTCCTCCATCAGGGACTTGTTGCAGCTCCACAGAGTGACATCTAGGCACTTCAACAGTTGTGCTCACGTGGCCTCATCTCTGCCCATGGATTTTGTTAACCAGAATGGGCTTTTCTGCTCCACAGAGGCACATGGGCTGCTTCACGCCGTGTGTTTGATACCCTGCCCTGTTCCTTTGTTTGCTTTCTCTCCCTGAGTGTCCCGTTCCTTAGAATGGTTGTCCGTCATCTGCTGTTTCATCTTCTCCAAATAACCTTCCGAAGTGCAATGAGTCACATTTTGTAGAAGGGATATGTTCCTGAAGACCTAGGAAAAATTCAAAATTCACAAAGTTCGAGCCTGATTTTTCTCTTAGGAAATGATTCACATTATATAAAATTGTATGCATAAAATTACAGCCTTATTAATGTTCTGTACCACAGTCTTTCACGTTAAAGTAAGGCCATTTGGGAACCCTACCAAAAGCTAACCTGAGTTAGTATTTCTGTCAGCACTTTGCCTGCAGTTTGTGGTTTTTACCAGCCACTTTCTCCAAAACATTCTGAAAATTTTTCAGTATATCCAACTTGTAGGCTACTTCTGTTAATAATTTGATTCAAAAAATCACGGTTTTCTTGTGGCCAAGATAAAAGGATAGTGGAAGAGCTCTGCATGGTTGAAAAGGAGCTGGTGCAGGTAACAGATTATTGCCAAGTTGGAGTTGCATACCCCGAGGCTTGATCCTATGAGCATCATTTAGATGCTTTTAACACACTTTGATCTGTGTGTTAGGAGAAGACATAAGGGGTAGACCTAACGTCTTGGTGAGTTTGGGCTGTTGTAACAAGACACGATAGACTGGTTGACTTCAGCAGCAAAATTTGTTTCTCACAGTCCTGGAGGCTGGAAAGTCCAAGATCAAGGTGCCACAAATTGAGGTGTGGTTGTTACTGTTCAGTCGCTCAGTCACGTCTGACTCTTTGTGACCCCCATGAACTGCAGCACGCCAGGCTTCCCTGTCCTTCACTATCTCCCGGAGTTTGCTCATCCTCATGTCTGTTGAATCGGTGATGCCATCCACCCATCTCATCCTCTGTCGCCCCTTCTCCTCCTGCCCTCAGTCTTTCTCAGCATCAGGGTCTTTTCCAGTGCCTCAGCTGTTTGTACCAGGTGGCCAAAGTATTGGAGCTTCAGCTTGAGCATCAGTCCTTGCAATGAATATTCAGGATTGATTTCTTTTAGGATTGACTGGTTTAATCTTGCTGTCCAAGGGACTCTCGAAAGTCTTCTCCAGCACCTCAGTTTGAAAGCATCAGTTCCTGTTTGATACTCAGCCATCTTTATGGTCCAACTGTCACATCTGTACATGACTACTGGAAAAACATAGCTTTGACTATATTGACCTTTGTCAGCAAAGTGATGTCTCTGTTTTTTAGTATACTGCCTAGGTTTGTCATAGATTTTCTTCCAAGGAGCAAGGGTCTTTTAATTTCATGGCTGAAGTCACCATGGGGAGCCTGCTTTTTGTCTCCCAGATGTACACTTTCTCACTGTACCATCACCTGGCAGAGCGGGGGAAGCTCTGGGATCTCTTCATCATCATATTTTTGGGGCACTAATCCCATCATGGAGACTCCACCTTCATGACCTTGTCTGAACCCAGTTACCTCCCAAAGGCTCTACCTCTACAGTAGGAATTAGGGTTTCAACATATGCATGTTGGGGAGGCACAACGTTCAGTCCATAGAACCTATTTACTAAAGCACTGGTTAGTGAGAGAATCAGATGGTTATGATTTACTAAAATAATGGATCAGAGCTCATATAATCATGATAGAGTTTGTGGCTTTGCTAGTTCTCCATTTTTTCCCAATGTCAGTTATGTGATTATTGGCTCAAATTACACACCAGTAATTCTGAAGGAAATCAACCCTGAATATTCATTGGAAGGACTAATGCTGAAGCCGGAGTCCCAATTCTTTGGCAGCTTGATGTGAAGAGCTGATTCACTGAAAAGTACCCTGATGCTGGGAGAGATTGAAGGCAAAAGGAAAGGGGGCGGCAGAGGATGAATGGTCTGATAGCATCACTGACTCCATGGACATGAATTTGAGTAAATTCTGGGAGATCGTGAAGGACAGAGGAGCCCGGTGTGCTGCAGTTCATGGGGTCGCAAAGAGTCAGACATGACTTAGAACTGAACAACAGCAAAATTATTGGCTGGGGCAATAACTTGATGTTATTGATTCATGGGAAAATGACATGGGTTTTGTTAACAAAATTGAACCAACCATGTATTAGGACTTGTTAAAGCAATGGCACCCCACTCCAGTACTCTTGCCTGGAAAATCCCATGGATGGAGGAGCCTGGTAGGCTGCAGTCCATGGGGTTACTAAGAGTTGGGCACGACTGAGCGACTTCACTTTCACTTTTCACTTTCATGCATTGGAGAAGGAAATGGCAACCCACTCCAGTGTTCTTGCCTCGAGAATCCCAGGGACAGAGGAGCCTAGTGGGCTGCCGTCTATGGAGTCGCACAGAGTCGAACACGACTGAAGCGAGTTAGCAGCAGCAGCAGCAAAGCAAACATAGAACAGGGACACATGTAACGAGATGTGTGGTCCTCCTGGTGGGGGTATTGGGGGTGGCAGTTCAGGGAAGAGATTGCATTCCTCCAAGTGGCCAGTCTGTGTTTGCAATGCTGGCCCCGTCTGGCCCTCCTTCTACTTTCTTTCATTGTACCTTGCTGGTGCCTTTAGTATAGTAATCCTTTTATTATTATTTTTCTGTTTGTGTTGGTTTTTGTGTGTGTGTGTGTGTGTGTGCGTGGTAATAGACGTTTTAGCTGCCAGAGAACAAGGACTGTCTGTTCATTTCTACCCTCTCCAGTGGTCGACACTTAACATCCTGAGAGTAAACATTCAGTACATTGTCTCAGTGACCCATTTCTAAGGGGATGCTGGCAAACCAGCATGCATCCAGAGCGGGACAAGCAGATTGCTGCATATTCTTGAATCCCTGTTACATGAGGAGTTGATGAAGCTGGGGTTGTTTAGGTTGGAAAATAGTCGTGTTTGCATTTCGTAGTCCAGATTGGACAACACAGAGCAAAGCATCGTGGTTAAGAATTAAAAGCAGTGTGACCTTCGGCAGGTCTTGGTGTAAATTTTGCAAAAATCAGAACAGAGTGAGTCTCTCCTTGGCTGGTCGAAAAGCACCGGCAGCTGGCAAGGTGCTGCTCCAGTGCGGAGTCAGCAGCCACTGTCTCCTGTCCTCTGGTTACTTTTCCTCCTTCCTCTCACTTTCTCCCCTTCACCCCCAAATCCCGCCCTCCATAGAGGATCTTATAGGAGGATCTTACCTATCTTATAGACATGGAAGATAAGGTTAGAGGGTTAAGTGGTTTGTTTGAGATCTCTTAGGAAGATGTGAAAGAAGGAACCGAATCTGGGTGTCTGTCCATTATTCTTTTTTGGACAGGATAACTGTCTTCAGACATTTGAGAGGGTGTCATGTAGGAGATGGAGGAGACTTAGAGAGCATCACTATGTCTGTGTATATGTATATTTGCTCAGTCATGTCCGACTCTTTGCGACCCCATGGACTATATAGTCCATGGAATTCTCTAGGCCAGAATACTGGAGTGGGTAGCCTTTCCCTTCTCCAGGAGATCTTCCCAATCCAGGGATCAAACCCAGGTCTCCCGCATTGCAGGCAGATTCTTTACCAGCTGAGCCACATCACATCACAGGCTAAAACCAGGGCTGATGGGGAGACATTAGCCATGTGAAGTGGAAACACCAGAGGCGATCTGAACTTCTAACATCGCAGCTGCTTTTGGAATCAGCAGTTTCCCATTATTAGGAAAGTGTTCCTGCAGAAACTGAGGGAGCAGAATAATAGCCAAAGGGGCTGGAACAAGGGGATTTCCTCACTGGGAGAGAGAATTGTACGAGATGTCTCTAAGTCTCTTCCAAATTTAAAATCACATGATTCTTGTTTCTCTTTCCTTTCCTGGGTGGAGTCAGCCAATCATTGAATTAATATAATTTCACTGCTGACACAGGAACGGGGAGTCTTTATATTCTACCAGAGAGAACCAGGGTTTGAAAAGTTGTTCTCCTGTTAGAATATGTAGAGGGGGAGTTGTCAGGACGACATAATCAAAATGGTGCTTGAGAGTAGAGATGGAAGGAGAATTCAGGTGCTGTCAGAGCTTTTGTAGGATTCAGCAAATGGCAACCGGTGTTAATTTTCAGATTTTTTTTTTTTTTTTTTGAGAATTGGGCAATCAGCAGTTTTCAGGAACTGGTTTCATCGAGTAGTGCAGACTAGGGAGGTAAAGATGATATTTGAAATTAAGGTATGTGATGGTTATGAATGCACCCATAATTACTTGTGTAAGTTCTGCCTGTTCCAAGGAGACAAGAGAAAAGTGACATCTTTTACATTATTAACATACTGAACTGGTACACACATCATTTGGCATTTCTTTGTGTAAATTTTGAACCGCACCTTTCTCTTTGTTAAAGATTTTGTCTTCCTACACAATTTCTATCCATTCTATCTTAAGAAGAAAGTAGTCTTCTGGATTAAAAAAAAAAAGAGTAATGAAGATAAGAAATATCCTTGAAGTGAGGGGTCAATAAGACAGTCTTCACATTTATTTAACATCTCCACTGTTCTTTGACTGTTATTCATACAGTCTCATTTAATTCCTATTAATTCTGTCCACATCTTATGGAAAAGGATGTGAGGTTCACAGGTTAAATAACTCACCCCAGGCTCTGCAGTAAGGAAATGATCCATCTTAAAAGGCAGACAAATAGATTTTTTTGTAGAAATGGCTCATTCACTCTCTGTAAAATCATTTAGGAGCTCTAAATTATAAGGCAGTTGGTGGCATATGACATATGCTTGATTTCCCAATATAGTCAGTCAGATGTAGCTTGTAAGTAATCCCTGTATTTTATTAGTTGTACCCTCATTTGTATTTTCCCTTCATTATGGGCTCCTATCTATTACTCCCTACATGAGAAACATGTGATATTCAGGAAGCCGTAGTAGTAACATTAAAAGAACTAATGGAAATGAACTTGGCAAATAGACCTACTTGTCTTATACAGGAATAAAATCAATAGAATTCTGCTTGTGAATTGGAAGGAATTTACACTTGGCAGACGATTCTAAAAAATATTCTTCACCTTCAAGAACCATCTATGTTTTAAAAACACAAGTTTTTGATGCTAGTCCTCCTTAGAATCTGAAAAAACATACATTCACCACCCTTTCACAGAAAGATACAGAGGACAAGAGATAATTCAGTGTACTTTAAAAATGAGTTTTCTTCCTTGAACATTTAAAAATAAAATATTTGCACCACATCTTTGGCAGGAATTCAGTAGCAATGATAAGAATAGAGTCACCTTCTGTGTCTAACGTAGCCTTTATAGTGGCTTTGTTTCATAGTTTTATAAATTGGGCTTTCTGGTTTCCTTGGCAACCCAGTTGTCGACATTGGTTGCTAAGGAGCAGCTTCGGCTGCACAAAGCAGAAGGAGCTGAGTCTGCTACCGGGTGACTTCATCCCTGGCAGTGACAGGCGGTGGGGATCTTAGTGCTTGTTCAAGTGAGGCCTCCATCTTGAGTTTCATCCTGAAGGATTCCGATGGATTTTCATGACTTGTGTTATTCTGATGGTTACGAGGAGGTAGAGGCGCTCATGGGAACTGACAGTCGTGTAGCATGCACAGCATCTAAGTTCTCAGCTCTGTTTCATCAATCACCTGATGTCAGTGACTTATTCAACAAAAGAGAATCTATTGCTGTAGTTACAAGATACCAAATAAGCCATCCTATCTTCTTTCTTAAATGTTGCAGAGGACACTCGAGAAAGGAAGCCAACTGTTCATCTTTGCAAAGCGATGTGAGAGCAGGACACTGATGTTGGATTTCAGCTAAAAGAAGTAGAGATTTTCATGAACTTGAACCATGACCAAGTGTTCAGTCCAGTTAAAAATAACCCACCGTCTTGGCTAAACGGTGCTGCAATGAACAGGGGGTGCATGTATCCTTCTGGACTATGTTTTTCTCCGGATATATGCAGGAGTGGGATTGCAGGATGATACGGTAGCTCTATTTTTAGTTTTTTTATGGAACCTCCATTCTGCTCTCCACAGTAGCTGATTTTCAGGCCCAGTGAAGTCAGAAAAACTGAAATATTGTATGATACCACTTATAATGTGGAATCTAAAAAGGTGATACAAATGATCTTATTTACAAAACAGAAACAGACTCACAAACTTAGAGCAAGAACTTCTGGTTACTTGGCAGGGAAAGGAAGTTAGGGAGTTTGGGGTTGACATGTACACCCTGCTATATTTAACATAAATAACCTCTGAACCTACTGTTCAAAAAATAAATAAATGAATAACATTGGCTGTCAAAAAAAAAAAAAACCCAAACTGTAACCAAATTTTTCTTTATTGACAGGTAAGAGATATTGCAGTTCTTACAGAAATACATTGTTAATTTGGTGTATGCATATTTTTTAATGTGACTTTATAAGCTGTGATCAGCATAGTAATTCGTTCATAAATCTCTGTCTGGGTGCGTGTTGCATGAGGACATGAGTGATGTGTGAATCTTTGAGGTCAGAGGTAGACGATCCTCGTGTTCAAAACAGGTGCCCAGGACGAGTGTAAGCACCACTTTCACAGCTCAGGTGTGAGCTCGACATCTGTCCTTCAAACTGTCAAGCCTGGAGGGCTGATGAGAGTTATGGAGAGTGTTAATGGAGTGAGGGAGTACCACTTCTCCTCCTTGCTTGGTTTTGGATGGTCGCATTCTACAAGTTAGTCATCTGGTATTATCTTTTGGAGATCTTCAAATACAGACAGTTTAGTTTTGGAAGCCCACATAATTAAGTAGGCTGGTGATACTCTTTGGACACGTGAGTTATGCTCTCTGAGCCTCACATTCATTATCTGTAAAGTGAGTTGGTAATAATACCATAGGCTCCTCTGTCCATGCGGATTCTCCAGGCAAGAATATTGGAGTGGGTTGCCGTGCCCTTCTCCAGGGGATCTTCCCGACCCAGGGATCAAACCGGAGTCCCCTGTGTCTCCTCCATTGAAGGCAGATTCTTTACCTCTGAGCTCTCCGAGGAGCCTGATAACCCGATTCAGACCAAACCCTTTATAAGAAGTTAGAGCTGATACTTAGAGCGTAAAGCACTGTGATTCTGTTTTAAGACTCATGTTCATCTGAAAGGGCACTCACTTGATTCAGGTCAGCCGTTTTATTGAGCATCTAATACGTTAGTGATTTTTCTGGATGTTGGGGGTAGGTCTGTGAAGAAGTTAGGAGTTCAGTTTCAGGTGTCCTAGGTTTGAGATCTCTGTTAGATGCTGACAAGGCAGTCGATTCAAGTCTGGAATTCAGGTGAGAAGTCTGGGTTGAAGATATAAATTAGGAGGACATTTGCATAGAGTGGTAGTATTTAAAGCCATGAAACTGGATGAACTCACCGAGGAAATGAGTGTCAGTAGAGAGGAGTTCCGTGAACTGACCTTAATTTTGGGGTGCTCCAAAAAAAAAAAACAGAGCAAGGGAAAGAAAAGGCACCACGTGGAGAAGGTGATGGCATCCCACTCCAGTACTCTTGCCTGGAAAATCCCATGGACGGAGGAGCCTGATAGGCTGCAGTCCATGGGGTCGCTAAGAGTCGGACAGGACTGAGCGACTTCACTTTCACTTTTCACTTTCATGCATTGGAGAAGGAAATGGCAACCCACTCCAGTGTTCTTGCCTAGAGAATCCCAAGGACAGGGGAGTCTGGTGGGCTACCGTGTATGGGATCGCACAGAGTCGGACACGACTGAAGTGACTTAGCAGCAGCAGCAGAGAGGACTGAGAAGGGATAACTGGCTTCTGGGGGAAAGCCAGCAGCGTGGGATGTCCTGTAAGCCGAGAGAAGGCAGGGCCAAGAGGACCGAGTGACACCTGGGCGTGCACTAAGGGAAGATATGTCCCGAGAACTGATCGAATGCACTGACCTAGAGGCCAGAGGCAATCTTGACAAGAGCAGCTTAGTGGAGAAGTGGAGTCAAAACCTGTTGTAGGTTTGGGCCTTTAGGGAAATAATGTGAGGGGAGAGATTGGAGCAAACATAGACAACTCTTTCAGGAAGAAATGGGGAGGAAGCTGGTGACGGAAGTAGGATGATAAGGATGGAGGGCTTTCATCAGATATTTGAATCTGCAAACATTGGGCCTTTGGTCTATGTGGACAGATTTAATTTCTTTAGTTTCTTTGCTGTGCCTGTTGTGATAGCCCATAATCATTAGTATTTTTTTTTTTTGAGTTTTGATTTGCAAGTTCTCAGTTTCAACAACAAAATTAAGTTGTTGTGTCCTATATGGATTATTTAACATAAATATTTCCCCTGCAGTGCCAAAGCAATATAGTCTAATGGTTAACACCGTGTACTTTATGTCATTCAGCTGAAATCTGAGTCTCAGTTCTCCTCCTTCTTAACCATGTGAGCTGTGAAATTCTTTTATTAGTTTTCCTTAGCCTTTGTTTTTTTTTTTTTTTCACCTAGCAAATTGTTGTTCAGTTGTAATTTGTATCTGATTCTTTGCAACCCCATGGACTGCAGCACTCCAGGCTTCTCTGTCCTCACTATATCCTGGAGTTTGCTCAAACTCATGTCCATTGAGCTGATACCATCCAACCACCCAACCGTCTCATCCTCTGTCACCCCCTTCTCCTCCTGCCCTCAGTCTTCCCCAGCATCAGGGGCTTTTCCAATGAGTCGGCTCTTCGAATCAGGTGGCCACAGTACTGGAGCTTCAGCTTCAGCATTAGTTCTTCCAGTGAATATTCAGGGTTGATTTCCTTTAAGATTGACTGGTTTGATTTCCTTACTGTCCAAGGGACTCTCAAGAGTCTTCTCCAGCACCACAATTCTGGTAGCAATTCTTACCTTGTAGAGATGCCATGAGTCTTAAATGAACTGTACTTGCTCATGCATGCTCAGTCCTGTCTGGCTCTTTGTGACCCCATGGATTGTAGCCCACGAGACTCCTCTGTCCATGGGATTTTCTGGGTAAGAATACTGGAGTGGGTTGCCACTGTTTGCTCCATTAAATGAAGTAATACAGTTACAACTTTTAGGTCAGCACTAATACCTATGTAAACTTCCCAGTAAAGCTTAGCTTTATTGTAGCTATTAACTTATATTTCAACATGAAGTAACTTGCCAGCAAATTTGGAAAACTCAGCAGTGGCCACAGGACTGGAAAAGGTCCGTTTTCAGTCCAATCCCAAAGAAAGGCAATGCCAAAGAATGCTCAAACTACCGCACAGTTGCACTCATCTCACACGCTAGTAAAGTAATGCTCAAAATTCTCCAAGCCAGGCTTCAGCAATATGTGAACCGTGAACTTCCTGATGTTCAAGCTGGTTTTAGAAAAGGCAGAGGAACCAGAGATCAAGTTGCCAACATCCGCTGGATCATGGAAAAAGCAAGAGAGTTCCAGAAAAACATCTATTTCTGCTTTATTGACTGTGCCAAAGCCTTTGACTATGTGGATCACAATAAACTGTGGAAAATTCTGAAAGAGATGGGAATACCAGACCACCTGATCTGCCTCTTGAGAAATTTGTATGCAGGTCAGGAAGCAACAGTTAGAACTGGACATGGAACAACAGAGTGGTTTCAAATAGGAAAAGGAGTTCATCAAGGCTGTATATTGTCACCCTGCTTATTTAACGTCTATGCAGAGTACATCATGAGAAACGCTGGGCTGGAAGAAACACAAGCTGGAATCAAGATTGCTGGGAGAAATATCAATAACCTCAGATATGCAGATGACACCACCCTTATGGCAGAAAGTGAAGAGGAACTAAAAAGCCTCTTGATGAAAGTGAAAGTGGAGAGTGAAAAAGTTGGCTTAAAGCTCAACATTCAGAAAACGAAGATCATGGCATCCGGTCCCACCACTTCATGGGAAATAGATGGGGAAACAGTGGAAACAGTGTCAGACTTTATTTTGGGGGGCTCCAAAATCACTGTAGATGGTGACCGCAGCCATGAAATTAAAAGACGCTTACTCCTTGGAAGGAAAGTTATGACCAACCTAGGTAGCATATTGAAAAGCAGAGACATTACTTTGCCAACAAAGGTCCGTCTAGTCAAGGTATGGTTTTTCCTGTGGTCATGTATGGATGTGAGAGTTGGACTGTGAAGAAAGCTGAGCGCTGAAGAATTGATGGTTTTGTTTTGTTTTTGTTTTTTTTTGTGGGGAAAAGACTTTAATAGACAATACTCCAAAGAAGGCATACAGATGGCCAACAAACACATGAAAAGATGCTCAACATAACTCATTAATTATTAGAGAAATAATTTGCATTATTGCAATATTGCATTAGAGAAATTTGATTTGCATTTCAAATCAAAATCAAATTACAAAATTCAAATCAAATTTACAATGAGATATCACCTCACACTGATCAAACCGTGGTGTTGGAGAAGACTCTTGAGAGTCCCTTGACTACAAGGAGATCCAGCCAGTCCATTCTGAAGGAGATCAGCCCTGGGATTTCTTTGGAAGGAATGATGCTAAAGCTGAAACTCCAGTACTCTGGCCACCTCATGTGAAGAGTTGACTCATTGGAAAAGACTCTGATGCTGGGAGGGATTGGGGGCAGGAGGAGAAGGGGACGACAGAGGATGAGATGGCTGGATGGCATCACTGACTCGATGGATGTGAGTCTGAGTGAACTCCGGGAGTTGGTGATGGACAGGGAGTCCTGGCGTGCTGCGATTCATGGGGTTGCAAAGAGTTGGACACGACTGAGTGACTGAACTGAACTGAACTGAACTGAACATAAGGTAGGAGAAGGCGATGGCACCCCACTCCAGTAATCTTGTCTGGAAAATCCCATGGACGGAGGAGCCTGATAGGCTGCAGTCCATGGGGTCGCGAAGAGTTGGACATGACTGAGCGACTTCACTTTCACTTTTCACTTTCATGCATTGGGGAAGGAAATGGCAACCCACTCCAGTGTTCTTGCCTTGAGAATCCCAGGGACGGGGGAGTCTGGTGGGCTGCCGTCTATGCGGTCACACAGAGTCGCACACGACTGAAGTGACTTAGCAGCAACATAAGGTAGGAAGAAATATGAGGTTGGGAATTGACCATACTTGAGTTTCTACTCCATTTCATTATTGTCTATACATCTTACTTAACACTGGTAAATTTGTTTCCTTATATCTAAAATGAAGTTAATAATCCTTAACACAAAGAAAAGTAAATGATATATTTATAAAATTGTACCTTAAAAAGTGCCATACAAATATTCATTTCATTTATTTAAAATGTAATTCTTTTTTAAAATATATTTGACCTCTACCATTAAATTTGTGTACTAAGAAAAAATCTTAATCCATCTTTGCAGTTTTAACCGTGTAATTTCATGGAAAGTTTGGGTTCCAAGGAGAATGAGGGTGTCCAGTGGCAATATAAGAAGATGTGTTACCATTATTATTTTTCATAAAAAGTTTTGAAGTGTGGAAGATACTACAAAATGGAAGAACAGAAATGTGACTCTGTTCCACATATATGCAGTTATTAAATTTTTCTCCCATATGGACTGGCTCAAGTGAACTAACTTACTTGTTGCCAAGCAGGTGTCTTTTTATCTTTCTGCCAGAATACTGTGTCCTTTAGGTGTTTT
Organism: Bos mutus; assembly: GCF_027580195.1. Taxonomy (NCBI): domain Eukaryota; kingdom Metazoa; phylum Chordata; class Mammalia; order Artiodactyla; family Bovidae; genus Bos; species Bos mutus. The sequence continues at coordinate 25,297,024 of NC_091628.1, forward strand.
TATTAAAGAGGAGAAAAATGATCTATAACAGCTGGTTAAAAAAAAAAAAAAAGATGAAGGAGAATGAGGTCAGCTAATCATCTAAGGAAGCTTCCAAGTAAGAATAACCTAATGGGAAAAAAATGAGGTTAGTATGGCCTTGTTTGATAAAAATCTCACTTGACTGCTCACAAATTCCCTGACCATAACCGAAGTAACTCCAATCCCTTTTGAGTCCACTTGGTCATCCCCTGGGGCTTATCTGATAGCTCAGTTGGTAAAGAATCCGCCTGCAATGCAGGAGACCCGGTTCAATTCCTGGGTTGGGAGATCCCCTGGAGAAGGGCTAGGCTACCCACTCCAGTATCGTAGGATGCCGTAAGGATGTGGAGGAGCTGTAGTAACTAGTGCTGTTACTGCTAGTTTGTATGTATATACTTCTCAGATCTTTAAAAAACAACAACAACAACACTTTCTTGAGCTTTGTTGCCTGTAATTTTTAAAACAATCCCATGAGATCAGTTTTAGAACTAGGGTTACATCCACTTTAAGAAGAAACAACTGGTTTCTGTGATTGCATAATTACCTTTGGGTCAAAGCTGGAACTGAGCCACTTTAGAAAGTTGTTGGATGAAGTATGTTTCTCCCTCCCCCGCCTCCCCACCCCCTCACCTTTCAGACACTGTGCAACAAATGTGAATTGTAGAGTTCTGAGCTTCTTTTGGGTACCTGAGGATTCTATTTTAGTTTTTAAATAATACATGTGTCTTGAATCAAAACTACATCTAGACTCACTCTTTCCACCAGACACACAACTGGTCCTTAAAAACTCTCTGTTGGCTAACCAATCACAGTATTCTGTTGCAGCATGTGGTCATCGTATAATTCATTGTCGCTGTTGCTGAACAGGATGCTCGGCAGTTATTTTAAAGGAGTAAGAAGAAATTCTGGCATTTAAAGTTTTTCGGTCGTATGCATAGAAGGCCACTATGGAGCACACATAACGTTGCTCTGAGAGCGATGGGGGAAAGATACCTAGCGGATGTCCAAGAGACAGCTAGGAGATGATCCCGCAGCCACATACAAATAAGCATTGAGGTTGTGTGTGACATAGCCCGAGCGAATGAAAGATCATGGTGGGTAAAGGCGGCTGATTCAGGGAGAGGCTGGACTGGTCTCTTGGAGCGGGAGTCCAGGTTGATGGGTGGAGAGCAGGGAAGGGCATTTCAGTGGACGGGAACAGGGAGGACGGTATAGGGCCGGTGGAACTGGCAAGGGGAGGTGATGCCAACCCGGTGAAGGTTACACTGGAGTCATTTTCTGTCACTTAGTGACCAAATGTCACCTTAGAACAAGCTTTGTTGCTTTCACGTGGGCTAATTCTTAGAGCCTTGGGGTAAAAACTGTGACAGAGTTTAACAAATTAAATCGTGTTCTCATTGAAGCAAGAGTGGTAACCAGTAGCAGTCTTAATTTCCCTGTTCCTTGTCTTTACTCCTGTTGCTTGTTGGCAAAGCTATTTAGCTTAATTTGAATTTAATCTAATACTTGGATTCAGGAAGAGGCTGGTGTTTTAAAAAAATCAAGATCTTTTAAAGCCTTTTTCTACATTTAAAATATAATCCAAAGTATTTCCCAAGCATTCTTTTCTGAACTCTTTTCCAACGAAGCCTTTCGCTTGGTTTCTTTCTCCAGTGCTCAATTCCTACTGTATCTTCAGTTTCTTCATCTGGCAAATGGAAATTAATACTAAGCATCTCGTGTGACTTTATTGAGTTAGCCAAAAAATTTGGGTTTTCCCCTAACATCTTACAGAAAAACCCAGAGGAACTTTTTTTGCCAACCCTGTTAGGAATGTTAAATTACTGTGATGTAATGTGAAAACTCTATACATTGAAAGGTGCAGAAGCTACTCTAAAATGATCTTATATTATTAAATATACAACTGTATAATTTATGTTTGACTAAAAAGCATAGCTTTTATCTGATGACTGTATTTGGAAATTGTAACATACATTTTATTATTTTTCCTTTTGTCTTGCCTTGTCTTCACATTATCCAGGAGTTTTCAATTCATCCAAATTAGTTTAATGTGATTTGAAAGACCCAGTACTTCACCGCATTCATCACTCATGCTTTTGCAAAGAAGATTTGAAATGTCTTATTTTGAAACTAGTGAAATGGATTCTTTTTTCCCTGCGGCTTTTAAAAAGCATTTCAGAAAGTTATGTTTAATTTGAATCACTATGTCTTAGGACCAGTTACAAGAAGTTTTCTTTTAAAACTTTTTCTGTTGATCAAGTTTGCTAGTTATTAAATATTAGAGATTTCTTTGTAAAAGAATTATGAAAATTTGCATGAGAGACTGCACTCTACCAAGACGCAGACAGATAAAAAGAGTAAAAATAAGAGTAAAATAAATAATAAGTAAAGTTTTAAAAATCTGAGGATTTAATTTTTGGCCTGTAAAAACTGTATCATATTAAATTTACAGAGAAGTCATTCAAAGCTGAGTCTTAAGGTTTATTTAGAGAGGCTTATATTCACTGACTACCAAGCAGTTCTTTTCACTGTGGCTTTGTTTAAAGAGTTTAGGATTGATTTACGTGGCCTCTTATTTATAACCTGAGACCAAGACAGTGTAGCCAGCCAAAACAATGTACAGTGTCAAAAGCACTTTAACTAAACACTGAGAAATTCATCTTTGTTGCCAGCATGAGACTAGCCAGGTCATCCACTGCCAAAATAATAGGAACAGCATGCTTTTACAGGCTTAGCACTTCTGGCTCTGTTTGTCTGTAGCCATAAATTTTTAGGAATCACAGTATAAAATGCTGGGATCCAAAGCTGTATTGTGGATTTTAAAAATGTTCATCACTTTGATCGTGTTTTCTAATTACATTCTTCTGAATACTTAGTTTTTCTCTTCCTATACTTTAAAAATAAGAACACTTTTATGTATGTAAGCAGTTCTTTTTGGCTCCCTAACGTCTCAACTGGTGATTTTTGTTTTGCACCTAAAGCAGATGTCCAGCACCCCTGCAGCGCATCTGGTTGAAGGAACAAAACTGATTTGTTTTCTTTGTTGGGAAGGAGTGCTTCCCATTAAGATAGTGGTTTTAGAGGTGGGCTTCCCTGGTGGCTCAGACAGTAAAGAATCCGCCTGCGGTACAGGAGACTCAAGTTTAGTCTTCTGGGTCGGGAAGATCTCCTGGAGGAGGAAATGATAACCCACTCCAGTATTCTTGCCTGGAGAGTTCCATGAACAGAGGAACCCAGTGGGTTACGGTCCATGGGGTCACAAAGAGTCAGAATAACACATAGAGGTGGGAGTTCATGTCCTGTTGTCTCCCGGGGCAGAGGGGACGGCCCTCAAGCAGCAAATAAGAAGCCCCTTGGAAGGACAGAGGCCTGGCATCTTTGTTTCCCTACGACTACCCTGAAGGACGCTGTATGGTACCAGGATCCACGTTCCTCAGAGCTGTTGATTGCGTTACTTTCTGAATTCGGATGCAAAGGAAAAAGGAAGGAAGGAGGCAGGAAGAAAGGGAAAAAAAAAAAGATGGAAGGAACAAAAGAGAGGATGGGAAGACGGAAAAGAAGAGGAAAGAAGGGAGGGAGGAAGACAGAAAATACTAACAGATTCATTATTGCACAGACCTCCCAGTTTACAGTAGAGGTGTAGCTGCCTGGTTCATTTGGGCCATGCTCAGTTCATTACAGCACTTCTAAGCAAAATGAAAACTTCCAAGAGGAATGTGCTAGAAGTTACTTGAAAGGCTAGCGTGATATCTTGTTTCCTATTCTGACAAGATCCGTTTGGGAAAGTGGTATCATTTAGACCCATCTTACAGCACAGGAAAATAGTGCTGATCCCAGTGATTAACACGGCAGTTACAGCCCTGGAGCCTCAAACTCCAGGTCCCGTCTGATCCGTAGTGCCGTGAGGGAAATAACTATGAGCCGTGTCCTGGGTGGCAAAGCTCTGGGTTGCTCTTAGACGCCTCTCCTTACCTTCCATGTTATTGTGGAAAAGAACTCGACCTTTCTGACATTCAGGTGCCTGGTCTGCCAGGAATGCCTTGGGTTGAACACATTTCATAAGGTTATTTGAGGTGCAGATGAGGCCATGTATGTTGGGACTGTTAACCCTTGGCGAATTGTAAAATGCTATTCAAATTCGCGACTGAACAACAAATTCAAATCGGGTGATAAGTTGTGGTTATTCTGATATCTGGGACTTATCTTTTATATTGTGTGTATGTGTGTTTTTTTCCCCTTTGCAAACACAGCATTTGCTACAAAGAGGGGGAAAAAAACCCAGCCAGAATTGCACACCTCAAACCTTTACTATTTCTGTTAGCATTTTGATAAAATATTCATATATAAATGATTAAGAATGCTTATGGATATTCTTCTATATATTCAATCTGGCATCCTCTATTCCTTTTCCATAATATATTGGCATATGTATTTTTCCATTTTACAATGTAATTTAAGTGATTATTTAATTGTTGGAAGTTTAGGCTTTGCAAAATTTTAAAAAATGTATTGTATTATCTGGTGGAGTCTTTGTTCTGCCTGATTGTCTAAGTCTTAGAGATAGGTTCTTAGAAGCTGAAGGGCCTTGAGTTTCCACATCAGTCATTGGAAAGTTGTCTTTCCAAACCATCCTTCCAGTCCTGTTTTTCATCCTTATATAGGAAGAACAACTGAAATTCTGGGTTGTAGGACTACTTGCTGACATTTATTGAGAACTTATTCTGTGCCCACTATATGCTTAATATCTAATATCTATAATTGTAACAACAACCCTAATTTAGCTGCCATTATTCCCATTATATAGGTGAGTACACTGGGGTACACAGAGGTGAAGCAACTTACTTAAGATCACACAGTAGTGAGTGGGGAAGCGCTGGGGTTTGGGGCTGATTTCTCAGGAAGTGCTAAGTGCTACATGACACAGGAAGCTGAGAGACCATTTATTAGCCTGTCATGATCTGCATATTTTGTTTAACTCTTCGTATTTACAGTCTGTCAGAAGTCAAGAATTCCAGACAATGACTTTTTTTTTTTTTATGGAAGATTCGAGTGTTTGCGGAACTTTTCCAGTGTTTTTCAGGAGTCTGGTGAATCATTAGCACACTACTGCCCTTGCTTATGTAATTACGTGTGAGAAGAGAGAATGAGCTTAGAGTAATGGCATTGCGATCCTTTTTCTACTTGAGAATAAAATTCTGATGAAAGGAGATTGGTACCGTTATTATGTAATATATATGATGGTGTTATGCAGAATTGTCATGCTTCACTTCTTTTTTCTGGTATAATAGACTCTGTAAAGAGTAAAAGTGAGGTTACCCTTTTCTTTCTTTGTTTCTTACATTCTTATAAACTAGAATTCAGTGGAGCTTTGTCTTATCTGCAGCTTAGTGACATCAGTGTTGAACAAAAGCGCATATACAATAACGAATTGCTATAGATATTTCCTTCTAGCCACTTGCTCTTCTGCAGTATACTCAATGATGCTTAAAGCTTTGTGGATTTTCAGATTAGCAGACGCATCATTTTACCTTATTTGTTAAATCCAGCCAGTGCCTCTAGTCAAGAGTCCCGTTTATGGCAGGAATGTGGTATATGAGCCATCTTCATCACATTTGGTGAGACTCTTCCCCAGTGTTCTCTCTCTCTCTCTCTCTTTTTTTTTTTTTTTGTGAGAGCTGTTTGGACTACATTTATAACTTTCATTTTAGTTGATCATTACAGATTAATTACACTTGTCAATGTGCCCAAAGCTACCCTGTAAGTCACGTTTTTAAAAATGTAATAATCTCTTTAATGGATTTATGAAACTCTCAGTGGGGATTGCTTGTCACAACATCAACTCATCGTTTCCCTTATTCATGTGGTAAATATTTACTGCCCATATTTTATGTGCCAAGCTGAGTGCTGGGAACTGGGTATATGTTAATGAACAAGACTGTGATTTGAAAGCCCTTTTTAAAAGGTTGAATTCCTAAGTAGATATTCTGAAAAATGTGTATAGATATTGTTGTTCAAGGACACAGTTGTATTTGGCTCTTTCCACAGGTAGAGAACAGTTCTGTTAGGTTCTATTCATTTTTTTAAAAAGGAGTACCCATGGTCTTCCCTCTTAAGGTGAAAAGTGAGAAATTCCCCCACACTGACCCTGTTTCCCTAATTCCTGTGTAGCAGGGGGTGAGTGCTCTGACTGGTGTCGTAGCTTCTGAAATATTGGGCATGCCTGACTCTTCTTAGGCCTCTTTGCCTTTTTTTAAGTGATGGATGCCGCAGCTTCTCTAAAAATAAGAATCTGAGGGCATTGAAGTTGCTGGAAAGCAGAGTGTGTATATTTTTTTCCTTTCGTATATTTCAAAAATGGCCAAAGTCTAACTGAAGCCATGATCCAGTGACCTAACTTCCTGGCGAGGCAGAGAAGTCATTTGAAGGACAGACGATACCAAATCCCCTCTGGTTTCTCCTTTCTCGTCTACCCTTTGGGATGTCCCTGTGAATGTCTGTGCGCACTGAGTCTCTAGCTTGAGAAGGTGACATCTAGAACCTCCCAGGATGTCTAAGAGTCAAATCCTAAGGCACTTCACCGTATCCAGTGACACTGAGGACCTTTCTGTTAAAAGTTAATTATTTTCATCATGGCTCAGATGATGGAAATCACAATCATTAGCAAAATCATTTTGTTTCCGTGTGCACACGTGGTGTATTGGCTCCAGACAAGTCAGATTAAACAGACCAGGCCCTGTTCTCACGGGACCTCAGCAGCTGTGTTCCAGATGGGCAACCAGAGGACATCAGATGCAAACATCAGCCAACAAGTGCAGCAAGGCCTCACGTTGCTTGTGGTCATCGGAGGAAATACCTTCATTAAGTCTTCAGCTGACAGCTGGGTCAAGGTCATTGACGTTTTGATTTTAGCTGTCAGTGTGACCTGAACATATGAAATTGGGATATCAAATTTGAATGAGGGTTTGTAGCCTCAGTTTTTATTTAAGATGAATCAAGTCTAATCTCAAAGAACTTTGTGGATTGACTGCTATCTGTGGTCAGTTTTCTTCTCTGTTCTTTTTTCTTTTTAAATCAGCACCACCAGAGTTTGCATTTACCATTCATCACTATCAACATTATCATCCTCTTAACTGTTCCTTGGGTATCTTTGTATGTCAGGCAGGTGCTTTATACAACTATCTTTAAATTTTTACAAATGCTCTGCTGTCATGTCTCATTATTTCCATTTTAAGAATCAACCTACAGGCTTAACTTTCAAAGGGGCATATTAAGTAAAGTTGAGACTCAAAATGTCTAGACCCAGGGCTTCCCTGTATTATTCTCCACTTGTTGGGTTGTGAACCCTGACTGCTCCTCTGGGAGGTTAGAGGTGATTCCTTTATTCAATCATTTAGCAGCAGTTTACTGGGCCCTGTTCTCAGCACTGGCGATAGAGACATAACCGAGATAGCCGGTCTCTGACACCATTATGGTTTTGCACATTTGGATCCCAGGCAATAGCCAGTGAGTCGTAGGAAGGCTTGGGAAAGAGGACATAGTTTAGGGTTGTCTCAGTCTTCCTACATAGAACTGTTAACGTTGTTTTTGAGTCACAAAGTTGTGTCCGACTCTTTGTGACCCCATGGACTATAGCCCACCATGCTCCTCTGTCCATGGGATTTCCCAGACAAGAATGCTGGAGTGGGTTGCCATTTCCTTCTCCAGGGGATCTTTCCAACCCAGGGATCAAACCCTCGTCTCCTGCTTTGGCAGGCAAATACGGAGCTGTCTAGGAAGCCCAGACCTTAGGTGAGTGAAATCCGAAAACAGTTCTGTAATCCTTAAGTGTCTCAGAATTGCGAGCAGTGTTTCTTAAACTTCAGAGTCATTGTATGAATAAATGAGGATGAAAGAACCGGTGTGTTCCCAGACAAGAATGATGTTTTATAACGACAGGGAGCCCCACTGAAGTGTGACTCACAACCAGAACCCCAGCAGAACTGTACCTGACTGAAGCGTTCCAGGTTTGCAGAGTGCTCAGCCAGAGGCTTCGTAGACGAGAACATCTGAAAAATAGGACTTCGGGGCTTCCTGGGTGCTATGGTGACCAACATGGTATTTTATGGAAGATGACACTTGAGTGGGGGAATGTTGAGATTTCCTATAGTATAATTCAGTGTCAGGAAAATCTTTGGCTGCTGCTTCGTTTTGAGTAGATGCTAGATAACTCGATTAAATGTTTGATTGTTTGTAATATCAATGTGTTAGGATCGCCAGAAAGCACTGAATTGAGCCAACATACATTCACACGTCGTCAGTCACTTCTGTCTGGGTTATGGTATTTAATTTAAACAAGAAACCATTTCTGCCAATTTTTTCAGATATACTATTAATTTTATTAAGCATCTGTGGACTGCTTTACCCTACTAGAATTATTTGGGAGTCATTGTTAGTGGAAGAAGAGATGGTAGCTTAAAAAAAATTCCAAGTGGAAATTTGGGGAAAATTGGGCCTTTAAAAGGTTTTAATGATAGTTTTAGTGCACTGTTAGGTGCCAGAAGAGAAAATGTATATGGTGCGAACAGCTGCCTATCTGCTATTCTAATTTCAAAAGAGATTATGTGTTTGCTTTTTGATGTCTGTCGACTTTAACAAAAAGACATGTATAACAGCGTACTTGTTTTTTTAATGTGCAAGAACATGTTTCAAGATTGGATCTCGCAACTGGCTGGCCATAGACGAGGAGAAATTTCAGTTTTCAGTTGAGGAAAGTCGGGGTGGGATTAATTAGTTCTCCGCGGCTCTGAATTCACTGTTGCTGTGAGCTGGTGACCTCAGTTTTAAGAATTCTTTCCCTCCCCATTGCTGTGAGCTGGTGACCTCAGTTTTAAGAATTCTTTCCCTCCCCATTGCCTCACATCCCTTCCGTCAACACCACCACAGTTACCACCCATGCCGGCTTTCTCTTGGTCTTCTGGAAGATTCCTTTTCTGAAATGTTGCTTGTGTTATAATCTATCCCACATGCTTCCTCCCCCATGTGGCCTTGTGCAGCTTTATACACGTCATTCCTAAGCAGATGTTGCATTCTTTATGACTGGCATGAAGATGGCTTCCTCATCTGGCCTAGGGACCATTTCTGCTGGTTCCTGCAGTCTGTCTGTTGCATTCGGGTATTTGGGGCACAGGATGCATTTTTGTGCATCTTCCTTCCCGCAGTCTCAGTTGCCTGAGTCGTGACTCAGTTCAGTTTAGCCGCTCAGTCATGTCCGACTCTTTGCGACCCCATGGACTGCAGCACACCAGGCCTCCCTGTTCATCACTAACTCCCGGAGTTTACTCAAACTCATGTCCATTGAGTTGGTGATGCCATCTAACCATCTCATCCTCTGTTGTCCCCTTCTCCTCCTGCCTTCAATCTTTCCCAGCATCAGGGTCTTTTCAGATGAGTCACTTCTTTGCATGAGGTGGCCAAAGTACTGGAGTTTCAGCTTCAGCGTCAGTCCTTCCAATGAACACTCAGGACTGATCTCCTTCAGAATGGACTGATTGGATCTCCTTGCACTCCAAGGGACTCTCAAGAGTCTTCTCCAACACCACAGTTCAAAAGCATCAATTCTTCAGTGCTCAGCTTTTTTTTATAGTCCAAATCTCACATCCATACATGACTACTGGAAAAACCATCACTTTGATTAGACTGACCTTTGTTGGCAAAGTGATATCTCTGCTTTACTGAAGAGGCATAATTCTCTGACATTCTGTCTTTACTAGAGTATGTTACTCATTTTGAGGGAGAAAAATGTTTGTGGCCATCTAGTTATAAAACAGACATCTTTTTAATTCTTTCAGTATTAACTATCTTTTTGGTAATTTTGTTGCTTTATGCACTTACTGAGTGTAAACTTAAGAATAAGCAGCAGGGTTCTTAGAAATATGTACCAATCAGCGCATACACACCCCTGTAGTATGGCTTTGGCCAGAAAGTTCGTTCAGGTTTTTCCATATCATCTTATGGAAAGCATCCCAATAGTATGTAAATCACAGTTAATGATTACATGTATTTGTTGTTGTTGTCTAAGTTGCTAAGTTGTGTCTGATTCTTTGCAACCCCATGGACTGTAGCCTGCCAGGCATCTCTGTCCATGGAATTTTCCAGGCAAGAATACCATTTCCTTCTTCCAGAATCTCCAACCCGGGGATCAAACCCTACAATGGCAAGTGGATTCTTTACCACTGAGCCACCTGGGAAGCCTGATTACATGTATGCCAGCCAAGTAACATATGAAGTGTCCTCCATGCTTGATGAACATCTAGAACTCTGTATCTGCACATTCAGGTAGGGCACAAGGATTAATTGACCTGATTATGAGGAAGATATAATAGGAAAAGTGTACTTTCTGGTCATTATACCACTGAAAGTGAGAATTTGGTATTTAAAAGGCAGACAGTCCCCTGTAGGTCTATGACAGAGTAATCTGATACTGAGGAAATGATAAATAGTTGAATAAATTGTTGATTAGTAGGCACTTTATTATATTCAAAATAGAATTCACCAGAAACATGTTAACGCACAGATACCCCATGTGAATTGAATATTAATAGTCTTTAAAAAGAGGGAATTTTGAAAAAAAAATTATTGATGTGTAGTTGATTTATAATACTACATTGGCTATATTCCCTGTGCTTTAAATCTATCCTTGTGGCTTACTTGTTTTATACACAGTGTTTGTACCTCTTAATTCACTACTCTCAATTTTTAAGTCATCTTTATTATGGAAATCATTATGTACTACTGTGGAACACTTCTTTGACTGTGTGGCATTCTACAAGTCAGAAGGGAGTAACTGGCTTTGAACGATGGATAGTTTTTCCCTTATTGCAACTCCTTGCAGTCCATCTGTTTGCTGAAGCTGTGGTGAGTGGAGTTAAGATTGCACTGGTTAACCTGTCAAAACCCACCTTCAGTTCTTCCTTCACACTCAGCAGTTGTTCAGGCTGTCTGTGTTCTAGAGTTAAATCCCTCCAACAAAGATGAGTGGTTATTTTTTGTGTTTCAGTTTCTTTTCCCCGAAGCTGGCAGCTAGCCACTGGGGTCTAGTGGAGCAAACAGTTGCCTGGAGGAACGACGCCATTGATTTTATTTCCAGGCCCACTGTGATGATCTCACTGAATGCTGGCTTAGAAAACCCTCTTGACTTCTTGGGAGAAAGGTATTATTTAAATGCCAAGTTTCTAACATGAAGATTTCTCTGTGCAGGAATAAACAGTGTGTTTGTGTTACTGTGCAAAAGGAGAGTTGGATGACAGAGGGGTGCAGTGCTGTTGGGAATTGGAAGGAGAAAGGGTTCCCAGCTTTCATCTTCATCTGACCTAAAGAATATTTCTGTACAAATGAAGCCAAGCGTGGTCCACGGGCGAAGCCCCTAATTGTATTTCCCTCATCAGGAAATGACTGATGGAGTTTCATGGTAGGCTTTCAAGATGTGATTGTGATTTGTTGTCTGATTTGGACAGGTCAGTCCAGCCATTCTAAATCTATGGGGTGGTCTTCTTATGAAGGCAGAGATTTAGCTAGCGGGGATTTTTTTTTTTTTTGAGAAAAGTAGAGGAATCAAATGAATCTGCCAGCCATGCAGGAGACCTGGGTTTGATCCCTGGGTTGGGAACATCCCCTGGAGAAGGAAATGGCAACCCCCTCCAGTAGTCTTGCCTGGAGAACCTCATGGGCAAAGGAGTCTGGCGGGCCACAGTCCATGGAGTCACAAAGAGTGGGACTCAACTGAGTGACTAACACTTTCACTTTGAGAGGAATCGAATACCGGGTCCCTTAGTACCTGCTTTGACCATGGGTGCTGATTGAGAAACTGAGATTTCCTAATCATAAATAACCTGTTCCTGCGAATAATAAGGGAGACCTTGGCCTCATTCCTAATCTCTCCAGAGAGGTGTAGCCCTGTATCTGTGATTGACTGAATTAAATCTAGGCCCAGAGGTCAAGTGCAACATAAACAAAATCAAAGGCTCAGCCAACTTCTCTCAGTGGCCTTTCTTGTCGGTGAGTCTCTCATTCTTGTAAGCCTCAAGTCCGTGAAATGATTCTTGCTGCTTCTCTTTCTCCAAATGGCCACTGAAATACTCAAATCTCTGTCTAATTTTATGCTCTTCAGTCTCTCCTGGCTGCAGGAACCTTATTTTAGGCATTTCTTATACCTGTGGACCTCTAACATCCTCAGCTTGTTCTCAACTTACAGCTAGAATTCCTTCACCTACCTCAATTAGTGCTTCACCCCAGACGGATTTTGGATATTAGCTTCACATTTCTTAATTTGCCTTCTGGTTGTAGCTCTCTCTCAGCTCTCAGTTTTGATACTGTTTTGGCACTGATCTCTGGTTTCATCTCTTGCTAAAATTCATTCTTGCTCCTCACACAGCGCTGCCCTTGGTTACTCTGGGAAAAGTTCCCTTTTTTCGGTCCCTCAGGCTCCCAGAACCTGGTCCTGGCTCAGACACTGTAGCCAGTGTTACAGGGAGCTTGGCTCTGTGCTGTGAAGGGAACTGGACTTTATTCCCCTCCACAGAGATGCTGCCACCCCACGTGTGCTTGTGTAAATTCCAGCCTTCTTTTCAATCCACTTCAAATCCCACCTGCTCCATTAAGCTTCTCAGTACTGCCAACCCACAGATTTTTCTCTCTCTTCTAGATACTTTCTAGAACACTTATGAGCTGTCCTATTCTCTTGATACTTACTGTTATTGTTTAGGATATGTCTAGGCACAAGGCTGATCAGTGGTAAAGAATCTGCCTTGAGTGCAGAAGATGCAGGTTCGATCCTTGGGCCAAGAAGATCCCCTGGAGAAGGAAGTGGCAACCTACTCCAGTGTTCTTGCCTGGAGGATACCATGGACACAGGAGTCTGGTGGTCTATGGTCCACGGGGTCACCAGGGTTGGACACGACAATGATGAAACAACAAGGCATAAGGGTGAAATGAAATTACTATTTATATACATTCACGCCTCCCCCAAAATCTATATGCATCACTTATAGATGATCACTTATTAATCTATAGCAGTCACACTGTGCATTTTATCACAGAGCTGGACATTCAACAGACAGGTATCTCTCAACCCTTCTCAAAGCCAAGAGGTCACAGGAAGAAAGATAAACTGACCCTGAACACAGAGTTTTAAAATTCTTCCCTTCTCCCCCAACCCCGCCCCAGTATTTTATTCTATAAACTAAAAGTCCACACTAGCTGACGAGCATGGCTCTAATCCATTCCATGAATTCAGTATCCTGAATCTGGTCCTCATATGATCTCTGCACAGGCTAAAAAGTACAAATAATTTTTTTCACAAGTGCTTCACATAAAGCGAGGCTTGAGCAGATTTTGATCACTAAGGTAGAAAATCTTGCAGGTCATCTTCCCTGTCTCAGGAATTTTTAGAAGTGAAATTTATACTCCTTACTTGCAAACTTGAGTTAATAATTGATGTTTGCCTTGTATATTGCTCATTCCCAGTATATGTTGTATACACACATAAGTGTGTGGTATATGTACATTTGAGTAAGCAGTTGTAGCTTCTATTTCAGGATTTGTCAGGATTCAGTCCTTAGGTGCTTTAAAAACTTTCCCTATTCCTATGCCTGCAGGGTTTCATTTTGTTTTGTCCTTTTAGGAAAGTGGAGATTGGAGTGAAGTTACTTGTTTGGAAGATTAAATCCTTTTGAAGTGAAGAATAAGGGGTGGGGAAAGTTGTGTTGCTGTCCGTGGTTCTGATTTATGTTGCTGCTAGAAAAGACAGATTTACTTGGCAAACGCACCATGATTGTGGTTTACAAAGGGATGATGATAAAAGATAATGAGAGAGAACTACTTTAAAACAATGTTAAAATTTTAAATATTGACCATGTTTCACTTGTGTGTTTGTGTGAAAGATTGAGTCCATGGAAGTGGTTCTTAAGTAGCATGTTTTGATGAAAGGATAATATGCCTCAAGGATGATATGCTGCCATTTATGTAGAAAAGGAGAACATAAGCACACACTTAATGCATACATACACATGACATACACATATATAAACATATACACATCCTTTTATTACATACTTTCAAATACATTTGGGCGTTTGAATGATATAACTTCATCACCTATTAAACCATTAATTTTTTAAAGTTCATACTTTCTACTTTTAATATTTCTTATTTTAAAAATTCTGCAAGAAACTAGAACTGTTTCAAAATAGCAATGAAAGACCTCTTACCTGGCCTTTACCCCAGTGTGGTCTGGCAAGCTCTCAAGAAGTTAGAATGAAGTTAGGTAGTCCTACAGATGACAAAAAGAGATGAAATGTGACATAGATATATGACATTGTGGTGTCTGAATTTGTTATGTAAGTAACAAATGTAAGTAGGGAAGATAAATCTAATACCAGTGTATTGGTATTCTTTAAAGACCCATTGAGAGTGAAGCACTGGGGAAATGATGCATTTTTTCTCTTATTATTATACAGTTCAAAAAAGAAAGAAAAATGTAAAATATATTAAGAAGAAATAGACATTGATTTAATATCTCAATTCATTCAAAGAAAGGAAGCCAGTTGATTAGCATTAACCAGCATGGCATGGTCAGTTTTCTTCTGCTGGTTTTCTAATAGGGTCCAGTGGCTGTGATACAACTAGAGTTTGAAGAAGATAAAAGTAGAAATAGAGGGCCCTAGTGGCTTAGAGGGTGAAGCGTCTGCCTGCAATGCAGGAGACCTGGGTTCGGTGCCTGAGTTGGGAAGATTCCCCTGGAGAAGGAAATGGCAACCCACTTGGCGACCAGTACTCTTGCCTGGAAAATCCCATGGATGGAGGAGCCTGGTAGGCTACAGTCCATGGGGTTGCAAAGAGTCAGACACGACTGAGCGACTTCACCTTCACCTTCAGAGGGCAGAAGAGCAAAGTCCATGGTATCTCAAACCTGACATGAAATTTCAAAGCCAGTTCAGCTAATGCATCAAGCTTGCTGTGCAGAAATCAAATAATTATTTCTCTGTTTACCCATCCTCCCTCCAGTCTGGCCCTCCTCGTCGATACCCTGTTTCTGGTAATAGTTATTCTCCCAGCCATCCAAGCTCAAAAGCTTTAATTTCTTTCTAACCTTTCTTAGTCTTTCAAGTGAAACCAGTAGTCAGTTTCACCAGATCTTGTCTCTCATTATCTTTCTTATCTTTCCTATCTCTTAATCCTGCTGCACTCCCCATGGCTTTGACCCTTACCTCTTATAGACATGGGTAGTCTCTCACCCGGCTGCCACTCCAGGTAGTAGAGTGCAGTGGTTGCAATCAGATTCCTGGGTCTGTCTCTCTACCCCACTACTCCTTAGTAAGGACAGGATCTCAGTAAGATAGAGACTCTCTAGCTTCAGTGTCCTCAGCTCTTAAATAGACATGAGCTCTTACATGAGGTAGTCACCTCATTTTTCCCCAGGTCTCTGCTTGCATTCACTTCCTTAGAGAGGTTTTTCTTGACTTCCTTCTCTGAAATAGCATCCATATCACTCTGTCCTTTTACTTTGCTTTTTCTTTAAAACATTTGTGACCACCTGACATTCTGTTAAATGGTTGGTTGGTTGTCTGTATTCCCACCTCGGATGTGAGTTCCATAAGACATAGGAACGTAGCTTGTGATTTTGTTCATGGGCATACCTCAGTATTTAAAAATTCTTGGAGAATATGAGGTTGGCCAAAAAGTTTCTTTGGGCTTTTTGCCCCATCTTCTAGAGAAACTCAAACAGACTCTTTGCTCAAACCAATAGTAGGTGCCTGAAAAGTACATGCTGAATGAATGAATAGATAAACATACAGTCTGTTGTGAGGATTAAATGATACTTTCATCCAAGTGCCTGCCCAGTGTGTGAACTTTCACAGTCACCATCACCATTTTCTCCTCTAGTTGATCCTAAGTCCCCACTGATAACTTGACCTTCCCCAAATTGCTCTGCTTCAAACCGAACAGTGACTTCCTGTTGCCCCTCCCAGGTTGGGTGACAGGTTCTAGCTCAGTGCCCAGCTCTCACTATGAAGAAGACCGAGCTATGCTGTAAGAGTCTGAGATTTCACTCTCCTTACCCCAGATTTCATGAGAGGGCCGCTACCAAATCCTTGTCCCAGAGTGAGTTACTACGTTTATTACCTGGACCATGAGATGGATCTGCCCTGTACCTCGTAAGAGACATCACCTGTATCATCCAAGGCTATTTTGCTATACATGCATCTTTGTAAAGATGGTTTAGGACTCACTCTGTCTCAAGTAGAAACCTCATGGGGAACTGCTCCTTAATTCTGTCTGTTATCTTTCTGACTCTTGCTTATCTTTCTGACTCTTGCATTTATCCTGTATTACCCCAAACTGAAGCACATGTCAGTTTCCTTTGTATCATGCGCTTTCCTTGCTGTATGCTACATGTATGCTTTTCCTTCTAAGCTCTCCCAGGTAAAACCTCATCTCATCTTCAGATCCATCTTTTTCTCCATGAGATATCTGCATAGTCTCCCCATTTGCTTCCTTGGGGCCTGTGCACTTATTAGTGAAATCTTTCTCTGATCTAAATAGGAGCCTGGTGCCGCCCAGGAATGCCAGTCCCTTTGTCATTATCACTGTGACTTGCAGGTACTGGTTTTTGGTCTGTCTGCCCCTTCTAGTATCTAAGCTCCTTGGGAGTAAAGACTATGAATGTTTGATATTCTGCTGCAGCCTCAGCCCCCCTAATCAGGACCTGCCACAAAGTGTATGGTAAATAACTACTGGTTGATCTTGTGAGTTGGTTTTCTATTAGGGAACAAGGCGGTAGGAGACCCAGCCCCCGCACCCCCCAAAAAAGCCTGAGTATCTTCATTAAACGATTCTGTTGAGGAATCATTTTTATTAAAAATTTAATATTATAAATTTATTTTCTTTTTTCAGCTGTATTGGGTTATAATTGACAAATAAAATTATACGACAGAGAAGGCAATGGCAATCCACTCCAGTACTCTTGCCTGGAAAATCCCATGGACGGAGGGGCCTGGTAGGCTGCAGTCCATGGGGTCACTAGGAGTCGGACATGACTGAGCGACTTCACTTTCACTTTTCACTTTCACGCATTGGAGAAGGAAATGGCAACCCACTCCAGTGTTCTTGCCTGGAGAATCCCAGGGACGGGGAGCCTGGTGGGCTGCCATCTATGGGGTTGCACAGTCAGATACGACTGAAGCGACTTAGCAGCAGCAGCATATATACGTGTGAAGGGTTCCTCCCATCTAATGGACACATTCGTCACTTTAAATATTTTTCTTCTTTTCCTCTTTTCAGTGAGAACATTCAAGTTCTGTTCTTTTAACGAATTTCAATTATAATATATGGTGTTATCAACCATATAACACTGTGCTGTACATTTTATATAATGACTATACGACTGTAGTTGTATATAATGTATACAGCTGTAGTTGTATATAATGACTACAGTTGTGACTATATAACTATGGAGTCACCACAGTGTACATTAGATCCTCAGATCTTATTTATCTCATATAATTATATTTATTTGGGGGTCAGTTTATGAAGTATTTCACTTACTCCATGGCTCTTTCCAGGCTCCCAGAGGGGAATATGGTCTCTCCATCTGCTGAACCTTAATCCTGCTTTTCTTGTCCCCCTCTGTGATGATGCTCCTGTTCTGCCTTTTATTATAGACGTTTATTCCCGGTTAGACTGTGATTTTGAGGGGGGCAGAGCCTTCCTCTTCCTCTGGGTCGATTCTTGCACAGTCCCTTTAATGTAGTGAATGTAGGTGCTCTGTATTTCGTGGTGAGTGAAGAGACCAAGTCGCCTGGAATCCAGCACTCTTTTTGACAGTGGTTGACTTAGTTCTGCATCTTGGGTAATTGGACTGTACTCTTCGTTAGAATTTGGAGGAAATAACTGGTGCCAATTGGTAGAAACTGAGAGAAAAGAGATTTTGGCTAAATATAAGGGAAAACAAGGGCTTCCCAGGTGGCTCTGGGGTAAAGAATCCACCTGTAGTGCAAGAGATGCAGATTTGATCTCTGGGTCAGGAAGATACCCTGGAGAAGGAAATGGCAACCCAGTCCAGTATTCTGGCCTGGAGAATCCCGTGGACACAGGAGCCTGGCAGGCTATAGCCCATGGAGTCGAAACAGTCAGACACAACTGAAAGACTAACAGCAACAAAGGAAAACAAGTGGAGTTCTACAAAGGCAGCGACTGCCTCAGAGACAGTGCACACGCTATCTCTGAATAAACTCGGTCACAGTACTCAGGCTGGGTGATTACTTAGCGGAAGGTTGGCAGCAGGTTCAAGTACACACAGGGTGTGGGGAGTGTGGTGTGGTTTGACTAGGGGTTCAAGGAAGTCCCTTTCACAGTATGGATTTTATGACTTTTTAAAATAAAAGACTTTTCTTTATTTGGCTTCCAGGTCTTAGTTGTGGTGTGCAAACTCTTAGCTGCGGCATGTGGGATCTAGTTCCTTGACCAGGGATCGATCCTAGGCCCTCTGCATTGGTATCTCAAAG
Organism: Bos mutus; assembly: GCF_027580195.1. NCBI lineage: Eukaryota > Metazoa > Chordata > Mammalia > Artiodactyla > Bovidae > Bos > Bos mutus. The sequence goes on from NC_091628.1 coordinate 25,315,584, forward strand.
TCCTAGCCACTCGACCACCAGGGAAGTCCCCTCTGACCTTGATGTGCATGTAATCTACCCATCAATCATATAATGACATCGAGCAACATATCCTGAGCCTAAAGGTACAGTAGTTTCTTTTCCATCCTTTAAGGTAGGGCGTTAGTTCTTTTGTCCTTTAAACTCCACAGCATTTGGAAACGTTTCTCCTTTTATTTCAGTATTGATTTAAAATGCCTGTCTTTCTAGGAAACTGTGTACCCGTTAAGACTGGGAAGGAAGTCCAAAAGGAAGGAGATGCACGTGTATGCACGGCTGATTCATTTTGCCATACAACAGAAACTAGCACAACATTGTAGAGCAGCTGTACTCTGATAAAAATTAATTTAACTTTTTTTTTAATGGAGGCCATATCTTGTTTAGATTCCCATTCCCAGTACCTGACCTAGAGTCTTAGTTGAAGTTCATTGGATTTTTGTAGAGTGAATGAATTATCCGTCTGAGATTGATCTTTTCTCTATCATTGATAGTCAGCTTGTTTGGCTCGTGTGTGTGTGTGTGTGTGTGTGTGTGTGTGTGTGTACGCACATGTATGCTGTCTGTACCCTTCTGAGTGGCCCAGAAATACTGCCTTTCTTTCTCAATTGTTATCCCCACTACCTTGCCCCTTCTAAAATAAATACATCCTTGAATCCCTGATAATGGTCTTCTGCTGCTGCTAATATCAGTGCCTTTCAAAGAGGACAGTTCTGTTCTCAGAACAAGCTAGGACATTCAAGAAAAAAACATCTCAAAGTCTATGCATGGTGGGGGGTATTTTAAAAATTAAATAGCAGTTAACTCTGGCTCTCTCTAAAGTGATAGGAATGGAGCAGCAGGTGGAATTGTGGGTGTTTTTTAAATTTATTTATTTTTAATTGCAGGATAATTGCTTTACAGTGTCATGTTGGTTTGTACCAAACATCAACATGAATCAGCCATAGGTTTACCCATGTCCCCTCCGACTTGAACATCCCTCCCACTTCCCACACCTCTGGGTTGTTACCGAGCCCTGGGTTGAGTTCCCTGAGTCATATAGCAATTTCCAGTTGGCTGTCTGTTTTACAAATGGTAATGTATGTTTCCGTGTTGCTCTCTTCATTTATCCCCCTCTCTCCTCCCCCCCAGCCGTGTCCATAAGTCTGTTACCAATATCTGTGTCTCCATTGCTGCTCTGCACATTAGTTCATCGGTGCCATCTTTCCAGGTTCCATATATATATGCGTGAGTACAGTATTTGTTTCCCTCTTTCTGATTCACTTCACTCTGTATAATAGGCTGTAGGTTCATCCACGTCATTAGGACTGACTCAAATGTGGAATTGTGTTTTAAACCCCTGGGAGGCTCAGGTTTCCTGAGAAGGCCACCTTTGAATTCCGTGGAGGTAATGAAACTTTCGTTAAAGGTCTTTTCCCTCTTCTGTAAGATGGAGCCGCTTTTGAACAGATTAATTCCCTTCTAAGGTTCGTTTTTTTTTTTAATTAATCAGTAAACATAGCTCTTAGATAGCTATCGCTATAATAAGAACAGTATTGAAATTCAGAAAGCTGCTTTTGAGAAAAAAGAAGGCATTGTACTTTTAACTCTCAAGAAGCGTGAAGGTGAATAGTACCTCAGTGTTGTTCAATCTCAACTTGATTTTTCACTTCTCTAAAGCAAGCTTACTTTTCTTCTGCTTAAATCTGAGCAATTTCAGAGGAAAAACCAGTGTTGTGTGCTTGGTTGAGATTTAGTGAATGAATGAATAGAATTAAAAGAACAGTGGATTTCAGGAAATTGTCATGATTATTAACAAATTAGGGTGCATGTGGGTTTGGGGATGGAGAGTAATAGAATCTACAAAGGCTTTTATGATCTAAACTGACAGGAATCAAGTGAGACAAATGTTGTTAAAAAGAACAAATATTAATTTATCCATAAATGGAAATAATCCTTTGCCACTTGAAGATGGGAATACGGTTGAGCAGTAAGGTGATTCAAGGCTAGTAATTCAATTGGAATGATTGGTGAGTTTGGCAGTTAAGGACTCATTGGTGCTTTTCTTTCTGGTGTGTTGAAGAACTGAGAATTCTCCAGAGATGTTGATAACCAAGAAAGGCCCAAAATGAATCCACAAAGATTATGCAAACATGAGCTGAAGGGATTAGTGTAGAAGGAGAGGATATTACCTTCATTTTCTAAATTTCTTAAATAGCTATTGCTTTGTTTTGTAGTAATGAATATGAAAGGAAATAGCTGGACTGTCCCATTATTTTATTTTATAGTAAAGAATATGGAAGGAGATAGCTTGACTGTCCATTATTTTATTTTATTTTATTTTATTTTATAGTAAAGAATATAAAAGGAAATAGCTTGACTGTCCCATTAAGCACATTTAGCTTTTGGATGAAGGGAAATGTGTTTCTGCTTCTAGAGCACCTTCCAGGTATCATGGTTGGAGATACCTTGTGAAGTGTTGCTGTACCAAGTCTGGGGTTTTAACTTCTTATTTTTTAACGTGATCCTCCTCATTCTGATGGGGTCCTACCCAGTCCACTAGAGTTCCAGAGAGAAGGGTATCTGTTCCCATCATCTTTGAATCCTCAGAGTCTGACATAGTTGCTGACAGGCAGAAGACACTCAGTAAATGTGGAAATGAACTGAACTGGTTTAATCATAAGGGACAGTGGTCAAGATGGTGTGCCCCCATGCGAATCCCATAATTTGAAGGAAAATGCAAACCTCATGCATAATGGAGGAACGGATTAACATAATCCTTGGATGGAAAGGGAATGTTCATTAAAAAAACAAATGAAATAATGGAGTCTAACCCTCACATGTCAAGACCGCCTGAATGGGTAGATTTCATAGCAGATAAAGGAATTGGTACTGGGATTCTTAAAGGCTGTGAACCAGATTATTATTTTGTCATCTTCTGAGGTGGGTCAGTCAGTACTTGATGGGTTAGAAGCAGTATTAAAAGTAAAATCAATTTTTCTTGATTCTTACTAAAATTTAATTTCTGCTACATCATTGCTGGTGTTTAAGTCCACCAATAATGTAATAAATCCATCGGTGAACATTAGACTTAAACACTACGCCTGTGTTGAGACTTTTGTTCTTGGATGTGCTTATTTTCCTTGTGTTTGCTCTCCAGTAGTTTTTTTAGTAAATCAAGGTATTTAAGGTTGACTAAGAAATCCTATTTTTCTCTATTCCATGGACTTAATTATTTAGAAGAGATTAGTAAATGATCAACTATTAATGGGCCAGAAGAGTTTAATGATGACATGGGATATGTGGTAAATTTTATTCAATTATATTATGAAAGTTTAACAATGCATTAAACGTAGTTAAGTACCAGTTATGTGCTGGAGCTGGCTTAAACCAGCTTGTTAGAGCTGACTTAAAATTTCAAGAGTTTTCTGAGCCAGTTGTTCAGCAGATGGTAGCTTGAGATTGGTCATAGATATCATGCTGGGAATATTTACACCACAGACATCAACAGTTGCTTCAAATCAAGACTTCCTCACAGTCCCCACCCTGAAAGCCAGTTGCTCAACGTTCCAGCTCTCCAGTGGCAGTGAGTCTTATTTTTATTAAATGATTTTTAAGTCAAGTATAATACTTTAGGGGACTTCCCAGGTGGCTTACTGCTAAAGAATCTCCCTGTAGTGCAGAAGACATGGGTTTGATCCCTGGGTCGGGAAGATCCCCTGGAGAAGGAAGTGGCAACCCACTCCAGTGTCCTTGCCTGGAGAATTCCATGGACAGAGGAGCCTGGCAGGCTGTAGTCCATGGGGGTCTCCAAAGAGTTGGGCACAACTGAGTGACTAAACAACAAAAATAATATGTTCAGTCAGTTCAGTCGCTCAGTCGTGTCTGACTCTTTGCAACCCCACGGACAGGAGCACACCAGTGATGTCCAAAATAGGATGTTAGAGTGGTTCTTTTTCATTTTTATCATGACAGTTCTATGATTATTGCTACTTTTACTATCTTTCCATAGAGTAAAGATTATACTTTTTTTTTTTGAAAAACACTTCTTAAAAACTGCAAATATAATTTTAAGGAAAACTAAATTATATAATTGAATAATTTAGTAGATTTTCTTCCCATCTTTAACTTTAGATACAATTTTCATGAAATGAAATCTGTTACACACAAAAATAATGTAAAAGGTTGATAGATGATTAAGATAGGAAAACAAGAATTTTCATTTAATCTTTAAAATAGTAGCTAGCTCAGAGTTCTGGTAGACCACATGGGATAGCCAGGGAGCTGTGTTAAAGGACTTGGAGCATTAAAAAGTAGCCTGGACAAAGAATTGGAAAGTTTATTTTAGAAAGTAATACTTTAATGGAAGGGCTCTAGCAACAGCCAGACTCTCACAGAGCATTCAGTGTCTCCTGAAAGTTTGCTGGAAGCTTTCAGATAACCATCTCCCCTGTCAGGTCATTAGGGTTTGGAGATAGATTGGCGAATTCTCAGAAAATAATCAGAATACGCTCATGTTTCTTAGGAGACCATACTTGCCTGAAATGCTTAGGTGTAGTACCAAACAATGGAAAATAATACGCTCAGCCTCTTCAAACCAGCATCTTGTAATCAGCCAGCCCAGACAACAATGGCTTTCTTTTTTTCTTCAGTGCTTTGTTACATTTTCTTGGGCTTACCATTGTCTTTGGAAAGTGGTGTGCAGGAGGATAAGATCCAACATGAATGGAAGTTATGAGATAGAATTTAAAGGGGGAGGGAAGAAGCAGAATGGGATAAGAGGAGATAAACAACGAGGGGTAGAAAATACATGAAACTGCTCCCAGTGGCCCTCGCTTCCAGCCCAACAGTCCTACTGAGTAGATTTATGAAACCAGGGCCGTTTCCCCAGCGGAAGAAGGCAGAGAACTGAGTCTTGCCCACAGGTACTATGACCCCTGGCTGATAAATACTGGAGAATATTCCAGTTGTAAATTTGAATGCCGTGAAGGCTTTCAACCAGACAAGGAAAAAGAGTTGATTTCCCCCAGAGCTCACAGTTGATTCTTAGTAAAGCTGAAACGAATGATGAGATGTCTTTTATTTCCCGACTTAGTGCTGCTTCTAGTGTCTAGTGCCTTGTGCTTGTAGGGCACTGAATTGAATATATAGCCTCGTTTTAAGTCTGCAAACACCCTGGGGATTGAGTTGAATGAGACATTCTACCTTATGTCTCTAATGGGCTCAGAGCCCCACCCTTGTGAGGGAAATACAAGACTGAGAACATACACACAATCCTCATCATCAGGGGAATATTCTGAGATCAGATAGTTGAAACATAATTTATATTCCAGAAACATGCAGGAGGAAGTATGAGCAGAATTATTCCATGTAATTGACAGATACCCGCTACTACATGCGTGTGTTCTCAGTCGCTTCAGTCCCAATAAGATGAAAATGTTATTCGCTCAGTCATGTCCAACTCTCTGTGACCCCATGAACTGTAGCCCACCAGGCTCCTATGTCTATAGGATTCTCCAGGCAAGAATACTAAAGTGGGTTGCCATGCCCTCCTCCAGGGGGTCTTCCCAACCCAGGGATCAAACCCACATCTTATCTCCTGCATTGGCAGGTAGGTTCTTTACCACTAACGCCACCTGGGAAGCCCCATCCAGAGCTATGTGGGTTTTCTTGGTGACTCAGATGGTACCTCAATATAAAATAGGTAACTAATAAGGACCTCCGTATCACACAGGGAACTCAACTCAATATTCTGTAATGGCCATATGGGAGAAGAATCTAAATAGGAGTGAATATATGTGTCACGGATTCACTTTGCTGTGAAACTAACATAACATTGTAAATGAACTATATGCCAGTAAAAATTAAAAAAAAAGAGATTTACTCCACATAAAGTAAAATATTGTCTTCAGGTACTTATTAGGAAGTATAATAGTTGTTGGCTCCCCAAACAATATAAACAAGGATTTTATAATTGTTTTTAGTGGTTTATTTCATGGACCAAAATGTAAGCTGTTCTGGAGAACTTTGGCAGTAAAGACTTCTTCCCTGGTTAATGGTTTCCAGTTTTAGCCCATATCCAGTGCTGAATATATCAGTTGGCTCCGTGTTGGCTACCACGGAATATTTAGCCAGAGAAAGCCATGATTTCAGCCGTGGAACGTGGGGTTTAGCTGCCTTGCAGAAATGTCTGTGGTTCTGGCAGTCCCTTCTGTGGGTAGATGCAGCTGTCTTTTCATTCTGACAGCTGACTTTCATGCCTGTGAGCTTTGATTTTGCTTTACTCACTAACCACGATTGCTGGCCTTTTGGTGCCGTATTTATGGGTTTGGAATTTCCAATTTCAATTTCATTCTGATGGTCTTGTCTCATTAGTCCCAGTCCTTCTCCCTGAAGTTAGTTATTGCATATAATTCAAGTCAGGCGTTTCTAAAAATAGGAAGTGAAGAATCATTAACTTGAAAGGAATGGGGTCATCACACACTCCCCTGAGGGCCCCAAGTCTTGGATTTCTCTGTTAAGAAAATTTGATGCAGCCACTTTGTAGAAACGTCCCACTTAATTTTCTTTGCCATCACCTGTTTCTCACGTGCTCTATGCTGGCACGGCCATCCGATTTCAGAGCAGAGAGTTAATGAAGTTTCAAGCTGCCGATTTACTTTTTGGCTTCTTTGGGGATGTGATTTATGGATCTGGGCAGTGCCACAAAGTCATGGGAGTATTTTAAGGAATGTGCCAGATTTAGCATTGTCTGTTAAACCACAGTCATAAAATTACCACTGTTCAGGCACTCTGGCTGTGTATGTTATAATTTGCATTAATTTAGGTGCTGTTGAATGATTAGAGAACCATAAAGTGCCATTAAAATTACTTAGCAATTTGCATTGTGACATTCAAGTTAGTCATATGTTTCCAGCTAAATGTTAGGCCACAGGAAAGTATGTGTTTGCTTCTGCAAGCTTACCAGGCAAGGAGGGGAAATCATTAGAAAAGAAAGTAAATATTCATCCCAACCAGTTCTAATGACTTCTTTTATCAAACCAGACTTTAGGATTTTGTAATGACATTTGAGGAATCTTATTTAATTATAAACATAAGATTCATTTTTAAAAGGCCACACTGCAAAACGGACACTAGTCATCTCTTTTGGAATTGGGCTGTGTTAACCTAAACTGTGCTAAAAAAGAAGTTTCCATTTATTTTAATATGCATTTATGAGGCTCCTTTTTTGAGCAAGGAACTTGTCTCTGAGGAACAATTATTTGATAAGTTTTAAAACTGAAATGTGCTGAGTCAGATTTTGACTGAGAAGATTTATACTGTTTGAAATGTTTTAAACTTATATTTTAGCCATTAATTTGCTTGATTTTTATTCCTTTATTTTTTTTTTCTAAAAAAAATGTATATGTCTACTAAAGTACTTGTACTGGTACCTGGAATCTATTTGGAAATGCATCAAAAAAGAAGATGGATCTTGGGAAGATAGAGCAATGGCTAGGTAGATAGATCTTCATGAGACAAAATATGGTGAAATGTCAGTGGCAGAATCTCAGTGTTGAGTACGCAGCTTTCTTTCTTTTAACTTGACTGTGTATTTGAAGTTTTCCAAAACGAAATTTTGGAAAAAATAATACCCCCATTCAATTTAGAAATAGAATACTATCTCTTTCTCTGAAGCCAGTTTAATTTTAATGTAAGGAAGATATTTCTTTTTATTTGTAACAAAGTTAGAGGAGCTTAGGAATCAAATAGTAACGTAAGATTTTTTACAAAGCAGAGGGTTTGTCGACCCTACCTTTCTATGCAAGTCCTCTTCCCTAGGCTTTCATTTTTTAAAAGCTATTTACCTCCATAAACTTCAAAAATATGCTGATTCTTCTATTTCTTGACTTACCTTCCATATCTTTTGCTTAATTTTCTCCCTCATCCTGAGATATCTTTATCACAAATATTTATTAAGTCAGTAGTTAACATGTGAATTTTGTTGCTGAATCAATTAGTATACTATCATTGTTTCGTTTATTATACAATCTGCTGTTTTTGCTTAGAGTTATTAATTGTTGCATTTTTTTTAAATGCTTTAGTTTTCTATGTATGTATCCAAATGCTTCTGGGATATGTGAAACACTAATCAAATGACTTTCCATCAGAGTATCTACTAATTCTATTTCTTTTGGAAACCTTTCTTAGAAAGCTCCATTCTCCTACTCATTAGATTGGGTTGAGCTATTGTTGGCCTTCACAACTACCATTCCCTTCACAGTTTCCGTGGGACCCTCCTTCTGACCTTTTAACTTCTCTGTAGTGAAAATTGGATGCAAAACCAACTTAACTACTTAAATATTAAGTGTGGGATGCTGTTCCATTTAATTTTTCTTAAAAATTTTGCTTGTGCTTTGCAGGATGTGGGATCTTAGTTCTCAGACCAGGACTAGAACCCATGCCCCCTGCAGTGGAAGCTCAGAGTCATAACATCTGGACAACCAGGAAAGTCCTTCCATTTGATTTTTAAATTGGTCACAATTTAATATGAGTTACCAAATAATATGCTTCTTTGGAAGAAAGTACCTCATCTTAGTAATTGAATATTAGATGTATGTTAAATGCATTTTGAATGTCTTCTCACCAGAAGCTGACGAAAATGGAGTAGTATAAACAAAACATTTTTCCTTTTTACTTCATGCTTTAACTTGATTTAAAGTGAATGAATCTGAGTTCTATTATGATCGCCTTTGCTTCTTCAAGATACAGAATGCATCAGCACAACTTGCATGAGAGGCTTCACTAGATGCCTCCTTGAGGGCTGTTCCATAAGGGAATTCATCCCTCTTCCACAAGGGAAGCCCCTGCCTTGGCAGTGTCGTCCTTAACATTTAGCTGTGTTTTATGGGTTCCTGGCTGGTGATGCCCTTTGGTTAGCCCTGTGCACAGCATTGCGATTTGAAGGTTCTCTCTCCTCAGTGATTTACAGTCACTCTCACTGTCAGTTCTTTTCTCAAGTAAAAGTTCATGCACAGAAGAGCAATGGCTAGTGCTTGCGTGGGACATAGAGAGAGGTCACTGAGGCCGGGTGATTGTGATTTTCTAAGGCCAGTGGTGGTTACGGACCTGGCCACTAGTTTCTCAATTGAGTTAATAGGCAAATATCCTTTCTTTTTTTGGAGGGGTGGGGGCATGGGTGGGGGAACTTTCCTGATAGTTCAGTTGGTAAAGAATCCGCCTGCATTGCAGGAGACCCTGGTTCGATTCCTGGGTCGGGAAGATCTGCTGGAAAAGGGATAGGCTACCCACTCCAGTATTCTTGGGCTTCCCTTGTGGCTCAGCTGGTAAAGAATCCACCCACAATGCTGGAGACCTAGGTTTGATCCCTGGGTTGGGAAGATCCCCTGGAGAAGGAAAAGACCACCCACTCCAGTAGTCTGGCCTGGAGAATTCCATGGACTGTATAGTCCATAGGGTGGCAAAGAGTCCGACACAACTGAGGGACTTTCACTTTCACTTTGATTTCCTGATGGCTCAGACAGTAAAGAATCTGCCTGCAATGCAGGTGACCCAGGTTCAATCCCTGAGTCGGGAAGATCCCCTGGAGAAGGAAATGGCAACCCACTCCAGTGTTCTTGCCTGGAGAATTCCATGGACAGAGGAGCATGGGTTGCAAAGAGTCGGACACGACTGAGTGATCATTACTTTTACTGTCCTTTCTTTAAATCAGGTTGCAATAAAAAGAAAGGAAATGTGAAAATTATTTTATCCTCACTTTATCTTGTGAGACATAATACACGTTTCTGCTGCTATCCAGAAGTTGTTTTTGTTTAGTCGCCAAAGAGGGTTCGGATGAAACCTTCCGTAAGCCAAAGCAGCAGTTACCTTGGAATGAGTGTTGCTCATGGGTGCAGAGAGTAAATCCAACATAAGGCGCAAATGCTCACAGACACAGTTCAAAGCTACGGCGACTTGATGCTGAGACACCGAGTGTAGTTACCAGGGAGGGAGTTTGGCGGTGCCACTGTCTTACTGCTCAGGGTGTGCACTGCCTCTGTGAGAGGCAGAGAATGAATGCAGTCCCTACTGCAGAATGAATGGGGGGACTTCCCTGGCAGTCCAGTGGCTAAGACTCTGTACTCTCAATTCAGGGGTCCTGGGTTCGATCCCTGGTCAGGGAACTAGATCCCATGTGCCACAATTAAGGGTTTGCATGCCACAGTGAAAGCAACAAAAGATCCTGCATGCTGCAACTAAAAAAAGATCCCGTGTGCCACAACTTGCAACTAAGATCTGGCACAGCCAAATAAATAAATGCTAAATATCAACAACAGCAACAAACGCTGAAAACTACTTTGCCCTTTACGTTTTCTTCATAAAAGTGAAAATCCTTTATGGATTTCTTTCACTTAGTGAAAACAGAAGCTAATGTAGTTCTTTTGTAAAAGCAAAGTGACGTAAAATGAACTTTGGAGAAAAGCAGGGCATACCTGTGGTGACTCCAGCCATGAAATTAAGAGACACTTGTTCCTTGGAAGAAAAGTTATGACCAACCTAGACAGCATATTAAAAAGCAGAGACATTACTTTGCCAACAAAGGTCCGTCTAGTCAAAGCTATGGGTTTTCCAGTAGTCACGTATAGATGTGAGAGTTGGACTATAAAGCTGTGTGCCACAGAATTGATGCTTTTGAATTGTGGTGTTGGAGAAGACTCTTGAGAGTCCCTTGGACTGCAAGGAGATCCAACCAGTCCATCCTAAAGGAAATCAGTCCTGATTGGAAGGACTGATGCTGAAGCTGAAACTCCAATAGTTTGGCCACCTGATGTGAAGAAGTGACTCATTTGAAAAGACCCTGATGCTGGGAAAGAGTGAAGGCAGGGGGAGAAGTGGATAACAGAGGATGAGATGGCTGGATGGCATCACCAACTCAATGGACATGAGTTTGAGTAAACTCCGGGAGTTGGTGATGGACAGGGAGGCCTGGTGTGGTCACAAAGAGTCAGACACAACTGAGTCAACTGAACTGAACGGAACCTGTACAGACATCCATGTTTGAGAAATTTTGACTATGCTTGGAACTAGCTTGTGACACTGTCACACAGTAACTCTTGAGTAAGTATATACAACTGGTAGTCGTGGTGGTGGTGGTGGTGGTGGTTTAGTCTCCAAGTCATGTCTGACTCTTTTGCAGCCCCATCAACTCTTTGGCAATCCCAGGGACTGTAGCCTACCAGGCTCCACTAGGCTCTTCTGTACATGGGATTTCCCAGGCAAGAATACTGGAGTGGGTGGCCGTTTTCCTCTCCAGAGGATCTTCCTGATGCAGGGATCGAACCCATGTCTCCTACATTGTGGGTGGATTCTTACCACTGAGCCACCAGGGAAGCTCCATACACACCTGGCTGCTGCTGCTGCTAAGTCGCTTCAGTCGTGTCCGACTCTGTGCGACCCCATAGACGGCAGCCCACCAGGCTCCCCCGTCCCTGGGATTCTCCAGGCAAGAACACCAGAGTGGGTTGCCATTGCCTTCTCCAATGCATGAAAGTGAAAAGTGAAAGTGAAGTCGCTGAGTCTTGTCCGACTCTTAGCGACCCCATGGACTGCGGCCCACCAGGCTCCTCCATCCATGGGATTTTCCAGGCAAGCGTACTGGAGTGGGGTGCCATTGCCTTCTCCGATACACACACCTGGAGAGAATGCCAAATGACCCATCACAAGTGACCTATACTTGTTTTGTATGTCACCAGCCCTTTAAGGACTAAAGATCTGAGCCACTGAAGCAGAGCTGTGGCTTTACCCTTTGTCACAGCCCCCATCTGTCCAGTCATTAATTTGAAGTGGAAGAAGCGGAGTAGCCAAGGCAATATTGCCCTTGCTTCTATTTTAGGAAGTAGCAAAAGAAGAGGAGACAAAATTATTAAAATCCTTATCGTTGCAATCAGTTTTGAGAAAGTACATTTTATATTTATAGTGTTTCTAAAGGATAATGCTTAAAACTACAGTTTATCCTGCTAGAAGTTAAACTATAAAATGTTTCCATAGGTGGATTTATAGAAACTTTCATTGTAGGGGATGGATTTAAGTCTAGGTGTGTGGAGGGGGCAAGGTAGGAGAAGCATGGTGGGAAAACTCAGTGACCACAGAGACTAAATACAGTATTCAAAATGCTTGCACATCTAGAATGAAATACAATTCTGTTTTAAATATTCTGGAACTTAGATTAAGATAAAGCAGCTTACTACATTTAATTTTCCTTTCTTTTTAATGTGCAATGGATTGACAAAATGATCTAAGTCTATTACCTGTGAAGTAACCTCCCTACTAGAGATGGGGGAACAGTGTTTCCTAAGTGACTTAGGAAGTTAGTGGAGTCTGTAAGCTTCAAGGCAGAGGAAACTGTCCGTAAGCACTGGGTGTAGTTGATAAAGTTGTTTGCCATGGGGTGGAGGCCAACAGATCTGATGCATCCACGCATATATCCCAGAACTGAACAATAGGGGCAAATGGAGAGCCAATGATGGGAGCCAGCTTTCTCGCTGTTGGACTGGAATTTTACAGATTAAACAAGCAAAGAAGACAACCCACATGTTTATCAATTAGAGTTGGAGACATCAGTATAACTCAAGCTGAACTTAATATAGATTCAGTGTGTGTGTGTGTATGTGTGTGTGTGTGTGTGTTAAGTTGCACAGTCATGTTTGACTGTTTGCAACCCCATGGATTGTAGCCTGCCAGGCTCCTCTGTCCATGGAATTTTCCAGGCAAGAATACTGGAGTGGGTTGCCATTTCTTTCTCCAATAGATGCAGATGGTTACATATATTTATAGATATGTGTATGTAGATGGGTTAGCACACATATACATATTTCCTTGCTCTATCCGATGAGAAGGTTGGAGGCAACAGCAACCCAGTAGCAATGATGCCTCTAGTGCTCAGATCTTGTTTTTCCATTCTCTGATGAAAGGAAATAGGGATCCTTGGAGAAATGGCTGATTTTAAGACTGGAGCAGGAAATATATATATCATGAGTCTGGGGCATACCTTCTATTGCCAGAAAGTAAGGAAGTGCTCCAAAAAAAACAAAACAAACCCACCCCCAGTGATAGAGGTATGTCAGAGGAACATGGGAGCCCATGGAGAGAACTCCCAGTGGCCAAGTGGCAGCAATTTGAGCAACACCTGAAGTAAAGTGGTATTGGGTTATAATCCAAGGTACAAAGTGAGTGGATCCATAGTGATATAAATGATTAATTGCAATAAATAAATAAATGGGAGCGAAAGGGCAAATTTTCCATGCAAAAGAATTCTGAAAAATTTGTGTAGATACTCTCAAGGATACGGAGCAGCAGTCCCAGGTTCTTTGGTGCGTGTGGGCAGCACCCAGTGACTTCCTTCCACAGGGGGCAGCATGGGAAGGAGAATGAAAGCTGAATTTTGTGGTTAGAAGCCCAACAAACACCACCTCAGCCAGGTGATCCAGGTCAACATCAACCGTGATCAATCACCTTGATAGTACAATCTTGTGATATGATGTGATGTGAATGGCACATCACCTCTGGGTCCCTTTTTAAACCCAGAGCCCCATCTACTGAGAGAGATCCATCAGTTAATAAATACCTAGGCAGTACCCAGCAAAACTGTCAAAGTCATCAAAAGCAAAGATTAAGTCTAAGAACTACCATAGCCCAGAGAATCCTAAGGACATGAAGACTAAATCTCATGTGATATCATGGATGAGATCTTGGAAGAGAAAAAGTAGTTAAAGTTAAGAAGAAAAAACAAAGAGACTCTGAATAAAGTATGGACTTGAGTTAAAAATATTGGCTCATTCGTTGTTATATAATACAGGGAAAAATACTGTAATAATAATAAGATATTAATAATCAGGCAAACTGGCAGTGGAATATATAGGAACTCTGTGTACTATTTTTGCATTATTTTCTGCAAATCTAAAACTAGTCTAAAAATGAAGTTTATTTTTTTAAAGGTAGGTGATTAGATATTCATAGCAAAAATCAAACCAATCAATAATAGATATACAGGTTTAATTTACATTTGAGGCTTTTTCTCTCTCATTTAAAACTAGAAAAAAAACTAAAAGAATATTGGGGAGTCCGGCTGCTTGCCACTCAAAAGCCAATAAATAAGCCAGGTTGGTGAAAATAAAAGAAAAAGAAAAAAAAAGTATTGAGGAAACCCCACCTAGAAATATCTCATAGATTCCAATAGGTAGGAATCCATTCTAGGTTTCTAACTGATAGGCTGAAAGTTTTCCGTGTTATATAAATGTCTGGTACTTGGTGGGACTATCTCAGTTTTAAATTTAGGGCAAGTAATGTATGCATTGTTAGACATTATTAGATACTGAGTTCAGAAGACATTGAGTGCATGGTTCAGTCCGTGCGGCAGTGTATTTATGGCTCTTAGTCATCCCTTCTGGATTTTGTGATAAAATTAGGTCTTTGTCTAATGGAATCAAAGAGTGTTTTTTGGCCCTGTAGCTTGTTTTGAAGCTGGAAGGGCAGTGGGTTTGTGTGTGTACATGTGTGTGTAAACACATACATGCTAACCATTTCTATACAACACTGTAAACAAAACATCTCACCAAGAAAATTGACAGGCGTTTTAAATTAAAAAGGAATTTTGAAAGACAGTGTTTGCCCTCCTGGTTGAGCTTTAGAAGAAAGCAGTGCTGGGGGAAAAAAAAAATCACCAATGTTCGCACATTTTTGAAGAGTGTGAATTTTATTCACCAGTTTGCTTTTTATACCAGAGGCCAGCTGCTGCCTTTGGACGGGTGCGGCGTTTCCACCAGAATTGTCTGCAGCTCAGTATAGCTCTAATGCCAGAAGAAATCCAACCAGATTATGTCCTTTGATTTTCACAGGTTTTCTTTGGAAGATCTGGCGATGGGTTGCATTTTCACACTTCAGAAATACACGGTTGGCCAGGAGTTATTTCTGGAGTTTTCTTTTAAAGCCTTATATGTTTGTGAGATTCTCTGTGTTCCTAAATCAATTTCCTAGTCATTCTTTACCTGAAGTGAGAAGTTTATAAATATATATATATATTTTTAAACTAAGTCACTTTTAAAGTTGAAAACTGCATTTTCTAGAACATCTGAAAAAGTTCTCTCCTCTAGGCATCCTGACTAATGAATGCTAAGTCATGTAAACTACCTTCTTCCTTCATAGACTATGGTGCTGCCAATCATAAAATGCTGGAAATAAATTCTGCCCCCAGGGGGTTACTTCCTAAAACAGTCCACCGAGATTTTTCGCTCTGGAGCCAGAGGCGCTTCATTCAAGTCTCAGACCTGCCGCATCCTGGTTATATGCACTCAGACATCTTTCCCTTAACTTCTCTTTGCCTCAGTTGCCTTATCTGCAGAGTGAAAGGGAAGAAGAGTGTCTAATGCACAGAGTTGTCTTTGGTGTTAAACAAGACAACTTTGTACCATGTTTGTCATAGCACACAGTAAAAATGAAGTAAATGTCAGTTATGTTCATTATCATGACATTGACATCAATAGAAAACACGCCAGGACCTCCCTGAATAGTGCCGCCAAGTGTCTGACTTCTGAATGATCAACTGTGCATCTGTTGCTTAGGAACACAGGGGAGGAAAGCCTCTGAGACTCTCTGATTAAAAGAAAAACTGTGTGTCCCAGGAAACGCCAGTGCTTCTTTGGATCCTGACGTGTAAGAAAGCTGTGTCCCGTGAGCCCTCAGTATCCCATTTCTTCCCTCTCTTCTCTGACCAAAGCCGGGCTCTAGAACTCTTGTCACCGGACTTGGATCTTGGGGTTCTCTGCCTCCTTTCTTTACCCACTTAGCACACAGGATGGAAATTCAACCATCCCACAGCCCTATAGTCAGCCTCGGGAGCAGGGCTGAAGCCGTGGCATGCCACCCGTCCCCTCGACTCTGGTCCCTCAGGGCACGGAGCCCTCCTCCACCTCTCTGAGCCACACCTGAGGGCCACCAGCTCAGCAAGCAGGGTAGCCTCGGTCAAGCACTGTGCTTTTCTGGGACCAGGCCTCCTCCTTTGTAAGATGACAAAACTGCAAGAGAGGATGTGGTGATCTCTTCCCACTCCATCATCCTCTCAGATTCAGTAAGTTATTGGACTTACATTAAATAAAACTAACGTCAGCTGCATTCAAAAGGCTTTTTGCCCATGAGAATGTCCTCTCTCTGCTGCCTCAGACTACAGGTCACTCTGTCTTGTAACTCAGTGTGTCTGTGATACACAATTTTGTACTCGCAGTTTGTATTTCAGTTCTCTAGTTGTTTCATGGATATAAGCCACAGTTCCTCAGCAACACTGGACCTTCTTTAAAAGTGGGGGTAATACTCTTTTTTTTACTCCCCTAAGGAAACTTAAGATCCCCCAGAGAAGGAAATGGCAACCCCCTCCAGTATTCTTGCCTGGAGAATTCCATGAACAGAGGAGTTTGGTGGGCTACTTTCCATGGGGTTGCAAAGAGTTGGACATGAGTCAGTGAGTAACAGGTTTAAGGAAACTTAACTGAAATTATGTTCAAAATGAACTTACTGTTCACTAAAATATTAACTCTATGTAATATTTAACATGTATGAAGTCTGGTAGCTTAACATGTATATGAAATGTGATTTTATACACACACATACCTACCCTTTTTGGTTCAAAAGCATATATAAAATATAAGGAATAATTGCTATAATCTGCATCAGATGGTGAGGTAATGTTATGGAGAAAATGAAGGTATTATTAGATTTACCATTCAAGAATTCCAACAAAAAGTATATCCATGGAAAATAGTGTCCATTTTATAATCTTGATATCTTTATATATGTTAGCATATGGCCTCAAGAATTCCAACAAAAAGTATATCCATGGAAAATAGTGTCTATTTTATAATCTTGATATCTTTATATATGTTAGCATGTGGCCAAGGAAAGAGAAGATCCATAGCTTTTCTTTTTTAAAAATATTTGTTTATTTGTCTGTTCTGGGTTAGTTGTGGCATGTGGGATCTAGTTCCCTGATCAGGGATCAAGCCCGGGCCCCCTACTTTGAGAGTGCAGAGTCTTAGCCCCTAGAGCACCAGAGAAGTCCCCGATCTATAGCTTTTCTATACCACTTTTATGTAACACTTAACTCAGATTTTCCTGAAATCGATATTTACTGTAACCAAACACTGCTTTTCTAGGAGTTAAAAGGATACATAAAAAAAAAAAAAGTCAGCAGCATAGCTACCGATTTCTTTTTGCAACCAAAATATAAAAGCACAGGTTGAATATTTGATAAACAACTAGATTCAGTCTTTAAATTGCTTGGACCCCCAATACGACTTAATAGCCATATCAATGGAAAATGCTGGGAGAGAAAGAGCAGGAGAATTTAAAAGAAGCCAGTCATCAAGAGTTTCATGTATGGTTATGATGAGCATAGTAAGATTGAAGTTTCTCTCTAAGTTAAATTTTCTATCTTGGGAGGTCAATAGAGACCCACAAGAATTATTCAGAATATGACTTTAAAAACAGTGTCAACTAGATGTTATTAGAAAAGAAGGGAGGGACGGAGATCTAGGGGGATGTGGGTAGAAAGGAACATTGGAGAGGAAGAGACGGAAGGAAACCTAGCGAGAGAGAGCCAGGCATAGGGGCAGAGACAGAGGCTGAGAGAAAGAGAGGAAGAAAGGGAGATGAGAGTGCCAGAGGTGGACAGAGGGAGAGCAAAAGGACGGATGGACGGGGAAAGAACAGGAGAGAAGGAGGGAATGGATTCACACAGTGAGGAACACAGTGAAGACAGGCAGAGATGCGGTGGGCAGACGTGGTTGAAGGTGGCAGGGTTTTGCACTGCTCTGTGACATTTGGCTGATATTTTCATGTTCAGAAAGGGGAGTGGGCTTCAGCTAAAGATGAAGCTGCATGGTGTTTATATTCTAAAGTAGAACTTACAGTTAATTGACTGCCAACTCTCACCGGCTCTTATATATTTATCTTGCTAATACTTCACAGCAATCCCATATAGTAGGTGTTATTTGCCTCCTCTCCCATTCCCTGAAGAGTTAAGTTACTTGCTCAGAGTTACTTCAGTAGTTAAGTATAAGTGGTCTAAGCTGTTTCATTGCCAAGCTTAAGTTCTTAAGCCTGCCATACATTATGTGATTTTGACCTTCTTGTTACCTTGGGAAGAATGCAAAGCAGGTATTATCACTGCGTTACAGACTAGGTTTTATAAAAGGCTTAGGGGGCACAAGTGACTTAAAATCTGACAGCTCGAAAGGTCTTCTGGCTTCATTTCCAGAGCTCCTCCCCAGATGACCACAATTATAAGCACAGTAACAAAATTAAAATGAGGTCATCGTGTCTGACTTTCTGTGAAACTTTAGTAGGACATTATTGCAAATTCATAACAGCTTCTTCTGGATTTAATACAAACTGTGTGTAAATGTTTTTAAGTGGTTCCTGTTTCAAAAGCAAGAGCGTGGACTGAGAAAGAAATCTTCAGTTGCTGTTTCCTTGCTTCAGTCATAATGGGCTTGGCACAGAAGGTGTTTGTTCTGTTCATCAGTCCTATTGCTTCTGGGGAGTACCCAGGTCTCAGCCATCCACCCTTCTGTTCCTGGGCCCTGGACTCAGGGGAAAGGTGATATTTCATTTTTGTTTGTTCATTTGTTCTTATTATTAGGAAATTATTCTTAATGACTTAAAAAGTATTTTATTTCACTCAAGGAACTTTTAGTAGCCCAAGTTGACACCTTGTATTTGCAATGAAAGGCAGCAAGAAAGTGGAAAAGGGACAAAAATGCAGAAGAAGACATCGAAAGGGCGTTTGCCAAGAGGATGTCCATTGATATGGCTATGATCTTTGAATTTCCAGCATCTCTCACCCCACTTTCCTTTCCTGGGGTACTTCAAGGGATCACTAGAAAGGGGGATTGTCCCTCCCCGGGAGTTCGCCAAGGCCAAATTGGAGTCCAGTTGGCCTTTCCCCATCAGAACTGCCCAGCTAATGAAAGAGTTTGGTTAGAACAACCATTTAGAGAGTCATACTGAATGTCATGCTGTGAATCTTCAGATTTTTTTTTTTCTGATGATCAGAGTTGTAGTGAATGCTGGGGCTTAGAAGAAAAGCTGATTTTTAGAAACATAACACCTCATTTCCAGTTGACAACCCACTGTTGGCTTCTGAGCCACCCAGGGCAGTGGGAGGAAGTCTCATCAGTGGGGTGGAAGGGGCTGCCTCCAACCCCCGCAGACCTGTCCCTGCCTTTTGTTTTCTGCATCTGCCCCTCCTGCTGGCTGCAAGTGCAGCCTCCTGCTCAACCCTTCAGTCTAACAGGTGGAGCAGGAGCCGAGGTTCTGTCCGCAGGGGAGCGCAGCCGGGCTAGGCAGATGCAGCGTGCTGTGACAGTCACAAATGCTAACCACAACAGAGATTGCTCTGCAGTCTCACAGCACCGTCACCAGCACCTCCCCTCTAACTAGCATCTGTTTGTGTCACTAAATAAGGCCATGGTGACAGTATTCATCTTTACAACTTAACCAATGATATCCTTAAATTGTCTAATAAGAATAAGGAGCCTCCTTATGTTATCAAATGTATTACCTAGAAATAATGTAGGGCTTAGTGGCAGTTGAATCACAGGACTGATATTTTAAAAACAAATATGATGACATATAGATGACATACATATTCTGACATACATATTCTGTATACATGTGGTTCATAGATATGAGTGTAAGTGTAAGTGTAAGTCGTGCCTCAGACTCTTTGTGACCCCATGGACTGCTGTAGCCCGCCAGGCTCCTCTGTCTGTGGCATTCTTCAGGGAAGAATGCTGGAGTGGGTAGCCATTCCCTTCTCCAGGGAATCTTCCCGACCCAGGGATCGAATCCCGGTCTCCCACATTGTAGGCAGATTCTTTACTGTCAAGCCACCAGGGAAGCCCCAATATATATGTGTGCACACACATAAATCTAAGTGAGCCTGATCCCTTTGAAACCATCGCCACTGCAGAATTTAAGCTTCTTGCAGCCACATTGTAGAAAAGCGAAGCATTTTTGAAGCCCTTCCTTTTTCAGTGGTTGGCCTTGGAGCCAGTCCATAAGCCTCATGAGAAAATTACTCTTGTATATTTTTATTCTTTTAGTCTTAATGGAATTATCCAGTTCAGTCAGACATATTATTTGCTAATCCAATTTTGGCTAGTTTCCAGAGTCAAACCCCGATTCAGAGAATGATGACTCAGCACTGTGCAGGGTTTTAAGGAAATGATCCTGGACTGTGAAGGCCTAGGACTTCGGAGATGGGGTCTGAGCATTGGTGGTGGCCTTGGGGATAGTGTGCAGGTGAGGGTTTTGTATAGGAGATAGAATGTTCATGCTCAAAAGTTCTTTAGAAATAAGTTCTATGGCTTTTGCAGAGCACAGAGTACCAGTTTTTCTTCTAAGTGCTAAGGAAACAGAACCTCCAAAGACACCGAGGTCCGAAATACCAAGGCACTGGGGGTGTTATAGGAAGTTTGGTGTGGTGATATCACATGAATGATGAATTGGTTGAGCTGATTAGGTGGTGAAGTGCCCTGAGACCTGTGCCCTTCCACAAGCAGAAAACCTGAGAAAAGAGACATAAAGGTTGTCACTCAGGATAGTAACTTTGTGTAAGTCTGATCTATAGCAGACTGGCTGCCTGGGCTGTTTACTGCAAAAAAGGGCTTGGTTTCCTGGGCAGTTTGCTGCACGTAGTGGGTCAGAGTTCAGTTTAGATATTTGGTTTGGCCATTGTCTGTGTATTCAATCTTTCAGTGGAACTGTCTTACTTTTTTCTTTTCCTGTGTCTTGCCCTGAACCAGGCAATATTTGTCAAATGAATGTGTATATCTAATATCCCATTACCTTAAAAATTTTATCACCATTATGCCAAGGTAAATGACATGATCATTTAAGGTAAATGTTAGATTCTACTAAAATAGAAACTGTACATTACTTTTATTTGAGAGATGGAATCCAAATTATCTCATAGGAAAAGTATAGGATAATCGGATTGAGAAGGAGCTGTTAGGAGGCCCTGGCTCTGTGTAGTGAAGTCGCTCAGTCGTGTCTGACTCTTTGCGACCCCATGGACTGTAGCCTACCAGGCTCCTCAGTCCATGAAATTTTCCAGGCAAGAGGACTGGAGTAGGTTGCCATTTTCTTCTCCAGGGGATCTTCCCGACCCGGGGATTGAACCCAGATCTCCCACACTGCAGGCAGACGGTTTACTGTCTGAGCCACCAGGGAAGCTGTGAGGCCACTATATTTTGGTTGTAAGTTTATTTCCATTGTTTAAACCAACAGAAGAACAAGAGTCGCTGGATGGAATTTGCGTTTCAAATAGCATTTTAGACATTTATGTGTTTAGTGATCGCTCCATTACGTTTTCTTACTGGGGCAATATTGCCTGAGTGCCTCCTCCATGCAGGCATCGTCATGTTCTGACCCAAATCGTTAAATTTCTTCCTGTCCACGCAATAACCTGAGAGATGAAAATGATTAAGCTAGTTTTACAGATGTGATCCAGAAAGATTAAGTAACTTGCCCAAGATAACACAGCTAGGTCTCTGTTGAACTATGGCATTGACCCAGATCTACAAATGCAGAGGCCAGGAACTCTTTTATTGAGTTGTAGGTACTTGAAAATGGAATACATTCAAAGGAGGCTTCACCCATTCAAAATCTTGCAAATGTTAACTGAAGCAAAGAGTTAAGCCCTACGTTTTTCATTATTTAGCATCTTAATGCAGAGCAATAGAATGTACATGTCTGAACCATACTGCCTCACTCTGAGTTCATGTTCAAACATTTAAGAGTTATTAAGTAACCCGAAGTCTTTTGCTTTGTTTCTGTTTCCCATTTCTTTCAAATGAACTGAAGGGATAGTACTTAACTAATAGGGGGCCCGTATGTTCAGTTGTTTACATTTAGGGGAAAGTACCTCTTTGGCTCAGCAATCCCACTGCTGGGCATATACCGAGAAAATCATAATGCAAACAGACATATATACCCCAATGCCCGTTGCAGCGGTATTAATAATAGCCAGGACGTGGTGAATATATATATGAATATTCATATATATTCATATATGAATATTACTCAGCCATGTAAAGGAACAGAACTGGGTCATTTGTAGAAACCTGGATGGACCTAGAGTCTGTCATATAGAGTGTAGTACGTCAGAAAGAGAAAAAAAATTATGTATTATAACGCATATATGTGGAATCTAGAAAACTGGTAAAGATTAACCTATCTGCAGGGCAGGAATAGAGACACAGACATAGAGAATGGACATGTGGCCATGGGGTAGGAAGAAGGGGAGGATGGGAGGAATTGGGAGATTAGGACTGATATATATACACACACACACACACACACACACACCCACACCCTTTATATATACTACCATGTGTAAAAGAGATAGCTAGTGGGAACCTGCTGTAAAGCGCAGGAAGCTCAGCTCGGTGCCCTGTGCTGACCTAGAGGGGTGGGATGGGGAGGGAGGGAGGTGCAAGAGGGAGGGGACACATGCATACATATAGCTGATTCACTGCATTGTACAGCAGAAACTAATGCAACATTGTAAAGCAATTATATTCCAACAGAAAAGTAAATATCAAACTCCAAAGCTACCTTGTTTATCAGAGAAAACCTTTCCTTTTTTAAAAATTCTAAAACTATCCCATTCCTCAGCCTGCCTTTAAGTTTCTGCCAAACCACAAGCGACCACCGCTGACTCCCTTTCTATGTAGTAAACTCAGAATAAATCGGACTGGCTTTTCTCATTTGTTGGTCCTCTTCTGGTTTCACACCAGACTCTGCTGTCATGGCACTGATGATGTCTTAGGGAAAACAGTCACCCATGAAATAGTACAAATATGTGCGTAACTGTCTCTGTGATGGATGTTATAAAGGTAATATACCTGGTGCTGTCAGAATGGGCAACAGAGATTTGTGACCTGATCAGGGAGGTTGGGAAGCAATCCTTGAACTGAGGATTGAAGAAAGGCTAGGGGTCCCCTGAGTGAAGAGAAGGTGAAGGCTTCCTAGGACAAGGGAGAAGCATGTCCCCAGGCAGGAGAAAGCCAGGCAAGTGGAGGAAGCAGTGAAGTAGTATGGCATGAGAGAAGCAGGATGAGCAGGTGGCCCCCTTGTGAAACCGGCGAGGTTGACAGAGATTGGACGGTGCTAGCCCCTGAGGAGCAGAGGGGAACCATTGAGCATTTAGGCCCATGAGTGAGGTGGTCACATCAGCATTTCAGAAGACTTAAGTTGGAGTCTCCACTAAGTCTGTTTGGAAAATCATAGTAGAGTATCTGTCTTGAACTTAGCCAAACATAAATAATCATTCCACCATGCAGTTGAATTTTAGAGAAATCAAACCTGAATTGCATGTGGTTTATCTATTACAAATAGCCATCGAGCTGCTATTTCTGTAGTGAGGTAAGTCCACAAGAAATGTAAATTTCATCTTATAATAATTTAAGAAAACCTGGAGGACTTAAAGATGAGTCTTTAAAAGCATCAACTTAATTAACTTAAAAATCATATATGAATCCGTATTACCACCGTTGTCAATAGGAAATAGGTCATTGATTGCCCTGGCTATTGTACTAGGTAAAGAGATATTTTTCTGCACGTACAGAAATGTGTGGCACTCTAAATACTTATGCACCTGTTTTATCAATACATGGACCCCAGAATGCAGTCATCATCTTGGAGGGTCAGCAGCTGACACATTCTTTCCAAATAGGCACGTATTGAAGCTATAAAATTTACCCACTCATCCAAAACTCTGTAATATTTTCAAGGTTGTGTCTTAGCGATGCATGTCCCATTTCATTACATTTAGTATTATCATGGAGAATAATGTTGCACTGCAAATCTCACTATGTGAAAATAGTGTGAAGCCTTAGATATTAGCTGCTATTTAAAATTAGAAAGCCAATAAATATTTTTAATGCATCTTAAATTTTTTAATAAGTAGATTTTATATTGTTATCCCAAGAATAGATAAGTCTCTATATAAATATACCTTATTTATGGTCAGTGAAGCATGCTAGTGTATTTTATGTTATGTTATATTAATATATTATAAAGTAATGTTATTTCTAACAATCAAGTAAATTATCCTAGTTCATGATAGTAATGCCTGCAAAGCTGTTGACTAAGGAGACTCCTGCTCATATTGAATTTTGAGGAATTTTGCTTCCAAGGAAACTAGTTCATTGTCAGCAAAAGATGCACCTAAAGCAGTGCAGATATTTCAGGCATTTGCTGAAAATAATCAGTAAATTATAAAATGTGATTTCATATGTCTCCCACAGCCATAAAGCAACAATTAGAAGAGACTTACATTTCCTGCAGAAAAGACTCCATTTGATAAACTCATCATAAAATGTATTTCAAACAAACATCGACGGGATACGAAGCAAATGATTCACCTTTAGGATGTCTCCACAGTTTTGCAAATTAACATCTGAGATGTAGTGTGGATTTGCTAATAAAGAATTGATTACACTTTTGCTTTTTCTACAGATAAATTTATAATTGTATGTCGTGAAATTCATGGAATTGGATGTGGGTTGAGTTACCATTTGTTTTTGTATAATCTATGAAGAAAGTCTGTTGATGCAAATTTCTTGACATATTTAAATATTTTTTTGCATGACTGGTATTCAATATTCGCTACTCAAGGCAAATTTAAAAAAGGTTAAAAAAGAGCTAACAAGCGTTGGGTTATTTTCATCTTGGACAGTGCAGAGCCAACACATTATTTCCTGATCAATGTTAAAGTCATCAAAGAAAGCTCAAAATACCTACTTCACACACTCAATTCAGTAGGCTTCATATTTTATCTGTTATCATATCTGTATTATGAACATATGAATAGGTAACATGATAGTTTCATTTAAAAAATGCTTAAATATAGGTAAATTAACCGATCAAATAGAATTGGTGGGAGTTTTCAAAAAGAAGATGGCGTATTCCAATTCATTTCTTTTACTCTCTCCTCTCTTGATACCCTAGCTCAGACCTGAATCATCTCTGATTTTTAAATTTTAACAGTTTTTTTCCATTCTCCTCCATGTTGCTGCCAGAATAGTATTTTGGAAACACAGATTAGATCTCCTTAGCTTCTGACTTTTTACAAACATTTAAAAACTTTTTAATTCTTTAGAGTAACATAGACAGTCCTTAATGATGGTGTTTAAAGCTTACCCCCACCTGTCTTTGCTATGCCACTCCCTTTATCATCCTTGGCAAGTCCTGCTCTAGCTTTATCCTAGACCAGAGATGCCAAACATTTGTCTCTTCAGGGCATTTTCCTATTGATGGAATCGTAACTGTAAGTGGCCTTCTGGGTTCCTATGCTTAACATATTTTCACCATTTTCTTCATGTTGTATTCTCTATCTATACTTCATTCCTTTTTAAGGCTGAATAATATTCCATTGAATAAATTTACCTCATCTCTTTATCCATTACTGACTTGATTGACGTTTGGGAATTCCACATATTGTCTATTAGAAATTATGCTCTGATGAGCATTCATGTACATGTTTTTGTAGGGCCATAGATTTTTCAATGGGAATATACCATCATTCTTTTGCATGTGGATATCCTGTTGTCCAGAACCATTTGTTGAAAAGATTGTTATTTACTCCATTGAATTGTCTCAGCAGCCATTTGAAGATCAACTGACCATAAATGTATTTCTTTACTCTCAATTCTATTCCATTGATTTGTATGTCTCTCCTATGCCTGTACTATACTGTCTTGATTGATGCAGCTTTATAGTAAGTTCTGAAATTGAGAAATTTGAGCCTCTACTTTTATTCTCATTTTCCAGGATTGTTTTGGCTCTTCTTGGTTCCTTGCATTTCCATAAGAATTTTAGAATTAGTTTGGAATTTCTCCAAAATGAAGATAGCTTTCTGGATATTGCATTGAATCTGTAGATTGATTTGAGGGATCCCTGGGTTGGGAACATTCCCTGGAGTAGGAAATGGCAACCCACTCCAGTATTCTTGCTTGGAAAATTCCATGGACAGAGTAGCCTGGCAGGCTATAGTCCATTGGGTTGCAAAAAGTCCGACACGACTGAGCACACATCCAGTCATCCTAACAGTGTTAAGACTTCAAATCCATGAACACAAGATGTTGTTTCACTTACTGGAGTATCCTTTAATTTCTTTCACTGATGTTTTGAAGTAGTTTTCATTGTACAAGTCTTACACTTGTGCAGTTCATTTACACTTCTTTGTAAAAGTATTTTCTTTTTTTCATGTTATTATAAATTGTTTCCGTAGATTCATTTCTGGATTGTCTGTTGCTAGTTTAGAGGAAGACAGTTGGGTTTCTGATTTATAATTTTATGTAGAATATACAAACTCATGTCATCTACAGATGGAGGTAGTTTTATTTCTTCCTTTCCAATCTGGATGGCCATCATATCTTTTTATTGTCTAGTTGGCTGCTTAGAACGTCTAGTCCAGCGCTGAATAGAAATGGCAATAGCAGTTTTCTTTGTCATGTTCCTGAGCTTAGTGAGAAGCCTTTCAGTCTTTCGGAAATAAGTACAGTGTTTCCAGTGGTTTCTTGGTAGATAATTTTTTAGCAGATATTGAAAAAATGTCTAATCCTATTATTTTTTCCCTACTGGTCATGGAAGAGCATTGAATTTTGTCAGATGTGGTTTTTTTTTTTTGATATTTTGGGATGGTTAGGTAGGTTTGTTTCCTTTATTCTCTTAATGTGGTGTCTTATCATTTATGATATAATATGGTGTTTATTGATATTTGGACATCAAATCAATCTTGCATTCCTTGACATAATCCCAGTGGGTCATGGTTTATAATGTTTTTTGTATGTTGCCGGATTTAGTTTGCTAGTATTTTCATGAGTAGTAGTATATCTATATTCACAAAGGATATTAGCCTGTAGTTTTCTTTTCTTGTGATATCTGTGTCAGTTATACTTTTTCAGGCCTGGCATTTGAGGCTATAAAGATATATTTCAGTAGAAAGGTTCATGGCTTAAGATCTCAGTGGCCAAGCTATTTGAAAATTGAGTTCTGTTTTCTAAATGGGTCTGAATGTTAACAGTACAGAACAGTTTGTTTTTAATCAGGGGAATCATCTTACTAGTTCCTATGGTAGCTAAAAGAACACAATCTGAGAAGATATTAAGGTTTTGGAGAAAATGGCAGAAATAAATTAATTCAGAGGATGTCTTTGACGTCAGTCATGGGAAAAATGCAGCTCATTTTGATGGAGTACTTAGAAAACACAAAATGAGAATAAATTTGCATACTAATTTGATAAGAAGATACTATGTAGACCTAAAGATAAATCTAAAATCCAGAAATAAGCAATTGAGTCTGCAGTGTTCTATGATGTATCCATTTGCGTATATGCTATCTGAATTTTTACTGAAAGGAAATGCATTCAATCAAGGTCCATATGGAAAGTTCTATAAACTATGTTCTCATTACTAAACTGAACTTGGAGAAAATTATTCAAGTTCACTTAGAATTTGGGTAATTTATATAAAAGTAAACTACATAGGAACAAGAAAAAACATTTGGATGGAAAAGAGTAAGACTTTAATTGTTTAATATTTTATAATTGTTGATAGCTTACTTTTTTCAGCTATTCTTCCATGCATCATACCACATGGGAAAACTTTCACATATGGTCATAAGAAAATGCAGTAAATTAGCATGTTTGAAACCAAAATTGAAAACAATTGGTTGTGTATCAAAGGAAAATGTAAATTTTGATTCATGAAATTTTGTTCAGTTGTGCAGGTATCTAAAAAATAATTATAAACCTTTGACATACTCCATTGGAGATGGCTAAAATATAATTAATAATTTTAAAATAGTCTTAGGAAAATATTTTAAACTGATTTCTTCAGAATGCTTAAAATAACGACTAGGTAAGAGTTATAGTCTCTACAAGAAAAGAATTATAAATTTTAAGTCATAAATCAATTTTATTCCCTTAAGAGAGAAAGTTTGTATCTATATTTAATTAAAGGAAAATAATACAGAATCAATAGAATAGTTACATATTGAAGGTGGTTTCTGTGCAGGTGATGTGTATAAACTCAATTCTCAGGCATACATGACAAGTTAGTTGTATTTTTCTAGTCATAATTGTCTACTGTAATCACTGGACTGGAAGAAGTGCCCTAAAGCTTTGGAGTACTTGCTCAAATGCAAGAGTTCCTCCTGTTGAATAACATAATTTCAAAACCTTTGAATAGCTGGAAACATTGTTAAGTTTTTCTGGCAGTGGCAGAACTAGTGACCAAAGATGAACCATGCACTGGCATTATCAGTGGCAGAAAGAATAAAAATTGCCCAAATCCCAGAGTCGACCTAGCGAACTTGGGAAACTGAATCTCCCAGTTACTAATGACTCTCCCGAGTTAGAGATATCCCTACAATGGGCCCGTGTTTCAGATCTTTTCTTAGGACAAAGGTGTGCGTGTGTGTGAGCTCGTTAGAGATATCCCTAGCAATGGGTCCGTGTTTCAGATCTTTTCTTAGGACAAAGGTGTGCGTGTGTGTGAGCTCGTTAGAGATATCCCTAGCAATGGGTCCGTGTTTCAGATCTTTTCTTATGACAAAGGTGTGCGTGTGTGTGTGAGCTCTGGTACCTGGCATGGTGATCTCTTGTGATTAGTGAAAATTTGCCATGAGTATACTGTAGCAGTAGTTTCAGGGATGGAGAATACAGTTAAATAAGTACCATAAAATGATAGGGAACATTTAATATTTTCACGATTTTGAGGTCATCTTTGGCTCATGGAGTACCTCAGAGTAATCGTGCCAACATCAATTATTGGGTTATATATTTTTATAGCTGCTTTAAAGAGAATTCCAGTTTACCTGAATGTTGGATATTAAACTATACACCGAACAGGATTGTATTTGATTCCAAAGGTTGTCGGCTTTTCTGATTGTGTTCCATTCTGTCTTTATCAGTGCAAAATGACATTCCATTCCTGACCTTTCATCTTCCTATGTCTAGCCTTGGAGTTTCATCTTTTGGTTCTCTAAGGATGTGATTACTTCCTTCTGAAATGTTGTGGAAATCCTGACTCCATGTGTAGAATTCGTAGTTTGGAGATAGTTATAGCAAGTGCTCCAACTTTTATTAAAAACTGCTATGACCTATGCCAGAGACTGAGAATTCAATTAAATTCTTGTAATTAGTAGTTGTCTTCCTCCTTTTTTATTATTTCTAAAATTTGTGTTATGTTTTCAAAAGAATATATCTTTGTTTTCACCCACATTTATGTCTTACTTTATCAGACTTCTTAGTATTCGCTTCCTTAAGGTACCATGCAGTTGCTGGTGTTTTTCTGTAAGGCAAAAAGAGCAATCTTTCTCATTTGGTTGGATGTTTTGTTTAGAGCTGCTCTGTCTGATGTGGTAGCCACTAGCTACACGTGGTTCTTAAACACTTAGACTGTGGCTAGTCTGAATTGAAATGTAAGTGTAAAGTAGACACTTGATGTCAAAAGCCTCACACAAAAGAATATAAAATAGTTCAGCAATTTTATATCGACTACATGTTATAATGATAACATATTAGATATATGGGGTTCAATAAATATATGATCAAAATTGATTTCATCAGTTTCTTTTTTATCTTTTTAATGTGGCTACCAGAGGCTCATGGGACTTCCCTGTAGCTCAGAGGGTAAAGAATCTGCTTACAATGCAGGAGACCTGGGTTCGATCCCTGGGTCGGGAAGATCCCCTGGAGTAGGAAATGGCAACCCACTCCAGTATTCTTGCCTGGAGAATCCCATGGACAGAGGACACTGGCGGGCTACAGTCCTTGGGGTCACAAAGAGTTGGACACAACTGAGCGACTAACACTACTACTAGAGGCTCGGTGGTAAAGAACCCGCCTGCCAATGCAAGAGATGCTCGTTCCGTTCCTGGGTCAAGATGATCCCCTAGAGGAGGAAATGGCAACACACCCAGTATTCTTGCCTGGGAAATCCCATGGACATAGGAGCCTGACGGGCTACAGTCCATGGGGTCGCACAGAGTCAGACGTGACTTAGTGACTAAACAACAACTAGAAATAGCTTACAGCATGTTTCTAAGAATACCTCTGGTTTAGGAATAATGCAAACTCATGTACTCAGGTTTTTGGGGGACCCATGATAAAACCCATGGGTTTACCTCCTTAATGCAGTGCACTCCCCCGATAGGCTTCTTTGGTGAGATGAATGGTAGGGAAGGGGAAGTCCTGATAAAAACATGGCTTGGGTAATTATCGGTCATGCTCTTTTATACCATTATGCATGTGTTCAGTTGGTTAGCCTGATTTGGCTTGTGTAATTACAGGGTTGGGGAGGCTGCTTAATAGAGGAGGGAATGGAATCATTGGGCCCTTTAGGGCCACTTTTAATGACAAACTTTTGATGTTGTAATCATTATTAGTTGACTTGTGACTCTGGGAAGCATGATGACAAAGAGGGATACAGAGGTTAGTATTAAAATATGGTTCAGTCAACTCTGAAATGCACTACATTTTAATGTAGTATGTATAGCTTCAGTTTGTAAACCTTTTCTTCAGACCCTGGGTTCCAACACAAATGCAGGTATCCATGAGTCTGAATTATTTGTATGAAAGAATAGGTTGGCCAGATCAGTAATTTCCTCTATTTTAACAATGACATATGTTTAATGTGTTTTAACATGAAATATGTTAACATCAATTATATCAGTATATAATGGATCTGGTTGTTTACATTAATATATTTTGGGAAGGCATCTGAAAGAAGTAAATTGTCCATGCTCCAGGCTAACAGCTGCTATGTAGATATCACCCAAATAAATATATGAAAGCTATTCAGTGTCCTAGCTATGCAATCGGAGAAGGCACTGGCGACCCACTCCAGTATTCTTGCCTAGAAAATCCCATGGGCAGAGGAGCCTGGTGGGCTGCAGTCCATGGGGTCGCTAAGAGTTAGACACGACTGAGCTACTTCACTTTCACTTTTCACTTTCATGCATTGGAGAAGGAAATGGCAACCCACTCCAGTGTTCTTGCCTGGAGAATCCCAGGGACGGGAGCCTCATGGGCTGCTGTCTATGGGGTCGCACAGAGTCGGACACGACTGAAGCGACTTAGCAGCAGCAGCAATGGAGTGATTTTCTGGTTAAATGAACATTCTGACTTCTAAACCCATTTATACAGAGATGTTCAGAAGCGTGGTGGAATTTATATGGCTGTGAGGGGCCATCTTCTAAACAATTGATATTTTTCATTTCTAGTCTGAATAAATACAGTGATGGCCTGATGAGGCAGCAAGGGAGATGGAAATAACAGTTGCATCAAAAAACACTTGGAAAGTAAAGTCACAGCCTTTGGGGATGAGTAACCGGGTGTGGATGAAAGAAGGTTGGTAGCATTGGCTAAAGGCTCAATGCTGGTGCCTTTTACAGAGTAAACGCTGCTTTAAGGCAAGTGGGATTAGAGAACTATTTGGGACAATCTCAGTGTTAGGCATGTTGAGATCGTAAGATCACAGAAGCTCTGAATTGGAAGAATACTTAAAACTCATTGAGTCCAATAATTTATGATCATACTGGTAGTTTACTATTATATTAAATCCCTTCTGTTTCCAGAGTTCTGTGCCAAGCACTGGACTCCACCACTGGGGGAAAAAATAAAATGTCTCATTTGAAGGTTCTATTTGTTCAAGTGCTAGCTTACTGAGATTTTATTGTACAACGACCTAGGATAGTCCCTCTTTTCTTCCTTCAGCACTAAGACTTGTCAGTAAGGAAGAAGTCATACCCAGGGAGTCATTCACCCTCCAGCTAAACAGGAAGCCTTCAGAAAACACAGGCTGCAAACACACTGCAGATGAGAGGTGGCACTTCATATGTCTAAAGAGATTTGGAGGATGTTGGAGTAATTAATCTTCATTAATGTATTGAGTCACTGTTATATGCCAAGGACAGGGAGTGTATTGCTGAATGAAACAGACATCACTGGTCCATGAATCAGATACAGTCAAATAAAGAAGAGTGTGTGTGAGAGAGAGAATAGCTGGACATTAGAACATTAGAATATGGTAGTAAAAGGTGATGCTTGAGCCAAGATCTGAAGAATGAGAAGCTGCTCACAGATATGTGTGATAATCTGTGGGTTATTGAAAAGGGGTAAGGTTGGAAACGTGAGTGTTACTTGAAAGAAGCATCCTGATGAGTCTGCAGTTTAAATTTAAACATCCACTTAAAAAAATATTAAAATCTAAACATGCCATTATATTGAATAATTTGATTCTTTTCCTCAATAGTGTTTGTTCTTTCTGGAAGACTAAAATTTTTGCAGGGTAGTAAAATGATTGACTTCCCTGGTGGCTCAGATGGTAAAGCATCTGTCTACAATGCGGGAGACCCGGGTTCAGTCCCTGGCTGGGGAAGATCTCCTGGAGAAAGAAATGGCAACCCACTCCAGTATTCTTGCCTGGAAAATCCCATGGACAGAGATGCCTGATAGGCTACAGTCCATGGAGTCGCAAAGAGCTGGAGATGACTGAGCTACTTCACTTAAAATGATTGAGAATTACGATCAGTTTATACCCGACTTACCTGCTGCTTTTATTTTTTTTTCTGACAACTCCAAGAGGATTGCAAATGCTTTACTAACATTTCTCCTACAGATAAATTTTCTGAAAACCATTTGTCAGGACTGGGTTTTCATCTATATTAAATTTATTAGTCATTCACAGATCGTTAAGTTACAGTCCAAGGTTACAAGTATTTCAGGTGTGACAAAATAAGGTAAACAGCTTTTTAAAAATTATAAATGCAGCAAAATAGTTGCTTTCTGAAATATAGCTCTGAAGAATGGAAAATAAGCTTTATTTGAATTGTGAAGTCTTGAAAATGGCAACAATTAAATTTGTTCATTCTTTTAAGCATGCATTTTTGTTTATATGGTCTTCAGCGCTCTATAAATGTTGGGGAGATAATTGATGTTAAAAATAGTGTCCTGTTATTAGTTAGTTGATTGGAATTGATCAAAACTGCAGTTAAGTATAGTCGGAAGTATTTTAGTTGTCAGAAGGATCCTAAATATATACATGGGCTTTCACAAAATAATGATTTTATTAATTACCCATGAAGGATCATTTCTACAGTATAGAAGATGCAATATTTATAAATGACACTCAAAATAATTATTTCTGATTTCTTAGAAGTCAACTGAAAGTGAAAGTTGCTCTGTCGTGTCCGACTCTTTGTGACTCCATGGGCTATATAGTCCATGGAATTCTCCAGGCCAGAATACTGGAACGGATAGCCTTTCCCTTCTCCAGGGAATCTTCCCAACCCAGGGATTGAACCCAGGTCTCCTGCATTGCAGGCGGATTCTCTACCAGATGAGCCACCAGAGAAGCCCAAGAATACTGGAGTGGGTAGTCTATCCCTTCTCCAGCAGATCTTCCCGACCCAGAAATCAAACCAAGAGCTCCTGCATTGTAGGCAGATTCTTTACCAGCTGAGCTACCAAGACAGACAAAAATACACTGAATATGACATAGCTAAGTATTTTATGGAGAAGGAAATGGCAACCCACTCCAGTACTCTTGCCTGAAGAATCCTTTGGACAGAGGAGCCTGGGGGGCTACAGTCCATGGGGTCACAGAGTTGGACACAACTGAGCAACTGACACACACACAAGTATTTTATTAAATTTTCTCTAATGTCCCAAGTGATTGGATATACATGCTGTTCAGGAAAAAATCTGTTTCATTAGTTATTTGAAGGTAGTAATTGCTTCTAGTTTTAAGTGTCAGTTGTTGTTGTTGTTGCTTTTTCTCTCTCCAGGCATTTCTTTATCCATGAATAGTATGAGATTTGGAGAATATTCTACAGGAAACCTTATTTTAGAGAGTAGAATATACTCAGTGCTCTTCCAATATAGAATATGCTCTAGTTGCCCTGGGGTAGCTCACCTGCCTTCATTTGCTGCCAGTAAGACTATGTAGATACTTCGAGTATCAGTGTTCATCAATGTTATGAAGATTCACAGAAGAAATATGGCGGGATTTTGCTGGGAACGTAGAAGACTTGAATAGAGATATTGCAAATACAAGGTTGGATGATTCTACCTTCAAATGTGTGTTAATGCAGCCTTGTAGCCCATGAATCATATTCTAGAATATAGAAATTACATGTGCTGGCTGAAGCTTCTGCCTGTGAAATAATAAGCCTCCATTAAGATTTAGTGATAAGAAGGCACTCTTGGCATTTGTGGATTTGATAGTCATGATTTCAGTGTTTGGGCCTGTTCCTAATGATTCATACGGTAATGTGAAATTTCTGAGGCTCAACTGGAATGGTGGGCAATCAATCTGTGCTTTTACAGGGCAGCCACATGCCACAGGGTTGACAGAGGGCCCTTGCTGGATACCAGGCATCACTGTTTTCTCAATTCTCAGGTGCCCTTACTTTCCCTAAGTGGTAAAAATTTAATTTCTTTGTGTTAGCTTTTCATCAAGTACAAAACTACTATGGAAGTTGAAAACAGTTGTTATGAATCTGAACATAGGGACCAGCAATTCAGACATTTCCATATTTACAAGTAGTTAAATTTAAGAGGTGCTGAAATATATTCTTTAAATATATACAGTCTGATCTAATTCTCAAAGTATTATCATTATTCCACTTTACAGATGGAGATGTAGCTCAGAAGCTATAGATGACTTGATGGGGTCAGCTAACTTTTAAAGCCAGGTCCCCTGGCTTTAAAACTACTCTTTTATCTTCCTTTATGCTTCTGGATCCAGGTCACTTCAGACAGAACGTTCTTTGCCCAAGAGGTTGAAAGTCAGTTTCTCAGATGACAAACTGAAGGAGGTTTTTCTCCTCGTAGGTATCTGCTTTCGGGGCTCTGACCTTTCCTTTGCCCTCTCCTGGGAAGCTCTGCCCTCCTGGGCCTTTTTCTTCCCAGGAAGCTGCAAAATGGTTTTTGCACAGCAGGAAAAAGAAATGTGTGGAGGGCCACACACTGTTTAAAAAGTGAATGTATGTGTATATACAAATCTGCTAATCTGCTAATGTCAGATACAGTATGCCATGTTTCTGGCTTCATTTGATAGTCTCACAAGTAGATGTGGCTCTCGGGGTCCTTCCTTGTTTCATTTCTCAGTTTAAAAAAAGTTCCCATAGGATTTCTCTAAACTGAGTTTTTATCCATTTGGCCCCCTTATCACTCCCACCCCTACCTTTACTGTGCTCCCCATCCTTGTTACAGCTTCCTAGACAGAGTGCTTGCCTTTGGGTATCCTTCCCATTTCTTTGTTGTTGTTCAGTTGCTAAATCCCGTGCGACTCTTTGCGACCCCATGGACTGCAGCACGCCAGGCTTCCCTGTCCTTCACCATCTCCCAGATTTTTCTCAAACTTATTTCTATTGAGTTGGTGATGCCCTCCAAACATCTCATCCTCTGCTGCCCTCTTTTCTTCTCACCCTCAATCTTTCTCAACATCAGGGTCTTTTCCAGTGAGTTGGCTCTTCACATCAGGTGGCCAAAGTATTGGAGCTTCAGCTTCAGCATCAGTCCTTCCAATGAATATTGAGGGTTGATTTCCTTTACAATTGACTGGTTTGATCTTAGAGTCCAGGACTGTAAGAGTCTCAAGAGTCTTCTCTAGCACCACAGTTCAAAAGCATCCTCTTCAGGGCTCAGCCTTCATGGTCCAACTCTCACATCTGTATGTGACTGTTTCTTTAATCCATGATTTCTCTAAGCGTTTCTAGATCATCCCAACCTCCTTCCCCTCCTGCAGCCACACAGGAGTGCTGCTATGTCGTGGGGCGCTTCTGCTGTTTGTTATGACGTAGCCTGCAGCACTTAAACCTTTTGTAGTTGAATTGCATGTTTTCTTGGATCCTTTCGTAACGTTTCCAAAAGGTACTGAAACAAGTGATGGTGGATATCTTTATAAAACACCTGGCCATCTTTTTTTTTTTAATTGAGGCCACATTGGTTTATGACATTATAGGTTTCGCGTGTAAGCATTGCAATTCCATTTCTGTGTACACTACAGTGTGCTCAAATTCAGAGTTGAATTTCCATCCATCACCATGCAGTTGACCTAGCTTTACCCATCTGCCCTCACCCCGAGCCTTCCCCTCTGTAACCACTGCTCTGTTCTCAGTACCTGCCTGTTTGTTCAGCACTTTGACATCGTTTTAAAAAGAGGCTTTGATCTTTGACCTTTAAGAAGTTAGTTTGACACTTGCTTCTTGTGCTGCAAGGTTATGTATTGAGTTTCTTGTTTGTGCTTGTCATTGTGTCATTATCTCCTGGTCTTTTTGATAGCTGCCTTGGGGAATTCTTTTTACCCATAAATTTGTGTATGTTATTCTTTACATTCAGAACAAATCTCCTTTAACACAATATTCGTTTATCCTTTCACATACTTATTCTTTGCCAGTACTTTTAAATTATCATCTATTAAAATCAGCAAGCATTAAAAAAAAAAAATCAGCAAGCACTCCAGCATCTTGCGTGGGTTTTATGACACATGGAAATTATTTTGTTTAGAGTTTCTAAATAAATATAGATCTTGAAATGTATATTCTGTTCTTCTGTTGGAAGGACCCTAAGTGACGGTATTTCACTTAAGTCCCATTGGATTTAACAATCTCTTTGTATTAGTTTTATGCAAGTTTTCAATAATTCAGTGCCACAGTTTTGTCTAAAAAGATACTTATACTTAAAAGAGTTGTTGTGACCATTATATTAGATAAACCCAGTACCTGGTATACAGAAGACAATAGTGTTATTACTACTAGTGTTTAAAATTTATGAACAGTTTTGTTCCTCTGTATTTTCTCTTTAAGAAAACAGGAAAAGTTTTCGTATCTCTTACCTTCATCTTCTATTTTTACTATCACACCCTTTAGCCCTTCTTTTTTTTTCCAGCAAATATTATTGAGCCCCAACTCTGTGAAAAGTCCTATTTTAGGATATGGAGGTTTGGCAGTGAATGATAAAGCCCCTACTTTCATAGAGCTGATATTCTAGGACCAGTGTGTGTAATATTTTCATCTTTGTAGTTTTACAAAGTTATTTGTATAATGTACTAGAAGCTGTATTGTTAAGTAGTTTGTGGAAGCCCAAAGACAATGGAAGACTTTTGTGACCATGTATGATGTATTAGAAACAGTTCAGAAAGTGATCTTGCTTTTTAAAAGATCAGGTAATGCTGAATCTCTTGCAATAATCAAGGAAAGACACATTATTAAGGCAAAACA
Organism: Bos mutus; assembly: GCF_027580195.1. Taxonomy (NCBI): domain Eukaryota; kingdom Metazoa; phylum Chordata; class Mammalia; order Artiodactyla; family Bovidae; genus Bos; species Bos mutus. Next base: position 25,352,904 of record NC_091628.1, read on the forward strand.
TCTGGGTAATGTATGATTTTGTTGTTCTTGTCAGTTACGTGATTTTTCATAGTTAAATCCTGAATTATTTTTTTGTTTGTTTCTTTTCAGAACCAATAGTATCACTTTTTAAAACTTTATTGAGGCATAATTGGGAACTATTGGTTTTTAGATCATGGACTCTAATAAAGTTAACACAAAGACTTAAATTTGATTACTCACTACTTTCTAATGAGGAAACTTTAATTTTTGATTTCAAAAGCAATTGTGCTGTACTAGAAAAAAAATTAGAAGCTTTGGAAACTGCAGTAAATCTTAAAAGTCATATCTACTTACATAAAATGTTATATCCTTTCAAAGTTTTCAATGTATTCTATATCTTATTTTTAAAAAAGAGTACTGTTCACATGGTTTTGTAACTTTTTCATTTATTAATGTATTATGCAATTTTTCATGCCAACAGTCAATATTCTTAGCACAATTTTTATAGGCTTTATATTTTTTATTTCAGTTCAGTTCAGTTGCTCAGTTGTGTCTGACTCTTTGCAACCCCATGTACTGCAGCACGTCAGGCTTCCCTCTCCATCTCCAACTCCTGGAACTTGCTCAAACTCATGTGCATCGAGTCAGTGATGCCATCCATCTATTTTTTATATAGATCTAACTTAGTTTGTCAATACCCTATTGTTAACCTCTTATTTCCAGTTTTTTCTTTCTTATAAGCGATCTTGCCATGAATTCTAGTCTCCTTGCAAATATTTTGTGTATCTTCAGACTTGCTTTTGACAGATTATTAGAAGTTAAATGGATGAGCTTCTGTGGTTCTTGTTTTGTATCATGAAATTGCTCTCCATAGAGATTTTAAAATTTTGCATTTCTCCAGCAATGTCTGAGAATATGTCTCTCCAGACCCTTAATAATTGGAGCAATGGCCAATACACACACACACAGAAAACTGGGAATGCAGTTCTCATCATCCCCTTCCTAGTCCCATCCTTTCCTCATGACTGTCTGTGGCAGAGCAAAAGTCTTCAAGGTCGTTTTCTCCTCCCCTGGTCTCCAGGGTTTAGCTCCGGGAACATTCAGAGCTTGAAAAATTGAGCTCATAGTCACCAAAGTCACAGGGGACTGATTGGAATCAGTTTGGCATCAGAAAGTTCATTCAGGAGTTTATACAAGTGGCTTTCCAACATCAGATGAGATCAGATTGTTTAGACAATCTGGGCACATGGCTGAGGACACAGAGCTAGCCTGCCAAGCTCCCTGAACCACAGCTACCTGCTTTGGTCACGGGGTCACGTGGTCACGTGGCAAGGCAAGAATGAGTGAGCAGAGGCCAGAGCAGTTTGCAGGGGTCTGTCCTGATGACTTATCCTCTACCCCTGAGGATGAAGCTAAAGCTTTCCTTACACTTCGAATTGTTCCTTTCTTGATTTCTTAAGAACTGTGGCTCTTTTAGAATATATAATGTATCCAGTTCATCTTCCACGGGATTTAAAACAATGGATGGTGAAATCAGGCAGTTACTTGCTACAGGGATGTTGGATTGCTGATCAGTAAATCCTGGAAGAACACATATGCGTGCGCACGCACACGTGCACCCAAATATACATACACATGCCTGCATACGTACACACGCATTTGCAGATGAGCTAAAATACAGCATTTTTCTGCTGATCTCAGTATTTGTTTTGTAATTCTTGATTCTCCAGTGAAGGATAATTTTCCTTGTGTGGCCCATAAAACAACACTCAAATTTTTCATTTCTGTTTATTGCTTAAAATGTTTCATCAGAAGAAAAAAATTTTGTGTAGCTTTAGCACTTGAATAACTTTTCAAATCTTGAAAAAAAATAATTTGTACTCTCATCTTTCAACGAGATGTTGTTGGTACTTTGAAGAATAAGCTTACCTCTACCATTATTTTAGAATGTGATTCAAATTCACTTTATTTTCTAGCACATTTTATTCTAGCAAATATTTTTCTCTAGGTTTTACTAAAGAAATGCTTTGACTTACATTGGACGGTACCAAGTTGAAACTCAAAACTATTTAAAACATTTAAAAGTTGTCATCTCATTTGCTAAATAAAGGACAGATCTTGAAAAGACCAAAAAGCCTATGTTTTTATATCTTGATTTTTGCCTAAACGAAGCTTTCAGCTGATCATTGCCAAGAATGAAAATTAGTTTTTTTTTCCCACCCATTATACTCGGCCTTGTGAGTACCCCTGTTGTCTTTAAAGAGAGTTTCCCCCCACCCAACCTCATCGTACTTCTTTCTAAAAAGGGATAAGGTAGATAATTAAAGCTAAACTGGTTCTTTGTACAACAAAAAGGCAAGAATGCATCCAACCTTCATCTAGCTGATCCTGAAAAGAAACGAAGCAAAGCTTCCAATTAGCTTGATTTATACAATGATGTGCTTTCTTTCCCAGTTAATTAAGAGGGATTCAATAAGATCCAGACCATGGGTTCTGACCTTTCATCTTCTAAGAAAAAAAGTAAAAATTACCCCACCAAATGAAAACAAACTAAAAGGAAAGCTTTGTTTAGAAATTTTCCAGGATGATGAATCTTATATATATTTTTTCATCTTGTTTTTCTTAAAACAGTCCTTCTCTGTCTCATAACTTGGGCATTTGTAGAGTACACAGCTTTTTCATGCCTCACATCTTTTCCATTAAAAACCCCCCAGTTAATGAGATGTCCCCTGGCAAACAAGGGATGTTTGCTAGAGGAACCATAGAATCTAGAATGTGAGGTTGGAGAGAACCAGAAGGAGATACTGAGGCTTAAGAGAAGTGACATGACCAGCACAAGATCGTTGGTACTGGAGCCTGATCTCATTCCTGTCACAGCCAGTTCTTTCCACTAAACTCCGTTGCTTTGATGTTGCTGGAAGAATTAATGTCTGTTCACAAAGGTGGCACTGTGCTTTGCTCTTGGGTGTTTCTTTCAGATTGTGTGTTGTTCTGCTACTAAAGCATCACTTACATATGTCTATACTTCTATAGCAGTGTGTAGGGTACGTAGTTAATGCATTGAAAATATGGGTTATGTGAATAAAATTCATATTCATTCAGTTAACTGACGTATATTGAATGTCAGCTGTGTGCTAACAGCTGGTAATAGTTAATCAAATAATGGATGGTCCCTGCATTTATATATGAGAAAGGGCTTCCTTGGTAGAACCAGTGACAAAGAATCCACTTGCCAATGCAGGAGGCATAGGAAACACGGGTTCAATCCCTGAAGTAGGGAATGGCAACCTGCTCCAGTATTCTTGCCTAGAAAATTTTATGAACAGTGAAGCCCAGGAGGCTACAATCTCTGGGGCCACAAAGAGTCAGACATGACTGAGTACACACACACACACACACACACACACACACACAGGAAAAAGATACTGAGGGCCTTTTGTTCTGTTTTCTATGGTAAAACGTAATTTGATTAACAAGATGTGATTATTCTAGATGACTTCATTTTATTTATGACCTCTGAATTCCTTCATAATAAATTTCAGATGACCTTTAAAGACTTTGAAGTTAGAATGCTTCCAAATATAATAATTTCAGTAATGGCATACAACGATGTGTAAATGGAGTATAATGCCAATTTACATAATGATATTTAAAGATGAGTTCTTTTTAGATATCCAACTTGGGCATCCTTGTCTTCATGCAGCTTTGCAAACGAGAGTTTTTACAAGCAGACGGCAGTGCTGCAGTGTTGGTAGCTACCGATGTCTGGCTTAGTCAGATCAAGCCAGAGCAGAAGCCTGGATTCCTTCATCCCCACCACTAGGACCACCCCCACCTTGGACATGCCAGAGTCTGGGCTAGGAGCTTGGGATCCAAAGAGAGCTGACTTGTTTCTTCTCTTAAGCTGTGAAGCTTTAGGACTTCCTGGCAAAAAGAAAAGACAGTCTGTAGACCATCAGTCCAAGGAGGGCTCTCAGAGGAGGGCATCCTCTTGAGTGGGGAGAGTGGGATCCTTAATTTGGCCCTTCGGGTGTGTGTGGCTTAAGATTCACCTTGAGGATTAAATGGAAGAACCGAGGCAGGCCAGACACTGAATAGAGGGAGAGTAGTCAAGGTTAGGTGTTTCCCTGGTGACTCAACGGTAAAGGTGGCGCAGGTTTGACCCCTGGGTTGGGAAGATCCACTGGAGGCAGAAATAGCAACCCATTTCCAGTATTCTTGCCTGGAAAATCCCATGGACAGAGGAACCTGATGGACTGCGGTCCATGCGGTGGCAAAAGAGTCAGACACAACTTAGCGACTAGACAACAGCAGCAACAGGTCAAGGTTAGGAGTAAAGTGGGGACAGACCTCGTTCCACATGAGGTTAACAATTACCTAGTTTCCTTCCTCTCCCAGCCCCTTCAGGTAACTCACTTCTCTTCCTGAGATCACTGTCTCAAATGCAAAAGCTTTGCTCCCTGGAGTTTAAGGCTGTGGTAGATGGGGAGATTTCAGCAATTAGTTGTTATTTGTGTACAGTCAGTAGCCCTGTAAACAGCAGTCTAGGACTAGCTGATCGGAGGCCCCGGCTCTGCAAGCATCACTGTTTCTAGCCACTTCCCAAGCAGAGAGGTTTGCTTTTACCAGTTTTCTCAGAGAAGAGTTAAGTACCCAGGCATAATAACACACCAGGTGTCCATCACAAGGAGAAAGGAATGCAGTTTATTTTCATACTACTGTTTTTACATTCCAACCTTATATGGGCTCTCTGTTTATGATGAGAAAATCAAAGCCAGAGAGAATGGAAGTCCAAGGCCTCAGGATAAAGGCTACGTCTCCTTGGCAGTAGACAGGAGGCCCCGCTTGGTCTGGTGGAAAGAAGGCAGTTTCGTGCTGGGCCTGAGATGAAAGGGCATGTTTTTCTGTTTCAAAATGTCCTTGAAGGGAGAGACACAAAGGAAGAGAAGGGCAAAAGGCTGTGGCCACTGATATCCCACCGACTTTCCCCTTAAGAATCAGCGTTGGTGATGTTTGGGAGACGTGGAGGCCCAGGTGCAGCTCCCGGGTCAAGCCCTGGTGGCTCCGTGGTGACAGCTGTGGCCACGAGGGCCCTGGGTCGTGCTCAGAGAATGTGGTGTCCTCCAACAGTGCCAGTGTTGGTAGCAGAGATCTAGTGGGGAGATTTAAAAATCATACCGAGAAATCAAAATCCTTTATCACCATTAAAATTAATAGATATCCAACCTGGGCGTCCTTGTCTTAATGTCTCACTCCCATCTATTTTGGATTTGCTGCCTACAAAGTTATAAATATTCAGTACATTTTAGTAGTAAAACCTTGGGTGATGGCAGCTTCCTTGGGTGACTGTACCTCTTTCTTAAGACACATTTGTCTCTCCTCTGGAAATAGTTTAAAAGATAAGGATACTTTTTTTTTTTTTTTTTGGAATCAGAACTCAGTTTATGAAAAGACTGATTTTGAAATCTTATCAGAAAATTGATTCCTGGAAAATGCTTACATTTAAAACACTGGCTTTATTCAAATACTACCCATCTGTACATTAAGAACAAGCAGATTAGAAGTAAATGGTTTATTCTTCCAACTAAATTCCAGTACTACAAGGGCAGTAAAACAATGATACGGTGGGGGAATGCAGCTATAAACATTCGTTAAAAAGACTGATAGAATAAATAAAAACTACAAAAAAAAAAAAAAAAAAAATCCCAACAGGGAAATCATATAAACCCATTTGAAACCCCAAGAAGTCCTGGAATACAGAAATGCCCTCCTCCTCCACTAGTTCATAGGAAGCACTGTAGGCTATTTGCTTAATAATGTCCTGGGATTACATCCTAAATTATTAACAACTGGTTATAGCTTGGTTGTAGTGCACAATTAAAATCACACTAACTTCATCTGAAGTGTCTTTCTACAGTTTTATTTACACAACCAGTGAAGGGCATGTTCTTAGAATACCAGCTTTAATCCTTTCCAAACATATTAATAGAAGCCAAATTGTAATGATACAGCAAATGAGGCCACTGGCATTAATACAGGTAGCAAAGGTCCACATCCGGGTGGTATTGACATCAAGGAAATTTCCAAATCCGGTTGCTGCCTAAGAGTGGTTGCCACTGACGAAAGCTTGAAATAACCTGTATTCACAGAGGGGTATTGGCATTGCTGCATGTCATAATTGGGACCTCTTGCAACAACTCAACAAGGAACAAGGCAGCCCATAAATGCAGAAAACGTGATTCATGAAACATAACTAGCAGGCTGTTCTCCATATCGTCGCATTATCTGATCATGTGTAAACTTCACAAATGCATCATATTGTTCTGCAAGTTTTGTATTCAATATTTCTTCATATTCTTCTCGAACTTTCTCCTCACGTTCTTTCAATAAACGTTCACAGATCATCCCAACCTGCCGTAGAGTGAATAAGGGCTGTTCTTTTTTTAATGGTGAGGATGTTCCTGATGGAGTCCCTGGTGAAGCTGGTCCGCTGAGGAGAAATGCATGTGGCTGTGCATCAGAAGTACAACATGGATCTGTCTGTTGAAAACTAGTTTCTAAATGTCTTCTCTTCTGCATGCGTTTATACTCTTGTTTTATGTTGTACAGAATTTGTTCTTCTCCTGTAGGTGTCAGTTCTTCTGTCTTGCTTGACTCCAAGCCTGACTCAGAGGTGCTGTCACTGTCCCCGTCGGGCTCCCGTGCCCTATTGTGTCTGTTTTCTTGGGCTTCCATGATGCCCTACTTTTTCTTTTGAAGCATAAGCACAATACCATTATCTTATGAAAATTTAATAGTAATCTCTCAGTTTGGGCACTGCACCTTTAATAAAAATATTAATGATTAAAAAAGAAGAGTCTTATGAAAGATTTCCTTATAAATCTAGTTTGGTAATGTTTCATTCATTCTTTCATTCATTCAGACCCTGCTCTGTATGACTGGGTGCAGGCAGGGAGCCCCTCATGGTATAATCATTGAGTTGTGACAGAGCGCATTGTAGTTCTTAAAACCTCTAGGATACTATTCTATCACCATTTTTAATGTTCATAATTTGATGTATGCCCCACAGGATCCTTAATCCACATCCCCAACATACCCTTATTGTGACTTTATTTCAGTGGATATTTATTGACTGTCTACCATATGCTTGGCTGGATTCTGTGGGGGGAAATGGTAGCCTAAAGGGGGCAGGAGGAGAAGGGGACGACAGAGGATGAGATGGCTGGATGGCATTACCGACTCGATGGACGTGAGTCTGAATGAACTCCAGGAGTTGATGATGGACAGGGAGGCCTGGCGTGCTGCAATTCATGGGGTCGCAAAGAGTTGGACATGACTGAGTAACTGAACTGAACTGAACCAAAAGGATAAAGAGAGGAGAAAGAACTGTCTGTGTCTGTGGAAGAGAAGGGAGAATGAGGGGTGGTGAGATGTCTCTTCCTTGACCCCCCAATTTTCAGGAAAATCTTGATTATCACAAGATGCTGCTGAGAAGCCAGGCAAGGAGCAGACACATCCTCTGTAGGCACCAGGAATGCTGGGTGAGGTGTGGGAAGAATTGGGGGCAGGGGACACTTGCAAGCGCTTGTCACATGTTAGGGCCCTGGACTCAGCCCCAGTGCAGCTAGCTTGGGTGTGAAGCTCCCGGTTGACGAGGTGAAGAAGTGGTGTTGAGGAAGCAGATTTTCAGAGGTTGAGAGGTGGAGGTGGACAGGTGGAATGGACTTGTGTGCTCTGCAGGTTTGCTGGAAAAATGGGAGGAGCCCGAGGGGCAGGGCAGGTTGAGAGGAGAGTTCTTTCTCGAAGTAAGGGAGATGTAGGCCCGTTCACTGGCCGAGGGAGAGAGAAAAGAGAAAGAGGACTCCTGATGGGAGACACCATGAATGAACACTGACGCTTTCACTTTTGGAAGGTGAAGGACAGGCCATTTTCCAAATTCAAAAAGAAGGAGAAAAGCAAGTCCAGGAAATAAACAACTCTAGGAAATTCTAGAGGGAGAGGAGGTGAGCTTGTGAAGACTGTGCTGAATGTTTATAATGGTGTCGTAGGTAGGCAATAGCTGCTGAAGAGTGATTTGTTGTCTCCCAGAGACAAAGCCCACGGGGGCCCAGCCGACATGCTGTTTGGTTCCCAGATGTGCACAAGAGAGCGTATCCAATTTTGGCTTCTTCCAGTAAAAATTTTTTCCATCCAAAATTTTAAGATGATGCCGTTTACCTTTAACTAGAGATTATGAAAGATGGTAGGTGAGAGATTCTCTGGCTGCTGTGGGAAATAGGACAGAAACGGCCAGTCATGGGCCAAACAGAAACTGTGATGAAGCCATGATAAGGGTAGAGGACAGTGAAGGTCAGAACTGAAGGAGGAGGAAATATGGAAGCCTGTGGACAGCGAGGATCTTGGAGTTCAGTATCTAATATGCGTGATGATTCTGAGTGATTGAAGTGGAGTGAAGGGAAGAGAGGTGGAATTAAGGAGGGTGGAGAGCTAGGACCCAAGAGGTAGGAGGGCTATCCCTGTGGGTGCTGACCTGCAGTCACGTCAGGTGATGGGTAGGGCGCAGGGCCGGCCACTTCCAAAACCCTTTTTTAGGATGTTGTCGGTCACTCTATTCAAAAATGCTCTCATGTTAATAACTATTAAAGTTTTTAGTATTTTATCATGGTAGGAACATTTTGGGCCTTATTTTTCTACTTTATCTTAAAGAACATTTGTAGCCAACTTTTTTCCTAAGACTCCTACAATTTCATACAAATTTTAATTTTATTCAAATTTTATTTTTTTAACTTTAATTCACTTAAATGCATACAAAACGTCAAAAGAGGATCAGTAACTAAAGTCACTAAGGAAGGTTCGAATGAGAGGACAGTACATCAAAAGAATTTATTGAGTGATACTTCCAGAACAATGGTCTGAAACAGTGATTGAAAGAATAGAAACTATTGACTGTAGTCAGCAAGAAAATAGACTGGTCCTATTTTAGATACATTTTCAGTAATAAGGCTCTTGACACAAAAGACAGTTAACACTGGACCAATGCACCAAACTAAGAAAACACCTTTAGCCCGTATTTGATTAGTTGAGGTGTTTCTGTATCCTGGAACAGAAAAACTTGTAGTAATTCTTTCAAAAGAAGGAAATTTTGTTTTTTGGTTTGTTTTGCCTCCTGAATTATAACCTTATTTGAAATTTTCTGGATGAGAAAGGATATTTTTACTCCAAATGACTCATTTTTAATTTAGTCAAAAAAACCTAATGAGGCCAACACCATCCCATGACCATTGGTATTAAAAATCACTGATAGATGTAAACGTGATTGGCTGTTGTGCTGTTTTCCTTTGTAAGAATGAAATCAGCCCTTGAAATCAGATCCATGTGTGTTCCATTCACCCTGGAAAGAGCCAGGACAGTGAAAAATGTCCTTTGGCCCCAAAGCAAGTTTTCAGCCTTCTGCTCTGCTATGATTTCCCAGCACCTACCCACCTCTCACCTTTAAAAAGAGAGATGAAGGAAGAGATGAGAGGTGATCGTATCTGTCTATGTTTTGGTTGGGTTGGGGCCTATCTTCATCAATAATGTAGCTCATATTTCCTCATCATTAAAGGAACTTGATCCAGATAATATGTGTTTATATTCAGTGGAGAGGATCATGAGGTCATTGAAAATGGACTATCCTTGGCTTTGCATTTGTATATGGATGCATCTGACCTTGGAATTAATTTTGATTTACAAATTTTAAATTTAAAAGCCCCTGGAGAGAGAAGCCACTCTGGAAACTGGCTGGCATTTTCCATCCCATCTTTTAATCTGAGTTCCACTAGGCTCCTTTCCTAGGGAGGAGGAAACCATTTTCCCTTGTACAAATGCAAAGAAGTGGTTACTGAGCTTTAAAGGACTTTAAATGCATGCAAAATATATAGCACAAGAATAAGTGTCCCAAAAAAAAAAGCTCAAAGTAAATCCCTATATAACTTTGTGGTCAAGAGATTAAATGCTACTCTCAATATTAAATGTGCAAAAATAAAGTTCTGCTGTCCATATTGATGAAAGCAAGATGTAGACAGAGGACGATGCAGAGTGGATAATAACCCTTCAGGTAATCCGCATGTTAGTCAGAGTTCCCCAGAGAACAGAACCCATAGGATGGATATGTATAAAGAGAAAGAGATTTATTTTAAGGAATTGGCTCATGTGATTATGGAAGCTGGTAAATCCAACATCTTCAGGATGGACTAGCAGGTTGGAAGCCCAGGGAAGCACCAATGGTGCAGGTCTTGTGTAAAGGCCATCTGCTTGCAGAATTCTCTCTTGCTCGGTCTTTTGTTCTATTCAGACCTTCAACTGATTGGACGAGGCCCACCTGCATTATAGAGGGCAATCTGTTTTACTCTAAGTTACGGATCTAAATGTTAATTCACCTGAAACACCCTCACAGAAACATCCAGAAGAGTGTTTGACCACATATCTGGCTACTGTGGCCCAGCCAAGCTGACTCGGAAAGTTACCCTTTGCAGGTAGGACTAGATGGCGTTGCACAAGGTACTGTCTACACTTCCGGCACGACGGAGTGAATGTAAGGCAGGGGCGTCTGCACCTGTTTCTTCTACTTAGAGCACTGATGACTTTCCTTAAAATCAAAGTAGAGCAAAAATACCGGTAGCCTTACATTCAGGAAAGTCAATTTAGAAGATATTTTAGGCCATCTGTTTTAATCTGGTTGCTTGTGTTTGAAACATTTCTGCTAAGTTTGCATTTACAATACCAATGAGGAAACACAGATTTATGGAAAATATGTATGATCTCATATACCTGGATTAATTAGTATTTTTTCAGGTTGTAGCTCACCACTAAGAATAAGCAATCTTCTGTTATTTGCCCACCTGGGATTTAGTCAGAAATGCTGGTGTGTTCTGTCTAATGATTTAGAAGGAGGAAAAGTTTTTGTTCTGAATGATAATTTCCTGTTAATCATTGCTGACCTTGAAGAGCCTGCCAGACTGTTTTTCAAGGTTTAAATTGGTCTCAGTAAAAGTAAAGGAAGATAAAGGAACCTATAAAAATTACAAGGTTCTTATTCATGCTAGTTTTGCTGATAAAATTACCAGAATTGGTTTCTTCCTCATCTCTCCCTGAATTCTTTTCATTATCTTGCTATATTTTGGTATGTGTCTATCTCATTAAAAAAGATTATCAGCAGAAATTAACACAACATTATAAACCAACTATACTTCAATTAAAAAAAAGATTGTCACATTAAAAAAATTAAAAATATATAATATTAGATTTAGTATAAAATGAACTTAGTTCACTCAAACATTGAGTTATTTCCCCCACTGAATCCTTTTAGACACAGGAAGCTAGGTCTTATCTTTCCAATATGATATTGGAAGAAAATGAGGGAGTATTGGCAAGTTACTGTGACAAAGGCAATCCTTATAGTTGTAATTGAATGTAGAAGCTTTGTTTTCATGGTCTCATTCTTCTAGGGCAAAGGTTTAAGGAAGAAACTGTATGACTACCACGCTACCTCTGAAGACACTTGGGGAGGAAATTGCTCACAACATGTGCTATTTGATAAAAAGTCACAAATTGCTCTTCATGCTTTCTGAATTTGTAGCATATCTGCCTTTTCAAACCGAATATGCTATAGCAGCTGTAACCTGTATGCTTTTGAATGGATCTTAAAGCCAGGCTGTTTCTTCCTGCCATCTTCTTTGTCTTTCTTTTTGCTAATTTATGTCACTTGCCTTTAGCTGCATTGTGGTTTGGGGCAGTGGATGAGATAGCAATGCCATCACATGCGGCTGCTTAATGAAGCAACTGCTTGAACGCTTTAAAGCCCATAATAGCTTCAGGTCAGGTTCAGAAGTTCATGTACAGTTCCAGGCATTTGAAGACTGAATCAGAGCCTGGGCTCTGCCAAAATAATGCCACATTTGTCCAGTCTGGACTTGGGCAGAAGCTGCTGGTTGCCTCTTATTCATCCAAGCCAATCATTGATAATGAAGCTTGAAGAAACGTGAAATACTTTTTTCTAAAGAAACAGACAACTCCACCAGTTGGCTGCCTTCTTTATTTTTAGTATAATAACCAGGGCAAGCTGTCTTGAAAAATTGGTACCTTACATTAGCTGAGAGTCCGTATCCTTGTGAGCTGACACAGGGGTGTTTTATTAGTTAAGACTATGTGGCTTGAGGTCAGTTGAGCATTATTTTTTCAAGACTTTTCTTGTGGGCTGTAATGTGACTGATGATTCCGCAGTGTGGGAAGCTGACAGAGAGAGGCAGCTTCAGAAGAACCACTTTCCTGCTTTTACACGTGCAGTATATCTGACTAATACATGTATCAACACACAGATTTCTGCTGCATGGAAAGTTCTAGAACAGCTAGAACTTTGGTAGCTGAAATACCTCACCCAAGCATGCAGTTAAAATTGTAAAATGTGGTTCATTCCAAAATCACTATACCCTCCATCTACCCCCACTAAGTAGCTTAGTTTGGGGGTTGGTGGTCTTTTTTTTCTTTTTTTGGAGGTGACATGGTTTTTTCCTCCTCATTCATTTTTCAAAGGGCTCATAATAGTGGTTCCAGTATCTCAAAAGAAATGTTTTGCAGATGAGAGAGAAGGACTTGCAAGTAGTCTAAAATGTTGTAAAAACTTAGACCCTTTAGCGGGGTCCCTCTCCACCTCCCTGTTCTTCCTGTTTTTCATACTCCATCAGCTGTTAAAAGACATCAGTGTTGAAAGAGGAAAATGAAATATGGTGGCCTGAAGACCCACCCAGTGCCTGGCTCCTGTTTCATGAGTATTCAGAGAAGGCAACTGAATTTGAGGCCTGTGATCCCTGCCCAGGTGTAGTCAGCCCAGGTCCTCGTGCTGAGTCAGAAGCATCACGGGATGTGTAGTTCTGACTAGACTATGGCTAGACAGCTTTATTGTTGTTGTTGTTGTTGTTCAGTTGCTAAGTCGTATCCGACTCTTTGGAGAGCATGCCAGGCTTCCCTGTCCTTTGCTCTCTCCTGGAGTTTGCTCAGACTCATGTCTGCTGAGTCGGTGATGTCATCAAACATCTCATCCTCTGTCATACCCTTCTGCTCCCACCTTCAATCTTTCCCAGCATCAGGGTCTTTTCCAGTGAGTCAGCTCTTTGCATCAGGTGGCCAAAGTATTGGAGCTTCACCTTCAGCATTAGTCCTTCCGATGAATATTCAGGGTTGATTTCCTTTAGAAGTGACTGGTCATTATTATCATTGTCAAAAGTGTTGATTAACTCCCTGTGTTATAGGACTCTGTAATTTATAACAGATTCACTTACCTACTCCTCACAACAGCCTGGTCATGAGGAAAAGGTGGGTGCCATTATCATCATCAACCCTGCTTTACAGATGTGGAAACTGAGGATGGTGGGCTCCACTCCTTCCCTGTGGTTTCACAGTCAGCAAGTGATGAATCTGAGACAAGCCGTGCTAAGTCCCCACTTTTCCTGTATTTCTTGTTGCTTCCTGCCTGCTGTGAGCAGACTTGGGTGACTGTTGACAGAGAGAATTCTAAGGTAAGGTCACCTTGGAGAGACTGAATAGAGGCACAAAAGTGATGAAGACTGTCAAGTAGACCCTGTGAGTGTAAATCACTGGCCCAGAGGATGCCTGCAGCGGGGCCGTCCTGTAAAAGAGGTGACTGCAGGCAGGGGACAGCACAGAAAGCTTTAAGGAGGGAGTAGAACTTGAGCTGGGTCTTGAAAGAAGGGTAGGTCTTAGATAAGAGAATGCAGGGGTCTTCCCTGGTAGCTCAGCCGATAAAGAATCCACCTGCAGTGCAGGAGACTCGAGTTCAATTCCTGGGTTGGGAAGATCTCCTAGAGGAGGGCATGGCAACCCACTCCAGTATTCTTGCCTGGAGAATCCCCATGGACAGAGGAGCCTGGCGGGCTACAGTCCATGGGGTCACAAAGCGTGGGGCACAACTGAGCGACTAAGCATACACACAAGAGAATGCAGGAGGGACCTGGGCAAAGAGATCACAAAACCAGATGCGCAGGACGGGGGCAGGCTGAGTGAGCCATGTGTGGCACTTATATGTCCTGTAAGGAACTAATTGGAAACAAGGTTGAAAATACAACAGAAGGGCCAGAGTGTCAAAGATCCTGAATGCCTGAATTTGCACTTTATCCATTAAATTACACAAGGACATTGAGAGTTTTAGAGCAGTAGATTCGTGTGTGTTAGTAATAAGAGCCTGGAGATCACAGGAGAGGGCATATCCTATCAGTGCAGTCGATAAAAATGGGGGAGTTGAGATGAGGGAGTGGATGACCAAGTACCACAAAGGAAAAAGCAATGAGATTTGGTGGTGAGGGTGAAAATAGTCATTATATAGTTTATTGTCTGGGCTTCCAGTGGCTCCATGGTGAAGAACCCACCTGCAGTGCAGGACATGCAGGTTCGATCCCTGGGTCAAGAAGATCCCCTGGAGAAGGACATGGCAACTCCCTCCAGTATTCTTGCCTGGGAAATTCCATGGACAGAGGAGCCTGGTGGGCTACAGTCCATGGGGTCGCAAGAATCAGACATGACTGAGCAACTAAACCACGACTGATTTAGTGTCCAATCAGGAGCTCTTCCCAGGACATATACTAAACTGGTCAGGATGCTGAGAAAATGGTCACAAACTGGGACCATCCCAGGCCACACTGGACTTGTCATCATACTGGTCTAGAGAGAAGATGCTGAGGTTCTGAGACTATGGCCATGGTGTCGCTGGCAAGGGAAGGAAAGCCAATAGGGAAACTTGATTTCCTTGAATATTTTATAAACTTCATCCTAGATGGACTGTAAGGAACTCATCAATGTGTCTTTGGCTTCTGAAGCACGGCTGTGCGCATTTTTCCTGCATCGAAAATGTGCAGGGGATTATTTGTCTCCTAAGTGGATTCAGCCTGCTTTGAATTTCCAGAAAAGCAGAATTGAATGTTGGCAATCACTGAGGCTTTTAGGAGAAAGAAGTGTGGACTGAGAAGTATAAACTTGGGAACCAAGTGATTATCTGTGATTCCGTCGTGCATTAGAAAGAATTTGGCCATTTGTTATCGGTAGCCTTGAGATGTCTCAGAGTGACAATTAAACCAGAATGAATTCAAGCTAGTGAAATCCTGGCACAAATTTTTCATGATTAGAGATGTGATTTAGGTTTTTATTTGACATTTTAGGTGATCTGTGCAGCACTTTGGGGCATTTATAAAAGCTTTATCCGTGTTATGTTTAAGATCTTCTTAGCTTTCATTCCAAACAGATGAATAGCCTATTACATGAGCTTAGCATGGGGCAGGCAGTTTGAAGCTCACAGAAGGTTCTTGAACCAGACCTGAATTTTTTCAAGGAGAAGATAGCCCTCTTGTCCGTTCCAGACCTAGTTCATGAGGGAAACAGAGGTGATCACTGCCCTTCACAGAAATTTGAAAATGTCATGCTCCGTAGTCGGGTTTTTATTCTCCAGGCCATGATGTCTAAGAGAAGCCATCAGCTTCTAAATAGATTGAAATGTTCAGAAATAGCTCCCTAAAAAATATTTCCCAGTGTCAGTTGTCTGTTTAAAAACCAACAAAACCCACTAACATGTGAAGTCTTCACTTGGAATTCACAACAAGCTTGGAAACCATCTGCCCTGACTTAATCAGGGGTGGTCAGTGAGTGTAGACAGCTCCACCCAGGAGCTGGGAGAAATCCAAAGTTTTTTTTCTTTTTTTTTTTTTTAAAGGAATCCTGGGTTTCCACACCCAGCCTAACGTAAAACACATTTGTTGCTGTTTAATCACTAAGTTGTGTCCAACTCTTTGCAACCCCATGGACTGTAGCCCGCCAGGCTCCTCTGCCCATGGGATTTTGCAGGCAAGAATACTGGAGTGGGTTGCCTTTTCCTTCTCCAGGGGATCTGCCCGACCCAGGGATCGAGCCCACATTTCCTACATTGACAGGCGGGTTCTTTATCGCTGAGCTACCAGGGAATACATGTTTACCTGAGACTATAGATTTTGTGTCTAGGAACTGGCGGTGGGTGGGAGGGAAGTGTATGTTACAGTGAGATCCACTGGGGTGTGAGATTAAGTTCCAACAAGGGCAGAAATGTGTGGTGGGGAAGGGCCAGGAAGAGCCTGGGGTGGAGACAGAACCCGGGGGCCTTGTGGCTGGTGGACAGAGGGACCCTGAGAAGCCCTCCAGGCGGAGTGGCTTGCAGGGACCAAGGAGCCAGATGCTGTTGATGCTCAGGGGCACCAGAGAGTGTCCTGTCTGTGGGAGGTGGTATATTCCCAAGTCCTAGGACATACGGAGGCTTTCTGAGAACGCTGGCCGCCCTCCTGCCTGGGCCAGGTGTGAAAGGTGCTTTCTGTCTCTGTAGGAAACAAGGTCCATTTCCTTTCTTACCTGTTGCCACGTGTTTTGGGTTTCTTTCAGTGCTTTCAAAGGACGTGGCTTCAGCCTAAACCCCTTTCCTACCCAGAAATGGTCTCTAGCCTTGATTTATTGGCAAAACTGCTGAGCTCTGGAAAATCTTAGACTGCCTGTAAAAATCTAGCAGCCTTTAGCACTCTCCAGGGCAGAATGTGGAAAGAATGGTTCCACGATATAAAGAGTAGGGGCTGTTGGGCTCTGATGTTTCAAAATATAGGTAATAAACTGATACCTTAATATTCTAGTATTAGAAAATATATTACACACAGATATTAGCTCTTTAAAAGCTTGTATTTTGGTATTTAATATTAGTACAGATTTTATTCTGATATTGTCTGTTTTTATACTCTTGGGGGCAGTTGAAACATGGTTTTGAAAGAGAGACATTGTTGGGAGCTAGGACCATAAATGTATTTTCTATGCTTATTACAGTCTCTTTACAAGAATGCTGCCCTCAGATACAATTTTCGTATTTTTATTAGACATATAGAAAAGGACATAAATAAGATGGGCTACTCAAGAGTTGTGGTTTCTTTTTTTTTTTAAAGTAATTTTCTGAATTAGACAATCCCCTTTCCTAGTGCAATTATTATATCTGGCATCTATCAATTCTCAGTTGCTCAAACAGTAAAGCATCCACCTGCAATGCCAGGAGACCTGGGTGGGAAGATCCCCTGGAGGAGCGCATGGCAACCCACTCCAGTATTCTTGCCTGGAGAATCCCATGGACAGAGGAGCCTGGCGGGCTGCAAGCCATGGGGTCTCAGGGAGTCGGACACGGCTGAGTGACTGACTCTGGTTATCATATATCAGTTGTTTGTTTATTTATTTGGCTGCACCCAGGTCTTAGTTGCGGCGTGTGGGATCTAGTTTCCTGACCAGGGATCAAAACCCGGGCTTCCTGCACTGGAAGCACAGTCTTAGCCACTGGAAAATCAGGGAAATCCCTATGTTATTTTGTTAAGATTAAAGACTATTTTCTTCAAAGGTGAAAAATGTGAAAAAAAGTCCTTATAAGGGTCACATTTTCAAATTTCAAAACATGTTTCTTTTACAGAAATTAAACTCACAAACCTTTCCAGTACACACGTCCTGTAAGGGAGTCGTCATTGAGAAGAGCAGGGGAAGTCAACTCAGAGAAGAGCAGTACTTAGTGGGCTTTGGAGGGGGCGAAGATACTGTACCCCAGTATCTTCTAAATCAGTCGTCCCCAACCTCCTGTTCATGGACCATGAAACCAGTCCCTGGTACCATAAAGGTTGGGGATCGCTGCTCTTAAGTTATGGGATAATTTGTGAAGTTCCTAACTTACGTTGAAAATCCAGATTTTCATTGTGGAAGACATGCCGACCCCCAGGAGAGAGCCAGTGCTGAATTTCCGACGGCTCTTTAAATCCCAGAACTGGCGTCCCTCCCGGCCAGGTGCTGGTGATGCCCTGTGTGCTGTCCTGGGCAGCCATGCTGACGCAGGCCTTCTGAAATGTTCTGGGCTGCAGCCATTTCCTCACTGCAGATGAATAATGAATGAGCTGTGGGTGAAAGCTGATGGCTCAGGATGCAATCAGAAGCTCGCTGCAGCATGGGTAATGTTCTTTTGTCATCTCCATGGCAACTGCTGTTTATCAAGACACGCTGGTACTTCAGAAGACAGTGAGGAGTAACCAGTTTCGGTAACTTCGGGTCAGCTGATGAAAAAAAAATCCACGGATTGAGACAGAACAAGCAGAGAGAAGGCTCTCTGCGGGTGGTGGGGGAAACCCTGTTAGGCCATTCTTGGGGATTTTCATAAATGGTAAAAGAAACAGGAAGCTGTGAGATGTAGGTCAAAAAATTAGTTAGTGACTTTTTCCCCAAAAACCTCTGACTTGGCATCTGGGAGGGTGGTGTGGGGATGCAGTACTCAAGCATCTCCCAGGTGTCCTTCCTGGGATGCAGGAGCAGGGCTGGCATTGGGTACTAGGATGCTGAGAGCAGCTGGCTGCACAGCGCTGGTACCACATGGGCTCCCGGCCTCATGCATGAGCGACACGCCTCGCCTGCTGCCTGGGTACCTTGTCCCCACCACAGGTGCTGATGTCAACCTGCTGCCATCATACTCAGGGGCTGGTTCTCTCCTGCCGCTTAGGCAGCACACTGGGCCAGCTGGTCTACCCATGCCCAGAGGACACTGGCGCCCCAGTCCCTGGTGGATGGAGGGAGAGACACAGGGGCTGGCTGAGCTGGGAGGTGCGAGGAGAAAGGAGAAGTGATGAGAAGGGGCAGGGAGTCCCTAAAAAGTGGGGCCTGAAAGTCAGTCCAGCAGAGATTGGATCTTGAGTCACCAACACAGCCGGGCCCACCTGCCTGGGGACCCCCGAGGATGGGGGATGCTCTTGGCCCTAGTGGAAGAGAAGTGCGAAGCAGTGAGGGGACCGTACCATAAAAGCTCTAGACATGTTGGGACATGGGAAATACATTAGAAAAGTAACTCCAGACAGTCAGCTTTTGGCCTTGGAAGCGTATAGTATTGGGTTACCTAAAATCTGCAGGAGAAGAAGCCAGTTTTATAGACTTGGATTCCCCACTCGGCTCCCCTGCTTGTGGCTTCATCACTCAGGGCCAGTGAGGTGTCTCCTTTCAGCCTCTTTCCACTTCATCTCTTAAGTGCTGGGCAGCGATCCTCCTCAGGGTCATTTTTAATATGAAATGAGACGTGTAGAAGAAGACGAAGCCCAGTGTCTAGCGCCTCACTGCTGTGAATAAAAACAGAAAGGCATTTCTCTTTGCTGAGATTGTCTCATAAGTCTTCCCCCCTGCCTTCCCAGAGAAAGGGGCCAAGAGATAGAACCTAAGCTTGCTGCAGGAGACTGACGGGCCAAACTGATCCTGCGGGAACGTACTTGGCGGAGGAAGAAGCGTTTGGTCTGGTGCCTTGGCGCCTGCACAACTGTGTCGCCCCTGGGCTCTGGGTGACCCGCCCAAGTCCTTCTGGGGGCCTTGGCCCAGCCTCCTGGGGGCACGGGCAGCTGAGAGACGCCTGTCTTCTGAGCTCAAGTGAGAGGCCATTGGTTGGCCTCTGTGAGCACGTCCCCGCCTTACGGAGAAGTCACCCTCAGTGTTTTATCTTGAGCCAGCCTCGAGGTCTGACTCACCTCATCTCTCACCCCTTCTTCTGCTCAGTCAGTGAAAGCACAGGGAAGGGGGCAAGTCACTTTGAGATCTTTCGTTGCAAAATATGATTAGGAAAATGGAGCTTTTGTAAAAACATTAAACCTTCTCCGTGCAAACATCAGTGACTTAAAAAATAATTACCATCCAGACTTCCTTAAGTCAGAGCCTGCCTTCCTCGCATGTTTCCCTGTCTTCTGTAAGGGCCCCTCCACACGCCCTGTGCCTGCAGGGCGTCGAACTTGCCTTCAGTAGCTGGTTTTTGTTGCTGTTATTGTGTAGTCGCTAAGTCGTGTCCTACTCTTTTGCGACCCCATGGACTGTAGCCTGCTGGCTCCATCCTGGAAAAGGAAGGGGTGGGTTACTTACCAGGGTAGCCTGCTGCCTACAGAAGGATATTGGTCTGCCTCTTAAGATCAGGAAGGTCCCAGTGGTGTCTGCAATTTTCCTCCCACTCCCTCCCACATCATTTACTTCCAGAAAGGTGGTTGGTACAGAAAGCTGCTAGTGATTCACACAAGAAACCATCCCGAGAAGTGGTCTCAGATGAACAATGAAAACTGCAAGTTTTTATGAAAGAGGTGATTGATTCTGCATCCATCCTCAGTTGTTGTTCAGTCAGTCACTCAGTCGTGTCCAACTCTTTGTGACCCCGTGGACTGACTGCAGCACGCCAGGCTTCCCTGCCCTTCACCATCTCCCAGAGCTTGCTCAAACTTGTGTCCATTGAGTGGGGGATGCCATCCAACCACCTCATCGTCTGTCGTCCCCTTCTCCTGCCTTCAGTCTTTCCCAGCATCAGGGTCTTTTCCAATGAGTTGGCTCTTCGCATCAGGTGGCCAAAGTATTGGAGCTTCAGCATCAATCCTTCCATTGAACATTCAGGATTGATTTCCTTTAGGACCATTTGATTTTAGCTGGCCATTCAGACCTGATTAAAAGAGTGTATGAAGACTGAGATATAGCAATGATTGCCCACCAGATAGCTCTAAGAAAGTGTGAGGGAAATAGACTATACTAGGACTTAAGGGGTCACTTGCTAGACTGAGGTCAGGACTAAATCCCCAACTTCTCGGCCCTCCCTCACTTCTTGTAAAATGAGGATAATGTACTTTATCAGTTTTCCAAGTGCAGCTAGACCTTATGAACTCTTGACATCTTCTCTGATTATATTTGCGTTTCTTCACGTCTTCTGAAGTCTGGAGATACACAGGAATAGTGATACTCCTGTGCTGAGGTTGAGAAGTTTCTGCAATCAAGTATCTATTTCTTCCATGACAATATATTTTTATTTGAGGCAAGTATATACTTTAGAAAACGAGCCTTTAAGGTTCTGCTAGTTGGCGTTACCACCTGGCCAGAGGGGAGGAAGGTTCTGGAAAGGGAAGATTAGAGGCCCTGTAGGAGGCAGCATGAGCTTGGTGGCCCATCCCCAGCCTCTCCTCGGCCTGCAGGCCCCAAGCCCCTCCCTCCCAGGGGCCAGGCTGCCAGCCACCCCCTCTCCTTGGATAGGTGGGCGGGGCCTTACCTGGGAGAGATGCCAGGGAGGCCAGGAACCACTTCTAGTCCCTGCAGAGCTGTCACGTCCCACGTCACTAATTGCAGACTAAGGGGACTCTGCAGCTTTGCTGTCTCTCTCAGCTTCCTGTCCTTTCCTGTTATTTATTGCATTTCACTTAAGGGTTTCTAAATACTCCTTCTTCTCCCCTTTTGTATTTTAAGTGTCCTATTTTTTTTTTTTTAGCAGAGACCAGGGATCAGCGTCAGATTTTCTAAAAGCGCCAGTGCCGCACCTGCTATTGTTGATCCTCAGAACCTCAGAATCCCTAAGGATGGCTAATCCCCCTTGCAGGAGCCATTGTTTCCAGGGAGAACAGGCTTATTGGCTTTCCGCACCTTGGTTAGGAACGACGGTGGAGAAAGGGTGAAAGGGAAGTCAGCTGGCAGCAGGGCTCCATGAGTGGGTAGCCAGAAAGGTTTCCAGATCTCCCTGATTGCTGTTTTTATTTGCAGAACTTCTATTTTAAGCGTGCACACTCACACGTGGATTGACGGGCACTAGCCACAGTAATGGCTGTGTCTGTCTGTAGTGCCTGCAAACGCTCGTTGCCATGGTGATGGGAGGCACTGCAGAGACAGGGTTATGGTGCTGCTGGGACCAGGGTGCTGACACACAGGAGCCTTCTCGAGTGTGTGTGTGTGTGCGTGTGTGTGTCTGTGTGTGTTTGGGGTCCATCAACAGACACAGAAGGAAGGAGCCAGGAGGTAGGATAGGTGGGTGAGGCGTTAACCAGGAGAGATGCCTGGGGGAGACCAAATAAGTGATACCTGAATCAGGGGAATTCTAGAAAACCAAAGAGGAAAGCAAGTGCAGATGGGAAAAGGGAGGGGTGCGTGGAGAATTTGTCTCTTTCCCTTGAAAGGTTTATGGTGGCAGGATTATCCCATGTGGATGGGAAAGGGAGAAATCGAATTTAGCAAGCAGAGACAGAGAGCCCAGGTGGTTTGTGTCAGTGTTTCTGGAACTGTGGGGTCTAGGGTCTGCTGTCTCCAGCGGTCAAGACCTCCTTGACTGTGGGCAAACAGCACAACCTCTTTGAGCCTCCACATCCTCAACTGTGAAATGGGGTGGATGCAGATCTCTGCACCACTCCTGGCATACCGGTGGTGGCTTAGATGCTCAAAATCATCGATTTTCAACAACCAGAGACTGACAGAATAATCCCAGAAAGTTCCCTTTCAGTCGCTGACCCCAAGGGTGGGCATCTCCGAGCATCAGGGAGAGGAGCTGAACTTCTCTGTCTCACCCTTGCAGGATCGGGGTGTTCCGTGAAACCATGATTTGGTCTCCCCAACACTGAGGGGGAAACAGCCCCTAAGGCAGTGCACACCCAGAGCGGCCTCGTCCTGGTTACAGCAGAGGACATGAGGCAAAGGATGCTTCACGCAGGTCTCACAGGGGCATGACCCTCTGCCAGAGACCTTGAGAGGGTGTCCAAAGAATCTAGAATATTAGCATCTGTTTTGTGGACACTGACTGAAGCCATCCCCTCAGCTAAAAAAGACAGAGGCCCACCCTTGAGGTCAGCGACCGAAAAGGAACTTTCTGGGATTAGTCCGTCAGTCTCTGGTTGTAAAAGTCAACTATTTTAAACATTTGAGCAACAACCGGTGTGCCAGAAGTGGTGCAGAGATCTGTATCCATCCCCTTTTACAGCTGAGAATGTGGAGGCTCCAAGAGTTTATGCCATTTGCCCACAGTCTAGGAGCTCAAGTCAAACCCAGATTTCTGGATTACAGTTCACCCCAGTTCATTGCACTGGCTCCTTCCACTTGCAGGCAAACCCTTAGCTTCCTGATGGAAGGATTCAGGGCTAGGGAATCTTCACTGAACTTGGCTCTACTCCTGGGCTTGGTCATGGACGGTCAAAGGTTAACAGAAAGACCAAGAGGTGGTGACCAGGCCCAGCATGAGTTTGACCATGGTTGGCTCTTTGGCTGAAGTTAACCAGAAATTAACTCTCAACCAGCTTTGAAAAAGAGACTCTTGGAGAGAGATCTTCCTGGGTATCCCTTGGCATGTTGATGTTTGGCAGAAACCAACACAATTCTGTAAAGCAATGATCCCTCAATTAAAAAAAAAAAAAAAAAGGCCTGGGCCCTACAGGAAGCTTGGTAGGTAAAGCAAACAAAAAAGCCATTCACTCTAATGAATAGGTTTGGGAAACCAAACACTCCTAGGGTCATTTGTCTCTCCCCTCAAGAATGTGATTTAGCAGTCTGGTTTTAGACCTTGAAAAACCATGTTCCAGATCTGAAGACTTACAGAAAAGCGTTCAGTTGTGGTATTTATAGTCACTTTTGGTTTGTTCTGTTGCTCTTCACATTGTACTCTCATCGTGGGGCTGCTCTCGATTTAGCAATTAGTGGAACTTTATGAATTCTGCCTTCACTAAGCTGAAATTCATTTAAGTTGGTTGCCCTCACATTGGTGGTCAGATTCCCAGTTCCTCCTTTTTCTTGTGGAAAGAGCTGACCAGAGCGGGCTAGGACCCCATCAGACGGATGCACTGCCAGTCTGACCCAGCCTCCTCCCAGAGGCCAGAGGCAGTAGCCGATTTCAATCTGGAGGAGGAAATTGCAACGTGCTCCAGTGTTCTTGCCTGGAAAATCCCATGGGCAGAGGAGCCTGGTGGGCTACAGTCCATGGGGTTGCAAAGAGTCGGACATGGCTGAGCAAGCACACACATTCATCATAGTATGCATTTCTTTTTAAATATTTATTTGCATATTTGGCTGTGCCGGGTCTCAGTTGCAGTGCGCAGGATCTTCCGTGGTGGCGCGTGGACTCTCTAGTTGTGTCATGCAGGCTTGGTTCCTCTGTGGTATGTGGGATCTTAGTTCCTGAACCCGGGATTGAACGCACGTCTCCAGAACTGCAAGAACTACTGGACCCCCAGGGAAGTCCCCAAGATACATTTCTATAACCATTCAGTATTGCCACAGTGCTTTATTAATTAGGGCTTTTTCATACAGATTCAACCTTGGAAAGAGGTTTAAAAGGTTCACCTCACAGCTGCTAGGATAGCTAATATTAAAAAAAAAAAAAGCCACACGCACACACAAAACTTAACAATGGAAAATAACAAGTGTTGGTGAGAATGTGGAGAAATTGGAACCCTTGTGCACCGTTGGTGAGAATGTAAAATGGTGCAGCTGTTATGGAAAACAGTATGGTAATTACTCAAAAAGTTAAAAATAGATTTACCATGTGAGTCAGCAGTTACACTTCTGAATGTACACCCAGAAGAACTGAAAGCAGGGTCTCAACTAAATATGTGCACACCAGCATTATTTCACAATAGCCCCAAGGTGAGAGCAACCCACGCATCAATCAGCAGAAGAATGATTAAACAAAACGGGCATATGCATACAACGGAATGTTCTTCAGCCTCCCAAAGGAAGGACGTTCTGACAAAGGCTGCACTAAGCGTGAATCTTGAAGGCTTTTTGTTAAGTGAACTAGTTCAGTTCAGTCGCTCAGTCGAGTCCGACTCTTTGCAACCCCATGAACCATAGCACGCCAGGCCTCCCTGTGTAAGCCAGTTACAAAAAGACAAAGATTCCCCCCACACACACACTTGTATGAAGTATCTAGAAGATTCAAATGTTTCGAGACAGAGAATAAGATGATGGTTGCCAGGAGGAGCAGAGAATGGGGAGTTAAGAGTCCAGGGTTTCAGTTTTTCCTGACAAACAGTTTTGGAGATGGATGCACGCTAATATGAATGTATTTAACACAACCCAACTGCTTGAAAAAGGTTAAGATGGTAAATTTTGTGTTACCGTATTTTGCCAGAAAACGGGCTTCCCAGGTGGCTCAGTGGTAAAGAATCTACCTGCCAATGCGGGAGATGCAGGTTTGATCCTTAGATTGGGAAGATGCCCTGGAGGAGGAAATGGCACCCCACTTCAATATTCTTGCCTGGGAAATCCTGTGGACAGAGGAACCAGGCGGGCTATGACCCATGACATTGCAAAGAGTTGGACACAACTTAGCAACTAAACAAAAAAATTTTTTTACCAGAATTAAAAAAATAATATACCGAAAGTTTTCTCCTGATAGTCCCAAGCATATGAAATCCCATTATATTTCCAACAGCAAGCTTTCAGTTGTGATGGGGTTGAGCCAGCATGACAAAAGGACCAGTGTACTCTGATCCAGCTGACTTGATGCCAGAGTCGCTCAGAGTACCCTCCACGTCTGGGAGAAGGGGGCCCAGCCGCCCGCACACGGAGGCCTCTGGAGACAAAGGTCATTTTCTGCAATCCAGCAGGGAAATGCATTGCAGACACCCTCTGCTCTCCAGCTGTTAAGACTCAATGAGGTAAATGGCCATGATCGGCCTTTCACCACCAGGATTTGTTCCCGATGAATCATCATCATTTGACCAAGAAGCCAACTCAGCATCTTTTGAAAAGAAGAAAAAAAATCGAGTCTGTTCCCTTTTAGCCCCAAAGGCTGTGAGTCAGAGCTTTGGCACTAGGACTGGAAAGCAGTGAGAAACAGGCGGCCCTTAGGGATCTGACGGGAAAGGCGAACTCTGAGATCAGTGTCACTTGTGGGCTGTCTCTGACGCATCAGCCAGGCAAGGGCAGGGCCTCTTTTCAGGCTCTCTGCCCCTCACCCGTTGGCATGTTCTTTTTCTGGATGTCTCCACTCTGAGCCCCCTGTGAGGATCAGCTGGCATCCCTTGTCTTCCAGGAAGCCTCGGTAATTAGCCTCGGGTCTCCTGGTGCACGGGCTTTTCTGGTGGCTCAGACGGTAAATAATCTGCTCTCAGTGCGGGAGACTGGGGTTCGATCCCTGGGTCTGGAAGATCCCCTGGAGGAGAAAATGGCAACCCACCCCAGCATTGTCGCCTGGAGAATCCCATGAACGCAGGAGCCTGGTAGGCTAGAGTCCATAGGGTTGCAAAGAGTCGGACACGACTGAAGCGACTTAGCACACATGCTCCTGGTTCATGGGCTGTGTATTATGCGGCCTGTAACAGTCGTTGGACAGCTGCTTGACAGTTTACAGCCCTTGCACTACTGCCTTTCCATGGATGAAGCCCATCTCCCGCTGGACCTTAGTCCTCCAGAGATCATGGCTACTGCCCCCTGCCCACCCCCCCACCCCCCACACCCTTGGAGCCTCATGCTGAGTGGAGATTGGGTACTGTAACAGCTTGGGAAGTTACTGAATTCTGGAGGACTCAGATTCCTCATTTTAAAAACAAACAGATATAACTACCATTCAAGTAAGCTAGTGCAGTAAAGCTTAGATAAGACAATGTGTGTAAACCATTTAGCACGGCATCTTGCATTCGGTAAATGCTGGTTAGTAGTTTATGCCATAGTTACATATGGTGTTTGGAAGTTAACTTGAGTTTATGACCCTTTTAGAAAACAATCCCATTATTCTTCTACTTCATGCTGTTCTCATTTTGTAATATTTTTGCATGAAATGGGGGCATTGAAAGGGAAAAAAAAGATGCAGGAGTCTGATGTAATCGCCCATGCTGAATGATTTTTTCCCTGAAGTTCTAGTGACACCTAGTGGACAAAGTTGTTATTACAAATTTAGCTATTTTGTGTGTTTGCTGTCTACTGTGTTAGCAATCGGAGAAGGCAATGGCACCCTACTTCAGTACTTTTGCCTGGAAAATCCCATGGACGGAGGAGCCTGGTGGGCTGCAGTCCATGGGGTTGCTAGAGTTGGACACGACTGAGTGACTTCACTTTCACTTTTCACTTTCATGCATTGGAGAAGAAAATGGCAACCCACTCCAGTGTTCTTGCCTGGAGAATCCCAAGGACAGGGGAGCCTGGTAGGCTGCTGTCTATGGGGTCGCACAGAGTCGGACACGACTGAAATGACTTAGCAGCAGTAGCAGCAGCAGTGTTAACAATGGCAAATTATTCTGCTATGTATCATTTCCGAGGTTCTTCCCCTTAATTATAATCTTGTTTCAAGGAGTAAGGTTCAAGAATGGAGAACTGATTATAAAAGTAGTAGTGCATGTCGACTTATTGAGTCAAGGGAGTGCTGAACTGCACAGAGCAGATTAGTTCTTAAGTGGGCGAGTGTTTTCTTCATGTATTATTTATATCACATCAGTACAGTGATGCATTTGAAATTGACACCAATTTATACTGAATCATTGGTAACAAGACACTAAGATTTCATTAAAAGCCAATGCCACTCTGTTTCACATTACCTGCCCCATTCTGTCAATGGGGCCAGCATTTGAACACAGAATTGCTAGCCATGCGGAGTAGGCTAATTCTGTTCCCAAAATTGTTTCTGAACTTTCTTCCCGCCTTAGCTTTCCTCAGAAAAGAAATGAATGCACCTCCACCATTTTTTGCACTACTGGGGAGACCTCTGGGTGTGGTCAGTCCCTGGGGATGGATTGTACACGGATTGTACGTGTCCTCGGGGATGGATTATTTAAAAACATTTATCTGTTTGGCCGTGTTGAGTCTTGGTGTGGCGTGTGGGGTCTTCACTGCGTCACGCAGGATCTTGTGTTGCTCTAGAGCCTGAAGGCTCAGTTGTTCTGAGGCAGGTGGGATCTTTGTTCCCCAACCTGGGATTAAACCCATGTCCCCTGCATTGCAAGGCAGATTCTTAACCACTGGCCCCCCAGGGAAGTCCTTACTACTGCTACAGCTGCTGAGGAGCAGGCCAGTATTGGTGAACCGGGACTGTCTGAACCCAGTCATTCGTTGTTCTCAGCCTCTTTCCTCATCATGGCAACACCCATATCTGGCTGTGTTCTGACCTCACAGGGATTTCCTCACTCTTGTTATCCAAGGTGTCCTGGGGCAACTCAACAGACGTAGATAATCAGAACACGCCTGGAGATCAGTATTAAATGCATGGATTTCTAGACTTTAATCAGCAACTATTTAAAAGTGGGACAGTTTAGAAAAATAGCCTCAAATAAAAAGTGCTTTGCAGCACTAAAACTCATGAATGTTAGCAAACTCCAGGAAATGGTGATGGACAAGGAAGCCTGGCATGCTGCAGTCCACGGGGTCGCAAAGAGTCGGACACGACTTAGCAACTGAACAGCAACAAAAAGGTGAGAGTTGTGTTTTATCCAGCAGAAATTTTTAGGACTTACGCCCGGGAAGCGGCATCTCAAGTAGCCCAGAGAAAACTGCTCTGAGGAGGCAAGGGGAGGAGCCAGGTTATATAGAAGTCTTACAACAGAAGGCTCCTGCTGCTAAGTCGCTTCAGTCGTGTCCGACTCTGTGACCCCATGGACAGCACCCCACCAGGCTCCTGCATCCACAGGATTCTCCAGGCAAGCATACTGGAGTGGGTTGCCATTTCCTTCTCCACAACAGAGGGCAGATAGTCTCAACATCAAAAGATCATTGTTAATGAAAGAAAACCGGGTATTTCAAGTTAAGGAATTTAGCACTTTTCTATGTGTGGGAAAATGAAAAGTCTGGGCTCGCTAAAATCATTCCTTTCCTGTGCATCTCGGCTGTCTGGGTGTACTGTGTTTCTCACATCCTAAGCTCCCGTGGGGCTCACCATAGGGAATGGCTGCAGCCTCATGGCTGCTGATAGCAGGTATTCTTCTTCCTGAGTGCCCTGGAGGGCTGGAATCTCAGATAACTGTGACATACTTGTTTACTGATATGGCAGGAAGTACTCCAATTCTCAATGCTGAGGATGGAGAAGCTTCTGAGGGCTTTCCCGCCCCAATGCCCCCACCCCACCCTGCTCTGGTGGTCTGGCCAGGCTCTCCTCACCCAGCCACGCCCCTCCTGCTGCCCCCACTGACCAGAACAGGTCAGGACTCGGCTCTGCACCACCCCCAGCCCCCAATTGCACCCGTATGCTGCTCAGAAATGAACCTATCCTGTGTTGCATCGTCTCATGACCTAGCCTAGAACCTTTAAGGAAACAGCTTAATTGGACAAACATTTTATGCCTAGGATGCTCTGTGTCATTGACAAGATGGTATCCAGGTGAAGCCAGAGGTGGTCCTCTGATGGGGACCCCGGGCTGGTGGGCGTGTCCCCTCACACACTGGGGGAAGGTGTTTGCTTTGGGTTGGAGGCTGGTGGTCTACTGTGAAGTTTCCAAGTCACATTAAGGAAGTGGGTCCTAACTTTGAGAGAGGGCGGGGCTGCCTACCCTGGTGAGTTGGCACGAGAAGGGCTGAGAAAGATTGGTCCAAACAACATTCAGTGTCCAGGTTGCACTGAGTCCTTGTAGGGAATCCTTAAGGTGGTTTGGTGGTAAGTTAGGACCATGAAGAAATCAAAAAAAACAAACAAAAACGTAAGCAGATCTATGTGATGCTCCAGACGAAGGTTTTTGAAAAGTTAACTCATACTCTTGCTCAGGGGCTCCAGGCCTCCGTGTGTGTGTGTGTGTGTGTGTGTTTAAAATTTGAGAACCATTTTATAAAAAGTGACAGTGTCAGAATTCTTGGTAGAAAGCAGGGTTGGGGTGGTCGAAAGCAGCTCAGAGGGTGTCCTTGGCATCACCTTTGTGCTCCTGGAGGAGGAGGGCATCCTGAGCCCCTTCACTGCCTGCCTGGGCTTGTCCAGAAATGGTTAGCAGCCTCTCAATGTCGTCTGCCTGCAACCCCGTGTTTCTGGCGTGGCAGGCTGGTGCCATGCCCCTTAGTCTGTCCCATGGGACAGCCCAGCACAGAGGGGTCTCCAGCCCCAGGCAGGTCAGAGCCCCTGTCTCTGTCTTCTCAGTCACCCCTGGCTCTCCGCTGTGGCTCCTGCGTTCCTCCCTGCACACCCTGAGCCCCTTCCCCTTTGTCCTCTGCTGGGTCCACACTGAGAGCCCCGCCTGCCTTCTCTGCTCTTACCCCTGGCAGCTCGGTGATGTCAGAGAAAGCATTACTCATGGGGACCAATGCCATTCAGAGCTGTGGTTTTCTATCATGACGGGATTGAGATAAGCCCTTACCCAGTCTCCGGCCATGAAGTGCATTGGATTTTTTGCCTCTGGAGTGAGCTTGATGGGCTCATAGGCAGGCGCCGTGTCCTTGGAGACATCACTTCCTCTCTGCAGACTAAGGATGGCCATGGAAGCAGCCTCCAAGGGGCTGTTGATTTCAGTGGGATCATTGGGCTCAAGTTCTTAGTACCTTGCTTGTATTATTGAGCTTGGGCAACTGTAACAGTTCCAGAGACTTGGAGGCTTAAACAGCAGAGATTTTTTTTGGTCTCACAAGTCAGGAGGGGAAAAGTCCCAGATCGAGAGTTCTGTCCGTTTTACTCTCGTACTGTCTTTGGAATCTGCCTTCCTGTGTCCATCGTCACTGTGTTATTCATTGTTACAGTCTGCCCTCTGTCTCCGTGGGTTCCCAGTCCACGGTTGGTTGGAACCTTGGATGCTGCGGAACTCATGGACAGGGAGGACCGACCACACCTCCTCCAGTCTGTGCCGCTGAAGGTGTCCCCCAGCCCCTGCCACCTCCCTAAAACACCACCTGCTCCGATCTCTGCTTTGTGTTTGTCATCCCATGGTGAGTCCACAGTGCACGCCACACCAAGGCAGAATGCCTCTGCTGGGCTGCCAAGAACCCTCGTCATCTGGCCCCATCCTCACGATGTGTTCGTAAATTCATTCAGGAATGTGTATCGAGCATGATGTGTGTGGCTCTGAGGATAAGGAGTTTGTCTTCCCCACTCCGTGTCTCATGGCAGGTATGTGGGCTGAGCACACGGGAAGCACTTGGTTAATGGACGGGCGTGTTGAGAATCTACACGGGTGAGAGGTGTGCTGCTGCCTCAGTGGAGGGCAGAGGCTGTAGAAGTAACATTTGGGAAGATGACAGGTGTCCAGGCCTGCGGTCAGCGATCTGTGGGCGAGAACTTTAATTCTGTGGTTGGAAAAGGAGATGCTCTTGGGAGTGCAGTCAGTGAAGGTCTGGAAAGGTTCAGTCCAGACTTTAGCAAGGCAGTCCATTGGGTGGCGATTATCAGCTGTTAGAAGGTAGGAGCTGGTATACCCCTGTCCCTGTCCTGGTGCCAGATGAGAACGAAGGGCACGGATGGCCCTTCCTCCCAGAGTCGTCTCAGCAGCTCCCAAGCCCAGCGTCAGGCCCCGGGAGGGTGCCTCTGGCACACTCTGCCCAAGGATGGTCTCCTGCCTCAGCGTCCAGGGAGCTGCGACAGCTCCCAGCCTCTGCTCCAGCTACGTGGCTGTCCCTCGGGCTTTCTGTGTCTGGCACACTACCAAGAAATAGTCAGGAAATAATGGAACCTAGAGATGATCATATTAAGTGAAATCAGTCAGAAAGAGGAAGACAAATACTATGTGATATCACTTACATGTGGAATCTAAAATAGAGCACACATGAGCATATGTGTGAAACAGAAACACACTCACAGACATAGAGCAGACTGGTGGTGGCCGAGGGGGCGGGGCTTAGCGGAAGGGAGTCGGGGGTTGGAAATGCAGGCTGGTGTGTATAGGATGGATAAGGTACAAGGTCTTATTATAGAGCGTAGGAAACTATATCAATAACCCGAACTAAATCCAGTTCCAACATAGACAAACTATAATGGAAATGAATATGAAACAGAATATATATGTGTGTCTACAAATAAACATGTATATTTGCAGACAAGAATACTGGAGTGGATAGCCATTCCCTTTTCCAGGAGATCTTCCCAACCCAGGGATCAAACCCACGTCTCCTGCATTGCATTGCGCGCAGTTTCTTTTTCTTCTGAGCCACCAGGGAAGCCATATAACTGAATCACTTTCCTGTACAGGATGAATTAACAAAACATTACAAGTCAACTTTACTTCAGTAAGTTTTTTTAAAGCTAAGGAGCTGTGGATACTGCATGGGCTGAGCAGGAATGGAAATCTTGTAGCTTCAGTTGGTACTTTGAGCCACATGATGCTAACTAACAGCTGGATTTGATACTTTTTTGTTGTTGTTAAAGGGAACTGAGTGTGTTCCTGGGGTGTTTGCTCTTCTTTATCAAGGACGTGACCTTCATAAGAAGGTGACTTGTTGCTGTGTTCCTCTGAAGGCCCTTTCCTGGTGGGATCGTTCCCGTGGCCTCGGAGGTCCCTATGTTGTCCCGTCTCCGTTCTGTTCTGTTCTGACATCTGACAGTGACCCTGAAATGAGGCTACTCTTCCTGCTTTCCTGCTCTGCTCATTCTCCCCCTGAATATCTATGAAATTAACTGGTTTTTTGCAAAATATTAGAAGCAAGATTATCTAGGAAAATCCTACCTTTCAAAAAAAAATGCAAATATCATTAAAGGCCTGGTTCACCAAAGCAGATGGTGTCAAATGAGGGAGCTATGGGTTATTCTCATCTGATGTTATTTTCAACAACTAATTTCTGGCTGGGGCCATGGGTAAAATTTTTCAGTGCCTAGGGAGAAACTCTTTTAGGGGCCTCAGGGGCCTCCATTCCCTGTTGGACCCCTGGACTCCTACTCTGTCAGATTTATTACCTGATGGCTTAGAAGAAAGAGTGGTTTCAATTTTGAGATTGAAATGAAGATGTTTCATTCCACCGCCCACAACTATATTTTTCTGAAAAACTTACAAAACCTTGACAATTTCCCTTAGCTTAATGTCTTCAAGGTTCATCCATGTTGTAGTCTGGGTCAGAATTTCCTTCCTTATACTCCATTGTGTGTCTCGACCACATTGATTCAATCATTCCTTCTTTGATTGACTCCACTTGGGTGGAGTCCACCTATTATGGATAATACTGCTGTGAACGAGGGTGTACAAATACCCTTTCAAGTCTTTGCTCTTGCTTCTGTTGAGTATATACCCCAAAGTGAAATCGCTGGATTATATAGCAACTCTGTGTTTAATTTTTTGAGGAACCACCAATATTGTTTTCCACAATGACTGCACTGTTTCATATTCTACTAATGTTGCAGGCTTCCAGCTTCCCTACATCTTCACCAACACGTGTTATTCTCTGTTGGTGTTTCTCGAAAAAATAGCCACCCTAGTGAGTATGAACCATTTCAGGTTTGTAATGAATTGTATTTTCAGAAAGTTGTTATATTCATGTTTAAATTGTCTCCTCACGTTGAGCTCTCTGTTTCTCACATATGTATTGACAAAAACAAAGTTTTCCTCAATTCTGTGATATTATTTCAGACATCTATGAATTTGCCCTGTGGTTCTTTCTCTTTGAAATGAGAAATTCAAATCTTTTACAGTCTCCTGTTGTCTTTGTTTTTTTCATCTTTTGGTCATTCTTACTCTTATATGGCCCTGAAGAATATTTTTAAGGTCAGTGCAGGCTGAAAAAAATACATGCAATGTAAAAGTTGAGAATTCATTTTATTCTTTGCACTTTCTGAAGACTTAAGCCGGAAAGACAGCCTCTTAGATAGCTCTGAAGAGTTAAGGAAGGACCTAGGATTTTTTTCCACAAAAACCAGGTAGTCCAAACATCAAACATGGAAAGATTACTGTTAAAGAAATCTAGACAACGCAAGTCAATGAACTTAGCACTTTTCTATGTTTGGGAAGATGCGAGAGTCTGGGCTCATTGAAATCATTCCTTTGATGTGTGCCTCAGCTGTCTGGGGCCAGTGTCCTGTTTTTCTCCATCCTGAATCCCTTCTGGGTGCTGCAGGGGTGGCTGCAGGGGCTGATGGGTTGATGCCCCCAAGATCCTTTGCTTACTGATACAGCGGGTGCATCCTTCATCCATGTCAGTCACAGTGCAAGAGACCACAGTTTTAACAAGAGACATACAGAAAGAAAAAGTATGTTCCTTCCCGACCCCCTGCCCGCAGATGGGGCCATGAAAACAGAGGGACTACGTGTGGCTTGATTCTCAGTGGCTTCCAGTCAGTCTTGGAAAAAAGAGAGAGAGCAGATGGTTTCTTAACTAGCCCTTAGCTGATTCCAAATGAACTTTCCTTCGTGGAAGGACGTATCTAAGTTTCACTGAATATGACTTTTTTTTCTCTCTTTCTGTGGGATTCTACAGCAGTGGGTAAACTGAGATCGCTTAAAAAAAGTAAATATTTTTAAACGTGGAAACATCACTTACTCAAATGAGTAAAATTTGGCTGAAAAAGAGGTGTCAGTATCAGATGGAATGAAGGCCGTGT
Source organism: Bos mutus (assembly GCF_027580195.1). Lineage (NCBI taxonomy): Eukaryota > Metazoa > Chordata > Mammalia > Artiodactyla > Bovidae > Bos > Bos mutus. The sequence goes on from NC_091628.1 coordinate 25,387,107, forward strand.
GTACACAGAACAGAAGCTCCTGACGCTCGTGTGAATTCAGTTAGAGTCAGAACACAGAAAGGGTGGAGATGGGTGTTTGCATAGACTGGTCATATGGAAACAGATGGTCATTGCCTGCCTAGACTGGACCATTGGTCTGAACAGAATACCGAGCTGTCAGCATGTATAGGAAGATTTCTATAATGCTTGCAGAGGAAAAGTTGTGTGTATTTATTTTTTAAAAAAATTAGCATCACTAATGACACATTTGTGAAGTACCTGCCTGTTGTCACAGGACTGTAGGTTTTGAAGAGTTAACAAACTGCACTGGTGACCTAGAAACAGTGTCTTCTAGTGTGTTGATTTCATGTCAGAGCAACTCACATTAGGACTTAAATCAGAGATCAGCAAGCTTTAACTGAAAAGGGTCAGAGAGAAAATGTGTTCGGCATTGTCATACATACTGTCTCTGCCATTGTAGTGCTAAAGCCACCGTGTGTGTGTGTGTGTGTGTGTGTGTGTGTGTACTCAGTTGCTCAGTCATGTCTGTAGCCCTCCAGGCTTCTCTGTCCATGGGATTCTATAGGCAAGAACACTGGAGCTGGTTGCCATTTCCTTCTTTAGGGGATCTTTCCGACCCAGTAATCAAACCCACGTCTCTTGCATCTCCTGCATTGGCAGGCAGATTCTTTATCACTGAGCCACCTGGGAAGCCCCCAAAGCCACCATAGACCATCCCAAAATGTGTGATCGTGGCCCTGTTTCAATAAAACTTTATTCATGGACACTGAAATATGAATTTCATATCAGTTTCATTTGACACCAAATGTTATTCTTCTTCTGGTTTTTCTCCAGTGAATTTTCAAATGTGAAAGCCATTCTTAGCTCACGGGCTGTGCAAAAACAGGCAACAGGGTCGGATTTGGTCTGCGAGTTTCAGTTTATGAGCCCTGTAGAAGTCAGAGCTTCCAGGAATGTTTATTTTGCTGCTGATATCGTCATATGTGTAGAAAAACTCAGATGCAGGCAAATTTAAAAGTATGTTCTATCAAGTTACTCATGAAGATTTGAAAGTAAGTATTTCTTGCCACCTACCCCAGTGTAATCTGTCTGGCTGCATTTGATGGCTTCAAGAAGACAAAGATTTAGGGAACAAAGTGAGCCTGCCAGGAGAGGACGGTGGAGGGCTTTAAAACCCTGGCATTGTCTGTGAATTTTTAAATTGTGCATGCAGACAGTTGACACGTTCTTTTTCTCTTTCATGAAATGTTTGCTCCTGGATTAACGTTATTCTCAGTGAAAATTGTTTCCTTCTTTTCCCGCTCACAACCTTATGTTACAAATTCTCAAAACCTGGCACCTCATGGCACATCCCTTTTGAATGCCTTTACTTCTGCATATACCTCCCTATCTTCTGAATTTAATTCATTTCCTGAAGCTCTGCACAGGACTTCCCTGGCAGTCCAGTGGTTAAGACTCTGCGCTTCCAATGCAAGGGGCACAGGTTCAACGCCTGGTCAGGGGAATAAGATCCCACATGCTCCATGGTGTGGCCAAGAAAAATTTTAAAAGTTTTGCACAGAAAATGAGCTCTAATAATTCACAATTATTTCCAATTATCTTGTTATCATTTAATACAAGAGGATTTTTACTACATTTTAAGGAGTACTTCTAATCGCAAAACATTGTTTTTCCCAAGTTTCAGTTGGTAATACAAGAGTGATCTTTGTGTCCTGGTTCTAGAAGTATTTTTTTGTCTAGACTAAATGTTTTTGTTCCCAACTTGCTATAGCGGTGCAGCAGTAATTGAACTATTTCGTGGTTCTACAAACAGCCTAGAGCACTGAAGTTTTAATGTTATCATTGACTAGATCACACCAAAAATTTAGTAATAACCTTTTGACATTTCAGCTAAAATCAATTCTTGACTGTCTCAGTCTTCACATTGACAAAACATGGGAAAAACACGGTTTTCAGTCTACCAAAACATCCAGTAACAGCACCTAATAATTTGTACAGTCAATCATATCTGTCCCCCACTATCCTAACAGTGAAAGTCAAGATGCCTTTTACGTTAGGACCTCAGGCTTAGGAGGCTTGCTGGAAACATTTGCCTCCTTAGTTTGTCTGCGTGTGTCCCTTTGTAAATCATGAAACAAAGGAGCCAGAAGAGGCACTGCTTTGGCTCATTTAGGATAATCAGTCATTTTAGAGTAGACAAAACTGGCTCTCAGAGGCATTAAGAGCCCACTGAGAACGATTTACAGACAAGATTAAAAGAATCTTCAGTACTATTTACAATAGCCAGGACTCAGAAGCAACTTGAATGTCTATTAACAGAGGGATGGATAAAGATGTGGTACATACATATACAATGGAATATTAGTCAGCCATAAAAAGGGACACATTTGAGTCAGTTCTAATAAGGTGGATGAACTTAGAGCCTATTATACAGAGAGAAGTAAGTCAGAAAGAGAGAAAAACCAAATGTTGTAGGTTAATGCATGTATATATATGGAATTTATTAATAGAAAGGTGGCACAGATGAGCCTATTTGCAGGGCAACAGTGGAGTCGCAGACATAGAAAAAAGACTGGTGGGCACAGGGGGGGAGGAGAGAGTGGGGCAAATTGAGAGAGTAGCATGGAAGCATATACTTTACCATATGTAAAACAGATAGCCAGTGGGAATGTGCTGTATGATGCAGGGAGCTCAGGCTGGTGCTCTGTGACAACCTAGAGGGGTCGGATGGGGTGGGAGGTAGAAGGGAGGCTTAAGAGAGAGGGGACGTACGCATACCTATGGCTGATTCATGTTGATGCGTGGCAGAAACCCACACAATGTTGTTAGAGCAGTTATCCTCCAATTAAAATAAATTAAATGCAAAAAAAAACCCCTCTAGGTTTAATAGTAATCTGGTATGTTTCATACCTTTCTTCTTATCCTTTTAGTTAAAGTGAGATGACTGTTGTGTGGAAAATGTGTATGTTATTCTGTATTTTCGCGTGCATGAAAGATACACGCCTGTATTGGTTTGCCAGGGCCATCATAACAAAGTATGGTGACCTGAGGGCTTAAACCACAGGAAGGCATTGTCTTATGATTCTGGAGGCCTGAGTCTGAGATGAAGGTGTCACCAGGGGCGGTTGCTTCTGAGGGCTGTGATGGAGACTCTGTCTCCTCCCTCTCCCCTAGCTTCTGGTCACCTGCCTGAGACATTGCCATTCCTCGGCTTATAGAAGCATCACCCTGACCTTTGCCTTCACCTTCACATGCCGTCCTTCCTGTGTGTGTGTGTGTGTCCATATTCCCCCATTTTAGAAGGCCAACAGTCACCTTGGATTAGAAGCCCATCCTCCTCTAACGTGACCTTATCTTAACTAATTGCCTCTGCAGTTACCCTATTTCCTAACAGGGTCATTCATACTCTGAGCTACTGGGAATTTGGGTTTCAATCTGTGAATTGGGGGAGTGGGGCAGTGGAAGGGTGCAGAGTCCAAATAATAACAATACCCTCCAGGGAGGTACTGCAAAAAAATAAGATGACTGGTGCTTCCCTGGTGGCTCAGTGGTAAGGAATCTGCCTGCAGTGCAGGAGACATGGGTTCCATCCCTGATTCGGGAAGATCCCACGTGCCACAGAGCCACTGAGCCCTTGAGCCACAACTATTGTGCCAGTGTCCTGGAGCCTGGAAGCCACAACTGCTGAAGCCCAAGTGCCCTGGAGCCCGTGCTCCACAACAACAGAAGCCACCGCCATGAGAAGCCCACACATCACAGCTAGAGAGTAGGGTCCGCTCACCACCACTAGAGAAAAGCCCCTGCAGCAACAAAGACCCAGCATGGCCAGAAATAGATAAATAAAATTACTTGAAAAAGTAACATAACTAATCTGTTCACTGTACAGGTTCACAGACATTTCTTGAGCTCAGAATTTTTTTGGTAGTTTCAGATCTTTCTTTTTTAAATTAATTCTTATTAGAGTATAGCTACTTTATGGGCTTCCCTGGTGGCCCAGTGGTAAGCAATCTGCCTGCAGTGCAGGAGACCACTTGCAATACAGAGGACACGGGTTCGATCCCTGGGTCAGGAATATCCTCTGGAGGAGGCAATGTGTTAGTTTCTACTGTACAGCAGAGTCAGTCAGCTTTGATGAACAGTTCTTGTGTTTGAACACTGAAGGGCAGTATAGCACTACACCTAATGCAAGAAGTCCGTGGCTCTGTGACTTTAGAAACTGAATTATAGTGATGGTTTTGTTTAAATTCATTTGATAAGCATAGCTGTCGTGTCTGGTCATCTTAACCTCATTTATATCCGATGATACCAAATATTAGGGGCGGGTTTGAAACTTTAGGTTGTCTAAATGACAGGGAGGGAACCTCAGTGTTGAGGTTTACGGTGAATGGTTATACCTTTGTTATGTTTCTGAAACTTTAAATGACTGCTTGTTCATGCTTCAGTTTCATTTCCTGTAACATCAAGGAAGTTATGTTGACGTGGACGAATGTTTTGCATGGGGAGAATGTTCACTTGTCTGCTTCTCAGGTATTTACAAAGAACGTGATTTCTAGGGGCTGTGAGGAGCTAGCTTATATAGTTACTGCACTGTATTCTCCACATGTGAAAGAAAACTGGATGATAAACAGATGGAAAGTAAATGTTATTTTCATGTACTTGAGTTAGTGTTGATTGCAGTTCTAATGCCTTGCAGTTGCCTGCAGTCTGACAGCCATTAGATGGAATAATTTTCAGTATGAAAATAGTACAAGGGGTAGACAGATTGGAAACTTATGAGGTATCTCGCCTTCTATGCCTTGATCGTTGGCTTTTCTGAGCATAATCTTTGAAGTGTATGCTTCACCAGCATTAACTTAAGGGATGCATACAGTCAATTGCCTTTGGCTAAACACTTGTTCTGCCTGACACATGTCCATACATTATTTTTATCAAATTATTTCCACCATTCTGGGAGATGGATGCAATGTATTTTCATTCTCTCTATGAAGAAAAGGAGACATCTAAATGTTGAGTAATCGACCCAGGTCACCCAGCTAGTAATTAATGGAACTGAGTTTTAAAACTGATGTTCTCTGACTCCAGACCTGCTCTTCAAACTTTTCATAATCCATCTAAAGGTACTGTTATATGATGTTTTGTACTGGTGTTTTGTGAAATGAAAATGAGACCATAAATGTGTAAACAAAAACACGTCCTCATCCAAACATTGAAAGCATCCTCTGTGCATTTATCTAACCTGTCCTTGGTAGATGTTCCCTGGATAAAGGGACCGACCCTTTCTATGCTATTAGGGACATTCAGAGAGAATCATGGGCTTCCTTGGTGTCTCAGTAGTAGAGAATACACCTGCCTATGCAGGAGATGTGGGTTCGATCCCTGAGTTGGGAAGATCCCCTGGAGGAGGAAATGGCCACTCACTCTAGTATTCTTGCCTGGAAAATTCCATGGACAGAGGAGCCTGGCAGGCTACAGTCCATGGGGTCGCAAAGAATTGGACAGAACTGAGCAACTAAACAACATTTGCTAATCATGACCTTGTGAGAAAAGATCATACTATAAGACTAGTTTCTGAAAGAAAGAATAATCCTGTCAACTTACTCCTCACTTGTGAAATATCCAATAAATAAAAAAGCAGCCATTACAAATGACTTGTGAAAAGCTTTGATTTTTATCCTCTCACTTTGATGTCTTAAACCCCAGATCTATTTCCCCAGATGGCTGAGTTTTATTTACTCTGCTTCCTTCCAATGAGAGCTAACATTTCTAGTAGTTTTTAATCTCCTTGGTTATTTTCACACTTGGGCAGAGCAGATGTGACCAAAAACAAATCACTGCCTATGATTGATTCTGAGTTTTAAGAGAGACCTTTCCTTCGGAAGGTGAAGCCAGCAGCTTTTCAAACCACGATCAGCCTTTGTAACCAGGGGAAGACTTAAGGAGCTGGAGAGTGAGGCAGTATGCTTCTGGTCTCTATCGAAGGGATTTAATTGAGTTCCATCTCTACTGAGCTCATAACATTTGCTCTGTAATTTCCTATTATCGATTCTCTGCATCATCTATTTCTCTCCTCTTCTCTCTCAGGAAGGGGGAAAAGAAAGTAATGATCAAGGATGGGGATGAGAGGAAGGACTCAAACAGCAATCTCAGTTGGAAAACCCACCGTTTTCCCGGCACACCAGAGTAATAAGCACATGGAGATACACCCACATGTGTGCCCCACACACAAGCGCACACAGGATTGATCATATTGGGGTTTTCATGGGCTCCACGTTCCAGAAGTGGTGGGTCTTGAGTGCAGGCTACCCTGTCTTTGGAAATTACAGGAGTTGGAGTGTGACAGGAAGCCTGGTGGCCTCCCTGGACCTTTGGCACAGCCGTAGGGACTGGCCCTGAGCACGTGAACCACAGCTAATGGCCACTTAGTGTGGAACTGTCTCCCAAAGAGTGAAAACTGTTTGCCTGTGGGTTGAGTCCAGGACACAGGTGTGTTTTATTTGGAATGTATGGTGTTTTTTTAATTAAAAAACGAATTTATTGCCAACATTTTAAAATTGGGGACTTTCAGATAAAAACCTGATTTCACTTTCTCTTAGGAAATCAATCAGTTTAGCTACAACTGGGGGAACCTTCCTACAGGATAAATGTTAGTAGGCGTCCCCTTTAGGTGAGGGGGACGTTGCGGTTTACTACAGTTATATTTATTGTAACTTCCTGTTGACTGCCTCTGTTAACTGCCACGTTTCACCCCATTTGCGCTGGGTTTAATGGTGCTTGGCCCACTTCAGTTTGTGTTACCTTCCGGGCCTCTGTAGCCATTTGAAATCGCTCACACATTGTGGGGGAATGGCAGCCAGTTCCATGTTATTCACTCAACTCTGTATGTAGATAAAAAGGAATTATAAAAGCTCTAATATACATAGTATAGGATGAAGACAAAGAAGAAATTTTGGCGAAGAGTGTTTTGGTCTCCATGTATAAATTTTTTAATGGCCACCGAATATGGAGCATCTCCAAGTATGTGTTCATAGTTGTATACTTATATCAACATTTATTTATAAAAACATAATGTTTTGAGACCAAGCTTTCATTTTAGACTATAAAATTCTTTATCTTACTCTTGCCATCTTTTTCAGCCTTTTGTCCATTTTACTTTGATTGCAATACAGTTATGCAGAACAGTAGTATTATTCAAATAATTCCAGAGATTGTTTTCATTAAACATTAAAAAAATCAGGTATCAAATATATTTTTGGAAGAATAAGTATTTTTTTCTCCAATAATATTTTTAATTTTTTTTTAATGTGGACCATTTTTAAAGTCTTTCTATTGAGTTTGTTACAGGATTGTATTGGTGTTTTTCTTTGTGGGTTACTTCACTCTGTATAATCGGCTCCAGTTTCATCCACCTCATTAGAACTGATTCAAATGTATTCTTTTTAATGGCTAAGTAATACTTCATTGTGTATATGTACCACAGCTTTCTTATCCATTCATCTGCTGATGGACATCTATGTGGCTTCCATGTCCTGGCTATTATAAACAGTGCTGCGATGAACATTGGGGTACATGTATCTCTTTCGATTCTGGTTTCCTCAGTGTGTATGCCCAGCAGTGGAATTGCTGGGTCATATGGCAGTTCTCTTTCCAGTTTTTTAAGGCATCTCCACACTGTTCTCCATAGTGGCTGTACTAGTTTGCATTCCCACCAACAGTGTAAGAGGGTTCCCTTTTCTCCACACCCTCTCCAGCATTTATTGCTTGTAGACTTTTGGATGGCAGCCATTCTGATTGGTGTGAAATGGTACCTCATTGTGGTTTTGATTTGCATTTCTCTGATAATGAGTGATGTTGAGCATCTTTTCATGTGTTTGTTAGCCATCTGTATGTCTTCTTTGGAGAAATGTCTATTTAGTTCTTTGGCCCACTTTTTGATTGGGTCTTTTATTTTTCTGGAATTGAGCTGCAGGAGTTGCCTGTATATTTTTGAGATTAATTCTTTGTCCATTGCTTCATTTGCTATTATTTTCTCCCATTCTGAAGGCTGTCTTTTCACCTTGCTTATAATTTCCTTTGTTGTGCAGAAGCTTTTAATTAGGTCCCATTTGTTTATTTTTGCTTTTATTTCCAATATTCTGGGAGGTGGGTCATAGAGGATCCTGCTGTGGTTTATGTCAGAGAGTGTTTTGCCTATGTTTTCCTCTAGGAGTTTTATAGTTTCTGGTCTTACGTTTAGATCTTTAATCCATTTTGAGTTTATTTTTGTGTATGGTGTTAGAAAGTGTTCTAGTTTCATTCTTTTACAAGTGATTGACCAGTTTTCCCAGCACCACTTGTTAAAGAGATTGTCTTTTCTCCATTGTATATTCTTGCCTCCTTTGTCAAAGATAAGGTGTCCATAGGTGTGTGGATTTATCTCTGGGCTTTCTATTTTGTTCCACTGATCTATATTTCTGTCTTTGTGCCAGTACCATACTGTCTTGATGACTGTGGCTTTGTAGTAGAGCCTGAAGTCAGGCAGGTTGATTCTTCCAGTTCCATTCTTTCTCAAGATTGCTTTGTCTATTCAAGGTTTTTTGTATTTCTATACAAATTGTGAAATTATTTGTTCTAGTTCTCTGAAAAATACCATTGGTAGCTGGATAGGGATTGCATTGAATCTATAGATTGCTTTGGGTAGTATACTCATTTTCACTATATTGATTCTTCTGATCCATGAACACGGTATATTTCTCCATCTGTTTGTGTACTCTTTGATTTCTTTCACCAGTGTTTTATAGTTTTCTATATATAGGTATTTTGTTTCTTTAGGTAGATATATTCTTAAGTATTTTATTCTTTTCATTGCAATAGTGAATGGAATTGTTTCCTTAATTTCTCTTTCTGTTTTCTCATTGTTACTGTATAGGAATGCAAGGGATTTCTGTGTGTTTGTTCTATATCCTGCAACTTTACTATATTCATTGATTAGCCCTAGTAATTTTCTGGTGGAGTCTTTAGGGTTTTCTATGTAGAGGATCATGTCATCTGCAAATAGTGAGAGTGTTACTTCTTCTTTTCCAATCTGGATTCCTTTTATTTCTTTTTCTGCTCTGATTGCTGTGGCTAAAACTTCCAAGTCTATGTTGATAGTAGTGGTGAGAGTGGGCACCCTTGTCTTGTTCGTGACTTTAGGGGAAATGCTTTCAATTTTTCACCATTGAGGATAATGTTTGCTGTGGGTTTGTCATATGTAGCTTTTATTATGTTGAGGTATGTTCCTTTTATTCCTGCTTTCTGGAGGGTTTTTATCATAAATGGATGTTGAATTTTGTCAAAGGTTTTCTCTGCATCTATTGATATTCATATGGTTTTTATTTTTCAATTTGTTACTGTGGTGTATTACATTGATTGATTTGTAGGTATTGAAGAATCCTTGCATCCCTGGGATAAAGCCCACTTGGTCATGATGTATGATCTTTTTAATATGTTGTTGGATTCTGTTTTCTAGAGTTTTGTTAAGGATTTTTGCATCTATGTTCATCAGTGATATTGGCCTGTAGTTTTCTTTTTTCGTGGGATCTTTGTCAGGTTTTGGTATTAGGATGATGGTGGCCTCATAGAATGAGTTTGAACGTTTACCTTCCTCTGCAGTTTTCTGGAAGAGTTTGAGTAGGATAGGTATTAGCTCTTCTCTAAATTTTTGGTAGAATTCACCTGTGAAGCCATCTGGTCCTGGACTTTTGTTTGTTGGAAGATTTCTGATTACAGTTTCAATTTCCATGCTTGTGATGGGTCTGTTAAGATTTTCTATTTCTTCCTGGTTCAGTTTTGGAAAGTTGTACTTTTCTAAGAATTTGTCCATTTCTTCCAAGTTGTCCATTTTATTTGTATATAGTTGCTGATAATAGTCTCTTATGATCCTTTGTATTTCTGTGTTGTCTGTTGTGATCTCTCCATTTTCATTTCTAATTTTGTTGATTTGATTTTTCTCCCTTTGTTTCTTGTTGAGTCTGGCTAATGGTTTGTCAATTTTATTTATCTTCTCAAAGAACCAGCTTTTTGGTTTTGTTGATTTTTGCTATGGTCTCTTATTTCTTTTGCATTTATTTCTGCCCTAATTTTTAAGATTTCTTTCCTTCTACTAACCCTGAGGTTCATAATTTCTTCCTTTTCAAGTTGCTTTAGGTGTAGAGTTAGGTTATTTATTTGACTTTTTCTTGTTTCTTGAGGTAAGCCTGTATTGCTATGAACCTTCCCCTTAGCACTGCTTTTACAGTGTCCCATAGGTTTTGGGTTGTTGTGTTTTCATTTTCATTCGTTTCTATGCATATTTTGATTTCTTTTTTGATTTCTTCTGTGATTTGTTGGTTATTCAGCAGCATGTTGTTCAGCCTCCATATGTTGGGATTTTTAATAGTTTTTCTCCTGTAATTGAGATCTAATCTTACTGCATTGTGGTCAGAAAAGACGGTTGGAATGATTTCTATTTTTTGGAATTTACCAAGGCTAGATTTATGGCCCAGGATGTGATCTATCCTGGAGAAGGTTCCATGTGCGCTTGAGAAAAAGGTGAAATTCATTTTTTTTTGGGGGGGTAAAATGTCCTATAGATATCAATTAGGTCTAGTTGGTCTATTGTATCATTTAAAGTTTGTGTTTCCTTGTTAATTTTCTGTTTAGTTGATCTATCCATAGGTGTATGTGGGGTATTAAAGTCTCCCACTATTACTGTGTTATTGTTAATTTCCCCTTTCATACTTGTTAGCATTTGTCTTACATATTGTGGTGCTCCTATGTTGGGTGCATATATATTTATAATTGTTATCTCTTCTTCTTGGATTGATCCTTTGATAATTATGTAGTGTCCATCTTTGTCTCTTGTCACAGCCTTTGTTTTAAAGTCTATTTTATCTGATATGAGTATTGCTACTCCTGCTTTCTTTTGGTCTCTATTTGCATGGAATATCCTTTTCCAGCCCTTCACTTTCAGTCTGTACGTGTCCCCTGTTTTGAGGTGGGTCTCTTGTAGACAACATACATAGGGGTCTTATTTTTGTATCCATTCAGTCAGTCTTTGTCTTTTGGTTGAGGCATTCAACCCATTTACATTTAAGGTAATTATTGATAAGTATGATCCTGTTGCCATTTACTTTATTGTTTTGGGTTCGAGTTTATACACCCTTTCTGTGTTTCCTGTCTAGAGAAGATCCTTTAGCATTTGTTGGAGAGTTGGTTTGGTGGTGCTGAGTTCTCTCAGCTTTTGCTTGTCTGTAAAGCTTTTGATTTCTCCTTCATTTTGGAATGAGATCCTTGCTGGGTACAGTAATCTGGGCTGTAGGTTATTTTCTTTCATCACTTTAAGTATGTCCTGCCATTCCCTTCTGGCCTGAAGAGTTTCTATTGAAAGATCAGCTGTTATCCTTATGGGAATTCCCTTGTGTGTTATTTGTTATTTTTCCCTTGCTGCTTTTAATGTTTGTTCTTTGTGTTTGATCTTTGTGAATTTGATTAATATTTTTCTTGGGGTGTTTCAGGAAGGCAAGGTCTTAACCGCTGGACTGCCAGGGAAATCCCTCCTATTGGAGAGACTTTATATTTTTTATATAAATGTTTACCTTAACTGCATTTTAGTTGGGGTACAATGAAAGTAATTTGTATAATGATTGTAGAATGTAATTTTCAGTTGCATTTTGACTAAATATTACTGGAATCATTATACTCAATTAGAAGTGGTTAAGCATCCACCATGCAGAACACTGACCACTGACAAGAGACAAATTTTAAAATTTTGCAATATTTTAGGGGCACTGCCACTGTGGAAGTAGTGATGGTGGTACCAGTGGTGATGATGGCCACGGTATTGATGGTCATGGGGCAGATGATGATGGTGGTGATAGTAACAGTCATTTTAGATCTCAGATTTATGGGAATGTCATCATTTGGGAAAAAAATGTTTACTTGAGACTAATTTGAAATGTATATAAAAAATCTTTTAATGTCAAGCTATAAATTTAGACAAGTAGATTAGAACTAGAAATAGATTGAAAGCAACCAACTCTATAGTTTAATGTCAAGCAGTTTACAAATTTTCTTGGAGAAGTGTGCTTCCATGAGTTTGGGAATATCGTTTTTTGCCTGCAACCCCAAGTGACAAGCCAGTGCACGAGAACATAAAAGGCGGAGTCTGTGTTTTTACGCTCAAAAAGATACCAGTTCTTTGGATTGTGATTTTCTTGCATACCTTTAAAAAAAAAAATCAGGTTTTACCAAAGGGCACTTTTGAGAACTCGATGTAATGATGTTAGTTAGGACTGTCTTCGGGGCCTGGCGCATCTCAGGCCTTTGCACTGATTTTGGGTTCTTTCTGCGCCCTTGAGAGAGAGAGTCACAGCACCAATTCATTGGCTATGTGCACGTTGAGTTAAAAAAGTCAATAAAATTGCAAGAGAGCAGCTAGGTGCTTTAAGTACATTTTAAACTCCTGACCCAGAGAAGCTACATCTGAGGGTGCTGCCTTGCACAGGTTTTGTGGACTGGGTTTGGTCCTCTGGTTTTGAAGCTCAACCTTTGCAATCTTAAGCTTCCTAATTTACCTGCTCACCAAGAACTCCACCACAAAACATATTAAGCTACCTTTTCAGTGACACCTTTCCTTTGTCCTTAGTTTCATTTGCCTCAGATGCACCCTGTTCATGGTATTTCCCAGGCTTCTGAACATTTAGTGGAAGCATCTCAGAACATCACTTCTTTGGCCTTCATCTGGACATTCGCAGGATTTCCCTGGTGGCTCAGATGGTAAAGCATCTATCTACAATGTGGGAGACTGGGTTTGAGCCCTGGGTTGGGAAGATCCCCTGGAGAAGGAAATGGCAATCCACTCCAGTACTATTGCCTGGAAAATCCCATGGACAGAGGAGCCTGGCAGGCTGTAGTCTATGGGGTCGCAAAGAGTCAGACACAACTGAGCGACTTCACTTCACTTCACTTCACTTCACTTCACTTGGACGTTCGCAAATGGTGACCACGCTGGACCACAAACAGAAGTGCCTAGAATAAACATGGATGAAGGAGCATACTTTCATAAATCTTTTTTCGAGGTGTAATTATTGTCAAGGAGCTTTATGTGGATGTTTCCAGATCAAAAGTTGTGTGGACTGAATCCAACCCAGAGGACCCTTTTGTTGGTTTATGTGGTGTTACAGATATTTTTTTTAATTGAAAGTGTTAGTCGCTAAGTCTTGTCTGACACTTTGAACTGTAGCCCACCAGGCTCCTCTGTCCATGGGATTCTCCAGGAAAGAATACTAGAGCAGGTTGCCATGCCCTTCTCTTGGGGATCTTCCTGACCCAGGGATTGAACCTGTGTCTCCTGCATGGCAAGCGGATTCTTTACCACTGAGCCACGAGGGAAGCCCTTCCCTCATCTGTGTTCTCTACCGAAGCCAGGCTGGACCTGTATTGTGACTCTCACCAAGGACAACCAGAGCACCTCTCAGCCTTGACAGTGAGAGCTTGAAGTGTTTTTTAGACTGGTTTGAAGCCCCCATTAAGCCCCCTCAGCACCTCTGTTCAGACGTTAAGCAGACAACTAAGTATAACTGTCATGGCCACATTTTCCTCTTGGGGATTGCTATTCCTCATCTGCTTTGAAGAGCTCTGCATTCATTGGCTTCGTTTATCACATAATGATTTTATTTTCTTATTTTGCCAATGATCATAGTTAATGTTTCTGCCTAATTAGAAACCGAGTCACAGTCTCCACTGCCTATTTACATGGATCTTTTAGAAGATCCTCTGAGCGACAGCATATTAAGTTGAACTCTTTTGCTAGCCCTGAAAAGAATGACTTGAATAATAAGGCTGGTCCAGGAAGCCAGTTTTGGGGCATGGCAGCCCTCAGCTTGAACATCCATTGTCTTAGCCCGTTAGGGCTGCTGTTACAAGATACTGCAGTCGGGGTGGGTCATAAACAACAGAAATTTTACTTCTTACAGTCCTAGAGGCTGAGGAATCCAGGGGTCAAGTGTCTGGTGAGAGCCTGGATGGCTGTCTTTTTGCTGTAACCTCACCCAGTAGAAGGGGCGAAGGAACCTTCTCCTAGTTCTTTTATAAAGACCCTAATCCATGACCTCATCATGTCCCAAAGGCCCTGCTCCCCAATACCATCACCTTCGGGTTAGGATTTCAGCATAGAGATCTGGGTGGACACAGACAGGAGCAGCCATCTGGGGTTGGGTGAACCGTTTGCTTCTGAGCTCAGATCAGAGATTATCTGTACCCTCTTTAAAGAGAGAACTGTGTGACATTTCCACTTTTCTTGGACTGTGCTTCCACTCCTCAAGTGGAGTGGCAAGTGCCTGCGTGCGTGCTCAGTCGCTTCATTCGTGTCTCTTTGTCGCCCTATGGACCGTAGCCCTCCAGGCTCCTCTGTCCATGGGATTCTCCAGGCAAGAATACTGGAGTGGGTTGTCATTTCCTCTTCCAGGAAATCTTCGCAACTCCGGAATCAAACCTGCGTCTCTTTATGTCTCCTGCATTGGCAGGCAAGTTCTTGACCACTAGCACCACCTGGGAAGCTGGTGGCAAGTAGAGTAAGCTATTAATTTTTTTTTTCAGTTAATATATTTTTGGCCGTGCTGAGTCTTCATTGCTGCATGGGCTTTCTCTAGTTGCGGCGAGCGGGGGCTGCTAGAGAACTAGCAATGCAACTAGGGCTGTTCCCTAGTTGCAAGCCGTGTGGGCTTCTCCTTGTGGTGTCTTCTTTTTGCAGAGGAAGGGCTCCAGGCGGGCACAGGCTCCAGTAGTCGCTGCACATGGGCTCAGCAGTTGCAGCTTGTAAACTCTAGAGCACAGGGTCAATAGTTGTGGCCCACGGGCGTAGTTGCTTCGCAGGATGTGGGATCTTCCCCAAACAGGGATTGAACCCATGTCTCTTGCATTGGCAGGTGGATTCTTTACCCATGAGCCACCAAAAAACCCCCAGAGTAAGCTATTATAAAGATGTGGTAGTCAACAGCAGCTATGTCTCATGGGAGAAACCAGACAGCAATGGGATTGAGGTTGCATTAACTTGTCAAGAGGGCAGAATTGAAAGCCTCCAAGGTCAGCTCTCTTCTCCACACCTCTCTTTCCCAGATATTCAAAGGTTTTAGTATGATGTTCTTAAGAGATAGCCCCAGATTCCTCAGCAGGATGCCTGGTCCAGAGACCTGCTCTGTCTAACCAGTGCCAGCACCGACAGGAGCAGCTGCTCACCCCCTGTGTACTCCCTGTGGGCCAGGCATGGTGCCGAGTGCCGATAGCCCCATCTTACAGATGAAGAAACTGAGGCTTGAGGATACTCAATAGCTGCCCAAGGTCACACATCTATTAGGTGGCAGAGCCAGTGCACCTAGTCATTTCTGGGTACTTTTCGTTGTTCAATCTGACTCTTTGTGATCCCATGGACTACAGCATACCAGGCTCCCCTGACCTCCACTATCTCCCGGAGTTTGCTCAAATTCGTGTCCACTGAATTGGGAATGCTGTCTAACCATCTCTGGCTCTGCTGCCCCATTCTCCTTTTGTCTTTAATCCTTCCGAGCATCAGGGTCTTTTCCAATGAGTCAGTTCTTTCCATCAGGTGGCCAAAGTATTAGAGCTTCAGCATCAGTCCTTCCATTGAATATTCAGGGTTGATTTCCTTTAAGATTGACCGATTTGATATCCTTGCAGTCCAAGGAGGTATTAGATGGTCATTTTATAACTAAAAAAAAAAAAGAAGAAGAAGAAAAAGAGATGTTAATGTTAAACAAAGCAAAACAGGATACGTAATGAAAGATGAATCATTTAGATGGCGACCCTGGATGAAGCATGCCCTCCTCCCTCTGAGAGGCTCCTCTGTCCATCACAAGACGTCCATGTGAGCCAGAGTCTGAGAACACATTCAAGGAATACATGCACTTTCCATTCCTTAACTCTTGGGATTTTTTCTGGTTGACCCAGCAAATTAAATTGCTTGCATTTCAAAAGAGAATAGTTTTTTTTTCCATTTCTTTAAGCATCAGCATGTTATTCCAATGTTAGCTTCTAGCCAACTCTGAATTTCAACAATATTATCCACTTTTGCAAAAAAAAAAAAAAAAAAGAATGTTAGAACTTCAAACTTGTAGAAAGCAGTTTGAGGATCTTTCCTTATCTGTTTGTTATTTTACTCTTATTAATTTATTATTTTTCTTATTGACTATATTTTTTTCTAGGGAAGAATCAGATTTTCTTGATTCTTTTTTCTTGAATATTTCTTGAATATATTTCTTTTTGTTGAATATATTTCTTGAATATTTCTTGAAAATTTTTCTTTTTTAGAAATTTCTAGCTAGAGGAGCAATTTTAAAATAAATTGCCATATACATTAAGTTTCTCATCAAAGAAATGAGGAGGTGATAAAGGGACGATACCTAACATATTCTTAATAGCTGGAGATAAACTAATTGTAGACATATTTTAGAACCATAAATGTATGGAATTGCATGATTTAAAGAACAGGAAAATTCACAACGGTTGACTTAAAATGCATGTGGCGTAATGATACTAAGACATGAGGAAAGAAGCCAAGTATGGAATGAAATTGGAAGAGAAACCTTCTCAAATTTAAGTTTTGGCAGGAGGAGGGGGGCCTTTGTGTGCCAGATTTTCACTGAGAGCTAATTATATTGATCACATTGTGAATTGCATAGAAAGGAATTTGTTGCTTCTGGTACCTTAGATATACAGGTGACTGAACTTTTTTTTTTTTTTAAGTATAAGCATTCCTTTTGATAAAGATTACCTCATTAGAATGTAGTCAACAGAACCTTTAAAGCTATGCTCTTTGAATGGTATCAAGAAGAATGAGGAATTATAAATATTTTTTTAGGAAAATAATATTAAAACAGAAAGGATAGGCCATAATCAGTGATGCCAATAAATTGAATGAATTTCCTGGCTTTTATTTTTGTAGTTGTCTGTAATTTCACTTAAAATACACTAGTGTGTCTAACACAAGCTGGTGTGGCTTCAAACAAGGAAGGCCATGGCTGCAGAGATATCCCTTATTTCATTGCTAGAGGGTGCTCTTGTAAAGAAAATCTCATCGCACAAGCGCTGCTGAGAATCTTGCCCAACCTGGTGATGTCAGCGTCACCATGGAGATCTCATTCCAGTGAGGGGAAGTGGATTCCACAGTCCTGCTTTGGAAATGTGTAAATAGCAGATGCTTTTATTGCCTTTGTTTGAATCCTTGCCCTTGCAGAGCAATTCAAACCGGAAGCTCAGAGGAGAGGAAGTCCATATTTTCTTCATTTTTTTTTTTTCCCTTCCACAAGCTTGGTCCCCTGTGATGAGAGTGCATGATGGCAAGTTAATGGGAAAGATATAATTTCAGATTTCACGTAAAGAATGTCAGAAACTGAATATGTTTTCCTTGAGTCAAAGAAATAATTCCAACTTGCTTTAATAATTTTATTAGGTAACTTTTCATTGTACACTATAGGATAACTAAGTGGTTTTATCAGCTGTAATTTATAATACGTGAATGCAAGGGTATATGTTTCTATGCATTTGAATAGTCTTGTTTTCCTGAAACTTGGCAGGTAAAAGCCTGCCTTTGAATTCTGACTGACCTAGTTTCCAGTTCCTATTGATCTTCTGTTTAATCTGGCTAAGTTTTTCTAAATCTGTAAAGTATGGATACTGTGGGTGTGGTCAGTTGCTCAGTCGTGTCCAACTCTGTGGTCCCATGGACTGTAGCCCGCCAGGCTCCTCTGTCCATGGGATTTCCCAGGCAAGAATACTGGAGTGGGTTGCCACTTCCTACTCCAGGGGCTCTTCCCAACCCAGAGATCTAACCCAAGTCTCTTGTGTCTCCTGCATTAGCAGGCAGGTTCTTTACCACGAGAGCCACCTGGGAAGCCCGGGAGGGATATTAATAGCATCTAAACTGTTAGCTGCTCAGTCGTGTCCGACTCTTTGCAGCCTCATGAACGGTAGCCCGCCAGGCTCCTCTGTTCAGGGGATTTCCCAAGCAAGAATACTGGAGTGGGTTGCCATTTCTTTCTCCAAATAGCATCTAACTATTGTCTCATAGTCTGTCTCCATAGCTGAGGGGCTTAAATGTAATAATGTATATTGAATATTAAGTGTAATAATGTATATAGAAAGGTTCTTGTTGCTCTGTCTCACACACACACACACATCTTTTATTATATCTTCATCACATAACTACTATGGTAAAACATAGAACCATTAGAGAAACTGATAAGAGAATTTAGGTAACTGGTCCAAGTCTACAGTCAAGTCAAAGTCACTCAGTCGTGTCCAACTCTCGAGTCCCCATGGACTGCAGCCCACAAGGTTCCTCTGTCCATGGGATTCTCCAGGCAAGGAATACTGGAGTGGGTTGCCATTTCCTTCTATCTGTGCCCAGAATCTACGTATCATGACCTGCATTCAAAGGCTTTTTCCAGCATATCTGGCAATTACAATCATCCATCTTTTTTGAGATATGGATATGGTATTATGCTAATCATCCCCAGGGATAAACTCAGATGCAATAAAGTGTTTTAATTTGGGATTGGATTTTCCACCTGATGTGAAGAGCTGACTCATGGGGTCAGACTCTGATGCTGGGAAAGATTGAGGGCAGGAGGAGAAGGGGGCAACAGAGGATGAGATGGTTGGATGGCATCACGGACTCAATGGACATGGTCGATTTTGAGTGAACTCCAGGAGATAGAGAAGGACAGGGAAGCCTGGTGTGCTACAATCCGTGGGATCGCAAAGAGTCAGACACAACTTAGCAACCGAACAACATATATTCTTATAATAACCAAAGCATTAGGTAAGAACTGAAAATTGATTGATGGCACCTTGTGCCATAAACTGATTACCTCCTTTGTGAATTGCATACAATATGCATATGATGCCTTTTCTAATAGAGGGGTATTTTGACAAAGGACACTTTTCTCAGAGGAATACACATCTCCGGCTCCCACAGAACTAAAATTTGGCCCCAAGATTCCCTGATTAAGACAGTGGTTCACAGAACTATATATTCATGTGGTCGCAGGTGAGCATATTTGCAGGTGACTTTCACAGCATCATTTCAGTGGAAACCTGGGGCGTGAACCCAACTTGTTGTGAGCATCTGCAGCCGGCTTTGTATCAGCTCCCTGATGCTAATTCAAAGTGTGCTTCGTGGGACTTCCCTGACAGTCCAGTGGCTAAGACTCCGGGCTCCCAAGATCCCACCTGGCCCAACTAAAAAGATCCTGCGTGCCACAGCTACAGATCCCACCTGTCGCAACGAAGACCTTAAGTAAATATATATTTTTAAAAGTGTGCTTTGCCCCAAAACGATTGACGCATAGGACCCCCTAGACCCAAAGTGAGAAGGGGCACCCATATGCTACCTTTGACCCAAATCTACTTTTACAATAGAAGCCTGTTGTGCCCGGGAGCTATCTGTTGCATTTTAAAATTTTATTTATTTGTTTATATTAGCTATGCATTTGATTTGTGCTTATTTGGAAGGAAAACTGTATTTGGGCTAATAAAAATAGCTAAAATGTATTGAGGGTTTATCCTCTTCTGAGTCACAGTCAAATTCTTAAACAACCAAAACAATAAATGGAGGCATGAAGAGATGAACGTCTGAGGGGTGGAGCTGAGTTAACACAGAACCCTGGGCTTTTACGACCGGGCTGCAGAATTGCACTCAGGGAGGCACCATCTCTGCCCGGAGTTTAGGATCTTTAGAAACAGGGGTTTCCTGACTTGCTCGGGTCAGTGGTCATGGCAGGGCAGGAGCCACACCCCAGCCACCTGCCTCCAGACCTGTGACAAACTGCTGGAAGACGCTGCAGGTTCCTCTCTGCTGAATTTCTGATTCACTGCAGTGTGTTAGGAATTCCTTGGAGTGCCAGTCTGTTCTAAGCGTGGAAATGAAGAGGTGAATGCTGAAGGCAGTCCTATCCTCAAGGCCTCGCACAGTGGTGCCCAGAGAACACTTATGGGGTGATGACTAGGGGTTCAGAGCAGGGGTGAGTCACTTTGGGTTGGAGTGTAGAGAGAAGGTAAGGCTTAGATCTTCAACAGAGGCTTGAGTCATAGAAGGGGTTTGAGTAGTCAAAGAGTTAGTAGAAGGGGATACCTAATGGGGAAAAAAATTGTTCCAAAGCCACACACACATAAGATAGATGAAGTCCTTTCCAAGGAGAATAAGTAAAGCAGATAAATTGGAACATGTTTCCTGTTAGAGCATAGTACTTTAATTAATCCATCCATCTATCCATCCAACCATTCATCTATCCATCCATCCGTCCACCCACCTGTTGTCCATCCATCCCTCCATCCATCCATATCAACACTTATTGAGTATCAGGCAGCATCTCATGGCTGAAGCTACCATGAACTTGAAAGCTGGGTTCAGAGCAGATTTTGAGGATTCTGGAATGCCATGCTTAAAGATGAACTTCAATGTGATGATAAGTCATAGGTGTTTGTGTGAGCCATGGAGAGAGAGACTGAAAGTTTAGTAAGAAGAAGGAGATTAAGAGAATTAAGTAGGATCAGTGGGAGAGAAAGGAGGTGGGAGTGAGCAAAACCATGGTCTACAGGTAGGAGGCTAAGCTGTAGACTGAGGTGGTGATGGGGGTGCTGAGGAGGGGCAAGGAAGGCCTGGGTTTGGGAGACGGTGCTGAGGCAGCATCTGTGGCCATGGAGATCACGGAGATAGATGAGCACTGACTGTACCACCTCTTCTGGAGGCAGGAGTGATGGTGAACAGGGACAGGCTGGACTTTCTTTTCTCAAATGTCATCTCTCTGCCTTTGCATCTTTCTTGGACCCAGTCTTGATGGATGCTTCCAATACCTGATACCTGTTGACCAGAGATTTCACAGAAGAGAAGGTCAACTGTCACTGTCTCTTTCTAGCAAGGAATGTTGTTGTTGTTTTAATCCATAAATGGAACTTGTTTCTCAAAGTTGATTACCACACTGACTTTTGAGAACCTCAGACTTAAGAAGGAATAACATTGCATAGATGTATCAAATCAGATCATTACACAGGGTATTGGTTTTACATGTCTCTATCTTTTCTAATCTGTTGATGTCAGAAAATACTATAATGCCTAAAGGAAAAATCTCCAAGTATATTGGCCTAGAAAAAAGGGTTATAAATCTTCCTCTGTTATCCTCTATTGTTAGATGGGATAGAATACATTTGTAGCTACCTCCAGCTTAATGATCTAGAGTGAGAGCACAGACAATCAAAGTGCATCAGTTCAGTTCAGTCGCTCAGTCGTGTCCGACTCTTTGCGACCCCATGAATCACAGCACGCCAGGCCTCCCTGTCCATCACCATCTCCCAGAGTTCACTCAAACTCATGTCCATCGAGTCAGTGATGCCATCCAGCCATCTCATCCTCTGTCGACCCCTTTTCCTCCTGCCCCCAATCCTTCCCAGCATCAGACTCTTTTCCAATAAGTCAACTCTTCACATGAGGTGGCCAAAGTACTGGAGTTTCAGCTTTAGCATCATTCCTTCCAAAGAACACCAGGGCTGATCTCCTTTAGAATGGATTGGTTGGATCTCCTTGCAGTCCAAGGGACTCTCAAGAATCTTCTCCAACACCACAGTTCAAAAGCATCAATTCTTCAGCGCTCAGCTTTCTTCACAGTCCAATTCTCACATCCATACATGACCACTGGAAAAACCGTAGCCTTGACTAGACGGACCTTTGTTGGCAAAGTAATGTCTCTGCTTTTCAATATGCTATCTAGGTTGGTCATAACTTTTCTTCCAAGGAGTAAGCGTCTTTTAATTTGATGGCTGCAGTCACCATCTGCAGTGATTTGGGAGCCCAAAAAATAAAGTCTGACACTGTTTCCCCATCTATTTCCCATGAAGTGATGGGACCAGATGCCATGATCTTCGTTTTCTGAATGTTGAGCTTTAAGCCAACTTTTTCACTCTCCAATTTCACTTTCATCAAAAGGTTTTTTAGTTCCTCTTCACTTTCTGCCATAAGGGTGGTGTCATCTGCATATCTGAGGTTATTGATATTTCTCCTCGCAATCTTGATTCCAGCTTGTGCTTCTTCCAGTCCAGCGTTTCTCATGATGTACTCTGCATAGAAGTTAAATAAGCAGGGTGACAATATACAGCCTTGACGTACTCCTTTTCCTATTTGGAACCAGTCTGTTGTTCCATGTCCAGTTCTAACTGTTGCTTCCTGGCCTGCATACAGGTTTCTCAAGAGGCAGATCAGGTGGCCTGGTATTCCCATCTCTTTCAGAATTTTCCAAGTTTATTGTGATCCACACAGTCAAAGGCTTTGGCATAGTCAGTAAAGCAGAAATAGATGTTTTTCTGGACCTCTCTTGCTTTTTCCATGATCCAGCAGATGTTGGCAATTTGATCTCTGGTTCCTCTGCCTTTTCTAAAACCAGCTTGAACATCAGGAAGTTCACGGTTCAATATTGCTGAAGCCTGGCTTGGAGAATTTTGAGCATTACTTTACTAGCGTGTGAGATGAGTACAATTGTGCATTAGTTTGAGCATTCTTTGGCATCGCCTTTCTTTGGGATTGGAATGAAAACTGACTTTTTCCAGTCCTGTGGCCACTGCTGAGTTTTCCAAATTTGCTGGCATATTGAGTGCAGCACTTTCACAGCATCATCTTTCAGGATTTGGAATAGCTCAACTGGAATTCCATCACCTCCACTAGCTTTGTTCGTAGTGATGCTTTCTAAGGCCCACTTGACTTCACATTCCAGGATGTCTGGCTCTAGGTGAGTGATCACACCATCATGATTATCTGGGTCGTGAAGATCTTTTTTGTACAGTTCTTCTGTGTATTCTTGCCACCTCTTCTTAATCTCTTCTGCTTCTGTTAGGTCCATACCATTTCTGTCCTTTATCGAGCCCATCTTTGCATGAAATGTTCCCTTGGTAGCTCTAGTTTTCTTGAAGAGAGTCTTTCCCAGTCTGTTGTTTTCCTCTATTTCTTTGCATTGATTGCTGAGGAAGGCTTTCGTATCTCTTCTTGCTATTCTTTGGAACTCTGCATTCAGATGCTTATATCTTTCCTTTTCTCCTTTGCTTTTCACTTCTCTTCTTTTCACAGCTATTTGTAAGGCCTCCCCAGACAGCCATTTTGCTTTTTTGCATTTCGTTTCCACGGGGATGGTCTTGATCCCTGTCTCCTGTACATAGATTATCCTAAATCCATCTTTATTGTAACCTTGTGTTTAAGCCTCCTTTGCTATCAACTTTTTTACCAAGGCTTCTAACAGGGAGTAGTTTTCTAAGTTTGAACTTGATCTACTGACCCTACCCACCTTCTCTGGGTGGGAGTTTTGTAAGCAGGGAAATGGATAAATGATGCCAGAGCAGAGAGCATAGAGAACATCACAGTTTCTGACAGTTGAACAAATTCTTTGATTTCACTCACTGAAGATTGAGAGGTAAATGGATACATGTTGCTTGGCATTGAAAGGACTTCTCCCTGCCTTCTTTGTGTGTGTGTGCTGAGTGATGACAGTTACTTTTCTGTAGCCATCACTGTGTTCCTTTTATGTTCTTGGAGTCCTGGAGTTGGAAACGACATTGAAAGTTCATCATGTTTCAGTTCCCACTTGGAACAGAATTCTACCTAAACCATCCAGCTTGTGTCGTTGTCGCTCTCTTCTCTGAGTCTCCGGCTAGGAGGATGGTCATCTGGATATGATGGATGGGAGTTGGCTGGCAACCTGCTTATAACATGGTATAGTTTTGATAGTTATTTGTTCACTTATCAGTGGCATAAAGTAGCCACCGGTAGATAGAGGTGATCTGGTTGGCCAACTGATGTTCTCAAATGTAAATGATGGCAATATGTGGAAAGAAAGGGCATTTTTTTTTCCTTTTGGAAAACAGTATTTTTCAACCATTGGAGCTTTGTCATCATAATATTTGGCACAGAGCCTGGCACAGAGTAGGTCCAGCTTAAATGTTTGAATGAATTTAAAATTCTCTTCACTTAACAGCCGTCAGCATAGTACCAAAGGGAACCCATCCAGTAAGAGAGCATACCGTGCTGGTGAGGAGAGTTCCAGAATCAAGTCAGTCTGGGAAAGACTGTATTTTTGTATCTCCTCTTTGGAGTTGCAGTGTACTTACACATTTGGATCTTCCCTGTGGCTCAGACGGTAAAGCATCTGCCTACAAATGCGGGAGACCTGGGTTCAATCCCTGAGTCGGGAAGATATCCTGGAGAAGGAAATGGCAACCCACTCCAGTATTCTTGCCTGGAAAATCCCATGGACGGAGGAGCCTGGTTAGGCTACAGTCCATGGGGTCGCAAAGAGTTGGACACGACTGAGCGACTTTACTCACTCACTCACTAGCACGTTAAGGGTCTTGAGAAGATCAGAAAGAAACAAACCCAGGTGGCACTAGTGGTAAGTCACCTGCCAGTGCAGGAGACGTAAGAGACGTGGGTTCCATCCTCGGGTCGAGAAGAACCCCTGGAAAAGGGAATGAAAACCCACTCCAGTATTCTTGCCTGGAGAATCCCATGGACAGAGGAGCCTGGCAGGCTATACAGTCCATGGGGTCGCAAAGAGTCAAACATGACTGAAGTGACACAGCACGAAATAAAGAAATCTGTTTATATTGGAGAAGTATTTTCCAAATCTCTTTGGCCATAGGACCCTTTGGGGCACAAATTCTATTAATCATTCTCACTTTAGGAAGTACTGCTTTTTAGGGTTAATTGTTCACATTTTTGCCTGAATAAGACATGGTTTTCCATTCTTACTCATTTTTATATGCCTGTGTGCTGTATGCTAATGCACAGATAGTCGGCACAGTGTGGACCTGCGCGAGTAAAATGACAGCGGCCTGGGCGGGGTTGGTTGTGACGACTCCCGCGATGGTCAGGACAGCTGGGGTCGTGGTGCTGGGGTGCTATGTCATGAAGATACAAATGAAGAGAGTCATGGTTGGAATCTGACAGAAAGGAATGGAACAGAGAGCGGGTTCTCAGGTCAGAAGGCCTGTTATTAACCCAAGTAGACGATCAAAGCTTCTGAGTGGTGAAGACCTTCTGTTCATCTTTCTGGATGGTTACAGTGTCCCTCTTAAGTCACCTGTGTTTTCAAGCTTTTGGAGACAGAATAAGCACTGACCACCATGAATGTCCCTCACTCACACTTAACGCTTACTATCAAACTGTGAGAGAAGTATCCTCCTGAAGACCTCAGCCGAGTGGTTTATTTGTGGGGATTTTTTTGTTGTTGTTGTTTAATTTTTATAGGAGCACAGCTGCTTTACAGTGCTGTGTTAGTTTCCGCTGTACAGCGAAGTGAATCAGCTATGTGTGTTTGTGTGCGTCTCTTTGCGACCCCCGTGGACTGTAGCCCTCCAGGCTCCTCTGTCCATGGAATTTTCCTGGCCAAAATCCTGGAGTAGGCTGCCATTTCCTTCTCCAGAATCAGCTATATGTATGTCTATTCCCCACCCCCCGCCTTTTCAAAAGACTACCGTTCCATTTAGGTCACCACAGAGCACCGAGTAGAGCTCCCTGTGCTATGCAGTAGGTTCTCATTAGTTATCTACTTTATATGTACTAACAATAGTGTATATATGTCAATCTCAATCTCCTAATTCACCTCCCTTCCCCATTTGGCATCCATATGTTTGTTCTTTACATCTGTATCTCTGTTTCTGCTTTGCAAATAGGTTCATCCGTACCATTTTTCTAGACTCCACATGTATGTGTTAATATATGGTATTTGTTTTTCTCTTTCTGACTTCACTCTGTCCAAGTAGTTGTTTGGGAATGAGGGATTGTCGGAGAAAAACTATCTGATGCCTCCACAGCATTGCATCTGGGGCTCTGAACGACGCTATCCTTCCCCACCTTACTTCTGTAAGTGCTCAAGCATCTTTGACTTGTCAGGGTCACGTTACGGGAACTGACAAGGAGCAGAACCCCAGAACCCCAGTGGTGCTCTGCGGATGAAGTACCAGTACGTAAGGGAAGGGGTTCACAGGAAACATAGACCAAAAACATCTCCCACATCAGACACAGGAAGGCTTGTCTCTAATCCTCAAATAGCCAAGGGAAAATGCAATAAATAAATACAAAAGTCTATTTCACGCAGCTCTGAATGGTGCCTTCAAGTGACCACTTTACCATCTGCTCCAAGTGGTAAAAAAAAAAATTGAAAATAGATAGAAATCAGAAGCATTTCCGGTGCCTTCTACTGGCATTATACATACTGTGAACAACAACAGCAAAAATATTACACTGCACATCCACATATTGAGAGAGAGAGCAGTAAGCTCGGGATTATTCATCTGGACTACATTTACTTGAAAAGCGGCATTTAGCTTTCAAAGTTCATGTTGGAGAAGAAGTTGAATAAAATATCAAAAGGTTGTTTTAAAACTTTCCCTTTATGTGACCACAAGCTAGGGAACCATGGGAGTGTTAAAGTTCAGCTTAGCTTGAGATGAGGGATACAGTTGCTTCGTCTCTGTAGCTAAATCTCCGAAATAACTGACTTTTTCTATTATTCCTTCTATGAAGGGTACCATTTTTGTTTTAGATAGAGGTAGAAGCGATCTTCGGCTTCCCAGGTGGCTCAGTGGTAAAAGAAGTCTCCTGCCAATGCAGAAGACACAGATTTGATCCCTGGGTCAGAACGATCCCCTGGAGGAGGAAATGGCAATCCACCCCAGTATTCTTGCCTGGAGAACCCCATGGACAGAGGAGCCTGGCAGGCTACAGCCCATGGGGTCACAAAGAGTCGGGCACGACTTAGCACAGCCCAGACGTGGTCTAAAGGAGATTGTTCTATTCCTGTTAGGGTACAAATATTTTTCTCTAGTTGTTGCCCCAGCAACCATCATCATGTAACTATGGCATCAGTTACTAGAAAACACTTTTGTTGCTAAAACCATAAGCTGACTTTTACTGCTCTCCAGGACGGTTACAGTCAGAGGAGTGAAGGAGCGCTCCTTTTCTACAAGTTGCTGCATCCAGTCTGTTGTGAAAATAAAGGGCTCTTACCTCCTAGCCTATTGATATGTCAAGTCATAAATGTGACAGTTACCGGTTCTATGTACTTTTTCCCGCCTTCCTGCACCACTGAAACGGAACATGTTTCTTACTAGTAACAGATGCTGAAAAACCTCCCTTTGAAATTCCTCCGGAGGAGCGGCCCTGTTGATTCCATTAGCTGGGAAGTGGCTGTATGCAGATGTCCACTGGCGGGATGCTTTGCTGTAATTGCTGTTCTGCTGACCCCTTGCTGAGTGCCACGCTTTTCTCTTGTAGGTGATGTGCCTTCAGGACTTTTTTGGTGACGATGACATTTTTATTGCATGTGGACCGGAGAAGTTCCGTTACCAGGATGATTTCTTGCTAGATGAAAGTGGTAAGGAAACAAAAAAAAAAAGTTCAAAACCAGGGGAAATTTGAGGCAGCTTTCGAAAATGAGCTGCACTCGGGCCAAGATTATGTCAACTCGAAAGCTACCAAATCAGTTTCAGATCCTCAGCCAACATGGCTTTTCCATATCTCGAATTTCTTTGATTTTTTTCTAATATAGAAAACAGATGAAATGATCATTGGAAAGGTTAAATCATTTAGAAGAGTAAATTACCAGTGGCTAATTTATAACCATTTTGTTAACTACATGGTGTTCTATAGAAAAATCATGGTGCCGATGTCTACATTTTTAATTACATATTTATATCAAAACTCATAGTTGAAAGATGTGTTATTGTGAAGTTATTGAGCATGTGTCTAGACTCAGCTTTCACATGGCCTCCTTTCTCTTGTAGGTCCTGAGAAAGATGGTCTTGTGTCCTTTTCCTTTAAATACGTCAGAATTTGTGTGTCATTAGGATCTGTGAAGGATCAGAAAAGAGCATCCTTCAGTTGAAAATGAAATGTGATTTTTTTTTCCAATTGATAGAGAAGGAACCATTGATAAAGAGGGAAAGATACATCTTAGGAAATGCATGTGAAAGGTTGTAACTTCAAGAATGATGTTTTCTGATACCATAAATCATCTCAGAATCTTAACAGCATCACAGGGAAGACAGTTGCCCTGAACAGAGAGACCTTTCCTAAGTCATATGACTTCTGATTTAATTAG
Organism: Bos mutus; assembly: GCF_027580195.1. Taxonomy (NCBI): domain Eukaryota; kingdom Metazoa; phylum Chordata; class Mammalia; order Artiodactyla; family Bovidae; genus Bos; species Bos mutus. The sequence goes on from NC_091628.1 coordinate 25,415,258, forward strand.
GAACATAGTACATATTTATTGTTAATTCAAATTGTTGCTTCTTGGAAGTACTTTTTGAAGTGATAATGAATTTCTTGCTTAGATAAATGCAGATAAATTAATGAGCTTTTGACCAAGTGGGTGGGAAATACTGGAGCTCCAAATATGGCTGATGTACGTTCACATAGAATGTCTATATTATATGCATATCAGGTACATGCATTTAAACACACTAGTTATTTCATCATTTTAAAATGACTTCAGGTGTATAGGGAGGGATAAGAATAAGAGAGGTTGCCCCTTTTTCGTTAAAACTTTAAATGCCTAATAAAAGTTTTTGTAGCTCTATTACTTAAGAGGTTTAAGTTATTGATGTTTTGGTTGAAAAGGCTGGAAGAGTGGTTTGGCACCTCTTTCCCTCTAAATAAGTTTTCTCTAAATACTTAGCGTCTTTATCTCTGATAGACTCTCCTTGGAGACAAAAATTGATGCAAATCTATCACTCATGTAAAGTCCAGGGGCAGGCTCTCCCAGCCCACCCCTTTTTCAAATGAGACAGCTTAGCTGTTGTGCAAAAGAAGTGAAGGTTAGAAGTCAGGCAGAAGAGCCAACAGCACAGCTTTGAAAAGAATAAACTGCCTTGATTTCCAATTTAAAGAAAATAGCTGTTTCTGATGGGACGGACGGAGAGACCAGATGCGTTCTGAAATGAAAGTTTGAGTCTGCTGCTTTGATAACAGAAAAGCAGCCTGTCAGACTTGAACTGGAATCCAGCTCGGTTTCAAATCAGCAGAGCTGGCCTGGGCTTCTGCCGCCCTCCATGTCCCCCTCGGGGCTTCTCCCTCACCTTGCCTCTCTTGGCGTGGCCTTGGGGCTGGGCTTTCGCCCTTGACAGTGTCCTCTCAACCCAGGTGGCTTCAGCCTACTCGTGTTCATCCGCTGTGATGGGCAGGCCGGCTTTCTGAAACGAAGAACAGCAAAATCCCCGTGATTTCCCTGTAGAAACCTTTCTCATGGATAAGAATGCATATATATACACGCACACTCATGCACACGCATGCATGCACACGCAGGAGTCAGGGGATGTTGCCCATGATGTGTGGCTTGGCCCCGTGATGGACTGCTTCAGACTAAAACTTTAGTGACAAAGGGAGAACTGCACATCTTTCCTGGGATGAATATACCCCGAGCGTTTCTTGGTGTGAAGTACATCTGCTGAGTAACCGTGTACTCCCCCATATCCTCCGGGAAGCACGTGGCTTGGGGGTAGGGGTAGAGATGAAGTCTAAATTGAGATTTTTTTTTTTACTTCCTGGCATGAACCTACCCCAAGACTAAATTCACACGTTGACAACTGCAGTTTCCCTGTCGCTTGTACAGCATGTTCTGGCGCTAATGTATTAACATTTGAATCTTTTTTTTTTTTTTAAGTGCTCTGAGCATGATTTGCTGCAGCTTATCCGTACTTGCTAAACGATATTTGCACGTCAAGGCTTCCTTTGGCCTCTTCCATAGGGGCTTCCTGAAAGGAGGGGCAACGGGGAACAGGGGAGCCAGCAATGACTGAATTAATATTGGCGCAGAGGCTTTGCTTGATTTAATGGCACCAAGAAGTGAGCTTTTGCCACAAGGCAGCACTTTTATTTTCTCTCTCGAAATTAAGCTAGCTTGCAGTGAGTTCAGGATTAGCAGCGATACCTCCCCTAATGACTGCTGGGAAAGCTCCTGGAGACGGCTCTTAAGGTCTTTCCAGTGAGACATTGTGACTTTATAGATGTTTATTTCACGGGACTACAGTGGAGCCAGATCAATATTAGAAACTGCGAGGGGGCTTTCTTCCTCCCCCGTTTTCACGGAAAAAAAAAAATACCTTCCTTCTTCCAGCTCCAAATGTAACCATTTTAGCAATATCGTCATCAATCACTGGCTTCTTAGCGCCTTCTACTGTGGTGGATGAAGGACTATATATAGAGAGAGACACAGGCCAGGGGATCCTTCCTCAGTCGTGGCTTGCGGTCTGATTTAGAAATGATGAAACAGAGTCAAGGGAAATGCCAAATTGGAGACAGGAAGCTTCACACAGTTTCGCTTGTATGTTGATGATAAACTGACGGATTTATACTTTGCTGCCCTTAAAAGGTGAGAGGATTTTGTTGAGAAATGCCTGCCTCTACCCAGGAGGGTAAAGCAACTCCGTGGTGAGAAGCCTGTCTCAGGATGTCACCTTCTGTCCACCCCTCAAAGCCAACACCCCCCCAGAGTCGCTTGGCCAGTTTCCTCACCTGCCTCCTTCACCCCTGCCAGGCCTGACACCTGCTCAGGAGTTCAAACCTCACTCATCCTTTTTTAAAAAATTAAATTTAATATTTTTATTGAAATGAGTTGATTTACAATGTTGTGTTAATTTCTGCTGTACAGCAAACTGATTTGGTGTTACACACACACACATATATGTGTATGCGTGTGTGTGTGTGTATATACACACACATACATTCCTTTTTATATTCTTTTCCATTATGGTTTATTTCAGGATTCAGGATACTGAATACACGTTGCTGTGCTATACCATGGGACCTTGTTTATCCATTCTGCATATACTGGTTTCGTCTGCTAACCCCAAGCTCCCAGTCCATCCCTCGCCTTCTCCCCTCTCCCCTTGGCAACCCCAGGTCTGCTTTCTGTCTGTGAGCCTGTTTTGTAGATGAGCGCATCTGTGTCCTATTTTAAATTCCACGTATAAGTGGTGTCATATGGTATTTGTCTTTCTCTTTCTGCTCATCCTCTCTGTTTACCAGTTCCCCTGTGCCCTTGATTCCTTAATGTTAACAGGCATTAATGTTAATTCCTTAGTGTTAATAGGCATGACTTCAGACTTACATATTTTTGTTTGAAAGTGAAGTGAAGTCGCTCAGTTTTGTCCGACTCTTTGCAACCCCGTGGACAGTAGCCTACCAGGCTCTGCCGTCCATAGGATTTTCCAGGCAAGAATACTGGAGTGGGCTGCCATTTCCTTCTCCAGGGGAATCTTCCCAACCCAGGGATTGAACCCTGGTCTCCTGCATTGCAGACAGACACTTTACCGTCTGAGCCACCAGGGAAGTATTTTTGTTGTCTATCTGTCTCCTAAGGTTGCTGTAACAAAGAACCCTGTCTCTGGGGAATGCTGGTCCAGGTTTCTCCTGCAGTAGATAGACCCATCTAGAGTATAGTCTTCTTCCTGGGTATGTGATTTGAGAAGGGACGTTTCCTCAGCTTTCTCTTGTGGACCCTATGGTATCAGGTACCCAGGACCCTCTTGATACATGTTCCCAGAAATATGCCATCCTGACCTTGGAAACAAGGACTCAGGTCCTGAATGAGATGCAGCAGAAGCTACATCAGGCACGAGGCACCACAGGGTCCTCATTGCTTTCCCCAGCTCTGGGTGATGAGAAAATCGGGTTAGAACCCAGCATAATGGAAGCAGTACTGGGACAGGGTTAGAAGACAAAGGTCTGGCCCGAGCTTGGTGTCCTGCTTGCTGTGTGGTCTCTACATCTCCAAGCCTGCTTTCCATTCTGTAAAACACCTTTCCCCCCTTCCCTGGGTTGTAATGGACCTCAAATGAGATAATAAATGTCAAAGCACGTTCAAAACTGTGTTCCTTATTACTTAGTGAATGATGTTAGTGAATGACACCTCGGCTGAAATATACCTCCTGGTGGACTGCAGCTGGACTCAGCCACGTAGCTGCATTGGCAGGGCTTAATTGGAGGCAGATGTCATTAAGATTTGCTGCCGGGGCACTTTAGAACAAAAAAGTGACTATCTATTGCTTTTTTCCCCCACTCTCAACTTTTATTCCTGTGGTGGAGGTGGGAGGAGATGCAGCGACCTTTGAAGATACCCACCCTTTTCTGGAGGGAATCTCTGGAAGATTAAACCAAATGACATTTAGACCCAGTCAGATTTCTAAAACTGATGATGTTCAGGAAGTCCCAGCCCTTAGGTCCACGTTGATTTGGGTTAGAGGGATTTTAATGGATCTGCTGCTTTGTCCTGGGGCTGGTGATGCCAAGAAAGATCACAAGAAACAGTCCCCAAGGTCACTGGGGACACCAGATAGACACTTAGTGTCTGGATTGCCCAGACCTCCTTACAAAATGGCTTTTGAGCTACTGCCAGCAAAAGTCACTCATTCTTTCATGAGGAGCCCACCAGGCTCCTCTGTCCATGGGGATTCTCCAGGCAGGAATATTGGAGTGGGTTGTGATGTTGTCCTCCAGGGGATCTTCCCAACCCAGGGACGGGCCTCCTGCATTGCAGGCAGATTCTTTACTATCTGAGCCACCAGGGAAGCCCATTCTTTCATACATCCATTCATTTATTCAGTAAGCTGAGCTAACTTACCATGTGCCAGGCAGTGCACTAGACACAAATAATTGTAGACAGTAACACTTCCATGAAATAGGACCCTCCTATGACTTTTAATATTGCTTATGTCTGAAGCTGTCAAAGGATCTTGGCTGCTGAACTTTGACTCAAAATATTACTTTTTGCTTGTATATTTTATCTCTTTGGAGTAATATTGTGGTAAAATATCTGACGGGTCACAACAGACTGACAGTTCTTTATAGGTTTAAATTTTAATTGTATGATGTGGCCAGTTTAAATGAAATCCGTGAGCAGATTTATTTCAGATGTGTGGTACCGATGCTGGAATACTTGATAGGTTCAATAGATTTTGATGTTAGGAATGTACAGTTCTTATTTTAAAAAATATATATATAACGGTAGTGGTGAATAATTGCCAAGTTTCTGTGACCTTTTCTTTTTGAATAGAAAATCGAGTATGATTTTTTATGAATTCTAAACAGAAAGCCCATTGGCTTACATGCTTTGCTCTTGTAAGTTCCCCATTGCATCTTAGCTGTAGAAAAATTAAAGGGGTTCTGGAGACTTCCTCCTCCATGGCTACATTTTAGCTCATGTGTAAATATAAAGTTCCCCAGAACATAGTGATATTTTCTAATTTAATTCGCTGCCAACCTATGGAGACCTATAGATACTTTGGAGACATGAAGAGACGCATTATACTTTGGAGACAGAATCTAACTGGAGTACCAGCTAGTTCCTTTTCTATGAAAAGATGATTTTTGTCCTTAGGAAAGAAAGACATTGTATTAATATAACACATCTTTTCTTTATGTTTTCTCTTCCAGTCCTCATGGGCTTCTTTTTCTTATATTCGGTAACAGTGACACCTGAATTGTTCACATGAAAAAACCTACAAAATATAACATTGAGAATGAATCATATACATGAGGTGTCTTGGAAACCATGGATTTACAGTCCCTCCTGACAGCACCGCAACAGTTGTTCATCTGTCCCCAACCAAAACACTCTGTTTCGGCAACTTAGACCTTTATAAGAAGGCCAGCTCCACTTTCCACTAGTGCTGCTTTTAAATAAGTTTTTTCTTATATTGAAAATATAAGAAATTTTCAATAAATAAATAAATATTTATTTAAATATTTAAATCTAAATAAATCTCTCTCTGACCTGTTCACAGTGGTCCTAATTCTGCCCTCCAGAGTAGTAAAACCCACCCACTGCCTTCATTCTTAGAAGATGAACTTTCCTCGTAGACCACCAGGATGATCAAAGCCAGTTCACAGTAAACTATTTTGTTTCCTTGTCCTTCTAGATCAAAATGTCCCTGAACATTCATTCATTTTCTCCCCTCCTCCCATCTTTCAAAGGAGGAAGAGTCTTTCTTTGGCAGTGATAATGTTCTTGACTTTGTCTTCTCTCTCATTTGTGACCTTGCCTTTTCATCATTCCCTTCCTGTTGTTCCTGAACATTTGTTGTTTCACCTCGGTTTTATAATCTCTTTCTTCTCAACTCATGACCATGCTTCAGTTTCTCCTGTCCTAAAGGGGCTTTCTGTCTCTGCCAAACAGCTTTAAAAATACTGTCCTTGAAACCTCCATCGCCTCATCCTGACTCACTATGTATACCTTTGGGTAAATGGTATGCAAAAAAACACAAGTTTTTTTTTGTTTTTAATTTACAAAATTGTCCTCCACTATCTTTTAAATTTGAACGATGGTTAAAGTTCTTCTTTTGTCACTGAATGACACTGGGGAAAATCTCTCAAGACTTTTATGTTCCCTTGGGACTTCCATGGTGGTTCAGTAGTTTAGCCTCTGAGCTTCCAGTTCCAGGGGTGCTGGTTCAATCCCTGGTCCATCACCTCATCCTAATTCACTTTTTATACCTTTGGGTAAATGATATGCTGAAAACACAAAAGTTTGTGTTTTTTTTAATTTACAAAATTGTCCTCCACTATTGCTTCCAGTGCAAGGGATGCAGGCTTGATCCCTGGTCAGGGAATTAAAATCCCACGTGTCTTGCAGTGAAAAAAACAAAACATAAAACAGAAGGAATGTTATAACACATTCAATTAAGACTTTAAAAATGATCCAGTCAAAAAAAAAATCTAAAGAAAAAAAAGACTTTTCTGTTCTTTCCTAAGATAGTAAAAAGTGTTATGAACTCTTTTAGCTACAAATCATCATCTCAATTCAGAAGTGGAAACATGTAGTCCTATGTAGTAGTCACTCCAAATTGGAATGGTTTTCCTTATGGATCCAGGGACCAATGTAGTGAGTTCTTTCTCTGCAGGAAAAAAAAAAGTGGGATTGATACCTTCTCTCGTCTTTGCTCGCCACCTGTGTGCTATTGATCCTTCAGGGTCGGAGTAGGGAAGGGGACAGTGGAGCTGGAGGATGAGGAGCAGGTGGCGGGTCCTCATGACTGTGCTGCAGTGGCCCAGCCTCTCTGGGCATGAGAGCAGGTGTTCAGCGAAGTCTCTGTGAGTATGTGCATCAGTTCCTCAGGGACTCTCACTGGGAACATTCAGCTCTTCTTCGATGTGGTCAGTTCAGTTTCTTCCAGTTTTGGCTACTTCTCCCTCAGTCCTTGTGTTCCAAAGCTCTGCTTGTTGGCCTCAGATGATCCTCTTGAGAAGAATGTAAATTATCTTCATGCCAGCTCACTCCCTCAGATCTGTCTCTGCACTCATATGTCTTTTGCCCCAACCACAGGCCACGCATTGCCAGCGAATCTCCTTTACTCTGCTGCCAGAGGTTCTCGGAAGAAAAACCAGACACTCAAACACCAATCTGTTATCTCCCTCCATCCATGGATGACACTGACTGAGCTCTTCAGATCTCCCAGGGGAGCCCCAGCTGGGATGAGAGGGAGCATCTTCCCTCCTTTGGGGTTCAGAGGCTCACAGCACAGCTCTTTCTAAAGAGATTCATCTCAGAAATCCCCTTTCTCTCTAATGAATTAAGCCTCTTATACCTTTGAAAGTGGGTAAGAAGACTTAAGGCCGGCAATCATTTCTTTGCATCTACGTGGACCTTTCTAGAAGCTTATCTGTCTCACAATTCACTGTGTATCTGATACATATCCCTTTGGAGTTTGGATGAAAATCTCATTTCCCTTAACATAATAGTTTCACTGAACAAGGATGATCGTCACATCACTATATCCCATGTTCTCCATGTTTTTCCTTCCTGACTCCTTGGAGGTATTTGTTTTGTCTCTATGTTTTTTATTGGAGTATAATTGCTTTACAATTTTGTGTTGACTTCTGCTGTAGACAAAGTGAATCAGCAATGCCTCCACAGGTACTCCCTCCCTCTGGGACCACCCCCACCCTCCCCACCCATCTAGGTCATCACAGAGCAGTTCCCTGCGCTACACAGCAGATTCCCGTGAGCTATTTACATTACCCATGGTAGGCAGTGTATTTATGTCAAACCTAACCTCTTAACTCATCCCACACTTCCCTTCCCCACTGCCCCCCACCAGCCCAGCTCCTGTATCCATGCATCCATTCTCTACATCTGTGTCTCTACAAAGAGGTAGAGATGAACACAGTTCCAGAGCAGGAATAGAGACACATTGGACATTTGGTGATGCCCCTCATCCTTCGTGGTCTGTCCTGATCTTCTGCCCACTTCCTTGACTCTTCCTAAGCTTCTTTTAAGTTTATTCTTCTGTCATATATCCCCTCATAATTGTTTCCTAAGATTCATTCCTCAACTCTTTTTTCTATTTAATTGCTGTCTGTTCCTAGCCAAATTCATCTACCTTAATGGTTTCAGCAGTGATGGTTATGGTAGACAGTGATGGTGACAAATGGCAACCAGATGGTATGCAATAAGCAGAGCCTTTGAAGTATGTATAATTTTCCCAATTTTACAATTAAGGAAATTAAGGCTTTGATGATAAGCAATTTGTCCAAGGCCACACAGCTAGTTAGTGTGGAAGGCAGAGTTCAAACCCAAGTTCGTTTATGTTTGACAACACATGCTTCATCTTTAAGTGTACCTCCTCTCAAATCTACATCTCTAACCCTGACTCCTCTCATGAGCTCCTGAACCATATTTCCAACTTTCTCTCATGAACTGCTTTCTGATTTTTCCGTAGCCACCTGAAATTCAACACAGCCCACAGCTGAACTTACCATCTTCTTAGTCAACTTTGTTCTCCTTCTGTGTTTCCCATTCCAGTGCCTGGCTTCAGCCTTCTCCTTAACCCCAAGGTTGTCGCCATGGAGCTATCTTCTGTTGTCTGCTCACCTTCACTCCTCCCATCCGACAGTTTATTCTCTTGATTTCCATCGTCACTGCCTTTATCTTGGGTTACTTTCTCATAATCTCTTGCTTAGACTTATAAGGATTCTTCACTTTGCTTTCCTGACTCCAGCTATGTTTGCACACAGATTGATTCTCCTAAATTCCCTGGACAAGCCTTCCACTGCCCAGGTCCTCCTTGGCATGCAGTTCTGGTCCTCCCATGCAGTAGGTCAGCTTCATTTTGTCTTTGTAGAGCGTTCTCATTGCTTTCCTCTTCCCGTGTCTTCCAGCCACAGTACTGCTCGCTGGTCTCCCCAAGTGAAGTGAAAGTGAAAGTCGTTCAGTTGTGTCCGACTCTTTGCAACCCCATGGACTGCAGCCTACCAGGCTCCTCAGTCCGTGGAATTTTCCAGGCAAGAGTACTAGAGTGGGTTGCCATTTCCTTCTCCAGGAGATCTTCCCAACCCTGGGGATCAAACCTGGGTCTCCCGCACTGCAGGCAGATGCTTTACCATCTGAGCCACCAGGAGGTCCCGGTCTCCGCAAAGACTCCCTTATTTTCTGCGTCTCTGCCTTTGCTCATACCGTCCCATCCACCGGGAATGTTCTTCTTCCGTTTCTCCTGTGTCACCCAAAACCCAACTCCCTTCTGTCCTTTGAGGTTTCATTCAAAAGTGGCCTTTGGCAAGTGGGGTGCCATTGCCTTCTCTGCTGAGGCCCATTACTTCCCCCCAATTTTTATCCAGGTTTCTTAGGCAAAGCTTTCTTAAGACCACCCTACTATCCTGGTGACTTTCTCTGGGTACTTTGTGGCCAGCAATATCCTCCTTAAAATAAACCCAGCACTGAATTCTATACTCCTTGGGGCTTCGAACAGTATAGAGAATATGAACTTACTTAATAAAGGCATCCAGCTTGTTCACATCCAGCCTCAGAGTGATGATGACCTCTTTAAACTATTGCCCAACAACGTGGGTTCATGCTCAGCCTGTGGCTGGCTGAATTCCCTGGAGCTTCCAATAGTGATATCAAGTCAGGTTCTCCTTTAAGTGCATATTTGAACCTCCATCCAGGACTTTCATTGTTTTCATGCCAGCCAACATCTTACTAATGTTAGCCAATAATTCTGGCCATTTAAGAGCTTTCAACATCCGAATTCTGCCAGTGGATAAGTAATGACAGAGAATAGAGTTGAAATGAGGTCTGCCTGGTTTGCTGGCCCCTTCTCCTTCCAACTGAGTTCTGCTGCTAGGGGCCTGTCTAGCTGAAGACCGGCAGTAGCATAGCTGCCTGCAAGCTGTCAGACAAAAAGAAAAAGGTATGCACGATACTGGATGCTTGGGGCTGGTGCACTGGGACGACCCAGAGGGATGGTATGGGGAGGGAGGAGGGAGGAGGGTTCAGGATGGGGAACACATGTATACCTGTGGCGGATTCATTTCGATATTTGGCAAAACCAATACAATATTGTAAAGTTTAAAAATAAAATAAAATTTAAAAAATAAAAATAAAACCCTAAAAAAAAAAAAAGAAAAAGGTATGAAAGGCTGTAATAAACTTCATATGTTCCTCGTGGGTGACAGTGGCAGATCAGCCTCAAATTCAGTGTCCAGCTTTGGTTGGGTCATTCTCTTCCTACATCTGGGTGACAGTCCTGCAGAGGAGGACAGCATGTCCTTTTGTCCCCTGCCCTGGACCCACACATGTCCCTAGTACAGGGGGGCACAGTTTGAACTTCCTTCTTAACATAGGTCCATAGGGAATATGCCGGAGAAGGCAATGGCACCCCACTCCAGTACTCTTGCCTGGAAAATCCCATGGACGGAGGAGCCTGGTAGGCTGCAGTCCATGGGGTCGCGAAGAGTCGGACACGACTGAGCAACTTCCCTTTCACTTTTCACTTTCATGCATTGGAGAAGGAAATGGCAACCCACTCCAGTGTTCTTGCCTGGAGAATCCCAGGGACAGGGGAGCCTGATGGGCTGCCGTCTATGGGGTCGCACAGAGTCGGACACGACTGAAGTGACTTAGCAGCAGCAGCAGCAGCATAAGGCATATGCACTCAGGCTTTTATTCCTGTTTGAAATCTACCAATTCAGTTCCCGCAGCAAGAGTGTGTTAAGAGACGTCTGTATGTCAAGGATTCTTGGAATTTCAATAAAGTTCTGGGAAGTTAAATGTCTACTTCCTGGAAAGCAGATGAAGTAGAAATTACTAAGGAAAAATACTTGGTGTGAAGATGATTCTAAACTCAAGTTTCAAAATTGGGTAATTATTTGATACAAGTGTGGATATAGGTTGTCTTTACAGATTTTCACTCCTACAAGTATTTGGAATAACTGAAATATAATAAGATCCTGATATTATATGAGTCTTTGCTCCTTACAGCTAGATTTTTTCTTTCAGTGGATCTGGAAAATTTAAAAATGGATAAAACTCTTAGTAAAAAAAAAAAAAAAAGATTGTAGGAGTGACTTACCTTGGTGTATCAATAAGTGAAGTGAAGTGAAGTCGATCAGTCGTGTCCAACTCTTTGCGACCCCATGGACTGTAGCCCACCAGGCTTCTCCATCCATGGGATTCTCCAGGCAAGAATACTGGAGTGGGTTGCCATCTCCTTCTCCAGGGGATCTTCCCAACCCAGGGACCGAACCCAGGCCTCCCGCATTGCAGGCAGACGTGTTAACCTCTGAGCCACCAGGAGTGACTTATCTTGGTGTATCAATAAGCAAGGTCATTGTGAAATCAGGAGTCTTCACTTTTTTTGGAGACCTAAACAAATCTGGGGCTTCCCTGGTGGCTCAGTGTTAAAAAAAAAAAAAATTGTGCCTGCCAATGCAGGAGGCACGGGTTCGAGCCCCGATTCCAGAAGATCCCACATACTGTGGAGCAACTGAGCCCATGTGCCACAACTATTGAGCCCGTGTCCTAAAGCCCATGCTCTGCAAAAAGAGAAGCGACCACAGTGAGAAGCCCATGTGCAGCAACTAGAGAAAAACCCTCTAGCACCGAAGACCCAGCATAGCCAATAAATGAATAAAATTATATTTTAAAAAATAGAACAGCTCTGAAGGAATTTCTCTAAATTCATATGAATCTTATCAGATCATCAGAACAAAGTCCAAAAAACTCAGCAACCCTGCCAAGAAGTGCCAGCAATAGAAATAAAAGACCCTGCATCTCTGGATGCAGAGGAGGGGATGAGTGAAGGAAAACTGTGGTCCAGTGGTCAGAGGGAGAGCTAGCATCCTTTTTCTCTCAAGACAACATCAGTCTCTACCTTTAGTTTAGTGATCAATCTCTACCTTTAGTACACCAGAGCCGATGGCTCAGTAATTATCTTTTGATCACTTGTAGGGTGTCCCACTGATATGATAGCTGGGTCATTTCTCTGGTAGAACCACAAAACTTCCTACTCAACTATTGAGAACTGAGGTTGTAAATCTTTCGAGTTGATGATCACTGGAAAAAACAAGGTCTCTCCTTTTGTAAGATTGTGCCTCAACTTTAAGGACAGTTTAGCTAAACCTGTTGCTGTTGTTGTTCAGCCACTAAGTCGGGTTTGCAACCCTATGGACTGCAGCACGCCAGGCTTCCCTGTACTTCAGTATTTCCCAGAGTTTGCTCAAATCAGGTCCATTGAGTCAGTGATGCCATCCAACCATCTCATCCTCTATCATCCCCTCCTCCTCCTGCCTTCAGTATTTCCCAGCATCAGGGTCTTTTCCAATAACTCAGCTCTTTGCATCAGGTGGCCAAAGTGTTGGAGCTTCAGCTTCAGCATCAGTCCTTTCAGTGTGTATTCTGTTTTAATAATTTTTTGGTTGTGCATTTCACAATTGATTATCTTTCAACAGAATGATTCTGAGAATGCCATTTAAAGTCAGAAGATTAGGTGACATTAGGATTAGCTTTAAAAACCTATGAAAAAAAGGAGTACTGTTGTTTCTTCTTCCTCAAATGAGATATAAAATGTTACTATATACAATAGATTTCACAAATATGAAAAGTAGGATCTATGAATATACTTTGGAGGGTTTAGAGACAGTATGAATTCAACTTATTATGTCAAGGATTCTGATCTTATATGTGTGTATGCATATAGGTATAAATTCCACTGAATTTGACTGCTATTTAGTGAATGCCTATGTGCCAGATCCCATTCTGAGCAGCAAGTATTTAACAGTAAACTAAAGTGAGAAAAAAACTTTTGCCCACATGGAGCTTGTATTCTGAGAGAGGAAGGTATTTAATAAGCAAACTCATAAGTGAATTGCATAAACATCAGAAGATAAGTGCAATGAAGAAGGAAGTAGGGAGGGAAGGGAAAGTGTGTGGGGTGGGGTGCATGGGAGGATGTGGACGGAAGTGCAGTTGTAAATAATGCACAATTGACTCGAGCAACGTGGGACTTAGAGGCACCAGCCCCACATGGTTGAAAATATGTGTACTGCTCTCTTTGCCTCAAAAACAAAGACGCCAGAGTCTGACTCACCAAGGATAGGACACCAAAGCAGTCTGGATAGAATCAGGACTCAAACCCTAATTCTTTTGGTTCCATCCATTGAGATCGCTAATCAAATATGGGCCACCCACACTCTGCAATGTGATTTTCACGCACATCATCTCATTTCATCTGACTTCTCTTTCCTTGACCCACACACCTGATCTTCACATACAAACTGCAGGTTTAGGTAAGGCATAGTGTCCTTGAGGTTTCAAGCATGGGAGACACTGATGTAGAATAATTCTGCATAATGAGGTTCAGTGTGGTCGTATTTATACGGTGTCTGCTTGCTTTGTTCTCAGTGCATGTATTCAGGTCTGTATACATAACCTGATCAGCCAGCAAACAGATCAGCATGATGAGAGCTATCCAAAACAACCACCAAGATACACAAAAAAGATTCTCGACTTAAAGATAATACAGTTAATATAAAGAATGCTTTGAAAAGGGAAATATGCAACTTAGACCACATTCAAATGGAGCAAGAGTTTTTCTTAATCCGAGGCCCAAGAAAAGTGTTTTGTCAAACTGATTGATAGTATTATTTTGGAAATACCCTTTAGGATGTTTCTCTTTATTTGGACCAATCTTATAGACTAGTTAATAGATGGCATCATTTCTGCAGCTTGGCCTGAAAGTGGTGATTGCATTAGCATCTTTTATACAGTCCCTTAAATGCGCTGCAGCTAATTATATAATTTCTCATCTTTGGTTTGTAGCCAGCAGCAGGACTCTGAATTATTTAGAGTGATAATTCTCTTACTTAACTGTCTCTTTGCTAGCAGTTTGCAAAGGAAGCTTGGCCCCGGCCGCCTGTGGCAGCATCGCCTTGGAAGAATTCTCACTTGTCTCTCTCTTGGTCACTTCTCTGTCCAGCAGACTTCTAAGGAGGACAGGAGGAGGGGTGTGTGGAGCCCATCAAGTAATCTGTGAACTTGCCACTTAGGGCAGGAAACTGATTCAAAGATTATATGCTCACCTTTGGATCTGAATGGTGAATTATTCGCAAGCAACCATCCAAATGCGTGGATGATTCTAAAAAAAATATTGTCTAGGGATTTCCATGGCAGTCCAGTGGTCAGGACTCTGTTCTCCCAGTGCAGGGGACATGGGTTTGATCCCTGGTCGGGGAACTAGGATCCCACATGCTGGGAGGTGTGGCCAAAAATAATTAAAAATATAGTCTAAATTGGGGGTCAGCACCTTTTTCTGCAAAGAGCCAGATAGTAAATATCTTAGGCTTAGCAAACCCTGTGGTCTTCGTTGCCAGCCCTCAACTCTGCTGTTGCCGTGTGAAGCAGCCTTAGACAATACGGAAGCACACAAGCAGGGCCCTGTTCTAATCAAACTTTTTTATCTGGCTGTGGCCCGGTTTGGCTTGCAGGCTCCAATTTGGTGAGCCCCGGTCTGAATCATTGATTTTTTAATCTCCTGGGGAATATGTTCCTTCATGAGGACTTAATGAGAGGTATGGACCCTACTCCAGAAAAATAAACATTTCCATGCACAGCCATGTGGACACACACATACATGCCTGTGCACACACACAAGTGCCTTCAATTTCAAGAAGTTACATATCCTCAAAGCTAGGATCCAGATTAATAGCTCTTGGTCTGGGTGGATACAGGTTAAGAATTCTTGGTTTGAGTGGTGCTTTCCTGACAGACTTTCTAGTGACGTGCTGGATACCCTGGGACAGCCATCCTTTTAAAAAGAAGAGAAAGAAAAGAAAAAAAGAGATGGTTTTGTTCTTACACGTCAGAAACTGCAAGACTCTGATCAGACCCTGCAGTTCATGTGGAAATACAGAAGGCTTGCACTAGAGGGGCAGCTTGGGGCTTCATAGGGAAGCAGCCTGGACACATTGTCGACAGGGAAGTATATTTATATATATATACATATGCATGTGTGTGTGTGTGTGTGTGTGTACACACACACATTATGTATATATGCCATTTCCTTCTCCAGGGACCCCAGTATTCAGTCCACTTCAGTATTCTTGCCTGGAGAATCCCATGGACATAGGAGCCTCATGGGCTACAGTCTATGGGGTCGCAAAGAGTTGGACACGACTGAGTGACTTAGCACATATATGTTGTCGTTCAGTCGCTCAGTCGTGTCCGACTCTTTGCGACCCCATGGACTGCAGCACTCCAGGCTTCCCTGTCCATCACCAGCTCCCAGAGTTTACTCGAACTCATGTCCATCGAGTTGGTGATGCCATCCAGCCATCTCATCCTCTGTCGTCCCCTTCTCCTGCCTTCGGTCTTTCCCAGCATCAGGGTCTTTTCTCATGAGGTGTGTACAGTGAGGCCGTGTGACCCTGTTGAACAGGTGTCGGGGGCAAATCTCACTCAGGGGGTCCCATATCCTCGCCACCTGGTGATGCTGTCCTCTGTAAGCCAAAGGGGCGCAGCTCCCTGTGGGAGACAGGAGGTGGCGTCTGAGAGTTGATATCCCAGACAGCACCGCGTGGGGCGGTAATGGTGCATACGTCCTCTGGCTCGTGGTCCAAGCGCTGGTGGGAGGAGGACTGGTCAGCTCTGCTGGGTCTGTTTCCTGAATCTGCTTGACCTTAGAGAAATGGAAAGCAGCTCAGATGCTGTTCTAGCGTCCAGATGACCTGACTACCTCCAGGATCAGATGGACATAGCCTCCTGGGAGCTTATCTTTGCCTTGAGGTCATCTCTTGTTATAACTCTTGGTAATTGAAAAATTGGCCCAGATGTGCATTGCGTGACTTTTAATTAATGTAAAAGTCCGGCTTCTATTTAGTGGTCATTGGCAGCGGTGGCTTTTTTTGCTTCTGATGATAAAACAGCGACCTTCTGTGAGTATACCTCTCTGGCCTTTTCCAAAACACAGTCTGAGGCTGTGCTTCCTGTTCTCAAATTCTGACTCACTGGTGAATCAGGGGGGCTGGGCCGGCCCCCATCCTTTGTTCAGCGCCACCAGCTTTGTCATTTGCCTCGTAGCCTCTGCCCCCCACTGCTCCCTCATAAGCCTCCCAACACCCACACGGTCGACTCTCTCCTCCCTCGCCGTGTTTCTCAGGCCCAGGGCAGCCCACCAAGGCCTGGCCGTCCTCCCAGTGACTCATGCACTTCACACAGCTCAGGGGAAAGGAGGTGAGATGGTAAAGCTGGGGGCGTCCGCGGCACAGCCCCCGGACCAGGGTGGAGTCTGGTTTCTCTCCGGAGCCAGACTAGAGTGTGACCTCAAGCAGGTCATGGAGCGCCTCCCCCAGGAGCCCTGCACCCTGGATTCTAAGGTCCTCCCTGACTGTCCCCATTTTCCCCTTATCCTCCCTAATTCTTTGGCCATATCACAGGGCATGTGGGGATCTTAGTTCCCTGATCAGCGATCGAACCCTCACCCCCTGCAGCAGAAGCTCAGAATCTTAACTCCAGTCCCTCCTTTGTTTATTCCTTATCTGAACACAGAATTTGGGGAGATCTTTCAAGCTGCCCCCCTTTCTTAGGCTGTTTTTCATTCTTTCACTGCTTAATTTACTGGTGGATCAACCTCTCTTTGTGTTCCTTAAGATCCTAGTTGACAGCAGTTACTCCAGTTCTTATGGATGGCAGTGGGGAAACCCAGTCATTTTCTGGAATAAAGGAAAGAGCAGCGGGCTTTCCATTTTGAGAGGCATGGTTTTCAAGCTCTGTTTCTATATATTGGTCCAAGCTCTCTGGGCCTCTGCTTCTCCGGGTCCTAACCAGAGCTTCTCGGGGCCCAGTGGGAACAACAGGGGGCTTGGAGGTCAGATATCCGTTTTGGCACCAGTTGGGCCACTTGGAGCTGTGTGACTTTGGGGGAGTGTCTCCCAGCACAGGCTTCTCCAGGTAGCACTAGTGGTAAAGAACCCGCCTACCAAGGCAAGGGACTTAAGAGACGCAGGTGCGATCCTTGGGTGGGGAAGATCCCTGGAAGAGGGCATGGCAGTCCACTCCAATATTCTTGCCTGGAGAATCTCCATGGACTGAGGAGCCTGGTGGGCTGCAGTCCGTGGGGTCGCAAAGTGTCGGACCCGACTAAGTGAGTAAGCAGAGCACAGTAAGTGGTAGAGTTGGAATCAAGCCATTGAAAATCGAGTCTAGTTTTTTTTTTTTCCTTTGGTCCTCCTTTCCCTAAAATATGACAAGAATCCATGGGAAATCACTTCAAGGAGGTATAAGTACAACACTGGAAATCAAATCAACTTTTTGTGTTTCATCTAACAATTCAGTGTTTGGAGTGCTCTCTTCTGTTGCACAAGCTTGAAGACTCCCCTCCCCCGCCGCCCCCGCCCACCCAGAGTTCTTCACTCCACGTCCAGGTTTGAACCTGCACCATCTCCTTGACAACGGTTCTGCCAGGTGTTAGCTGTCATTGTGACCACCTATAACAGTCATATGCTCCTTTTATTATAAACCTTGATGCACATTACAAACCAAGCTGTTATCGTGCTGACTCCAAATCTGTTATTCAATGCCTTTGAGAAAGAAAAATCAAGATGTTTAGAGTCGGTATGAGTTACATGAGGCTATACAGTGGATTTATTTGTTTCTGCTTGTCACTCAAAATGATCACTTCTTAGTACGCCTATTAAGAATAAGCACAGTGTGTGTAAGAATGTTTAGGGAAGATGGTTGTGAAGATCATGGGCAGGGTTTTGGCCGTGGTCTGTGTTTGTTTTCTCATCCATCTGGCTTTAAGGGGTGTGAGCTGGCGGGGTCCCCGCACTGGCCAGGGCTGCCTCACCCTCTGGAGGTCCTTCGAATTCTGAAATGTGTGCGAAGCCAGTTGTGCGGTCTCCAGCCAGCTGGAGGATGCCTCCCAGCTGGCGCTCCCCACGGGAAATGCTGTGCTAATCTCTGCTGAAAATATTCTCAGGATAACTGATGACTTTAAAGATGCCACGTTACCATGGCGCTTGAAACATGTAGGTGGAGGGTCATGCCGTTGGGATTCAGACTGAGTCTCCGGGTTATAAGCTTTCATTTTCTTTTCAGTGTGTATTTAATTTGAAACAATGAAAAAACAATATTCCCAGGCTCAGCTGGCTTCCTTTTTTTGCTTTTCTTCATCTGTGCAGCATTGCCCTCCACCTCCTAAATTCTTGCTGGTGTTTTGTTTAGAGTTTGGACCAGATTGTTTGGAAACCCCCACGTGAGGTGTGGGCACTTGGACCGGAAACCAAGGGCCACAACCATGACAGAGAACCCCAACACAAACGTTGCTTCATCCAGCCGTTTAGTTCTATGCAATCCAATGGTCAGTCATGTTTTAAAGGTCAGGATAGATAGATATTCACCATCATTCAGTTGAACCTTGGAGAACATGGGTTCAAATGCTCAGGTCCACCTATACACAAATACATTGGAAACATTTTTTGGAGATTTTCAACAATTTGAAAAAACTCACAGACAAACCACAGAACCTAGAAATATTGACATATGAGAAATAGCTGTGTCGTGAATGCATTAAATATATAGCAGCTATGCCTATAACATACAAAATATGAGTTAATTGACTATGTTCTCAGTAAGGCTTGCAGTCGACAGTAGACTATTGGTCGTCAAGTTTTGGGGAGTGGAAGTTGTACATTGATTCTCAATGGGGGTGAGTACATGTGGTTCAGGGGTCACCTGTACATTTACAGTAAGCCCCCTACATACGAACCTTTGAGTTTCAAACTTTCAAAGATACAATTGTGCGTCTGATTCCAACAAGGAACCAGAACCTGTGCCATCAGGCGAGAGTGAAACTGCAGCTTGCCCTCCATCTCCAAATGCTGACGATCCTTCAGCTCTACCATCACCCACCTCCCCTCCTTCCTCCAGTCAGTAACTCTTCTTGCCTGTTCACTCGATGCCAACTCCTGCATGCCAGCTGTTGTACTTTTGTAGTATACTTTTCAAGGTACTGTAAGATTAAAAATGTTTATTTTTTGGTGTTTGTTTTCTATGTATTATCTGCGTGCAAAGTGTTAAAAACCTATTACAGTACAGTACTATATAGCCCATTGTATTAGTTGGATACCAAGGCTAACTTTGTTGGATTTACAAAGAAAGTGGACTTAGGAACGCGCTCTCGAACAGAACTCTTTCCTTTGTAGGGGCCTTGCTGTGATTTAATTTTAGTTTTAAATTTTGACCAGTTAGGGAGAGGATGTCTAGAGGGACAAAGTAAGAGAAAGAGGGAAGCATTACTGAAGAAGAGGTGAAAGAGATAAAAGAGACAGGAGGAGAGCAGCAGCATGAGGGGATAAAAGATGGAATTTAAGGGGCATCTGCTCTGTCCCCTTGTTAAAGGTGAGGCTAAGCATCTTACGGGGCGGGGGAGGAAGCCAAGACTAGGGAGATGAACTGGGCCAGTCTGGAGAAGGGAGGGTGTGAGAGGGGCAGAGCGCTGCCTGGAGAAGCTGAGGTCATTCCTGGAATGTCCAAGCGCTGAAATCCACTCTTTGTATCTGCTGTGTGTCAGGACTCTAGATTTCACAAGAGCCCTCTGAGATGCTCCTCGGCTCTTTCTATTCTGGGAAGAAGCGGACCTGTTTCTGTGTTCAAATGCAGAGGCTTCACATGTGTGTAGTTGTTATGAATGTTCTGTTTTTCTTTTGTTTTGCTTAGGTCTTGGCTCCCTGGAAATGTAGCGTGGGCTTCCCTCTCAGCATCAGTTAACTTAAACTGAGACCTGAAGTCTTTTTGGCCAGGAATGAGCACTTCATCGCCCAGAGCCTTGAAGGATAGATTTAGAGTAAAAAGTCCTTGACCTGCAACTCCCGGTGACTTCTGTCTTTAAAATCAAATCCCCTTGATTTGCTTGCTTGGTTACTTGTTTTAAAACACTTATTCTTCCTTGCAATGTGTATATACACATATGCCGGAGGGCTTGCGTTAGCTTTAAATAAAGGTTGCCCCAGTGTTTATTTGGTTGTAGCCTCCCTAGGTTAGTGATAAATCAAAACATAAATAAGATAATAACATTTCCATGAATGCATAGCTTACTTTCCTTTATGTTGCTCTTTTGCCTTTTTTATTACACAGATTGAACTTTCAGAATTTAGCTTTGAAAATGCTAACCCCAGGAGTCAAAATAGGGGATATTGATCGGGGACCTGAAGCCTTTGTGGTTGATAATCATAAGGAGGCTATGGTTAAAGGAACCTCGGTGGAATAGCACTTACAAGTTATTTCCTTCAGCATGGTTTTATTGTTGACCTCGAACTATTGAATCTCTGTGACTTTGGAAGAAAAAAACTTTGTTTCTTCGGTCTGCAAAACAATGATGTGTTCCAAGGATTAAGAAATGAATTGCTTTAAATGCTTACTATGATACGATTATACTTAGGCTTAACTTATTTTTATGTTTTCTCATTCACTGAATAGAGCACTTAACTTCCTCATGGGAAATTTGGGGGGATAATTAGTAGAGATTCCAAAGCATAATGCAACAATAAATGTTTCTTTTCAATATTTATTTGCTACTTAGGGCCTCATAAAACCATTCCTAAAATCACTGGCTCTCTCCAGTTATCTTCTTCTCATTTTTCAAGTGATCTCCTTCCTGTTTATTTGATTGAATTAAGAGATTTTACTAGTTGCCAGGCACGAAACTAGAAGCTGGGGATTCAATAATGAGTAAGCTATGACCCTTGTTCTCATAGGATTTTTTTTTTTTTTAAGTGAGAGAGAACTCATAATCAACTCAGAATCTGGCAGCCTCAGAAATGCTAGGATAAGACTTTCATTAACAATCATTTTGGTAATGTACCTTTTTAGTCTCTCAGTATTCCTTCCTCTTTCCTATACTGACAACACCAGCTTGGAATAAAAGTAATCTAGCCTGGAGAAGGAAATAGCAACCCACTCCAGTGTTCTTGCCTGGAGAATCCCAGGGACAGCAGAGCCTAGTGGGCTGCCGTCTATGGGGTCACACGGAATCAGATACGACTGAAGCGACTTCGCAGCAGCAGCGGCAGCACCCTGGAAATGAAGGAAAATTAATCATCTTCTCTGGTCAGTGCCATGATCAGCTGTGTTGTATCTGGGCACCTGCCAACTGCAAGTTTAGTTCAATGCTATGAAGTTCTTGCCAATATATTCTTATATTGTGCTTTCTGTGACTTTATTTTCCTAGATACATGAGCATAACTTTTTCATATTTCCAAAATTTCTCAAACATCCAGTATGTATTATAGTTTTAGCTAGGTAAAACCACTTAGCAACAATTTATAACTAGAATTATATTTATCCTATTTCTGCTTCATATTGTAAAGAGAGTCTAGGCTATCAGAGTTTGAGGAGAAGAAACGAAAAGTGACTTAGTGGGCAACTTAAAACAATAATAGCCAAGAGGCTATGCATCTAACGTTTTTCTGTGTATCTCCTTTAAAAATGGGCTTTTTTGGTGTCTCAGCTGGTAAAGAATCCGCCTGTAGTTCAGGAAACCTGTGTTCATTCCCTGGGCTCGGAAGATCCCCAGGAGAAGGGAACAGCTACCCACTCCAGTATCCTGGCCTGGAGAATTCCATGGACTGTATAGTCCATGGGGTCACAAAGAGTCGGACATGACTGAGCCACTTTCACTTTCTTTCCATTAAAAATAATTCATTTGAGAAGATGAGTAGGGAGAGAAAGCAAAACAAATATTTTAAAACTCTTTATGGAGCAAAGGTACATACTAGACGCTCCATGTGGTGAAGTGCTAGAGCATCCGTGGTTGGACACAGTTCCATGAACATACTCATGAAGATATGAGGTCAAAAGGAAATGTAGCACATGAATACTGCATCCCAAGGGGAAAATATATTTTATATAGGTTCTGGTGAAAGAATATGCAGTTGTTAACAGAAGAAAAATACACAGCCTAAAAGTTGTGAGTTATCTTTTATTCAGATACCTTACTGAGGAGTGTGGTCCAGGAGACAGCCTCTCAGAGAGTTCTGAGGAACTGCTCCAAAGAGGTAAGGGAGGAGCCAGGATATATGCAAGTTATCTGCTGGAATAAAAACAAAAATATAGTTGAACATCAAAAGATTTGATCACAAAAGCAGATATCTCTTGGGCGTCTCAGGTACAAGTGGTAAAGAATCCGCCTGCCAACACAGAAGACTCAAGAGATACAGGTTCAATCCCTGGGTCAGGAAGATCCCCCAGAGAAGGAAATGGCAACCCACTCCAGGATCGTTGCCTGGAGAATGCCACGGACAGAGAAATTTGTAGGTATTTAAAGAGGCCCACTCATATTCGTGATTATATGGCCCAGAAACACTGTCCAGGAGGCCAGTCTTGGAGTGAGAGCTGGAGAGGGCCAGGCGGAGGAGCCACCAGCAGCTGTGTTGTCCATCCCATAGCCTCATTTCTTTTTTGCAGCATAAAATAGCTGCTTCTTTATGATATGGAGACTATGTGCTGCATGTCTCTGCACAATACAAACATTCCTATGACCAGTGCTCACGATGGTTCAGGAGCCTGTCTGGGCTTACAGAGTTGCACAGACTTCTGGGAACAGATTTTCTAATTCTCCAGGTCTGTGTAGAGGTGTTTTTTTGTTTTGTTTTGTTTTTTTGCAAAAGCTTTATGGTTTCTTGTGTGAGGAAATCTGTGCATCTGAATACTATCTCTTAGCCCAAAATTGTAAGGAAAAGAAGTGTCTTTTTGTGTGTGCTCAGTCAACAATAGGAGTTGATTACGTGAATCCTTGCCCCTACAAATTACACCAACAGAAAGGTGAACTGAGGAGCCTCTGCTGTCTAACCTCGTTTAGTATTAGCATAATCCATCCTCTGGTTCTTTGTCCTGAACCCAACATCTTCTCCTACTTAATTTGAATAACAAAATGGCCTGTCCTGTTTGGGTACCAAGAAATTTCTCATCTTCTGTGGAGAAATAATAGTTAATATTGATTGAAATTTCCTAATCCCTGTGCCTTATTCATAATGTCTTAGATCTTCTATACTAATACCTATAAAAACATTTTATTTCCTTCCATAATTTATCTGTTCTATGTTACCCATCTTCGATTAATTCAAAACTCATCAGGAAAATGAGAAACAAAGCTTACTCCAACCATTTTTCCTTCCTGATTTGTATTACAATGTCAGCACAGTCCTATTTTAAGATCCTAAGCTCAAAAGCTCATTTGTAAGGGTGTGAATCTGTCTAGACTAAAATCTCAAAGCAGTCCTGGAATATAGAGAAAAAAAATTAATGTTCTTAGAGATGTTATCTTTAAACTTAATTTATATAATATACCAACTTTAATTACATGAGCTCCAACAGTTTTGATTTTAGGCTGTTCTTTTGGGAGAAAAAGTATTTTTCCATAAAAACGTCAGTAGAGGTGATGGTTAGGGCCCTAGGCCCACAGAACACTGTTTAACCAGCACTGAGCCTGAGCCCCCATCTCCCCTGAGCCCTGGCTTGGTTGGGGGCGGGAGCAGCAGGGAGTCAAACGCTGAGCTGGTGTCCACAAAACCGCCCCCCGTTCCTAGTTTCAGTTGCTGTGACCTCTGCCTGTACCATTCCTCAGGCCACCACCAAAGGCCACATCCATCAGTCTTTCTTCCCACCCCGCCCTGGTTATGTCACTGTGTTGCTTGGAAGTCTTCACTGAGTTTCTAGAGACAACTGAATTGAGAGCGAGATTGGGAGTCCTACACAGCCTGTCCCAGCTCACCTTTCTCGACGTCATCAGTAGTTTGCTCCTTGCGTCCATACCCACCTGGGCCAGCACAGTTCATCAGGTGTAACTCAGGGTCGCATTCTTGCCCTTCATCTCTCTTGTCCATCCTCAGAGTCCAGCACAAATACAGCTTCTCTGAAGTCTTTGCAGACCTTCAAGTCAGAGGCCATCATTCTTTCCTCAGAAGCCTCATCGACCTTTAAATATATCTCCTGTGCATTGTTTTCATTCAGATTTGTACTCATTCAACTATGGCAACCCACTCCAGTGCTCTTGCCTGGAAAGTCCCGTGGACAGAGGAGCCTGGTGGGCTGCGGTCCATGGGGTCGCGAAGAGTCGGATACGACTGGGCGACTTCACTTTCACTTTTCACTTTCATGCACTGGAGAAGGAAATGGCACCCCACTCCAGTGTTCTTGCCTGGAGAATCCCAGGGACGGGGGAGCCTGGTGGGCTGCCATCTATGGGGTCGCACAGAGTCTGACACGACTGAAGCGACTTAGCGGCAACTAGGAGCGCAAGACTTTGCTGTAGTTCTTTTGTTCCTTGATTTCAAAAAAGCAGGATATTTGACCAACTAATCAAGTGAAAATTAGGGACTTCCCTGGTGGTCCAGTGGCTAAGATTCTGCATTCCGAATGCAGGGGGTCCCAGGTTCCATCCCTGCTCAGGAAACTAGATCTCACATGCTGTAACTAGACCCAGCACAGCCAGATAAATAAATATTTATTGAAAAAAAATTGAAAATTGGAAAACACCTACTTCCTAAACTCATTACAGTGATTGACTTTGTTTTGTATGAATTCCACTTATAAAGATGAAGAAAGTGGGATGAATCTGTGTGGTTGCTGGCTCTGTTTCCCTCTCTGGATTATTATGTAAGAACACTGAAGCACATCTGTGTCTGTCTGTTTGCATTTTTAAGTGAAAATATTCTTGGGGAGGGTTAAACCTAATTGATATTGGGCTTTCCCCCAGTTAATGAAATAAAACCTTGCCGGGACTTATTTTGGGACATGAGACTTCTGGGAGGGAGCGTTAGCAATAAGGGAGTCCCACCTTGGGTGGTCTTCAAAGCAAGGGTCTGAATGAGTCCAGCAAAGTGGAGAATCCAGCGGAGATCCTAAAGTGGATTTGACCAGAGGTTAGCAAGGTCCCAAGGATGTGGCCTCCTTTCTTCGGAAAGCTCTTGACCTTGTTATGTGTGTTCCAGCCTTTACCTCTTGGGGGCAAGATGCCTGCCAGCCGCTCCCAGGGCTCCATGTTTCCCATGGAAGGAAAGGGGAGGTGGGGACTGCCTCTTTGCGTAGCCATTTTAATTTTACCAAATTATATCACATAGCTCTTCTCTCTGAATGCACCAAATGGTATCGTGTGCCCAGCTCTACACTGTGCCAGGAGAAAGCTATGACTGGCTCATCCCATCAGGTCCGGCCTCTGGGAATGGGGATGGTATTGATCCCACCCAGACAACACAGATGTTGGTGGGGCCCAGAGTGTCCGCTGCGGGCTGGGAGGGAGGGTAGGACTGATGGTTACTGTCCTTGTAAGCTGGGGAGAAGAGGCAGGGAGCAGGAAAGGAATTTGTCTGTCTCTCAGCAGCCTCTTATCGAGTACTGTCCAAGTGCCAGGTTGCAGGGTGAATGACACAGACCAGGTCCCTGCCCCCATGAAACGTAGAGTCAGTTGAGAAAGGAAATGATAAGCAAACAAAAAAATTAAGTCAATGGGATAATTTCAGATTATGACAAGTGCTGGGAAGGAAATGGTGCTGACTCACAGAAATGGAAGGAGAGTGTTTGAGAAAAGATGACAAGATTTCAGAAAGAAAAAGAGGGCAAAAAACCAAACTTTGCCCTTTTGCAGTTTTGCTGGGAGCATTGACCGACTTGCCCCCAGGGAGGGTTGTCAGTGCCTGAGCTGAGGTGGCGAGACCCCTCTGGAAAGTCACAAAGGGAGCTTCCCCCACTTCATTGGGTCTTCGAAGTCTGGCTAACCCAGATCAGCCTTTCTGGCTCCCCATAAAAGTGTCTCCCCTTCTTGGTCCAGCCCTTCTTTTGGAAGCACAGAAAAGAAGGAAGAAGAAATAGAAGAAAAGCTGAGAAACCATAATCCCCGGTCCAACCAGCACCTCCCCACCCCTCTTTTTTCTTATCAAAGAAGCAAGTGCAGCGTTCAGTAGAGACTCCTGCTGAACAGAACTTTTAGATTTCCCTACTAAAGGTACTGCTTGTTGAAATTTCCTTACTCCTGGAAATGCTCTATGATGTATTGAGCTGCTTGATAGGCCGTTTTAATAGTGTTTGGTTGAGAATATCCACAGCTTTCTATACCCTCGGCACATATACACATAACTGTAAGCTTGTCAAAAATTTGTGTGCTTGAGATCCTTTCCGTGGATTTATACCTAGCGATAAAATATATAAGACTCTGTTTGATCTTTGCTTTACTGGAATGAAACTAACCTTATGAAGAATTCTTAAGATCTAAATATTCTTTCATATATATGTAAAATTCACTAATAATGCAGAGAAAATTTGATATTGGTAGGTCCACTGATGAACTTGAGGGATGTTTTGTTGTTTTTGGAAAAGGAAATACTGGTGACTTTATGCTTTTGAATAGAAATTCTGTTGTCTGTGGTGTCAGTAATCTGTCCCAAGAGCATATTTGAAGTGTTGGTATTATTTTGTTGGGCTATTAATTAAAGTTTGGCTTAGGAGGACAGTTCTCAGACATGTGTATGTGTGTATAGATAGCCTACAATATTTTTTAGATTGAAATTCATTCTGAGAGCATTAACTACAATATCCTGTTGCTTAGAAAATATTAAAGACTCTTTGGCTGACGTTAGCCATATGGTGCCAAATAAGATCATTATAGCTTGATTTTATAACTTAACCAAGACACTCATAAAGTGGATGGCAGTGAAAGGGGAAGAAACTAGCTAAAGATTAAAAAAGAAAGGCCGAGATGAAACATTAAATGCTAAATAATAGAAAACACATCTGTTTTGAGGTTAGAAAATGGTTCAACAAGTTGCCTATCAAGGTTTGCATAAGCAGTATTCCTGCCTCTTAGTTATAACCAGACATTTTCCATGGTGTTCTGTTTAATTTGCCAAATGTGTCTGACATAATAAAATTTAAGGCACATCATTGGGCTGATAGAAAGCCTTGCATTGTTAATCTTATGCCGAAGGACAAGTGATGGAAGCAGTTCATCCAGACTCCCATTAAATAAAAACATCTTGTCATGATTAAGCACGTAAAGGTTTAATAATTTAGTTTGTAAAGTTTTACAGAACGTCTTTCATCATTCTCAGTGAGAATCACAAGTTGTTAAAGAGCCATTTTCTTTTCACTGCTTCCCTCCTCCTATTTAAATGGAACCTGGCACATAGGAAATCAGATTTTTTTTTTAATTTGGTGATTATTTGAATTATAGGAGAATATTTCTCCCCTCGCAAAATGATTCACAGCAGTGTCCTTTGAATCAAGACTTTGGAATGTCCTTATTGCATCTCTCCTAAAAGTGTTTGGCCAGTATCTTTGGGACATGTACCTTTAGGATCCACAGTTCCCATTGTTTGTGAGGCTGAGATCACTAGACCCATTAGGAGGTCCTGCCTTTTTTCCCTTTGAACAGCCTCCTTCAGCTTTGACTGTGATGGCCTCCTTTCTCACTGTGAATGCGACACATCTAAAATCACGTTCACAACACTACAGCTCTGCAGCTGCTCCTTCTGTTAACAGTACCGTTATCCCCCTAGTCACCCAGGTTCTAGCTTCTTAGTCATTCTTTTTTTTTTAATATTTTACATTTATTTGGCTGGGTTGGGTCTTAGTTGTGGTGCACAGGATCTTTGTCGCATCATGCAAAATCTTTTGTTGCGGCACGTGGCTCAGTAGTTGGAGCTTGTGGGCCTGGTTGCCCTGCAGCATGTGGGATCCTAGTTCCCCCCACCCCCAGAGATCGAATCGGTGCCGCCTGCACTGCAGGGCAGATTCTTAGCCATTGGACCACATAGGAAGCTCCTCCTTAGTCATTCTTCATCTACTTATATCCTTCCCTCCTACTGGATTCACTCCCACAGCTGTGCTGGGTTGCTCAGGCGTGTCTGACTCTTTATGACCCCATGGACTGTAGTCCACCAGGCTCCACGTCCATGGGATTCTCAAGGCAGAAATACTGGAGTGGGTTGCCATGCCCTCCTCCAGGGGATCTTCCCAGCTCACGGATCGAATCCGGGTCTCCCACGTTGCAGGCACATTCTTTACCATCTGAACTACCCAGGAAGCCCACTCCCATAGCTCCCAAATGATAATGGTTCTGCCAGCAGGGCATCTCTACCCTGTCTTCTTCCTTTCTCTTGGCTAGTTAGCACAGGGCACCACAGGACACAGAAAAGTTGATTCAGGGTAGCCCCCTGGAGCCCTGTTTTCAAAAGGATCCTGAGGCCGTATGCAGGCTCTTGGTAGGAAATTGATTAGCAGTGTCTGCAGTGGTACAGCAATGGAGAGAATGGCACACGGGCCACGCATTTGTTACAAATAATGGAGTGGATTTTGGATTTTGGAATTAAGGAGACTTCAGTTTCATCCTTGGCTCCAAAACTTACCACTGGATCATAGGCAAGTCACTTGTCTTCACTGGGCTTTAGTTTCCTTTGACTGAAATAGATATGACAGGTTAACTTGAAGTGAATCAAATTAAACCAAACAAAGGCAATGGCACCCCACTCCAGTACTCTTGCCTGGAAAGTCCCATGGACGGAAGAGCCTGGTAGGCTGCAGTCCATGGGGTCGCTAAGAGTTAGACACGACTGAGCGACTTCACTTTCACTTTTCACTTTCATGCATTGGAGAAGGAAATGGCAACCCACTCCAGTGTTCTTGCCTGGAGAATCCCAGGGATGGGGGAGCCTGGTGGGCTGCCGTCTATGGGTCGCACAGAGTCGGACACGACTGAAGCAACTTAGCAGCAGCAGCAGTATTTGTTAAGTGTTTCCTATGCATGAAGCAAATCTAAACGTGTTGTTGATGGTTATAAGGGATAAAAAACAGGTATTATCCTTCAAAGTTCTATGCAAAATGTAAGCAAGCGCTGTTATGTTCAATTCGTCTGCCAATGCCCTAACATAGGCTGTCATTACCTTTCTCTTGAAGTTAACTTCTGGGCTGTTCTCCACACAAATGCTCCCTCACCGAAAAAAGATTGTGCTGTGTGATAAAGCTGGGTGTTGACCCCGGCATTTCGCCAGTTCCCAGCCTTTGGTGTGTCCCTGCTGCTCTCCTGGTAGTGATTCTCCCCTGCCTTCTAGCCTCCATCCCAGCCTCCTCCACCAGCTCATGGTCCAGCCCTGGGAGGAGGATGTTGGCAGTCTGGGTGGAAGGATGTTGAGCTCGGGTTTGAGAGGAAAGAGACTTGAGAGGAAGCGAGAGGGAGGGCCAGGAGGTGCTCCTCTTTTAACTCCTGATTGGCCTGCCCCTCTTCCTTCTCAAAGTTTCACCCCATTTCCACCCCCACTGCCACCCCACCTTTGCCATCTTATACGTTCTCACTTTTTGTACTTAGGACTCCTCTATCTGATCTTTCAGTTTTCATCTCCCTATTTCAACTATAATACAGAACTGAAGTATATTTTTTAAAATTTTATGTCCTCTGTTCTTAATTTTACAAGTCAGAGAGAACATTTCCTTATTTCTTGTTTGTTTGTTTGTTTTTCTCACCTTTTCAACATCTCCCTTAAAAAAATTAAATAAAACATACTTTGTTGAATTCTTTTTCTTTTGCTGAGTTAATTTTTTGATGTGGCTTGATAATTCTCATCAAAGAAAAAGTTTCCCATTCTCCTTTAAAATAGGGAACTTGGCTAAAGCATTTCAATTATGACTACATTAACAGAACTTTTAATTTCTGCACCTTTCCCCACATTTATAAAGCAGTAGTTCCCATTGGGGGTCAGTTTTGTGCACACGCACACACACACACTCAGGGACATTTGGCAATATGTGGAGATGTTTTTGCTTGTCACTGTTAGGGGTGGGAGGTAACACCGCTGGTATCTAGTGGATAGAAGCTAAGGATGCTACTAAACATCCTACAATGCACAGGGCAGCCCTCAGGATAATGACCTATCTGGCCCAAAATATCAAATTGCCAAGGTTAAGAAACCCTACGATAGGGGCTCCTGTGGTGGCTCAGTGGTGAAAAATCCGCCTGCTAATGCAGGAGACTCAGGTTCCATCACTGATCCTGGAAGATTCCACATGCCACAGAGTGAGTAAGCTCCTGCACCGAAGCTATTGGGCCTGTGCTCTAGAGCCCAGGAGCTGCAACCACTGAGCTCACGTGCCACAGGTACTGAAGCCCACGCGCCCGAGAACCTGTGCTCACAACAGGAAAAGCCACTGCAGTGAGAAGCCTGCACATCACAGCTAGAGAGGAGCCCCTGCTCCCTGCAGCTAAGAGAAGCCCATGCAGCGACCAAGACCCAGCACAGCCATGAATAAACAAATTAAAAAAGAAACCCTGCTATAAATTAGGGTAATTCTGTACAGTGCTCATACAGGAAAATTGGTGAATAATTTCTGTTAAACGTTTTTTACTTGAACCTAAAGTCTCTTAAAGCTAAAGGAATTGGCTGATGCTGTCCCCATTGATTTAGCCATATTATATTACCCAAGTTTTCTAGATAGTTCCATCGAAAGCACTCAGTGAGCCTTTTTTATTTATATTAATATTACTTTGTTTTAATTCTTGTTAAGTATTTTTCCACAATATTGTGTTGTAGTTAATGAAGAAAAATGCTTAGTAAATGCATTTATTACTATTTATTATAGAATGGGTATTTTATTTTTAGAGAAAGCATGAGGGTATTTTCAATGGCTTTTGAATTTATATTTTAAAAAATACTTGTCATTTTTTTTAGGAATTTGATTATAAAATTTTCTAGATCTTTATTCTAATGCTTCCACTTTCCCTAGACTGTCAATACATCTAAAATTTCATGTAGAAATAACTTGTGATATAGAACAGTGAGTGTATTTTTTACCAATAGTCTCCTTGTTCTTATCTATAGATGCCATTTTTTTCAAAATTATCATTACTTTAAATACTCATTTGATTCCTTCTTCACTTTGTCATTTCATATAAGCTTCCACAATTTTAAGTTAGGAACCGATGACCATTTTAGAGGAGGATAAATTATGAACAGATTATGAAGTTTGATTATACATTAACAAAGTTCAACCTTGTTAAAATGAGTACAAGTTAATCAGATACATAGTTAACAATTTACGTATTCATCACTGTGCTGCCTGGTTATTAGGGCATGTGGTACACAGTTCAGAGGAATTACTGTAATTAGTATTCTTTCTACACAGCCAAACCATGTTTTTATCAGGCTACTTGTTTGGTGTTTTTTTTTCCCTATTTGCTTAGTTTGCCAGTGTCTGTAATCATTGTTGGTTGACATTTCTCTCTCTCTCATAGTACTGTGTACACTTAATTATTTTTTCTCTCATACACACACACACACACACACACACACACCTCTCTTTCTCATTCACACATAATTACAGGAAGCACTAGCATGCTTAAGCTGCTCCCTCTCTTGTATTATTATCTGGGGGGTTGGGAACATCAGGCAGAAGGGAATGATTGGGAGATGATACCAGTCTTTTTTTATCGTTATTTTGATACTATAGTTGAAATCGTCATTCTTATTTGGGAAAAAGGAGGGTGTGGACTGGAACCCAAGGTGTACCTTAGTGTCAGCCATGGTATATGTGTATCCTCTCATAACCAGGGAGTCATTTTTTGCTTATAATTTAGGAAATAAACCGTCATATTCTAAAGCTGAAGAACTGTAGCTGTAGCTAGGTTGTGGCACACGAACAAAACGGCGCCAAGGGTCATACCCACCAAGGACTGCCTTGGGCTTATTTTATTTTACCCATTGGACACATCTTAAAGCTGTAATTCACAATTTCTTTTAAGCCAACCAAGCCGTATGATCTTTTTTTCTTCACTGTTGTTGCAAATATACTATAATAATAAGACTATGGCCAATTTTGATTCTCTATTTACAAATGAAAGTTTTGTAGTATAGGAAATGTTTCCAGCTACTGTTTCCTCTTACTCATTAGTAAGAGCCAAGATTTCCAGACATTTCTATGTATACCTATACTCAAAAGAGTTCTTCTCAAAAGCTTAGTAAACCAGTACCTAGTAAACCAGGTCTCTGAAACATCAAATACAGTTTTAACTGTTAACACTCTCCTTTGTCAGGTGTGTATGTTTTTATAGTATTTCCTAAATCAACTTGATTGTCATTCTCCGTTTTATTTTTAAGAGGGTGATTTGGAATGCTTATGTTCAGTTACATGGGAGGGGAAGACTTAGCCCACTGCTTACCATCACCACTAATAAAATTCCCCAACTAAATAATGATAAAAGTTAGATGATATACTACTTTATTTTTTAATATTTGTTTAAATGAATGTATTTGTAATGTGTTTATTTGGCTGTGCCAGGTCTTAGTTGCAGCATGTGGGATCTACTATGCTGACCTGAGTGGAACCTGAGCCCTGTGCATTGGGAACTCAGAGTTTTAGCCACTGGACCACCAGGGAAGTCCCGGATGTACTACTTTAAAAGTGTGTTTGTTTCTCCTTTTCCTCTCTCTGGTTTATTAGCCTTGGGTAGGAAAGAAAGTTTTCCTCAGTATGCACCATTGTGACTGCCTGCCACAGCCCAATGCCTAGGTATTCATTCAGCACATGGGTTCATTCATCCATTCCATATTCTTTGCTCTCACTCATACTCAGTCGCTCAGCTGTGCTCAACTCTGCATTGTTGCTGTTAATGTTGAGTTGCTAAGTCATGTGTGACTCTTTCGAGACCTTGTGGACTGTAGCCCACCAGGCTCCTCTGACCATGGGATGCTCCAGGCAAGAATACTGGAGTGGGTTGCCATTATTCTTTGAGTTCCTGAAAAGTCATCTTCACTTTTCCTCATCCACTATCTGATTCTAGCCAGTTTGACCCACACTTGGTCCCTGCTGTCCATTCTTTTTTCTGTGGCTGGGTCAGGGTATTCCATATTTCTCATCCCTTGGCTTGTTTCTTGTTTCCCGCCTTGCACTCCTCAATGCTAACCTTCACATTGCATCTTAATGTTCTCCCTAAAATGCAAATCAGATCAAGTCAGCCTCATTCTTTAAAGCATTTCAGTACCTCCTTAACTGCCCCTTTCTTATCCCCTAAGGATAAAGTCTGTGCTCCTTCTAATGGTCCCAAAGGCCCTGCATCATCTGGCCCTTAGCTGTTTCTCCAGACTCCTCTTCCTTCATTTTGCAGTTGTAACTGATGACTCAGTAGTAAGTGGTTTTACTTTTCCACTTCATACACTCCGTGCTGCCTTAAGACCTTTCCTGCCCTTGACCATGAGTTCTGGAGCCTGGGGCATCTTGCCTTGATCTGGTTTATGTCTGCAGGTTCTTCAAATTTTACTTCATTGAGCCTATCATCCACAACCAGATGGAGTATGTTCCTTTTCTGAGCATCCAGGTCCTACACACAAGCCCCTGCCTTCTGTCCCAGCACACCTGCCACTGAATGGTGAAATGATCTGGGTCCAAACTTGTCTTTCCCTCTAGTGGAAAAATTAACCTAAACTAAGGACCGTACTGCAAACCAGTCCATCCTAAAGGAAATCAGTCCTGAATATTCTTTAGAAGGACTGATGCTGAAGCTCCAATACTTTGGCTACCTGATGGGAAGAGCTGACTCATTGGAAAAGACCCTGATGCTGGGCAAGATTGAAGGCAGGCGGAGAAGGGGACAACAGAAGATGAGATGGTTGGATGGCATCACTGACTTGGTGGACACGAGTTTGAGCAAGCTCCAGGAGATGGTGATGGACAGGGAAGCCTGGCGTGCTGCAGTCCATGGGGTTGCAAAGAGTCAGACATGACTGCATGACTGAACTGAACTGAATAACCATATCCTCTTTGTCTCAATGCTAGTGCTGAGCTCATGAGAGATGAAAGAGAATTTCTCTGTGAAGGTTTATTGGATCCTTTGGTGAGAAGAGAATTGCTGTTTTCCATATTCTTTCAAACAAAATAGATCATTGTCACTTGTTTTTTCTCTGTGTATTGGGTTCTAATAGCATATTTCTATGTATGTATTGTTTCATTTACCTTACTTTTCCTTATTGTTGCTATATCCAGTCTAATCAAAGTCTCTCAGAAACTTGAATATTTGAGAAGCAATTTTCTACCCTGTTTCAAAATAAACCTTTTAAGTGTTCCTTTCCCTTTGGAGCAGATTATGTTTAACCTCTCTTCCCTGAAGTTTCTCTGAATGATGATGTCAGGAGTAAGGCACCATATTTCTGTTCTTCTCAGGATGACTGGAAGCAACAGAACGTCGTTAATGAAGTTATGGAGAAGGAAGAGCAGGTTCTATTAAAAGAGGTTTAAGTCTATGGGAACTAGAAAAAAAATATTCATGCAAAGCTCAAGCAACCACCGACAGTGACCTACAGTTTTTATAGTGCTTTGGAATGAAGCGTCTTTCTTTTGGGTATCTGTAGAATTATTTTTAAAAATTTGAGTAGTAGATGTAATAGTCCATTTTTCATTAAAAATAATTTATCCTACTTTATCTGAAACCATATTCATTATTCTCAAAGTGAGTTTATCCTCAAGTTTATATAGTGTAGGCAACCCCTGATTTTTTTTTTTTTTCTGTACTGTATAGATTTTTGTTGTTGTTCAGTATGGTTTCCCTGTCCATCACTCTCTCCTGGAGTTTGCTCAAATTCATGTCCATTGAGTCAGTGTTGCTGTCTCACCATCTCATCTCTGCCACCCTCTTCTCCTTTTGCCCTCAGTCTTTCCCAGCATCAGGGTCTTTTCCAGGGAGTCAGTTCTTCACATCAGGTCACCAAAGTATTGGAGCTTCAACTTCAACATCAGTCTTTCCAATGAATATTCAGGGCTGATCTCCTTTAGGATGGACTGGTTGGATCTCCTTGCAGTCCAAGGCACTCTCAAGAGTCTTCTCCAACACCACAGTTCAAAATCATCAATTCTTCGGCTCTGAGCTTTCTTTCTGGTCCAGCGCTTACATCCGTACATGACTACCGAAAAACCATAGATTTGACTGTACAGACCTTTGTCAGAAAAGTGATATCTTTGCTTTATAATATGCTGTCTAGGTTTGCCATAGCTTGTCGTCCAAGAATCAAGCATCTTTTAATTTCATGGCTTCAGTCTCCATCTGCAGTGACTTTGGAGCCCAAGAAAAGAAAATCTGTCACTGCTTCTACTCTTCCCCCTTCTATTTGCCATGAAGTGATGGGACTGGATGCCATGATCTTAGCTTTTTGAATGTTTAGTTTTAAGCCAGCTTTTTCACTCTCCTCTTTCACCCTCATCAAGAGGCTTTTTAGTTCCTCTTCACTTTCTGCCACTAGAGTGGTATCATCTGCATATCTGAGGTTGTTATTTCTTCCAGCAATCTTAATTCCAGATGGGCATTTTGCGTGATGTACTCTGCATATAAGACTGTATTTGGGACCATTTATGAGGCTTTCAGAATACTTGATAAAATTTGTGTAATTGTCTGGACTCTTCTGATTAACATTTTCCTTAGTCTGAGGCACAAAAAGAAACCTCACCAATATGTTAGTACATGGGATGGAAAAACTTGACAGTGTTTTCCAATTATGTGTTAAGGATAATTCCAAGGAATTAAATTAGTTTTAGAGATTTTTGCTCATCACTGACTCATTGCATATCTGTGCAAGAGAGAAAGACTATTTACCTTGATTTTTGACTCATACTCTGGGGGTTATAAATTCAATGATGAAGGTAACAGTCATTCAAAGCTGCTGGAAATAATGTACTAATACCTGTAGTTTTATTCTCTGTATTATATCTTAATGAAAGGTCTTCAAGAATAAAAGCAAAAAAAGTCTACCACTGAATAATCATTGTAGGTATTTTAGGAGACAGGCGGAAGAGATTCTGTAAGAAATAGTGATTGTATAACTAATTGTTTAATGTGTTGGGTCACACTCCCCTCAGTAAGATGAGAGCTCATGAGAGCATGAAAGTCCCTTGGGATGTGCCCCAGCTGGTACCAGCCAGGCCAGATTTCCTTGAATCATCCAGGGCTGCTCACCCTCTGCTAACCCATATTGTGGCATGTCAAGTTCTAGAGCATTGATTGACTACACTGAGGAAGAATGAAAACCCCAGTGGTTAGAGGAATAACAAAAACGTAGGAGAGGAGGACAGAAAATGCCCCTCCATCTGCCCTGGCTTCTACCCCAGTTGTGAGAATTTGAAAAGAGGGCAGATCAGGGAAGGAATCTCTGAAGATAAGCCCACTGAAAACCCATTTCCTAATGAAACTGTGTCCTAGCTGGTACAGAAGATGCTGTGAGCGGTGAGCTGACAAACCACAGTAATTTATTTTGTACACAGCTCCACTCAAAACTCACCACATTTAATATTTCTTAGCATTATTGAGACAGAACTCACATACCACACAGTTAAACCACTTAAAAAGTGTACAATTCAATGGCTTTTGGGGTCTTTACAGAATTGTGCAAACCTTGACCATGATCACGGTTAGAACATTTTCGTCTCTCTAGAAATAAACCCTCTAACCCTTAACAGTCCTACAGTTCATTTTTATTCAAACAGAAGGAGAAAAATCTTATATGTATAAACCTAGATTTATAATATAGTTCTTTTGTTGTACAAAAGTAATGTTAAAATTGAGGGTAAGGCAACTATGATAAACATTTTTATTATTTTTTTTTAATTGTAAATTTCAACATTTTGTGCTGTTTTCTTGAGACAGAACTCCAGTGTACAGTCTACCTAAGTTATGTGCATTTTTGGTCATTTCCAGAACCTATAATGTCACCCACCTAATGCAAATGTTCCGTGAAAATACTTTGTGACCTTTTGTTTAAATTTCATATTGGATGGGTTCTTTACAATAATTAATTCCCAGAACCTATAAAATAAAAGTTTCTCTAATTACAATGCAAAACAATTAATTATGTGAGGCAAAACACTATAAAAATTTAAAGTCAGGAGACAAATTAAAAATAGTATGTTTGTTAAACTTACCCTATAAAGAACTAAATTTTGTAACAGAGTATTTATCAAGCAGTAAAGAAAAGGACAAACAACAAAAAATAGTTGAAGGATATGGACACGCAGTTCAGAAGCAAGAAAATTCAAATGATTTATAAATAAGGAGAAGGAAATGGCAACCCACGCCAGTACTCTTGCCTGGAGAATTCTATGGACAGAGGAGCAGGACAGGCTACAGTCTATGTAATCGCAAAGAGTCGGACACGACTGTGTGACTAACTTTTTTTTCAAGCTTTCAGTTTGCTAAGTAGTAATGAACTGAAAATGAACACAACGGTGTAATCCCATTTTTACTTAAAAGGTAGAAAAAAGTGTTGGGAAAGTATGAAGGAATACTCTCTCGTGCAAAGTTGATAAGAGATTGGTGAGTGCCAGACAGTACCAATTTGTAAAAATTTTAAAGGCATATCTGTCTTTGATCATTGATCTGGCAACTGTGTCTCTAGAAAATGTTGTGCACAGATGCACAGAAATATATTTATAAAGGTTATTGGAGTTTGTTTGTAATAACAAAAATCTAGAGAAAAAAGTAAAAGCTATTAGTCTAGCCAGATAAGTAAATGAGGATACTATGCTGTCCCTAATAAGCATTAGGTCAACCCAGATGGGCCAATATTGTAACTTGTCCAATATATATTGCTAAGTAGGAAAATATCAAAGTATCAATATTGTGCATTATATTCTGCTGCTGCTGCTAAGTCACCTCATTCGTGTCTGACTCTGTGCGACCCCATAGACGGCAGCCCACCAGGCTCCCCCGTCCCTGGGATTCTCCAGGCAAGAACATGGGAGTGGGTTGCCATTTCCTTCTCCAGTGCGTGAAAGTGAAAAGTGAAAGTGAAGTCGCTCAGTCCTGTCCGACTCTCAGCGACCCCATGGACTGCAGCCTACCAGGCTCCTCCGTCCATGGGACTTTCCAGGCAAGAGTACTGGAGTGGGTTGCCATTGCCTTCTCTGGTATTATATTCTACTTTAATACAAAAGAACACATACATACTCTTTTGTACCTATATACATATTTATGTGTGCTTGAATTTTATGACAGACTACTAAGAAATTGTTATCAGTTAGCACCCCTGGGTGGGTGCTGAACTAAGATAGGAAGTGGGAGGAAATAATTTTTTATTGCATGCCCTTCTTTACTATTTAGATCCATGCTTAATATTTGAATTTTGTAAAATTTCAGAACATTTTCACATTTAAAGAGCAACACTATGTCATACAGAAAGTTGGAAATTCAGAAAAGCATAAAGAAAAAGTTAAAAGCAATTCCTTGACCTAAGGTTTGGAAAAATCATTGTTAAAGCTCTTCAGAAATATTTTTTAAATATTCATTTGCATACATGTGCACTGGAGGAGGGCATGGCAGCCCACTCCAGTGTTCTTGTGTAGAGAACCCCATGGACAGAGGAGCCTGGCGGACCACAGTCCACGGGGTTGCAGAGAGTTGGACACGACTGAAAACTGAGTACACAGCCATGCCTGCACACTATACTCTCTTATTTTTATTCATAAACATTCCTTATCATTAAATAGTCCTTCACAGTAGTGTTAAAATAAATATGTCATTATTAATTATATGGCCTTGATAGGTTGTTAGTACATTTTCTCCTCATTTCTCTTCATAAATTGAAAGGAAAAAATATTTGAGAGAGATTGGTAATCAAGGTGGTAAGAGGTCTGTAAAAATAAAAATGCTATAGATGAGGACTGGATGGTGGATCAGAATCAAAAGCCAAATTCCTTACAAAACAGCATATATCATGCAATCTTTAAAAAAAAAAAAAAAGATGAGGGAATAACTCAAAATTATAGCGTGTTTTCTGCTGTATTCCTAATAAAATTGCCAAAATGTAATTTAAATAAGAGGAAACTGTTAAAAATCAATAAATCATCAATCACATTCTAATAAAGAAAGAAGAACAGATCTGGCTCATCAACTTTAAGAAGTGGTTGCCAAGGAAAGACAAAGCAGGTTCTAGTGTGGCAGAGCACGGCACAGCTCCTAACTCCTGTTTGGGATGATTTACTGCTTTCTTTTAACTTTTTTGCACTTTTTGAATTTTTATAATGGTTATAGGTCCTCTTTATAAAAATAATAAATCCATCACAAAGCATTTTTGGTAGATTATTTTCAAAGAAAAATTATGAAATTATGCATTAAATGTTGAAATTTCTATGTATGACCATGTTTTCTCCATTCAGTGGGGCCCAGTAGACCTCTCTAGAATCCTATGGTTGCTAAGAGACCAGCGTGTTAGATATCTTCTCTCCTAGCCTACAAGATGCTTAAGTTTCTTTAAAAATAAAAATTATCAGGTACATGATGTGCCAGGAAAGATGGAGAGAACAAGCTCACTCATCTGTTTTCTAACTCGAACAGATTTTTAAAAATTATTTAAATACATTTCTGCTAATATTTTTGGAAAGGAAAAAAATCTTCTCTATGTGAAATTGAATGTCTTTAAACATGGCTTGACACTTTCCTCTCTGTTTTGGAAATAGAGAGTCAAATTCGCTACAAAAATGTAAGTTTACCTTAGCTCAACATTGCAGTTTACTGAATAAATATTTGAAGATGACAAATCTAGCCACAGAAAGCAAGTTATCTACTGAAGTGATTTAGTGAACTCCTGGGCCAGGGATAACTACCTTGTGGACTGCAGTAATGACTTATTTGTTTGATGGCCAAGGGCCAAATGCAAAAAAATTATCATCTGATTTCAGGCAGCTTTCCAGCAAGTCTACCCTAATGTCTCCCTTCTAACCAGATCCTTTTCCTTGAAAGACCACAATCCCTCTAAAATCCTATATACTGTCATATTAGAAGGCTGCCTTCATGTGACTACAATATTTATTAGCTTTGAAATACTATAACCCAGGGACTTACATAAGTACTGCACAGGGAATTCATTTCAAGCCGCATTTGACCCCTTGTTTCAAAGGTGATCTTCAAATAGGTTTAAGGGGAATAAATCAAGATTTCAACCCAGAGTCTGCCTTCTCCTAATAAAACAAAAGAAAAGAAAAGAGGCTTTAAATGTTTCTAACCTTTTTCTTCTTTTCTTCACTTTGGAATAGAAGATTAATCGCATCTACCCAGAGATGTAATTTAATGTCTGTCATTTGGAATAGAAGGGAAAATAGATAAATGGCTCGTGAAGGAGGTGCTTTCAAATTAAACTATACAACCAAGGATTTTATTAGGAGGTTGATGCGAAGGATACTTCTCATTAAAAGGAAAGTCAAGTAAAAGGAAACATGAGAAACAGGGTAATAAATATGACACTTTTGGGCAAAAGTGAGGAAAGGAAATCTTAAGTTTTCAGAGCAGGTTACAGAGAATTACCCATAAGAATTAGCTCACTCTTAAAGTGTCTCCCTCATGTTGCATGAATGTGAAAGAATTTAGAAAGAAGAAATGGTTTAGAAATGTGTTTGATCCAGGAAAACTCTGCCATTCATAACTTTACAGTCTCTGTGTATGTGTGGCTGAAAATTCATCCCTTTCCCATTTGTACGAATGTCAGTTCAGTTCAGTCATTCAATCACATCCCCTCTTTGCGACCCCATGGACTGCAGCACGCCAGGCTTCCCTGTCCATCACCAACTCCCGGAACTTGCTCAAACTCATGTCCAACAAGTTGTTGATGCCATTCAACCATCTCATCCTCTGTCGTCCCCTTCTCCTGCCCCCAATCCCTCCCAGCATCAGAGTCTTTTCCAATGAGTCAACTCTTCGCATGAGGTGGCCGACGTACTGGAGTTTCAGCTTCAGCATCAGTCCTTCCAATGAATATTCAGGACTGATTTCCTTTAGGATTGATTGGTTGGATCTCCTTGCAGTCCAAGGGACTCTCAAGAGTCTCCTCCAGCACCACAGTTCAAAAGCATCCATTCTTCAGCGCTCAGCTTTCTTTATGGTCCAACTCTCACATCCATACACAAGTACTGGAAAAACTATAGCTTAGACTGGAAGAACCTTTGTCTGCAAAGTAATGTCTCTGCTTTTTAATATGCTGTCTAGGTTGGTCATAGTTTTTCTTCCAAGGAGCAAGTGTCTTTTAATTTCATGGCTGGAGTCACCATCTTCAGTGATTTTGGAGCCCAAGAAAATAAAGTCTGTCACTGTTTCCATTGATTCCCCATCTATTTGCCATGAAGTGATGGGACCGGATGCCATGGTCTTAGCTTTTTGAATGTTGAGTTTTAAGCCAGTTTTTTTACTCTCCTCTTTTACTTTCATCGAGAGGCTCTTTAGTTCTTGTAACTCTGTCCTAAACAAATGTCTGAGCTGTAAGACGTCAGGGATTAAGCTATGCATACTGAGATGAGCTCCTAGATAATAGTCTTCTCCTGGTTTGCATAGTTAGAACCTGGCAATCTTGGTTGAAAACTGTTATCAGTGGCTCCCTCTTCCCAGATCCCCTCCCATTTCCTTAGCATTCTCCCCATACCACTTATTCCTCCTGGACACTGACTCACATGAAACGAGGTGAAAGGGAAGGTTTGAGAAGTGAATACAGCATCCTTTGTGATCTGTGAGCAACCCAGATCACACAGCCAGAAATCCAGTGGGTCACAAAAACTATGGCAAATATCTTGTTTGGTTGTCCTCTTGTTTTAACGGTTCCATCCTAAATTCAAAGACCCGCGTGAGTTGCTTAAAAGTGCGGGGCCAGCAACAGCTGAGAAATCCACCAGGAATGCCCATGTCATGTTGGTTCCACCATTTTCGGGTGTTCGCCCCACCTCCTTGCTCATTCAAACAGTGTGGCACTTGGACAACCTGCAGTGTCCCCCAGGCCTTTAACATGTAGCCTTCTTAGCTGTATTTGACAAGCGTGTCTCCTACGTGATCGCTGACTGTAGAAGAGCAGGGTTTATCTACTGAAGCAAGTTCTTCACTTTGTCAAAAGCAGAAGCAACAGAACATTTCTCCTCTGCAGCCGTGTTGCAAGCTAAACTGTAGGGGAGTTGCCATTCAGCTGGAAACACCGTTGCCTCCTCAGCAAGGATTGCAGGGGTGAAGTGGGGTGGCCCCAGAGAAGCTTAGACTATATTAATGACCCTAGAAAGTGGAGCACCTAGAGATATATCTCATAGTTCTATTAAACCTGTGAAACTTTTGCCTCTGAGCTTTAAGTCACTTTTATCCTACTTAATCTCTCAGTGAAATAACCAGACTTGCTATTTTCCCTGAAGCCCTGGAACAGTCAAAAAGCTATTGACAGACTATAAAAGCTGCCCTGTTGTGGGCAGTGTCTATTTTCTGTACTGATTATGAAAAGATGGAAAGAATGTATTTCATCCCTGTGTCCTGGGGTCTCTCATGCTGCTGATCTTCAAAGAGTACCCTGGACACCCATAGGCATAACTGATTCCCAGAAAATGAATTTCTGTGCAGCACTTAAGTTAATTTCTCCCTGATGGCATTCTTAGAACACTCTTAGCAGAGAAGTGTTGCTTGTGTGGTACCGATGGGGAACTTTTACTAAGAGCTTTTGTTTCTTCGGGGTAGGTACTTCCATGATACCCCTAAGAAGTCATTCATTCTAAAGCCTGCTGATGGTTAGAACAATATCTAAACCATTGTGGGAAAACCATTGGCTGCCGTGCTTCTAATTCTTTCCTTGGAAGGAAATAAGAGCTTTCTTAAGAACCTAGTCAACTTTTATTATCCCGGAGAAGGAAATGGCAACCCACTCCAGTATTCTTGCCTGGAGAATTTCATGGACAGAGGAGCCTGGCAGACTATAGTCCATAGGGTCACAGAGAGTCAGACACGACTGAGTGACTAACACACACATACAGC
Source organism: Bos mutus (assembly GCF_027580195.1). Lineage (NCBI taxonomy): Eukaryota > Metazoa > Chordata > Mammalia > Artiodactyla > Bovidae > Bos > Bos mutus. Next base: position 25,458,054 of record NC_091628.1, read on the forward strand.
ATTTATTATCTAGCAGCTTTTCTTTATGTTCTGATTTTTTTGTGCTCTGTGAAATGCGCATGTTTCTGTTACCTGTTTCTTCCCTGAAGCAGCTGAGTTTTGTCAACCTCTGTGATTGTCCCTGTTCCTTGAAGGCAAACCCTCTAAATTAAATTCTTTCCCAGTGAGACTTTGCTCGGAAGTAGATTTGAATAGTTATTCTTCAGCATCATTAGTCCCTTTATAACCATGTAACTTCAGCTTGTCATTTCTCATGACAGTCGTTCTGCCTGATTACTTTCTTCTGCACCAGAGTCTGAATCTTTATTCCTGGTCTTCTAGTTAAGACTTTTCCCCCCTTGGTTTCTCTGTTGATTTTTTAAAAATTTCTTCCTTGAGATGACAGTGCAGACTCAAAGATGATTTTGTTTGGATAATTATCTTCTCAAATCTTTACTTTGCCTCAAGACATGAAAGAGAGGCGACCCCTAAGTACCATTTACCTCATGTTGACATAGGTTTGAGTGTCTTTTCTCAGGAAGAGACTTAGCTCATTATTCCTCTGTTCCCAATTAAGCTTGATGTCTACTCCACAGAACATTTACATGAGGGTATATGACTTTCTGGACTTCCCACGTGGCTCAGTGGTAAAGAATCCACCTGCCAACACAGGAGATGCAGGTTTGATCCCTGGGTTGGGAAGATGCCCTGGAGGAGGAAATGGCAACTCACTCCACTATTCTTGCCTGGAGAATCCCATGGACAGAGGAGCCTGGTGGGCTGTGACCCATGGGGTTGCAAAGAGTTGGGCATGACTGAGCATGCACGCATGCGTGTATATGACTTTGTGGAAACTTCTTTGATACATGAGCCTTTCGCCCCACCAAGAACCTAGTCCTTCTGCTTTGAGCGACAGGTGATGAGCTGGCCAGGACAGGCTCGCCTCACACAGTGCCCTTCTCAATTGTACCATGGGTATTTCCCACTAGAGCAGTGCACCTAAATCTCTTTAAGTGCCACCCAGGGTACTAATTAGAAATAGAAATTCCCAAATACTCATCCAGAGTTACTGCATCAAAACATCTGGGGAAGGGGTTTGGGAGGTTGTGTGTTCAACAATGACCCCCAAGTGATACAGTGCAATACTGCCCCCTCAGGAAGATGCTGGACTATGTCTGTTACTTAATTCCTTTCTTGAGTTACTAATTATTATTTATTACCATCTATAGCCATGAAATTAAAAGATGCTTACTCCTTGGAAGGAAAGTTATGACAAACCTAGATAGCATATTCAAAAGCAGAGACATTACTTTGCCAACAAAGGTCCGTCAAGTCAAGGCTATGGTTTTTCCTGTGCTCGCGTATGGATGTGAGAGTTGGACTGTGAAGAAGGCTGAGCGCCGAAGAATTGATGCTTTTGAACTGTGGTGTTGGAGAAGACGTCTTGAGAGTCCCTTGGACTGCAAGGAGATCCAACCAGTCCATTCTGAAGGAGATCAGCCCTGGGATTTCTTTGGAGGGAATGATGCTGAAGCTGAAACTTCAGTACTTTGGCCACCTCATGAGAAGAATTGACTCATTGGAAAAGACTCTGATGCTGGGGGGGATTGGGGCAGGAGGAGAAGGGGACGACAGAGGATGAGATGGCTGGATGGCATCCCTGATTCGATGGACATGAGTCTGAGTGAACTCTGGGAGTTGGTGATGGACAGGGAGGCCTGGCGTGCTGCGATTCATGGGGTCGCAAAGAGTTGGACACAACTGAGCAACTGAACTGAACTGAACTGAATGGCCTGTTTTCTTAAGTTACCCTTTGAGTGTAAGAGTCATAATCATCTGAGGTGCTTGTTCAAAATGCAGATGCCTGGCTTTTGAGATCAGAATCTCTGGGAACCGGACCCAGGGAACCTGTTGTTGTTGTTTTACATGCTCCCTTTGATCAGAATAGGGCATCCCTTGACAGTTCTAGAGTGGTTCTTCTCAAGCTTTAATGTGAGTCCAGATTTCTAGGAACACTGGAAAAATGCACCTTCTGGGTCAGTAGGTCTGGAGTGGGGCCTGAGATTCTACAAGCTCTCAGGTGATGTCGAGGCTGCTGGTTCATGGACCACATCAGCACAAGATGCTAGCTGCTGTTGCTGCTAACTTGCTTCAGTCATGTCCAACCTGTGCGACCCCATAGACGGCAGCCCACCAGGCTCCCCCACCCCTGGGATTCTCCAGGCAAGAACACTGGAGTGGGTTGCCATTTCCTTCTCCAAACATGAAAGTGAACAGTGAAAGTGAAGTCGCTCAGTCGTGTCCGCCTCCTAGCAACCCCATGGACTGCAGCCTACCAGGCTCCTCCGTCCATGGGATTTTCCAGGCAAGAGTACTGGAGTGGGGTGCCATTGCCTTCTCCACAAGATGCTAGAGAACGTCCCTAAACAAGATGGCCTAAACTTCCGGACAGCACAGAGCCTGTGACTCTGTTTAGATGGGAGGAGAGTAGACCCCATCTAAGCTATGACTCGTCCTGATCTCATTAAGGCGGCACAGGACAGTTCAGAACAGAACCTCACCTGTTGTGAATGGCACACCCAGCGTTACCAGCGTCATCACTGAGGGGTGCCCCGTGACTCTACACCTTTTCCTTTCTCAGGGAGCCCCATGGAGACCTCCTGACCCCTGAACCACTGGGGCCTGGGCTGGAGCCACTGGACCAAAGATGTACACTTATTCCTGCAGGAGTGGGATACAGTCAGGCATGAAAGGAAGCCTTACTCTATAGGACAGAGCTATGAAATTTTATGCCAATTCACACTTCATGTTTTTGTTTGTTTTTCTCTCAGAGAAATTTGTAACTCACTTTTTTCTTCCTTTTGGTTCTTAGGTAATTTATCTGTTTCTTACCTATCTTTCAGATCATTTCCATCTTGTAACTAATGATAACCAGGTGGTTATGAGTTGTTAATAAACGGGAACTGCGGTTCTTCTTCCAAAGTCTGCTTTCGGCTGAGCCTCAGGGAGACAGTTTGTTGTTTTTGAAAATTTGAGTTGGGACCAGATCTAAGTGGGATGGATACTTTTTGTTTTTTCAAGGCTGATTTATCCTGCTAATCTCTCTCCTCAGACTGTTGGTTTAATCCTTTGTTCCAAATGCCACATTGCACAATTACTTCAAATGCTGAGCCTCTGGATTTTTTTTTTTAAGTGATTTTCTTATCTGTGGACCAGAGTGGCAGAAAGTTTCTGGTCTGTGGACTGATACTATCAGGATCACCTGGGGATTTTTTTTTTCTTCTTTTTAATGCTTCAGGTTCCATCTCCAGTGATTCTAATTCAGTTGGTCAAAAGAAGGACAAGGGTTCTACATTTTTAGAGTGGGAAAGTCTGTCCTTTATCCTGAAGGGGGACCATGGGCCTTGGTAAATTCCTGCTCTCTCCTGCCTTCAGCACATGAAGCCAGTACGTTGTGCAGACCAGTCAGAGGGTCTCAGAAGTACAGAAGTACACTGGACAAAGAGCGTGTAAGCAGGGGTGTCCTGCCCACACCCCCCACCAACCCCACCGAGACCCCCCCTTAAGCCTGTGGACTGGACCACCACACTGTATGTCAAGTCCTCCTTTTCCATCCACTCTATTACCTGTGTCCTGGTCCAAGCCACCACCCTTCCTCACCTAGATTAGCCCCAAGGTGATGGCAGGAGGAGAGAGGGATGACAGAGGATGAGATGCTTGGATGGCATCACCGACCCAATGGGCATGAGTCTGAGCAAGCTCCGGGAGTTGGTGATGGACAGGGAGGCCTGGCGTGCTGCAATCCATGGGGTTGCAAAGAGCTGGACACGACTGAGCGACTGAACTGATCTTTTAGACTCACTGCTGCTGCTGCTAAGTCACTTCAGTCGTGTCCGACTCCGTGTGACCCCATAGACGGCAGCCCACCAGGCTCCCCCGTCCCTGGGATTCTCCAGGCAAGAACACTGGAGTGGGTTGCCATTTCCTTCTCCAGTGCATGAAAGTGAAAAGTGAAAGTGAAGTCGCTCAGTCGTGTCCGACTCTTAGCGACCCCATGGACTGTAGCCCTCCAGGCTCCTCCGTCCATGGGACTTTCCAGGCAAGAGAACTGGAGTGGGTTGCCATTGCCTTCTCCGACCTGAACATTTCAACGCTTTTGTTTAAACTCCTTCTGTAACTTTCCTTCTTGCTTCAGTAAAATCCAAACGCCTCATTTAATCTTCCCAGTCCTGACTCACTCTGGCCCCTGCCTCGCTCTTTCCTGTAATCTACCCATGGCTGGTTCCTTCCTGTGTTCAGAGCTCACCTTCAGTGTCCTCTACTCCCAGAGACCTTCTCCGGCCACCCCCGTAGAGAAACCACTCACCCCGCCACTCACTGTCACCGTCACAGCATCTTTCTTTCCTTGACAGAGTGGTTAGAAAATCTGCTCTTGTTCTTGTTTTTGTGTTTTAAGGCCCATTTCATCTTCTACAGTATAAACTCCCATCAGAGCAGGTACCCTGTCTCCTGATTTACTGCTGCATCCTGGCACCTAAACAGCAGGAACTTGGTAAATATTTGCAAAATAGTTGAATTTAAGCTGAACAGGGAAGGATGAGCGGAAGTGAGACAGCACCAGGGTGGAGCTGTTCCTCCTGCAGGGAAATTAGTGTTCTCTAAAGGCCAGAGGCAGGAAGACACTTAGTGTTGTCAGAAACTGCAATAGTGTGTACAGAGGAAGGAGGAGAGAGGAGCTGAGGTGGGCAGGGACCTTACAGGCTGTGCTCGGCATGTTCTCAAAGAGCAGCAATGAGTCCTAGAAGGGCTTTAGGCGGGGGAGTAACAGCAGAATCCTGACAAAAATTTTCAAGAAAGGTTTGTCCTAAAGTCGCATCACACCCACTGTAGTAGGTTGAATGACCACCCAAGAATGTCAACTTGTAAACGTTCCCTTTCTTTATGGTCCCTTGTAAATGGACCATAAGGAAAGCTGAGCACCAAAGAATTGATGCTTTTGAATTGTGGTGTTGGAGGAGACTCTTGAGAGTCCCTTGGACTGCAAGGAGATCAAACCAGTCCATTCTAAAGGAAATCAGTCCTGAATATTCATTGGAAGAAGCTGAAACTCCAATACTTTGGCCACCTGACGCGAAGAACTGACTCCTTGGAAAAGACCCTGATGCTGGGAAAGATTGAAGGCAGGAGGAGAAGGGGACAACAGAGGATGAGATGGTTGGATGGCAACACCAACTTGATGGACATGAGTTTGAGCAAGCTCGGGGAGTTGGTGATGGACAGGGAAACCCGGCATGCTGCAGTCCATGGGGTCGCAAAGACTCGGACACCACTGAGCAACTGAACTGACGGACTGACTGAAATGTTCCGTAACTTAGAAAAGCTACTCTGCAGATATAATTAAGTGAAGGATCTTGAGATGAGGAGATTATTTTGGATCATCCAGGCAAACCTGAAATGCTGTCACAAATACCAGCCTAAGAAGGAGGCAAAAGGTTTCGACACAGACACACTGAGAAGTCCACGTGAAGATGTGGGCAGAGGTCTCCGTGATGCGGCCGTGAGCCAGGGAACGCCTGGAGCCACCAGAAAGAGGAGGAAGCAAGGCCAAGGTTCTTTTCTAGAACCTTCGAAGGGACTGTGGTGGCTCTGTACCACCTTGATTTCAGATTTCTTCCATTTTCCAAACTCTCAACTAAGAAGCCACGAGTGTTTCAGGGTCCCACATCACTGTGTTCTCAGAAACAGCAAAGCAGTGCATGCTGATCTGGTTTTAACAAACAACTGGAAGACTTACAGCACTGCCAGTCACGGTATCGTCACTGCAGTGGGTCCACAGATACCCGAAACTATGAATCCATGTTGGCCAAACCTACAGAATGTGCAGAATGCATTGTTTTGGGGCTTCCCAGATGGCGCTCGTGGTAAAGAACCCGCCTGCCAATGCAGGAGACATAAGAGACGCAGGTCTGATCCCTAGGTTGAGAAGATTCCCTAGAGGAGGGCATGGTCATTTTGGCCCAATCTACGGAAAGAATGTGCACAGTGCATTGTTTAGGCCCCCTGGGCAGGTGGTTGGTGATGGCTTCATTAACACCCTCAAGGAAGAATTGAAGAATTTATTGAAGACCATTGGGAACATCGCTAGTGGAGAGATCCAGAAGTGGTTCTCAACCAGGGGCTGTGGCAACATGTGGAGACATATTCTGGTCGTCACAACTAGAGAGATGCTACCAGCATCTAGTGGGTAGAGAGCAGGGAGTCCACTAGCGCCCGGCCCTGAACAGCTCAGCTCATGTGGGAAAAAGGAAAGACCCAGATTCGCATCAGGAAGGAAAGATCCGGTGCCGCGAGGCACACAGCAGCCTTTCCTGCCTAGTATTCGGAAGCCTTCCTCTTTTTCTCTTTTCCCCAGGGCTGAAACTTGACGATGGTACGATGAGCTACGCGGAGAAGAACACTCAGGGGTGACAGACAAGAAGCAGGAACCTGGGCCGCCAGGCAGTCTCCTAGAGCACCAGATACACTCAGCTGTTACGTGGGGGAAATTACTGTTTATTTGACTCTCAGGAGAAAAAAAGTATTTGGGGAAGAGAATCACTCACACAGTTAAAACAGTAGATCTGAGTGGTGACTCCCGAGATGTCTGGACAGACCATGCCAGCGCGAGAAAGTCTCCTCCAGATGTTATGGAAGGGTCAGCACCCAGACAGCAAGTGCTCCAGAGCTGATTCCTGTTAGTTTCACAGCCAGCAGCCACGAAACATCACGCAGAAACACGTGTGTGCCACCTGCCATTCTGAGCTAGGGGTTCTGAGGGTTGTGGTGGGCCAGTCTAGGTGCTGGGTTTAGACACACAGAGATATATTTTTAGAAGGTGCTTTAAAAAATCTCAGTTTCTGGGACTTTATTCTCCAGTGAAGCCACTCCAGCCGGCGCCTTTGCTTCCAGTCCAATCTGCTACAGATTTTATTTTTTAAAAAAAAAAACTATGGTTTAGGGTGTTTCTGTCTCCACTGCTTTTATGCCAAGACCTGCTGCATTTGGAGCTTTGGAACGCTGGTTCCAAACCCTGCCGTCAGTAGGAATGGGAGTTTTCACTGCAGTGTCAGAACTGACTCTGAACCTAAGTGGTGCAGAAAAAAAAGAACGGGCCTCAGTTCTGAGCCTTCATCCCACCGGGGAAATGCAGCAGACCGGCCCTTCCTGCAGGAGCCTACTTTTGTGGAATTTTTTGCTTGTTTGCTTTTTGCCTTGCTGTGACGCTTTCAGGATCTTAGTTCCCCTACCAGGGACTGGACCTAAACCCTGTGGAGTCCTAACCACGGGACCACCAGGGAGTTCCTAGGAGCCAACATTAGAATTCTCCTAAAAGACTGCCCTGAAGTGTGAAAATCATTATTTTTCTATAGGAAGTAAACGTGAGCTATCAGTCACACCAGGAATGGTCTTAAGCTCATCCACACTGAAAGCTGGAGGCCAGGCAGGATGATCAGAGCTTCAACAGCCAGAAAGCTGAGCCAGAAGGTGGCGAATACCCCAGGCACTGGAGGTGCACCAGAAAGACGCTGGCCAGCCCCTCACCAAGACAGGAGGGGAGGATATTCATGAATTGAGGACAGCTTTGAATGGGTAACCATTTATAATCGTGGTATTCTCAGATGGGTTATTCCAACCCAGAGCATCTGAACATGTAAGAGGTACTTCTGTTGGACAGTGAGACAGCCAGAATTGGAGGTTTTCTCTTCTGGTCACTGAACTCACGCCATATTTGTCAAACGTCTCTAGAACTAAATGAGCTCCCTGACTCTGGCACGTAGCCACGGAGAGGAAGTAAAAGAATGTGAAAGTCACTCAGGCCTGTCCGACTCTTCGTGACCCCCATGGACTGTATAGAATACTGGAGTGGGTAGCCGTTCCCTTCTCCAGGGGATCTTCCCGACCCAGGAATAGAAGCAGGGTCTCCTGCACTGCAGGTGGATTCTTTACCACATGAGCTATACTGTTCCGTTTGGAAGCTGTACCTTTGCCAAGTTAGCAGGGAGCCTGTCTTTGTTATCAGGGCAAGAATGCACAGAGCATCTACTGCTGGTAACAGATGCTTCTAGATGAATGTGCCCATCTCATGAGTAGCTCAGGACAACTGAATTTAGAGTAGTGATCATTGAGAGGTCTCTGCCTGACAGTGATTTTATTCTGCTGGCTTTACAAAGAGATTAGAGGAGTAAAGAAATCTCGTGTTTAGAGGATATTCTCTAGCCAGCTTGCAGCGTGTCATTAAGGCTGCCTAGGCATTGAAGGGACATCACCTTGTCCTTCAAGGTTTTCCAAAAGATACTATCTGGCTCTGTTGAATGCGTGAACGTCTTGGCTGTGTGAGCTCAGGTGAGCTGCTCATGCTGGAGTTCTGGAATTGTTCCTGTTCTCTAGCACCTTTCATTACACATCAGCCTACACTTCCCAACTATTTCTGAGTTGGGGAGAATCTGCTCTAATGGGGCGGGGGTGGGGGGTTGGTTCTCATGCCACTGGGAACGGGGCCAAAGGGTATATTCTTTCTCCAGTTTCCTCCCTCTGCATTCACATCCTGGCTGTCTAAATCTGGCCATCACAGAACACCTGTTTCATGAGTCGGGGTCCAGGGTGAAGGTGGGAAATGTCCTAACTTCTCTTTTACCAGATTATGAGAACATCTGTAAAGCTAACATTAGTACAGACCATATGGAGAATGGTACTCTCCCCCTCGCAGAGCTATGATTATAGGGACTTTCTGAAGCAGAGATTTAATCAGACTTTGCTTGCTTGCTTGCTTGCTTGCTATGGGAGGTCCAGTCATAGAGACCCAGTTAATGTATTTCATCTGATTTTCTGTGTTTGGGAAAGGTGTGACCAAAATCAGTGGCAAGAGAAATTACTGTCCTGAAGCTTCTTTCAAGTGGCTTACCTACAGCCCTTCAATCTCATCCCCCTCAAGAAGTGTCCCCACAGCCAAAGGAAATGCATCCCTCTTAATAGGAAGATGCCAAAAATACCAGAATGAAGCGATTGACTCCAAAGGCAAATGACCCCAGCAGAGAGGGGAGGGTGCTATTTGCTTCCTTACCAGACACTGTGAAATGGCCTTCGTGAGAACAAATAAGGTTTTGTGCTTTACTGGCCATTTAGATCGTATTAGTCACAAGCTTTCTAAATTGTGCTTTTAAGCTGACAGAGATTTTGGCATTCTCTCCAAAGTAATGAAGCATTTGTCCTTCTCCATGGCATCTTTCACCATCATAAAATACCATTTCCATTTAAAGTAATTAAAATCCTAACTGTAATGGGAAAGATGATTGGAGTCCTTTTTTTTTTTTTTCTCTCTAATTTATGGCTGTGCTGCAAGTGTCTTCACTTGGTTTTATTTTGACCCTGGGTGGTGGTGGGGCCGGGGGATGCAATTACCATTGTTGTGTGTCTGTTTTCTGTTATTCAACCCTAGCCTTTCAGGATTATGCTAATCTCCCTGTATGACTCAGGAAGCTTCACTCTTATCCTGAAGGCAAGTGGAATGAGATTTGTAATTATCTTTTGGACTCCATGATCTCTCAAACGATTATTTCCTATAATTCCATTTTTGAAAGAGAGTTCCTTGTTTCTTTTTTTTTTTTTTTTCTGATGCAGTAAGCATCTTGATAGACTTGCTTGATAGACTTGATAATTTAAATTTAGTATTTAAATTTTAATTTAATGTTTATGATAATGGGTTGCTTGCCTTCCTTCCCATTATCCACCATCACCCACTTGTCCATCTGCCCCGCCCATGGTCACTGTTAATTTTCCAGCCTTTACTCACAATGGAACAGGCCACCGCACCAGATCCTGAGGTTGTGAGGATCCAAGAGGCTGGGATTCCATTGCAGACCATTTAGCCCCTCAGAGTCTCACTTGCCTTATCTGTAAAATGAGAGGTTGGATCACTCTAGCAAATAGTAGTTAAGAGTTCACACAGCAGGTAACAAGATGAGCAACAACGTGGGCCAGTATTTATTGAGCAGCTACTATGTGCTTTTAAATATGCCAGGACTAGGTGGTACCCCTGGTAGCTCAGTCAGTAAAGAATCTGCCTGCAATGCAGGAGACCTGGGTTCGATCCCTGGGTCGGGAAGATTCCCTTGAGAAGGAAATGGCAACCCACCCTAGTATTCTTGCCTGGAGAATCCCATGGACAGAGGAACCTGGTGGGCTACAGTCCATGGGTTCGCAGGAGTTGTGATAGATTAATAATATGGTGGAAAATGAGTTCAAGAGAAGCCATAGAAGCTGTAGAAGCATGGCATGAGTCCACAAGGTTTTTTCAGTACTCCAAAAATCAAATAGAACGCCTACATTAGCTCTGGTAAGACTGAGCCGCCTGACAAAAATACCCAGTTTCTTTCTGGTGGCTGGAAACATGTCAACTTAGTGTGGTAACAGCGGTTCTATTATGCTGCTCCAGAACCCTAGCTGGTAGGTGGAGCCCAGAACTAGCAATTTCTGGCACCTGTGGCAAACAGCATGTGACAGACCCCAAAATCAACTTTTTAATTCACTTTGCGGCTCACAGATGGGTGTTATTACCAGTGTGCGCCATCTGGTAGCTTTCTATTTTAACCATTCATCCCTGCTAACTAGACGCCGGGCTTTTTTAAATTATTATTTTAAATTTATGTGACCTCTAAATGTTCACGACCTAGGAAAAAAAATCCTAGTTATCTTGCCCTCCTTGTAGTCCTGGTTTTGATTTACAGTGAGAAATGTACTATTATTTTGTGCAATTTGTTTCATAAGCCAACATTTTTCAAATATGAGGCCCACAAAAGAAAAACTAGCTCTCACTGGTTAAAAGATTCTTACCAGGTGGTCGGTGTTTCTGGTTCCAAAATCACGTGTGTTCTCCACCAGGCCTGAAGAGCTCACCGCCTGACATGGAGCGAACACTTGGTAGAAACGTCACTGGAAGCGTGCCAGTGGACAGGCAGCATTAGATCTGTCCAGCTTTGTTCCTGATGTACTTCTGAGAGGCCAGACCAATGTCTGTAGGCTGGGACAAACTCCAAAGGGTGTTGTCAGTGGTGTGGACAGAGCCTTGGGCCAAGTGGATGTCCTCGTCATATGGTGCAAAGATCTGTTTTGTGAATTATGTGGCTTTCCCTGGTGGCTCAGACAGTAAAGAATCTGCCCACAGTGGAGACCCAAGTTCGATTCCTGAGTCAGGAAGATCCCCTGGAAGGGAGGGCATGGCAACCCACTCCATTATTCTTGCCTGGAAAATCCCATGGACAGAGGAGCCTAGTGGGCTACAGTGCATAGGGTTGCAAAGAGTTGACACAACTGAGTGACTAACACTTTACTCTCTTAAAGAATCATAGTGCCTGTATTTTTTTTTAAGTGTCTCTCTGTGTGCATATATATATTTTTTTTTTTTTTTTTCTGGCTGTGCTGGGTCTTAGTTGCAACATATGGGATTTAGTTCCCTGACCAGGGAGTGAGCCTGGGCCCCCTGCATTGGGAGTGGGAAATCTTAGCCACTGAACCATGAAGGAAGTCCCCTGTTTTGTGAATTAAAACCTCGAGACGCACTCTCAGTCATTATTAATATGGTGGTTCTGATCGTATCTTCTGATATCGTTTCTTGCTTGTGTCTACCTTTTAATTTGTGCTGATATGTTCCTATGCACTCTTGTCTGTCTTTGTTTAAGAAATGGGAATCTCCTGCAGGGCCACCTGGCCAGGCCAGAGCAACCACTGGTGGTGGTGGTTCTAGAACCAAATCCCCGTGAATACAGAGGGACAGCTGCATTTAGCTCGATGTCTGAGATGTCCACTGTGCCCTTTCTGGTCTTCGTCTTGGTTCTGTTGTCATAGACATGCGCTGAGCTGGCAGGAAGCACGTGTGACCGAGGAGGGCTATGTATTTCTGATTCCAAGTTTATTGTACATTTCGAATGGTACGCGCCATGCCCCTCTACTGACGCGTGGCCTTTCTTCTTTCCCCAGAATGTCGAGTGGTGAAGTCCACTTCCTACACCAAAATAGCTTCGTCGTCCCGCAGGAGCACCACCAAGAGCCCAGGGCCTTCCCGGCGCAGCAAATCCCCGGCATCCACCAGCTCAGGTAAGGCCGTGGAGGAGCCCGGAGCGACTGCTTTGTTTGTGACGCATGCTGAGCAGAGGGTGTGTGAAAGCCCAGAGCGTGAGGTTTCAACGGAGTGCAGATTCCGGTTTATAATTTTAGAACGTGGTAAGCTGGGGGAACAGATTTGCCAGAGTCTAGCATGTTGGCTGTAAGAAAAAACATCGGGTTCAGGAAAACTTAATGAAAGATTCGGAAAACCCAGACTTGCCCACAAATAGGAGTACGCTCCCAACTTGCCTCATTTCTGCTCAAAAAAAAAAAAGAAATATTTTTTAGGCTCAGGGCCCCTGACTCCAGGAACTTTGATTAAAGCTTCTGTTCCACTTGTGACTGGCTGGTGAGGAGGCTGCTGCTTGTGTTCGCTGAGTCTTGATCAGCACACTTTCGCTGTGGCCCCAGCACAGCCCTGGGGCCCCAGTAACTGCAGTGACTCTGGGCCTGGCTCCTGTCTGTCCTGGGCTCTAGTGCTGGTGTTGGAGCAGGATGTGGACTCGAAGGATGAGTGCCTCAGCTCTGCCCTGTCCTTCTTTGGCTTTAAACTGACATGAATTAGTTTGTCTGTCTGTGTCTTAGGTAGAAGATCTATTTCACGGTGGTAGGTAGTTATTTACTAAGTGCTCTTACCTGTTGAATGTGAGTTACTAAATGATACATACATCAGAGTGATCGTCACCTGATTTCACAAAGGCAGGCAGGGAAGCTCTTATAAATAGAGACCAAGACCTTTAGGGTCTACACGGAGGCCTTCTTACACTCAGCAGTGTGGTCCCAGAGGGACGTGAGAAGCTCTCTAGGCTCGGGCTACAGGACCTCCCTCAAGCACGACTGCCCAGTGTGAATTACAGCCTCCCTGTTTAAAAGTGGAGACGCTGTAATCTTTTTTTTTTTTTTTTAATTAAAACTGAAACTTCTGAAACGAGTCTTAGAAGAAGGGACTCTTAGTTGGCTGGACCATGTGGTCCACCTTGGTTCTCTAAGAGGTGCTTTTCCCTGGGGGCTTTGCTGCATGCCACAGTCCATAGGGTTGCAAAGAGTCGGATACGACTGAAGCGACTTTGCACGCACGCATGCACACTCTTCCCTAGCAGGTCCTCCAAGACCTTCTTCTCACTTTGTCCCCTCCCCACAGCATGGCTACAGCATCTCACAACACAGCTGGCCCTTGGGGTGGGGTGAGTGTGCCTCACCTATTTTTCGATGGACTCGGAGCTCCTCCCTTATTGTGTCGTAAGGTCGCCTAGACTGGACAGAACACTGATGTCAGACTCTGTTAAAGAGTAAGGTGATGAGTTGGCTTAAAGCTCAACATTCAGAAAACTAAGATCATGGCATCTGGTCCCATCACTTCATGGGAAATAGATGGAGAAACAGTGGAAACGGTGGCTGACTTTATCTTCTGGGGCTCCAAAATCACTGCAGATGGTGATTGCAGCCATGAAATTAAAAGACGCTTACTTCTTGGAAGGAAAGTTATGACCAGTCTAGATAGCATATTAAAAAGCAGAGACATTACTTTGCCAACAAAGGGCCATCTAGTCAAGGCTATGGTTTTTCCAGTGGTCATGTATGGATGTGAGAGTTGGACTGTGAAGAAAGCTGAGCGCTGAAGAATGGATCCTTTTGAACTGTGGTGTTGGAGAAGACTCTTGGGAGTCCCTTGGACTGCAAGGAGATCCAACCAGTCCATTCTGAAGGAGATCAGTCCTGGGTGTTCATTGGAAGGACTGATGCTGAAGCTGAAATTCCAATACTTTGGCCACCTCATGAGAAGAGTTAACTCATTGGAAAAGACCCTGATGCTGGGAGGGATTTGGGGCAGGAAGAGAAGGGGACCACAGAGGATGAGATGGCTGGATGGCATCACTGACTTGATGGACATGAGTTTGAGTGGACTCAGGGAGTTGGTGATGGACAGGGAAGCCTGGCATGCTGCGATTCATGGGGTCTCAAAGAGTAGGACATGACTGAGCAACTGAACTGCACTGAACTGAAGGTGATGAGACTCAAAAGTTTAAAGTTCATGAGAGTCATTTGGGAACTTGGTATAGAGTTTGCCATTCTTACCCCCAAACTCTCTAGATTCTGACAAGGACAAAAGCTTGTTTTAACCAGTATTCCAGGCAGTTCTGATCGGGTGATCCTGGTCCCAGATTTAGGAGGACAGACAGGTAAGGAAGTGGTTTCCAGAGTGTGGTTCCTGGGCCAGAAGCATCACCATCCCCTGAACTGGGGCCCAGCAGTTTGGGTTCTCACAAGCCTTCCAGGTTATTCTGATGTTCACCTAAGTTTAAGAACCCTTGGATTGTGGGTAACAAAAGAAGAGATAAACATAGGGAGTCACTGACTCTAGACCGTCAAGGTTGGAAGACGAGGCCTGCTCATCTTCATCTGCTGGCATAACAAAGATGACTGCCTTCCTGCCTCCCTGCTTGCCTCCGAGCTGCGGTGTCTGTCTTTAACCCTCGTAACCCGGTGCTGTGAAGTGTAGCAGTGCGCAGAGGAGAGTGGCCGGTGCCAGTCTCCTTTTCTGCCTCCTCATAATGACCTGCTTTCAGAGAGCCAGTCCCCCAGGAGAAGAGAGAATTTATGTCTGAAGATCACCTCTTCTCTGGAAATTGATACTGGAGAAAGGCTCTCCCTTCTGGGGAGATGCCACCTACCTGCAGATGTAGACTCCAAGAATGGTGGGGTGATGACAGAAAAGCTGCCGGTTAAAGCTCCGCTCGGGGGCAGGAGCTTGTTATTAACCAACTGACAGGTTACAGTGGAGCCCTTTGGAGGATGATCAGTCTTGACCAAAGAGCAGTCCTCATTTTTTCCATTCACACCCACCTGGGCTGTAGGATGAAGTCCCACAGAGCAGGAAGGAAGAGGAGGTGACGGGCCTAGCCAGCCTGTTTTCCCTAAAATCATGGCTGTTTAGTACAATCGTGAAAAGTTGTGAAGGAGAAACAGGCCTCACATTAGTTGGAACGTTATCAATACCGCCAAAAAAAAGTCTATATTAAAAAACAATATTTGTGCCCTATCCAACCCACTTTGATACTGCACAAATTTGCTTAATCTTTCCTCTCTCCTTCCTCTTAGTATACACCATGGGGTATGGGACTTCCCTGGTGGTTCAGTGATTAAGACTCGGTGCCTCTAGTGCAGGAGTCTTGGGTTCCATCCCTGGTTAGCAAAGTAAGATCCCACATGTAGTGGGGCGAGACCAAAAAATCAAAAATTCAAAAAGTACTTAAAAAATATCAGGTGTGGTTGAGGGAGAAGTATCTAATAATGAGAATGAGAGATTGGCTGAAATCGTACATCTCTTGATATCGTAGATATTTTAAGGGAATCAATATGCACTTATTGCTATTAACTTTTTGTTATTACCTTTGGAGGTGGTGTCTTTTAAGAGTTGTAGCCAGTTAGAAGCTCTTAGGCTTGGGCAAGAATTTCTTTTCTCTCTGCTTCTTGTCTCCATAGGTCACAGAAGGTAGTGGGCAGGTCAGATTCTTGGGTGCGTGTCCAAGGACCGGCTCCTGACACCAGGAGGAGTCACTGTCTGCAGCTCAGGTTTCCACTACAGATGCAGAGTGTCTTCATGCTTCTGTCTGTCTAATCATGGCAGCCGGGACTGAACAGGGGCCTCCCATTGGTAATATAGGGCTAAAAGAAAAAAAAAAAAAAAGGAAGAGAGAATTTTTTCCAACTCAGAGAAAAATAAGCTTGTAAATAATGAAGAGCCTACTTTATTTCAAAAAAGGAATCTAAAATTTCAGTTAAGAAAAAAAAAAAAAGAACCATCATTCTAATCTTAAAAAGATAATTATGAATACAGGAAATTGTTTCACTTTGGAATTAACTGGTCACAGACTCACTATTCAGCATCTCTTAAGATTATATAAATCTTATAAATGTATTTAATTATGATCTTATAAATAAAGATGACTATATCATTTACCAAAAGTAATTCTAGAAACTCAAAAATGGAGATAGGCAAATGTATTAGATGTATTTGAATTTGTCTCTGCCAGCGTTTGGAACCATTCTCTTTAGAAGTTTAAAATGCATAGGATACATTACCTCAAAATCGATAGGTTGCTTCGAACAAGCATTTCTATTTTCTGCTGTTTCTCTGGATCCCTTTTCCACCAGTGAAAACCTGGTTGATTTGACCAGAAATCACCTGGAATATGTGGTAGGTACACCATGCCAGGGAATTATCATTTCTATTCAGAAAGCATAATCCAATCCATCCTAAAATCAATGTATTCTTGAAAAATTAACACTTCATTCAAGGTATCTTTAAACTTCTAGGTCAAAAGTAATTAAAAAGTACGTATCACGTTTTAATATAAACCTTTTATGCATATAGTTTTCAACTCTCTGCTTTTTGATTTAGAAGATATGCCATACAATCATTTCCTGGTTATATAAGAGCTTATAATATGTGATGACTGTCTCTTGATTCTGACTTGCTACCAAATCTTCCCACCTTCCTCTGGATGATTCTTATTTGAGAGGGTTTATAGAGCAGCAACACCCAGTCGCAAATGCATGGCTTGCTTCAGGGACCCCTTTTCCCAGGACCTAAGCCCAGGGTTTAGAAGGTTCAGTGGTGTCTCCATGTCTTTTGAGGGCAGGTGTTCTTGCTGGATGTCAGGGGATCGGCTCCCTTGGTCCCCTCCACTGAACTAGCCTGAGACTCCTGCCTCTACTCAAGTTTCTCTTGAAAACGCGGAAGGGAGCAGTGAATTATCTCTGTATTGACTGCATCTGAACTTTCTTAAAATAGCCTGTATAGTGTTTTTCATAAATTATAGGACTGGAATGTGAATAACTTCCCTTTCATACGCCTGGAACATTGATGTCCCCCACAGCCCCCTTCCACCATGAACCTGACTTTGTAACATTGAGGAAGTTTTGTTTTTGCTCCTTACACATTCACCTAAAGTTTGAACTGGTTTCTCCTTCAGTTTTAAAATTTCTGCTTCCAGTGTTCACCTTCCTGCCTGATACAGAGATCGAAGCATTGCATGAAGTTGAGATTTGTAGGTCCCCATGTTATCTGTGATTGTTTTGTTGACTTTGCATTTACTTTTAAGAAGTTTTTTAATGATCTCTTTACCACTTTTGAAGTATTTATTTATCTATAGTCGCACTGGGTCTTCGTTGCTGTGTGAGGGTTTTCTCTAGTTGTCGGGGGTAGGGGAGCCTACTCTCTGCTGCGTTGTGCAGGCTTCTCTCTTGTTGCGGAAAAGGGACTCTAGGCGCGCAGGCTTCAATAGTTGCAATTCACTGGCTTAGTTGCTCTGCGGCATGTGGGATCTTTCTGGACCAGGGATCAAACTCATGTCTCCTGCAGTGGTAAGCCAAATCTTAACCACTGGACCACCAAGGAAGCCCTGGGCTTTACATTTAAATGAAACATCAGAGTTAACATAGAACTTTAATCTCTTTATTTTCCTTTCCCAACAACAAGCAAGACAAGACATTATTCTTTGTTATACAATATATACTGTATCTTTTAAATGAGGAAGCAGGGCCAGGGCTGGGGGAACTGCTTGGCCCAGAGTCACAGGGCTAATATGTCTGCTCAGAACAGGTAACTGGGGCTTCCAGTGCTCTGGACACAGCAGGCTGGCCATTCTTGATACCTGTTTCTTCACCTCTGCTTATTAAAATTTTGATCTTCAGGAAATAACTGATGCAGTACCTAGTTTAAGATTGAGATTTACAACATCATAACCCTTTGCAATAGAAGCCTAAGTGTTAGTCCCAGGCAGGGGCATTCCAGGGGGTGAAATGATTCACTCCAACTTCATGATGGTTGCCAGTAGTAGACAGAAACTTTCTTTTGTAAGTCAAATGTTAGAACAAGAATGAGACTCCTCAGTAAATCTTTTCTTTGTTCCTTACTCATTCCTCTTCTTGAGACTAGGAGAAGTTAGAGGTGATTTATTAATGTAAGGTGTTCATTTACACATTCAGAAATATCAAGTTCAACCCTGCTAGTGTCGAGCGCTTGCTAGACACTAATAATGCCGAGATGAAAGAAATAGTCCCTCCGGTCAAGAAGCACACAGGTTAAGCCCCCTAAATAATTTACACATAGCGTAATTCACAGAGCTGTAGAATTATTATTAGTCTCCATAACAGAAAGGGTCCAAAGAAGGCAAATTGGAGCTGGAGAAAAAGGAACCAGAAGTCTAAACAAGAATAAGGAGTCCCTAGACAATTGTGTGCTGAAACACTGAATGAGGTATCATTAAGAAACGGGGTAAGCTTCTCCAGTAGTCCAGTGGTTAAGAATCGCCTGCCGATGCAGGGGACATGCGTTCAATCCCTGGTCCAGAAAGACCCCACATGCTTCAGGGAAACTAAACCCATGCACCACAGCTACTGAGCCCTGTGGTTGTGCCTATAGCCCGATAGGTCTGTGCACTCTAGACCGCGTGCTGCCCAACAAGAAAAGCCACTGCAGCGAGAAGCCCGCATACCACGGTGAAAAACCCGAGCCCGCAACTAGAGTAGCCCCTACTTGCCCCAGCTAGAGAAAGCTGGTGTGCAGCAGTGAAGACCTGCCACAGCCAAACATTAATTAATTAAAAAAAGAAATGGCAAAAACTGGTTTTAGTTACTTCTTAAAGAAACAGGAATATGTAAGAGCATCATAAAGAGAGTTTCATGTGGATTGAAGTTTTATTCATGTGTCTCTTTGGAACATAGACATTTCACAACATGTGTAATTTTAAAGGTGAATTTCTGGTCAATTCCTTTATCTGCATGGGGAAATTATAACAAAGTCTGTCTCCAAATAAGAGTATTTTATGCATTCATTCATAAGCTTTCGTTTTATTTTGTTTTCTTCATGTTAAAAGTAGAAGAAAGCCATGTTTACCTATCTTGAATCATCATTGCTGCAGTCCTCCTTAAAAACTTAGAGATTTCAAACTTTTGACCTCTTAGATCCCTTATAAGAACTTTGAGAATTTTGTTTGTTTTAGAGTTTTATTCCCAGTTAGGTGGATGGCCATTTTTCTTTGTTATATAGTGACTGCCTCTGTTTAGAAGCCATAACAAACATAACTGAGTCCCCAGCGGATGCTTATGCTCATCAATTCAAGCATAAACTGATGCACTTTCTTGCCCTCCAGAAGCTTATAGTCTAAGACATTCATTCATTCAGTGTGCACTGAAACCCGCCAGGGACCAGTGATGTGAGAGATGCGGGAGTGAACATTTAAAAGAAGGAAAAGCCGGATGCCTTAGTTGATGAGCTTCTACCACGAAGGAAGCATTATCTTATATTTCTCAGGCTTAAAACTCACTTTAATGTGACTTTGGAAATCCTCAAGTCTTTTTTATTTATGCTAGTCAAATTTTACTTTTTTATAGTTATATAAAATATTTTATGCAACATATGCAGATAAGGATCAAAGCTGGGGAAGCAAAGAGAATTTTAATCAGCATACTGGTCCAATTTGTCAATTTTTAAAACTTATAGCAAGCACCATCAAAGGCAGATGGCTAGCTATTAATTTTTAGCTGTCTTTTTCCTTTAGTGCAGAGATTTCAGACATATACATTCTATAGAGGATCTTTTCTGCTTTGGCATTCCAAGAGAATCGTTGAAAACAAAATGCAGCAAGCAAATCCAGAGGGCTGATGACTCATTCCCTGTGTTTTTAGAATTTTCTATTGCCTATACAGCTGAATCCCCCTTCCATTCTCCTTCCCTGCACTTATCAACCACTGCCCACCCACCCCCCACCCCCCGCACCGCCCTGCTCAGCAGGTAAGTATTTCCAAAGATACCCCTTGAAACTTTGAACCATTATCTTGACACACTCTCTGTGGGGGCAGGACCCTATGGCAACTGCTTTAATAAATCCTCACCACTACTGCTCCATGTTAATTAAATATAACCAGGACATCAACGGTGTTCCAGGCATGTATTAGGTTGTAGGGATACAAATGTGATTAAACCGCAATTCTTATCTTCAAGTTGGGAGACAAACACATATGCTACTTATGGGGCTACATGGGGCTACATCTCATTAATAGGGTCAGACAAAAGGACTTATAAATTGGGACTTGACGGATCTTGCCAGGATAAGAAGAGCCCAGAGGGCATCAGCACCTGAGAAAACAGTGAGAGTTAAGGCACAAAAGCACGGAAACATATGGCACGTTTAGGGAGCAGTTACTAGTCCAGTAGAAATGGATGATAAAATTCTAGGAGAGGAGAAGATGGTGGTAGCCCAGCTGGTTATGCTGAGATTGCGCCATGCATTGTGCCATGAGAACAGTGTGGTGTGTATTAGGGGTAAAAGGTGACTTTTAGTAAGGCCATGTTTAGTTATTTATCTGAATTTATATACAATGGCACAGGGGTAGAAAGGATGGCCACACAGAAAGGACCGAGGGCCAGGAAGGCTCTGTGAAGCCACCTAGGAAAGAACTGTTAGGACAGAATTTAAACAGTTTTTAAAATGGGGGACAGGCCTTCCCTGGTGGTCCAGTGGTTAGGCCTTTGCCTTCCAATGTTCAGGGGGTGCAGGTTCAGTCCCTGGTTGGGGAGCTGAGATCCCACATGCCTTGTGGCCACAAAGCAAACATAAAACAGAAGCAATATTGTAACAAATTCAATAAAAGATTTTAAGAATGGTTTACATTAAAAAAAAAATCTTATAAAATGTGGGAAACTTCAAAAGGTAAATAAAACTAAGAATTTAACTGGATGTGAGGCCAGACAAAGAGAAGGGGATCAGAGGTGATTTGCCCATTGATGAGGGATGGGTCCTGTTGTAGCCACGTCCACGTGAGATGCTCCAGAAGCACCAGTAGGCAGGTAGGAAGGAACGGTGTGGAAGTCAGATTTGAGCTTTCTGTGTATGTACTGGGGAGACACTGACATACAGTAGTGATTTAAATAATGGAAATGTAAAATGCACCTCCCCTCAACCCAAGGAGAGATTGGAACTGCAGGAACATGTGCAGTTATAAGGGTACATCAGAGGACATGAGTGAAGTCAGAAAGAGAAAAACAAGTACCTTATATTAACGCATATATGTGGAATCTAGAAAAATGGTAGAGATGAACCTATTTCCAGGGCAGGAGCAGAGACGCAGACTTGAAGAACAGACTCGTGGGCACCGGGCTCGGGGGAGAAGGGAGGGTGGGATGAATTGAGAAAGTAGTGCTGACATATATATACACTCACACGTGCAAAATAGCTAGCTGGTGGGAAGCTGCTGCATTGCACAGGGAGCCCAGCTCGGTGCTCTGTGATGACCCAGAGGGGTGGGGTGGGGGGTGGGAGGGAGGCTCACGAGGGAGGGGGCATATGCACACACACAGCTGACTCACGCTGGTGCACTGCAGAAACGAACGCAATACTGTAAACCAGCTATCCTTCGATGTTAAAAAAAGCACATTAGGAAAGGCGAGGGCACGGTAAGTGCGCATGAACGGAAGTCAGAGGGGGCAGAAAGGTTCAAGATGGAGGAAGAGGCCAGAAATGTTAACATGAGGGCAAGTAGAGTTGAAGACTGAAGGGAACGCAGGATTCGGCAGTAAGGACACCACTGGTGACCTGTGGAAAGTCCCTTTCAGCAGGCACTTTGTCCTGGGGGTCATTCCGGGACTGCCCCCGGGGGCGGACTCCCGCGCTTTACTCCAAGGGGAGGCCGCCCTGCAGTACTTGGTAGGGTGGGGACTAAGCACCCAGAGCCCTTCACCACGCTGATCCCTGGTGGTGCCTTTAATCACCTCATTCCTTCAGAATGACCAGCCTCTTCTGCAATCCCCGCTGACACATGTTCATCATTTTGAATCAGCATTCCAAATGACGCTGTCTTGTGAAATTCCAGATCTCTTTCCTTTCACCTTGAAAGCATCTTTGGCTCCTTTTCTCCTCCTCGTCCACCTTCGGTTTGTCACCAGGGTTCTCAGCCCCTGCTTTGCTGTCCTAGGACTCCAGTTTCTCGCAGCTGCAGGAGCAGCTCGCTGGCCCCCTCCCTGCCTCTGACCTCTGCTCCTCACCTCTGTCCTGGCCGCTGATGTTAGACTGTTCCGGTTACTTGTGTGTGTGTGTGAAGTCGCTTCAGTCGTGTCCGACTCTTTGCAACCCTATGGACTGCAGCCAGCCAGGCTCCTCTGTCCATGGGATTCTCCAGGCAAGAATTCTGGAGTGGGTTGCCATGCCCTCCTCCAGGGGATCTTCCCGAGCCAGGGATCAGACCTCCACTTGCTTACGTCTCCTGCACTGGCAGACGGGTTCCTTACCACTGGCACCACCTGGGAAGCCTGTTGCCATTACTTACCGTCCGCTAAATCAATTCTGAACTCTTTATTCTAGGATGAAGAACTGTCTTGGGTTGCCACAGTCTTCCTTTCCAGCTGTATCTCTCATGTCTCCTCTGGACTTGTGTTCTAGCCTGGAAACCAATTTAAATTTCCACCAGGAACCCCTGGAGCTCTTCCACCTTTATTCCTGCCACTTTCTAGAAGCCTTTGCTCTATCACTTCTGGTCAAAAGTGCGCATGCCCAGTTTGGCCCAGCTGACCTCTGTGAGGGTCTACCCCTCCTCCCCCATCCTGGGACAGTTGATTTGGCTCCCAGGCTATAGGAGACAGGTGTCACCTGACCAAATCAGGGTTTCTGAGGGCAGGAGTTCTTTAATGCATCCTACAGTGCCTTCGGGAGAAGGCAATGGCACCCCACTCCAGTACTCTTGCCTGGAAAATCCCATGGGTGGAGGAGCCTGGTAGGGTGCAGTCCATGGAGTCGCAAAGAGTCTGACACGACTGAGCGACTTCACTTTGACTTTTCACCTTCATGCATTGGAGAAGGAAATGGCAACCCACTCCAGTGTTCTTGCCTGGAGAATCCCAGGGACGGGGGAGCCTGGTGGGCTGCCGTCTGTGGGGTCGCACAGAGTCGGACACGACTGAAGCGACTTAGCAGCAGCAGCAGCACAGTGCCTTCAAGTTCATGGTCACTACTGAGTAAATGTTGACTGCATGAGTGAATTGAGGAACAATGGGATCTTTTCAATTGACCTGTCTCCTGAGGTTCAAGGCCCCATTTGTAATTCACAGAGCCATGTTCCTCTTTCCAACCCCTCTGTTTCTGTTGACCTCCTGCCTTGCCACTGTCCACAGCAGATAAGACAGTCCTTTTGTCTTTTGTGGGGGGGCATGCCCCATGATATGTGTGATCTTAGTCCCCAGTCGTGTGGGGTGTCTTAGTTCCCTGACCAGAGATAGAACCCATGCTCCCTCCAGTGGAAGTGCAGAGTCTTAACTACTGGACCGTCCCAATAAGGTGAAAGTGTTAGTCGCTCAGTCATGTCCAACTCTTTGTAACCCACGGTCTGTAGCCCACAACGCTCCTCTGTCCATGGGATTCTCCAGGAAAGAATGCTGGAGTGGGTTGCCATGCCCTCCTACAGGGGATCTTCCTGACCCAATAAGATAGTCCCTCTGAATAGGATCTACTGTCCCTGTTTAAGAAAATGCAGACAGATTGTGAAAATCAGGGTTCCAATTTATCTATGAAGTCAGCACCTATGAAGATGAAACAAGGAAAAAGCATTTTTCTCAAGAGTTCTCCCACCCATCAGACACTTGTCTGTTTTGTCTTTGCCTAGGTTGACTCCATCTGCTTTTTCCTTCTCTTTTTCTTTCTCGATAATGTGGCAGGCAATGGACAAGGGCTGGGAAAACATATTTTAGAGTATCTACAGCCTCCTCCATGATCAGGGAGTGAGGGAAAGTCTAAGGCAAGCAGCCAGATCTCCCGGGAAGCCTGCCTGAATCACCACCCCCTGAACACACAGACGGATAGATGGACTCACATGCGTGCAAACATGTTCCCTCCTCCCATGCCTGCAAGTGCAGCGGCATAAATATTAATAAATGAGCCACCTTAGTTCAAAAAGAAGATAGTGAAACAGCAAGATAGCTTTTCAGGTCCAAAAGGTTAGTCACCTTGTAATGAGATGGTCTTGCATGGAGATTGTTCTAGCTTCCAGACCAGTTTGAGACATTCAAGCATTTGGTTTTCACTTGCTGTCTGAGCCTTTTACTAATGAAACTGTAAAGGGAAAAAATCCTTTAAGTTTACAAAGGGTTTGCTAAATTCAAACACACATGAGTTTAAAGTCATTTAAAAGGAGCAATGAATTTGAACAAGTAAGCCAAGTATTTCCTGATTCTAGATTATTTTTAGTAAATTTCATATTTAATTGTAAGTTTGGGGAGAACAGGGACCATTAGACAGAGTCAGGCATGTGTTAAGTGAAAGCTGCATGTACTGAACAGTGGATTATAGAATCCTGAATTCATGGCTCCAATGAGGGAGAGTAGGATCATCGATCTTTGATAATGAAGAGGTGAGGTCGGATCGTTCATGAGGAGTCATGGTCTGGGTCCAGTTCAGGCTGCTGTGTCCTTGCGAGGCTCAGGTGCCCCCGAGAGGGGATGGACTGAAGATGGTAGAAGTCAGCCCCATGATTTCTTCTACAGCTCTTTGATGGCTAGTTATGAAATTGATCATCACAGAATATGAGAATAATCCAGCCTAGAAGTTATTTCACTTCTCATTCAGGAGGTAAGAATCAGAACAAAGCATACAGCATTTAATTGTATCCAGACAGATGTGAGCAAAGGAAACCAGAGCTGGATCTAAGGCAATGGATCTGATGGGTCCTTTAGTAATTCAGATGTTAGTGACTTCCAACTGAAATAACTAATTGTTGGGCCTGCTTGGCCATTTAGAAACAACCATATGAAATTGGGTTTTTCCCATTCAAAATAAAAGAATTGTTTAATAAAGGCCTCTGTAATACCATTTGTTAGTTGACTTTTAATGAGTTCTGTTAGATAAGTGAGAAAACCCTTTTTTATTGGCACTCAGGGATTTCTGGTAGTACAGGATTAAAAAACAATGGGACTCAATACATGTGTCAACCTTACTTATGAAACAAAATTACTTATCCCAGCAGGATGAGGAGTATGATGTTTTCTGGAGGTCAAAAACCAATTTAAGAAGTTGATGGTGCTTTTTAAGTGGCCAAGAGGAAGAGTCTCTACAGAACTCTGACCTTAACAATATAGGTCGTTCCCAATTTACAAGCAGATTGTGTTCCAAAAATGTTTGACCGTCAATGACTTGTTTGGCACTTGAACTTCATTTCTCCTGAGAGATGGCAAGACAAGTAGAAGCCATGAGCCCAGTGGCTATAAATAAAGGAGGCAGATTCGTGCCCCAGTGAGAAAGAAGCCTATACATCCTCAGCTCCGCAGACAGAGCGATATGCCTGGACATGTTCTGATGAGCTGGCCACTCATGGGAAGAGTATGCAGCTCTTTGAGTAGGACTGAATGAGACTCATTTCTAGCTCTCCCACCTTCCAGCTGCTTGTCTTTCCACAGGTTACCTCTCTGAACCTCAGTTTCCTCATAGCAAACTGCAAAAATGACACCAATTTGCAATACAAATTTTTTCTTTTTTTCTCTTTTTTATGCCGGCCATGTATATCAAGATACCCTCTTACACTGTTGGTGGGAATGCAAACTAGTACAGCCACTATGGAGAACAGTGTGGAGATTCCTTAAAAAACTGGAAATAGAACTGCCTTATGATCCAGCAATCCCACTGCTGGGCATACACACTGAGGAAACCAGAAGGGAAAGAGACACGTGTATCCCAATGTTCATCGCAGCACTGTTTATAATAGCCAGGACATGGAAGCAACCTAGATGTCCATCAGCAGATGAATGGATAAGAAAGCAGTGGTACATATACACAATGGAGTATTACTCAGCCATTAAAAAAAAAAAAACATTTGAATCAGTTCTAATGAGGTGGATGAAACTGGAGCCTATTATACAGAGTGAAGTAAGCCAGAAGGAAAAACACCAATACAGTATAATAACGCATATATATGGAATTTAGAAAGATGGTAACAATAACCCTGTGTACGAGACAGCAAAAGAGACACTGATGTATTGAACAGTCTTATGGACTCTGGGGGAGAGGGAGAGGGTGGAAAGATTTGGGAGAATGGCATTGAAACATGTAAAATATCATGTATGAAACGAGATGCCAGTCCAGGTTCGATGCACGATACTGGATGCTTGGGGCTAGTGCACTGGGACGACCCAGAGGGATGGTATGGGGAGGGAGGAGGGAGGAGGGTTCAGGATGGGGAACACATGTATACCTGTGGCGGATTCATTTTGATATTTGGCAAAACGAATACAATTATGTAAATTTTAAAAATAAAATAAAATTAAAAAAAAAAAAAAATAAAACATTATTGAAAAAAAAAAAAAGATACATACAATGATGCTTCAGTTCAATATGTCCAAACTCTCTCTTCTTCTAGCCTTGTTGTTGTTCAGTCTCTAAGTCTTGTCCAGCTCTTTGCAACCCCACGGACTGCAGCACACTGGGCTCTCTTGTCCTTTACTATCTCCCGAAGTTTGCTCAAATTTATGTACATTGAGTCAGTGATGCTGTCTAATCATCTCATCCTCTGCCACTGCCTTCTCCTCCTGCCCTCAATCTTTCCCAGCATCAAGGTCTTTTCCAGTGAGTCAGCTCTTCGCATCAGGTGGCCAAATATTGGAGCTTCAGATTCAGCATCAGTCCTTCCAGTGAATATTCAGGGCTGATTTCCTTTAGGATTGACTGGTTTGATCTTCTTGCTGTCCAAGGGACTCTCAAGAGTCTTCTCCAGCACCACAGTTCAAAAACATCAATTCTTTGGCACTCAGCTTCTTTCTGGTCCAGCTCTCACATCTGTACATGACTACTGGAAAAACCAATAGCTTTGATTAATATGGGCCTTTGTCAGCAAAGTGGTGTCTCTGCTTTTTAATATGCTGGCTAGGTTTGTCATAGCTTTTCTTTCAAGGAGTGTCTTTTAATTTCATGGCTACAGTCACTGTCGGCAGTGATTTGGGAGCCCAAGAAAATAAAATCTGTCACTGCTTCCACTTGTTTCCCTTCTGTTTGCCATGAAGTGATGGATCAGATGCCATGATCTTAGTTTTTTTTAATGTTGAGTCTTAAGTCTCTTCCCTGGTGGCTCAGACAATAAAAAATCTGTCTGCAGACTGGAGACCTGGGTTTGTTGCCTGGGTTGGGAAGATCCCCTGGAAATGTGAATGGCTACCCACTCCAGGAGACTTGCCTTGGAGAATTCCATGGACAGAGGAGCCTGGCGGGCTAAGTCCATGGGGTCGCAAAGAGTTGGGCATGACTGAGGGACTTGCACTTTAATCCTCTAGCCTTAATCCTTTTTACCAACTGATTACCATGTCCTGTTGTTTTTACTTTTTAAATCTCTCTGAAATGTTTCTTTTTCCCTCCACCTCCAGTGCACTACCCAAGATAAAGCCACCCCATCTCTTTGACCACAAGACCCTTAAATGTGCCTCAGTCTCTCCCACTTGGACATTTGACTAAGGGATGTCCTGTTCTTGTTACTGTTCCCCTCTCATCCATTCTTGACAGCTTAAGAGCTCTTCGGAGCTTATTAAAATGCAGATCTGATCCCCTGGGTTCCAGCTTAAAATCATTCAATAGCTTTTCATGGTGCTTTGGATAAAAACCAGACTCCTTAACTTGAATTTCAAAACCCTGCATTATGTGACCCCTGCCACCTCCTCCATCCGCATTCATAAGGTCCTTCCTTCCGGACTCCACTTGCTGCTGTGCTCACCTGTTGAGGCCCCTTCAAAGTGCCATGCTTGCTCCCTCCTCCATGTCCAGCCGTGAAACAGGTGGTCCTCTTGCCTTGGAGCAAGGCTTACCTTACTTACCTGGCCAACTGCTACTAACACTTAGGATATGACTTCACTACCTGCTACCCTCTCTGTATAGGTTGTAGGCTAGTCTTGACCCCATGGGTGACTGGGGGTCAAGAGCAACCCCCAGTGCTCCCCCTCTCAGAATACTTTGTTGTGATTTCGCGTTGAGTTGTGTAGTTTTCCTTCAGGTTAGAAGGCTGGTGTTGTAGGGGAAGGTGGGGGTAAAGAGTACACAGATTTCAGTTCCACCCTGTATTCACTGGTCAAGTTATCATCTTTATGCCTCCGCATCTGTAAAGTAACGCTGCTTGCCTCACAGAGTTACCCTGAGAGTTCAGTGAGATAATACTGTGTGTGTGTGTGTATGTGTGTGCACGCGCGCAAATAGACAATAGGTGCATGCATGCTCAGTTGCTCAGTGGTGTCCAGCTCTTTGTGACCCCATGGACTATAGCCCAGTGGGCTCCTCTGTCCATGAGATTTCCCAGGCAAGAATACTGGAGTGGGTTGCTGTGCCCTCCTCCAGGGGATCATCCCGACCCACAGATGGATGCCATCCTACATTGGCAGGTGGATTCTTTACCACTGAGCCACCTGGGAAGCCCCATATATACATATATGTGTGTATATATAAAAGGTTTAAGTGTATTAACTAGTCCATGGAAAATAAGTCTTCGATAAGCTGAGATGCATGAATAGTGAGTACTTAGTAGATGCACATTTTTGTTGTTGTTTTGTTTTGCTGTTTTAAGCTGACTATTCCTAAGACAGTTCTACTGGGCATGCACTTTATCGTTTTTTGTTTTTTTTTTTTAATGTTCCACTGGCTGAGATTAGAGTCCCAAAAGTAAAAAATGTGAGTACTGTGTTTGCTTTCCCATTTGCTCATTTTTTTCCGAGTCTGAGTAGGGGTGATGTAAAGATGTACAGTGATGTAGAATGTGGGCAAAGATGATATTTCCAGAGCCTGTTTTCCAGTCAACCCTAGGGGATCTCCTGCCTTATTAGCTGTAGATTCTGCCTCTGCCCACAGTTCCTGAGTCCTTGCCTGTTTCAGACCCCTTCCTGTTAGAGTCACTGGCTGGGCAGGGCCGTGCCAGGAGGCCTAGGCAGCAGGCTCATTCAACAAAGACAGGACCAGAGAAGGCACACAGATCAAAGCATTCTCAGGGCTTCCTACTTCAATCTGTAAAAAAAAAAAAAAAAAAGTGTGTGGTTGGGTGTGTTTTAAATGGAGTCACCAAATAAATTTCAAAGGCAAAACACAAATTAGTACAGCATGAGTTCTGTGACATTTGTTAAAGGTCTTTGGAGAAGATGACAAAACAAGGAACTTCCCACACGCATGGGCCTGAGCTTTGGTGCAAACATCGCGTGTGAAAAATCAATAAACATGCACCTCGCCACTGAATTTTCTGAGGGTGGACTTATTACCCCTTGTTCCCGGAGAGTCACCAGGCTTCGGAAGAGGTCTTGTCATTGTGATTTTCATATGAGTCACTGGGGGCTCTTGCCCCCAGAGGCACTTGGTTATGATTCAGCGTGGAGCACCCTGAAAGGACTCAGCTTCCGGGAGTCCGTGGTGCGGTGGGGGTTGTGGTGGTTCCGCGTTGGCATGAGGCTTAATTGACACCTTTGATGTAGCCTAAGACAGAACCCGCACCTCCCACTGCTGCCTGGAAGACGTCAGCCTTACGCAGGAAAGGCATCTGCTGATGAATCCTGCCTCTCATTCAGCCTGCTCTGGGAGCAGCCTTAGCCATCCTTAACTAATCCAGCCGCTTCCCTCCTCCTCCCTCCGCGGTGCTGGGTTTAGTGCTGAGAAGGGATCTCGCTCTTGCTCTTGTCAGGTTAGCCACTGAGACTGTGTCCATGTTAGAACTCATAGAAGGTAAGTTAAATGCATGATCGCTCTCTCCCTCATGGAAAAATGTTGATGTTGCACCCTGGAGAATGTGTGCCTCTCCCTGCTAACCCGACTTCCTGGGCTGTGGATGTAAAACATGTAACAAAAGAAAAGTTGACATTTTTATAGGCGGAATAGTGGCGACTCGATACATCTTTGTAGAGTCATGTCTTTTAAGTGTTTTGTCAGTTTAGAGGACTGCTACAAAGAGAAAAGGATGACTTACTTGAGTTCTGTGACTTTGACTCAGTCTAGGGATAATGTGTAGCAGTCTTGAGAGACAGGTTGATTCTGGTGATTTAAACCTGTTTAAAAGGAAAAAAAAAAAAAAACCAGTTTTCTCTTCAACAGCAGGACAAACTAACTGTGAGGAGTTTCTGAGTGTCTGTGCCAATTACTTCGTCCTGCTGGAGTCAGGTCCTTCCCAGTTAGGCTGGGGTGTACAGGGCACAAGTGGATGCAGGAACTTAACTTGAATTGAGTTCTTAACTCTTAAAAAGACAGCAGTCTGCTTTCACAGGTCACTGGGAATATTGCTTATGAGCTGTGCTAATACTTACTTCCACTGGCTTGTACTAGGAAGCTAAACTATTAAGCATGAATTCCATTGAAAAATGTCTCAGAACCACATGCCTAAGATCTCTGTGGACACAGTTAAAAGCATCATTAATAAATCATCAGAAAAGTTGTGCGAAGTACTTTTTTTTTTTTTTTCTATGTAACCTGCTGCTATATTTAACACAGGATTCACAAAACAAGTGAATTTCTGAAGAAAGTTTCTCCCTGAAGCTAGTGTTCAGGACCGTAGATAAAAAGGTGTCTGGAATTTTAGCAAATGCCCCTTTTTAATTGTTTGTTGCTCTGTGAAGCTGATTCGTCAGGAGAATTATTTAATAAGCCATTTTTTTTCTGTCTGTGATTCTCTGTGCTTCCAGTTAATGGAACCCCGGGTAGTCAGCTCTCTACTCCGCGCTCGGGCAAGTCTCCCAGCCCGTCACCCACCAGCCCCGGAAGCCTGCGGAAGCAGAGGGTAAGAGAATAAGCAAGCTCCTCGTTTAAGACCTGTCCGCGTCTTGGTGCAGATGGCACAGTGCCAGCAAATAGCCCTCTCGAGTTAGGGCTGCTTGTCTCTAAGGAAGAACCAGGTGAGGGCAGGAGGTGACCGACAGTGGGTTGCTGGTTTTGGCTCTGGTTTCTCTTAGCTAGGACTTGGGACCTTAAGTTTCCCAGTAAAAATTGTCCTGATCTTCATTCCAAGAACAGACAGTTGCTGCTTCACTTTTAAACACCTTTCTCTTTTTGTCGGGAACACACAAAGATTTTAATGGCACTGGTTTGTAAACTTCCTGGGCTGTAAGGATTTTCACTGGAGGCCTGATCGCTGGTCACCAGCCTTCCTTAAGAAGGGAAAGTGCCTGGTTTGAAGGGTAGGCGGGCCCTGGCGGGACTTGCTTTATGGCAGAGGATGGTGATCCAGAGCCACTGAGGGTCTGTGCTGCACAGATGCGTACGTGTGACCTGTGTTTTTGTGAATGAAACCCACACTGAGCACCTTCTCTTTCATCACGACCTGCATGTTTCTTGTAGCTTCTTGTGTAATAATGGAGATGTTGATTGAGTTTGGAGATCAGAGTCAAAAGCTACTGGAAATGGTGTTAGTTTCCCCATTGCTAAGGGAGAGGCTGGGGGTTAGCTCTTCTTTCTGGATGGGAGAGCTGCTGTTTGGATCCGCTCACAACCTGATTTAATTTTCCAGTAGGATCAAGGCAAGAATAAAAGTAGTGGGATGCGGAGGAGGCAGATGGTACAGTGGAGGCAACAGGGGGCCTTTCAGTGTCCTGATTTCACAGGCGAGTGGGGAGGGATGTGTGCTCATAGGAGCTCTGAGGATGCTGTTCCCTGAACATTTTAATAAGTGAGTGCTCCTTGACAAGTTTTGAACTCAAACCTGGATTCTTGAATTTGGTCTCTTGTCCTGTGTGCTTTAAAATGAGACTTCTACGTTGCATACATTTACACTGCCTCCGAGAGGGAAGCACCCCTTTGCAAGCCTCCTGCCAAGGTTGTGTTCACACACCCTCTAAAGTGGTGGGCAGGGGACCTGAGTCAACCCCTAATCTGTTTGGAGCCTGGCCCGCCAACATAGCAGGTTGTATCATCCTGCTCCGCTGGCCCTCTTAATGTCAGGTCTGCCTTGTTTAGATGATGCAGTGAGGCCTGGAGCTGGGCACCAGTTCCTCTACTAAATGGCTGTGTTATCGTAGGTAAGTCTGTGGTCCTCTTCAGGCCCCAGTCAAAAAAACAAAACAAAAGACTCTTTCCAGATAGAAAACGTTATCATTACTCCAATTCCATCTGAGTGCAATACCTCTGCTTTCTTCTTGGTCACAGAATTTGGCATTTTAAAGTATAGAGATCATTAGTGACCTACTAGAAGAAGAAAGGTCCAGATTCACTTAATCTCCCAGATGTCTGTGGTTGAGTGGAGGAAGGGGTAATGAGTGGTTCTTTTCTCATAAATGTTCCCCAGCAAGGCCCCCGTCCATAGGGGCAAGCCATTAGAAATAGGATAGGGACTTACTTTCCTGGTGGCCCAGTGGTTAAGACTCCATGCACCCAATGCAGAGAGCACGGGTTCAATGCCTGGCTGGGGAACTAAGATCCTGTATGCCCCACAGCAAGGCCAAAAAATAAAATAAAAGTAAACTTCTAATTTAAAAAACAATAGGTCAGATGGGGCCCTCTCGCATAGAACAGTCTCTCTTTTGAAGTGTATACTCTGGAGAGTATACCTGGCATTGAAATCTCTCGTCATCCTCTGGACTAATTACATTAGATTCGGGATTCAGCTCGTACTTAGCTGTCGAGGTTAGATTAGAGTGTTTGAGACTCCCTGCCAGCAACCTGAGCGTCTCTCCTGCTGGCTATATGGAGGAGACTTCCATCTTGGGGACATAAAACGCTTGGCACAGTTGTCCATTTGTTGGCAAATGAGGTTAGAATGTGCTGCTTCTTCCCTCTGTATTCCCTACTTCACTACAACTGTGTCCAACTGAGGCAGAAAATTTCCATCCAGCTCCGAGCAGCTGTGTGGCCGGTGGCTTATGTAATTAACACTGCCAGCGCTTGGAAAGTGATTATAAGGGATGGTCCTCTTAGAGAGTCTTCATTTTGTCGTTTAAGCTACCAATGCCAGCCCTGTACTTGAGAGGGAAAAAACAATCCCATTTGTTTTAAGGAGACAAAGGTTTATCATCATCTGAAAACAGTTATTAATCACATGTTGTGAGCAGAGCACGAGATAGTTTAGAGATGGTTTAGTTTCCAGGCTTTTGAATTTAGGCCATAAATGAACATCCTCCATCCATGTACCATGTCAACGAGTAGAAACATTCCCAGCTGCTTTAGTGAGAGGCGCTTTCATCTTGGTGTGGAGGCAACTACATCAAATAATCCCTCCCAGTTAAAATGAGCCTAGAATATCCCTAAAAACCAATCCTGTTTCAAATTTGGTTAATATTCTTCTCAAATGGTTGGCTGTACTCCTATGCAGGAAATACTGAAATAAGTGAAAGATGGCAAGTGCTAAAAGAAGACACTTCAAAGAATAAATATAACTCTTTTTATTGCAAATTGGAAAACAGTAGCTACTTCTATTTTTCCTTCTGTGTTGCCTAGCAACATGGCCAGGAGAATGAGTTGGCTGCTTCTCTCGCCAACACACACACTCACACACACACTCTCACACACTCACACACACACTCTCACACACTCACACACACATTCTCACACACTCACACTTCCTACCTCATTTTGAAACACAGGAATGTAAGTTGCTTTTTTTTTAAGGATTGTTGAGACATTGACTGCTTTTTCACAAATTAAAAAAACCTATATTTTTATTTATATCATTTACGATGGTTTAATCAGCTTTTTTTCCTTCCCTTAAAATTACATTTTGTTACCTCCTTCCATATTTTAGAATAGTCCTATACAATAGGAATCTGCACGCCAGATACTTTTCTTGATGAAAACCCCGATGGCAGTGTACCGAGTAACTGTCCTATTTTTCCTAAACACTGTCATTTAAATTTGCTGTCTAGAAGTGTTTGGTCACAGAAGCAGATCCTGGAGGATCTCTTCTATCCATGAACTTTCTGGGGTCTCATTCCTTAATACATCAGGAAGAAACGTGTTACATTGCGTAGGTCGAATGAAGCTCCCCATTATACTCCCACATGGCTGACTTTTGTAGATTATCTGATCAGTCAGATGATGTGAGGAGTGGGTGGTTCAAATTAGAAAGGAAGCCAGGATTCTAGACACTCTCTGCAGATATGAGCTGGTTGCCTGGCGACCAAACAGAAGGATCTTGTAGCAGAAGGAGGCGGAGGGAAGAAGAGGGGAGGTGACGGGTGAGCTTTTGGGTAACCAGGAAGAACTTTGGGAAGGGAGCGAGGAGGTCAAGTTCGCATTCTTTCTGTCTTCCAAACATATTGTTTTGAAAACGCAGTGTTTATTGGGTGTATGCAGCACACAAATGCAACCTTTGGGTTGCTGCTATGGGACCGGAATTTGCTGAGTGCCCGCTGGGGCTCCTAATCAATTATTGTGTGAGGTAAGCATGTTCCTCTTCTTCCCAGAATGGGATGGAAGTGTTTGAGGAAGAATTGCCTTGACACATAGTAGCAGGGTGGCACTGACAGGCCTCGGGCTGTAGAACTCAACTGCGCACAAAGGAAAGCAAAAGCTCATGAGCAGCTCAAGCCAAGAAGGCAAAATAGCATCCTTTGCATCTGTTTAGATGGCTTCTCAGCTGTGATCTTTCCTCTTATCCAAATGTGGTGACTTTAGAAGGTCTAATGACGTTAGAAACCAAGGATGCCCATTCGGTGTTGCTCCACTCCTGAGAGAGCCACAGGGCACCTAAGAAACCCAAGTAAACAAATCTGTACCGCCCTTCGTCTTACAGGACCTGTATCGCCCCCTCTCTTCGGATGATTTGGATTCAGTAGGAGACTCAGTGTAAAAGAGACAATGGAGCAGTGTATATGGTTTGTGGTTGGGTGAAGGTTTCACGTTTCCTAAGCAAAAGTCTAACAGCGAAATACACAAAAGAGTTTTGCATACCTTGAAATGATAAACCCCAAATCATATAAAAGGAAATATCCAGGCATTTCATATTAATCCTTGAAGGAGATTATTTTTTTTTTCCTATTGAGGAGATTTGATTAATTTGATTGAGGAGACTGAACACAAATGGGCTCAATTGGTGAGGCTTTTGTGCCAGACCTGGCTCTAGATGAATTTCATATATGGGCCCGATCTTAGTGTCAGAACAAACTAATGGTGTAGCAAGACAGAGTCATAATTTCTTTAGATGGGGTTTTCTTTTTAATCAGAAGTAGACATGTAGATACAATTTTTCTGTACCTTTCTGTGCAAATTTTCTGGCCAAGCAGGTTAAAATGGCACTAAGCAGACATTTTCTCCTAAAGTTATATAGTCTTCATAAAATTTGGATTGCTGATTTTTAAAGTACTTTTATTGCAAATTAATACAAGTATTCGATTAGAGTTCTTTTTCTTCCTAGACAATATTCAGAGCTACTTATCATACTCCTCATATGTGGATTAACATATGAGGAGAAACTGTCATGTGAAATATACAACTCGTGAAGACTTACATTAAGCATTAGGAACTTTATTTTTGTTGTTAAAAGTAAATTTTACTCTTTATACTTATCTTTCATTGAAAACAGCATAAGCATAGATTAAACATGAAGAACTTGTTTAATGGCATTACTATAAAATATATAATTCCTCCTTACAATCATGTATGCAATTTTTCAAATGTATAAAGGCTGAAGTTATGAAATTTTTTTTTTTAAACATACAGACCTAAAAAAAATGTGTCTGGACTTCTTCCAAAAAACCAATTTGAAAAGCAAAAATTCTCTTAAACAGTACTATATAAATCAGGTCCCAAATAGCCAAATCTCTATTTGGATACATTCTGGATCTTACTGGTATTTTGGAAATTTTCATATGCAAAACTCCTTCGTGTTAAACTAAGTCTATGATTATAACCCATTGTTAAGCATTAACCTACTAATTCTGCTTTCCTAGTCCTCTATTTAAAAATTATAGTCAGCTTTGCTTAAACATAAAACATTTATTTTTAAAGCTGAATGTTAAGAATGAATTTAATGTGTATGGTCTGTTGTAGTTAAGCCATGCCCTAGTGATCATTTAGTTTTACTAGTTCAGACACTAACGATTTAAGACTTGTGTAGCATGGTTTTGCTATTTCACAGGCTTGAAATATCTCAGTAGGTGATAAATTCACAATGAATGATGCCATTTGGAGGTTTGTACTTGTTTTTTTCCCCAAAAAATTTTACTTGAAAATTGAATTTAAAAACAAAATGTTTGATTCAAGATGGAGAGAAATTCAGTTGTCATATAATGTTTTAAATGTTATCAATTTATCTCCTTGATAAATTGCTCAACTATCAAATTTTACCATCTGGTTTATAGTTACATATGCTACTATCTCACTTTCCAAGTGAATAAAATATTCCAACCATAAGAAGAAGAATATTTTTTAAAAAGTCCAGGCAACCTAACAGCATTTGAAAATTTAGCCTTGTAATAATTAGTGCCTTATTATCCTGTCTGTTGGAGAGAAAGACACTTCTCTGGCAGGTTATTTGAGAACCGCAAGCCGAACCATTCCATCTTGAAAGAACAGTTCATAATAATACCTGTTCCAGACTTCAGGTTTTAAAACTGTTTCCAATAGAAATTGTGAACAGAGACTCCTGCTGAGATCAAAAGACTGCTTTGTTTTAGCTGAAACAGTAAACATCTGTGAGGTTGCCTGTGCTGGTGTCTGTTCTAGTTATGTCTTCGTAAAATGCATTACTTAATACAGTTGAGTCCATAAAAGATTAGTATGTATTTGACTGAACTGTCAAAAATGCAAAGAAAGCAATGGAACAGTTACCTTAAATCTGGTGGGGGTCAGATAGTCCAGAACAAAAATAAATTCTAGTAATTTTAACTTCCCTGAACTGTCAATCTTTTGGACAGCTACTGCTTAGAGAGGTCCAATAAACGCTATTTGTTCTGGGTAAGTGGCAGATATCGCCAACTGATATGAAGCCCAGGGCTTTGTTTAGACACGGCAAAAAGGAACTGGACTTGTGCTAATTGCCGATAGATATCATGGCCAACTTTCCATTCAAGCGGTTCTGAGGGAAATGCTATTCCACAGCATTTAATCTTTTGAACATATGACTTTTATTAAAGGACTGTTCAGAGGCAATATATATCATTTACTTTTTGAAACTAAAATCCCTCAGAGATTGAAACAGCACACCATTTATAGACTTTGAGATCTCTTTCTGTGCAGAGCATAATTCCATTATACTAAAACAGAAATATATATGAAAAAATCCTTAGCATCAAACTAGATGTTTTCAGTTTTTTTGGTGGAACTGAATTGATGATTTATAGGCACTTAAGATTTACTTACTTACAGAATTCTTTTTAGAATATTAGACACTGAATTTTTAAATTGTTCTCCTGGGCAGAAGAGACCTCCAGGAAAAGCAATGCATTTTGTCCTTATGGTAAACCTGAAATGTTCTGTGAAGACACTGCGCTCTAGGTAACAGTTTGATACTTTTTTTCATTTGCACTTATTTTTTTTCCTTTAGTCATCATAGAGAACAATGTAATAAATATACTCCTGCTTTTAGCATTTAGAAAGGCAAATCCTAATCATTTATCAAGTATAAACTTCATTGTGAACTCAAAAGACTGGTTCTGAAAGCCACATGGTTTATTTCTTCTTTGTCTTGCTTAATTAGGTGGGGGTGGGATGGGGCAGAAATTTCCATGTCTTCATACTGTCGTAGACTTTTAAGAAGTTTCAGGTCCACCCATTTACACACACCCCTGTGTTCTTAAATTGGCTCATCTAAATATTTTAAAAAATCAAGTATCTTCTAAAAATATTTTGAACCAGCATTCAATTGCCATGTGGGTTCCCTGTGTTAACCAGCAGAGGTTTTGGTTACATCCAATGTAAATCTATACATGATTTTTTTTTTCATTTAAAAACAATGAAATCTAAAAACCACATTTCTTAAAACAAATTAATATATAGAATAATATCCTTGAAAAATAATTCCATACATTTTAGCTATTGAACTACCAAATTTTTCATATGTGGCATGTATCTACCCAGGTGTGTAGGCATTCATATAAATTTGCAAGGGTCAGTGTGTAAATGGGTGTGCTTATGTAAGTATTGTGTATATTTATAGACCATGAATAGTAAAGTATGGTATTTGTGACACAGCCTTGTAAGTTACTGGCTCTTGTGGAATTGTATGTAAAACCTTTGTGTCATAAATCATTACACATGACATATTAATTGGGGCATGTTTAAGTTCAAAGGTAGTTTGCTAAACTAGCATGGCAAAATGGTTCCAAATAATAGACAGATGTACTGATTTAAACAATTTGGAAACCAGATAAACAAACAAAAAATTTCAAATTCAGACAAATTCAGTGTTTTATTAACTATTAAATATAAGCATTCATTAATGCTTATATTGTTGTGACTTGATAGTCAACTATTAAAGTGATTATATACTATCACTGATGTTTCTCTAATGTGTATGATTTGTGGCAATTGTCAATCAATATTCATTAAAAAAGCTGATTTATAGGGTTGTGAGTAGCTGAGTATTGTACTGAAACATGAACAGAAGAAAATCCAAACTATATTTGATTTGAACTAAGTTTTATAACAAAGCCAGATAACCTATAAGGCAGGTCTGTATGTTCTTTCAAACATGATTCAAAACTGTTGATGTATTTTCAGTAGTAACCTTACTATACTTGCCATGTGTGTATATATCTATATAAATATATGCACACTTGAAACTGTTAACTGAGTGAATACACTATATATGCATACATTGTCTATTTATGCATATTTGCATTAGCCTGATTAGCATCTCTAATTGTGCATGTCAGTAACAACAGTATCCCACAGAGGTGTAGTGTGAAAATTAGAGATATATTGAATTCAATATACCAGTTGCCTGATGCAGTTTGTTATACTGTCAGCTGAAAAATACTTGTAATTTTGTACCTGTAACGCATGTGGAAAAGATAGGAAATCTGAGGCCCTAGCTATAATTTTTCAGGGTGCATGATATATAGTGTCTTTAAAATGTGGTTCGTTTTAGTAAAGATGATGGATAAATTCCAAGATAGTATAAATGATGCATGTAATACATGGGTGTTTATATTATATATGGCCACAAAATGGTTTTGAAGCTAGGGTAGAAGGTATCTGAAAGGTCATAGACAAAGAACTATGAAATTTAATTTTCTTGTGATTTTTCTTTGAGTTTATATTCATCAACAAGCAAGGAATCAAGTTTATTCTCAGAACATTTAACTTCAAAATATACTATGAATGTTGCAAATTTGGATAAAATTTTTATAAAGAGGTTGATATATTTCCTGCTTACATTTTGAGTTGCCTGGATATGTATTCTCTTAAAAAAGAGCATTTGGTGTTAAAATGTTTTAAACAGCAACAGGTTTTAAAACTTCGTCCGTTGAGGCCATCAGCAGGGTTTTATAGAGTGAAATGCTGAAAGGTTTCATTGAGCTCCCCGGTTTTGAAAGCTCCATCACTGTGCTGTGGTTTCATTGTACAATGTTGTACTTCGTGTTTCACACTGGACCATGTTATTCCTCTCAATGTTGTTAACGCTTACCCTTAGAATAACTGCATAATAAACAGGAAAAACTGCCTGTGTTGTTCAGTGACTTTCTTTCAGAAAACTTGGTAAGTAGACACTGAAAATGAAATGACTGTGTGGAGTAAGGTTTACCTTCATTATCGTATTTATGGTGTTTGGTGACGTGATTAGCATCGGTAGGTGAGACTTAAGAGACTGCAGAGTGAGAGCGCGTGACATCCAAAGTATCAGATACGGACAGTTAACAGTGAAATAAGACTATCTGGCAAAGAACTCTGGTTTACTTGGGTTTAGTAAAATCATTCCTTTCCTCTCAGGTTTGCCTTAAGAGTGAATGTATCAAACAAATTGGCAACTGTTTCTCTTGAAAAAAAAAAGAAATTTTAAATATACTTTCTCCTAGGCATGAAGGCATTTTTCCCAAGGTTGCCTAATTTGCAGGGGGAAGAATGTGTATGTGTATATAGGTACATGTGTGTGTGAAAGTTATTTTAAAAGCACCAAATGAGATTATGTATTTATTATAAATAAATATATAATGTTTTATTATATGTTTATATAATATAAAAATCAAATAACTATAATAAATATATAATAAAATACTTGATTGCCCAACTTTAATATAGAATTAAAACCAATAATCTATTTCATTCATAATATGATATTCTAGTTGGAAAAAAATTATTTACATTAAAATTATTATAGAAGTCTGAAATTCTATATAAGTTTTAAATCTAACACACTTTTACTAGGTTCATTTTAACTTTGAAAGTATAATTTGCTTTAATTGGTTCTCTTTATTATTTCCATGGACACCAAATATAGTGGATGCTGAAAACAGTAATGGGTACAACTGGAAGGAATGTTTGAAAGTGAAAGTGAAGTCACTCAGTCATGTCCAACTCTTTGTGATCCCATGGACTGTAGGCCACCAGGCTCCTCCGTCCATGGGATTTTCCAGGCAAGAGTACTGGAGTGGGGTGCCATTGCCTTCTCCAGAGGATCTTCCCAACCCAGGGATCGAACTCAGGTCTCCCGCGTTATAGGCAGACACTTTACCGTCTGAACCACTAGGGAAGTCCCATTTTCACTTTACAAATTTATAAAATTCCAAATTGTGCTTTACTTTCTGAATATAAAGTTTAAAATATAATGGAGCACATGCCTGAAAAAGTAGTGACTAGCTTCCTTCTTTGGGAGAAGGAAGTAGTAGAGGCAGAGCAGAATGCCTGACAGAGTCATAACTAAATACATTTACTTTTGATATCTTGGCTCCCGTGGTTTCGCTGTCATGGATTTAATGTCAATATTCTCATTTTCTTTTTCTCTTCCTCTAAGTAAACCAATTTCATGAATACCAGTTCTATAGTCTTTTAAAAACTTTGTTTATAACAAGCTTTTATATGTTTCACTGTTCATTCTGAGTTATGCACAGGTTGCCTGTGCCATAAACGTTAGGTTTAAACATTCTATGGAGAATGCAGACAAAGGAATTTGGGAAAAGAAATTTCTTTTGTGCCTTGTTTCAAGTAATAGAGCCTTATTAATTATTGCATATTGATGTCATCAACTTATTGTTCTTTACCCACTTGCAAAGTAAATGTATGATTTTTCTGTTTGCACACACAGTCCCTTGGGTCTCAAGCTCTCTACACCAAGATTATGAATTAATTTTGCTACATGAGGTCATCTTTAGAGATTCTACAGACCTCAAGTCAGGATCACCAAGACAATTATAAGAGTTTGTTAACTATTTGTTGGTTGTGTTTCCTTTATAAAATTAATCCAGTTGATGTTTAAATATTATATTGCCATTTTCAAAAAAAAAAAATTACCAGAGTAATAACCATATCCCAAGACAAAATGTGAAATGTTAATAATACAATTATCAAGACCGAGCTAAAGTTATCTTGTGAAATTTTTCTCCCTTGCTTACATCAGTCGGATCGATTGGATATTTCTGTAATCCTTATTTGGTGTGGACCCCACCTGAGTAACACCAATAATATGAATACAAATGGCAGGAGTAACTCATACCGTTTATATTTGAAATGAACTTTTTTATCACATAGTCATCAGATACATCTTGGTAAAATGTGGTTAGAACTGTTATGTCAGCTTTCTCACTTACTTCAAAAAGTGTGATATGTTCTCCATCTGTTATATGATCCCAAGCTAAATAGCTACACTTCGGATGTGTTCTTACTTAGGGCAGTGCTTTTATGAAGGTGTGCCATAAAAGCATCCAGGTGCCAGCAACCTGTCCACCTGGTTCCCGTTAAATTCGCTTCGAGGTGATGACATTTCAAATGTCACAGTATCTCTTAGAGCAGCCAATTGCATTAAATTATAAAATAACTGTGTTTTTCACTATACACCATATGCCTTGGAATTAGCAAACTGATTGA
The DNA here is from genome assembly GCF_027580195.1 of Bos mutus. Lineage (NCBI taxonomy): Eukaryota > Metazoa > Chordata > Mammalia > Artiodactyla > Bovidae > Bos > Bos mutus. The sequence continues at coordinate 25,500,107 of NC_091628.1, forward strand.
AGCAAACACAAAATCTTATGATCATGTATACTATGAAATGGTTTATGTTCTCTGAAAAAAATTAATAAATTGATTTCATTTATAAGCATGGCAAAATGTAAGTGGACTCTTCAGCTCTATGTAGGTCATAAATAAGACTGATTCATCTCATTGGGTTAATTCTAAAGAACATGAACTACACATTTCCCCTGTATTAGGTTCAAAATCCTTCAATCAGACTTAGGGCAATAATCAAAATGTTCACAGTCTGTCTAAAGTAGTATATTTAGGAGTAGTGACGAGGGTACATAGAGGGCCATGATGATTACTGAATGGCTTCAACTGAGAGAGTGCAGTATGTTAGGTAATAAAGTGAGAATCCAGAAAATAACAGGCTGGAAGGATAGGAATGTAATAAATTCGACATTAACATGAATAACTGAGAAGTCTTAGACTCGACCCAAAATACTAACCTCTCAAATACAGAATATGGAGATCTGACACCGTATAGGCTTAAAAGGTATGTTGTTACCTATAAGCCAATATGATCTTTAAGTGCATTGGTATTCTATTCACAAAGAAGAAAACACTACCATTCTCTGTTGTGTGTTGGTCAGGGCACACCTAGAATATTTCATTTGCTTTGAGCACCAGCATTAACCAGAGATATTGACAAATGGAGGATCAAGGGGTCATGGGGTCCTGTCTTACGACAAATAACCAGAGAGACTGGGATTATTGAAATGGAAAAAGAGAAGACACAGAAGGGGTTCAGTAGCTCTTTCCAAATTTTGGAAGCCTTGTCCTGTTGGGAAATGCAGTGTACTGGGTGGCTCCAGAGGTGCGAGATTAGAAGGACAAACGGAAAGTGTAAAGGGGCATCACTGGCACATAACTCACCTGTTAACAGTTAGCAGGCCGCCTCAGGAAACAGCGGGTTCAGTACTGGAGCTGTTTGCACAGAGGCCATTTGACCCTGGGATTTTTATAGTGGGCATTTGGTCTCTCAATGGAAGTAGGATAGAAGAGGTAATATTTAAGGTCCATTTCAGTTCTGCAATTCTTTGAATCCATGAATGGTCATTGTCTTGGAAGGTGTATAAGGTTTAACCACTTTACTTCTTTGAGGAAAAGCAGAAGTAACGAGAAATTGAATACATTTATTTTACTGTATTTGAGCATAGTGAACAAAATGAGAACTTTCCATTTTTAGAGTACCGTATTTGTAATTAAATGTCCTCTTACAACTGTCTGTTACCTTCAGATAGCATGAAATTTGAAATGACCTGGACTACATTTTGAAAAGTAAAGTTGAAAATAAGCAATTTTAAGCATAAGCAGACTTGTGTTAACCCTACTTTTTTTTTAAAACCAGAGCCTAAAACCTTGAGGGGTTTTGTTCATAAGGCAGAGAAAAACACAGCTGGCACTGTAGCAAGCGTTCAGGGCATCAGACAATTGGTGGCATTGTTGAAAATGTAATTCATTAGTTGATAAGGCAGTTTAGTGAATAATATCCAGCAAGTTTATTAAACATTACAGTTTAAAAGAATGCTTTCACATTATTTGGGTGAGTGTTCTGTGTTGAGTGTCTGGTGTTCTTATTAAAAGAACAAGATTTTGGAATCGAGTCCATAAGTTGTAGGCATCTTTGCTAGGAAATACACTACTAGTCTATTAATTTGAATGCTTGATTCTGAAAGAATGTGTCTTTGTATTCTAAAACACCATATGATGGGACAGCACCTGCCATCCCAAACCACAATGTGTCTGCATTATTAAACACCATTTGTGATGCTGCTGGAAGAAATTCAAGGATTGAAAGGCTCAGAAGAGAAGCTCTACGTTGTAAACATTTCTTTACAGTTTTTCTGCTTGGAACAGGATTATGTCTACAGCAAAAGCAGTGACCCCAGGGATAAAAGCTCTCCCTGTTCTGGAAAACACACCTTCCCCTCAAATGTGGTAGCACTAATGTTTCTTTTCTCCAGACCTTGACCTTGTAAATCTGCCTTGTTTCAACCTCCTATTCCAGTAGTATAAATACAAGGTTTTCACAAACAGACATTCATAAACGAGCACGCCCAGAGGCTCATACATTCACAGTGCCTTGGACAGAGTTGGCTGTGGCTACAGTTAGTGTCACAGCCATCTGACAGGGTCACAATCTGAATCCCTCTTTCTGACCTGACAGAGGACGAATGGGCGCTGCTGGCCACAAGGGGAGTTGAGTGAGAGAGGATGGAAACAGCTCAAGTCACCAGGCTAGGCTGATGGATGGGGGATTCTTACGATCCTAGAGAATAAAGGGCACACGACCCAGACTACCACCAAACTTCTAGAATAATCACAAAACTTCTAGACTAACCACCAAACTTCCAGAGTAACCACCAAACTTCCAGAAAGTCTTATGAGGAAGCAGATCTGTTATGGCTGTGAGTTTAACTTTCGCCCCCATTATGGCAGCCGTCAGCTTTGACGAACTTGTCCCATGGAACACGGTTCGTCAGCTTTGACGAACTTGTCCCATGGAACACGGTTCGTCAGCTTTGATGAACTTAACACACCCCGGGGAATGCTGTGCAGTTGACCCAAATGGTCCCGCAATGACTGAAGTAGCATTTGCCCAGTTATATTCATCCTTTGGGTGAAAACTAAAGCCTCTGAATTTCCCATGCAAGGTGCTGTTGGGCACAACGACTGTATGTAAAACTCTTCCTTCCGGCTTTGGGCACACTTAAGGTTGGAGGGCATGGGGAGGCGGTTGAAGGGAGACAGGTAAGCAGAGGAAAAGTAGGTCAACATTGCTTCTCGCCACTTCATTATTAATTCAGCTACAGATTCTCTCTCCCTTCTCTCTGCTCCACAGACAGCCGGCACCCCGAGCCAATGCCGCCCCTCACCGCCTCCTGGCTCCCATCAGGCCAACCAAGTGGATAAACCCAGGCAAACAGAAGGAGGATCTTTTAGGACAAGCTGTGTTCATTACTTAGAAACAGCATCGATATGTGCACGTTGTTTTCTCAAGGAATAGATGCAGAGATGGAAAGATTCATTGTTAAATTACTGCCTCGTAGCTGATCCCAGTATTAAATGTTTGGTATTGTTTTGTCCTCAGAGCTTTATACCCTGTAAGAGGGCATAGCGGCCCACTCCAGTATTCTTGCGTGGAGAATCTCATGGACAGAGGAGCCTGGTGGGCTGCAGTCCATGGGGTCGCAAAGAGTCACACACGACTGAAGCGACTTAGCACACGCACTGAGCTTTATAATATAGTTGTTACCCTGTTTGCTCTCAGGGATCTTGAGTCCAAATACACCCAGAATTTGAATCACAAGGCTTAGGCTTTTAGTTTCATCTTTGCCTCAGGAAGAAAAGTAATTATAATAAGTAAATGTTTCTTGTTACATAACAACATATCAATAACTTGCTTAGTGCTTATGTCTTTATCACAAAGTGGAATTAACAAACCTACTCTTTAATCTTTCCCCAAGGATGTGGCAAAGCTGAATATTTTTTTAAAAGGATATTCCATAAAAATCAAACTGAAGAAAAACATTTTTCTATGGTAAGAATAAAAAAAAAGATCAGAGTGACCACTTGTAAGAAGGCTGTTTGCAGATAGACTGTGGAAGAGTGAGGTGAGACACCTCAAATCTGCCAAACCTAAACAGTGAGCAACAGGATGCTAATTTTGAGAAAATGGAATGAAAGTCGTGGACCGTCCAAATCGACAAGGATGAGCCCAGCACAGTTACCACCACCCATCGTTGGTTAAGAAGCTGGTGGGGAGCGGTAGTCCCGGTTGAGTGGTCGAGCACCTCCCTTTCTGGACGTGGAGACCAGTCCCCTCCGGGGCAGTGGGCGCAGTTGCTGCCCGAGCTTCTGGGCTGGGCACAGCACCTGGAGACATGGGGCAGGATCGACAGTTTTTATTCTCTGTTTCCGTTTTCCTCCAGAGCTCTCAGCATGGCGGCTCCTCCACTTCACTTGCATCCACCAAAGTCTGCAGCTCGATGGACGAGAACGACGGACCCGGAGAAGGTGGTAAGCTTGGGATGTGGTGTCCAAGGAGAAGGCGTATCTTGTACCCAGACGGAGAATGGGTTGGCTAAATTTAGTCCAGGAAACTGACATTTCTCCAGCAGAATGACCCTGAAGCAGCTCAGGGTCATTGCAAGGGGGTGGGACCGAACGTGGCTCTCACCAGGGGTGGTATCTGCTCTCTGGGGCTGGGAAGAGGGAGTCAGCCAAATGTGGAGACCTCTCCCACCCTCCAAAGGTGTAAGCATTCTTAGAAGGCCAGCTCTTGCTCTCCTTGCAAATAAAAGGGGCTAACTGTTGCCTTTGTTTTCCAAATTCGGTGCACTTCTATAACAAGAGAGACATGTTTACTCTTTTTGACTGAGATAGCCCTGCAGAGGCACTAAGACTTCAGTAAAGTCAAATGCGAACATCTGGCTTTACAAAAAGACTGAATTGATGGCAAATGGCAAAAATATTCTTTGGACCTCCCTCGAATTCACTTTAGAAAGTGGTCATGTGACTCGGGTTATGGAATGAGTGTTTCCTGCTAACTCCTGAAATGTTTTGGATGAGCCTTTCCTGCCCTCTGCATCTTAGTTTTTCTTCTATGAAATGGAGATTTTATCCTAATACATGCTTGTTTCCTCCCTGGAGGTTATTGTCAGGCTAAAATCAATTATGGGAAAGTATTTAGGAACTCAGGTATAAAACTGATACAATCAAGCCACTGTTAGAGAACCAGTACCCCTTATTTGTTTGAAGGGATAGGATTTAATTTTCCAATAAAGTCCCACTTGGGGGAAACACTTCATTATGTTATATGCGATACATGACTGACCCAAGGATTATTTCCTGACTACCATGCAATATCAGACTTTTTTGGTATTTCCAGAAGGATGAAATTCAGCCATCCAGAAGTCTTCTTTTGTTCCAATATGTTTTATTTACTTAATGAAACAAAATGGTCCTTGACTAAGCCCGTGGCTACGTCTTCTTAATCAGAGGCCTAAAAGATACATTTTTATATAGTCAGGGGGGAAAAAACCAAGCCATGTGCTCCAGATGGGTGTCCCCTTCATGGAAACACAGAAGCATCTCCTTCCATTTCCCATCTGAAACCGGACTTGCCTCCAACAGACAAGGATGGTTAATTTTATTATCCGTGCAGGAAAGAGCCTTAAGACCGTGTCATCCGAGAGATGTTTTGTAAATTCGGGTGCTTTACAGTGGCTTTGAAACTTCTCCAGCCATCTCCTGTAATAACCATAAGCCAGACAAAAATCCCTAGGCTGCATCTTTCAGACGGAGGCAAAATGACGGCTTCTTTGGGGTGAGATGGAGCAGCGAGTGGAGGAAAGGCTCCAGCTCCCGCTTTCTTCAGAGGCCTCTGAGATGGCTTCTAGGGGGTTAAAAGTAAAAGCTCACCTTTAAAGAGGTTGCAGAGTGCCAAGGACAAAAGCAGCAGCAGCAAATGTCCTACATATGTACAATACTTTCCAGAAATCCCATCCACTCAAGCATCCAGAGTGGTGCAGGGTGGAGATGATCGCAAAACAGAGTAAATAAAGGTCCTATAGCAGATGCCTGCCAGCTGTGAGCTTCTATTGACCGTTCTCCAGCCCTGCAGACTAAACTCAATGAGAACACGAAAATTGCCCAGAAAGCCCTTTTGCCACCTAAGGTTTTAATTTTTTTGAGAAGAAATGTTTAGTCTTGGTTTGTGATTAAAGGTCAGAGAAGGAGCACATTTAGAAAACGCACTAGGCTTCCACCACATTTTGTATTCAGGTTGCCTGAGGGAGAAGCCAGGATTTATAACTTTAAAGCATGTAAATTTTAGAGCCCGGCTATAAAAGGCTTTTTATACCCCTAAGATGTTAAAGGTTATCCACGATATTTATGTGACCTAAGTGTGGCTTATTTAGTTTAATGACCTTAGATATTTAAAGCATTATTAGGCATTTGTAAAATATTTCAAAATGCATTTTAAGAGGGAAAATGCGTTGTGTTAGTGGCACTAACATAATTGAAACTACAAAACTGTTCTGTTCGCAGACATAATAGATACTGCAATTTTAACTCAACATCTGCTACGCAGGTTGCTGGTGAGAACATTTGTCCAAAATCTGCTCATTGATACTGGGGAGGGGCGGTGATCAGTGCTTAGTTCTAACATAAGGAATTTTACGGAGATCTCTATTTCAGGATGTAGTAAAGCTAAGTGTCCAAACAGCAGGCATTTTTCATGCTTGTATGGTGTCAAGCGGTCCAGAGTCCCTTACAAACTGCATTTTCCTCCCTACCTAGGAATGTCATGTCTCTGAACACCATGTGTATTCATAAATGCTATTGATCAGATTGGCATGAAATGAAAAGCAAAACTTCCTCCTCAGACAACCTGCTTCAGCAGAAAGCATTAGCTGGTCTTACATAGGTGGGAGTGGACCCCGTAGATTTTACATTTCCTTTTAGTTGATCATTTGTCTTAGTAGAAACAGTTGATTATACAATGTCAGCAAGGGGCTAGGGGTGGGAGACTGGCCTGCCTGTCCAGAAAATGACATATTGATTCTGAATCAGTGCCAGTCTATTAGATGATACTTCTAAACGTCTCCTAGGCACTACATCTGTGTTCCCTTTTCTACCAATAAAAACATACTAATGATTCTTTCAGAAGTGTCGGAGGAAGGCTTCCAGATTCCAGCCACAATAACAGAACGATATAAAGTCGGAAGGACAATAGGAGATGGAAATTTTGCTGTTGTCAAGGAATGTGTAGAAAGGTGAGAAAGATATCATTTGCATCGAGCTTTAAAGGAAACACTTGGGGTTATGTTTTCCGAGATTGTGTCTTTATTTGCGGTCTGAGGCACATATGGAATAGGTTAATGTCTCAACTCCAGATGTTAAAAAAAAAAGGTAAAAGAAAGAACAGCTCATCTAACAACAGACTTGAAAAATGTAGTGATTTCTGGGGGGACAATCTATAAATTAAGAGCTTTGATTTTTCTTTTTAATGTACTCAGCAAAATGTTGCCAGCTCTTTCAGGTAAGTCCTTTTATTTTGTTTAAAAAAAAAAAAAGCTTAATCGTTTTTTCTACATTTTTGGGAGACATTTTGTAAATGTCAGAACATTCTTAGGTGCATTGATATATTTCTCACATGTATATGTCATAAAATTAAATATAAGAACTTCGAAAAGCTTCACAATGCAACTGTACTGATCCCCACAAAAAATAGCATTTAATACATTAAAATGTTTTAAAATGAATGAGCCAGGCCCCCTTATGGGCCAAAGGGGAGGGCTTAGAGTGAAAGGTTTATCCCTAGGATCTCAGTACTTAATCAAGGACAGTAGCAGGGGCTACTAGTTGGAGAAGTTACAAGTTATAGTTATAGCCCAGATTAAGGCCGCCTCAAAACCTGAGCCGAGCTCTAGATTTGAAATTCCTTACTTCAGGAGGAACCAATTGGCCAGCAGCTCCTTCTCAGGGCTGGTGAGCAGGGTATTGGAGAGCCGGAGGCACGTGCCTCGCTCCTTAAGGGAGCGTGTCCGCTGGCTTCCAGGGGCTGGCTGGGGTGAGCATCTTCTTCCCCAGTGCTTTTTTCCGGCCTGCGCACCCGAGGAGTTCTCAACACAAAGGCTCTAAGCTCTGCCTCCGTTTGAAGTAGATGCCTCAGACTAAAAGTTCTAACCTGCAGAGCCCGGAACTTATTTTTCTGCAAGGCCTTTGACTTAGAAACAAAGATTCAAGTCACTTTGGAGCTGGACGTCTGCCTGGGCCTCAGACACGAGGGTCCTGAGTTTGGCCAGTGTCCACTGAATTGCTTCCCTTCACCCTCTGCCTGACTAAGGCAGTGGAGCCCCCGTTAGGCTCCCCTGGAGCAGTGGGTCTCACACTGGGCCCCTCCCAGCCTACCAGCTGGGCCAAGCCATTCCTGCGGACGTGGTGGCACCCCGCCTCGAGCAGCCACTCCTTGGTGGGGAGAGGCGTGAGTGAGGAGCAGCTTGAGAATCGCCTTAGCTGACCCTCCCAGGCCCTCTTCCCCCTCCTCCTCTCCGCCCCACTCCCACCACAAAGCTGGACAGTTTGCTGCGTGACTGACAAACATAGAAAATGCCCCACTACTTTTCTGGGCCTCACGCCTCCCCAGACAGGAGCAGCCACTGTTTACCGAACGTAAACTATATACAAGGGCCTTAACTGAGGATATTTTATTGACCTATCATAATAATACCATGGCGTTGGAACTATTTCCATTTTATATAAAGAACGCCTGAAGAAGCTAATTGCCCATCAGTAAGCGCTCAGATAGTTAAGTATTTCTATTTGGCAAGGCATGGATGCTAGTTCAGCTCCAAACCCCGCGCCACTGGAGCACTCTGCTCCACCCTCTCTGCCTCCAACCAGGCCCGAAGTCACACACATCACGTTTGTCCCTGTACAGAGGAGACAGAAGTGAAATCGGGAAAGCCATTCTCACAGTAATGGGTGGAAGTGTGTGTGTATGTGATTTTGTTTTTCATTGTGCTTTTACTGATAGGAAAGCCAACCCCTCTAAATGTAATGTGTGCTGCAGCAGAAAACCCCGTGTTTGGCATCGCGGTGCTCTTCCCCCGCGGGGGCCTGGTTCCCTGCCAGGGGCGTCATCTGTTGAGTCTGGCGTGTGCCCGTCCTCAGATCACGATGGCATCTTAGTCCCACGGCCCTGGTCTTCCCGGATAGAAATTTCTCATTTCTTCATCCCGGATTAATTTCTTTATTTCTGGTTTAGACTGCGTTCGTTTTGTAGGAGTTTGCATCTCGGGTCTCCTCGTACGCGCCTTCAGAGTCTAAGCACCAGGTTGCTCCCGAAGTGTTAGTATTCAACTCCTGCTGAACCAGGACATATGGCAACTGCCCCCTCTCCTCAGAAGTATCCCGGAACAATCTGTTAATACTTTCCAGAGGTCCAGGAAAATAAAAGGGGGCTAAGAATGTTGAGTGGCACACACTGCTTGTGTGGGGACTTTATGCCGTATTTGGAAGGATGGATGTGGATGAACAAGAGCAGGTCTACCCCTCCTGTTAATAGTGATCTGTCACAGGGGAGGGTTTCCTGCAACAATGGATGCGGTGACATCGCATCCCTCCCCCGATTCTGTGTCAACACATCCCATCCTGGGGTCTGCCAGGTCCATTTCGGTTTCTGCCTGTATCCCTGTAGCGCTGTCTTCAGTGGCATCGGGAGCCCTTAGGATGTGCTGAAGGATGCTGGCGAACTTTAGAAGCTGTTTTGTCGAGGCTTTCAAGGCCTCAAAGAAAACTCACAAGGCTGAAATGCGCTAAGAAGAGGTCCGAGGATGGATAGAGGGCTTGAGATGAGGTGCCCTTTGTCCTTGGCTTCCTGGCTCTGTGTGGATTAATTACCAGTCAAGCCACGGGTACCAGTAATGCGGTTGTAAGCAGGCATGGTGTCTCGGGTGGCTCCCGGCCCTCCTCCCGACCTGACTGCTTGCATGTTTTGGCAGCACAGGATTCAACTGGGTTAAAACTGTAGCCGCTCATGATTCCCTCTCTCCCTGCTCCACCTGGAGACTCAAAGAACTACACGTTGAGGGCTTCCCCAGTGGTCCAGTGGTTAGGGGTCTGCCTGGCAGTGCAGGGGACGCCAGTTCAATCCCTGGTCTGGGACGATCCCACATGCCACGGAGTGGCTAAGCCTGTGCACCCCAACTACTGAGCCAGCGCTCTGGAGCCCACGAGCCATAACTACTGAAGCCCATGTGCCCAAAGCCCATGCTCTGTAACAGGAGAAGCCACTACAATGAGAAGACCACGCACCTCAATGAAGGGTAGCCCCTGCTCACCACAGCTAGAGAAAGTCTTTGAGTAGCAAAGAAGATCCAGCACAGTCAAAAAAATAAATAAAATTAATAGGATATTAATAGGATCAAATAAAAGAACTACACGTTGAAAGCATTGGCTCTGGCAATGGTGTGAGACAGGCCCAAACCCAAAGAACGAGCTGAGACTGCAGTATCAGCGACATGGGTACATCCACCTAGAAAGTCCTCAGACGTTTGAAGAACTGTACGCCTGTAATTGGAGGCATTTGCTTCTGAAGTGAGATTTGGAGGATGAGTCAATGGGAAGGATTTTAAGTGTCTCTCAGCTGACAGTGTGCTTTCCTCCCTAAGGATGCTCTGGCCCCTGATAGCCACAGGGCCCAAGTTCAAATTCAAAATACAGCTCCACTCCGGAGATGTCACAGGACGCTTCTGGGGTGCCTCCGTTCTCTGCTCACAGAGGAGGCCCTGATTCAGCTTTAATTACTGGGTAAGCAAAGGTTGCTGTGGACTCACTCCTCAAGGAGACAGGGTCTCCCTGTCATGTCCTAAGCGCCACCAGCCTCTGGAGTTCTCCCAGCTCCACCAACGTGTTTGGAGGCCCTGCTAGTTCAGGCCTCTGCTGGGCATTTCCGGGGCACAAAGAGAGTCACACCGCCGCTCGGCTTGAGGACCTCACCCATAAGCAAAGGATCACCATGACAGTCAATAAAGGCTGCGGCAGAAGAATGCCTGGGAAACCGTGTTTCCTCTTCCACACAATCTTCATAAAAATCATCAAAACAGAGCAAACGACAAAAATCCCTTTGGTCCAGCGTGCCCTTTTCATTAGCATTCTGCAGCCCTCCAGGGCTGAGGGAAGCGGTGAGAAGACTGTCCTGGGGCCCGGAATCATCGCGTTAAACAAGATAGCGTTCTCCAAACCATCATCAGTACAACCCTGAAAGGCTAGATTTAGTTCCAATTTGTAAAGTTCAGACATTTCTCCCTAGTAGTTCGAGCTCTAGCCTGGGGTCAAACTGAATAGGAACATGACCTTACAAACTGAGCTCCTATGGACAAGGAGGAAAACCAAGCTTGTCTCGTGCTGCCACTTTGGCTTTGGCCTTTGAGGTTTCTATGATTGCAGGAACGGTCAAGGCTATAATTTCAGGAACATACGAGCAAACGGCCTGGATGTTCCCCAGCAACCCAGGTGTCCTCTGTCCTCTACACACTGAACTGTAGACTCCTTGAGGTCAAAGGCCAGGTCTCCTATCACTCGTGCAGCCGACAAAGAACCACGCGCCTGCCTACTGGATGCTGACACGGGCACAGCGGTCCTCAGAGTTTAGAGTATGGAGGAAGGCAGATACTTTGTTTGAGGTTTTATTTCTTGCCAAATGTTTTCTTTTACCAACTGAAAGCAAGCCATGACGTGTTTATTCTTACGGTGGACATTTAATCCTAACACCTGTTTTTAGTCTTATATTCCAGATTCATCCCCTTTCCTTATAAACATGCATTTCTAGTAATTAAGGATTTTATTATGACTTTATAGTTCTATTCTCAAAGAATCCAGGAAAAAAAAAAACTTGCAGTATTAATTTTGGTGGTTCCTCCACAGGGCTCTTTGTCTGATACAAAATGTGGGTAAATCTGAGTGAGTGTTGACTCCTATTTTGTAAGATTCTGGGTAGTCAGCCCACAAGGGCCTCTTCCTAGGAAGCTATAGGCCGCTGCAGCCCAGCTTTGCTTGCATTTGCCCCTCAGCTGTAGGCTCAGCATGCAACCTGGTTGCCTGGTGTCCTGGAAGCCAACGCGCTCACTTATTTGCTCGGGATTTTGCTGCTTGTGTGTCTGGCTGTAGAGGAGGAGTCAGCCTGCCTGGGTCCCACTCCAGCTTTCTGTTTTGAGTATAGCAAAGCTTTAATGTTGCTCATTCCAGGGAAATGGAGGATCAGGTGGTAACCGTGGGGAAGAGACAGCCAAGAAATTTCCGCTCTTCTAACCAGCACCTTCCCAAACACTGTCTTACCTCTCTTGCCCTGCCCGGTACTGCTGGCTCTTATCAAAGCTTTCAGTCCTGGAATCCAGATTCCCTGCAATCAGATGAAACATCCCAGACTAGATTGGAAACTGCTCATGTATTCCAGTCTCAGATTTGCTTTATTATAATTTTGTGTGTGATTTGTGAAATGCAGAACCCAGAAACACATCAGCTTTTAGTTTTCCTCTTGATTAAATATTTTCATGGTTGCAGATGAAACTCTTCAGAAGCCTCTTAAAAAGAGCCGCTTATAGAGTCCCTGCGATCCTTCTGTGATGTGAGTCTCCTGCATTGGCAGGCGGGTTTTTCACCACTGCTCCACCTGGGAAGCCTCTAGACTTTCTCATTAGATACAATTATAACAGCTTGGTCAATGTTTATTTTATTCTGCAAGCTAGTACCCTGAAGGGTCCTGGAAGTGCAGTGGAAGGAGGAGTTTTAGAAGTAAACGACAGGAGGGTTTCCCTGGTGGTCCGTTGGCTGAGACGCCACACTCCCAACGCAGGCATCTGGGTTCGATCCACATGCCACAGCTAAGACCTGGCACAGCCAAGTAAATAAATAAGTATTTTAAAAAGAGAAGCAAACAACATGAATGGTTTCTAAAATGCTTGAAACACATTGTTACTATCTGGCCTCTTAATTTATAGGCACATCACTCTCTTGCTCTTACCATAACATCCGACTAGGAAATTCCCCTTTGATTCTCCAAAGTGAAAATTTTAAAACCCTATTTTGAAATTTTGTTCTTAATCAACTTCACTCCCATTGTATTCATTTGTATCCCTAAAATTGGCCTTTATCTACAGGCAAGAAGCTAAACTCTCTTGGTTTCCCAACTAGGTCTGAAGTAGAAATGATTGTGAAGTAGGGGTTCCTGATGATTGTTAAGTGTGCACGGTGTCCTTTGACAATGGACCGTCACTATTGGCACTACAGTATCTTAGACATGTTCACATAAGTTAGTAGCTATTTAAAGGTTCGGTATGACTAAGCCCGCCCTCCCACGCCCACGACGGAGGACGGGCAGTGTTGGCTGGGCTGTATGAGAAGCAGAGACCCCAAGAACTCAAGTTCTGATTTTAGCACTGCCAGGTGGCTTTGGGAACATGAGCTGTTTATAACTGTCACCTCCATTTCATTTCTATTGAATGAGAGGGCCTATGGCTAAGACTCCACGCTCCAAATGCAGGGGGGCCTGGGTTTGATCCCTGGTCAAGGAACATTAGATCCCAAATGCCACAACTAAGAGTTTGCAAGCTACAACTGAAGAACCTGGATACCACAACGAAGATCGAAGACCCCTCGTGCCACAGCAAAGACCCGGCACAGCCAAATAAATAAATATTTTTTTGAAAGGCTCAAGAGGTCACAGGATGCTCAGATAACGACTGTATCCCTTGCTATACTCCTTGAACACCTCATTCATGAGTTCTCCACCAGAACACACAGAGCTGCACACAGCCCAAGTCTAAAGAGGGTGAACTGCGTATTGAATGTTATCAGTGTGACCGTGAGAACCATTCAGAAAACTCACTTCTTGGATAACCTCAAGAGAAATGGAGAAGGGCAGAAACTCACCCCTATTTCATGTCCACTTTAGAGGGAGGAACAGGGCACAGCCACCTGCAAGGAGGAGTTACCCACGGGGGCAGCAGCAGCAGTAAGTTTATTACAATTACGGCAGCTGTAACAGCTTGTGATGTTTCTGAGCTATCATGTTGGTTTTGTCCTTACACTTGGTCAACCCCTTAAAATTCACATATTTCTTTTAAAAACGGAAAACAGAATTTTTTACAAAATATTTACACCACGATGCCAGATCAATGGGGTACGAGTGAATCCTTAATAAGATGATTCAACACATCTGAAATTACATTTATTAAAAAAAAAACAAAACTTCTTCTTTGCAGGTCGACTGCTAGGGAGTATGCTTTGAAAATTATCAAGAAAAGCAAGTGTCGAGGCAAAGTACGTATAAGTTTTCTTCTTTTGAAAATATATTATTTTGGAGGTAGAAAGAAAAACACAAGATGAGCCCCCAAATAAACATAAGTTCACCCTGGGAGTTGTGTTTTGGTAAAGTAGAATGTTATATACTTATTAGGATATAATTTTATTCTATAAATATTTCTGGTATCAAAGTCAGATGAAATAATGGGATATTATTTCAGTTCCTTCCCTTTGTTCTTGTATTTACTTTTTCTCTTACTTTTGTGATCTAAGTTTCATTTCATCCTTCCACGTTCAGAACCATGGTAGGTTCTGAAATTACAAGCATCTTCTAAGGACCTTCAATATCTTTTGCCATTCTAGGCTATATGACAGAGAAGGCAATGGCAACCCACTCCAGTACTCTTGCCTGGAAAATCCCATGGATGGAGGAGTCTGGTGGGCTATAGTCCATGGCTAAGAGTTGGACACGACTGAGCGACTTCACTTTCGCTTTTCACTTTCATGCATTGGAGAAGGAAATGGCAACCCACTCCAGTGTTCTTGCCTGGAGAATCCCAGGGACGGGGGAGCCCGGTGGGCTGCCGTCTATGGGGTCGCACAGAGTCAGACACGACTGAAGTGACTTAGCAGCAGCAGCAGCAGGCTATACGAATATCAGAATTTAAGATAGACATTATATTTTAGCAAAATATATCTCCCTGGATCTTTAAATAGTAAAAGTTAAGTGTTAGTCGCTCAGTTGAGTCCAGCTCTTTGTGACCCCATGGACTGTATGTAGCCCACCCAAGCTCCTTGGTCCATAGGATTTTCCAGGCAAGAGTACTGGAGTGGGTTCCCATGCCCTTCTACAGGGGATCTCCCTGACCCAGGGATCGAACCCAGGTATCCCGAATTGCAGACAGACTTTTTACCACCTGAGCCACCTGGGAAACCCTTAAATAGTATGGTTTTGTTAATTTGAGTTAGCCCTTCATTGTTTTGCTGTGTGTCTTGATGGAGATAACTTTCTCTTGAATAGGAACACATGATCCAGAATGAGGTGTCTATCTTGAGAAGAGTGAAGCACCCCAATATTGTTCTTCTGATCGAAGAGATGGACGTGCCAACTGAGCTGTATCTTGTCATGGAATTAGTAAAGGTGTGTGTTTTGGTAAAAGAGGTAAACCTATATACAGCACCTCACTTTCCTGTATGATGGAGCTCTCTCCTTCATTTCCTCTCAGCAGTATTCAATCTCATTGCTATGCACTGGCATAACGGTTAAGAGTCTTAACACTAGAATTGTATCCCCATAGTTCGAGTCTCAGCCTGGACCGAAATAGTCCCTGACCTTGGGTCTACCGCTCTGTACCTCAGGCCCCTCCTGTGTGAAATGAGATATTGCTAGGAATGTTGTTCTGAAGGTAAAAGAAATCCCTTTCACCAGCTTCTGTGACACAAAGTGTTAGATACCGGTATGATTGTTGTTACTCCAGCAGAAACTGCTCACTTTTCCAGGAACTACTCCAAAAGTATCATTCGTTATCATAAAAACAAGCTCTGAACTTTTAGACTCCAGGGTAATAGAAAAACAGCACCCTGTTAATAATAATGTGAATACTGCCTCTCAGTGACGGGTACAATCTCATCCCACCACATAAAATTATGTTTTTATTCTAGTCAATCATATAACATAGGAATGGCCAGATGTTGATGATGGTTGAATCTATGTGAAAGGTAGCCCACCTATTTCCTCTACTTCCATATGTGAAATTTTCTTAATTAGAAGTTTTGAAAATTGAATGTTTTATTTTCATAAAGCTGTACTTTGCTCAAGGCTTTTCTATTATGTTAATCTGACCAAAGGCATGAGTAATTTCTACTTTAGTTGTAAATTATTCAGATCGTTTTCTCCATCAGGGTGTGCTGAGCACCCAGGGTTCCAGGAATTCTACTTAGACTCACTCAGCTGAGCTGGTGGCAGCTGGAATGTGGGATTTCCTTCTGCAAAGATTTAAAGCCAACAAAGCATTTAATTAACCAATCATTTACTGTATAGAAAAATGTTCATTCTAGGGACTTTAAATTTTCATTCTTTATACTTTGTTTTAGATCTATTGGCCTTCTTTTAACTTAGTGATTAGTCTATATTTATAGATAAAGTCTGGGTTTTTTTCTACTTCAAGTTCAGACTTTTTTTCTCTGAGGGTGAAGGCTTTTTAGTTTGTACTAACATCAGGTTATGGTCATGGTTGAGATTGAGGGAGATAAAAATGTTGATCGCTTATTCCAACCAAGAAAGGTCAGTTTCATTATTCAGAAAATTTTCATATTGATGCTTTATTACCAAATAAAGTTTGGTAATTACAACATTGTAAATTATACTTTATCTAGGACCAAAAATAGTAATTTCACAATGACTTTAATTTTTAAAGCAAGAGCTTCAAATCATTCCTGCTACCCCTCTGGGTGCCATTAAAAACTAATTAGCAACCCCCTGTTATTGGCTGGGTTTTGGAGAGCTAAATTAAATTTGAAGATGAGGTATAAAAGAGGAAAAGGCTTAATAGTTCAGAACACAGTTTGTGGGAAAGCTTAATCCGATTGTCAGTAATATGCTTAGTCAGGTGACAGTAGCGAAGTAGCGCTTAGCCTTTGTGCATTCTCTCCGGGTGACCAGTCTAACAAGCCTGGACTGTGCCTGCAAAACTCAGCACGGGAACTCCTCAACTGAGCCACTGGGGGTGTGTGTGTGTGTGTGGGTGTGTGTGTGAGTGAGTGACTCAGTCGTGTCTGATACTTTCCGACCCCATGGACTCCTCAACTGAGCCACTGGGTGTGTGTGTGTGTGTGTGTGTGTGTGTGTGTGTGACTCAGTCGTGTCTGATACTTTCCGACCCCATGGACTGTAACCCACCAAGCTCCTCTGTCATGGAATTCTCCAGGCAAGAATACTGGAGTCGCTGTTCCCTTCTCCACCACTGTATCGTACCCCTGCATTTAGTCTGACCGAGAATGGCTGTGAGACCAGGTCTGGAAGCATCTCAGAAGAGAAGGCTAGCCCCACATTTGACCTGAAAAGCTCCCATGACACCCCCCTGAGGAATTTAGTTTGTCAAACCCTGAGAGTCCATCAGGGGGCCCAGGGTGGCCTGATGCCATTGGATAAGTAAGGTCTGTGTTCCAGAAAACAGTGAAGTGAGTGAACAGTAAAACCATTCTTAAAGGTGAAATTTCATAAGTACCAATAACGGGACTTTAGACTTCTAGCTGCAGAAGTGAACGCGTGCACACTGCCTGTGTGTCCAGAGGAAGGAAGGCCTTGTGCAGGGGCAGCCCTTGAGCCGGCACTGAGAGATCAGCGGGAGCCAGAAAGACAAAGGGTGTGGAGGGGACTCTGGGATGGGCTTGGAGTGTGGACTCGGGGGAGGGTTCAATCTGTCTGGGTGACCAGGGAAGACCCACGTTACGTGGAGCATAAAGGCAGCTGCTCCAGGTGAGACAGGAGATGAAGTTAAGCAAATTGAAGTGAAGGCTGGGGGCAGAGCAGGGAGAACCATGGGAACAGAACGCTGATTTCATGACGAGTGAAAGATAGGAAACATTGACCTGCGGTGTGGGAGGTGACGATCGTACACAAGGTCTTTGCATAGAGAGCCTGAGACGGCCCAGAAAGCTGTGTCAGAGGCAGGTCTTAGAGGACTTTTTGACTGCTTTGTTGAAGGCGGAGAAGAAGGAATGAGATTACAGGCTGTCTTGAGTTTAGACAACGAGGACAATGGTGGAGTCTTGGCAGGGTCACCTCCTACGGCCCTACACACGGTCAGGGGTGCTGTCCACGTGGACCGCACTGCAAACCCCATCTCCCCAGGTGGCACGGGAACAACCTGCAAAGCTGCACAGCCTCGCCTTTGAGAGACAGAACACTGGGAGAGACAGTGTTCGTTTTGAAAAAAAAAGTATCTTCTTAGTTCAGGAACTGCTGAGGCTGAGGGTCAGAGGAAGATACCCCTTCCCCGGAGCAGGGATTGTACAGGGTCACAGAGGGCCAGGTTAGGGAGTGGGATTTGAAAATGGTCAGCCTACAGGTGCTCTAGTTTGTGTTTGCTATTAAAAAAACAAACAAACAAACAAACAAATTAAATCTCTTAGCCCTTTAGGTAACAGATGAACACAGCCTCTGGTGGGGGGAGCTCGGCTCTTTGGGGCCTCGTGTGCAAAAAGGGTGCACACATTGTCAGTAAATCAGACCTAACTTCTCTGAAAGGCCTTCAAATAAATGGATCTAAAATTGGAGCCTGAAATCTTTGCTTCACCAAATAACAATAAATTAGCCCAGAACAGTGGAAACAAAAGTTCGGATGAGTAATGGACGTAGAAAACTTTCTTTGAAATGTCTCCATCCTCCTCCCTCTCTTTCATCTCTGGGGTGACAGTTTCTGGTCCTTTTCTCTGCTCCTTACAAGGAGGCACATTATTGAAAAAGAAGACGTGACACCCACTCCAAGAGACCTAAATCTAGAGAATGACGAGAACTGTGTGTGTGTGAAGTTCACAGGGCCGCAGAACGTTTTGTTCAGGGTGCAGTCTGTGGTATGTTTCTCGTTTCAGGAGACTTGGGATTATGAATCTGAACTTCTGCTGGCAGTTGGTGTAGCACATGCCACCAGCATAGCCGGTGCCCCAAGGTCTCTGCCCTGGAGACCCAGCTCCGCTTCCCCACCCCGAGTTGGGAGTTTAATGGCAGAGTCCTCTCCTTCTTCCTCTGCTCTCTGGAGGAAATGTCACTGGCTCTTGCAGTTGGGGCAGAAACCACCATAGGGTTCCTGGGCCTTTGAGAGGGCAGTGACAGGGGAAGCTCTTGGAACCCAAAAACCCCGCGCACATAGCGTGTCGGGCGCCTCTCCAGGCTGGGCCCCACTGGACCATCTGTTAATCCACTTTTCCTCCTGCTGTTCTCTCTCAGGGAGGAGACCTCTTCGATGCCATCACCTCCACTAACAAATACACTGAGCGAGATGCCAGTGGGATGCTGTACAACCTGGCCAGCGCCATCAAATACCTGCACAGCCTCAACATCGTCCACCGTGACATCAAACCAGAGAATCTGCTGGTAAGAGGGGTTCCGACTTCAGGGTGTCCTGAGCTCCAAGCACTCATGCATGAGTGAATATGAACACTTCTTTTCCTTCTTTTTCATTTTCTTAAAGAACAAAACAAAAACCCTTAAAGGCTAGTTTCCAGCTGTACTTCAGTAACTAGCTGGAAACTGGTCTTTTAAGTTGATCTGTCAGGGTTAATGTACCATTAGGAGCACTTAACTTATTAGCAAATAAAAACCCGAGGCAGGAGGACAGGAAAAGAACTCAGGAAATCTAGGGCTGTGGTTAAGACCATGGACCAGGCCAACACAGTCATAAGGAGCATTTACACTTGCATGACTTATCGATAGCACTTTGGTGTTGGAAAGCTTTTACTTGAAGAAAAAAAAAAGAAAGTGGAAGACCTTTTAGACTTAGTCTCCCAATTTACATCCCAATAATCTGATCTAAAAGCTAAAAGGATAAATTTCATTGTGAGTTTTCAAGACACCAGCCCCTCAGCATAAAAATGATCATAACGAAGACTGATTTTACAGATCAGAGACATTCTTACCACCAACCCCCATGCTTTCTTGATCCCACTGTTAAGGGGACGGTATTGAAAGAATTAAGGGGACAGAGACTGGGCATCAGGGAGCTGTCACTAGTGAATATGGGAGTAATATAAATTTTGTTGGCTATTCAGGGTGGAATTTTAATGAAATATATTCAATTTCTCCCATCTCCAGATGCTAATTGTTCTTTTACTTTCATTATCCAACCCAAAGAGTCATGCATTACTTGACTATTAGTTTGTCCATCTCTTCGGAAATCTGGGAAATGAGGATTCTCTTTCTAAAGCAGTGTTTCTCCAAGGGTGGTCCAGAGACGCCCAGCATCAGAATTACTCCCAGATGCTGGTTAAAAATGTAAATTTCTGAACTTCCCTGCAGCCTCACCAAATCAAAATCTGGTGACTGGTGACAGGGTGCAGGTCTGCATTGCCACCAGCTCCCCCACATGATCTCAGTGAACTTTCAAGTTTAAAAGCAGATGAACAGGAACTTCCCTGGCAGTCCAGTGGCTAAGAAGCCAAGCTCCCAATGCAGGGGGCCCAGGTTCAACCCCTGGTCAGGGAACTGGATCCCGCATGCCACAAAGACCCAGTGCAGCCAGATAAATAAATATTTTTTAAAAATAATAAAAACAGATGAACAACCCAACTCCCATTCCCAGTAACGACTGCTAAGATCTGCTGCTATGGTGAATCACCTGTGTGCTCATCCTGTGCTAAGACTTTACACTCAGTATCTCATTTCATCTTCACAACAGCCATGTGGGGTAAAGTCTGTTCCTGTCCCATTTCACAGGTGGCATACTGGGTGCCTACAAGTTGAAAGACCCACTCAAGGCCATCATCACTCTTAAGTAGAGGAGTCAAGGTCACAACCTCGCTCTGCTCCACTCCACACCTCAGACTTTTGACCACTAGACTATATAAAGTGTGAACTGGGGAGAGAGGTTTACTGCTTGCCTGCCAGGGACTGTGCCAGGGAACAGGAAGACGCATACCTCCATGGAGGGACATTCAAGTAGGAAAAATAGGCGTTTAAAAAATACGTACACAGGGACTTCCACGTGGTCCAGTGGCTAAGACTCTGAGCTCCCAGTGCAGGTGGCCTAAGATTCAATCCTTGGTCGAGGAACTAGATCCCACATGCTGTAACTAAGACCCCATAGTCAAATAAAAATAAGTATTAAAAAGAAAAGAAAGAAATACATATACAAGCAGTTAATTGCAATTAGGTTAGTGATCTTGGAGCTGCTGGCTAACGAAGGTGGCAGAGGTCAGATGATGGAGTTCTGACTTAATTGGCCCTCAAATTCCACATCTCCACAGTAGCCTAAACATTCTCTTCTGCATAGCTGCCTCCATAAACGGCAGCAATTTCCCCTCGTCTGCACTCATTCTTCCTGTGTCCTGACTTATGTAGGATTGTCTCACGGGAACGGAATTACAACTGAGCCTTTGTTTAAAAATTTCTCTAAGCTCCGAAAATTCAGTGATGGAAAATTAAAGTCTCATTTTCCTTTCTGCTTTTGCAGTTCAGTTTTGTGTACCCATTGTTCACCTGCTTCTCACCAGAGCACTGTTTCTATAAATGACATAAATGGTTACAGAGCAGTGTGCGTTTACTAAAATGACAATTTGCAGGATACTTTGAAAGTACTGTGTTTGTTTGAACATATTTTACTTTAAATTACCCAAAAAAGAAAAAAAAATTCTCTCCCTTTTCCCTTTCTTTTCTAATTTAAGAATGAGAAAAATATGTATGAAATGAGAAAATATATATATATATATAAACACACAATTGCAGTCATTCATAATTCAGGTTTAAAATATATATATATATATATGAAAAACTAAAAGAATTCTGCTTCTCCAGTATAGTCATTTCTTTCTATAGGACAGTAGTAAGGATTGGCGAGCTTTGCAGGGATAAAGCTATTATGGGATAAACTAGGTAGAAGAATAGAATAATTTTAACAAAATTAGGATGACATTACTAATTGCCCTTGAGACTTCTATTAATTTCACATTCTATTGACCTGTCTGTGGAAATGAGAAGAATCATCATGGGAGACACAAAATCACATACTCAGGATTTATAGTCAGATGGACAAAAGTTCAAAACCAAGGGCTTTACTCTTACACTGGCTGATCCTCTGACCTTGAACAAGATACTTAACTCCTTTGGGTCTCCTTTAAGGGGACTGTATGACGATAAAGAGATACCATGTGACTATTCCCTTCTTTTTTTATTCCCCTTTTATTTGTAATAAAAATTAAATTATCCCTAAAAATGAAACTGTTTAAAACTGTAAGTTGTAACAATCATCTTTCATCAGTTTTGACATTGCTTTTAAAGTGTTACTATTTACCCAGGCATGGATTTACCATCTAATGGAAAAATGTAGAGCCAGAGACTATTTTTGGAAAAATGCTATAATAAATTTAATGCAGAGAGTTTCAATCCATTTCTAACTGCCAGAAACTTAAATAAAAAAGGCCTCGCTGCACACTTTGCATTACTATTTTATGAAGAGATCTTAAAAAAAAAACCCTGAACTGTTAGACTGCTGATAAATTTTTGCTTCATAAGTGTTTAGTGTTTATAATAAGTACCAAAGAATTATGTTTTACATTTGTAGGCATTTCAGCTATAGATTTCATTTTATATAGTATCGTATAAGAAAAAACTTTGAGAACTCTTTTATTTTTAATTCTTAAAGAGCAATATAAAAATATTGTAGTTTGGCCTTCAGATCTATATTGATCCTGTGAATGATTTATTCAAGTCTGAGTACTTAAAGATCAAGGCATTTTAATGAAAAAAAAAAAAAAAAAACACGTGTACAGTGATGTTTCCAGTCATATTTTAGGTGAAAACTGGGAGCTGACCTAATAGAAATAGCTCTTATAATTTTATTATCACATTGTTACTAAGGCCTTATTTTATTAATTAGTATATTGTGTCAGTGAATTTATGTGATTCTTTTGCTTTATCAGGCCTGGTCCTTAGATGCTGTGGATGAGTGACAGGTGGATGAGAGGGTAGATTAGACGAGAGAGTGAGTGAATGGCGACTCCACACTCGCAGTGCAGGGGCCCGGGGTTCTATCCTTGGTCAGGGAACTAAATCCCACTTGCCACAACTAAAGATCCCACATAACGCAACTAAGACACGATGCAGCCAAACAAATATGGCAAGCCTTAGTCATTTCTCAATCCATCAGTTACATTAAGGACCCACGTTGGCTGCAGAATAAACCTTTCTGAAGGGAGCGGAGTAAGTACAGAGCTTCCCCAGCTGCATTTATGCATAAACCATTGTATGCATCACATCCGACGTGATAGTTTATGACAAAAAGGAACTTTTTGCTTTAAAACAAAACAGAAATGGCCTAAGATCAACTGCTTTCCATTTTCATGAGCCACCGCTAGATGGCAAGCTTGTACCCTTGGCAGCAAAAAGCAGCCTGTTTCTTGCAGTGAGCTGGGACCGTCTTTTTTAAATGTATACACAGATGCCTTCTCCTTAGGAAAATTAAAGTCCTACTGGCAAAAATATAACTGACATAACTAGTTTTTATTAGATTCCAGAAATAAACAGCAATTTTCTTGAGATATAAAAAAAATTTCTGTTCAAAAATCTTTTTGCTTCCAAACTCCTAAATACTGTTTGGGAAAAAGCAGTTTCTCAGGGAAACTGCTTCTCTAGGTCAGAAAATTCCTTTTAGAAACTCTGTCAAGGTATTTGTGCCTGTTCCTTGCTGCCCATCAAAGTGGCATGTATAGCTAATGACCTGCATTTTCACAAAATGGGTTGAATCTAGGAATAAATTATCTTGTTTTTCTCTAGTGATAACCAGAGGTTGTGTTCCTGCTCTTCTTAGTTTCCAGTTCAGGTCAACACTGACTTTACCAAATAATGGATTTCCTTCTGTCTTAATCCTCAAGTAAACTCATTTTGTGGTCAGATAGCTCACTCCACTGATGGATAAGGCCAGTGCCACAGATGGACAGTAGAGGTCATAAACAAAGACAGTTGAATAGATCTGCAAGATGAACTTGAGCCACCAGAATGTGGATGAACAGACTGGGGGTCACCCTAAGGAAGGGAGCCGTGGATCTCACAGGAGTCTGTCACTGGCCCTGCCCTTATCACCATTACCAGTGAGTCGACATGAAGATGTATTCTATATAGTAAATAACAGAACTGAGATCTGCAACTATCTTTGGCTCCATAAAGGTCCCAGACCAGTAAGATGGAATTTAACAAGAGTTAAAAGCATAAGTCCCGATGGACTAGGTCTGTTTTGGTGTGGTTGTTTTAATGACCATTGTGGAAAAACAGTAATGGGAAAATTTGGGCTAGTTTAAAGGCTGTTCATTGACCATAACAAGTTCATTACGAGAGTCAGTATGACATGACTGCTAAAAATACCAATGTGCCCTTAGACGCTTTCCCTGAAAGAGCATCACTCTCACGAGAGTCTTCTGTCCTGCTCGTGCCACGTGAGCTCAGTGGGGCGGGACCCAGACACATGGAGAGAGCGCAGCAGAGTGGCCCAGCAGAGGCTGCCGGACAGGAGATGGGAGAGCTTTTCTGTGCTGCATATGAGACACTGAACTCAAACTAAGGAGAAGACGTTAATGACAGATTTGAGGTTGACGTAAGGAAAAACTTTCTAACAATTACACCTGTTTGAAAAGTCAGTAGCTTTTAATCACTGAAATCCCCAAGAAGAAATGGAATGCTTGTTTTTCCGGGTGGCACTAGTGGTAAAAAATGTGCCTGCCAGTGCAGGAGATGCCAGAGATGTGAGTTTGATCCCTGGAGCAGGAAATGGCAACCCACTCCAGGATTCTTGCCTGGAACATCCAATGGACAGAGGAGCCTGGCAGGCTATAGTCCATAGGGCCGCAAAGAGTCAGACACGACTGAGTGACTGAAAACGTTAGGAAAGAAAAAAAGTCCTTCTATCTGCATTTGGATAAGAAAAAGAACATTTTCCCCAAACATAATTTACTACAGTAATATGCCAGTTATTGTACTAAGCATTTACTGAGGGCCCTTCTCCAAGGGAAAAGCTACCCAGTCCAGTATTCTGGCCTAGAGAATTCCAGGGACTGTAGCATCCATGGGGTCGCAAAGAGTCAGACACTACTGAGTGACTTTGACTTTCACTTCTGCAAGGACCTGTGATTCCACCAGGGGGAAGAAGACAGGAAGTCAAAGTACAGTGTCTCCGGGGGGGCCAGCATCTGTCTGTTCCACTGCCCATTCCTCTGTCACTGTGGTGTAGAATACCATCATTCACTTCATTTTAAGGGGCTTCGCTGGTGCCTCAGTGGTAAAGAAACCGCCTGCCAGTGCAGGAGATGTAGGTTCGATCCCTGACCCAGGAAGATCCCACATGCCGCAGAGTAACTAAGGCCGTGCACCACAGCTGTTGAGCCCGTGCTCTAAATCCTGGGAGCCTCAATTTCTAAACCCTTGTGCCACAGCCACTGAAGCCCGTGTGCCCTAGAGCCTGTGCTCCACAGCAAGAGAAGCCGCTGTGATGAGAAGCCCGCACGCCACAGCTAGAGAGTGAGCCCCTGCTCGCCACAGCGAGAGAAAAGCCCACGCAGCAACAAAGACCCAACACAGCTATAAATAAATAAGTAAATCAAATTATTTTTAAATGACATGGTCTTACTGGACTAGCAAAGATTAATAATAAATAATAATAATATGCAGGGTTGGCAAGCTTAGGAGGAAACCAGTCATCTCATATGACTCGGTTCAAGATTAACCTGATGGAACTCTTCTGAAAAGTAGTTTGGTAATACATAACTACAGCCTTAAATAATATGAACTCTGTGGTCAAGTAATTCTACTTTTAGAAATGTGACCTAAAGAAAAAAAAATATCAGATATGTATACATACAAAGGGATCATCATCTCAGTGTTTTTTAGCATGGAAAGGAAAAATGTATATATAGAAATAGGTCAGGGCACTGATTTTTTAAAATATTGGCATAAGGGGGAGGCAGGAGGACATACTGGTTAGAATCATGGACTTGAACATGCCCGGGCTTAAGTTCTGGCTCTACCGTTTATTAGCTGTGTAACATTCGGCAAGTTACTTAACATCTCTGAGCCTCAATATTTTTCATCTGCAAAAATACCGGTGATAGTACTTAACAGAGTTGTTGTGAACGTTAAGTGGGATGTTAAGCATGAATCCTCGACATGAGGCCTGGCAGGGGCTCAGTAAACGGCAGCGGGCAGTAGTCTGGCGGGTTATTATTTTAGTGCATCCATACAATGGACTATCCAGCAGGCACTGGAAATCGTGATACGCATGTATGCTTATTCACTGGGGCACGCGTTCAGGGTATGCAGTCCAGTGAAAAAGAACAGGAAAGAGAGAGAAAGCTTTGGAAGTTCATAGGCCCATATGTTTAACAATGGTTATTTCTAGGTGTCAAGATTGCGAGTGAGTTTAATTCTTTTCTCTCTGTAATGTTATCTGTCTTTTCCAGTTTTCCTACAATGACATATTGGATAGTACTTGTGTGACAAAAATGTAACAGTTTTTAAAAACAGCAGTTGACACTGAATTCCCAGTTATAACAGAATTCTGGGATGTACAATCACTGTAGTCAGGAATGTGCATTTTTGCTGTATCTCACTGCAGCTGCGTAGAACTCCTTTCTAGATAGTTTCATGACTGATTTAAAGAACGGATGAGAGTCAGGTTTCCTGGAATTTGCATTCACTTCTCCATCTTCACAGACATCTCTAGGGTAACACTTTGAAAAGCTATTTTATTTTTTGTTCTTACGTTGCCAAGCCTCTTCTGACTTCTGTACACCTTTTTTTATTTTTATTATTTCACATAATTTTTGTTTCATAAAGATTTTACATGTGGGTATAAAATGAATTTGTTTTTTTAAGAATTAAGTTTTTTTAGCAGCCTTAATTCTAAAGTATGTGGAGCATAAAATACATTTTGCTAAGTAATTCCCTGCATAAATGTTGTTATACTTCACTTCTTAAAGGTTTAAATTTAATCCACTGTTTTTAGAAAGTGTCATAAAGGCCATATTCTGTGGCTAGAAGAAAAATAAATGTCTTTTTTAAAGGATACCATATTTGTTAAAAAGTAAATTCACTTTTTTGTCATAGCTTTGTCAATTTCATGCCAGTTTTGTTAAATTCTCTTCGGTGAAGTAATTTTTAGTACCTATTGAGCTCCTCTGTGAAGACATTTCAGTGGTTCCGGACAGTTCATTAGCCAATATTTCAACAGGGTTATCCTTGAATTCATATTATCATTGACAATTATGTTTGTTCCAACACATCTGTTACATTAGTCAGCTTTTAGTTCTCTATTATGGGAATCTCAGAAACCATTTAACTGGGTTCAGGTTATCTGTGAATTTTCATATTATTTTATGGCCACCGGCTGCATTTTATGACCCTGTATTAAATCTTTTAGTTTTTCAAATAACTTTTTCAAATGGTCTCAGTTTCTCATCCAAGCGAGATCAGACATATGCCCCAAATCTTCTGTTCAGTAAGTTACAACTACTGCGAAACCCCAAATAAATGAAAAAGAAACAAAAAAACTCTCCTTTAAAAAAAGAAAATCCTGTGTAAAATAGCAGCATACCAAAAACCTACGTACCTGACCTTTCACTAGGTCTATTCTTGGTAGGACATGCCTTCAGCTTTTAATTGGAATCTTTTTCATAATTGTTGCCATTTAACACATTTAGCCTGTCAAATCATGGGATGTCTTTATAGCCATATAATAAACCCTAGAGAACAACTTTTCTGACTGTAGCCATCTGCAATGATCACAAGAGTAGCTTACAAAACACTGACAGTCTTTATGGTAATAGGATACATATGGCAGCCCACAATTATGTGTGGCTGCATTCAATTAGTGTTGTGCAATTACACAGTTTTACTGCTTAGTTAAAACAGTGAAAGCACTACATACTGGGTAATTTGCACTAATCCCCATCTCTTTAATAGCCCCTCGGCGTTTAAAATGTGGGGGAACATCTATAGTATTTAAAGGGCCTGGATGAACATTAAATTATATCTCATGTTGTGAATACTCTTTGATTGACAATTAATGCACCCCCACCTCATGTGTGGGGCATGTTTTATGGAGACTTTAAAATACAGTTACAGCAAAAAGTTCTTCAACCAGAACCCCACTTGCTGGGTCAGGCTGCCCAAACTTATACTTGCAGGCTGTTAAGGTTCTTTCTGAAAGGAGGTCAGAATGAGGAGACAAGCTAAGGAACTCGATTCCGAGAGTGGGAGACGCCACGGACACCGCATTTTCGACGTGAACGTGTTAGAAGCTTTTCCAACTCCTAACGTTTAATTAAAAACTTAGTTCAAAGTGAATTTATAGCTGCCATTTGGTGAAATAATTTCTGGAGATTGTTTTGTGAAGATTGTGTGTGTGCTCACACACACACACACATTTGAAACACATGCATTTCACAATCGGTGATTTTTAACAAAAGTTTTGACTACATTTTAAAATGGCCTCATTCCTGCCCTGCTGTAAACGGCTGGGGCAGAGGTGAGGAGAGTCCAGCTCAGGCGGCAGCAGGAGCTCTCAGGAGCCCAGCTGTGAGATGCCCGTTGGGATGGGTTGGCCAAAAAGTTTGTTCAGGTTTGCTGTATGCTCCTACGGAAAAACACGATTTTTTTGGCCAATCCAATAGCACTTAGGGAAGGTGCTCTCCCACGGGAGGAAGGGAGACACGACAATATATTCTTCTATATCCTTCTCCCCAAGTGTTGACAGAGAAAAACCCAAAGCAACCTTGTTTCCTGCCCTGCCTGATGGTAAGTAAGTTAAACAGAATTCTAAACGAGAGGCCTGGACATTTATTCACCTGCAAAAACATTTTGCTGAAGCATTTCAAATGTACTTGGGTCCAGAAATGTTTTCAATTACGTGGATTAGGCCTTTGTTTTTAGCTCTTATTGCCTCTCCTAAACATCACTTTAATTTCTTTATGTGTTCATGAAAATTCTACTGTATGGTTTTCAAAGTTAAAGAGAGAGAGAGAGAAGCATAGTAGTGATTAAAGAGAGATGAAAACATGAAAAGGATCAATTCTGTGTATTTCATTTAAACGATGCTGGTTTACTTTGATTTTTATCATTAAATAATCTTCATTTTCTTTATTTTAGGTAAGTCTTTAGTGGTTTTTGCTTAGTTATTGAAGCTTTGAACTTTATTACTTAGCTATATTAAATATAATTGGCATATGGCTGTAAGATGAAATTCCTATTAAAATGTAGATGCTTAAAAAAAACCCTTTGGTACATGGAGGAAAATTACATGGTCATATTCAGAACTAACATGTTACTTATGACTGCATCTGCCTTTGCCCAACTTTTGAATAGAGTTGGGTGATTATGGATAGTATGTTTAGAAACAAGCCACAAAATCTCTGTGTAAATGGAGTTATGTGATTTGAACTCTGCACAACCTCACAAAACAGGCACCATGAATGTTTGGACCTAACAGAACATCAAAGCAAGAGGTTATTTTGCATTTCGAAGAGATTGTTGGTAACAAAATGGAATTAGGGAAGTAAACACTTCTGCTCTGTCTGGGGATTAAACTAGATGATCTACTAGGTGTTCCCAGCTCAGATTTCTTTTCATGAAAAACATTTGCTTGTCATTTGGACGACCTGAATGGCTGACATGCTAAGACCACAATTTAGGGATTTCTTTTGCCTGAGAGCGTTTAAGTCAGGGAGGATATTATGTTTTGCATCTCTGATACTTCAGAGTCCATGATTCAAACTTGCTGATGCCGACCGGAGCTGGATGGCTGCTTCATTAAAGTAGGGACGATGGTGTCCATCTCAGAGGACCACTGGGCAAAGCCACATCCTTGGGGGACATACAGCTGTCCTTGCCCCAACAGCGCAAGTGCAGGTGGCCCCCCAAGCCTCTGGATACCTGCCTAAGGGCAGCCCGCACTTCATTGTGGCTGAGCCCTCAGGGAGAGGACTCTGTGTTCCGAGTATGGAGAAAATGTGAACAAACATTTTCTGCCCAGAAAAGACAGTCTCTCCAGAGAGGAGGCTCTGGCTGCCTTTTTTTCTGCCAGAACAGTTAGATCCAAACGATCATTGCTGATACTGCAGCTTAGCTGGCCAAACATCTGCACTTGATGCTGCAGTGAAATGAGAAGTGAACCTATTTTTTCCAAAGGAGGGCAGATGCGGTGTGTGAACGGTAGCCATGCTCCTGATGTGTGGAGATGTGCCTTGCTGTGTGTGAGGTTCACACTGCTGTAGCAAGTACAGATGATCATAGAGCAATAACAGGGGCACATGCAGGCCTCAATGGGCTGGAAGAATTATTTTGATGTACGTGGAGAACTTCACCATTTCCTTGAGGCATCTCCTGGCGATGGGAATACTAGCCTTTTACTGTGCTCTCTTTTCTGTATTTTATTGGTTCCAATGGAGGGTTCTGAATTAGAATTCTGAATGCCCTTTGATACTGTCTTTAAAATAACAGACGTTGTTTGGTATACTGTTTAGAACAGATCCATTTTGTTTGATTGGGGGCTAGAATTAAAGCAGTTAAATACTTGCCCGTGGTCACATGCATCCTTTTCTTGATTCGTTGGGTGAAAGATTAGAGAAAGACTATAATAAGGTGAAAGACTTATTACTGCCTTAATAAGGAAAACTGGACAGAATGCTGACTCTGCACCTGATAAATCTTTCCAAATTGCCACAGGTGAAATGAAATGTTAATGCCCCTTTCAATTATTAATAAAAAAATATAAATAGATCTTGTTGGAAATATGGGGCACTGAAAATAAAGTGTTTTAATAGATGTGTAGTTTTTTTGTTCCATTTACTAAAGAACTGCATCTTTAAAGCTTCTGATACATTAAAATGAAGACATTTTCATAAACTGAATATTTTGCACTAAACACAAAATCTATATTTTTTTGTTTTTTAGCACAAAATCTATATTTCTATATTTCATTGTGTTATGCAAATCAATTTGAATTGCAGCAAACATCAAATATAGATAATCAAAAGGAAAAGAAAATCTCCTATAATCTTACCACTCAGAGACAGACACACCAATATAATGTCCTTCCAGACATTTTTCTTAGTACATATTTTTTTCTTCAATAGACATTTTATGCAACCAGTCAGAAGTCTGTCCTCATTTCCCAAATCTAACTTATTTCAATAAATGTAAACTCACATCACCATTCTAACAGTCCTATAGCCTCCCATTGTATGAACATGCCGTAATTTAATGAACTTTCACTTCCTGGGTGTTTGCCATGTTCTTAATTCTGCAGCAATATAAAGATGTTCTTGTATGTATACCCCTGCATAGTTGCCTGAGTTTTTATTTTATGAAAAATAAATGTTAAGAAATAAATCAACCGAAATCGCAATTATTAATAGTCAGCAGACCAGAAGGGGAAGCTCTCATGTCCTATGACCATAGTTGAGCCCAACAGGAAGAAGAGAGACTCCTCTTCTTTCCTGGCAAGGACTCAGCCAATGAAAAGCCATGGACTGTTTGTTTCCGTAGTCCTCCCATTTCCTGTTCCTCTCTGTAAATGTATTTCCTTCCCTTGCCATGTGGGGACTTGGAGGTAACTTGTCGTGGGTTCAGTTCAGTTCAGTTCAGTCGCTCAGTCGTGTCCAACTCTTTGCGACCCCATGAA
Organism: Bos mutus; assembly: GCF_027580195.1. Taxonomy (NCBI): domain Eukaryota; kingdom Metazoa; phylum Chordata; class Mammalia; order Artiodactyla; family Bovidae; genus Bos; species Bos mutus. Next base: position 25,531,303 of record NC_091628.1, read on the forward strand.
TCGCAGCATGCTAGGCCTCCCTGTCCATCACCAACTCCTGGAGTTCACTCAGACTCACGTCCATCGAGTCAGTGATGCCATCCAGCCATCTCATCCTCTGTCGTCCCCTTCTCCTGCCCCCAGTCCCTCCCAGCATCAGAGTCTTTTCCAATGACTCAACTCTTCGCATGAGGTGGCCATAGTACTGGAGTTTCAGCTTTAGCATCATTCCTTCCAAATAAATTCCAGGGCTGATCTCCTTCAGAATGGACTGGTTGGATTTCCTTGCAGTCCAAGGGACTCTCAAGACGTCTTCTCCAACACCACAGTTCAAAAGCATCAATTCTTTGGCGCTCAGCTTTCTTCACAGTCCAACTCTCACATCCATACATGACCACAGGAAAACCATAGCCTTGACTAGACGAACCTTTGTTGGCAAAGTAATGTCTCTGCTTTTTAATATGCTATCTAGGTTGGTCATAACTTTCCTTCCAAGGAGTAAGCGTCTTTTAATTTCATGGCTGCAGGTAGGTACAGACTTCAAATTGTAATTCTCTGCTGATCCTGAATAAATCCATGTTTGCTAGAGAAATATCTGGCAGTCTGTGTTTTAGGTCAACATATATTAGATTTACACCACAATGTCCTTATTTTTTAAGGCATTTTCACTTTTAATTTTTATTTTAGGTGTATGAACACCAAGATGGCAGCAAATCGCTGAAGCTGGGTGACTTTGGACTGGCCACCATTGTAGATGGCCCCCTGTACACCGTGTGTGGTACCCCAACATACGTGGCTCCTGAAATCATTGCAGAGACTGGGTAAATGCTTTTCATGTGTTTATTGCAGTGATGTGCTTGCAACATAGTCTGCTTTGAGAATAGATGACATAGTGCTGTGTTCCATCCAGACAGAACTAGCTATCAGCTGTTTTTCACTTTTTTTTTTTAACTTGAGAAGTAAAAGCCATTTTTTCTGTTTTCCCAATCAAGTTGCCAATTACTGCAGTCTTGCTTAAGCCTTCCTTTTGGCCTTTATTAAAGGTAGAACAGCAATTATTAACCCCTTAGTAAAAAATATTCAAATTAACAGAGAGACATAGAGTGGTAATTAACTAGCTTTGGGAGATAAAAGAAACAGACATGCTGTGTGGGGTGAGTACAGTCCCTGTGGTTACTTCTCCTAAGCTCTCCTTATTCCCCAGTTCCAGTCCTACTTTGGTCCACTTGGCAGCTCATGGACTATCTGTGCAGCACAAACACCCTCAGGCATCAGAAGGCCACTGGGAGTTGGCTTGTTTCTGAGTGCAGCCAACACAGATTAAAGAAAATCTCTAGAATCAGGGGAGATAGTAGGGTGGCCTAATGCTTACTGGCGACCTAGTACCATATGCCAGGTGCTAAACTCCTGTATTTAGTTCTTACTCTTCCAGTAGATGATATAATCCCCATTTTACATATAAAAAAACTCAGTCTCTGATGACTGATATAAGCTCATGACAGTAGCTGAGTCAGCAATTGAACTCCAGGTCTAGGTGGGCAAACGGCTCTTTCAGTAAGCCCCATTTCTTGCCAAGGATTACTGGCAGTGTTCTGAACGCTGTCCTTAAACAGAAGGATGGGGAAGGGTGGGAGAGCAAGAAGAGACAGCCCTGCCACTTCTCATGAGTGGCACCAGACCACACCTAGCACTGTAGATATTATCTTCCCCTGTGACGGCTGGAGGTAGTTTTTCTACTTGTACTGTAGATGCATAGACCGGAAAGGCAGAAATACAGAACAGATGAGAAGAGAAATCCCCAACGCAGGGTAATGAGGACTTTCTTATTCATCAGATTTGACTGGGAGCCACATCTGTGGCCACGCCTGACCTCCTCCGAGGCACCACCTCAGGCGATGCCCTGGTGGGTGCTCTGATGGCCCACTGGGGAGGAGTGGTGCGGGGCAGAAGAATTTGGTTGGGTCCTGAAGACGTTGGTTGGAACTCATCTGGGCCACTAATTGTGTGATCTTGATCCAAATTATTTACCCCTCTGAACTTAGGTTTTCTTTCTTATAAAGTAGGCAATAATACTTGTCCTGTACAAGGTACAAAGTTATTGGGAAAACAAAATCAGATGATGTATGCCAGTGCTTTATAGATTAGAGAATGTCTTATGTGTAATTATTATTTCTAAAATTTGGGACCTAAATTGTCTCACAGGTCTGTCTCTGTCTTAAATCTTATGTAACTAGACATAGAGAATGGACTTACAGACCCAAGGGGATAAGGGGAGGGTGGGACCAAATGGGAGATTAGAATTGACATGTTAATATATACACTGCTGCTGCTGCTGCTAAGGCGCTTCAGTCATGTCCGACTCTGTGCGACCCCATAGATGGCAGCCCACCAGGTTCCGCTGTCCCTGGGATTCTCCAGGCAAGAACACTGGAGTGGGTTGCCATTTCCTTCTCCAATGCATGAAAGTGAAAAATGAAAGTGAAGTCGCTCAGTCGTGTCCGACTCTATGCGACCCCATGGACTGCAGCCCACCAGGCTCCTCTGTCCATGGGATTTTCCAGACAAGAGTACTGGAGTGGGGTGCCATTGCCTTCTCCGAATATATATACTACCATGTGTAAAACAGGTAAATAGTGGGAAACGGCCGTATAGCAAGGGAGCTCAGCTCAGTGCTCTGCGATGACCTAGATGTGGGATGGAGGCAAGGTGGGAGAGAGGTCCAAGAGGGAGGGAATATATGCATGCATACAACCAACCCACTTCATTGTACAGCAGAAACTAACACAACGTTGTAAAGCAATTATACTCTTCATAAAAAATAATAATCAAAAACACAAACTTGATATGACCATAATAGGCATTGTTACTGAAACCGTTCACTTACTGATATTTAGACATGACCTTAGCGTTACTTTGATTTTTAATCATGTGCCTTAAATTGTCTCTTTTTTAATTATTATTCTTTTCTTGAATTTTGTTTAGCCAGTGGGTTGTAGTTTAGTGTTAGTTGTGGCTTTTTTTTAATTTTTGCTTCGTTTGCTGTTTGGTTTATGATAGCAGAACCATCCATTTTGCCATGCTCCGTAATTTGTCCCAGCCCGACTTTGCTAACGGCGGCGTCACTTACCTTTTCAGATATGGCCTCAAGGTGGACATCTGGGCGGCTGGCGTCATTACTTACATCCTGCTGTGTGGTTTCCCTCCGTTCCGTGGGTATGGGCAGTGATCCTTCCTTCAGCATCCACAAGGCATTTGTCCATTCTCTGAATGATCCATTCAGCCTCCATGCATAAAGGAGCCTGTAGCAGGAAAAGAATGGAATGCTGTGTTAAAGAACATAACTTTACTACCTTTTGCTTAATAAGGACTTGTTATTTTTTCCGTGTTGTGCACGCTAGTTTACATGCCTTCCATAAATCTTTCTCATATAATTTAAGAACTCATTCTTTCTTAATTTGCCAAAGCAGTTCCATACTGACATTTTGAATTGCTTAAAAACACAATGTTTTACACATTTACGGGGGAAGGAAGGCCTCCGATGCATAAGGATACCGTGAGTTGGCATTTTCCTGTGTTTATTCTTTATTATTGTCTTTCGTCTAAACAGAAGTGGTGATGACCAGGAGGTGCTTTTTGATCAGATTTTGATGGGGCAAGTGGACTTCCCTTCTCCATACTGGGATAACGTTTCCGATTCTGCAAAGGTAGGTTTTGGCTTCCAGTGCCTTCCTCTTCCTTATAGCCTGTCTCTCTGTGGAGTTATTGAATCATTCTGTGCCAAGAAACAAATGGTATGGTGAATGCTCTCTGTATGCATGTTAGTCATAATTACTGGCCTTCCCAAGCGCTCACAGTCTTCAGGTCGTCCACCTCGTCAGGTGCCCCTGCTTCCCTGGCTCATCACTCGTTGTGGCCACTCCAGTTGCACTGCAGGCTGGAGCCCACCTCAGATTTCCATACAGGTTATTGCTTCACCTCTTTCAGGTCTTGGCTTGATGTCATCTTCTCAGTGAAGCTTTCCCAGAACATCTTATTTCCAGTTGCAGTTCTGAACCCCTGCCTGGCTGACAGTATTGTCCTTTGCTTCATATTCCTCTGTAACACCTCCACTGTTACCTCCATCTGGTCTACCATCTAACTACCTGTCTGTATCTGTCTGCCTACCTAGATGTCTACCCGCTCCAGTATTCTTGGGCTTCCCTTGTGGCTCAGCTGGTAAAGAATCCACCTGCAATGCAGGAGACCTGGGTTCAATCCCTGAGTTGGGACAATCCCCTGGAGAAGGGAAAGGCTACCCATTCCAATATTCTGGCTTGGAGAATTCTATGGACTCTATAGTCCATGGGCTTGCAAAGAGTCAGACAGGACTGAGCGACTTTCACTTCCACTACTTAGATATGCTGCTGCTGCTGCTGCTGCTACTAAGTCGCTTCAGTCGTGTCCAACTCTGTGTGACCCCATGGACGGAGCCCACCAGGCTCCCCCGTCCCTGGGATTCTCCAGGCAAGAACACTGGAGTGGGTTGCCAATTCCTTCTCCAATGCATGAAAGTGAAAAGTGAAAGTGAAGTTGTTCAGTCGTGTCCGACTCCTAGCGACCCCATGGACTGCAGCCTACCAGGGTCCTCTGCCCATGGGATTTTCCAGGCAAGAGTACTGGAGTGGGGTGCCATTTCCTTCTCTGACCTAGATATAGATAGGTGGATATATCCTATTTATGGAGTTCATTTTCTAACTCTCCTCACTAGGATGTAAATTCCATCAAGACAAGGATTTTTGTCTGTTGTATTGATTACTATACCTCAGTGCCTAAGTAGTGACATAACTGATACTCAACGTATACTGAATGAATGGATAAAAGAATGAGGAAATTAAATGATTTGTTAGGCAGTCAAAGTGAAGGTGCTCAACATGAGTTAAAATGACCAAGAAAGACACCATGGGGAAGCTATGGTGTAACTTGGACCTTGAAAGACAGCCAGGATTTAGAGGCAATGAGGAACAAAGCATATTGTTTTTGTCATTAAAAGAGTTTTTGTCATTAAAACCTCTAAGAAAACTATGAAAATCTTACACAGAGACATTAGTAGACTCGGAGATTAAAAAAAGAAAACTTTTTAGTTGATTCCTCAAGTATATGTCTCCAAGCATTGACTTAAGTTTTTCTAAAACTGATGTTGGCAACTAATTATCTTTTGATTATTCAGTGTACCTGTTTTCTTCTTTGGCTGTATCCTGAGTGTAAGTTCAATTTTAAATCCGACTCCTTAGGCCTGGCCACTTCCATAGAAAATGGTGCACAGCGGGCCCAAATCTCTCATTTTCTTCAACTATCCAGGAATCTACCTCCGGACATAGGAAAATGTGTGGAGTTGAGAGAAGTGTCCAAGAAGAGCCTCAGAGGTGAAAGGAGATGGGATGATAATGGCTGCAGAGGTGGGGGTGGAGAAGCTTTCACCTGTGAGCAGGCTCTTTAGGAACGTGCCCAAGTCCCAGTGCTGTCACTCCGTAACTGGAGGGCAGAGGGCATCTCCTGCACCCCCTCGGCACCCTGCAAAGAGCATCACACACACAGTAGTAGCTTTAGTTAAGTCCTGGCCCAAGTGAGAGAGTACAGGTCGAATCTGTACATCATTGGGAGTAAATGATTCCCGCTGTGGAGCAGTACTCAGAGTCTGTGCAGGTGAGGGACCAGATAATACGTTATCTAGCCATTTTGTTGCATGGGAACTTCTAATCCAGAGGAGACAAATGTCTGACAGACTTCATCATTAAACCCCAAGCTGTGCTCTTCTGGTGCAAATAAATTTGAGCTCATGGCAGAGATGCATTAATTTCAGAACCATTCAATAGTTTCTTTCTTAATGGTTCTATTTTACTTTTATTGATTGTTCTGGAAATTTGTGAATCATTTTTAACATATTTCCTCTTAATTCTTTGGCTGCTAAAGAACAGTTTCTATTTTACCAACTAGCTGTTGGCAATTCCGTATGTCTTTACTCATTTCTTTCTTTCAAACCCAAATATGCTCTTGCAGTTAGGAGAAAAAAAACCCGTTTTTTCTTTCAGCTGGCAAAGTGAAAATTTAGTTAAGGGGTTTTTTAAATATGATTTCTATATTAAAGTAATTTAGGACTCTGTCTTTAAAGTGCAAAATGCTAGACAGAGAAAGGAATATTAATTCCTTCACTTGTATACTTTATTTCCTTCTACTAAAAACATTTTTATGAAATTGATTTTAAATATTTCATTTTATATTTTTCCCTCAACTACAAGGTGTATATTTTAAATTCCAAATATTCACCTTTCCTTTAAAAGGCGGCTACAGGTAAGTTGAGTCGATGTATTTAAGGCTGAGCTTATACAAATGCTTTTCAAAGATAAAAGAGAACCTCTGCATTTGAAAACACGCCATTTTTCACTTTCAGTGTTAGACACAAACAGCATCAAATGTTTCTGTTCACAGGAGCTCATCACTATGATGCTGCTGGTGGATGTGGATCAGCGATTTTCTGCCGTGCAGGTCCTCGAACATCCCTGGGTTAACGTAAGTGACTCCCTCCCTTCCCTGTATCTACTCCTAAACCTCCCTTTCTCAAATCACAACTTTCCTAATGACGCTGCCTCCTGTTTCAAGTGTTGTGTTTGTGTCTGTCCCTCCCCCTCAAACATGCCAGCACAGTTCCAGGATCTCAGCCTTGCTCCACGAGGGCCTCTGATGTATCTGTGCTGACATGTGTTCTCACGGGCCCGTGCACAAAGCATTTCATTTGATTCAGATGGGCCTGCCTTCCGTGGGGGTAGGGGGTGGGCTTGCACATGGTCGCCACCCCCCACCCTGCAACCTACATTCCCTGGTCCCAATTAGGACTAAGTCCATCAATAAGACAGAGCAGATTTTCTGAGTCAGTGCTGCTTTTGCATCGTTTCTAACCAAAAATGCCAGTGACCCAAGGGTCTTTGCACCAGCCCTGGGGTTCTCCAGTGCAGCACTTCTCAAACGAGCCTGTGCTCACAAGTCACCTGGGGGTCTTATTAAAATGCAGATGGTAATGTCGGAGATGTGACGCTCTCGATTTCTAAAAGCTCCCAGATGCTGCTGCTGCTGCTATTTGAGTACAAGAATCTGATGATATTTCTTTAGCTGTAAAAGAAGTCTCCAGAGTAGAGTCATTATTTTTTGATCCTCTCTCTCTTTCTAACTGATTGATATGGTTTGTTTTGAATCATCATAATAATAAATACTAACAGAGTGTTGAGCTTACAGTGTCTGCCCAGGACCATTTTAAGCATCTCACATAGATTAGTTTACAACCCCGTGTGCGTGCTCAATCAGCCGTGTCCGACTCTTTGCGACCCCATGGACTGGAGCCCACCAGGCTCCTCTGCCCATGGAATTTTCCAAGCAAGAATACTGGAGTCGGGTACCATCACCTATTCCAGTGGATCTTCCCGACCCAGGGATTGAACCTGCGCCTCTTAACGTCTCCTGAATTGGCAGGCAGATTCTTCACCACTAGCGCCGTCTAACACAGGGGCTGTTACAGCCCTTATTGACATGTGTGGAAGTCCATTCTTGGGTCTAATGATTCTTGCGGTCAGAACAGAAGACAGACATAGATTTGGATATAGATGCAGACCCAGGCAGGTGTAACATCATCAGTTCATTGATATGAATTTTGCCAGCTGCCTTGAAGGATCTGCCTATAAAATGAAGGCAACAAAATGTTCCATTTCTCTGAATTACCACTTTGGTGATTGGTTAGGTGTGTTTTCCCAAGATAACTAATGACTGAGGATGAGGTTATGATTGAAGGCACAGTGTTGAGACAGATTCTACCTGAGGTGGACAGGAGCTTGGGGTCTTGTTCATTTTCTGCCACTTGATGGCCATGGGCCTAGGTTCAGCACTTTACACATCTGAACCTGGTTTCTCCCACCCCACAGGGAGGGTTTTGGTTTTTTTTTTTTTTTCTGTATTTACTTATTCTTTTTTTTTTTTTTGGTCTGTGCTGCGCTTTCCTGGCTGCACATGGGCTTTCTCTAATTGCAGCAAATGGAGGCTATGCTCTCTAGTGGGTGGTACACAGGCTTCTCATCGCAGTGCTTTCTCTTATTGTGGTGCACGGGCTTAGTTGCCCCGCAGCATGTGGCATCTTCCTGGACTAGGAAACAAACCCATGTCCCAAGCATCGGCAGGTGGATTCTTAACCACTGGACCACCAGGAAAGTCCTGGGAGGCTTTATATCTATATGACTGGAGAATATATAGGAATGTGAGCTTGTGTGGGTGTCTGGCTAAGATTTGTTAACTGTTTGGACACAGCAGAACTTCCCGACTGGTGTACAGATGTGTAAAGACGCATCCTCGCAGCCCTTGGTGGGGACAGTCAGGCAGAGTCCAGGAGCCATCATATCCAGCTTTACAACCTTAGCATTTACCCCCATGGTGCTAAGCAAAAGTTCTCCTTTTCCATGAAGCTGGAAAGGTTAGGAAGCACCTCATGCAAATCTAATAAGGAGCCTGCAAGATAGGCAGGGTGGGTTTTATTATGCCCATTTTACAAATGAAAAGACAGAGGCTACGAGGGATGACTTTTCCAAGTAGCTGGGCTTGTGACTGAAGCACGATTCGCAACCAGGCACCCTCACTCCAAGTCCTGCACCACCCTGCATCTGCCCTCTCTCTGTCATACAAGAAAGCACTGTGAATGCGGCAGAAGAGGCAGTCTTTCCGAAGTGGGTCATGGTGCCTCTCCCTTAGCCGTCCAGGGTGGAAGAGGCACAGGCCAGCTGCAGGCTCTCCTGGTGGCAGCAGTTGTTTGGGACTGATCTATGTGCTAATTAAAAGCCCATGGTCCTCAAACTGTCACCCTGCATGTTAGCACTGGAAACATTCAGAGTGTGACCACACAGAATACAGTGGAAAATCTGAATTTGAAACACCGCCTTGGAAGGCTCACAGAGAGCCATGGAGGAAAGAGGTTCATAGGTTACAAACAGCCATTTTAGATCCAAAATGCATTTTCATCAGAGGACCACTGCCTGCCAGGCCAGCCCTCCAGGAGCTCAATCTGATAAAGCTTGGCAGTGGGAGAAGGGCCACCCCTGCCGGGCTCTGTGGGGAGGTTGTCTGGAAGGCTTCCCGGAGGACAAGGAGTCAGACCTTCTTCCTGGAGGAGGCTGGGAAGAGACGTCAGACAGCGCCACTGAGGCAGGATATGGATGTTTGCTCTAAGAGAACTTTGTGAATGGGAGCAAATTTGTCTTTGTGAATGGGAGGCACATGTGAGGTGCCTGGGATGCTACTGGAAACAAAATAATCCCTCACCCTGATTGCAAAGCAAATGACCGTACATCAATCCAACTCAGTTGGGTAGAGAAATGAAATTAAGACTTCCCGGTGGCTCAGTGATAAAGAATCTGCCTGCCAGTGCAGGGGACACAGGTTCCACCCCTGATCCAGGAGGATTCCACATGCCTTGGAGCAACTAAGCCCGTGCACCACAACTGCTGAGCCTGTGCTCTAGAGCCTGGGAGCTGCAACTCCTGAGCCCACTTGCCCGAGAGCCCGTCCTGCATAAGAGAAGCCGCTGTGATGAGAAGCCTGCACTCCACAGCTAGAGAGTGGCCCCTGCTTGCCGCAAGTAGAATGCCTTCACAAGGCAGCAGTGAAGAATAATGAAAAATAAACATACAAATAAATAATTTTTTTAAATAAAAGGAAGGATAACATTTAAGGCATTATCTAGGAGATTTAAAAATTTTAAATACCTTTTAATATAATTCTAACAGATTTTAAATCCTAACAGAAAATAGCAATTTTAGCAAAAAAACAAATGTGTAAAGTGACTGCTTAAGTTTTGAAATTATGTAGTAACTAGTCAAAACACTGATTATTGTCTTTGTCTCAAAATAACAAATGAAAAAAATATGTATCCAAGTGTTCACAGCCAGCATTTAGTATCTGTTGGGGTCTCTGAGTACAATAAATGAACAACACCTATCAAAATAAATAAATTAGGAATGTAAAAGGAAGCCCAGTTAGCAAGACATTTTGCATTTGATGATCAAATTGTATCTGATCACCGCAGCAGACGCCACCTAAGCGGGAGGCAGGGAGGGGTGGAGAATGTAATAATAATTGTAAGGAAGGAAGCCCTAAGGAAGTTGTCAGAAAGCTCTTCTCACATTCCCATTTGTCCTAATTTTCTCTGTTGCTTTATGATGCCCTTTTCACCTGGCACACTTGGAACAGTCTCTTATGAAACAGAGAGCAGAGCATGAGGGCAAGAGAACTGAAAAAAAATCTAGTCAACGAGAGTCACTTGTTAGAACGTTACTCAAGGTGCTTCCTCTAGGCTCCCATTATTCCTTATACACTCTGGGTGCTCCTTGGTGTCTGGACCTCTGCTCTGCTGTCAAGAGAGTCATGAATGAGGCCTCTCAGTGGATGGTTCCCAGGAGCCAGAGAGATGAAGGCAGTAGCAGTGTGCAGCCAGGTGTCTGGGAGAGGGCTGCAGACCCCTGGAAGGAGCACTGACTGACCGTGGGTAACCTGGGGATGCTCATTTTACACCACTGCCCCATAGCTCGGCTGGCAAAGAATCAGCCTGCAATGTGGGAGACCTAATGCCTGGGTTGGGAAGATCCCCTGGAGAAGGGAACGGCTACCCACTCTAGCATTCTGGCCTGGTGAATTCCATGGACTGTCTAGTCCATGGGATTGCAAAGAGTCGGACACGACTGAGCAACTTTCACTTTCTTTCACCATATAGGAAGGGCCTGAGCAGACAGTCTTAGGTGCTTGTACTCCGTAGGTACTTGGTAAATGTGTGGAGACTTTGAGTCTGAAGCAGGCAGTGACTCCATCATCTGTGGCTGCGTACTGATGAAATGCAAACTGTGATCAACACAGGCGTATGAGAAACTGGATTAAGGACCAAACCCTTCATCCAAACAATGAGCTTGTTTGTGGGCTCTGAACTCCACACAGGTCATGTGATTATCAGCTTGTGGTGTTCTCCAGTGTCACAGCCTTCTCTTAACGTAGCTGCAAAATACCAACACTTACTGCCCTGGCTAAGAGTATTTACCTTATTCCTCATCTAGTGGGGAACCATATGATTTAGGCACATATGAGAGTGGAATAGACAATATTATATCTGGACCATTCCAGGGATTAGGAATAAGGGTGAGTCACTTTTTCTCCAAATGACAGTTTGTTGATAGAAAAATGCAGGTTCACTAAGCTTAAATGACAGTTCCAAAGTGCTTTCTTGTTTGTAATTAGGATTAAATTATCAGCATTATATTTCAAACAGATTGTTGTTACTGGATTTAAAAAAAATCTTTATTGAATTTGTTAGAGTATTTCCCCTGTATTTTATGTTCGGGTTTATGGCCAAGAGGCATGTGAGATCTGAGCTCTCTAACCAGGGATCATACCCACACCCCCTGCATGGGAAAGAGGGTGAATTCTTAACCACAGGGCTGCCAGGGAGGTCCCCTATTATTGGATTTTTATTGTCAAGGTTTTGATCTTACCTCATGTTATTCTCCTCATACCATAGGTGAAGGTCCGTCTCAGTGCTACAAATCTACAAATCTGTGTTCTACTTTCAACTATTTTCCGATGGTGATACTGAGGCTCAAAGAAATCTTTAGCACAAAGCTTAGTAGGTCGATAGAATGCCATCTGATGCCTGGGTTTTGCCTCTAGAGATTCTGATACTGATCCTCACTGGCCTGGACATCAGGAATTTTAAAGGCTGCTGCTGCTGCTAAGTCGCTTCAGTCGTGTCCGACTCTGTGCGACCCCATAGACGGCAGCCCACCAGGCTCCCCCGTCCCTGGGATTCTCCAGGCAAGAACACTGGAGTGGGTTGCCATTTCCTTCTCCAATGCATGAAAGTGAAAAGCGAAAGTGAAGTCGCTCAGTGGTGTCCGACCCTCAGCGACACCATGGACTGCAGCCCACCAGGCTCCTCCGTCCATGGGAGTTTCCAGGCAAGAGTACTGGAGTGGGGTGCCATTGACTTCTCCTAGGTGACTATAATGCGGTTCCCTGGTGGTTCAGTGGAAAGAATCCGCCTGCAGTGCAGGAGATGCAGGTTCCATCCCTGCGTGGGGAAGATCCCTTGGAGAAGGAAATGGCAACCCACTCCAGTATTCTTGCCTAGGAAATTTCAAGGACAGAGAAGCCTGGCAGGCTACAGTCCATGGGGTTGCAAAAGAGTTGGACACAACTTAGCAGCTAAACAACGACAACAAATTATAATGTGAATCCAAGATAGAGACCCTCTAGTCTAGAGCAAAGAGCAGGTTTAAATAAATCAAGGGTAGTTACCTAGTCGATGCAAGACTTCCTATCACCCTCCTGGCCTTTAAATTTTTACCTCTTTTTTTCTCACCTACCTATTCTTTTGAAAAGATACTACCTTGCCAAGATATTCAAAAAGAAAAAAAAAAAAAGAGGAAGGAGAAAGAAACAAGAACCTAGATAATATGCTTTTTTCTTCTGTGCTCATAAAATTCAGCACTACCCATACAAAGATAAATAGGCATTCATCTAATTGTTGCTAGAAATTAAGAGAATCCCCAGTGATACTGTAATACTAAATAAAACCACCTGTCTGTAAGTTGTAAATGAGGACATGGAATTCCACTTTCCATTTGGGCAGCTTACCCTCTCCTTCCTCCAAGATAGATATTAATTTAAATCACATTTTCTCCCCACGAGCAGTGTGAACTGTGGACACAGAGGATACAGAGGGCTGAGACAAGGGCGTCAGAATCCAGAGATGTCGTCCAGCTGGGAATGGTTAAGAGTCGAAGGCTGTGAAACGGACCCACTATTTGGAGAGTGCGCTAATGCACTTGGGATTGTTTAAAACCAAGTCAGGATATTCTGGTAGTGAACCACTCCAGACTGCCACGCTTCTCATAAATTTACAGGTATTATTAATAATAGAGTCTGGCAGTGAGTAGACCGAGAACCAGATCCATGATTCAAAAACAAAACTCCATGAAGGAAGGAAGGTTTCTAAAGCACGACCCCTGGAATGGTTTCCCTCGGAGAGAGAGGAATTCACTTCAGTGAATGACTTCACGACTGAGCCCCACACCCCTTCAGACAGTTCCTCCCCAACATCCGCTCGAGGAATGGAGAGCGGGAGGCTAGGTCTCCTGCAGACAGCTGGGAGAGTTCATTTTCCATTTTGCAAACTAATTTTGTTCTTGTCAGTTGCAATGCTCTGCCAAGTAGTGGACGGGAATTTCTAAATCAAAAACCACTAACCTCAAACCACAACCAGCCCGTGTCAAACTTCAGAAACTACTCCTGGAGACTACATACCAGAACGTATGGTAATAATACTGTAACTATTCGTAGCATACTGCCAGGCTTGTCACGTTTGGGAAAATTCATAGCACATTTTTGGCACATCATCTATTCAGGATAATGGCGATGAAGATATATATATTTAAAAAATGTATGTTTTTAATGGCCCTATTTATTCTACTGATGCAAGATAGTAAGTTAGCTAAATCTCCATCATCAATCTGGATGCCTCAGGTACAGATTTAGGGCTCTGCAAAGCCAGTTGCTTGTCTTTTAATCCAATTATGCTCAAAGCCTTCAAAATTGATACAGAGACTGCAGACTTTTTAGTTGTGTGTGTGTGTTACCTTCTCTAGCAGAGACACCTTATTTCATTGGGAAAAAAAACAACAACACTGAAATGTTTTAAGATTTATGAAGTCAGAAGCATCCCTGACAGCTTGTAAGGTTGTTTCACTACCTTCATTGCTTCAGCATGAACTCGTAACCCAAGGGAAGCTGAAACCTTCAGCAGAATTTAAAGCTAGAGGAACCCCCAGGCCCCAACATCTGAAAGAGTTGCCAGGAGTCTGACAGGGGATTAGGACCAGGACAGAGCCGGGAAATGATCACGAAGCCCGCTGTGTGCATGGTGAGAGAGTCAGCTCTAAGCTGGAAAACGGGCAGGTTAAAAAAAAAAGAAGAAGCCAGGTAAAGAGAAGTTTCTGGCCAAGATGGCAGTGGTGGGGAGGTGAGGAGATGAGACTGCGGTAAGGCTGGTTCTCCCTCGGGAAGTTGAGTAGAGGCTGCCCCCTTGAGTCCCTGCTAGCTGTTTCCTTCACGTTTGCAGGAACCTTTCAGAGGCCCACCCTGCGACCCAGGGCACCTTCCTGTCACCCAGGATCAGCTAGGCCTTCCAGCACTGCCTGCTCCACAGACGTTTCGAGAGCTCAAGGGATCACCTCCCCACATCCCAGCTGAGTGGATGCCCAGTGTCCCTAGACATAGAAGTTTCGAGTTTCTAACTACATTCCTCTGGGCCCTGGGAAGTGCTCAGCATCCTGTTTACTGACCTCCATCCAAATTGTTCTCAACCTCCACTGAGCCCTGTCCACATGTCCTCTGGTGTCTTCAGCCCCTGATTCAATCCTCCTTACCTTCCGACTGCTTTCATCATGGAAAAGCTGACTCACTGAGCCTTCCATTTAACAACTCTGGACCTCTGTCTGGAGCTAACACCCTGGATGCCCTTGAATGCCCTTGACAATGCAACTCAGTGTGGTGGGAAGATGACAGAGTTCCAACCTGGGTCAGACTTGAGTTATCCAGTTTCTAGCCCTGTGACCTTGAGCAAAATTTTAACCTTTCAGAGCCTCAGTTTGCTCGTCTTCAAAATGGGACTAACAGTGCACAGTGTAGAAGGTAAGCTGGGGACCAAGCAGATCCCAGATGTAAAGAGTTAGCACGGGGCCATGTAATGGTTATCTCTTGTCATCTTCCTGCCTTTCTCTTTTAACTCTGCTCCCCTCCTTACCCCTTTCTCTCCTTACTGTTTTATAATCTAGTGCTGTGCTTAGTCCCTCAGTTGTGTCCAACTCTTTGCACCCCCATGGACTATAGCCCGCCAGGCTCCTCTGTCCATGGGGATTCTCCTGGCAAGAATACTGGAGTGGGTTGCCATGCCCTCCTCCAGGGGATCTTCCCAACTCAGGGATCAAACCCAGGTCTCCCGCATTGCAGGCAGATTCTTTGTTGTCTGAGCCACCAGGGAAGCCCAAGAATACTGGAGTGGGTAGCCTATCTCTTCTCCAGGGGATCTTCCCAACCTAGGCTTCAAATCAGGGTCTCCTGCATTGCAGGAGGATTCCTTACCAGCTGAGCTACCAGAGAAGCTCATTTTATCATCTGAAGCTCATACAAATGGCATTGCTTTACATAGCCTGGATCTCTATTAAGAGACGACTGGAGGGACTTCCCTGGTGATCCAGTGGTTAAGACTTCACCTTCCAATGTAGGGGTTGTGGGTTCAATCCCTGGTTGGGGAGCTAAGATCTCACATGTCTTGGGCCAAAAACCCAAAACGTAAAACAGATGCAATACTGTAACCAAATTCAATAAAGATTTTAAAGATGATCCACATTTAAAAAAATCTTAAAAAGGCAATGGCAATCCACTCCAGTATTCTTGCCTGGAAACTCCCATGGACAGAGGAGCCTGGAAGGCTGCAGTCCATGGGGTCACTAAGGGTTGGACACGACTGAGCGACTTCACTTCCACTTTTCACTTTCATGCATTGGAGAAGGAAATGGCAACCCACTCCAGTGTTCTTGCCTGGAGAACCCCAGGGACGGGGAAGCCTGGTGGGCTGCAGTCTATGGGTTCGCACAGAGTTGGACACGACTGAAGCGACTTAGCAGCAGCAGCAGCCCCCATATAATTTGGGAAGTGACACCCAGTGAGGCACCACTCTGTCTTGCTTCCTCTTTCCCTTCAGGCAGAACCTCAGATTACACCAGAGATAAGACACTTGTAAGACTTTCAGTAAGGACACATCATTTCATCTCGTCAAATGTTTAAATCCTTCTCAGATTTTAACTTAGATTCCAAGGCTATTGTTCCGTTAACCAAAAAAGAAAAACTGTTTTCCATGCATCACTGAGTTTGCTCTTGTGTTTAAAACTCTAGACCCTCTAATCCTAGTTCTCTGGGATTGTCCTCCAGCTTCTCTTTCACTTGTCGAGTTGGGAAGTGAATAAAGGGAGGGTGGTCCTTCACGCATCCTGCACTTGGGCCCCTCTTAAAGAGTACTGCTTTACTCCCACTGAGACCAAGGCTTCCAACTCCAGATCTTCTGGGCCTCACCCTTGGCCAATCCTCCCCTGCTCTTCCAACTTTCTCGCTGTCTCTCTTCCACAGAAACTCTTAACTAGAGGGAGGATGGTTGACTAATTGTTTGGCAAACATGCCTTGTGGCTTCCCACTCAGGCCCATCTCTGCACCAACATCGCCCCGCTGCACACACACCTGTCAGGACACTCCTACCAGCAGAAACCTAGTGGGGTCCTGGATTCCTTGTGAAGTCGGTGCTCACTGAAAGCTCATCCTGTCTCCCTGAAACTCCTTTGGTGCTTCTCGCTGAGCCACGTGGCTACACTGCCTGCTAGTAGCTCTCTTCTTACCTTCTTGGCCTGTTTTACTGTCTGATGCGATGTGTGACCTCTGTCTCCCAGTTAGCCCGGGAGGGTCTGGCAGATGGCAATGCTATCTTTTCCCCACCTGACCATCCCCAGCACAGCCCTGCACAGAGTAGGTACTGCTCACGACACTGTTGCCATTCAGGTATCATCCTACCTTTACTCCAGTCTACCTTCCACTACATATCTCTTTCCACAATACAGAATTTAAAAAAATTTTTGAATTCACTCTGCATCATAGGAAAGCCCCCTTCGTCTAGATTTGGTTTCAGATGTGACTTAATAAGCAGGATAAGTGTTCCTTCTCCTAGCCATTAATAAAGCAGCAGAAGAAGAGCATAAATTGAGCACCCACTGTGTGCAAGGCACTGAGCCAAGATTTGCACTGAAGATTACAGAAAACATGAAAGATGCGGTACAAGAGGGCAAAGACTCAGTTATACATAAACTTATCTGTGTGTATATACACACACTCAGAGACACACAAACAAGGTCACCCAACACCAAAGGGAATCTAAATAGTGCAAATATATATAATGAAAAAGCATTAGGAGTTTACGGAAGAACCGTTGTAATGAATGGTGCTTAACAGATGGGAAATGTTTTGGAACAGGTGATTAGGACCCAAATTTTGAAGAAAGAGAAGGACCACAGGGTCCATAAGAGCAAAGCCCATGCCTGTTTTTGGTCACTATTATTTCTCCATCACTTACTGTAGTGCCCGGCCCATTGCAGGCATGCACTTACTATTAGCTTAATAAACAAATAGCTGAATGCTGAAAAAAGGAGTAAATCCCATGTGGAGGGACCAGGGAGCAAGCTTGCTGTGCTTGGAAAGCAGCAAACTTATTTTTCCTGGGTAGAGCCAAGAAATTCCATGCAAAATTATGGAGAGGAAGTAGGGAAGGAAAATGATGAATGATGCTGAAGTCTTGCCAGGAATTTTGGTTTAAATAGATAGCAACAATTGTATATTCATTCATTTATCCCACAAATATTTACTAAGCATCTACTATGAGCCAAAGTACATGCTAAGACCTGGGGATTCTATAGTGCACAAAACATACTTTCTGTCTTCAAGGATCGTGCAGTCTCTTCAGCACACACTAGTAAACAGTGGCACATAATTTTGACCCTGGTTCCTATTATTCCAACAGTAGTTAGCAAAGGAGAGAAATCAGTCCAATCTTCATTGTAAATGGCTCCGGCAGAGAGCAGAAGCCTTAGTTCGAGTGAGCTCCAGTGTGGAGTATGTCATGACAACAGACGAATTGAGGGCAGCAAGAAGGATTAAAAACTTAAGAAAGGGGGCTTCTCTGGTGGCTCAGTGGTAAAGAATCCGCCTGCCAATGCAGGAGACACAAGTTCAATCCCTGATCTGGGAAGACCCCGCGTGCTGTGGAACACCGAAGCCGGAGCACCCTAGAGCTCGTTGCTCTGCAACAGGAGAACCCGTCACAGTGAGAAGCCTGAGCACCGCAGCTAGAGAGTAGGCCCCAATCTCCGCAGCGAGGGAAAAGCCTGAGCAACAGGGAAGACCCACACAGCCAAAAATAAGACACATAAACGCACACAATTAGAAAACTTAAGGAGGAACCTTCCCCCTGGAAAGCTGCCTGGGATTATAGAGTGGCTGATCGAGTGGCTGTGGAACCAGACTGAGTTTATTTAGGGGTTCCTGCCTGAGCCCAGGTCCATCAGTTTCCCTTGGCTGTGGGACAGAATTATGGGCTAAGAGGATAAAACTCTTGTGTTACAGGGGAAAAAAATGTTTTTTAGATTTTTTTTTTTGGTTGCCCAGATTAACTTGCTCTTTGACATATGTCTCTAGAGTGATGACTGGGATCAATTTTACTAATAACCAAAAACAGAAAAATTTTATTTAGGGACAAAGTAAGAGGGTGAAATGACACAGCAAATTAATTTCAGAGCAAATGTGGACATGAAGGAGCCCTTGGAGCAGTACTTCCAACAACAGTGTTTAATGAGGGGACACTGGTTGGTTTCTTCCTGAAATGTTATGAATTTTAAGATCACTGCCTATTACTGGAATATCTTGGCCTCATTTCCCATTTATCTCATTTTTTTTCTTCTTTTTTTTTTTTTTTTTATTTCTTTCCTCCAGGATGACGGCCTCCCAGAAAATGAACATCAGCTGTCAGTAGCGGGAAAGATAAAGAAGCATTTCAACACAGGCCCCAAACCGAATAGCACAGCAGCTGGAGTTTCTGTCATAGCAGTAAGCATCTGAAATATCCACCTATAACTTTTTCAAAGCAATCCACCTAAGAGACAGGCCTTACTCAGGAGATTCCACCCAGAGACAGCGGAATGGGTCATTTCTTTAGACAGCTTGACCATGGAAAGCACCGGCGGAGGTCTGGGGCTTATATATACGATGTGCTTTTGCTGATCATTTCCGTGGGAGTTGCATCATTATCCAACACCTCCAGGGTGCCTTGCAGTGTATATTAATTTCATGATTTATTTTTTAAAGCAGAAAACCGCCCCCACACTGGACTCTGTGCCAATGCAAACTTCTGGGCTCTGAGAAAAAAAGAGTTCCTGGTGTCCTTTTGCCAGGACCTGGGAGGGAAGGGGAGCTGAGACATGGCAGAAAGAGGCTGGAACACTATAGATCTTTGTACGAGACTTAAACGAAAGCCAAAAACATGGCAGGAGGCTTACCCACTGAGATTTTCAGTGAAACTGAATTGCTGCGAACACCCAAAGATATCACGATTTCTTGCTCCTTAGAAATGTCTGTTTTCAAAGTGGAGAGTCTGTTAATATTTACCATTTTGTTGATGCGGCTGCACAAGGCTTTTTTTTTTTCTTTCCCTCTGTTCCATACCTGCAGACATACACTACGCGCAATTTGATAGCAGCTCTAGGCAAAGATTAAATTGGGCAGAGAAATAATGAAACCTCATACTTCCTGGTGTCATATTCCAGAGTAAATATATTCAAGTCCCAGATTACTCGAGTTTTTAATAATTTCCTTTTTTTTCCCCCTGAGTGTGTACATTTTAACAGCATATTCATTGTGAAATCACTTGAGCTGTTTTTCTTTTCCAAACAAACAACTTACGCACTATGTCAAATTTTTAAAAGTATTTATGCTACTAAGTACACATCATTCTTGTCAGCAATACTGAATATTTAACTACTTCTACCGGTGTTTTTCTTTCTCTCTCTTTTCTGTCTTTGGTTGTTTCAGAACTCCAGAAAAGAGACAAAGATACATGAATGACCTATTAGATACAACCAGTCTCAGATCTGGGTTACTGAATATTTGCGAGGAGCTTCCAGAATTTGCAGGTGGCACGAGGGCATGCGTACACTTCCCTGGACTGTTTGCATATCATGATTTTTGATTGGACCCTTTCAGCAGGGAGTTACATGACTGAGTCACTGGCTCACGAGCATACTGACAGCGCTAAGTAGAATGCGTACTCTTTCCTGGTTCTCCTCTGCGCTGCTGGGGATTTAATATTCAAGCTGTTGTTCTGGCCCTAGCTCTCTGGTTCTTTCTAAGGAAATTCAGTGTAGAAGCACAGTGTCCTTCCTGTCTTCATCAGTGTTCTTTGTTATCAGCTAACATTCAGTCAGTAATTTTTGAAGGTAACAATCTCATGGTGCTTCTCAGGGAAACCAGACATTCTATCCTCTGCTTTCATCATTCATTCAAGACATAAGTCTATTCCAAGATGTTTGCTTCCACAGTTTCCTTTTGGAATGGACTGCCAGCACGCTTGTCCATGAAAAGAACTGCTTTTCTGCTCCTGCTGAGGGCTTACAATCGCTAGAGAGGGTGCTTTTCCCACCTGTCATTTTGGGGTTTGTTTTTGTTTTTCCTGGCCTTTTATTTTTAATTAGTCTTTGGTTAAGTTTGCCTTGGTTGCTTAAGAATGCTTTGTACACAGTATTCTGGGAATCTTATGGGAATCTTATAATGACTGAGAGCAGGAATTTTAGGGCAATTCTCCAGTGGACAGACAACACAGATGGGAGGGGAAATCCTACTTTAATCGAACAGGGATAAATTTTGAAACCTATTCCATATGAGTTCATTAAAACTTCATCTAAGTAGATCTCCCCCAAAACCTTCCATTAGTATTTGAAGACTAAAAGTCCACTGATTTCTTTCTAACATCATGACTGGACCATTTTGAATGTAATTTAGTATCAGTTTCTCAGTTCATTACTAACATGTTTCCATGGAGACTGTACCAACTGGTAATAAACTTATAAATTGTAGAATGGGCTGTGTGATGCTAAGTTGTGCGTTAGTTGCAAGCTAATTTAACCTCTTTATCCACTACAAAGTTGTGAAAAAAATCATCCACTTAGGTTCAAAATAATTGACTTTTTAGAGAAATAACTGAAAAAGTGCCTTGTCAAATTCTAAAGCACAGTTCACATGTTGACCACTATGATTAATATTTCAAATGAAAGAGAATATGGCTGTAAATTTCAGAGAGTATTTCAGGAGGAGCTCACAGGCCATAATAGATGCATTTATGCATCTTCTCCAGAATGCTTCTCCCTCATATAAATGTCCACACCCTCCATAAAAACCTGGGGTAGGTCACCAGGTACAGGATGGGAGTTAGAAACCAGCCAGTTTGACTGCCTTCGTGCTTAGCTTTCAAAATGGCACTGGATAAGTTAATGTATACTCCATACCCATGTTCCCATTCTTAAAGTGCAAAGAATTAGACTCAGGGGACCATCGCCCAATGAAGGAGCCCTGGCATTAAAAATATCCCAACTCAAACTAAAGTTTAATTGCAAAGGAATGACCTTCTGCTGTGAGGCAGAATGTAAGTGAGAGGTAGAAGGAATAGCTTTCATAAATGATGTGTTCTATAAAGATCATTTGACAACTTAATAATAAATATAATTATTGATTCACCCACATGATAGAAATTTCTGTAATAATTACACTGTAATGATTTCTATTTGATAGGTATAGGGGAAAAAGAAACTGATTTCAGCATAGATTTCATTCAGACAGAATTTTTTTCTCATGGGCATGTATGCTTTTCCCAGAGGCTATCAAATAATGTATTTTATTTTAAACTGCCATGATTATAAGACTGGTTTTTTGAAAATTATATGCACCCTTTAAAATTCAAAAATATATATACTGTCTAGAATGGAGTATCAATTGGCTTGTTTGTTTGTTTTTTCTTCAGAAAATCAGCAATTAAATTATTGGTCTTTAACTGGTAATTCTCTTCCCTTAGTTAGAAACCTCACTATCTGCTCATACAGGGGTTCATGACACTTTTTCTTTCTCAGAGTGACAAAGGAAAAAAGAGCATACTGTCATAACAAACAGACTCTGGTCACAGGTATAATTTATGACGTGAGGGTAGTTTAACATGCATTCATGGTTCTGAACCTTAATGTTTTCTGTTCGTGTTGTCATTTTGTTATTCTCTACCTCCCACCCCCTACATGATTAAGACCAAAGAGAGGACAAATGATAACTTTATGTTAAGGTCCTCGAGTTAGCTGGGAGAGTAATTACCCACTGGAGGCTCCCAGAGATCGCAGGGCCCTTCTCAGAGGAGGAGAGGTGCCTGGCATTTAGGTCAGATGGCGTGACTAGGTGGAGCCCACCGCTCTCCTCATAGCTGCAACACCCCGTCTCCATTGTTCCCCGCTGCCTCACTACCTTTCCCAGTAGTTGGGGGATTAAAACACAACCAAACCAAAGAAACCCAGAACAGACCAGAGAAAGGGAAACAAAAGGTTATTAAAATGCAATTTATAGACATAAAATGGAATTAGAGATGACATTTTAACGGTGGACTTCTTGAGAGCCGAGGGAGGGGAGGGAGGCGTTATTAGATTTGCTCAGCTTGATGAAGAACCGATGACTCAGATGTCAGTTCCAATTTATTTTTCCTCATTTAATGCTGTTTATTATTTTAACCGGTAATTTTCCTAATGCTTTCAAGTTCTTATTTTGCATTTTGCTCATGCAAATAGAGAATTTCAGTCTAATTGAACAAATCCATACTAATCAGTGTACTAATAATTGTGATCGTGGGCAGCTTCCTTCTGAAGGCGGGGACCCCTGCACTGGAGCCATTTCCGAATGTGGTGTCATGGGCCGCCTTGCCTGTAGGTGGCAATAGAGAGCCAGTTACTGAGTAGCTATCCCTGAGCTGAAACAGAAATGCAGGCCTTCATCTTCCTAACAGCAAGTGTACTTCGATTTTTTTTTTTTTCCTAAATAAAACAAACTCTACATTTTTTTTGTACATTTTTTTTAAAGATCAAAATTTCAAAGTGCTGTTCTCTGAATACTGGGATAGCCTAGTTTGTCATCAGAATACCAAATCTTCTGAGCAGTTTCTAGCTTAAATGACGGCTGCCCTGGCATGTTTCTGAAATGCCTTTGTGAATTTTGTGGTAGAAACTGTCCTCAGCATCATGGCAGTACCACACTTGAAAGCACTCATGAGCCTCTCCAGAAAGAAAAGTGGTCAGTTTGCTTCCTCTCGTGGGCAGAACGGGGAGTTGGGCGTAAGGCATGATTACTGTTTCTCAAATTTGGGGGACTGAATCTTTTCTTCCTAGGAAGCCAAAAGCTAACATCTTATTCCAGGAGGAACAACTTTGAGAACCTATCCTGTCTTCTATTTATTGTACTTTTTGTCATAAGCACTTACGTGTACATGTGCATTTTTAATAGTGAAAACTTTCATTTTATTTTCTATAATTTCTTAGAGAAAATTTACTGTTTTATACTATATCTAGTTTAGAAATGTAATTTCTTTAAGAGTAGCTTTGCTTTTGAAGATTAACTCTGAGAGAAATCCAAAGTGCTGTGATTCAAAACTTGATTCCTCTCATCTTTTATTTTTTTAATGAAGGCCTCAAACTTAAGCTTGATGGGGTAAGATTTTTTTTGGCGGGGATAGGGGGATGTTCCAATCTGCTTTCTCTTAGGTGGCTAAAGCTGATTTCAACACTTTATGGTAAAGCATTTAACACTGCTCTAGAATATGAAGAGGTGTTTATGTCTTTTGAAACTGAGAGGATATTATTAAATGTGCATTCAAAAACTTGTTTGACAAATTAGATCTTTTCTAACAAATTGGCCTCCGAGGTACTCATGAGGGATTAGTGTCTTTTCTTGCCTTTTTATTTTCAATGTATAGATTTAGGGTATTAGCTAGTCGCCCTGCACAAGAAGCGTCGTTATTTCTATATACATATATAGTCAGTGAAGAACAGCTTGGTCTGGAGTCTTAATCCTTTAGCACAATGTCGATCCACTGAGTTGCCCCCGTTTCTCTCTGCTCAGCTGGACCACGGGTTTACCATCAAGAGATCAGGGTCTTTGGACTACTACCAACAACCAGGAATGTATTGGATAAGGTATGAGATGGTGCAGCTCAAGTCAGTGTTTCCATGGCAACGTGCTGGCAGTCTCCATTAACCAGTTCCTTCAGTGGATAAACATGCTTTTGATTTGTTATCCAGTCCATATGCTGCTTTATCAGTTTCATTTTAATCTTGATTGAGATGCCACACCCCCTCATTCCTTTTTTTCACCCATTATTCACACTGACATTTGCCAGCTTTCTTTCCATTGCACATGCTCAGTATCAGTTTTCCTTACAGTTAAAAGGACAGTATATTTAGTGTTAATGTCGAAGCATTTTCCTGATGCTGCTAATTAAATCAATGATTTCTAGTGTTCTTCTGTCCCTTAACAAATGGAAGAAAAATAGTACCTTAGTATATATTCTATAGAAGTATATACTGTCATTTTAAAATCATCAAGCCCGACCTTGACCTTAGTAGATGGATGAAACAATGCATTTACACCTTAGTCGTAGAAGCTCCTCTAAACACGGTGAGCTATAGAATGCATTGTGTGTGTTGGTAAGCTTGTGTTCTCAAATTCTCCACCTTTTGTTTCATTTTGTTTGTTTTATTGTTCCTTCTCTCCCCTTGGAAATCCCTCTATGTACTAGCTATTGCATGAATTTATTTTTCGGTATTTTGTAACTGTCAGATTACTTAGCTGGCTTATCTGCTCAAGCAAAAGGGACTATGGGAGGTATCGATTTTTTTTTTTTTAACTGGGTTAAGAATTCTATCCAATCGTTTTCTATTCTGGTCAACTGCCATAGCATTTCCTTCAGAGGGCATTGTTTGTGTCTCTTTAAGTTATCCACAGGCAGGATGAGTTTTGATGATTTGAGAAATGAACTCTGAGAAGTCCTAGGCAACTTTTCTCCTCCATCTTAACGTTTCTGAAATGATCTCCAGGTAAAGCTCCACATTTTAGCGTTAGCTAAGAAAAATTCTACTGGGTTTGGCATTTCCCCTCAAATGATGGTGCCTTATACTATTTCCAGGAATAGACTAACTCATTAAAAAAATAAGAATAATATGTATAATAATATATAATTTTAACCTCCAATTATTGCTCTTAATTTTTTCTATAATTAGACAGTAGGATCAAAGCCCTTAGAGAAGCAGACACAGCTAATCTTTGACAAACTATCTAACTGTCTAAGATTGTGGCCATTTCTAAGCCTGCTGAAAACAAGAAAATACTCAAATTTCAAGAAGTATCTTGAAGTCAGTTTTACACAGAAGGTATTTGTATCTTCTGGACGGATGTACACGCAGGAGTTACAGTCCTACCTTTTTATTTACCTAAGTAAACAACACTATAGACACAGAAAGAACTTTGTGTTTAACCTTTTTTTTTTCTTTTTTGATGGGGGGATGACTCAGTCATTTGTGCAGACTTTTTTTACATGGAAGATGATGCATCCAGTTTTTCACTTTTTCCTGAAATGTAATATACATTCTGAAAAGTGCACTCGAGTGCACATCTCAGTGTATTTTCACAAACAGCAAGCAGCCCCGAGATGAGGCACAGAGCATCTCTAGCAGCCCCAGAGGACCCCTGCCCCCAGGGCTCTTCCAGGAGGGTCACGCAGCCCCGAGGGCAAGCTCTGACCTGGAGTCTGTCCACATTAATTAGTTTTGCCTGGTTTTGTTCTTTATATAAACCGAATCATGCGCCACCTTTTTTTTAATTGTGTGTCTCCTAACCTCAGGGATATTAACCAAACATATATGAGTATAAAGATATACAATTAAAGATAGGTATCAAATGTGTCTAATTACAGTTGTGCCTATTTGCATAACACAAATGACAATATATATACATTAATTTCAAAAAAAATCTCCAAATAATTATATTACTAAATTTGTGGGCTTGAAGGGTGGGTGCAAAACCCCAAATAAACACAATAATTAATAGATGTAGCCAAGGATAGAAAAGGCCATTTAACTGAAATCCTAGCAGTGGTTCCCATCAGCAGACAAAATGACACATCCCTGAATAATGGGCAGGAGCAGATGGGAGATAATCTCTTTTTCCTTCCACACATAAACTGCTCTGTTTTCCAGCTGGGGGCAGTAACAACAATGTTTATAGTTAGTGCTGTACTAAACAGCACACCCAGTATGTAAAGCTAAATTGGAGAAATGAGGCTAAAAACTCATCTGCGTATATGCTTAATTAGGAAGTTTTATAATGCCATTTAGCCCCAGAACGAACACACTCCCCTCACTGATTGCAAATGCTTGCCTTTTATCTCCACGGAAGTGGGAGCATTTGTCTAACCACAGTGGCAGCCAACTCGCAACATAAACAATCATTGCGGGCGGAATGTCCCCGCTCCCAATTGTTGTGTTTACAAGTGCTCCTGGCTGTTTTCACTGCTCTGAGCAGAACACCCGGAGACGGGCTTGCATTTGGTAAAGCAGCTCACGGGGCAGAGGCTGAGCGAGCATCTCTTAGGGCGCCCAGCATTGGCAGTGTCCCTCTTAGGAGGCTTATTGCTGATGGTGGAGAAATGGGGGACGGGGGCTTGTTCCTCCTCCTCTCATTCGGTCGCCTGCTTTGAGCACAGAGACGCTTCCAGGCTGTGGCCAAGGGAGCCGCATCCTGCAAGGCTTCTCTTTCCAGGAGACCTTACTCCTGTCCCCCAGAGCCTCGGGGTGACCCTATCCCAGGAATGGGCTGCCTGAGCCATTCCACCCTCTCATGGAGGGACTCCAAAGGCCCTGGAAAACACTGATATTCTGTTCCATTTTTCCCTGCCTGAAAATGCAACCTTATCCAAAGGGGAAGCAGTCATCCCCATGCCTGCTTTTCGGGGGAAGCTGCCCCCTGGCAGGTGCTGTGCCCAGCAGCACATGAAGAAGAATTCCTGCATCTTCTGCACACAGAACGGGGCAAGAGCCAGAAACCAACTGAACGAAACAAGTAGCAAAGCAAGACACACGCTAAGAACGCCACATAAGATAAGACGCGGAGTAGAGCTAGGACAGTAGGGGGCTGGAGTTCCAGCCCTGACCTGACTCGTGTGCACCCTGGATTCGAGCGCCGTCCTCCAACAGTGAGTAATGAGGCAGAGCTGCGGCAGCCACGCAGCCCTTGTAAGCCTGTTCAACGCTGCCGTGCTCTGCTGCTAAAAGGAATGGGTCAGTTAAAGGCATCTTGCTCAGTGTAGGTTTGAAAGATCAGTTCCCACGAAAGCCAGAGAGGAACTCCTCACAGGGTGAAGTAAGTAAGTAAGTGAAGTTGCTCAGTCATGTCCATCTCTTTGTGACCCCGTGGAGTGTAGCCTACCAGGCTTCTCCATCCATGGGATTCTCCAGGCAAGAATACTGGAGTGGGTTACCATTTCCTTCTCCAGGGGATCTTCCCGACCCAGGGATTGAACCCAGGTCTCCCGCATTGGAGACAGACGCTTCCAAAGGCACATGAGAGGTTGCAATAGGTTGCAAAAGTTGGCTTGGCCTTGCTCTGCCCTTGAGAAAAGTACCCAGCCCCCAAAGAGTGTCAGAAGTGCTGTAGGGTCAGAAGGGCAGGGGTCTTAGTTCTAGCAAAGGATTAACCACTCTCCCCGACCCTGGCCTGGGTCTCCCTCAGTAACAGAAAGTTTAACACACAGAAAAGGCACAGATTTAAACTTCGAAACCACCCAGACTGTGATGACAGAGAAAAGTATAGAGAAAGTATGAGGTCTGGTTCTACACCTGTCCCATGATACTAAAAAGTGAGTTATTAGGTTCAAAAGCTGAGCAACAGTACTTTGTCTTCTATTGATAGTTCCACAAATGGTCATTAAGAGAAACACAGAACTAGTGAGACATCTGTATTATTTTACCAAGTCAAACAGGTTGCTCACTATCTGAGATTTTATTTTCTTTCATTTTATTTTCAGGGCCCCTTTAAAAGAGGATCCATATATATATATATATATATATATATATATATATATATATATAATCCTTTTTAAAGCTTAATGTATTTTATATTAGAAAAGAGAAGTTTGCATGGCATTCCAAGACTTACTGATTGTGTATAAACTGGAGTGAAATTTTACATGTTTTCCTGAAAGTCTTGGTAATTTGGTATTGATGGGAAATTTTGTGGTATTGCACTTATTTTAATCTTGCCTCAGCACCTCTTTCCCTCTTTATGATTTAAAAAGACATATACATTCTTTTCTATGTAGTTGTTCCTGAATATTTTGACTCCACATGTTCGCCAGTGATGTTCACTGATAGAATGTAGGTTTTATGGGGTATAAACATGTAGGAAAGAATGATCATAAAGAACTTAATTGAAAGTATTGACACACTGTTATTTTATTGAGTGCAAAATATCCATATGCTGAAGTCAGACAATTCTCAAATACATGTCAAACACATGACACTTCTAGAAACTAAAAAGCCTTGAAAATCGAGATGAATCAAGCTTGATTAAAGATGGGCAGCTCTGTGCATGGAGAGCCTGTGGCCTTGGTGTTGAGAAGCCCTGTTTTGGATCCAGCCTGTCCTACTTCCTCGTGTTGTGACCTCAGGCAAGGCATGTGTTCCTTCTCTGATTTTCAGTTTCCCTGCCTATAAAAATGAGATGGGTGTTATCAACCTTCCAAATCTGTGGCAAGAATTAAATGTACAAAAGTGCCTTCACAGACTCAGCCCAAAAGAAGAGTCTGGAAAAGACTGCTCCAAGAGAAAACCATCCATTCCACACGAGAGAGAGAGATTTTCCTGAGAAAACTCATCTCTCTCCAGAGCAAAGCATTTATTATTAAAGTAGAACCATGACCTTTTTTGATGCTGTGATTGGAACAAACTGTTGAATAAGCTGTATGTTAGATTATTCATGAATTGAGGGGCATTAAATTTTACTTTAAGTAGTCTATAGCCCCAAATCCTGATGAAGTATATGTTTAATTAAAAAGTTATCCTCTAGGGCAGAGATCGCCATGTTATAGCCAATGGGCACTGCCTGTTTTTGTAAATAAAAGTTTTATTGGAACACAGATTAGAACACATTGGAATGGATTGGAACACATCCATTCACTCATAACCAACCTATGGCCACTTCCACTCTACAAGGGCAGAATAGAGTAGTTGTGTCAGAGAACTATATAGCCTGCAAAACCTGAAGTATTAATTATTCACCCTTTCCAGAAAGAAATTTTCATCTCCTATTCTAGTAGGAAAAGATACCACCTGGTGGGCTTGTTAAAAACTATATAACCACCACCTGGTGGAATAGAATGCCTGGCACAGAGTAGGTGCCTCAATAAATATTTGCTAATAAATAAATGATTGAATTTTCCAAGGAGGGGACCATTAATGGAGAAACCTTGATTTTTGAGGATAAATGTGTTTTTTAAGAGTTTGGGGTATCTGAGAGCCTAAACAATCAAATCACATATGAAATGCTCCACAACTGCATTGACCCAGGAGTAAGGTTTTGGCACAGCTAAAACAAACAAAAAACTCTAATAAAAGGAGTCACCCCTTAACCCACTTGCTTAGTAAGTTCTAAATTTCCATAGATTTTCTTAAGATAAACTATGCCTGCAGTTGTCCTTTTGTTTATTAGCCTGATGAAGGAAAAAACAACATGGCAGCCCTGCTTAACTTCTGCTGTGAGACAGTCAGGCGTCATAGAGCAGAGGAAGCGTATGAATTCACCCTCTAGAAGCCTGAGCTCAGCAAGGGGCTATCATTTTAACCTTCTGATAGGAGGCCACTAGAAACCTTCTGCAGAGCTGGACAAGATTCTGTTAAGAACCAGATCAGCGGGAGGAGCCTATGTTTATGAAGTAGTAGAGAAACCTGGGGCACCCCTACCCCGGGACATGAGAAATCCCAGTTAAGAGACTGGAGCCTAGGAAAGAGCTTCAAAGGCCGATAGTTTCATTCCATGAAGTCCCCCTTTGTCGCCTTCACTTTAGGGAAATACCATGTCTTAGTCCAGATACTGTACAACTCCTGGCGAGACCCCAAAAGGGTATTAAAGCAAAACAAAATAAAACCATAATAAGTATGGCTGCGAACCAAAAAAAAAAAGAAATGAGTAGGGTGATATATCAATTGAGGTGTCAGCTTAATTTTACTAGCAAGCAAAACATTTCCAAAGTGGCAAGCGAATTGTAACTCAGTCCCCACAGAGTAAGGGCGAGCGAAGGAGAGGGTTCCTGAGATTAATGCCCCAACAGCTGCATCCCCGGCTCACTCTCCTAGGTGGTATGAATAATGGATGGGCTCAAAGGCAACATGCACGATAATGTTCTTTTATTAATGAAATGAAGACTGTTTGTGATGGCTAGCAATAAATTTAGAAATGTAAAAAAGGAGAAACAGTCACTGCTTGCCTCTGAAAAATGCAGTTACTTAGATCCAATAATTACTGCCACATCAGAAAGCATCGCCTCCAAACTTAAATGAGGTGTATCTCTTGCAGGTCCTGCATGACAAATATTTTTGATCCACAGACAGAAGGCCTGTTGTTTACTGAGAGAAAAACAGAACCCGTTCTAGTAGATTGATGGTGATATTAAGCATATTCATGGCATTTCATAGGTGGGAATTCCCCTGGGGGTGAGGCACTGTAGTACCTCCCGTCATTCTCTGCACTGCGAAATAGCTCAACCGACGTGGTGGTTAGGAAACGTGCCCAGGGTCACATAATCAGCTGAGGCAGAACAGAAGGCCGGCTCTCCCCACTTCCCCCTGCTGCTGCTACCAAGGGGCTTAGGCTACAGCTACCAGGCAAGGCAAGCATTGCACAGATGTGGGTGACTCAACCTGGCAAAAACAAAGTCACGCCCCGTCTCCTGCTCTCACTTCATTTCTGACCTTCCGCCCCCACCATGCTGTATTTTTCCCATAACATAGGCCAGGTGGGTACAGCCTAGGTGTTCATGCTGCTTTCCAAATTCGAGATCAGAAAGAAGGATTTCAAAAATCTGAGTACTGTCTAGTTTTACTGTGAACAGAAGCCGCCATTGGCCAAACCCATTCGGTGAATCTGTTGTTGGGATACATTTCCTTGGTCTTATTCAAGCACTGTCTCTCATTCGCATGCCTGGTGTTACGGCATGCACCAAAACATGGTCAGTCTGAATTTCTTTACGAGCTCCAACTGCTATGTGCGTCTGCCCATGAGCTGCTGAGGTAACCGGCATGATTTTACCATTCCTCGGGTTTCACATTTCATGCAGCAGCTCCTCAGGACACCCTGATCAGCAAGGGCTTGCAGTCTGAGGTAGGAGCGTGGAGAGTCTCTTCTGTGTAGAACACGAGTGTATTTGTGACTCCATATAAATGATATGGTCCTTTGGTCCGTTGTTGGTTCTGTTTATCAGGATCCCCCAGTCCGCTGTTAGCTGGCTGTAGCCCCGCGCACCACAGCTGTCATCATTGGGTACGTGTGTAAAATAGCTAGATCAGAGCTTCCTATGTGGTTACTACTGGCCAGCTCCAGCATCTCAAGAGATTGCTTGCTCACCTCTAACCTGTAATAATTAGCACCAAAATGTGATAATGCAGGCTTCAGATTTTCTTACGAGCGTTTAATGAAGTGATAACTTACTGAGGAAACACTTGGGAATTCCACAGCAAGTCCATCCATGTCTATTGTATGAGCTGCAAACTGTGAGCAAAATAAACTCATGAAATAACAAATCCGTTAGAAAGTCTTAAGTTTTAATGGAACATCAAGGCTGGGGACAACCTTACCTTATAAAGACAGGCATTAGGGAGGAGAGACCCTATTTGCTTGATATCTGGGAAATGTTTGTGATTGAGAAAGAGGAGAGCAGGCTTTCAGAAATGGTTGAAAGAGCCTGGAATTTAAATCTATGAGGCAGCACTTTAAAGGGAAAGTTATGAATGTTTTCTGGGGAGAAAATTACCAATTGGATAATAAATATTTTTGTAGCATTGCTCTTAAAAATTATGTATTGGCATATTATTCTTCTTTGCAGAATTCATCTGTCCTTAACTACCTGTAGGGGCTACAGAACTTAGCTGAAAAACTTGAGCAACGCAGATTTTAGAGGAAAGTTAATTTTATAGGCACAATTAAAATTCCAAAGAGATCATATATGACAGAGCTTATTGTGATAAGACACTGGACCACGATCCAAGGTTATTTAGTGGATAAATAGGAGTATAAGAGATTATTAACTTTATCTGATGTAAGCATTTGATCATATCTAAAACATAAACTGCATTCTTAAATATTAAGACTCACAATATCTTTAACTTCTTATTCTTTTATACTATAGAGTTGCTTGGAGTTCTGTTTTGTTGTTATTCAGAAAGTATATAATCATCTAAAACAACATAATTTTGTATTAGCTAAGAGATATTTAATATACCCTTCGATGTGTGCCACAATTGGCTAGGCAGTCTGGAAAATGCAAAGAAGGAGCTTGCATAGGATTTGGAAACGATGCACAGAAAAGACCTGGGTGTAGTAAATGTCCAAAGTCTGGTCAAGACAACACTTGCCTGAGGAATTTAGAAAGAAAAAAGTGTGATGGAGAAGGTGAGATTTGATCGAATCTTAGAAAACAGAAATGTGAGTGGGCAGGAAGCGAGAGAGGGTGATGTCAGGTTGGTGAACACCTTAAGCCAAGATGCAGAGGCGAGCATGACTGAAGCACCTGCAGAGAGCTATCAGTTAGCACTGTTGGGGTCTCACGTGAAGAAAACCCAAACCCAACTGGCTTTCAGCAAAAAGGAGAAGTATGATTTTATACAACCTGAGAGGTTCAGAGGCTGGCTGTGGCTTCAGTCATGGGTGGACTCAGTTGTCAGCAGCCTGGCTGTCTTTCCACCCCTCCTCTTTGCCTCCCTGTAATGGCTTCAGTCTGGAGCTTCACATGGTACCACCTCCAGCCTGGCCACCCTCTCAGCTGGGAGTCACTGTGAGTCCAAATCGCTGGGTAGTCTCCTCTGGCCTAGGAACTGGGTGGGGTGCCCATCCTGAACCAACCACAGGTCCTGGGGAACACAGTCAGCACAGGCTTGCTTCTGGGTCACAAGCCAGCCCTGCCTCACCCTCTGAGATGGAGGTAGGGTGCCCTTCACTGGGACCACAGATTGCGGGAGCGGGGGGTGTCTGAAGGGAAACGGGCATGGTTAACTATAAGCAGAACAAGCGGGTGCTGTGTCTGCTAATGGGGACACTGGGTCTCCTGATGTCACAGGATTATTTTGAGTGATATTAAGAACTAGACACTGGAAAATTTATTGTAAGCACATTGTGACTTCTAGGACAAGGAGTTTGACTGCATGAGGAACTGTAAATAAATCAGTCGTGGGCAGACTGACCTGTCAGCTGGGTGCGGGACGGCCCGGGGGTTGGGTGTGCAGGAGGAGGGAAGTCCCAGGACCTCTGTTGTACTTGCCCACAGTTCAAAAGCTGCGCGTCTGAGAGCATCTTCTTTGTGCTGTGAACTGTGGAGACACAGACAGGATGCCCAGACCTGATCCTGCCCTCCACAGCGTCCGCAGCGTGGCAGGGAAGACTGCCTCAGAGTCGGTCACGGTGCAGGCAGGATGCGCGGTGATAGCTGTGCTGGGCTTCATGGGAATGCGGAGAAGTTCTTAAAGTGAAGCTCAGTCCCTCAAGGCGGAAGCAGAGTGAGCAGGGGCCCAGGGAGCAGAGGCCTGGGGGCAGTGACGTCCTCTGGATCATCTCTGAGAGCAAGTGTGTTGGGAGCCCTAAACCCTGCTTGTGGAGCCTTTGAGAATATTGAGCAGATCTGGGTGGGTTGGAAACTGCACACCTGTCATCATGCCCAGGTGTCCCTCGAAGTTCACAGGCCCAGAATGGGACTGTACACGCGGGGAACCCTGGCCTGCTGTCCCTGACAGAGTTCTCGGGTCTCTGGCATGGGAAAGCCCTGGGCTTTTGGCCTTGGATGCTGCCTGTGGTCTGTGTCTCCTCCCCAGCTCACTGTGGCTGGGGACTGAAGAAGGCAACCCCTGGAGTGCAGTGGCTCCTTCGAGTTCTGTTTCAATAGACTTTAGAATCAGTGGGAAGAAGCTGCCTGAGCCGGGAGGAGAACCGAGTTCTGTTCCTCCTTGGTGACAGGGGCGGGTCTCTCCGCATGCCTGGGCCCAGGCAAGGCCCCGGGCAAAGAACGCTTTACAAATGCTTTCTCAGTGTGGAGTCTATACATACAGCAGAAACAACCATCACACCCTTTTCCATGACCTGTGATCGTGACATGCTGTGTTTTCAACAATAGAAAGTGAAAGTGAAGTCGCTCAGTCGTGTCCGACTCTTTGGGACCCCATGGACTGTAGCCTACCAGGCTTCTCAGTCCATGGGATTTTCCAGGCAAGAGTACTGGAGTGGGTTGCCATTGCCTTCTCCAGGCGATCTTCCCAACCCAGGGATCGAACCCGGGTCTCCCGCATTGTAGGCAGATGCTTTACCCTCTGAGCCACCAGGGAAGCCCAGGAGCTGCTGTCAAGATCCTGGTGACTCAGCACAACTGAAAGCCTAGGAGCATCTGAGCACCGGGGCCTAGCAACAAAGGAAGGCCAGCGTTTAAAAGCTGCTCACTAGAGAAGGTGGCAGGAGGGGCCAGAACTGACCACTTAAGTGGGACAGAGCAAAGGGCTGGCCAGGCAGAGGGACAAGGAAGGAAGAGAATATGATTTGCCCCTGAGAGCATCTGGAGGAGTGAACGTGAACCTAAGGGAATGGTGCCATCCAAGCTGTGAGTGCACAGACAGGGCATTGCGGTGTCGGAGTAGAAATCGCCTGTCAGTGGCTGCCGCCAAGAGCAACTTGGAGTGGTTGAGTCCATGATGGGGAAATGAGGCAGATGTGGAGAAGGTGCTAGTGAGGGAGAGAACGCACTCTACATTCTAATGTGAGCTGGGTTCTGCATCGCTTTCCTCTGACCTGCAGTTCCTTCATTTTAAAACATCTTACATTGTAAAGAGAACAAACCAACCTCCACCTTATATTTCTGGGAGTCTTTGCTATTTCGAGAGCATGTGCACTTCTGTTTTTACCTTTTAACAACTCAGGAGGGCGGCAGGGGGCGGGGTTATCCTTGCTTCTTATTTACC
This sequence comes from Bos mutus, assembly GCF_027580195.1. Taxonomy (NCBI): domain Eukaryota; kingdom Metazoa; phylum Chordata; class Mammalia; order Artiodactyla; family Bovidae; genus Bos; species Bos mutus. Next base: position 25,566,264 of record NC_091628.1, read on the forward strand.
TGAGAACTGAGTAAATGGTTCCCACAACCAGCAGTGGACTGAGCTACTGCTGCTGCTAAGTCACGTCAGTCGTGTCCAACTCTGTGCGACCCCATAGACGGCAGCCCACAGGCTCCCCCGTCCCTGGGATTCTCCAGGCAAGAACACTGGAGTGGGTTGCCATTTCCTTCTCCAATGCATGAAAGTGAAAAGTGAAAGGAAAGTCGCTCAGTCGTGTCCGACTCTTAGCGACCCCATGGACTGCAGCCTACCAGGCTCCTCCGTCCATGGGATTTGCCAGGCAAGAGTACTGGAGTGGGGTGCCATTGCCTTCTCCTGTGGACTGAGCAGGACTCCAAATATCTAACTCAAAATCCAACATGCAATTTTCTCGGCAACACTGGGGAACCTGTCTGCTAGTCAGTATTCAGTTTGATGCCAAGTGATTTTTTCTTTCTCAAGAAGGTAGAAATATTTTTTATAACCAAGAGAAGAGTTTATATTACTCTGGACTTAACTACAGAGTGGTGTTTATGTACGTCAGACTAGATAGACTCCTGCTTTTTTATGTTCAACTCTACACAAACAGAACATTTTCACTTTGCTTTGAAAGCAAAATACCATGTGTTGTAACTTTACAATGTTTTAAATAAAGTTAGGGATTTAAGTTTATCATGCTGAAAACTATCAAAAAGTCGGCGGGCATAAGACCAAGAGGGCCTCACGTATAAGTACGTGAGGGCCCTTAAAAGTTCTACAGGTTGGTGAATCAAAGGTAGACATTTCAATACTTACTGAATTATTGTATTAAAAATCCAGTGAAACGAGAAGGGAATTATTAAAGTTTATCTTCCTCATCAATTTACAACACTGTTACTCAACATGTGGGTAGTTTTTAAAGCCGAGCAGTTCAGCCTAACAAAGCCATTTACTGTACTGGTTCTACACACTGCCTCTCTTTCTCTCTTTATTACTTCATTTTGTAACTTTGATTGCCCCATTTTAGATCTAAGATTGCTCTAATGCTACACTGCAGTTGTATGAGGGGCTTAGTTTTCACTTTGTTCTCAGAACCCGGCCGGCTATAAATTTATCTCTGTTCTTTGAAGAAGTTAACAGTAAATTTCCAAGAGGAAAAATGGTGGTATATATCCCTGTAGAGGAAAAGTAATCTCTTAAAAGCAGAATAACCTCCAGGCTACATCCTTTTAAAGAGGGACTTTCAAACAAGGATGCCTTCAAACTTTTATGTGTGTTCTGTATTTTTCTTCAGGCTTTGTACCTGCTCTCCTGCTCTCTGTGTAAGGTTTCTCTGTAATGAGCCATCCTGCTCACACCCATTAAAATCTGTAATGAAGCCATACCCTTCCCAATCCTGATGTCATAATAACTTCCAGAGCACATCCTGGAGACGATCCGAGGTTTCCTCCGGAAAAGGAGGCAGGAGTTGGAGTCCCTGACGCTGAACCTCAGTTCCGTAGATTTCCATGTACTACAGTGAAAACGAACTTTGTAGAGGGAAATCCATGGGAAGGTTTCCATCAGGTTTAATTGCATTCAGAGCAGTTTTCAACGTCAGAGCTGGTTCATTCAAATTAAACCCACCCTTCCCACACTCCCTCGTCAACAGATAATAAGATCATTTAGAATGAGGAGGTGCTAAAATAACGGGATGAGCTTGTGGCTCTGTTTCCGTGTCTGACAACTTCATCACCTCTCGTCTTTTATTATACAGCTGCCTGGAGCTGCATGTTGATGAACGAGGCACTGCCCGGTGTCCTCGCATGTCAGGCGCACAAGCCCTGGGCTCCCGTTTACCGGTGGGGCTGTGGGAAGGGGGGTCTCTGGATAGGCTGGGAGCAACCAAGGGTCACAGATGTGGAGCTCAGGGAAGTCTAGGGAGGGCGGGTGAGAGGCTGAACATCATCCATCCTGCCTGTGCCTGCGATGTCACCACGAGGGGCTCGCAGGAGCTGCATCTGGGGGAGCAGAGGGCACCCCAGCAGTGGTGACTGTGGGCACCATAAGTGAGCCATTGTGGACGGTTAACTTTAGCCAGCATATTTTTCTGACTTCAGAAAGTTCCAGAAAGTGTCGTGCGTTTGTGTGTGTGTGTGTGTGTGTGTGTGTGTGTGTTTGCCATTTCCTTCGGCCTAATTGTCCTCTTTCTCATTTTATGCCCCTGCTAGACCACCGCTCTTGATAAGGAGAGGCAGGTTTTCCGACGAAGACGCAACCCGGATGTGAGGAGCCGGTACAAGGCCCAGCCAGCTCCGCCGGAACTCAACTCGGAGTCGGAAGACTACTCGCCGAGCTCCTCCGAGACTGTTCGCTCCCCAAACTCGCCCTTTTAATAAGACCCTTTTACTCGAAGTCCTAGCTTAACCCTTTGAGACTCTGAGGTTTGTTTCCCCCACCCCCAAATTTATGTCAAACAGTTTCATCTGATCTACCTAGCACTCAATGCTTGAATGGCCGAGCAGAACAGTGTGTTTTTCTGGTATCCTTGTAGCGATTTCCCTTTTGCTGAATGAGACTGTGACATGTTGTTGGTGAAGATGACAACTTGCTGCTAATTGGGTCCTCAAAGGGTTAAGGCTATTTTGCGACTTTTAAAATGTAGAAGCAATGAATGTTTTCATCAGTGGAGCTAGGCTCTGCAGTATGTAACATAGCACGTGTTAACCCTCTGAGTGCATGGGATTTTATGGAGAATGCTTGAGGGAATCTTTCAGGCCTCTGGATTTATATGCACATGTTTCTTGATTTTGCTAGAGATTAAGGGGTTATTAGATGCTGAGATGTCCAGACAGGAAGAGCGTCTAGCATGCTGTCTTGCTTGTCCTTTTTTTGTGGGTTTAGAACATGGCAGGTTTATAACTTAAGCATCAGCATCCCTTTCCTCTTCACAATCCTATTAAGAAAGGGGCTTTTTTAAAGAAAGAGGTCTAACTGCCAGCTTCCCTGAGTCCTGCATCCCAAGTGAAGGGACCTGGGTCTGTGGCCAACAGCCTGACCCAGGATATAGACGGTGGCCCCCCTCCCCCAAATCACCTCCATATGAAGACGTGCTGATGACGCCCCAGAAATGCTGCTTCCACTTCAGCTGCTACTGCTGCCAGTGCAGACCCTCAGGAAGTCACCATAGCTTGCCCTGTACTTGGTGAGTCAGGGTCTGCCTGCTCAGTATGAAACATCTACAGGAAAAAAAAAAACAAACAAACTGGTGGAAAAGAGCAATAAATTGCCAGGTGCTCTACAGGGCTGGAATGTCAAACAGGAAGAGGCAACAAGACCCTGTTCTTTGTCTCATCTGCTTTTTTCACGCAGTTCAGTCTTCAGTGTGAGATCCACACAGAGTATGAAGTCCACACACAGAACATGAAGTCCATACACAGGAGCAGCGCCCGGGACTAGGCGCCCTAGAGGCAAGTGCTTTGCAAGGTGGCCAAGGAGAAAGCAGAGTGGACCAGCAGTCTAGAATATTCTCAAAATGCTCTTTAATAAACCATCGGTGAGATGATTCCACGTGCACCTTTAGGTTACTTACATATAGTCTCAGGGAGAACAGGATGGGAGAGCTAGAGGGTATCCCTGAGGATAAAACCTCCGCTCCCTAGGATGACCTTTATATAGCACTGTCTTTAGCTGTCCAGAGAGAGATGCTATTTTCTTTCTTTGGTCCAAGTCCTGTCCAACAGCTGTATGTTACTCCTGTTTCCAAATCTTTCTCCCTAGCCCTGTGTCTCCCCTGGAGTGTGTTATGCTTGGAATGGGGGCCCGCAGCAGCCTGCGGTCACTGCTTAGGTGCTTAGGGAAGAGGCTGGCCGGGGTGTTTGGCAAGGCAGGGTTTGTCCCAACTCAAATGTCCTCCTGAGGTTTGCTTCGCTCCCTGGCCGGGAAGACAACCATGATGGCTCATGAAATTTGCATCTAGATGGCTGGACAGCACTCACTGTCTCTGCTCTGAGATGTACTTCGACACCTGAAAGTCTTGAAATGTGTGTGCGGCACTTCCACAGTCAGTTCAGACACAGATCGGTCTTCAGTGGCCACCTTTTACTCTTCAGCTGATAAATGTATGGTCTCTATTACTATCGATCTAAAAATCACAGCATGCCATGACTTCTGCACCATGGTCCCCACCCCGCCCCTCGCCGCACCCCCCCCAAGTTTTTGACTCTTTCACCTTTAGGTTTATCTCTTCTGTGTTGTCTTGCCATGTAAATATTAGGTCATTTACTGAGAGCACCCCCACCTGTTTTTTAAGAGAGTCCTGAAATCTGACACACAACATCACAAAGCAGCACAAATCAGTTGGGTTTTCTGGCGAAGAGGGGGCGGGCAGGACGTCAGGAAGGTATGGTGTAGGCAGATTCCATACAGTAGAGTACTCAGAACTGGTCAGAAATTACTGCTTTCTCTAGAACTCTAAAGCAAAGCACTATTCAAAGTAAGACGAAGGAGCAGGTTCCTAGATTGGCCTCAGTTATAAATGTGTGAATATGAAGAAAGCCTATGTGCGGAGACCTACCTGCGGTAAGACTGTGGTTTTCCTTGGGCCTCCCTGGTAGCTCAGTTGGTAAAGAATCTGCCTGCAATGCAGGAGACCCCAGTTCTATTCCTGGGTCAGGAAGATCCCCTGGAGAAGGAATAGGCTACCCACTCCAGTATTCTTGGGCTTCCCTTGTGGCTCAGCTGGGAAAGAATCCACCTGCAATGCGGGAGACCTGGACTTGATCCCTGGGTTGGGAAGATCCCCTAGAGAAGGGAAAGGCTACCCACTCCAGTATTCTGGCCTGGAGAATTCCATGGACTGTATAGTCCATGGGGTCACAAAGAGTTGGACACGACTGAGCAACTTTCACTTTACTTCACTTTCTTTCTCTGAATTAATTACTGCTTTTTCCATGGGCATTGTGTGTATGATGCCAGCATCTAGTGTACATACCTTACAGTGCATGGCTCAGGCCTTTTTCACCCAAGTCTTGAAGGACTGTGGACTGTGTAAAGCTGTGGCGTGTTTCCCATAACACTGCAGAGGGGCCGCTCGGAAGAATGCAGGGCCGTTCAGCATGGGGATCCCAGCGCATCGCTGCAGAATTTGAATGATCTATGCTGAATAAATAGTGGAATGAGACCTGTCAAGTAAAAATATTGAGTAATCAGATGGAATGCAATCTTTTCAGCACTAAGCTATCGAGATCCTGAATGTCAGAGATGTACTCAGAGGGTTAACAGACAAGCACAAGGCATGCTGATTACGTGGGTTGTACCCAGACTGCTTTTGCTTCTTAGCCAGTGCTAATTTTTTTCACGACATTCTTGGGATAGTTCAAGTTTGAAATAATTAAGTGGTGGTGTTCTTTAAGGAATTTCTATAACCAAATTGATCTTATTTTTTATTTCACTTTATTAGAGAATAAATATGTACCATTATGGCAGTGTATCTCTGTACTTATCAATTTACTCATTGCCACAAGCGTCCCCATATTTTTCTTTTCTATGTATTTAATATAGCTTTTATGGTGGTGGCCTGGTGATGGGGACTGTCTTTCCTCTATTGATACATGACCAACCATATGGTATTTTCAAGGGGAATTTCAAGATTCATTTTGTTTCAGTTTTGGTAGTAGACTAGTTAAGGAAAAACTCTTTCATTACTTGCATCATGTAAACCATCTCTGTAGATGAGAACCGTTCATATTGATGAACACATTTTTTTTTTCTCAGCACTGTAGCAGAAACCATTTATTCTAATAATCAATGCATATGTGATTTGCTCCATATCGTTAGAAGGAAAAGTAAGATTTCGGTCATTGAAAATGTTTTTTCTGTAGCCCTCATCTGATTTTACACGTGGTGCATACTAAAATAAGCAGAGAAAAAAATGCAAATAAACTACTGAAAATGCTTGGTGTTCTGTATTCAGTGAGACCTTCCTAGAACCTGCTCAGCACCCCCATGGGTGGTGCTCAACAGGCCCGTCAGATATTGTTGAAAGAAAGCAATATATCCATAAAGGAAGGCTAAAATTGCAATCCTTTACCCTTTGAGGCATATTTCAGTTGGAAAAAAGAAAAGAAAAGAAAAATTGGCTTAACAGAGGGTCACAGAGCTACTGTGTGACCAAGGCTCACGCACGTTAAATCATGGCTGTCTGCTGGCCAGTGGCGCCCATTACACAACTCTGTCCCCATGCTGAAGGGCAACTGTGCTTGAGGGAGAGCTTTCTTCATATTATTGTGTTGCCTGATAGCCCTTCTCTGGGTCAGAATCTGTCAGCATTTCCATGATAAACTTCTGATTTCAAAGGTTTTTAATTTGATCATAAAAAGGTGCCCCAGGCTGAAGTTTGCTATAGAGGGCCTGTTCCAAAGAATGAAGGTTCACTGCCTTCTTTTCTCTGCCCAATTCTGCAGAGAAAAGAATAACCAAAAAGAAAAAAAAGAAAATCTGGTATGTCTCCCCTCTTTCCTTGTAATTTCAGAATTGTGGAAAGCACCATGATCCAAGATGGTAGTTTAATATAATTATTCATTTGGGTATGGGTTAAAAAAAAATTAATGAGTCACCTGGCATATATTGTAGATAACATATCTTTTCTATAATTTGTAAATCATTAATTTTTTAAACTGCTACATGATTTGGGAGGGGTGGGGGTGGGAATCCAATCAAAGATTTTTTTAAAACTTGAAGTTGGTCAGTTCAAGGGTTAGCCTTTCCTGTGTGTTGTCTGCCATTTCCATTAGGAGTTTGGGGAAAAAATACTCTCAGACAGACCCTTATTTTGCATGCAGTGATAGAGGGTCAGATATGTGCTTCTTTGGGAGATACGGATTTCTTTAATCAAGTTTCATGAAGCCATTCTAGTCTGTTGGGGAAAATAGTGATTAAAAGCACTTCCAAAATTAACATTTTTGTCAATTCAGATATGATAAGGCGTTCATCAATGGATACACTTCACACATTTTTTGGTTTAAAGACAAAAAAAAAATCAATGAAACTTGAGAACACATTTGATCACTGCAAATGTGCTTTAAAAATTGGCTCAATGGTGCTTATACATGAAACAGTAACAAGTGGGGCCCCTAGGACTGTCAGAAGGGGTCTTTCATTTGTATGTAATTACATACTTGAGGAGGAGGTGCTTTTAAAGCAGTCTTTCATTTTTTAATCATCTCAAATATGCAACCATCCATCCAGTAACATTAAGGGTCATAAACTGGTGGGAAACAGGAAATTCAGTGTAGAAGCTTAGGATGCCTCTGGGTGAGGTGGTCTTTATTCCCCCTTTTGTTTTTTTTTTTTGTGTTGTTGCTGTTGTTGTCGTTCATGGGCTTCAATGCTGAAGCTATGCGATCATTTTTCAGTGAGTGAGCTTCTAACTGGCAGGTGTTTTGATCACGGGGTTTGCAATCTCTTGCCCTTGGAGACAAGTGAGGGCTCTAGTTTCATTCTTTTTCATAAAGGAAGTGCAATCTCTGTAATTAAATCCTACCTGTAAATTTCCTCGACATTCTTTTTTGGTCCACTGACATGAGACCCTTAATGTTGCTTCAGTGTAAAATTGTATATTTTTGTCTGTGATATACTTTATTAACTTAAAGTAAATAATAGTTCTAAAAGCCTTCACTGTTGGTATTAAGAGAAAGTAGGGTTTTAAAAGTGATGATAAAGATGCTATAATGGCAATTCATTCCAGTCCAATTGAATGCGGTAAGAAAAAGACCTTGAATAGTTCTCTAGGGACAATTTCTCACTGGCCATTGACATTAATCTTTGATGTATTCTTAGAAAAAAATTTTTAAAAATTGAAACTGGTCCAAGGTTAGAGTCATATCCTCGATAACTATTTTTTTTTAATTTTATTAGGAAATTAATAATAGTCTTTTTCATTCTGGGTGAAAGAAAATTATTAAAGGATTAGTTGAGTGTGAAATTAAATAGTATTTTGCTCATGCATACTGAAAAGGTGGGCTCGGAACTTGATGTATTTAAACAAGTTTCTGAAAGGTTTCAATTTGGTGCAAGAAAAAAAATTCAATGTTTCCTTTGAAAATACTGAATTTATCAATTGCTGCATGGATCAGATGGCACAGGTTAATCTTTGATTTTCAAAATCTTAATGAAGTAACTATCAAATGATTTGTATCCATGATTAAAGCTGGAATGAGATCTGATTTTTTTCCTAATCTCTCAGTTTAAGCTAATAAATGTAGGTTAATGTGGATGAAATCATCTGTGATATATTATGTTCATTTATCAACTGAGCTTTTTTGATGTTGCCTGTTTTTATGTAAAACATGTTCTTAAAGGTTAATAAAAGAATAGTACTTGGTGTATGAACTACTACGTAATGCCCGAGCTCCAATGTCCACTCCTCAGTTCACTCTGCCGCAATGGAGTAAAATTTCATTTCAGTTCAGTTCATAATTGACACATTCAGTCCACGAAGGAATAACCCAGCTGTGTTCTTGGGGGGAATTCTCTCTATGCAAGGCTTTAAAAATTAGTCATGCGGTCAGAGTGTAGCTTTCCCACATGTCCTTCGTGGCAGAGTGTCTATTTCATGAGCATAATTCAAAAACAACTATTCCAAAAATGTCCCTTTTCATATATTACCTTCCCGTCTGGGCCAGTGACTCGGATATACACAAAGAAATCAAATACCATTCAGTCCGACTTTATCCTTCCACCTATCTGCCCCAGCTCTCCAGAGAAGAGTGTTGTTTTATCCACTACCCTGTAAATTAGCTGCTGTTTTTTTTTTTATAGTGATGTCCTATTAGGCAACCCACGTGTGATATTGACCTGAGAGAAAATTGCAAAAATGTACAGCGGAATCAAGTTCTTTCCTACGTGAGTTGTTCAGAGATAGGAGATTGAAAAGTCGGCCAGCAAAAGTGATTCCAGGTCCCCTGGTGTCCTATGAAGGTGCCAGAGGATCTCGGAGCACTTGTAAAATTAGCGATCCCCTTCCCAGCCATCTACATGCGGCCGCTGCCGCCGCAGCTGTTGTTTTGCCTTTTGCTCCTCTGCAGTGAAATTGCTAGGTCCTTTCTAGGCTTTCAGGGCAACTGCTGTGAAACAATAGCTAAAGTGATTGTTTCCTAAGGACCATTACCTTGTTTTATGAGGCTGGCAGTTTCCCCAAAAACCTGCCATCAGAAAAAACAAAAAAATTGCCCCGACACAGAAACGTCAAACGCTACTGGCAACTCTGGGATTGAGGAGGGTAATACTGCCATGTCAGGAAACTGGGAGATGGGCGTTCCAGCGGGGTGGGACTAACGTTCAGTTAAGGAAGTTTTGCACACGGAGGTAAACGGGTAACAGGGAAAGCGGCATCCCGGGGAATTCCTTACACACAAGAGAGGCTCTGCCTTGTCTTCGAAGGTAGCCAGCTTCCCCAGCTCCAGAAGGGGCACCGAGGGAAGACGGGGAGCCCCGCCCAGCCAGCTGGACCAGCCAAACTCACGCTGGCCGCCAGCTCTGCGACAGATGTCCTTGCCAGCTTGCCTGCACATCCGAATCGTTCATTCAAATGTTTCTTGAGTAAGTGCCAACACCGCACTTACTGGGGCACTTCACTGGGGTTTAGAAAAGAAAAGGGAAACTCTGTTGTCCGTTTTCATTTTTACTATGATCAGAAGATGTTAAAGACAAGGACAGGGGTCTCCAGAAGAAAGCTTTGCTATTTATTCTGAGACTCCTGGTCTGGGGTTCAGACAACCCGGACATCATCAGACCCTGTGGTTACAGCAACTTGGATTCTCCCACTCAAGGATGTGTTTGCCATCTGCCTGTTCGGTGGTGCCCACACCCTGTGATACCCTTGGCTCTGCTCCTGGCCCTCTGAGGTAGAAGGCCTCCCAGAGTCCTCTCCTCCCTTCATAATTAGCACGCAATTTACAGCTGTCCTAAACTAGCACATTTATTCATCAAGCATCGTCCAGGACCTACAGTGAGTGACGCGCCGTGGAGGCGGAGATGAACAAGACACAATTCCTGTTCTTGAGAATCTCAGATCTGGTGAGAACTCTTCTCTGGATGCCCACGAGTTGGGGCACCTGATTTATCACTCACAGATGGCCGAACTCCAGTTTGTCGGGGGCCGAGGCACCCCTACCAGCCTGAGACTGGCCCTTTCAGCCTGCTAGGTCTGCAGGCCAAGCTTCAGTCATGCGCACACGCATCTGTGGCTTGCTCTCTTACAACAATTCAGAGATCTGTGTGTTGCCCTTAGAAAGCCCCTGGAAGGAGGCAAAGAAGGGGAGGAAAGCGGAGAGCAAGAGTGGGAGGGAAGGAAGGAATGACAGCTGCCAAGACTGAAGCTGCCCGGGTCTTAGGACCCAGAGTGTCATTTGAGGGTAAGAATACTAATATCTCACAGAAAAGTGAAAGTGAAGTCACTCAGTTGTGTCCGACTCTTTGCAACCCCATGGACTGTAGCCTACCAGGCTCCTCCATCCATGGAATTTTCCAGGCAAGAGTACTGGCGTGGGTTGCCATTTCCTTCTCCAGGGGATCTTCCTGACCCAGGGATTGAACCTGGGTCTCCCGCATTGCAGGTGGACGCTTTACCCTCTGAGCCACCACAGTCTCAGCTCAGAGTCTCACAGTGTGCTCCTCAAACCCAGTCCGAGGACATGCTCTGTAGAATCACAGGGCATACCTTCCTGTAGCTTTGACATGGCTTTGGTCTCTTCACCAAAGTGAGTGGACCCCCCTTCCCCGAGACAGGATGAGCAATAAGATCCCACCAATGGCACCGTCAGTGCATCTCTTTAGGAAGCAGAAGGTGAGGTGTTTCCCAAGAATGGTCTAATTCTCACCCCTCACTGCCCATTGACTTCCGGGAACTTCTCAGAGGACCTGCAGCCGGTAACGGGATTTCAGCCTGGGGGACCCTCTCCGCCATCCGCCCTCAGGGCACACCCTCTAGTCCCATTTCCAGCAAGCCCCTGTCAGGCTCACAGGATCCATCCTGGGATCACGAGATGGAAGATCTAACCGCTGGGGTCTGGTGTGGGAAACCAGCGAGCAGAGGGGCGGCACCCAGCACGGTCAGGGCTGTGAGGAGAGAGCCGGGGTGCTCCGTGGGCACTCTGGGAATTCACCTCACTGAGATACAGGGCTGGGGGCACTCAGAGGAGGCTTCCTGGATCAGGTGGCCCTAAGGGAGGGTCTGAAGGAGAAGCAGAGATCAGCCAAGAGAAGGAGAAATGTGCTTCAAGCCGTAGGAACGGAGAGAACACGGCGGAACTCGGGGAGGGTAAGATGGAGGCTACGGCCGGGCCTGAGGAGGCCAGGATACAGCCCGGGCAGTGGGCCCCTCACACCCTCAGCTGGCACACAGAACAGGCGTGCGGGCCGGTCCATGTGGCCCACTGAAAACGTGGTGGGTAGAAACGAAACAGCCCAGATGCTGGGTCCCCAGGGCTGGTTAAAGGAGGAAGTGAAGCCGGGTGAACAGCGCTTGAGGGAGCAGTAGAGACCCTTCCTTTTCTGAAATAATACGAACCCTGATGGATCCCTCACCGCAGTGACAAGAGGGCAGCCTCCCTGTGCAAACAGAGGACCTGGTCATGTGTTAACCCCTTCCTACAAGGAGTAGAGTCTCCAAATCCCAAAGCTTCTCAGATCACAGTAGGGGAAAAGAGTCACATCATTCTCTCCTGTGTTGCTTCACCGCTGGGGAAAAAAAAAAAAGGAAAAGAGAAATCCACTGACCCTGAAAATAGCTCTCTCTCTCCTCCCTCCCAGACAAATCCACATTATCACCTTTCCCTACAGCGGGGTGATAATTAATGTTCCACCCGAGAGAGGTTTCGTTATTCCATCAGAATTACCTATTAATTTTCTGGATTCTTCCAACAAAGCGGTGAACTTGTCATGAAGGGCACGTTGTTCAGAATGTGAAATATCCTTTCATTTTCAACAGGTAAATCAAGGCCAAATCAACCTAGACATGTTTAATTTCCTCTCTCAACATGGTTCCCTCTGTTCTCACGGCTGTGGATGTTTCTTTTTTTCAAGAACATTTTCTAAGTTCTCTGCTCATGCTGGGAAAATCGTTTGGGCTTCGTCAATAGCTTCTATTGTTTCCTAGCTTCTCAGTAGAGGAAGGTTCACGCTGTTTTCTTAAACTGGAAAACTGAACATTTCCTGCTCAGGATGGGAGAGCGACCTCATTCCAACACTTGCATCCACTGATTGTCTCAAGGGACGTCTCCTGCCCAGTGGTTTTGTGGGTTCTCCCGATTTGTCCACACCTTGGTGTGCTTCTCTGCAAAAATGTTGTCGATGGGTATGTATACCTGAATCCCTCTGCCTCTCACAACAGGGCTTCCCTCTCTCAACAAGTCTGTACCAAAAATGTCTGAGGAAAACACACCAAGGGCAGCCCTGCTGGAGAAAAGAAAGTGAAAGTCGCTCAGTCGTGTCCGACTCTTTGCAGCCTCATGGACTATACAGTCCATGGAATTCTCCAGGCTAAAACACTGGAGTGGGTAGCCCCCTTCTCCAGGGGATCTTCCCAACCCAGGGATTGACTGCATTGCGTGTGGATTCTTTACAAGCTGAGCCACCAGAGAAGCCCAAGAATACTTGAGTGGGTAGCCTATCCCTTCTCCAGGGGATCTTCCCTACCCAGGAATCGAACCAGGGTCTCTTGCATTGCAGGCAGATTCTTTACCAGCTGAGCTACAAGGGAAGCCTAGAAGGCAGGCAGTTGTCACCTGAGTAATCAGGTCTCTGGAATAAAAGAGCTTGAAGCCTTGCCAGCCTGGAGGTCTGCTCACTACTGAGCCTCAATCTCTTTAGTGTCAGCGGATCAGAGCCTCCATGAGTCCCTCTTACAGTAGCAAAGGTGCCCTCAGACTTAGAGGATCACTTCTATCCATCACAATGAAGATTATCCAATTCAACTCTGCCTCCCACTTGCCAGCAGGGAAGAACTTTCTAGGTGAGAGGGAGGCGAGGGTCTCTTGGGCCAAGTCAGGCCTCCTTGCACAGGCTCTTGCCTCCTCCCAGCGCTCGGCTCCACTCATTGGCGTTCCAGCAAAAATAGCCCCATAAACCCCTCCACAGCCACATTCATTCACCCCAAGCTGTAATCTGCACCCCTCCTCAGAGGCACATCTGTTTCCTGAAAACCAGGCGGTCACTCCACTATAAGCGTCCAAGGTTTCGCTTCTCCTTAATGTGGCCCTATATACAGACTGACCTCTGGGTAAACTCGACCCCCATCATAAGCCAGTGGGCCTGCTAGAGATGGAACTTCTCCATTTGGACATCTGCTGCATCAACGTTTAGCTTTAAGAGCTCAGAACCATAACCACCACGGCTTCTGTGCTGCTGTAGTTAGCAGGCTCCTTCCCCCTCACTCCACAGCATCCACGGTAGCAGCCGGCACCGGAGTTCCTAGTAGAATCACTACAACGTTATCCTGAAAGTATGTATGTGTGAGTGGTATGTGCAGTGTATGTGTCTATATGTATGGTGTGAACAGGCAGTGTGTGTGTGTGCATGGGTGTGTGTGTGTAGGAGTGTATGTGTGTATGTATGTGCCGGGTGTGTGTGTATGTGGTATGTATGTATGCATGTATCTGTGTGTGGTGTGAATACGTGGTATGTATGTAAGCATGTATGTACGCAGAGGTGTGCAGTGTGTATACATGTATGTGTGCATGTATGTGTGGTGCAAACGTGCTGTGTGTGTGTATATGTGCATATGGGGGGGTGATTAAAACACAAGCCCACATCACGGAGCACAGCCAGCTGCCCGCTGCAGGCAGCTTAAGTGTCCCAGGCGTTTGCCTTTGTATCACCCCCGTAAAGATGATCCCGACTCCCACAGCGTCAGGCTTCATAGTCTGTCGTGACACGGGCGCAGCTCCTGGCCAGAGCCGGCCTCCTAGGGCTCTATTTACTCTCCTTCACTGTCATCCACTTCATCGTTTGCTCCCAGCGCAGGAGGCCGCTGCAGTAACTTTAGATTTGGGCAGTCAGCTTCAAAAGTCTTGCCGTAAATCAGGGAGGCGCGACCTGGCACTTGGAAAATGAGACACCCTTTCCTCCAGACTGAGCTCCTATATTTTCAGCTTCAGGTGGGAGGACCCTGTCTGCCCACCTTCCCCCGACTCCGCCGCTCTTCACAGATATCTGATGTGAAAAGCTGCCTGCTGGCTATTGGCATCTTAAAAATGTTTACGTGTGAAATCACCAGACCATTATCTTTCCTCCACTTGAGCCCAGCTCTAACAATCAGCCGTTGCCCTCCAATATTGACTTTCTTTCTTCCTGTTGCTTTGGCTGACAGAAGGATGCCTGCTGGGACCCTGGCCGTGTCTCTGGAGAGTCGGGGGGAGCCCACTGTCCCCCTTAGCCTCATCTGGTGACGGGGTCACAGGAGGGGAAGGGCCACATTTGTAAGTATAAGCAAGGACTCATTCTGTGCAGCTGATGAATACTTCTGAGGGGGAGTGTGTGAAACTCCCCTGCTCCTGGGAAAGCATCTATCTCCTCTATTTGGTTCCAGCCATACCTAAAAGCCAAGTAGAAACCAGGGCGTCCAAGAAAGAGAATTCTCAAGTTCACGAACCACAGCTAATTGAATCCAACATGGCCCTCAGGCTGGCGGCTGTCTGAGCAGAGATCTCTTCACAGGCGTCAAGCTACTTGCTGTGAACGTTCTGTCAGGACTCCAAGCTAAGACCATAGGTCACCTATGAGGAGGGCATCATCAGAGCTTTCCCTCCACCTGGGACACATCACTGCACAGGCTCGGGGTCTCAACAGCGTGACGTGTCTACTTAGGACATTGAGTTCCATTTCCTTGCTTGGCAGGAAATGTGGCTGGTGAGTCGTTGTGGGAGCCAACATGCTCCCTTATGAAACAGTCAAGAGGCAGTGAAGGGTTTGGGGTGGGGCATGGCATACTGAGATGTATGCTTATAAAAGACCAGTAGAGGCTTGTGTGAAAGGGGACAAGCTTGGCAACTGAAAAATCATTAGGTGACTGGCAATATTTTAGGAAAGACATAGTGAAGTCCTGACATGTGCAGTGGTGATGGGGATGAAGAAGAGGCAGTAAGGATGTGTTTAGGAGGCCAAAGCAACCAGTGCAATCTACTTATTTCTCTGTGGTGATTTGGTGAGTGTGGCATGACTAAACAGGAGGGAAGATGATAGGGCCAGTGTGCTGGGGTGGGAGACCAGCTTGCTTTGGGATATATATATTGAGTTTAGGGGACAACCTGCAGAACAAGTCTGGGCTGCACACAGGGGTGAGGAAGTGCACCAGAAGTGGTATTTAAAACCTTAACGAGCAGATGCCGCCACTGAGCAGAGTTAAGAATGCAAGTAGAGAAGAGGGCTGAGGAAGGCGCCCTCAGGTGGGGAAGAAAACAGGGAAACTTCTGGTTATGAATCAAGTCCTGGTCATCTGGGGCTGGTTGTTATAGAAGTTATGGCCTAACTTCCTGAACTGTCCCCGGGGATGGCGATCTGAAGCTTCCAACAAGTCTGATGGATAACAGGCCGGCTTCCTGGGGTTGCTCAGTGTACATAAAGGATTGGTTTCACGGGCTTGTTGCTGAAGGTTGCAGGTCAAAGTTATATTTTTATATATGGTCTGGTATTGTCCATCTGTATATTCAGTCTCCAGGGGTGCAGATTTAGCTTCTGGGAGCCTTACTGAAAGCAGTTTCAGAAATGCCAAGAGAGCAGACAGTACAGGGACAAACAGGAGGTGAGCACATGCAGATATGTACGCCCTGCGCACATGCAGCATATGCGCCCCCTGCCCGTTCAGGGATATTCTGTTAAGAGCAGGAGTAATAAAAGGGTGATAAGCCTCCGAGAATGTTCAATCTTTAAAAGAATGAACTTGGACCTTGTTAACAGGATGAGAATAAGCCACCATGAAGGGGGTTGAAAATATCAGACGGCCTGGTAGATATCTCATATCTCATGCAAGACTCATATGGACCTCTAATTTCATCAGATCCAAAACTGAGCTCACGTTCTCTCTTGCTGCAAACAAATTTCATTCTCTGAACACCCTGGATTAGTGGGCACTCCCCTCCAACCAGACATCCATGTCATTGAATCACTAAGTTCTATTGGGTCTACCTTCTAAGCACCATCATGCCATCTCCTGCTCTTCAATCCCACGGCACTTTGGTTTACAATCTCAATAATTTTCAGTTGTTCTATTGTGACAGGTTTAAACCTGGTCCTTTAAACCCCTGTCTGTCCTATCTTAAAACTGCTGAATTTTCTTTTTAAAATTCAAATCACCATATTTTTCTGCTTGCATTCTTTCAATGATGCCCACAGGATAAATAGCCAGCTTCTTAGGATGGCACTCATTCATTCTCTCCACAAACAGTTCGTAAGCATCTATGATGCACCAGCCATTGTGTTGGGTACTGAGTAATAACAGGAAACCAAATAATAATAGGAAACCAAATAAATCAACCCCCTGGTTCCTGAAGTTCACAGTCTAGTGGTGGATAGACATTAATCAAATAATTGCACAAGTGGCGTTTCAGCTGTGATGAGTATTATATAGGGGTACAATGAGAGAATCTGAGAGGGAAATTTGATGGAGACAGGAGGTCAGGGAAGGTGTCATGAGGTGAGATTAGAAAGCTGGGTAAGAGTTAATAGCAAAGAAGAGGGTAAAGAGCATTCTGAGACGAGTTTATGCAAAGCCTCAGTGGTGGAAGTGAGCATGCTAACTCAAGGGACAGTGTGGAGGAAGAAAGGTCCGAGACACCTGAGAGACAGGCTTGGTGGGAGATGGTGGTTTATCTTTATCCTCAGGGAAACTGATGGGTTTTAAGTAAGAGGTGGAGGTGGTGATGGGATCAAATGTTCATTTCAAAGAGATTACTCTGGCAGCAGTACAAGCTTTAAGAGGGTGGGGCTGAGCAGACAGGTAGAAAGCAGTAGAGATAAACTCACTCTGTAGTGAGTGTGGGGATGGGGAATTGGGTGTTTAGGAGCTATTCTTAACAGGACTTGACCATGAGGGGTTTAAGCAAGAGCTGTTAGGGGTAATTTCCACTTTCTTGCTTACAGAAGGGATAATGGTCCCTCTGATTCCCTGAGTTAGGAAACTCTGGAAGAGAGCCAGCTTGAAGGAGTAGAGGTAGATGCTGAACTTAATTGTAGACATGTTCTTTTTGAGGCGACTCTGACACGTCCAAAAGACCTCGAGCGTGCAGTAGGATATGCTAGGCTGGAGCCCAGAGGAGACATAAATCTTCAGGCATCCCTACATGGGAACCCACTGACGGATGAGGATGCCTGAGACAAGTGTGGAGTAGGAGGAGAGGGTCCAGGACTGAGCACTTAAGAGCTTCAACCTACAATGGTTGGATAGAGGAGAAAATGTGTAAGAGAAGAGACAGAGAAACAGCTGGAGAAGCAGGCAAGACCCAGGAGAGGGCTGTATTGTGAAAGCCAAGGGTAGAGAGTAAATTAAAGATTTTTTTTTTTAATGTTGGTAGAATTTAGCAATGCAGAGGTTATTAGGGATCCTTTAGCAGCATTTCTCAACCCTCTGTCATGGCAGAATGGAAAAGGATCCCTGCCTGATACCAAGGGTAGCCAAGAAAGGGTGGCGATTCCACTCCTAGGTGTAAATGGACATGTTATTACGGAACCGAGCAATTCCACTCCTAGGTCTGCATCGGAGAGAATCTGCTTTTCAATGCAGGGGACTCAGGTCCAATCCCCAGTTGGGGAACTAAGACTCCACATGCCGTGGAGCAACTAAACCCTTGCGACACAGCTAGAGAGTCCGTGAGCCACAAGAAAAGATCCCACGTGATGCAACAAAGAAGCTGTGTGTGCAACTAAGACCTGACACAGCCAAATAAAATAAAATAAATGAACATTAAAAAGAGTAAATTCTATGAAATGTGAAGTGAGACAGATCTTCCTAATCCTGCTAAGTGAGGGGCCTTTTGCACAGCTGGTAACTGGTCCTCTAAGTCCATGACACCTGGGCCCTCTGGTCTGACAACGGACACCAAAATGCCAGTGCTCTCAGCGAAAACAATCTTATCTTGGTAATGTTGTTGTTTTTTTTAATTAAGACTTTTTATGACCCTTTTCTCTTCTGCCTCACCTGCTGCATGTGACACTCCCCTTCCTCGACACCTTCTCCTCCATTTCTACTCATCCCGTAAGAGCCCGTGAGTGCATCTCAGTCTCGGTGAAGACTGTGCCAACCTCACTCACCTCCACCCCAGCGACTAAACTGGGTCACCCCTGCTCGGGGCTCCACTATATATTTACCACTGCTTATCATTAACTCTCATCTCCCTAGACGACGATTATATGTTTGCAGGCCTGTCTCGCCACACTGGAGCTTCTTGGGAGGAGCGCTCACCTGTGTTTTTCTATGTGTCACTTAGCACTGTGCCTAAAAAGAAGAGATGCTTAACAGATATTTTAAGGCAAAAGGATGGACTAACAGAGAGGAAGAATGCCTTAGGAAGCAACTGGGGTGTCAGTGAAGAAGAAAAAGCTTTCAGATTGTTGTAAAGTACTCTAGTTTTCTACATTAAAATAAAGAAACAACAATTACTGTCTATACATTGGCTAAAAGTGTGCCAGTGATGAGCATTCATCAGTAATGAACAAGTAGATGGTGGGAGTGTTACCCTACAACCTTCTTCAACTTAAGGGGTTGTTTATTTAGTTAGCATAAATCTGACTTTTAATAAGTTTTGTAGAAAGGATGTTTAGCAAGCAAATTTTACCCTGAGTACAGAGAAGTCAACACAGGCAGTGTCTTGATTCTCTAACATTTTGATGCCATTTTGATGTACTAATAGCTGCAGATAAGAACTGTACTGATCAAGTAAGAAGAGATGTTAACTAAATGTTAGCATATCTGGAACTGAAATAGTCAATTAGGATAATCTTTGGATAACAATTTCAAAAGACTCAAGCCCTAAACGAGAAATTATTCAGGGTTGATATTTTTCTCTTGGCAGTTAAAACGGCTGTATTATCAGCACTATCTTTTTTGTTTTGTATGTGTGCTCAGTCATGTTCAACTCTTTGCGACCCCATGGACTGTAGCCCACCAGGTTATTCTGTCCATGGGTTTTTAGGCAAGGATACTGGAGGGGGTTGCCACTTCCTCCTCCAGGGGATCTTCCTGATCCAGGGATTGAACTCCTGTGTCTCCTGCATTGCAGGTTGATTCTTTACTTGCGAGCCATCGGGGAAGCCCATTATTAACACTAGAAACCCCTGAAGCCAGAAACATAAAAATAAGACCCCACCAAGCCAGTGAGGCGGTCACCCCTAAGGGTAGTGGCTAGTTGAGTTACAATTTTATTGCTTGCAAAGATTAAGTATTAATACATCAAAAATTATTTTTAAATAAAAGGAAGGCTTGTTTATTGCTGAATTTTGGACATCATAAGCAAAGCAAAAGAAGGGGGGAAAATTCCACCCCGATGAAGACTTTAACATGTGTCCTCTAGTCTTTCACATAAACAGGATTATCCTGCACTTACCTACATATAAGACATTCAGCTAATATTTATTGAGCCCTTTAGGCAGAGGAGATGGTCACATAATTAAAACAAAGGGACGGAAAAGCCCTCTGTCCTGAAACTTGTATTTTACTTAGAGGGAAATATACATATAAGTATAAACATAATAAGACAATCATTCATTGTTTTTCACTGACTCTCAGACACCAACAGTATCAATCACCTCTGTTTGCATAATAAAACACATCAAAGGAAAGGCCATTCTTTAGGTCATTCCGGAGATTGGATTCAACTTATGGTACTTCTGGTCTCTTCTGAGATGACTTCTGCATCCACGGTCATCTGCCTATTAGCGAGGGAGCTCTCCTGGCTGTCAGTTGGGGCAGGGGAGGCAATTGGGCCGATTGTTTCTCATCACCCAGCAGGCCAGCTTATAGGGCCGGAGCCAGAGTTCCAAAGGAGAGACGGGATATATACCAGTCCTCCACAGAACCAGGCTCAGAACTGGCCCTTCATTTCTGCAACAATGTGTTAATCAAAGCAGTCCACAGGACTGGGCAACTTTTAGGGAGTAGGAAAATAGAGGAGCTATAAAGTCACATCAAAAAGCATGGATACAAGGAAGTAACCAATCGCAACCATTTTTTGGAAGCTATTCATCACTGTTGACTGTAAGGTCCACCATCATCTCATTCACCACTATGAAAGATAACAGCTGCCAACTCATTGGAAGACATATGTGATTGTCAGCTGCATCTCAATTTCATAGATGTTTAACTGTAGAAAAAAATATGCATCATGAATCAATGAAAGGTGATAGAAAGTCATAAGACGATGGGAAGAATATAAAACTAGTAAAGGTGATGAAGCGTGCCAGCAGTAGGGACACATGATGGAATGGTAATCAAAGCAGTCAAAGGAGACTTTGCTGAGGTTTGAGCAAAAGCTGGAAGTAGGTGAGGAAGGAGACAGGCAGGTATATCTGTGAACATCCAGCAGAAAAGCCCTGAAGTAAGAGTTTGCCTGGTGTGCTCAAGAAATGGGAAACGAGGTTGGGGTGGGGAGAATAAGGGGCAAAGGAGTAAGAGATGCAATCCAAAAGCTAATGGAGAGGGCGTGGAGGGCTGTGCAGGCATTTCCTGTGTCTTTGACTCTGAGTGAGACGGGAGGCAGTGAGCACGGGGACTCCGTGAAGAGTTTTAATGCCTTCACAGATTCCCTCCACTGCTGTCGGAAATAACCTGTGAGGTGTAATACCAAGAAGATGAGTGAGAAGATGTTGCACTAATTCAGCTGAGAGATGGTAGTGGCCTGCTCTAGGATGATAGCGATGACTCCTGTGAGGCTGAGATTCTGGGTAGATCTTGAAAGTAGAGGGTCAAAGGACATCATGATAACTTAGACTGGCTGTGACAATAAAAAAAAATGACATTGAAGTTCTGTCCTGAGCAACTGGAAGGACAGAACTTCCATTTGCTGTGGCAGTAGCCACCGGTAGAGCATATTCAGCAAGTGGGTAGAGACAGATTTCTACTTATTAAATTGACAGGATTGATTTTTTTATCTACTAAATATCCAAGTATGTTTTAACCTTGATTTCTCATTAAAATGTCATGCAGGGACTTCCCTGGTGGCACAGTGGATAAGAATTTGCCTGCCAACGCAGGGGACACGAGTTTGATCCCTGGCCTGGGAAGATCTCATATGCTGCTAAGCTCCCGCACCACAATACTGAGCCTGAGCTCGAGTCCACGAGTCGCAACTGCTGAGCTCATGAGCTGCAGCTACTGAAGCCCACATGCCCTGGAGCCCACGCTTTGCAATAAGAGAAGCCACCGCAATGAGAAGTTCGAGCACCAAAGCTAGAGAGTAGCCCCTACTCGCCGCAACTAGAGAGAGTCGCACAAAGCAATGGAGACCAGCAGAGCCAAAAATAAACAATTAAAAAAAAAAATGTCATGCATATTGTGCTTGTTATTCAGTATTCTTCTACAACACCTTTTAAAAACAGCTGTATACTACTCCTTTTATGGATATACTACGATCTTTTTAATCATTGCCTACTGACGAACATTTAGATATTTTCAATAAATTATGAATACAAACATGGCTTCAAGTGAATAGGAAAATCTTTGGGTAGATCAACTATTTCCTTAGTATAAATACATCCAGTTGGAATTGCTGGGACAGAGAGCTTATCTACTTTTAATATACATGTGGTCAAATCACTCTCCAGAGAAGTTGTATCAATTTATGTTCCCACCACAATGAATGACTGTTTTCTTAATTCCTTAAATGGGTCTTTATAGTCAGAGATTCAGATTAGAGAAAATATTTCCTGAGATGAAAACAATTTTACTCTAAATCCAACAAACCATTATGGCATACCTACTATCTCCTGGATGTGTGTCCTATATGTCTTGCCCTAGGCACAAGTTTATTGAATTCCCAAAACCGCTAAAGAATTATTAAGAACTGAGCCCAGAATCCAAAGTCAGAAAGTGACCATGTCAGGATGTGAACCCTAGGTCCAATGGCTTGTGTACTGAAGGGCAGCGACAACCTCGATGCATTGGGCCCACTGAGAGTCACAGGGCACCCGTGTGGGCCGACAAGAACAAAGATTAAGGAAACAAACACGCAGATTTCCAAAAAGAGCCCCATTATTCCTGAGGGTGGGTACCAACCAACATGCAAAACATCAGAGTGTGAACAGTAAAGATAGAATGAAGACAGAGGAGAACGGCTCACCCTGTGAGCACTGATATGCAAATGCTGTTGAAAGAAATCAGCGATTCAGGGAGCTGAGAAGAGAGCCTGAACATTCCCGCAAAGAAAAGAAACAAGAGCTTGAAGTCATGTCCTTCCATCGTTGTCCCACAGTTGTACAGAAGAGGAGAAACCAGACAGTTGGCCAGAAAATATACACTATGCGGTGAAAGGAAATTATGATGTAACCAAGGCCATGGAAACCAAGCCAAGAAGGCTGGGTGATTAAATTACTAAGGTTGAACCCCCAGCTGGGAGGAATCCAAGAGGAAGAAGGAGGTGTGTCCATATATGTGAAAATAAGGCATTCCACTCATAGACATTTTCAGGAGGCCCTCAAAAGGCAAACAGCAACCACAGCGTGGTAAGACCAATGTTCTGCTGCACACTGCCAGGCATTTCAGATGTAGGAAACATTACGGATTAGGTGGAGGGGTGATGAGGCAAGAGTGAAATATGCTATTATATGGTAAAAGTTAAATAAAGAGTAACTCTGAGGAGGCAGACAGCTATAGCAAAGAAAGTTATGGAATCCTCTTCACCTTAGACGTGTCAGTGAGGTGCACAGGTCAGGGTCCTGCTGGGCTAAGAACGTGGTTCTGGGTCTAATCGTCTGCTCACGACCATGGCTTTCACCTCTACTGTGCGTTCACAAAGGAAACGTGACCCTGCTGCCTTGATTCAAGGTTATTCTCAGACCTTTAATCTCGGGTATGGCAGTGCATCTTAGTCCAGCAAGAGGCCCAGGTGACAATCAGCTTTTTTTTTTTTTAATTGAAGTGACATTCACATAAAAATTAACCACTTTCCAGTATATAATTCTGTGGCATTAAGTACCTTCACAGTGTCCGGCAACCATCCTTGTCCAGTTCCAAAGGGCAATTAGCTTTTGCTGAGTTTAGCAGCTGTAAGAGCCATTTGCCATCTTGAACCTTCACCGCATGCATCAGATGAGCTCATATATTAATGTGTGTTAACTTAATACAAGCATCCCCTGTCTGTGCTTAGAACCTGAGCCAGACACTCGGCTCTGTTAAAACACACTTGGCGTCTGTTGCTGTTATTTCCCAGAGGTTTAAAACATGAGGCATGCTCTATAAATGAGGTAGGGAATGGTAGGAGAACAAGTCATCACTGTATTTTGTTCTTTTTCTTTTTGAGCTTAAAATAAAAAGCAAGACCAGTTACTTGAATGTTTTCCAGTGTATTCTAAACCGTTGAAAGGGACCCTCTCACTATCTTTGTATTCCCTATACCCAGCAGACCGTGTTCATTCTGTTAGTTAAACAGAATGAACCATTCCGAACCATTCTACACACCCATATGCACATACTTCCTTCATAATACAGGAAAGCGCTGTTCTGTGGTTGGTTTTGGGTTTGTTGTTGTTGTTTTTCCTAAAAAAATTATACATCTTATAAAGACGAACAATAATAAGAAACAGTGACAGTGAAAAGCTGGGTTTAGAGCTGGAAAGGACCTGAGAGAACATTTTATACCCTTAACTGACACGTAAGTCTATAGAGAACTAAAATCATGCCAGCCAGACAAGAAAAGCCATCTCTGCAGGGTTTCAGAACTCTCATGGAAAGTCAAGATCCACGTCTCCCCTAGTTTCCGAGGAAGAAAGCCTCATCCCAAAGGGGCCCCCCGCCATGGGAGTCTCGCTTGTTTGGGGGTTACGTTGGCAACCTCGCAAGCACTGTTTCACCAGAAGGAAACTGAAGCTGAAGCAGGTCGGGACGGAGAAGTGAAAGCCTGAGTCTGCTCTGTGCCCCGCCCTCCGGCCGTCCTTGTTTCTCTGAGGGGATTCCTCTGCAGTTCCATGGACTGGGGAGCTTTGCTGCTGTTGCTGTTGCTTTCAGTCACTAAGTCAGGTCTGATTCTTTGTGAGCCCATGGACTACACCACCCCAGGCTTCCCTGTCCTTCACTATTTCCCAGAGTCCCTCAGGGTGCCCCAGGGATGCTCTGAGAATCCAGTTCCCCGCCTCTGGGCTCCCACTCTTGGCCTGGCCCTTCTCAGAAGTTCCCTCAGTTCAGTTCGGTCCAGTCGCTCAGTCGTGTCTGACTCTTTGTAACCCCATGGACTGCAGCACGCCAGGCCTCCCTGTCCATCACCAACTCCTGGAGCTTGCTCAAATTCATGTCCATCGAGTTAGTGATTCCATCTAACCATCTCATCCTCTGTTGCCCCCTTTTCCTCCTGCCTTCAATCTTTCCCAGCATCAGGATCTTTTCCAGCGAGTCAGCTCTTTGCATCAAGTGGCCAAAGTATTGGAGCTTCAACTTCAGCATCAGTCCTTCAAATGAATATTCAGGGTTGATTTCCTTTAGGATTGACTGGTTTAATCTTCTTGCTATCCAAGGAACTCTCAACAATCTTCTCTAGCACCACAGTTCAAAGGCCATCAATTTTTTGGCATTCATCTTACAGGTTTCCCAGGAGGCAGATAGGGTGGTCCTATATTCCCATCTCCTTAAGAATTTTCCACAGTTTGTTGTGATCCACACAGTT
This sequence comes from Bos mutus, assembly GCF_027580195.1. NCBI lineage: Eukaryota > Metazoa > Chordata > Mammalia > Artiodactyla > Bovidae > Bos > Bos mutus. Next base: position 25,591,061 of record NC_091628.1, read on the forward strand.
AAAGGGGGAGCTTTACAACAGAAATTTATTGTTTTCAAAATAAAAATAAATACATTTATTTTTCAGAAATGTATTTTCTTGGACTTTCTGGAAAGTCCAAGATTAAGTTGCCAACAGGGTGGTCAAGAAGCAACCATTAGAAACAGATGGGGAACAACACACTGGTTCAAAATTGGAAAAGGAATACGTAAAGGCTGTATATTGTCATCCTGCTTATTCAACTTATATGCAGAGTACATCATACAAAATGCCAGACTGGATGAAGCACAATCCTAGAATCAAGACTGCCAGGAGAAATATCAACAACCTTAGATATGCAGATGATACCACTCTAATGGCCAAAAGTAAAGAGGGAAAAAACAGCCTCTTAATGAGGGTGAAAGAGGAGAGAGACAAAGCTGGTTTAAAACTCAACATTGCAAAAATTAAGATCATGGCATCCCGTCCCATTGCTTCATTACAAATAGATGGGGGCAAAGTGGAAACAATGTCAGACTTTATTTTCTTTGGCTCCAAAATCACTGCAGATGGTGACTGCACCCATGAAATTAAAAGACGCTTGCTCCTTGGAAGAAAAGCTATGACAAACCTAGGCAGTGTATTAAAAGCAGAGATATCACTTTGCCAACAAAGGTTTGTATAGTCAAAGCTAAGGTTTTTCCAGTAGTCATGTACAGATGTGAGAACTGGACCATAAAGAAGACTGAGTGCCTAAGAATTGATGCTTTTGAATCATGGTGCTGGAGAAGACTCTTGAGAGCCCCTTGGACAGCAAGGAGATCAAACTAGTCAATCCTAAAGAAAATCAGTTCTGAATATTCATTGGAAGGACTGATGCTGAAGCTGAAACTCCAATACTTTGACCACCTGATGTGAAGAACCGACTCATTGGAAAAGACCCTGATGCTGGGAAAGATTGAAGGCAGGAGGAGAAGGGGATGACAGAGGATGAAATGGTTGGATGGCATCACTCATCAATGGACATGAGTTTGAGCAAGCTCTGGGAGATAGTGAAGGATGGGAAGCCTGGTGTGCTGCAGTCCATGGGGTCACAGAGAATCGGACATGACTTAGCAACTGAACAGCAGCGAGGATTGATGTCTGGTGAGGGCCCTCCCCTGGGTTGCACATGGCTACCTCCTGTGTACTCACTTAACTGTGACTGCTCCCCAGAGCATGCGCATGTGCACGGAGACAGAAGGAATGAGAGAGAGAGCACAGTGTGGGGTCTCTCGTTATAAGGACACTAATCCTGTTGGCTCCAGGCCCCACTCTATGACCTCATTGAATCCAGTTACTTCCTTAGAAGTCCCGTCTCTAAACTCGGCCACACTGAGGTTAAGCTTTCAACATTTAAATTTTGGGGGAAAGGCACATATTCAGTCCATGAGGCAGGCCTGCAGAACTTGTATGGCTCAGAGCAAGGGGCTGTTAGAAAAGCAAACAAGAATCCACATTCTAGACCACAAGGGGGTGGTTTCCAGGGCGGCCACAATCCTGTAGTTTTGGTTTACCCAGGCAGTAGTGTAACAAGCTGGGTTTTGCTCAAATTTGGGTTTGAGTGTTTTGTTGTTGCTGCTATTTTTTGCTTTTTGGGGTTTTTTGCTTTTGCTTCTGGGCTTTTTTTTTTTTTACCACAGCAAATATGTATGAGGTGGGCCCAGGGCCTTCTGCACTGCCACGGTGGAGGCAGAGAATCAACATCTTCTCCAGGCCTTTCCACCAAATTTGAAGCAAATGCCAAGTCTTTAGACACCAGGTCCAGGCCTGGAAAATCTCAGTGGAACAGATTCTTCCAGTCCTGCTAAGGGCAGATGCCAATTTCAGTAAAGGGACTTCTTCACAGCTGGTAACTGTGTCTCCAGGTCAGTGACACCCAGGCCCCAGTGGTCAGGCCCAGGAAGGGCCAGAGACAATGGACACCGTGATGCCACTGCGCTCAGCTAAAGCCACTTGGCAGAAGGCGGTGACAGGCTTCCAGTTCACCAAGAGACAACCCTGACTTGACCCTTGGCCCTGTCCCTCCCATTTCAGTGGGGACTCCAGATACCAGGACAGGAAGCTAGGTGATTCTACTTATTTTAGAAAATAAAAACCTGGAAAGAAAAGATGAAGAGAGCTGTATTTACTCTCACATGAATGTGAAAAATGAGACATTCCCATCGCCCCACTGAGCATTTTTTGCCAGATCACCCTCCTGCAACCAGAAGTGTCTGGAATCACTTTCCTAGTTGCCCTCTGAGTCTCTGCTATTAAATAGAGAACACGCACTTTGGAGGGGAGGATCGTTCCTTTGTGTAAAGAAAAGTTCCTTTTGGAGTAATCCTGAGTTCCTTCCTGGGAGTACTGGGTGCCTTTCCCACACAGTTCTTCATAAGCTCTTTCCAGGAGCTATTTCCACCTCTGGACACACACTGAGATTTTGCTCCCAGATCTGATGATGGTTTTCAAATGCCACATGCATTACTGAACTTAATCCCTGCTTCGTAGTCTCCTCAGCCTTAAAACAAAAGCAAATCCTTTTCTTAGCCATTTCTAACCACAGTAATGTCTTTTGCACGATCGTAAAGATGGTTCTCATACAGAATACATTATTCTGATCAAATATAAAAAATGCACAGTGATGTCAAGCCACTGACTCAAAGACTAGAAATATGAAAGAGGAAGCATTTTTACAAAGGACTTTCATTTAGGGAAGCTAATAGAAATCCACAGACGTTGAACACATGAGATTGGGCTGAATACGTGTTTTAAGACTATGGACTTTAGAGTCATATAGACTGGAGTTTGAGCTTGAGCTCTGCTATTTACCAGCTTTGAGAACTTGAGCAAATTACTTAAATTCACAACTTTAGATTTCTCTTGGGTAAAAGTGAGATAGTAATTCAACCCTGCAAGGCTGTTAAGAATTCAATGAGGTGATATTGTGGGTTTCCTTAAGCCACAGTGCATAGAGCAATCAGCTGGGAGCTGTTAAAATATAAATGTCTAGGCTCCCATAATGGACTGAGTAATGCCCCTCAAAAATTTATGTCTACTTAGGAGCTCGGAAAGTGAACTTGTTTGGAGAAGGGTCTCTGCAGATGTAATGATGGTAAGGATCAAGGCGAGATCATCCCAGAGTAGAGGAGACCCCGAGTCCTTATGAGAGACAGAAAAGGACCCAGAGAGACACAGAAGACAGAAGCAGAAATTGTACTGATGGGTCTACAAGTCAAGAAATCCCAAGGAGCGGGGAAAATCTGGGAGAAAGGCATGGGAGGATTATCCCTGTGAGCCTCTGAAAGGAACCAACCCCATGGACACCTTGATCTTGAACTTCTAGCCTCCAAAACCACGAGAGGGTATGTTTCTATTGTTTTAAGCCACCAAATTTCTGGTGATTGCTTACTGAAGTACCAGGAAACACAGAGACTCTGATTTAGCTGTACTTCTGAATTCTGTGCAGGCACCTGCCATGTGCCAGCAAGTGTTCTAGGTCTGTGAGGGCTATGGTGCAGCCACACTTGGCCGCTGAGTGCTTGACAGATGGCCAGTGTGGACTGAGCTGAGCTATGAGCATAAAACGTCATGGATTTCAAAGACTGAGCACAAAAAGTAAAAGGCTTCATTAATAATTTTTATATTGATCACACACTGAAATAATATTTGGGGTATATTGAATTAACGACAACAGATATTTGTGCTTATATAAACCAGTCCATCCTAAATGAAATCAGTCCTGAATATTCATTGGAAGGACTGATGCTGAAGCTGAAACTCCAATACTTTGGCTACCTGATGCGAAGAACTGACTTATTTGGAAAGACCCTGATGCTGGGAAAGATTGAAGGCGGGAGGAGAAGGGGACGACAGAGGATGAGGTGGTTGGATGGCATCACCGACTCAATGGACATGAGTTTAAGTAAACTCCGGGAGTTGGAAATGGACAGGGAGGCCTGGTGTGCTGCAGTCCATGGGGTGGCAAAGAGTTGGACCCGACCGAGCAACTGAACTGATAAATTAGGCTAATTCCACTTGCTTCTCTACACCTTTAAAATGTAGCTACTAGAATATTTTAAATTACATGTGTGACTCAAGTTGTGTTCCTCTTGGACAGTACTGTTTCAGGCCCTGGGAATACTGTGATGAGCAAACAAGTCCTTGTCCTCAGGGGCCTCACATTCTAGCACTTTCCCCCAGGGCAGGACAATGGGGAGTGGTCGGGAACAGACTTCCCCTTGGGGGATGTGGTGACAGAACCTCGATTGTGGGACAGTTTCTCGGCACCTGCTGGCTTGAGGTGCCACGTCCCCAGTCTCAGGAAGCCCAGGGGACACCCCTCAGTAGGGACCCTAACTTCATTAAAGGCTGTACTCCCCACTAGCAGCGCTCTGATGAACCCTGGGCCGGATGTCAGTGACTGGCCCACGCTTCCTTCCTGCTTTCTGCCGGCTTGCTGGGTGCCAGGGAGCGGGCCAGACACGCCTTGTGTTGCTCACCAGCTTTGCACGGCCCACCTCCATCTCAGTCAGCACAAACTGAGGACAACGGTTTGCCCACTTGGTTTACTTACTAGTTACGTGAAAAATTAAAAAAAAAAAAGGACAGAGAGTCCCTATGGTTTAAACATTGTGCCAATTCCACCGCAGAATTTATCTGAAAGAATTATTAATTTAAAGGTAAAGTTAACCAGAATTCATGGGAATGTTCTAAGGCAATCATACTACCTGCAAATATAGATAATTTTACTTCTTCCTTTCCAATCCGGGTGCGTTTTAGTTAATTTTCCTGTCTCATTTCCCCAGCTAGAACTTCCAGTACCTATTGAACACTTCCTCATGGGAGGCACCGTGATTGTTTAACGTGCAATATTTCATTAAATTCTCTAAACACAATAAGTGTCATTACCAACCACATTTTATCAGCACGTTAACTTGGCCTGGGAAGGGTTAAACGGCCTACCAAGAGTACCCAGGTAGTAAGTGACTAGTCAGCTAGCAAGTGAGGGAGCTAGGCTTTGAAACTGTATCAGTCTGATGTCATAGTCCACGGTCTTAAGCTATCCTCACCAGGCTGCCAAAGCTAAGCTTCCTCTCAGCCCAAGAGGAGCTCCTCCAACCCTCCAAAATCAGACAGGGCTGCAGGGCTCCAAATGCCTTTCCAGCGGAACTTGAGACCCAAATAGTTGGGCTGCCATGAAGACCGTACTGCAAATCTGACCATACTGCGCTGTGTCTACCCAACAAGGGCCCTCTGCAGCCTGCGGTAAGGTCTTCCTAAGGACAAAGAAGGCACAGGGAGAAGAGGAAGGAAAATCCCGGAGAGAAGGGGCCTGACTCCCCGACATGTCTGAGGTAGTAAGACCGAGGAATGAAGACGCAGCAAAGCGACAATTCTCTTTCCTGGCAGTACTGACTCTGAGTTCACTATGGCCGAAGACTGTCTTGATGTGTTTTGGCCATAAGAATTACAGAGACTATAACACATGTCCACACAGCTAAATCTAATGCACCGTTATTTCTGTCCCAGGAAAGGAAACTGATAAGCCCCGAGCAGCCACTTTCAACATCTGCTGTGCCTGTTTGAGCCACATGACCCTTCCAGCAGCCCTGTGGGAGAAGCAGCTCCTATGCATTCGCTGTAAAGAAGAGGGGCTGAGGGCCAGAGAGGCTCCTTCCTCACCACAGTCACACAGCCAACCAGCGGTGCAGCCGGAGCCTGCGACATCTCCACTCTCACCTGGGACCCCAAGGTTTTGGATGGCTTCCCTGATTCCGTCCCCCGAGAAAGAAGAGATGACAGTCCACAGAGCACCACTGAAGACAGTCATCCTCAAACCGAAGCACAGGCCCCAGTCTGACCCTCTGCCACGGCCTTTCCTTCTGCTACCTGCATGTGGGTAATTTCAATTTCCAACTCCTCAACGTGCATGAGTTCTCTCCTGAAAATGGACTGGCCTGAGGACAAGTCTTTGCTTTTGTCCTTTGCCATCTCCACTGCCACCGTACGCCTTCCTCTATTTTATAAAATAAAAATAAAATAAAAAACAATCCACAACCCCCAAATTTTACTATGCTGTATTTCCCCAGGTGTAAAAACCTCCAGGGCACCAAACAAAGAAACAATGAAAGACTTATAAATGCCCTCCCATCCTATTAATACGTAAATTCAGTAAACTTTTAGAGCTTTATGCTTATAATTATTTTTCAAAATTTGTAAAATCTTTATATTGCTGTGCATGTGTGGTCAGTTGCACCTGACTCTTTGCGACCCCATGGACTACAGTCCACCAGGCTCCTCTGTCCATGGGATTTTCCAGGCAAGAATACTGAAGTGGGTTGCCATTTCCTCCTCCAGGAGATCTTCCCAACCCAGGGATTGAACCTGAGTATCCTTTGGCTCCTGCATTGGCAGGCGGATTCTTTACCACTGAGCCACCTAGGAAGCCCCATATTGTTGTGGTCAATTATTTATTAACAATTATAATAATACTTCAATTCAGAAGAAAATGTTGACACCTACAAACTTAAAAATATACATATATGCACACATACTTATATATACTTATCACAGAAATATGTGAAAGAGCTGTCATAAAACACAAGCACAAAAATATAATTAACTTGAATAGTTCTTAAAGAGAAGTAGAATGGAAATGCAAAGTTGAAGAGAAGTGTCTGTACTTGTATTTTAAAATGAATGCTGGTGGATATTAAATCATTCAGTTGGACACATTCAAGAGAGTTACTAAGAGCTATATTTTGAATTGTCAAATTGTACAATATGCCAGAAGTTACATCCTTTGCAATTACCTTGCAATTACTTATGATGAAAAACTTATGATGAAGAACTCAGAGGTCAACTGCATAATATGGGTGGGGTTACAAAGTTTTTCAAAATTATTTTAAAAGGAATGTAAGCCAAAAAGTTCATGGGTCATTGCTTTAGGATATTCTCATTCTCTGAAAACCAGTCCTCTATTAAAAGAAAAAATCTGTCAACCATACCCACCTACCCTTAGTTACTCTGCAACCGATGAGCATACAGGGAAACCAGGAGACCGCAGGGAAAATGCCCCACCCACCGGCCAAAAGAGCACCCAGCCCTGTGCTGTTCTCTTCCCAGGTGGCTTTGGAGCCTAATCCCTCGAGGGCGGGGATGCGCCATTGTGTCGGTGCTTTCTCACCATTGTCAGGACCGGCTCCACTCCTCAGAGCAGCCGGCGCAAACGATGCCTCACAGGTGTACAGCCGTGGAGCCCCGGACCATTTGCAAAGATCTTTGAAGGGCCCGATACTCTCTGAATGCAGAGCGCTCTCTTTGTTATTCCACCCCATTAGGTGTGTTTTCTTTTGTCCCTGACAAGCACAGGGCTTTAACTTCTGGGATATTGAATTTCCCTGGCTTCTGTCTCCTCCTTCCCCAGGCTACTGAAGAGGGGTGGTGGTCTTCTGCTTCCCACCCCTACTCGCCTGCCCCAGTTCTTCTCCTGGTCGCGGTGAATTTGGATCTGCAAAAGCCTTGTATCAGCCTCAATTATTTTTTAATATAAGATAATATTGGTCTTGGCACCCAGGCTTGTCAGGAAGGCTCCCCTCAGCTTTCTCTCAGTGAACTGGTTGCTCCTAATCAGAGACCTCTCTTCTGTTGCTTTTTCAGCCTGAGCTCAATCTGGTGTGAACAGCCTTTCCTTGGCCTTCAGGTTCATGTTCTGGGCACAATTCGGGATGATCACATGCTTTGTCATTCTTCCTTATCAAATTCTGACAATACCTTGGGAATATGTGTTTTGGTAAACATTTCGAGGCCAGTTCTAGATTAGAGCGGGGTTTCTAGGTGGCTGATCACCTGAGGTTTTCCCAGAGAAAAACTGAATTTTCCCTGGATGACTTATGTGCTAGTTCTGTTTTTGGTGCAGGAGGGGCCTTGAATTATTAAAATGATGCATTGTGATAGGATCACAGGCCTGTGTTTGGATCCTGGCTTCTTCATTCATCAACTGATTTGGGGCCTCTCTGAACCTCAACTTTCCTATTTGGAAAATGGGAATAATAACTCCTCCTTTATGTGGATTAACCAAGATAATGCTTGTAAGCACCTACTTCCGTGCCTGATATCTAGTAAGTACCCAATCAATGGTAGCTGTCACTAAGGGGGTGTGTCCAACAGAAGAGTCAAGATTTAAAAGGGTTCCTATTCCATTTAGAGGAAAATGTTAGGGCTTCCCTGGTGGCTCAGTGGTAAAGAATCCACCTGCCGATGCAGGAGACGAGTTCAACCCCTGATCCAGGAGGATCCCACATGTTGCACAGCACCATGCTCTGGAGCCTGGGAGCCACAGCTACTGACTGCACGCACCGCAACCACGAAAGCTCGAGTCCCCTAGGAGCCCACGCCTTGCAACAAGAGAAGCCACTGCAATGAGAAGCCCGCACACCACGACAAAGAGAAGACCCGCTGGCTACAGTGAGAGAAAAGCCCGCACAGCAACAAAGACTTAACACAGTCAAAAATAAATAATTAATTTAAAATTAAAATATTAACGTCTCTTTCCTCAGCCAGATGCTGTGTGCTACTATTTTACTAATATTATCTTTTCATGATAGTTAAAATTCTCAATTGAAGTCTTTTCTATCCTTTTTTCTCCGTTGCATACTGAATTTTGTAGAATCCCCAAATTAAAGTAACATTAGCTTTCTTTTAATTTCTTTCATTTGTGTTATTTCTGGAACTCGAGTCTCTGTTTCAAGAGCTAGATTTTGTGGACTCCCCCTGGGTTTCCAGGAGTCCCCAGCCTGTAGAAATCCCAGGACGCTCTGGTCAGCGGGTGTGTATTCAGTTTTCAGAAAGCATCTGAAAAAGTTCCGCGTCAGAGATTGATGGTTCTCAGCTTTCAGCTTCGGTTTCTCTCAGTCTGAGGACCATTTGGATGTGGGCCTAAGAACATAGTCACACAATGTCAGAGTATTAGTATTAAGTAGGCGATGCCCCTCTTCCTGCCTCTCGGCCTCATTTAGAAGAACACGAGAAAATAAATCTAATCTTCTCACGGTTCCTTTGGGCCACACCACAGCAGGAATATTATATGATTCCGAGTTACTTATTAGAAATATTCCTATGGGTATCATGTTGAGGATTACTTTTCTAAGGTTATTATGGTGCCTGTATCATTAGGAAAACAAAGTGTAATTCTACCTGCTATCTCGTTCTGAAGGCGTCTTCTACATCTGGACAAAAACCAAGGTCTAAGTCAGGGAGTGGGACTCTTATCTTCTGTTTCACTCTCACTTTCTGCCACATTTTGGATGACAAGAGGAGGGTGGGGGGAAAATCACTTTCTCAAACCATTTGCTTCTAATAATAGTGTAGAGGCTTATCTCTTCTTTCAAAGGAGATGATGTGAACCCAGAGGGAGCTGAGCGTTTGAAAAGGCAGGACCCAGAATAGAATTAAAAGTTTTGCACTTGCACTCATATCTGAACAGAAAATAAGAAAAAATGCCTATGGAACTAATTCAAGGCAATGCCATGTCCGTATTGATGATCAGAGGACCGTAGTCACGGAGTCGCTTTATGGAACAAATCTGGAGAATGGAATGCCTTAGTGACCTTGAGTAAGTCACTTCACTTCTCTTCATCAAAATATCCCCTTCCTTTGGCTCTCTCTTTGTGTATTTGTTGTGTGTATGTATCAATTATCTGCATTTTGGTTTATCTGAGGCAAATCTTTCAAATCCATTGACAGCACTTAGCATTTAATTATTTTCCAAGTTGACAGCTCCCCTTTTCAGCAAGAAACACTAACATTTCAATTCCTTACTTTACTGACATGTCGATCCCTTCTAGTTTTCACTTGCTTTTTCTGCAGCATCCATCCTGGCTGGAGAGCCCCTTGCAACATAAATCGCGTTGCCATTTTTGCTCCAGGGACATTTGAAAGGGCAGTGAGGCTTCTCCTGAAACATTTCAGGGCCAGCAAGAAAGCTCTGCCTCTCTCCACCCCAAACCCCAGGTTTTATTAAGGTATAAACAAGAGATGGTATGGGAAAGGAAATCTCTTTCTAGCTCCTTCTAAATCAGTCTTCAAAGCAAGATTCCTTGCTTTGCTGGAAGTGAAATGTCCACAACACTTTCAAGCACTGGATCTGATTAAGAGCACAAACCCATTTCCAACCCAAACACCAGTGAGTTTTGAATTGCTTTCTCTTGGTGCAGAAAGCTGAGGGGGACTTCATTTGCATCCATACATTTCTGGTCCTTGAATTTGAAAGCCGTACTTTCTCTCTGCCTATGCAAACATAGCTGATGCTGACCTGTCCAAAAATGATAAATCACTCCTTGAATAGCTTTTGGAGAACCTGAAGAGGTCAACATTTCTCTACTCCCATGACTACGCCTCCTCAGCTACAACGAAGTAAGAATATTGTGCAATTATTTAGAGGAAATTCGGGGCCTTTGGGACAGTCGATCATATAATTCAGGCAAAAGTGGATTTGGGGCCCTGACATTTGCAGATAATTGTGCAACCCTCAGCTGTGTGAGCCGGTCCTAGGAGAGCTCCCACCTTCCACTCACCCCCTTTCTCCCAGCTTCACTTTCTGCCTCTTGATTAGTAATAAAATGAATAAATCAAACAGACCCTGGCTTGGCTCTTGTGAGCTATGCTAAGAGAAACGAATATGAAAACTGTAAAATACCAAAGTAAAGGTGTTCTCCTCAACCTCATTTCTCATTAAAAAAAAAAAAAAAAAAAAAAGACTCGTTCTGCAAACATGAGCTTCGAAGCTAAGGCTCGGCCCAGATGTTATTAAGTATAAATATTTATAAGACCCATAAAGATCCTGGCTAAGCTCAATTGTGCCTTAATGCGGCGAATGTTTCAAATTCGGCTCTTTCACTGTTTGAAGCCTTTAGAAGGCAGGATACAGTAGAAGACGCATTGCTGTTGGGGAGAGGAGGGGAAATTCTCTTTCATGTTTTATGGCCAGTTTTTCATTGAGGGGTATTGCTTTTCTCAGAAATCACTTCTCAAGGCCTGCCTTTTCCAAGAAGCCAGAAGAAAGGACGTTTGCTGCAGCCCTGACTTCAAGGGCCCTGGGTAAGGCACACACGTGATGAAACGTGCATCTTCCATGTAAACTGATGGAGGAAAGCCAGGGGATCTCTTTGTTCTAACCTCATTTCATGAACCATCCAGCAAGATCCTCAACATAATCATCCATTAAATGGGTGTGTGACGATGATAATAAATGGAGCACATTTAGCTCATGTTTTAAAAACTTGGATTTGGTTAACAAGAGCGTGCTTTTCCAAAAAGCAAAATTCTTAGCTACACTGTATAAACACCCCCGTTGGTAACTTTTAGAGGCATAAGCAAAAGAACTGTGGAAGTACAAGCTGTAATTTTGAGATGAAACAGTTCAAACTACATGAGCATTTGGACTCTGGACTAAGAGTTTGGTCCCTCCAGGTTCTTGAACAGAGCTCAAAGTATGAAGTCCCTAGTTTTAAAATCCATTTGTTTAATGGGAAGAAAAATCTTCCTACATGTCTTGTGTACCTATGGACCGTGAAATGCCTTTGCTTTCTAAAACCCCTTTGGTTAAACTCATCACCTTAACACTTAACTACCTGGTGCATGAACTGTAAAAAGATTTAGAACTTAACAGGATGATTCATCTATGTATGGGAATGAAAAGAACTTTGGGTTACCCCTTAGGACGGGTCCTAATCTGTGAAAGGATCCCCATGTCTTTGGGAAAGTCCTGAAGCTCTTTCAGAGCCAACTGGCCGCTGCCTGGTCTGGAGCCCCTCCCCCCACTGCTGCAGTGGGGGGTCTTCCTGCTGCTGAGAGCTCAGGAGTGGAGACCCTGGCTCCTCCCAGGCACTTGGCTTTGATGGCTTCTCCGTAAGTTCTCCAGGCAAGTCCACACCTCCCTCCCCTTCCAATTCTCACTGCTCAGCCCGTTTTGGCTACCGAACCTGACAATTAATGTTGACCCTGGAAACACTGACCTCCCCAGTGGAGGCCTTCATCTGCTGGGCGCATCTGGCAAGTGGTCAGTGGTGCTTACCTGGATTCCCTGATTAATGTAGATGTAAAGATTTTATCAAGGCTCCTGGCGGCCGGGCTTCAAGATGTAATCACAAAATCAATCCACATAGACTAACTGGGCATAGACTCACTAAGAAGACATCCCTCGATGTCAGGCACTTAATTAAGGCACCGCAGCTCCACGGCCCCCGATTGATTCTTTTCTTTCCCTAACAGGTGATGCTGTTCCTCTGGGTGTGGACACACTATTCTCCACTGGAGAGGACCCTGCTTTCGGAGCCTTGCAGTTTGTAGGAAGACCACCAGGGGGCACCTGCGCATCATTCCATTCCCCAGGGACTGGCTCAGAGACTGGGAAGATCCCTGTTCCAGGCTCCAGAGGAGCTTCTAGAGGTAGCATCTGTTCTGCTGCATTCTGCTGGGCCCCATGGTTCTCTCTGCGCCTCAGGCATCCCTGGAGGACAATTACGAGATCCTCACCTCCCCTCTCTTTTCCTTCCCACTTACGGCACCATAGTGCTTGGTAGAGGAGAGGGACTGCAAAGAGCCTGCTGCTCTGGCCTGAGCATCTGAGAATGTCAGCCAGGTTTGGCCCACTTGACAAAGATGTTTCCTACTGAAAATTCAAAGACTTCGGCAATGGAGGTTACTGGCAGTGCAAGCACCTTGTGAAAAGTAGCACAGTTCAGAGATGATCAATTCACTGCCACTTGATGATGCTGAGCTCAGGCTGGGTAGTCCTGCCTGGCCTTGATGGGCAGGGCTCATCTGGCCTGATCTTAGCATGTTATCATTTAATTCCTCAAACATTTGCCAGGCACTGTGCTGGGGATACAATTGCCATACTTTAGTGATTACAGATTAGTGAGGGAAGAACGTCCATAGGTCTATAAAACAGAGTGCCTGGGCAAAAGCTGGGGGAGAAAGGCTTTCAGAATAGGGCACCATCTCGTCTGCCTCAGCCCTGGGGGATGAGTCATTGGACAGTCCCTTAGGCATCGGGGCTAGAACCATCCCCAGCATCTCTGTGCCTGAGGGCCTGGCTGCAGAAGGGCAATTCTAGTCCCCTGGAGCGACCAGGGGCAGGCAGAAACTCCACAGAAGCTCCGACATTCATCCAGTCATTAACACGGATGGAGCACCTGCAACATGCCAGGCAACAAAGCGAGTCCCAATAAACCAGGCTGGGACGGCATGCTTCACCTCGAGGCTCCTCCCCTGTGGTACCCGCGGTGGACACTGGGGTCGTGACTCCAGTCCAGGCTGGGGTGCCATGCCTCACCACACAACGAGGCTCCCCCACTGTGGTACCCGCGGTGGACACCGGGATCATGACTCCAGTTATTCAAGCAGAATCCACCTGGTGCTGGGTGCGAGACAGCAACCCTGGAAGACCTCTTTGTTGAACTTGTGTCTTTTATTAAGCTGCTGAGATTTGCTTGAAACAACTGACCCATGTTTTGGAATTGGAAGCAAAGATAGTACATCATTTACTAGAGTGTTTTCCACGTCCCCATCCCTCCTCACAAAGGAGCCTCAGCCAGTGTGATCAGAATGACTCTGTTTTCAGCAGAGATGTTTTTCCTTTGCTCGATTCTCCTATTCTTGCTCTCTGGGTCCAGCCATTGGCCATCCTAGAGGACACTCTGCTGGGCTGGCATCTTGTTTTGAAAAATACTTATTTTTATTTATTTGACTGTGCTGGGTCTTTGTTGCAGCATGTGGCACTGCAACTTTTCTGTTTTAGTTGTGGCATGTGAGATCTTTAATTGTGGCATGCAAGATCTTTAATTGCACATGGGATCTAGTTCCCTGACCAGGGATAATAACCCAAGCCCTGTGCATTGGGAGCCCAGGGTTTCAACCACTGGACCACAAGGGAAGCTCCCAGGCTGGCATCTTTGACATGGGTTCAGGCTACTGTCACCAGACTTAGTCTCATCCACAAATGCAGTGGTCTAAAAAATATAAATTTAAATATTTTTTCTATAACTTTTAATTTCCACCTGATGGTCACAAACATATTTTCCATTTATTCTGATTCCTCTCCCATTATTTCCAGGGTGGTGTTGAAACTCCACTAGTTGAATCTGACAAGTGTTGAGGGAGGCTGGAGGAAATTCAGTCCCTGAGTCATGAGTCGGTGAAGGTTCCCTCTGAGCTGTATACTCAGCCTGCCCACACAGCCCCTCAGGTTCAAGGCTGTCTTTGCCGAGCACAGACACAGCAGTGAGTTTCCTCTGCTGCAGCCCAGCCCAGTCTGCAGACCCTTTCCAGGGTCTCGACTTCGAGGGCTGACTCTGTCCAGAAAAATGGTCAGGGCAGCCATCCTGGGACTCTACTTCCAGTCCTGGGGAATGTTTTTTAAAGACACTAGAGAGGGAAAATCATTTTCACCCTTGAGGATTTGTCCTTCAAGGAACTCCCTGTACCTTCAGGTTGGCTTTGGAGGCACATAATGAGATGGTTGGATGACATCACCGACTCGATGGACATGAGTTTGAGCAAGCTCCAGGAGTTGGTGATGGACAGGGAACCCAGGTGTGCTGCAGTCCATGGGGTGGCAAAGAGTCGGACACGACCGACTGAACTGAATGTATTCTTAGTGGGTTCAGGCTTTGGGAAACTGAGATGGAGGCAGCTCTTCCTTCTGCCTTCTGCACTTTTTTTTTTAAAGAAAGTGTTAATTTTCATCAACCTTATTTCCATTTTTTTTTGTGTAAGAGTCTGAGGAAGAACAGCTAAGACCCATCTGTGGTGGTTCCCCCCCATTCAGCAGTCTGAGCCATGGGAGTTGCCGTCCCACCTTCATCGGCCAGCTGAGCACTCTGGTCCTCGCTGGGGAACCACCAAACTGGCATAGGAGGCTCTGGGCCTGTGGACCCGTCTGCGACCGCAGACCAAGCAGCAATACGGTCGGGAGGTGGTGCAGATTCCGTTCACTCTGACCCCCCTCCTCAGTCACAGCCCTCCAGCAGCGACCTGCTCTGCCTTTTCAGCCTCCTCGGGAGCTCGGCAGAAGCAGAGGTGAGCTGTGACCTCCGTGGGTGTCCACACGGTGTGCTTAGCTTCCCCGGGCAGCATTCGCCACATCAGACGCGCTGAGGGTGCTCCCTTGTGGTGGCACGGATGGCAGTGTCCGTGTGGCCCAGGGCCCAGGCTGCGCTTCGCGGGATGATGGGGCTGGTTAATGGAAGAGCCCCCGGGAGAGGCCGCTGGGCAGTCCCTGGGGTCAGGAACCCACCAGAAGCCGTGGCTCCCGGAAGCCTGCCGGGATCAGATCAGCTTGCTGGCCAGTTTTCCTGGGGCACGTGGCGCTGACATCAGCCAGGTCTGCAAGGGCAACGGTGGCGCGAGCTCCAGCAGAAGCTTCTCCCAGGTCCACAATGTATTCATGGAAGCCCTTGCTTCTGTAGATGCACCCTTCCATTCAGAAGTCAAGGTCAGTGCCACCTGGGTGGGTTCCTGCTGTGAGGAATTTGAGGACATCTTTCTCCTAAATTGCCATCAAGGGCTCCTGACACCATGAAAGTTTCTCTTTAAGTTACCATGGGAAGCCAGGACTACGCTGTGTGGCTTCCTCTCTGGGTAGGAAGGCAAGGTGTCTTCTACATTTTTGCGTTTTTCCAGGCTGCCACCCATACCCCAGGCCACACAGAGTAAGGGAAGACAAGGTCTGAGAAGGATTACCAGGAGAGAGGTGAGTTAATATCTCAAAAATGTTACTCTTCCGCATTGATGAGCTTCCCAGGTGGCGCTGGTGGAAAAGAACCCACCTGCCAATGAAGGAGACGTAAGAGACGCAGGTTTGATCCCTGGGTCAGGAAGATGCCCTGGGGAAGGGCATTGCAACCCACTCCAGTATTCTTGCCTGGAGAATTCCCTGGACAGAGGAGCCTGGCAGGCTGTAGTGCGTAGGGTTGCACAGAGTCGGACACGACTGAAGCGACTTAGCATGCATGCACGACATTGAGGTGTTCTTAGTTTTTATCCCTAAACAAAGTTCCAAGTTCACTTTAAGAACCGTCTTTTATCTTCTGGTTTCATTTGCTGCCCCTGTGTGGCTCCACTGCCCGCTTTGCCAAAGGTCTGCTCCCAGCTTTACCGCTGCTCCTCTGACCCCATCCCTCAGTCCCTAACGGAAAATCTCAGCCCTTCTCTGAGGCAGTGACGAGGTGGATATGATGTAGCTTGTTGGGAAAACCACAGAATCTGTGCTCAGCTGATCCTTTACCAGCCCCAACGCCGCCACGCATCTCTGCATCAATCAACCACCCCATACCTCCCAGGTTGCTGCCCCTGGGGAACATCACTGGGTAACTCGCTCATACCTCCCGCGAAGGGATTTGTTAGACTCTGGAACACCAAAGATGAAAGGCACAGGCAGGCCTGCCCTCAAGGAGCTTCAGCCACAGGAGGAAAGGGAACAAAACGTGAGATTCAAGGTAAGAAAAGGAGCTCAGTTTGGAAAACGTAATGTGTGACTGGCAGAAATTTCTGCAGCTGAGGCTGGGACCTTTAAGAGATAGTGATGATTTAACAGTGATGTGGGTCAAGCCACCACCACATAGAACTAACTCATCTAATGCTGTCCATGTATGTCCCAGCCCATGTGATGCCCTGGTATCTTCACATACATCATCGCTTTGAATGAGGTTGTAGGTATCATTATTACCCAAAGTCAAATGTGAGAAAACCTTACACAGTTTGAAGAATATCTCCAGGGCCTTGAAGTTGATAGAGAGGCTAGAGTTCAAGGTCAGGCTGACGGGTTTCAAGTCCGAGCTCCTAACCAGGGTGCCACATGGCTTGCCCAGGTGACAGTGTTGTTACTCATGTGTCCCCATTGTTTTGTTGTGAACAATTTGGGGGGCCAAGTGCCAACCTGTGCTTCATGGAATATCTCAGAGCACAGGGCAGATGTGGCCTCTAGTCGGTGTTATCAACTAGCTGACGGCTTAAGCCTCCTTCTTCACCCTCGCTGTGAAATGATACCTTAGAACTTCAATTTAATTCCACAAAATGTTGCTGAACATCTAAAGAAGGTGGAAATGAGACTGTGATGCAAAGATAAATAAGACATAATCTCTCGTCTTGGGATAGTTCTGATTTATGTGTGGGGAGGAGAGAGAAAGAGGAATAGAAAACCACCAGACCCAGTCTGTGCCCTTGTACAGGGACTGAGAACCTTCTGGCCTCCAGGCCAGGTTGCAAAGCCACTGAGACCCATGGGAGCCTCCGTCAGATTCGGTGCACACCTGACTTCTCCACTGAGCACAGCAGGAAGAGTGTCTAGGACCCATGACACTTTCTGGGGCCCCAAAGCTATTTTTACTTTTCTTTTAAAATCAGAAAAGAATAAAAAGCAGTAATAATGAACCTAGCTTGGATTATATTTGTCTTATGCCAACAGAGGCATAAACAATATTATGTATTTAGTCCTTTTCATAGAGGAAAGAGCCAAGGAAAGCTAAAGCGCCTGGGCCCACAACAGTCCTCATTTGACTCTGCCATGATGGCCCAACCCCAACCATTCAATGCACCCTGGATTTTATAGGCTACAGAGAGCTGTGCTTGACTTGAAGTGAATACTCTGAAACTTGTGATAATGTTTTATTGATGATCTCAAGAAGGGATTCAACATCTCAAGATCCAAATGTGAGGGGGAAATGATTTTAGAACCATGAAACTTTGCCTCTGTTATACCAGGAAAGAAGATCTAATACCAGCATTCCTTCCACGGACCCCAGCAGTATCACTCTGATCCCTAGAATTAGTATGAATCAGTTGCTAAGAAAGCAGCCTAATCTGTTTCCCAGGCCTACTGAGGATGCAAAGCATCAAAAGCAAAAGCCACACTCTGGAAATGAGTGAGTAATCCATGCTCTCTGCTGGAGAATCCAGAAGGGAGTTTGCACCATCTCAACTGCTGAAACCTCAGTGCCTGTTGATGGGGGCAGCAGGCAGGCCCCCTAGCCCATGACAGCTGCTGGCAGGGGAGACAGGCTCTTGTTACCAGCCAGGGCCTCCCTGAGAAGACTGGGGGGCCTCAGAGGAGGTGCCAAAGCTGAAACCCAGAGTATACCAGAGGGGTGGAGAATGGAATGCAGGCCCCTCCAAGCACTGATCCCAGAGGTGGTGGGAAGGACAGGGCAATCAGTGGAACCCAGATATCTACGACCCAGCCTGGAGGACTGCCTGCTCCCCCAACATCTCAAAGGATGGTCCTGGGTTTTAAGCTTTTTTCAAAATCACCATGAGGACTTGGAATGAGGGAGAGGGCAGCTTAGACAACACCGAGAGGGCTAAGATCAGACGATGACTCATGATTGCAAATGCTGACCGAGTCTACCTCCTACCTGAAGGGCAAAGTGACATTTCTCATCCTTTCCCCAAATAAATCTTCTGTGCACAGCATTCTCTGAGGACCTCAAGGCCTGTCAAGGACTTGGCCCTGAGCTCATTGAAGCCACAGTAATTGCCAAGTTTTGCAGATGTTTGCACTGACTGCTTTATGTTTTGCAATATTCCAGAGCTGTTCCCAAGTGACGCGCATCCATTCACCAAGTTAATGCTTAATAAGAACGATCTACAAAGGGTGACCGAAAGATGAGGAGAGTGAAGACTGCCTCCAGTGAGCATGAACGAGCGAAATAAATAAATAGATGCCATGCTGATCCCAAAAGAAGGAAGGTGCAGGAAGGGGAACTTGCACAGCAATTCTGGGGAGCAGGTGGGGAGAAGGAGGACAATGTTTACTTGTGGACATGGGCATGTTTCTTTTTCTCAGGTGTGACGTGAGATCCCACCTGGGATTGGGATGCTTCTGCCAAACTCAGGTTGAGATGAGTGTACAGATGAGTCACACTTGAAATATACAGAGATGAGCTATATCTGAAATGTACATGGATGAGCTATACTTGAAATGTACATGGATTGGCAGCTATACCTGAAATGTACACAGATGAGCTATACTTGAAATATACACAGAGGAGCTATACCAGAAATGTACATAGATGAGCTGCACTCCTCTGTGAACTGTGCAAGGTGAGCCCTTACATAAACACGCATTGATTCCACA
This sequence comes from Bos mutus, assembly GCF_027580195.1. Classification (NCBI taxonomy): domain Eukaryota; kingdom Metazoa; phylum Chordata; class Mammalia; order Artiodactyla; family Bovidae; genus Bos; species Bos mutus. Next base: position 25,610,178 of record NC_091628.1, read on the forward strand.
GCCAGGGAGGGATTAGTTTCCGGGGAAAGGAAAGTTTGGTTAACTCTGAAGGAAGCACAATGATCACAAAGCTACAGAAATGAAATAACCAGTCCTACTTTTTAACCTGCTTTTGTCTATATTGTCTCATTTAATGTTTGCAAAAATCCTGTAGGCACCAGTATTAGTATCTCTACAAAACAGAGAAAGAGGTTAAAGGATTTTTCTGAAGGTCAGTCGACAATTTAGTGGTGTATTTGGGATTCAAAGACAGGTCTTTATTCTTTCCCAGTATTTACATGATATATAAAATGCTATATCTCCTTTATATTTAACATATATATATATATATATATATTTATGTAATTCAATTCAGCTCAGTTGATCAGTCACGTCTGACTCTTTGCAACCCCATGGACTGCAGCATGCCAGGCTTCCCTGTCCATCGCCAACTCCCGGAGCTTGCTCAGACTAGGGTCCATCGAGTTGGTGATACTGTCCAACCACATCATCCTCTGTCGTCCCTTTCTCCTCCTGCCTTCAATCTTTCCCAGCATCAGGGTCTTTTCCAATGAGTCAGTTCTTCACATCAGGTGGCCAAAGTATTGACATTTCAGCTGCAGCATCAGCATAATACATATTTTATATTGCAAGTTTGGGGAATTCCCAGGTGGTGCTAGTGGTAAAGAACCTGCTTGCTAATGCACGAGACATAGAGACATGGGTTCGATCCTTGGATTGGGAAGATCCCCTGGAGGAGGTATGGCAACCCACTCCAGTATTCTTGCCTGGAGAATCCTATGGACAGAGGAGCCTGGCGGGCTACAGTCTACAGGGTCATAAAGAGTCAGACAAGACTGAAGCGACTTAGCAACGCATGCACATGTTTTACATGTAGTATATGTAATCCTCACCTCTATCCTGCAGAAGTGGTATCATTATCTTCATTTAAAGATGGCAAAATTAAGGCTCAAGGAGTGAGATCATACAACAGATCTGAGGTCACAATTAATTTCACCAAATTTTAGACCTTGCTTTGTGCCAAGCCAGGGTTTTCTCAGCTGCCAACAAGAGCAAGCACAATTCAAGGGGGAAAAAAATGACCACAAGGTCTCAGACATCACAAGTTGAATTTTTTAAAATGTTTTAAAGGGCAAAATAATCGTCTGGTGCATCGTGGGGTTTTTTTTTTTTTCCTCTCCTGCTAACAGGCTGAATTCCATGTAGGAATGGAGCAATGCCATAATTGCACAGGATTGCAAATGTACACTGGCTCGTTTTATTAATTAAGCAGGCCTGGATGCTAATTTAGTTGCTATGGACCACAGCTCCCAGGAGATGCATGTAGAGGCAGAACCTTTAAGGGGATTTATAGATAATGCAGGTGGGAATTTTTGAAGAGGAGGAATGTGATTGCACAATCATGTTAGCACAGAATCCAGCTACTTCGAGAGCGATGTCCATGGACTGTGCTATCCGCCAGCTGGAGGGCTTGGGGACGGATACCGGGAGTAATTTTAACAACGAGAGAGCAATTTTCCTGTAACTCTGGACCTACCCTCTTTGCAGGAACCCTAGCCCGCCTTCATCCTCCGCATCTCCCCTGGGGCTTCAGGAGACTTGTCACCACAGTTCACACCAGCTTCCTCCTGCCCCAGCTCTCCCACCGCATCTCCAGTCTCTGAACCTGCAGAGCTGCTGATGCTGCTGGGGCCTGACGTCGCCCTGCAGCTGGAGGCCGCCCTGGCTGACCCTCAGCTGCCCTGTCCCTGTCTCACTCCAGAGACGGGCCTCGGGGGCAATCTTGTCTTTAACACGTGGCCTCCTCTGTTCCAGGGGTCACGGAAGACCGCCCAGAGCTCACCACGTCTCACGGAGATTTTAATGAAACAGCTCTTCTATTTATTTGTGTTGCTGCCTCCAAGGCCTGGGGCCATGACATCAGTCCCTGAGAGGGGAGGCCCGGGCTCAGGGGACATCAGGCTTTCTGTCCAGTTGCTTAGGTTCTGACACTAACCCGGCTTTTCTGCTTCAGTCCTACACTCTTCCCTCTGTTTTTTTCTCGGGCGTGTCTGAATCCTGGGGTGAATACCGTTTACCTTGCACCCTGTGGCACTTGTTAAAAGTAAACAGGTTTTCCCTGAGCGTTGGCAGTTCCACCAGAAGGAGAGCAAAGGTCAATGCAGTCATACGGAATCTGATTAACACCAAGCCGCAGAAACACACCCCTGGATTAGATGCTTTCCCAGCTGCCCCTGCCCTTTGGACAGAGGAGCCGTTCTAGCTGGTGTGCAGGCAGCAGCTATGCTTAGCTCGCTCAGTGGGAATGTGTTAATCCACATTTCAAGTTAGGTTTGCCTATTGTTATTTTTTAATTATATGTACTTTAAGAGTGATGTTATCATTTGAATTTTAAAAAATGTATAGAAAAAAGTTTTATTACATTGGAGTAAAAGAAAAAAGAAATTTTAATCAGGTTTACAGAGGTATAATTTACATTCAATGAATTCCACCCTCTTTAGTGGACCGTGCGATGTGGTGTGCTGAGTCACTCAACTGTGTCTGACTCTTTGCGACCCCATGGACTGTAGCCCACCAGGCTCCTCTGTCCATGGGATTTTACAGGCAAGAATACTGGAGTGGGTTGCCATTTCCTTCTCCAGGAGATCTTCCCAATCCAGGGATTGAACCTGTGTCTCCTGCATTGCAGGCAGGTTCTTTACCACTGAGCCACCAGGGAAGCCCCAACAAATATACAGGCAGCTATATAATCACCACAATCAAGCTTCCACTCCTTCCCACCCAAAGGTTTCCTGTGTCCCCTTGCAGTGAACTCCTCCCCTCTCCACCTCCAGGAAGCCCAGCCACTGCTTCGTTTTCTGTGCTTTTAGTTCTACCTTTTCTAGACTGTCGTTATGAATGGAATCACACACTGTATCTGGTCTTTTGTTTCTGTTTTATTTCAGCGAGCACAATGCCTTTCAGATTCATCCACGCTGCTGCAGGTACCAGGAGTGCATTCCTTTTACAGCTGAGTAGTATTCCTTTATGCAGACGCACTGCAATCTGTATATCCATTCCCCAGCAGATGAATATTTACATTGTTTCTGGTTCTTCTCTATTGAGAATCAAGCTGCTATGAATATTTTGTTTACAGGTCTTTGTAAAATCAAATGTTTTCATTTAATTTGGGTAAGCAACTCAGAGTGGGGTTGTCTGGCATTCGTCAAGTAATACGTAGGACTATTTTTTGAAGAAGAGGGGAGTTCAAGAATGCCATTGGGTAGTTCATACAAGGAGTAAAATACCAAGGTGATGCATTTTAAGATAAAGTCAGCTCTGTCCTGGGCTCCATCCCACCTTCCAAGGTCTGGAGGTTAGTCAGTTTACTGCCTTACAGGTCTAGACACGAAGGGTGGGGCAGATAATTGCCATTATCTGGTGGCTCCCCCCACAATTTAGCAATGGGCAAGTACTTAAGCTCATCATGCTTTTGCTTCCTCCACTGTAAAATGAGCATTAGCCTACATAGATGTGCTGTGAGCATTTAAAGAAGTGTGCATGTAAGACCGTAGAAAATAGCAGGTACCCAATAAACACTGCCTATTTAAGGTCTGGGGGGAAATCAGAACTAGCCTTTAAACTGAAAGATTAGAGCAGAGATCATTTGTCTTCCTCAAAAGCTCTGATATTTTGAATGAAATATGCTCACCAGACGATGTGACAAAGACATTTATTCATTTAACTCATATTCATGGAGTGCCTGTTGAGTGCCAGGTGAGGCTAACAGGCAAAGTCCCCGTTCTCATGAAACTTAAGGAGAGGCAGGCAGAATGAAAGGTGTGTGTTATATTTAAGCACAAACGCTAATGAGCACAGTGAAAGCAAGGGGGTGGAGTGTGCAGCCCTTTCCAGCTTCTAATTCATCTCAGTTATGGACCCTGCATAGGAGGAACCAGAGACCAGCCCTTCCTGGTCTCCTTCATTCATTAATCATCAGCAAACATTTGCCTGATGCCCTTTAGAATCCGGCACTGAGGGCGCATATAGACAGGAATCAGACATCACTTCTCCTGCTGGGGAGTTTACAGCCTCGTAGGGGATGAGACCAGGATGAATATACAGCGACAGCTCCTCTTCCTGCTGGAACTGCTCTGATGAAAAGGATCATGAAACTTTGATGAGTCCACAAGAGAGGCAGCTGAGCACTGTTTCCGTTGGCCTAGATTTAACAACAGGATGATGCCATAGGGCCTAATGGCACCAACCTGCTGTTTTGGGTAAATGGGATCCACAGACGTGGAGGGCCTTCTCCTTGGGGTACCTGTGGAGAGGTTAAAGCCCCTGGAGGAGGAGGCAACACAAATCAGGCCCCTCCCTGCAGCCAGCTGGCATTTGCTAGAGACTTCCAGAGGAAACAGTATGAAAAAGCAGCAGCGCTGCTGTGCAGATATGCAATATGTCTTGGAAAATAACAACTGTTTCAGAAAATTGGAAAGGCACTGTGCTGAGAAGCCAGTTCCCTGCGGAGGAGTCATAGGGACTGACAGATCTGCCCTTCTCTTGGTCTAAGGCAGTGATTGGACAAGCAGTAGAGTTCATGCCACCTGGGTGTCCTGCTCCAGTTCTTACCTGGCTTTCAGCTGTGCCTATGGCTGCCTTTGAAGTGGCAGGCAGACCGCAAGCGGCCCTATGAGGGATCCAAGATATAGCCATAGGGCCCGCGGTTTTCAGCATCCCCGTTATTTGGGCACCCGTTCCTCCCCGACCCCAATCATGCAGTGCTGTGGGGTTACACATCACAGTTTCATACCCTCCTAGTCAATAGATGGTCATGACATTTAGGCCTGAATATTCTGCCCCTTCCCCTGGTGGCAGAGGTTGGGTTTGGTGTGGTCTTATGACCTGAGCTGGGCCAGTTAGAGACTTTTCCTGGAACTTGTGAATTTGCAATCATGGATGTGATGGCTTTATGGTGAACTACTGTCCTACACAACATTTCCCAGAATTCCCTCTCCAGTACGTTTTCAGACAGGGTGGGCTACAAGGGATATTCTCTTCCGAGCATGAGAACAGGAGGGAAGCAGCTGCCACATACACCACTTCTCCCAGTCATTCGATCAAACACTAACATGGGTGTTGCTGTGAAGGGGTTTTTCCCTTTGGACTTAAAGTCCTCGATCAGTTGATTTTAGGTTAGGGAGATTATCCTGGGTTGGCCTAACCTAGTCAGTCAGAGAAAAGAAAGCTTAAATCTGCCCTGGACAACAGCTTCCATCCGTGCCTGTAGGTCCAGCCTACTTCTGATTTTCCTTTCTAAAGGCCGCTCTTCATGAACCCACTAGGCTCCTGTGTCTATGCAATTCTCCAGGCAAGAGTACTGGAGTGGGTTGCCATTTCCTTCTCCAGGGGATCTTCCCGACCCAGGGATCAAATCCCAGTCCCTGCATTGCAGGTGGTCTCCTGCATCGTGGGCGGATTCTTTACTGACCAAGGAAGCGCCCTGTATGGGCTTAGCCAGCCAATTCCTCACGATAAATCTGTAGGGGTGTGTGTGTGGGGGGGTATGTGGGTGTGGGTGGGTGGGTGTCTGTGGGGGTGGGTGGGTGTGTGTGGGTGTGGGTGGGTGGGGTATGTGGGTGTGTGTGTGTGTGTGTGTGTGTGTGTGGGTGTGTGTGTGTGGGTGTGGGTTTGGGTGTGTGGGTGTGTGGGTATGAGTGTGTGTGGGGGTGTGTGAGGGTGTGTGTGTGTGTGTGTGTGTGGGGGTGTGGGTGCGTAAGGGTGTGTGGGGGGGTGTGGGTGTGTATGGGTGTGTGTGGGTGTGTGTGGTGTGGGTGTGTGTGTGGGTATGGGTGTATGTGTGGGTGGGTGGGTGGGAGGGGTATGTGGGTGGGTGTGTGTGAGTGTGGGGGTGTGTGGGTGTGTGTGGGTGTGTGTGTGGGGGGGGTGTGGGTGTGTGTGGGTGGGTGGGTGGGGTGGGTGTGTGTGTGTGGGGGGGTGTGTGTGTGTGTGTGTGGTATGTGTGTGGTGTGTGTGTGTAGTGTGTGTGGGTGTGTCTGTGTGGTGGGGTGTGTGTGGGTGTGTGGGTGTGTCTGTGTGGTGGGGTGTGTGTGGGTGTGTGGGTGTGGGGTGTGTGTGGGTGTGGGTGTGTGTGTCCTATTGTTTTTTCTGCGTGCCTGGTTGAATCCTGACTGGTACGACAAAAGACAGGGCTTTGTGTTTGGGTTATTATTGCAGAGTCTGCTAGTTGTCCTGAGTTTCTATTCTGTTCTCTCTTTATAGGAGAATCCTTGATTTTTAGCTTGGCTCATAGCTAGTCAGAGGTTCAAAATCCAAAAGGGAAGTATTGACCCATGAGAAATAAGAACATAAAGCCACAGAAAGATTTCCGTGCTAATATTTGTAACATCTTTTTTCATAGTAGCTAAGAACCAGAAACAGCTCAATTATCTATCAGGTAGTGAACAGATATATGGACCAGGTACATCTGTATAATGGAACCTTACTCAGCAATTAAAGGGAATAAATGCTATGTACACAAAAACAGGGATGAAGCTCAAAATCATTCAAAAAGTAAGCAAGCCAGTCACAAAAGGCTACATATTTGCAAGTCATATATCTGATAAGAAATTTATATGCAAAATATCCATACAATTCTCATGACTCAAAAATAAAGACATATAACCCAGTGAAAAAATGGGCAAATAATCCTAGCAGACATTTCTCCAAAGAAGATATGCAAATACCAATAAACACATACAAAGATGGCCAACACCACTAGTCATTAGCAAATGAAATCAAAACCACAATGAAATACTCTTTCATATACACTGTGCTAAGTTGCTTCAGTCGTGTCCAACTCTTTGTGACCCCATGGACTGTAGCCCACCAGGGTCCTCCATCCACGAGATTCTCCAGGCAAGCATACAGGAGTGGGTTGCCATTTCCTCCTCCAGGGGATCTTCCCGACCCAGGGATCGAACCTACATCTCTTGTGTCTCCTGCCTTGGCAGGCAGGTTCTTTACCACTAGCGCCACCTGGGAAACCCTTTCATGTACACTATGCTATGCTATGCTAAGTGACTTCAGTTGCGTCCGACTCTGTGCGACCCCATAGACAGCAGCCCACCAGGCTCCCCCGTCCCTGGGATTCTCCAGGCAAGAACACTGGAGTGGGTTGCCATTTCCTTCTCCAATGCATGAAAGTGAAAAGTGAAAGTGAAGTCGCTCAGTTGTGTCCGAATCTTAGCGACCCCATGGATTGCAGCCTAACAGGCTCCTCCGTCCATGGGATTTTCCAAGCAAGAGTACTGGAGTGGGGTGCCATTGCCTTCTCTGTCATATACACTAGGATGACTTAAAGAAAAGGGACAGACAATAGCAAGTGTTGGCAAGGATGCTGAGACACTGAGAATTGAAAATGAGTACCTGTCTTCAAGGCAGAAAGAGGAAGTGGAGTTACCAACAGAGATAGGGAGTATTCAGAGGTCCTTTGTATTCCAAGAGAGGAAGGACTCCGGAGGAAAAGTCCACAGACAGCTGCTTCGGGTGCTGTCAAGAGGTCACTGAGGATCCAGACCAGTAAATAAGCGCAACCAACCAAGTCATCAATGTCCCCCAAGAAAGCCCCACTGACTGCACCACCACCATGATCTGCAGAGTTGTGGGGGCCACAGGGGAAACAAGAAGAACCTGAAGAAGTGGGCAGGACTGAATGCTGCTCTTTAGAAAGACCTGGATGTATTTCTGGGAAGAAAGGGTCTCCTCCCCAGAGTGTGCAAAGTGGCCACGAGCCAGCAGGATGGTGCGGGTTGGATAAGGAGTAGGGTAGCCCTTGGGGTCCTTTCCCAATATAACCCCTCTTCCTCCTTCTCTGGTAAGGATATTGGAAAGCTTAGTTTCTCTGGCTTAACAGCCCTTTGGTGTGATAAAAATAATTATCTGCTTTATTATAGATATAACTCATTGGATATAAGCAGGAAATGGTTTTACTCTTCCTAGTAACTTCTCTTTGATAAGGTCCATGTTGAATCTTCCTTTCTCATCAAGGGCCAGGTCCCTTCCTCACATGATTTTGACCAGATTGCATACATCTCCATCATTCCTGGTAACTAAAATAGTTTAAATTTGGCATTTAAGATTCAGTCTTTATTGTTTAAAATGTCTGCATTCTTGAACTGGAGGCATCACTGCTGTAAATGGAGGAAGGGTGTGATGTGACTCTGAAATTCCTCCCGTCCAGTTAGAGCGTCCCCTGCCCCATATGGGAGCAGGAGGGAGGTAGGGTCTGCCCTGGTGACTGTCACGGGCTGTGCCCCTGGCCTCACGTGGCTCAGCCTGGTTCTGTCTGCTCTGCGGTGGCCTCCCCTGAGGTGGTTACCTCCATGTCAGTACTAGGGGGGTTCTTCCTGGAGAACTCTTCGGTTTCACCTCCACCCCCGAAAATCGTTCAGCCTCACCAACAGGAACTGTTCCCCATCCGTTCTCCGCATGGGGCATCCAGTTGACCTTGAAATGCCTCTGGCTCTTATGCATTCTGTAGCCCTGAGTTCTTTCATAGCACAGAAAACAATGGGCTCTTCTTCTGCAACCTATGAGAACTTCACTCTGGAGGCCAGGCTGGGCTTCCAAAGCAGCAGCGTTGAGAGATAAAACATAGGATGCCCAGGTAAATCTGAAAATTTCAGACAAACAATATATCAGTTTTTAGCATAAGTATGTCCCATGCGGTACTGGAGACAGACTGAAAAAAAAAATTATGCATTGTTTATCTGAAATTCAAATTTACTTGGGCATCCTATAGTCTTATTTGCTATTAATAAATCTGGCTGCTGTACTAAGCAGCAGACTGAAAAGGAGACTTGGATGCGGGAAGTTTGGGGGTGGTTATTCTCAGGATGGACACCCATGGGGGGAGTGAAGCCAGCAGAACTGGGCAGAGAAAAAAGTTCAGCTGCGAGGCAGTCACAACAAAAGACTTCGGCCAGCTAACCAGGGAGCTCTGGAGCTGGGATGGTCCTTGAGAATTGCCCTACACCGAGGGGAGCTGGCTGCTGCTTCATTCTCCCAAATGGATCAGTGGACCAGTCACTGGCTGTGGGCTGATTTCAGAAGGAGGCGTGACCCTAGGCAAGGCTGGGCTCTTGTACAAGAGGAAATCTGCACCTGAGAGGCTCAGCTGCGAGCTGGGAGCACCCAGCACTTCGGTGTATGTATATTTCATCTCCAGTAAGTGGAAACCAGGTGCCTTTGGAACGCGTCCCACAAAGGGCTGACGTAGATCAAACAGCAACGAGTGGCAGGAGAATTCAAATTGTCGTGAGGATAAAGGGCAAGAAGCCAAAGTGAAAAGAAACTGCACTGCATTTGTGACAAAAACAATGATTTTCTTTCAGCCTAACACCCTTATCAATTGCATCAGGGGAATAAAACGTGTATGAGGACTGTGGTTTATCTTGGTTGAGAACGGTAAGGCTAAAGTGCTTGTACGGAGTTTGGTACCTCTTCACATTGAACCGTGGGGCTCCAGCAGAGTCCTCTGCCTGTAACAGAGGTGTGTGCCAAGCCCACATCCAGAAGCCAGGCCGGAAACCAGAGTGGGCTATCCCGGGGCATTGCTTCTCTCTGGAAGCCTGGCCTCTACCCCTGCCAGCACCCCCTCTGCTCTCCTCTCCTCCCTTCTCCTGGGTCAGCCCTGCGGCCCACTCACTTCCTTGCCTCTCACTGGCTCCCTCGTCCCCAGGCAGGATCTGTCTTCTGACACGTTGGACACGATTTTGGCTCAGCTCTGGCTAAGGACTCCGAGGTGGGGCCTCCTCCTCTGGTGTCCTGGGATGCCCCGCTTCACTTCCTCCAGCACCGCTGGCTCCACAGATTCGGCCGCTACACCCACAGCCGCACCCAGGTCTTGTCATCACCGAGCTGCTCCTCAGAGATGCTCCTCCGTTAACCCACCCGCCGGTCGTCGCAAGCTCTGATTTTCCATTCTCTCCCTGTCTTCCTCCCCCAGCCTGTGTTCTCAGCTTGCGGCCCTGGGTCCCTCCCTAGATCACAATTCATCGCTGCAGTCTTGCTCTTACCTTAGCCTCCTCAGCCTTTTCCTCCCATCCCGCCCACTCTGGGCCGCCGCACCCCTTGGTCTCATCCCCTCTCCCCAGGCTGCTGGGGCTGCAGGAGAAATGCCCCCCGACCCCGTCTCCCTGCAGAGTCAGAGCCCCGGGGTTGGCTGCCTCTCAAGGCCCCTCCACAGGCCTCCCAGAGAAGCTCCCTCACTTCTTCAAGACCTTATCTGACCCCTGCTGCCGCCCACACCTGCCCCCCAGGTGCCTCAGAGAAAACAAGGGGGCCCCTGAAGGAGACCCCTCAGCCTCCTGCCACGCCCCCCCAACTCCCCCACACCTGGCCAGCCTCGTCTCTTCCCTCTTGTCTCGGGGGGCCCTCCCTGTGCCGTGCTGCCTTCCATCTGGGCTCCAAACCCTCTCTCCTCCACACTTTCAGTCTCCTGCTAATGATTTCCTGTCTCACCAGACCTATTCCTTTCTGCTGGCCCTGTCTGCCTTTTCTGATGCACAGATATACTCAAGACACTCTATGGCTTTAAAAGACATGATTGATGGACTTTAAACTTCTAAGAAGTGCTACTGGGTCTTCGTCCTATACTGGTTTTCAAATTCCCTACGAGAATAAGCGACACTTCAAGGGCCCATGTCCTCCGTCTACAGTTCACGTCCCAGAAATACACCTCCTGCTGCTGCCACGCCTTCCCAGTGATGTCTAAACCCTGGACTGTTTCCATCTCCGTCTTACTGGTCTCGCTTGCTCCAGTTCTTGGTTCTGTTCTCGGGTCTCCCCTGAGACTCTTCTCAGGCTGCTCTTCCGTGGGTTCCCCTACCTGTGACTGACCCTCAGCGTTGTCAAGGGTTCTCTGCTCCATCTTCTCCCCTCCTCTCTCAGCTCATGCTCATTTTCCCAGGGCATAATCCTCTCCAAGCAGGCCCTTGACCCGCAAAGTGTCGTCCAGCCGGTCCTCTCCTGGGAGCTCCAGCCCAGACACCCAGCTGCTTCCGAGACTCCCTGCTTCAGCATCCCGGGTGGAGGGCAGTTCCTTAACCCAGCGCAGCCTCAACGCACAGTCTTCTTCAGGTAGGTCCCCCGGCTTAACGTTCACACCACCTTCTACCAACGGGCTCATAACCAGAAGCCGTGGAAGAGTACTTGATTCCTCCCTCTTTATATCTTGTCTGGACAGAAAACTAACACACCAGACTGCAGGCCACCACCTGAGGCCATCCAAGATGATACCTGGAGTTTCTCAAGCGATGTTCTTATACTATGACTCGCATCTGAGCATTCATTGCAGCGTTTGTTCATCCCTTCATTCTCTCCCTCACGTGTTCATCCAGCCACCAACCAGAGCTGAGCATCTTCCACAGCTGGCACTGTGCTCAGTGTGGGATGCTGTCTCAGAGTCCTCCCAGCCAAGAGCAAAGAGACCTGGAAACATGTCGTGTGGACAAGCACACAGGTGCTCAGCAGATGCAGACGAGAAAAGGATACAAGGATATCCTTGTACACACCAAGGATGACGCCATTTGCACATTTTCTTTAGAAAAGGTCTATTAAAATGCTCTCTCGATTACTCAATTGGCTTGCGTACATGTGTGCATGCTCAGTTGTGTTGGACTCTGCGATCCCATGAATTGTAGCCTGTCAGGTTCCTCTGTCCATGGGATTTTCCAGGCAAGAAAACTGGAATGGGTTGCCATTTCCTTCTCCAGGGGATCTTCCCCACTCAGGGATCAAACCCGTGTTTCCTGCATCTCCTGCAATGCAGGCACATTCCTTCACCACTGGGGAAGCCCATTTTAATTGGCTTATTTATCTTTTTATGTTTGAGTTGTAACAATTATCTTTATATTCTGAATACAAGTTCCTTGTCAGATATACGGTTTACAAATACTGTCTCCCATTCTGTGGGCTGTCTTTTTACTCTCTTGATTGTATTATTTTCAGCACAAAAGTTTTGAGTATTGACGTAGTCCAGGTTATTCATTTACTATTGTCACGTGTGCTTTTGACATCATATCTCAGAAATCACTGCCTAATTCAAGGTCATGAACATTTACTTCATTCATTGCTTTAAGTGTTTTAGTTGCCTTTAAAGTCTGTGATTTTCATGTATATATATATACATATATTTTATTTTTTGGCTGTGTTGGGTCTCAGTTGCAATACTTGGAATTTGTGTGGCAGCCCTGAGGCTCCAGAGTGTGTGGGCTTTGTAGCTGTAGTGCACAGGTTAACCGCCCCACAGCACGCGGGATCTTGGTTCCCCAACCAGGGACTGAACCTGTGTCCCCTAAATCAGAAGGTGAATTCTTAACTAGTGGATCACCAAGAAGCACCCATGATTTTCTCTATTGTATAAGGTAAGGGGAGTCCAACTTCATCCTTTCCCTCACTTGAATTTGCCTTCGGTCAAAATTAGTAGACTATATGTCTGTGTATGGATCTATATTTGGACTAACAATCATATTCCATTGATCTTGATTACTCAGTCTTGATTACTTTATCTTTGTATTCAGTTTTAAAGTTTGGAAGCATGAGTTCTACAAGGTTTTTGTTATTTTTCATGGTTGTTTTCACTGTTCTGGATAGCTTGAATTTTCCTATGAATTTTAGGATCAGCTTGTCACTTTCAGCAAAGTAGCTAGCAGGTCCTAGAAGGTAATATAGGAGAAAACCTACCTGACCTTGAATATTTTAATGGCTTCCTAGGTACAACACCAAAGGCATGATCCATGAAATAAATAATTGATTAGCTTAGACTTCATTAAAATTAAACACTTCTGCTTTGCTAAAAACAAATGTCAAGACAATGAGAAGACAAGCACAGACTGGAAGAAAATATGTGCAAAAGATATCTGATAAAGGACTTTTATCCAAAATATCCAAAGAACTATCAAAACTCAACAACAGAAGAACAAATAACCTGATTGAAAAATGAGCCAAGGCATTAACGGACACCTCACCAATGATGTACAGATGACAAATAAGCACAGGAAAAGATGCTTCACTTTCTATGTCAACAGAAAAATGCAAGTTGAAACAACAATGAGATACTACTACACAGCTTTAAGAATGACCATGAACCAGGACATTGACAACACCAAATGCTGGCAAGAATGTGGAGCAACAGGAACTCTCATTCATTGCTAGTGAGAATAAAAAATGGTGCAACCACTTTGGAAGACAGTTGGGCAGTTTCTTAGGAAACTATACATATTCTTATCATGCTGCTGCTGCTGCTGCTGCTGCTAAGTCGCGGCAGTCATGTCCGACTCTGCGACTCCATAGACGGCAGCCCAACAGGCTCCTCTGTCCCTGGGATTCCATATGGTCCAGCAAGTGTACTCCTTGATATGCACCCAAAGGAGTGAAAACCCATATCTACACAAAAACCTTCATGAGGATGTTTATGGCAGCTTTACTACAAATGGCTAAACCGTAGGAGCAACCAAAGTGTCCTTCAGCAGGTGAACCAATACAGAAGTTGTCAAACACTCAGACGATACAGTGTTATCTGGTGCTAAAGTGAAATGAGCTGCCAAGCTATAAGAAGACTCAGAGGAACCTTAAATACATATCACTAAGTGAAAGAAACAATTAGAAAAGTCTTCATACTACACGACTTTATGGAGAAGGCAAAACTCTGCAGACAAGAAAAGATCAGTGATTGCCAGGGGTTGGAGGAATGAGGCTGTGAAGGCATGAATAGGTGGAGCACAGAGGATTTTTAGGGCCGTGGAAATACTCTGTACAATATCATAATGGTGGATATATGGCATTATACATTTGTACAAATCCACAGAATGTATAACACCAAGACTACACTAGAATATAAAGTGTAGACTGAGGATTACGATGTGTCAGTGTAGGGGCATCAGTTATAACAAAAGCACTGCTCTGGGGAGGAATGTTGGCAACGTAGGAGGCTATGCATGGGGGCAGGGCAGAGAATATACGGAAATTTTCTGTACCTACACTTCGATTTTGCTATGAATCTAAAACTTCTCTAAAAAATAAAATCTAAAAAAAAAAAGTCATGAGGGATTTGGTAGATATTGCACTCAAGCTGCACATCAATTTAGAGAGGATTACTATCTTAATAATGTCAAGCCTCCTATTCCATAAATACCCCCTTCCATTTATCTAAATATCCTTTAATTTTTTCAACAATGTATTGCAGTTTTCAGTGTATATGTATTGTATCATCTCACTAAATGTATACCTAAGTATGCTATTGTAAGTGAAATTGTTTTCTTAATTTCATTTTCAGATCGTCCATTGCTGGCATATAGAAACACAGCTGGTTTTTGTATATTGAGTCTTTTTATGATGTAAGAGTTTTGGATTTTGTTAAATGTTTTGTCTGTGTCTATTGAAATGATTATGTGGTTTCTGTTCTTTATTCTATGGTTTATTACATAAATTGCTTTTTATATGTTGAGCCAACCTTGCAGTCTCAGAATAAGCCCCACTTGGCCATGGTGTATAATTATATATATCGCTGGACTTGGTTGATTAGTACTTTGTTAGGATTTTTGCATCTGTATTTATAAGGAATATTGGTCTGATTTTTTTTTTTTTAACTTGTAATGTCTTTGGGTGGTTTTGGAATTAGGGTAATTCTGTAGCATTTTCGCCAAAAATACATAACTAACTCAATGATGAAGTAACATCAGACATACCTAAATTGAGAACAATTGTATAAAACAACTTGCCAGTGTTCTTCAAAAGTGTGAAGGTCATGAAAGATAAAGGAGGCCAGGAAAAACTGGCCCACGTAGACTTGGCTGACATGACAACTGAAAGCAAAGCATAAGAGCAGATTGGGAACTGTAACATAAGAATTACATCAGTGGGCAATCACTGAAACTTGAAGGAGATGAGATAATAACATGGAATCAGCGCTACGTTTCTGATTTTGATAATTACACTATTTAGGGAGGATGTTAACATTTGGGGAATTCTTTGTGTTATTGTCACCAACTTTTTGATGTCTGAAATTATTACAAAATGAGTTAAGAATTATTTTTAAAAATGTAAGTATATGGGTATGTGGTGTCCTTGGTTCAGCGAAGGAAAGAATGTGTTTGAGAGCCAGGGAAGCATGAAAATCAAGGCCGGAGTTCAGTATTTCTGGCAACAGCAAGTGCTGAGTGTTTCTGGAACAGAAAGTGTGGGGAAGTGGATGAGACCACTAGGAATGAGCACACCCTGAAGGCCGTGGGCAGTGTGGAAGGACTGGGCCTTGGGAGACCAGGGGGAGACTCGGGAGAGGAAGTGATACAAATGGGGAAAGTTACAAAGACTGGCCAAGAACTTGCAAAGAGAAACTCTGCCCAGGGATGTTAGAGTCTCCTTTTAGAATTTTACTGTAGATTAAAAAAAAAAAAAATCTAATACTGGAGAGGAAAATAAAAGGCTCATGTTTTGTATCTAGAACAATAGCAATGTTCAACCCCCAATTCAATCTCAAGAGGATTGAGCCATTTGCTTGAGGGGCAAGAGTTGAAATGTGGGCTTTAAATGTGTTACTGCAGGAAGGGCTGAGGTGGGGGATTTCTTCACCATGCTAATGAGATTGAATCTAAGGGTCTGAAGATCCAGTTTTTAGGAGCTGAAAGTCCTTTTACTGAGGATGGAGGAGTCTCATGCTGGCCTCTAGAAGAGACTTGAGGAAATATCTGTCCTTAGACAAGAACTAAGGCAAGCTGAACATGAGCTGCCCTGACTCTGAAAAAAACAGTTTGAGCAGAGAACTAAGGAGCTAAAAGGAATCATGGCCTGTAATGGGAAGAGCAGGGTAGAGAACGAAAAGCGAGGGGTTGTCCCCTCTTCAGCCAGATCCCTGGAGGTCCAGAGACTCCTGAAGAAAATGTTGAAACAAGCTCACACACATTTTGCTGTATTTTAAAATGTTTATGTCCAAGAATTTTCCCCCCTATATTTCAACTATATCCACTGGGTTGAACCATATGAAATTGACAAGCCAGTGGCAGTGAGTTGTCAGGGAAACCGCATGTTAATATAAGACTAGCAATGGCCTGGGTAGGACACAGAGGAACGCAGGTAAGAGACAGTGAGAGCCTGAACTGAGGCTGAAGCTGCTTCATGGGTAGACTCCCCGGAACCTGAACGCTTGACTGGCTGTTGAGAACTGGATAAATGAGAGTCAACGGAAGAGGAGATTCCAGAGCAAGTGACCAATGGAACAATGTACTTCTGCCAGGAGACACAGGGACTGAGAGATGCCAAACAGATCTGTCAATGAGGAGCTCTTGGAGATTGTTTCAGTTTTCTGTAGCCATTGTAATAAAATCCCATGAACTTGGTGCCTTAAAACAATACGCATTTATTTTCTTAACGTTCTGGAAGCTGGAGGTCTGAAATGAGTCTCTATGGGGTAAAGGCAGGTTACCAGCAGGACTGGGTCCTCTGGGGGCTCTCGGGGAAAAATCTCTGGGGGTGGGGAGTGGAGGCACTGGTCACTGCGATCTTGGCTTCCACTGTCACACTGACTTTTCCTCTTCTGCGTCCGATTTCCCTCTGCCTTGCTTTTATGAGGATGCTTGGGATGACATTTAGGGTCCACCTAGATAATCCAGGATAAGCTCCTCATCCCAAGATCCTTAACTTAATCACACCTGCAAAGTCTCTTTTGCCCTGTGAGGTGACACCCATGGCTCCCAGAGATTAGGATGTGCATATCTTTGGGGACTAATACTCCGCCTACCGCTTGGGAAGAATATTTCCCTGCAGCAGCTGGGGGTACAGCAGCAGAACGCAGAGGCTGACAGATGGCTGGGGCCTGGGCTGGCGGCTCATCTGAGGCTTGAGGTGGATGTAGGAGGGAAGATACCAGCCCCTGAGGATGGGCAAAGGGTAAGAGTATGCACAGGACAGGGAGAATTAGCAGTCACAGCAGGCAGAGGGGAGACAGGGTGTGGGGAAGCTCAGAGAGGAAGGAGATTCTAGAAGGAAGAGGTCAGCACCATCAGGCACCACAGAGAGGATGAGAGAGGGACCGAAAGGAACCCACTGCTTTTGGTGCTTAGAGGCCACGGATAAACTGCTGGGGCAGGGGGGGATAGCAGGGTGTAGGGCAGGAAAGTTCATTAACAGAGGTCTGTATGGGAACACGAGGTGAGGCTGTGGAGACACGAACATAGGCTATTTTTGAGGAACTTAGCTAACATGAAGATAGGAGCACAGTGAGGATAAGGATGGGCTTCTCTGCAGCACTGTTCACAATAGCTAGAACACGGAGGCAGCCGAGATGTCCATCGACAGATGAGTGGATAAAGAAGTTGTGGTACAATGGAATACTCCTCAGCCATAAAAAGGAACACATTTCAATCAGTTCTGATGAGGTGGATGAACCTAGAACCTATTATACAGAGTGAAGTGAGTCAAAAAGGGAAAGATAAATATCGTATTCTAACTCATATATACGGAATCTAGAAAAATGGTACTGAAGAATTTATTTACGGGGCAGCAATGGAGAAACAGACATAGAGAACAGACTTCTGGACATGAGGAGAGGGGAGGAGAGGGTGAGATGTGTGGAAAGAGTAACAGGGAAACTTACATTACCATATGTAAAATAGATAGCCAATGGGAATTTGCTGTATGGCTCAGGAAACTCAAACAGGCTCTGTATCAACCTAGAGGGGTGGGATGGGGAAGGAGATGGGAGGGAGGTTCAAAAGGAAGGGGATATATGTACACCTATGGTTGATTCATGTTGAGGTTTGACAGAAAACAACAAAATTCTACAAAGCAATTATCCTTCAATAAAAAATTATCCTTCCCTTGTGGCTCAACTGATAAAGAATCTGCCTGCAATGTGGGAGACCTGGGTTCGATCCCTGGGTTGGGAAGATCCCCTGGAGAAGTGACAGGCTACCCACTCCAGTATGCTGGCCTGGAGAATTCCATGAACTGTATAGTCCATAGGGCCGCAAAGAGTCGGACACGACTGAGCAACTTTCACTTCATTTCACTTAGGATAAGGATGAATGGTCCCAGGCTGTTAGGAATGGAGACAACATCCAAGTCTGTGAGAAGGCAGCTGCAATCTCAGCCTTTCAAGCTGACTAAGACATAGATGGACAAGGACATAGTCCCCAATGCTTCCACCCTTACTGCTAAGACGTTCTACTATCTTCCATGTGTACAGTCTTAAAGCTCTGTTACAAGAGCATAAAATGACCAAGAAAATTCTGAAGACATTCAGGTCTTTGTGCGGTTCCCTCTGGGCATGCAGCACCAGACAATTAGGAAACAGAGAGTTTGCAACCATGGCCCCCAGAGATGGGATGAGATGTGCTGGATGGGCAGCCAGAAAGATGCCCCTGTCTCTGGGCAAGAAGTTAGTAAGTCAGGGAAGAGTTCTTTCAAGAATAAAAGCTCTCTGTGTGCCCCTATATGGGCAAAACACCTTTCTTTCTCTTTCTAAACACCCTTCCCTTTGAATGTTGAGGGCGCAGCAGATGTTTGAAAGAAAACAGGATATTCAACATTTCTCGTTAATCAGGAGAGAGCACAATAATTTGACCTTGCCTCTCTGGGATTAGTTTTCATTGTGCCTTTTAAAAACTGAAACAAGTCTTGTTTTTTAGTTTTACATCCCTTTCCCTTCTTCTTCCTGGGTTTGCTTATCCCTCCTGTTCTGGGAGAGCTCTGTCTTGGGTTGTGATGGTTTGTGTTGTACTTTTACCTTCTGCTTTGCTCCCCACTCTCTTTATTCCTGCTCCCCCCCCACCCACTTGTCCTCTCTTATCCCTTTGATTCGGGAGGAGCTGCTCCCTAAATATCTGAGAATGTCTTCTGTCCAAGACATGCCAGGGAGACCACCGGCATCCCTGCCTTCAGAGGGAAGGAAGGCCCAGGCCGGGCTGGCGCCCAGCAGGGACAGGGTGGCAACCCTCATCAGCCAGAGGCTGCGGGATCCCAGAAACACATTCGGGTCTGTCTTTGTGAAAGAAAATGATACTTCTGCAGGCAGGTGGTACTATTTTGGGGAACATTTTTATGTGCAGTTTAGAGTGCACATTCTATGCGCAGCTCAGACAGAAATAATCGGTTTAATGTGTGTCTGCACCATCATGTGGTCAAGCTGTAGGTGAGAGCAGATTTACACACCGAAATCAAAAGGAAATAGCGGGAGCCGTCTTCTGCTACATTCCTTGACAACAAATGGTCATGCGGTGGAGGGCGGCCAACCCAGTGCTCAACTCCTTTCTCTCCTTCCCAGAAAGGGCTTTGAAAGAAAAACTGGTTTCCAAGGTGCTTGAGTGCATCTGTTAAATATAGATTTTTATTAACAGGGGGCACATGTAAACAAAGTCTACATAAACAGAAAGACGCCTGGCAGCAAGGGGGAGTATGCTCAGTGTCAGGGAGTTTTTCTTAACATGAAGTGTACGGCAGTTTATGGGAATTCTTGAGCCAACATTTCAGTTCAGGAAGACATCCTGCTTCTCTGATGCCTGCTACAGAAGATGGTCAGACCAAAGACCTTAATTTCCATGGCACCGAGTGGTTGTCATTGTGTGTTTTCGTTAAAGAGAAAAGGGTTTGTTCTCTGAGGGGCCAGGATGCCAGAGGAGCCATGGTAAGAAAATAAAAACAAAACATACTAAGGTTCACTGCATAATTTTTCAGAAAGTTCAACTTGCAAATGAAAGAACTGTATTGAGGACTTTTTTTTTTAAGTAAAAGTTCCACTGAAAGCAGCCACGTGTGCACACCTCAAGAAGGAGAAGCGTTTTCAGTCAAGCCACTATGCAGATCTACACCCAGGGTCACATTCAAAATATGTATGTGTCACCCCTTGGCTCCCCAAG
Source organism: Bos mutus (assembly GCF_027580195.1). Lineage (NCBI taxonomy): Eukaryota > Metazoa > Chordata > Mammalia > Artiodactyla > Bovidae > Bos > Bos mutus. The sequence goes on from NC_091628.1 coordinate 25,630,070, forward strand.
CAATGAATCAGTGCAGACTCTGCAAAAAAAAAAAAAGCAGCTGTATTGAGTCTTCGAGTCACCTTGGCCACAGCTTTCAGAGTTGGAGAGGAGAAACTTTGAGATTAAAGGGCAACATTTTCCCTCTGAAATGGAATAATTGCGATATGGGATTTGCATTTTTTTTTCTCTCCTCCAAGTTTTGAAGAAAAACAATGTTCTTCCTGCTGTGATGAATTTATTCTGAGGTCTGAAAGGAAACCCGTGTCCCGAGAGGAGGCGGGTCCTGAGTCAGGAGGGTGAAGGCCGGCCTTTCAGCACATGTGTTCCCGTTTATCCAGGGGCGGCGCTCGGGTGTGAAGGGGGGAATACCCAGGGTGAAAAGATTCAAGGGGATCAAATTATTTTTCCATTTGTCTCAGAATGAAAGAAAGAGAGGAAATAAAAGGAGGAAGGAAAATCATTTCATTATGTGGTGATCCAGTGTAACCTGGGGTAGCAGGCGAGTGGCAACTTTCTTTTTCAGAGAAGCTCCCTCTAGGGTATCCTGAGCCTCCCAGGGTGCGGGCCAGCCCTGTGGAATCCAAACGCAGCAGGAGCGCGGGAACAGGAGTTGCACGGATGTCTACACTTGTCATCTCTCACATGACCTCTGGGCTACCAGCCTCCCTCACCCCACCTGGGTGGATGGGGTCAAGGGGAAAGAGGAAAGAGAAAACTGTTCAAGCGAACATTTACTACTTGGTAACATGTTACCCGCTTTACATGCGTGGTCTTCATCACCATCACCATAAGTCTGAAAAGCAGAGATAGCTATTGTTGTTTAGTTGCTAAGTTGTGTCCAGCTCTTTTGCCGCCCCATGGACTGTAGCCGCCAGGCTCCTCTGTCCCTGGGATTTCCCAGGCAAGAATACTGGAGTGTGCAGCCATTTCCTTCTCTGGGAAATCTTCCCAACCCAAGGATCAAACCTGTGTCTCCTGCATTGGCAGGAGGATTCTTTACCACTGAGCCAACAGCGAAGCCCAAAGGAGAGATTACTGTCCCCATTTTAGACGTAAGCAGAAAGTTTCAAATATTTCTGTGGGCTGTTTTCTAAGTGCCACAGTTGGTGATGGAGGGGGCATATCTGTTACCAGACTCAAGCGCTTCTTGGCTTTGATGCACTGACTTCCCGCCCGGTGGGTTTGGTATGTGAAGTGGTGGTTCGAAGGTCCATTTAGCATCAGAGGATAAAGGCCACAACTGTTTCCCCCCACAGCTCACACGCTATTAAACGTGGGAAAGCAAAGACCAAGTGAATGTCCTCAAAGGGCAGGAATGAAAACCGCAATTAGGACTCATTTGGGGAACAGGAAGTGTGCCTTCCGGTTATTGCGGGGAAGGCTTAATGAGGCCAGTCCTAGGGGCTCCCTAATTCACCGGATAAAAGGTGGGGGTACAGTGATTCGGTGCCCACTGGTGATCAGCTCAGCGAGGCCCCACTGCTTGAGGCCCGCCCGCACCGTGACATTTCACACCGGCTGATGATCAGCTGCTTTGCCAACATTTGAATACACATGTGGAGTGAAAAGCCTCAGGCCCTGTGGCCTTTCCACCTGCCTGTCCCCTTCGTGTCCCCGCATCAGGGGTGTGGCACCTTCATACAGGAACTCAGCCCCAAGCCCTCCCTAAGCCCACCTCATCTCCCACAGAGCCAGGGACATGAGAGACAGTCCTCCTGGCCCCGCACCCCAGAATCCATCAGGTGGGTCACAGGCTAGACTTCAGCTTGTCCTTGAGCATGGGGTCAGAGAGAAAGGTGTTCTGCACTGGGGCTCCCCATGACAGCGGGGAGAGGGGTTGAGAGAGCTCTCTCAAAGCCCAGGCCTCTTAGGAGTCTCCCACTTGCCTCTGAAGCTTAAATGTGGGCCTACTGATTTCTCCCGATCACAAGAAGCAGGGTCAGGAAAGAAAGACAGACAAGGAAGAGGAGGGAGGGCAAGCAGCAGTCATGTCAAAACAAACATCTGAACATCTAAACTCTGCTCTGAAGGGATGTCGACATGGCTCCACGGTTACTGGGTGAGAGAGGGGAGCAGGGCAGGCCCCAGGAAGGCTGGTCATGCAAGCTGGCCCTGCAGGCCAGCTCAAGCCCCTGCCTACCCTGATCACCAAGGAACAGACCGGGGGAGGGGGGAGGTTTTGAAAAGACATCAGGAGAGCCATGAAATGCAGTCACTGAGAGACTGAGAGACTGAGAAATGAGGCCCTCAGGGTGGTAGCTCAGGGCCTCCAGGTGACGGTGACCTCTGCCGACTGCCTGCTGGGGTCAGGGGGTGGCTCACACCCACAGTACATGGCCACAAGCCACAGGCTTGTGTGGTCTAGAACCTTCTCCTCAAGATAACAGAAATAAGTGTTTGGAAAGAAAGGTGAATTGAGTGACAGCTCATGACCAGGCTTTGCATGTGTTACAGCAGCACCAGGGACCCCTGTGGTCGGGTCAGGGTGATCCCTGTGGTCTCACCCACAGACACCGCCTCTGTGCCGAGACGCAATCTCCCAGAAGGATGACTGCGTGGGCACGGACCATGGGTCCGGGGAAGTGGGGCTGCTCCCAGACGCAGGAAGAGCAGCGGCTCCGGAATCTGTGACCCCAGCATTGGGGTGAAAGCCTGCCCCAGAGCCCAAGGCTTCTTGGAGACAGACGAGCCGGGAGGAACTCTGGAGTCCAGCACTCTCCATTCACGCATTAAAAACATGGCAGCTCAGGAAAGAGCTGCCCTGAGTTCAAGACCTCCTGAATATTTAGCTAGCGGTTCCCCAGACATGAAGATGGAAACAGAATCCCTGCCTCTGGCGACTGTTATACCAATTGAATGAGACAGCACAGGAAACCACCTGAGTAGGCCATCACCCTGCAATCATCATTTGTCAGTATGCAGACAGAAACAACTAGGGAGACCCATAAAGGTCACAGCCCTTCCCCGAGCCAGTCCATGGAAGGGCTGGGAAGGTCAGGGGTAGGCAGCTCCCAAGATGCCCACCAGATCCTCTGAGTATTCACAGCCGGAGTAGCTCCCTCCCACAGTGTGTTCACAGAATATTCACAGCTGGAGTAGCTCCCTCCCACAGTGTGTTCACAGAAACAGGGGAAGTGGTTTTATATCGGTTCCAAGGTGAAGGTGTTAGTCGCTCAGTCATGTCTCTTTGCGACCCCATGGACTGTAGCCTCCAGGCTCTTCTGTACATGGGGTTCTCCAGGCAAGAATACTGCAGTGGGTTGCCAACCCCTTCTCCAGGGGATCTTCCTGACCCAGGAATCGAACCCAGGTCTACACTGCAGGAAGATTCTTTACTGAGCCACCATATCACTTCCAAGATGAGGTTAGACGCGTCTGCAGCTCAGAGTAGAACGGTGGTTGCCAGGCAGGGGTGGGGAACGGAGAGGCATTTGTCAAAGGGTAGAAAGTTGCGGTCAGGCGAGGCAAACACATTTTGGAGAGCTAACTTACAACTCAGTGATGACAGCTGACAATACCATATCGCACGCTTGAAATTTGCTAACAGGGTAGATCTTGAATGTTCTTGCCCCCCTACCCCGAAAAGGGAACTGTGTGAGGTGGTGTTCTTTAACCTGCCTGCAGTGATCATTTCACAGTGTATACATGTATCAAAACAGTAAGTTGTACACCTTAAATACCTACAATTCTGTCAATTATACCCCGCTCCCACAAGGCTAAAAACCCCAGACTGTGGCTGCCATCTTAGGCTCTGTCTTGGGCAACCAGAATCCGCATAGACCAAATATGCGGAATTATCGAGCCCCACACCCCTGCCCGGCCCCGCCCCCGCCCCCGCCCCAACATTTCTAGAGACAGAAAGACTTTGGATTGGAGCTGCATTTGTTTCCTGGGGCCGCGGTAACAAAGCACTGCGCACTTCAAGGCGTGAACAATGGAAATGCGTCGCCTCCCAGGTCTGGAGGCCACAGCCTGCGGTAAAGCGGTGCAGCCGGGCTGGCTCTCCTGTGAGGGACTGTCCTCTCCTCTCCCCGCTTCTGACGCCGCCTGCAGGCCCTGCCATTCCTTGGCTCGTGGAAGCATCGCCCTCATCTCCGCCTGCCTCTTCACAAGGTGTTCCGCCTGTCTGTGTCTCTGTCCCAACTTCCCCTTTTTCTAAGACACTGGTCATACTGGATTAGGGCCCACCCTAATGGTCTCATCTTACCTTGACTACCTCTGTAAAAACCTTATTTCCAAATAAAGTCACTTGCTGAGGCACTGGGGGTTAGGACTCCAACAGATCTTTTTTAAGGGTGGGGGGATGCACAATTTAATTCTTAACAGGGATTGTAGATTATTGGGATAAATTGAAGGAAGCCTTTCAGAATTACCCGGAAGTCCATGAATAATTACAGTGTCCAGATGGCTTTTACAATATGCCCTGGGCAGTGAAGGGGGCAGAAACTAAGCAGATCCCCTGGGGTTAGAGTGAGAAACCACATGATTCTTTCCATTTGGGGGCCTGCAAGAAAACAGCCCATCTTTAATGGGTGATGTGGGCATGGTTTCCTCCCTCAATTAGTTTGCGAGGATGCTCTAACACTCCACTCCACGCTGGGCGACTTAAACAGCAGAGGTGTATTTTCTCGTAGTTCTGCAGGCTGGCAGTCCAAGATCAAGGTGCCAGCAGGGCTGGCTTCTCCTGACCCCTCTCCCCTCTGCTTGCAGATAGCTCTCTTCTGTGTCCTTACGTGCTCTTTCGTCTGTGTGCACACACCCCTGGGTCTGTTTCTATAAAGACACCAGTACCATCGAGTCAGGACCCACACTAACAGCCTCATTTTAACTCAGACCCTTTAAAAACCCTTATGGCCAAATACAGTTACATTCTCAAATAGTGGGGGTTCGTTCTTCAACATATGACTCTGGGCTGGGGGGTGGGTGGTGGACACAAATCAGCCTGTAACAAGCAGCTACAGACGAAGGCGGTGTCATGACTTGTTGAGGAACAGGGCGGTAGTTGTAGGTTGGTCTTTAAGACAGGATGGCTGGCTGCCTCCAATCCCTGCCCTGGGGAGTCGGGGGGAGATTCCCAGATGGGCCTGTCTTTAATCCAGGCCACCCCAGAATGTCTCCTGATTTTTTAAGTCCTGTCCCAGCACCCCACCTTTTGGTGTGTGGGCTTTTCTGCATGGCAAGCTCCTGCGTCCATCCCCAGGTTGGAGGGATGGCTCTGCGCTCTGAGAAGGTCGTTCTTTGCTATCAGGGTGGAGCGGCCTCGGGCCCCTCCGGCCAAGCCAAGAGGACTTCTGTTTTGACTCTTCGTTTTCTCACATTTTCCCTTTAAATACAGCCTGTCTTATATCTCTCTTTCTTATTTTTGTTTCTAACCCCCTCTGTTCCTCTTCAATGTAATTTTAAAGTGAAAACACATGGCCGCAGACCCGCATCTCCCCATTTACTCAGCTGTACCTACTTATTCAATTTAAACTGGAAGGCTAGTTTACAAACTTTCAAAAATAAGTCCTGGGCCAATGTGGAGAACTGTATAAACACGGGTCTAATTTCATTTCTACTTGTTTCTTTTTTTTTTTTTTTTGGTCTTTCTTGCAAATGACCTTCCTGGTATAAAAGCCAAAACATATGCATGCACACACACATACACACTTTTTCTTTCTGGAAGTTCCTCCTTGATTTTGAATTCTGTAACAAAATAAACAGGTCTTGAACAGAAATTGAGAGTTTTTAAGAGACAGTTTCCAACAAACTGTCAATTAACATTAGTGACATCATTCAACACAGTATCAGTTTAAAGGGCTTCGGGACAGAGTGTTTGAATGTTAGAAAAATGACTAACTGAGTAAGTGAATTCTGCTTTCTCTCCATGAAAGGCACATATAGACTAGTTTGTCTGTTAATCCTAATCCTTTTTAGCTTTTGGAAGAAAGAGGAAGGCAGTTTGGGAAATAGGGAAAAGGACATAATTTTTGGCAATATAGCTGTTCAATAGGGAAATAAGGAAGAGCCAGTTTTAAATGTTTAGCAGAAAATATAGCAAGGAGGAAATCTCTTTAGAAATAAAGAGAGTCAAAATGAGAAAATTAACCCCTGAAAAACTCTGGAAATCAACTCAAGTTGCTTTTTCCTAAAATGACCCGTATTGTAGTCACGTAAGTTCCTTGTCACACTCTTGTTTGCACGCGTACAGAGCGATCAAAAAGTCCTGATCAACTACAGTGTTAGTTTTCTTTCACCTGCAGGGCTCAGGGCTATACATTTCCACATAAGATCTTATGTGACCCTCACAAAAACCCTCTTTAGGAACTTGCCCAAGATCACCGCAGTAGAGAAGCAGCAGAAGACTCAAAGCCATGTCTTACGAAGGCAAAGGGAAGGCTTTTCCTCTCAGCTGGGAGGTATACACAATCTGGGATTTTGTCATAGTCTCAAATGTCACAAACGACCCTCCATAAAACAATATTCTTTTTTTTTTTTGACTGCATTGTATCCTCCCCAAATTCATATGCTGAAGCCCTAACCCCAGTGTGACTGTATTTGGAGATGGGTCTTTTAAGGAGGCATTTCAGGATAAATGAGGTCATGAGTGAGGGCCCTTGTCCAATAGAACTGGTGTCACAGGAAGAGGTAGACGTCCAGCCCCCTCACCCGAGCACGTAGAGAGAAAAGGCCACACGAGGAGGCAGCGAGAGGGCAGGGTCTAAAAGCCAGGAAGAAAGACAACAGCCCCGATGGCACCTTGATCTTAGATGTCAAGCTTCCAGAACTGTGAAAAAAGTAAATGTTCGTCGTTTAAGCTCCTCTGTGGTGTTCTGTTGTGCAGCATGAGCTGATTAACTCAGTTCTGTCGGAGACTCCTGGCTGAGGGCTATGTCCCTTCTAATACCCCATTGAGGAAACCAGATGCTTGTCCTTAATGGGGCCATAAATTTGTGAACAGAGGCCTCTGTGTCAAAATGTGGAGAATTTCTTGAATTTAAGACTTTGGGTAAGAAATGGAAACTTAGATGGCTGGACCCACACTTGGAAATGAAAACCATAATCACATAATGTAAAAAATATTACTAATATAACAGTGGGGTTATAAAACTAGCTTCTATTTCTTGCTTGACTTAAAAAAATGGGTGAAAATCCTTCACCAGGTGTGACCCAGGGTGTCGCTGTGATGAGACGGAGGCTGTGCCGGCCCCACCCTCCTGCAGATCCACAGCGCAATGGCAGGCTTACATGTCACATGTGTTTTCTCGCAAGAGAATTCAGTCCATAGCTGTGTAATTGTTAGAGTTCGTAATTAGAATGCTATCTTATAAATAAATGTTATTTTTAAAGAGATTTCCTCCTGGCTATACTTTCTGCTAAACATTTAAAACTGGCTCTTCCTTATTTCCTTCTCAGGCAGCCAGATGATTCTCTCTTCAGACCTGTTGATAGTCTGCTCTGCATCACCAGCTCTTCCGCATGAGAGCGATCCCTGATTGGGGTCCATCAGAAAACAGATGCCCTGTTTGAGGCAAAGCCCTCCCTGTGTGATGTCATTTATCATCCCCCCACAAACACACATTCAGGGGTGCTGTTTTAAACCATCATGTGCCTGCTCTTGCATGGGCTACTCCCTGACGAAGTCCAGAGCAATAGCTGTTCATTCTTAATCCTGACTGCTTTCCAAACAGCTGTGGAAAATAGAATCAAGGCTACCGCTGCTTAGTCACTGAGCACTTTCTTTTCCCTGGTCTTACAAGGTCTTCCCTCTGTGTACACGGGTCTCAGTCCTCCAGTTCTTGGTTTGGTAACAATCAGAAACAAAAATAAGCCCAAGCAGGTTGAAGGTAACAGATCAAATACAACACCCGAGAAGGTTCCCCTGAGTTTACTTCATCTAATTTTTTGTTTTGGTTTTTGCCTAAGCAAAACTTATAATGTACAACAAATGGCAAAGGGAAACCTGGAGTTTGAGTTTCTTCAAGATGGATCAGGGGTGCATTGGGCTGCAGGGCAGTTTTAGTAATGGTGGTTGTGGAAGGAGATATCCCCTGCAAACAATCCTCAAGGCTGACTTATCCAGGACAACTGTCCAGCCTGAGGCCTGGTCACCTTGCCCCATCTGACCAGCCACCCAAAACTGAACAAAGTCCCAAGGAAAGAACTTCTGTATTTATACTACTTACTGGCTCACTATTTCTTTTTGAAACTAAGATTAGCAAGTGACCTTCGGGTAATAGTATTTTTTCATAAAATTTACCTCTCTGGACTCATGACTCAGTTTTGACCTCCTTTTTTTTTTTTTTTTTTTTGCCAATCCCAGCATTTTAAGATGCTTTGTAGTGGGATGGTTTTTGAATAGCTAAACCTCCATATTGTAAACAACAACAAAAAAAAAGTCACAATTGTTTGCTCTGATTTTTGCCCAAATTTTTACCTGTGTTTACTCCTTCAATTATGTGCCTTTCCTTATAAGCTCAGAAGGTGATCTTTCACCCAGTCTTCTCCAGTGGTTACTCCAGCATCCCTGTGCCAGCATCTCCCCTTCCTTTTCATTTGCTTCGACAGCTTTCCCCCCTCAACTTGTGCCAGTTTTCTCCTTGGAACTTCAGGTCTGGATTTCTCATCACAGTATATAAGGAACAACTGGATCTCATTCCCAGACACACAGCACTTCCACACTACATTTTACCTGCTGCAGAAAAGCTGGCAAGGACAATTCAACAACTATCTGCATTTCTTTTTGGCCTATATATGGATCAAACATTAATGCCCTTATAAAATCTGCATTCTACTTACAAAAATCAATGGAGACTCAGGATGCTCTTACTTTGTAGATAGATGTTTGAGGTTCTGAGAAAAAGATTTTTTCCCCTCATTTTCAGTTTATAAATAAATGATTTGGTCTCACATTTGGATGAACTTATCAGAGGCCCCTTTGTCAAATAAGTAGGAAGATGTTGTTCCTATAATAATGAATTGTGAAGGTTTTGATTTCAAAGTCCCTCCCATAAGAAACAGATACTCTCCAAGGAAAACTGGGCTCCTGGTAGTGGTGGAATTGTTCATTTTATTCAGCTCTAGTTTTTTTTTCTGCTTCCAGAGGCAGGGCCAGGAATAACATTGTACGTTTCAAGGAAGTAGATTTTTTATAATAAGAGGAGCAAAATATTTCAAATCAGTCCAACCACAGGGTAAGCTCCCTGGGGAAGCTCTGAGCCCACCACCCCTCACAGGACCAGATAGGAGGCACTTGTGGGGAGGCTCATTAAGTCCATACAGGTGACAAGGAAGAAAATGAACTTTCATCACCAGAAAGACAGGGCTTGTTTCCATCTTCATTACAATGTATCAGTGAAACTTAAGAGGAAACCAACTTAAGCTTACCACCCAACAAAGGCAGGCACACCCTCCAAAAATCATTTCAAATCAGTCCCCAAAGAAAATCCACATGTTCAGATTTGGGGGACACAGCAGAGAGTCTGCTGCCTCAGTCAGGTGTGCCCTGGGAGGCTCCTGAAGTCTGAGAGGCTGAGCTGGGCACGATGTAATAGCTGCTTTCAGAACCATCCAACTGGAGTCCCTTTTGTCTGTGCACCTTCTAAGAACCCACATGCTTCCTGAGGAGCCCCTGGCTTTGCCTGCACACTCCCCACGTGAAAGAGCGACAACGAAGGAGAAGCAATTCCCCGAGTGGGAGGTCACTGCCTCTCCTTCCTCACATCCTTGTCTCAGCTAAAACCCCCATCTTTCAGATCTCGGATCCTGTCGCCACCTCCTCCAGCCAGCCTACCCTGGCCCCAAACCCAGGCAGGAGTCCCCCCTCTGCTCGCTGCTCTCTGCCCACAATTGTACTGAAGCAGCAGTGGCAAGTCGGAGAGGGCAATGGCACCCCACACCAGCACTCTTGCCTGGAAAGTCCCATGGACGGAGGAGCCTGGTAGGCTGCAGTCCATGGGGTGGCGAAGAGTCGGACATGACTGAGCGACTTCACTTTCACTTTCATGCACTGGAGAAGGCAATGGCAACCCACTCCAGTGTTCTTGCCTGGAGAATCCCAGGGACGGGGGAGCTTGGTGGGCTGCCATCTATGGGGTCACACAGAGTCAGACACGACTGAAGCGACTTAGCAGCAGCAGCAGCAGCAGTGGCAAGACCAGCTGGCTTCTGGGATTCTGGCCTTCTATGTGCTACTGAAGAACAGGGTTGCCGGAACTTTCCAGAATTCAATCTAAATTCATATTTATTTATACCTTGATGTGTACTTGCATAAAATAGAGACATACTGTCTTTACGTCTCACGTTGAACAAAACTGCAGCTGTTGAGAAAGTGCGCTGATTGCCTCCCTTCTTGGTTTCGAACCCTTCCCACAATATCTCCCTTTCATTCCCTTCTTTTTAATGTTTTCATGTCTCCTCAAAGCAATTTGGGATTCTAATCTACTTCAATAGGCTAGAGAATCATCTAGAATGAGGGTGGGGTAGGACACCTTTAAGCAAACAGGAGGAGGGTGTTGTGAGGGGATCAGGAGAGAGGATGTGGGGTGTGTGGGGTAGAGAAGTGGTGGAAGGCGGGGAGAGAAAGGGGAGTGAAGAGGGGAAGTTCCCAGACCCAGTTCCCAGGCTTCACCTGGAGCCAGACATCGCTCTTCTCCCAGAGAGGGGTTGCTCCCCTCTCTTCCCCTCTCCACTCCATCCCTGCCTGTTTTCCTTCTGAACTGAAGTCAGTCCCGGGAGAGCCTGATTGCTCCTGCCCCGGACAATTTACTTTACCCTGGACCGTCCTCCCTGATCATCCTACATGAAGAAAGCAGCTGAAAAGACAGAGGACCCTCAGGCTTGGCCCCACACCTCTCTTAGTGAGAAAAGAGCCCTGGGGACCAGCTTGGAAATAGTTATTTAACTGTAGGTGCAATAGTTCGGATACAGCTTATACATATCAGCACCAATCAGCACTTTCAGGATTCCTGCTACAACATAAGGAATTAGAGACCTGGATTGTCATTCCCCGCACTCCTCATAGCAGTCACGCCGGGGGCTGGAGTGGTGAGTGAGCCCCGAGTCTCCCATGGCACTGCCACCCCTGCTCCGAAGCCAGAGCCTCGCACAGACCTTGGCTATTGCAGAAAAAGTCACAATAACAGCTGCATTTGCATACATATATCCCCTCAGAAGATACTAACACAATACTGTAAAGCAATTATATTCCAATAAAAATTAAATAAACTTACAAAAAAAAAAAAAACTTGCATCCGCCTGTGCTATAAAACCATTGCTCCTTTTATTTCTGGGTGACCCACATACAGCGAGGAATTATTTTCAGAGCTAATTGTGAGGAGAGCATTGCATGTGGCCTTCGACAAGATCGCTTCCCCCTCAGGCCTCTCTGTGGACAACAGGATTGGTGATGCCGCCTGATGTGGCTGTTTTGAGGTGAGAAACTGCATTTCTGTCCCAGGACAGCGCACACAGGGCTCATAACCATCTGTAACTGGAGGTGCTCTGCTTCCCTCTTCTGTTTTTGAAACCACAGAAATCTGAAGTTCAGCTGCAGCAGCCGTGATTATCGTTTTGGTTACTATAGTTGCTTACTTCTTCAGTTCAGTTGCTCAGTCATGTCCGACTCTTTGCAACCCCATGAGTTGCAGCACGCCAGGCCTCCCTGTCCATCACCAACCAGACTCATGCCCATCGAGTCAGTGATGCCATCCAACCATCTCATCCTCTGTCATCCCCTTCTCCTCCTGCCTTCAATCTTTCCCAGCATCAGGGTCTTTTCAAATGAGTTAGTTCTTCCCATCAGGTGGCCAAAGTTTTGGAGTTTCAGCTTCAGCCTCAGTCCTTCCAATGAATATTTAGGACTGATTTCCTTTAGGATGGACTGGTTGGATCTCCTGCAGTCCAAGGGACTCTCAAGAGTCTTCTCCAACACCACAGTTCAAAAGCATCAATTATTTGGTGCTCAGCTTTCTTTATAGTCCAACTCTCACATCCATACATGACTACTGGAAAAACCATAGCTCTGACTAGACAGACTTCTTACTGTTCTCTATATTTTAAAATTTTTTATATATATATATATATATTTTTTTTTTTTTTTGGCCGCAGCACTCAGAACTTCCTGACCCGGGATCAAACCTGCGATCCCTGCACTGGAAGTGCGGGGTCTTAACCACTGGACCACCAGGGAAGTTCAACTGTTGTCTGTTTTAAAATTCCAGTGTATGGATATGCATTTTTGTGAATGTTATTATCCTCACACTCAGCCTGCCATTTCAACTATTCCATCTTCATTAGGAAGCCAAAGTTCTCCCATTTTCTCATACAGAAAAAAGACACACCAGCACAGAAACAAAACACTTTAAGACCCACGACGCCTCGGGGAGAATTAGCATGTGCTGAGCGCTCGGGGGCCTCTGGGCCATTCCCCGGCCAGGGGCACTGCTGTCCTATCTCCTTTCTTCTAGAAACAACCCTCTCCTGGCAACCCAGGCTTCTACTTTCCCCGGGCTTAGCCTCTAGCAGTGGGTCTTTTGACCAGCTCAGCAGTGCATTTACACAATGGTTTTAGTATATTTGATCCAATATCTTAGTCTTTCCATTTGGGAAGGAAGTATGGTCTACCACTTGGCCTGAAATAGAGGTGCTTTCTGCTACCTCACCAACAAATCACTCCTCTGTTTCAATAACCCAGAACTGGTTTTCTCTGCTTGTAAGAAACCTGGGTGATGGAGGGGAGGCCCCTTCTCCAATACCCTCGGGGCTCCCTCTCTTTCTGGTGACCTTGGGAAAGAAATGAGAGCAGGGTGTGCCGGTGGGGCTAGGATTTGGGACACTCGCACCCCCTCTATCTGGGCTCTGTAACCCCTCCTTCTGCCACACAGGACCAGATGGAGGAAGGTGGACAGGGGCCCTCCAGGAGCAGCAGGGGTTTCTGACAGAACCCGTGTTCTCTGTGGGTGAGGCTGAGCCAGCGGCCTCCACGGCCTCCTGTAGTACATATGTATGTTTGGATCTAGCGCTGTTTAACCACCTGGTCAGAGAGGAAGTTAGCTTGGTTTCATCCAGGGCAGAAGCTGGCACCCCTGGCTTGTGATGCCTCTTCCCAGACTTTCAGGCCTGCTCTGCTCCTGAGGAGAGGTGCCAGGCTGAACCAGAGGTGGGTTTCAGGATTTCAGGAAAGAACATTTCAAACACATTTAGGGCATTACCTTTATCTGACCAGGGCTTCCACTTCCCTCATAGCTCAGTTGGTAAAGAATCCACCTGCAATGCAGAAGACCCTGGTTTGATTCCTGAGTTGGGAAGATCCCCTGGAGAAGGGATAGGCTACCCACTCCAGTAATCTTGGGCTTCCCTTGTGGCTCTGCTGGTAAAGAATCCACGTGCAATGCAGGAGACCTGGGTTCGATTCCTGGGTTAGGAAGATATCCTGGAGAAGGGAAAAGGCTATCCACTCCAGTATCCTGGCCTGGAGAATTCCACGGACTGTATAGTCCAAGGGGTTGCAAAGAGTCAGACGCGACTGAGCAACTCTTTACTTTCACTTTATCTGACCAAGACAGACATGAAAAATGACTATCTACAATTTCCACACTTTCATTTGAAAGCAAATGTTCAGCACACATAAAAGGCATCATCTCAGAATAAGAATAGTTGAGCAAGTTTAGTTTGAGGAGAAACTCAATCTCTGGCCTTTGATTTCACTTCAGACCAAGGCTATCTTCATCCTGGGCTTTCAGATCAGGCTTGGGAAGTGCTGGCCTAATTACACAGGGGAATACGAGGGCGGTCCCCTCCTCTGCCCCATGGTGGGAACAGAACGGACTGCAGCTGTTGGCACTGGCAGTGGGTGCTCAGGGCCTCCCTCCCTCATCCCACACTCTGCATCCCTGGGTGCTGGATGGAGGGTGGGGGAGGATGACCAGGCGGTTAAACAGCACTAGATCCATTAGAGGCGGCGGAAACCACTGGCTCAGCCTCACCCACAGAGAACACGGGTTCCATCAGAAACCCCCTGCTGCTCCTGGAGGGCCCCCTGTTCACCTTTCCCCATCTGGTCCTGAGAGGCAGGGGAAGGGCTTGCAGAGCCCAAGTAGAGGAGGTACAAGTGTCTCAAATCCTGGCCCCATGGGCAAGTCCTGCCCTCACTTCCTGACTTACTGCCTGTGTGGCTGGTGGAGGCAGAGGTCCTGACCTCTGGCCATCAGCAGCCTAGTAGGACAAAACAGATGAGTGGGTTGGATGACCTCTGAAGTCCCTCAACAGCACACCTAAGGGATGCTCCCCTGGGGTACCCCCAGCCCCACTCCACCCCCGTCGCAGGCATAGCCTAGGGCTCTTCTGCTTTCAGAATAATCTCCGTGGGAACCTCTTGCCATCAGAGGGGAGGGAAGTCTGTACAGAGGCATCTGAGTTTCTAACCATAGCTGTCTCTACCAGGGTTTTGGCTCTAACCACCAACAGGGAAAACAGTTTACCATCCAAAAGAATGATCACTCAGGGAAGAATAAGAATAAGAAGCTGGCTCTCCCAGCAGCGTTGAGTGACCTCCTGTTCTGTTTCTGTGTGATCAGGAAGGGGCATCGCAGAACAGAACTCAATCAAAGGGCATCCTTCCTTTCCTACTAGGTGCTAAACAGACCTGAGTCCAGATTTACGACTGCAGGTGGTGGCGGGAAGCTGCCGGCTCAGCCTCTCCCAGAGAGAGCAGAGATTCCATCCAAGAACACACGCAACGCAACCCCTCCTATGAGTTTTGGCCACGTCATAAACACCCTCCACCTGGTGCCTGAGGGCTTCGTTGTTCAGGGGACTACTTCACGGAGAGGCAGCCCATTATGATTTGGGAAGAACGGCACACCTGAAGAGCCGAGCCTCTGAGAGTCTCCATTACCTGCCCAAGGTCAGAGAGCAGGAGAGTTAGGGCTCAGACCCAAGTCTTCAGTTTTTTTTTTTTTTTTTTTGCCTCCACATGACCCATGCATTTACTTATTCATTGGTTTATTCATTCATTCAATCGACATTTTCAAGGGCTTAGTTGGTTCACAGTCCAGTGGGGAAGACAGACACATAAATGACAGTGACAATGTGGCTGTGTGCTGAATGCCTGCCACACCAAAAGGAAAAATCTTGGCAGTTGAGTTGTCATGTAGTGGAAGGGAGATGTGTGTCAGTGAGAATACAGGGAGATGGTGCAAAAGGAGAGGCGTGTGCAAACAACCCTGTGAACAGAGAGATGGGTACCAGCTACATGGGGATGGGGGCTTCCTGGAAGAGGTGGCATGGTGCCAAGGCCACTGTAAGAAGGAAAAAAGTGCTCATCAAGATGGGACAGTCAAGACAGCGGACCTAAAAATCACAGGAGAAAGGGGCAGGTGAAGATCGTGGGCGCTGGCTAAGGACAGGACTGGCTCCGGGCTGACAAATTCAAAGCAGGCACAGGAGCCAGTGTGAGGCAGGATACATTTTTAACTTTTATTTATTTTTTAAAGATTTTTTTTTCTTGATGTGGACCATTTTTAAAGTCTTTATTGAATTTTTTTTTTTTTTTTTACAATATTGCTTCTGTTTTATGTGTTGCCTTTTTGGCAGCCAGGCATGGGGGAATCTTAGATCCCCAGCCAGGGACTGAACCTGTACCCCCTGCATTGGAAGGCAAAATCTTAACCACTGGACCACCAGGAAAAGTCTCCATTTTTAAAAGTATACTTTTTTTTTTTTTTTTTCCGCCAGAAAAGGAAACAAACTTTAACTGGACCATTCAGTGAATGCTTACAAAGTGAATGAGCTGCAGGAAACACATGGCTGAGGAGTCCAGCACTCTACCACACACCCCCAGTGCCCAGAAACCCCCGTATGGCCCTTAATTAGTCACGACCTCCCATCCATAATCACAGTGCTCATTTCTGAAAGCACGTATCAGTTTCACCAGTCTTTGTACTTCATATAACATGGAGTCTGCACTCTCTTGTGATGGGATTTTTAAGTCAACATCTATGTTTGATTACCAGGAACAAAGCTGCCAAGAGCATTCTTTTCCATGTCTTGTTGATGGATGGAAGTAGGGGTTTCTTTTGGATCTTTACCTAAACATGAGATCGTGGGGTCATACATAGGCTAGGAATAGATGCAGCTTTACCACCAAATTTGGATTTGTCACGTTTTTCTAAGCAGAGCCAGGGGCAGGGAATTGTATTAATTAAGGACGCTTTGATTTGTTCTCAAGCATCAAAAAATACAGCTTTGATCAACTTGGTGGGGTGGGGTGGGGGGAGTATTCATTGGCTATTGACTAAAGCAGGGGTCCAGAATTAGGACGCCTCTAAGAATGAGGGCAATTTGGGTGCCCAGGGACTCGTGGCTGGCAGACAAGTGTTCCCGCTCTGGCATCCTTTCACAGCTTTATTCTCTATTGCACATAGGCTTTCTCTACACAGTGGAGAACTGGTTGCTGGCAGGCCCTGGTTTCTCAGTGACAGGTTAGTAGGTGACAGTCCAGTGACACTGTAAGAAAGGGAAGACATCTCTCTCCCTAGCTTCAAAATACCAAAAAAAAAAAAAAAAAAATTGGTTAGGGGCTTCCCTGGTGACTCAGTGGTAAAGATCCCGCCTGCCAACGGCAGGAGACACAGGTTCCATCCCTGAGCCGGGAAGAATCCCACATCCCTTGCACCACAGCTATTGAGCCTGCACTCTGGAGCTCAGGAGCCGCAATTTCTAAACCCACCTGCCGCGGCTCCGGAGGCCCGCGGGCCCTCGAGGCCCTGCTAGGCAACCAGAGAAGCACCAGCATGAGAAGCCCCAGCACTGCAACTAGGGAGGAGCCTCCTGCTCCCCGGCGACTAGAGACAAGCCCACACAGCAACCAAGACCCAGCACAGGCAAAACCAAACAAATAAAATTATTTAAAAAAAACACATTTTGGGAAAGGTCACTGGTAAACCTACCCCTGACTAAGCACCGGGGTCAACAGAAAAGGGGTGACGTGGTGGGACCAGGATGGAACCATGAGGTCCCAGGGGTTGAGTGCCAGTTTTAAAAAAAAGTCACATGATAAGTAGGGGAGGAGGAGGTACCCCCAGAAAACCCACAGCAGATAAACAGGGAAAGCGACGCCAAACAGGTGAAAATGAAAGGCGCCCCCTAGACTGTGGAAGGCGACAGCCACCTCGCCAAAGCTCAACTTAGGCTTTAAAACACCCCAACGTAGAGACGATTAGCCCCATTTTAACTGACGAGAGAACTAAAAACTTACTTCCAGAGTGAGGAGTCGAATGACGCGACCCAGCCCTTCTTTGGTTGAAAATGCCCAGAATATGAGAAGCTCTTAAAACTCTGTTGGCGTCGCTTCTTCCGAAGGGATGAAAGTGGGCAGAGAGTAGGAGTTTAAGGCTTTGAATAGTCCTTCTTTTACAGCCTTGGGCACCGCTGGCATTTGGAAATTCCCGGTACCTTCACGGGAAAGGCCCCCGGCTGTGGACGCCTCCCGCGTTTTTGGCAGTCAACGTCTTTGCAGCAAATAATTATGCTGCATAATTAACTGGCGTAAGGCGATTTTGTCGTAAAAGATGACCTAGCTGACCGTCTGATACACAGAAAAGGAATCACGACAGTCGATGATGATTTGCCCCAAGTGTTACATTTCTTCTTTTCAAGCACATTATGTTGGAGGAGAAAGAGGCCGAGGGTCTGGAAGGAAGGTGCAGACTGGGACTCACATCTCCCACAAAACTCTGGAACTTCTATCAGCGGAGCTGTGGCAACACACCAGTGGAGCACACAGCAGTGTAGAGGCCTTTCACTACCCAGCACAGAGCTCAGTGACAAATATGCATCCTAGAATTTGAAAAGTGATCGTCAGTACCTCTTTTAATGAAGCAAGAGACTTTATGGAAAAAGCGCAGTGCTGAATGAGGAAATAAATCAACAAGCAAAAAAAAAAAAAAAAACTACAAAATACTATGAACATAAGACTTAGGAGACAAGTGTTTAGGTACAGCCTCCAAAGTAAAATCAGTTATTTGAGCAGTATTACCATGAATCTACACACATTTTAAATGTATTAAAGTGTTTGTATTTTGCCATTATTTAAAAAAATTTTTTTAATTAAAAAAAAAAAAGATCTGGTTCCTTGGGGTTGCTGGTGCCCCAAACCCCTGCCAGATGGTCAAGCCAAGCAGCTCAAGTTTCAGCAAATTATGGACCATCATTAGGACTCTAGTTCATGTTCATAGATGCTCTAGGCCTTTACATGAGGTGACACTGATTTCTTAAACTTGTAGGACAACATAATGAATGCATGTAAGTGAAGTGTCCAATGAAATGTGGAACAATCAGTGAATTCTTTGCATATTTTATTTTTCTTTTTTTGATTTCCAACTCACACACATCTGGCATATTTTACATCTTTGCAATAAAACATGGTTACAATAGCTTAAGGAATTTATATATCCAAAATATTTCACCATGATCTCAAGATGAAATGAACTTGTCTTCCAGATGTTCATTATCCTCCCAATTCTAAGCTACAAACTCAAGATATTGCTTACAGCCTGGTGATGAATAACTTAATCATTACGCCGATTCCCCAGAATTTCAGAATCTCATAAATACAAACAACAATGAAGAAGGAATTCAGTGCTAAAACTTACTAGTACAAGGTGGATAACAAATAAGTAATCACATCAATAAATAATGATATGTTTCTGGTGCAAAGTGCCAATACAAAGAACCCATTATCTTGTTTTATCTTTTTAAATAAACGACTGCAAGTGAGTGTAAGTTCTGAGAAAATTACATTCCTGTAACATGCCTCATAGCCCTACCGACACAATATGTACATCTATGACGATACGGTCACCAAATATACAAAGAAGAAACATGAATAAAGTGTATATACCCCTGGGTGTATAACTTGATCAGTACAATGTATGGAAAATCATTTGATAGCGTCATTTTATATCATAAAAGATGAATTGCCTTAGGCTAAGAATGTGGCTTTAGGTGAGAATTTCACAAGAACCTAAAAGAATAACTTCAGTTATTGTTATAATAAAGTCTGACTTATTTATTAAAGAAACTAAGCTATTCAAGAACCAAAGAGAGAGAAAAATTAAAAAACAGCAAAAAAAAAAAAAAAAGTTAGCATCAGATCTCCTCCCCTAATGTACACACGCTAAGCCAGCAGGATGAGTCTGGAAGAGTTGTCCAGGAGTTGGGAAGTCATCACTAAGGAACTAACAATCGGGATTCCTATTTATACAATAAAACCAGGACCTCATCCCTAAGCCCCCTTTCTGCTGTGTCTTCAAATTATGAAGGGTAGGGCTGAATTTTCTTTGTATAAAGTACCAAAAAATGGCAAATAATGGCTTAGTATCCAAATGCTTTATGAGCAAATTTCACGTAGAGGGATGGAATTCAGATTAAAAAGTGCAAACTATATTTTGGTGAAAATGTGAAAAATTATCGATTGAGCCCAAATTCAATCCTTTCATACAAACGGTGTCCTTGGACAGATCTTACTATTCCCTACTGTCAGTGCGCCTGTTCCATCAAGACATAGGGATTAAAGAACATGCAAGTTGTAACTCCACAATAAAATTAAGAAACGTTTTGTTCTTTATACAAGGTTTTACTTTTACAAAAGTATCCCTTTAAATAAGATGCATCTGATGTACAAAGTATCAAACGTGGTTTTTTTTTTTTTCTTCTCAGCTTGAAAAGAGGCTGGAAATGGGATGCAGGTTAGGTTCAAAGCTTAAACTTTATAACAACTGGACACAAGGTTCCTCAGAATTGTCAAAAGTCTCTTGTGACACGTCCTACCACCTTTTCTCAATAAACAACAATATATGAAATAATTACCAAAACATCTCCTAATTCATATAATTTACATGATATAAGCTTGCCTGGTAGCAGCTGGTGTTCAGTCGTGAAAAAACACACAAAGTAAAATGGCTGCTGACTACAATGTACAGCTATTGCTGGGTGTGATGGAATGTACAAACGGAGGTCGATGTAGACGAGTTTTTCTTCCACCAGAGATATTGCCTTTCCATGCAGCACTTGTGCTCTCAGCTTTAACTTGGCTTTTGGTTCTTCATTTGTCTTCAGTATCTGTTCTGATGCTCATAATGCCACCGATTAAAATCTATATTAAAAGCTACAATGCTACCAGAAGCCATGCCAGTGATCAGAGTCCTGGAAAAGCAGAGACAATAGTTAAGAAAGACACAAAATCACTGACATGGTTCTACTTTACACTAAACAATAGCATGATCTCAAAGTTCACCAAGTTTTTGTTTTGTGTGCCCTGAGACAGGATTAAAATTTATTCTTGGTTCTCCTGAGAGACGCTGCCTCAATCCAACACCTGGACCGCTGGACCAAGTGTTATCAACTTGACCCCACAGCTCATCAGATGAACACCTTTCTGAGGACAGCATCTTCACTGTATGTTTATCTGTCAGTTTGTAACTCATGTGCACGTACTTCTGTTTGAACATATCAGGGGCATTATAAAACACCAAGAACAACTGAAATTAGGGATGAGCTTGAAAAAGGAATAGAAACTTGACTAGTATCTTTCCTCACTCCTCCCGGGAGATGCTAACACGAATGCAGCTTTGTCTGTGCGCTCATCTACTAGAGAGTATATGAGAGGATGAGTATCTCACAAAGCCCTTCCTGCCCTCCGCACCCCTCGAGAGGAGCTAATCACTTCCTTTAACTGTTCCCATGCTCCTGCCTCCCTCATATGTATTTATTATGATTATTGGAGCTCCTTGGGATTAGTGGTCTTGTTTTATATCCTCCAGACTGTGCACAGTCCTTAATATATGATGGTGGCAGCAAATGTTTGCAACATGAATACATGAAAGGGATAAGAATGCCAGGGTAATCTTGAAATACTTAAGAACACAAATTATTTCAAATACTTTAGAAACATGAATCTATATACAAATAATTACACAGTAAGCCACTTCCATTTTTCATGAATATGGACTCTGCTTAAATTTTCTTAAAAAAAAGGTTGAGCTGCAGATCAAATATCTCTTTCCCAAACTAACTTAAATTTTATTGCTTTTCTTGATGACTTCAGGATCATTTTACTATAGTGTGAAGATACTTTATCATGTAAATCTTAATATTCATACTATTTTAAAACCAATACTTATAAAGAATACATATACACATAGTTGAAATGAGTTGCTTAATAAACTTTTCTTATTTCTGTTATATAGCAAAAATGAGAAATTATTTACCATATTAAGATCATATAGTTTTAATTTGTTTTTTAAATTTAGAAAATTTAGGCTTTGCATTCCAAATATTCATTTCACCTTATAATAAATGCAAAGACAAATTTTAAATAAAAAAATCCTGTTGCAAACTGAGGAATAACAGAAAACTATATTACTTTGTTAACATTCTTATTGATTCCTTCCAAGTAAAGATTACAGTATCTTAGGGCAATACATAAAATACCACAAAATAACATAAATGAGAGATGTGTGAATAAGCAAATGGGAGGTGAGACTGTTTCAAGTAACCAGTGCCCTGTATTTGTAAAACAGAGGCCAGCTGTAGTCTGCACTTTGCATTTGGCTGCATTTAGCTAGACCTATGCCTCAAGCCAAGACTCTGCTAAAAAAATGTGTGTCTTTCACATTATGGAAGCCAGGCAGGCCTGTCTGAGACCAGGTAAAGATCTGAGAACAGAGAAGTTGGTGGGGATAACTCTATGTCTTGGAAAGTAGATGAGTCTGTTTTTCTCCAGACTCATTTCTTTATTTTTTCCCCTTATTCTCTTCCTGTTTCCTTCTTACCAGTATCCTTTCCTAAAGTACTTACTCCTCTCCTCAATCTGCCCTTTTCAACAATAGTCCTTCTTCCATCTGGATGCGGGAGTATTTTTCATCGCACATTTCACCCTTGGTAAAATCTAAAGAACTTTCAATGACAACTCTTGACTGATCACATTTCTCCCCGACATGGCTCACCTCTGGTCATGGGATAAATCCATTGCTCTAATGCCAGCATCACAGCCAGGGTAAATGTACAGCTGCTTGAAGTCACAGGCCTGCCAGACCTCCACCACACCATTGTCCCCTCCGGTCACCAGGTTCTGCCCATCACTACTCAGGAGAATGGCCTTCAGACAAGGTAGAAAAGCAACCATTTCTTTCAGTGTTTCCCAAATGACCAGTGGTCACTACTGAAAGGCACTTGCCACAGGTCCCTTGTCATCATCATCTACTTTTAGCCATTTGTCCAAGTTTTCCAAAGTCTAACCCATAGACTTCCCAATGTAGAATTTATCAAAGTAAGTCTTACACAAAGGATCCTTTAAAACCAATTTAGGTTACAAAGTAACAGAAGTTCCAATAAGAATATTACCAATCTAGTCCAGAAAGAACTTGAGAATTAAGTAACATGATGTTTGTTAAGTTCTGAATACTAACAATGTCAAGACTTTTTAGAACAAATTGCAGAACACATTTCAAAACTGTTTTTTATAATGATAAACCAGAAATTCTAATTCATTTCTGAGTGATGGGCAATTCAGTATGTAATTTTGGTACAGGGTTTGAAAGATAAGTTTCTATGACAATAAACTCACTTTTAAGGTCAGGAGAGTGCAGTGTAGGAATAGCTTTTTGTCAGGGGAGTTTAAGAAAAATCTCCTTAAGGGTCTAGTGAGGGAGTGAGTGAAAGTTTCTCAGTCCTGTCAACTCTTTGCAATCCCATGGACTATACTGTCCCTGAAATTCTTCAGGCCAGAATACTGGAGTGGGTAGCCTTTCCCTTCTCCAGGGGATCTTCCCAACCCAGGGATCAAACCCAGGTCTCCCTCATTGCAGGTGGATTCTTTCCCAGCTGACCCACAAGGGAAGCCCAAGAATATTTGAGTGGGTAGTCTACCCTTTCTCCAGGGGATCTTCCCGACCTAGGAATTGAACTGGGGTCTCCTGCATTGCAGGTGGATTCTTTACCAACTGAGCTATCAGGGAAGCCCCCCTTAAGGGTCTAACCTCTAATCAAACAACAGCTGTCACCTTCAAAGTCTAATTCACTGAGTTAACTACTTGAGATTAAATGAACCCTGGCTTTATTCAAAGCATCGTCAATATGAATTTATATGTTTTTATAAACCAGTACACATTTACCTGAATACCCGAGAATTTCTAGTACGAGTCACTGAATGCAAAATAGTCAATCTTTAACCTCTTGGCTCAGTCCCTAGTTAGACTCAACATGCAGATTTACCCGTGTTGAATCGTTGATCTCCATTTGAGCCAAAAGTTTTCCGTTGATGCTGAAATTGCTGAATCGCCCTCGTTCATAGTAGATGATACAGTGGCCTTCACTGGAAACAGAAATCAGGCGTGGAAACAAGCAGTTTTCTGGTCCTTCGAGGGCTCTGAGCAAATCTCCAGTGATTGTGTGGACGAGGCAAGGGCCCTCTGCAGAGTAGGGAACAGCAATGGCCACTCATGTTACTCTCACAAACCCGCAATTGGCACCTGAATATACACTCAGGTTTGTAGGAAGAGGCAGAAAAGAAAACTATGCTGGCAAGAGCCAAGCACTGATGTTAGATAGCAACAGAAAACTGTTATGTGACACACACATGTGTCTTCCAAACTTTTCATTTGGTAAATACTTGCTCTTTTCCTTCATAGGATAATATTCATTAAAACAGGATACAGTCCATACATTACATGAGAATAAAAGAGACTGTATGTCCCGCAAGTGTTCTCATGTGTTTAGAAAATTTTTCTTTACAAAATTTGGGAGAATTATCAAAACAGTTGCTAAATTTCTTTAGTATCATCAAAATTTTAACATTGTGCCACATAAAGATACATTACTGTCAATGTACCTTTTCTATGGTCTATATATAAAATGTAAAAGGCAAAATTGAGAAAATTAATCAAGTAATTCAGACTGTAGGAACATTGTTTCAAATAAATGAAGAATGAGGCAAGAATGTAAAAGTAGTATGGGGAATGATTTATTTTGCTTCAACTGTTTCTCTTCCCTGCCTCAGGCAGAAACAGCGTTGAGATAAAATATCACTGCTGCTGCTGCTAAGTTGCTTCAGTTGTGTCCAACTCTGTGCGACCCCACAGACAGCAGCCCACCAGGCTCCTCTGTCCCTGGGATTCGCCAGGCAAGAATACTGGAGTGGGTTGCCATTTCCTTCTCCAATGCATGAAAGTGAAAAGTGAAAGTGAAGTCGCTCAGTCGTGTCCAACTTAGCAACCCCATGGACTGCAGCCCACCAGGCTCCTCCGTCCATGGGATTCTCCAGGCAAGAGTGCTGGAGTGGGGTGCCATTGCCTTCTCCAACTATTCACTAGCCAAGTTCATAAAAATAATTGGTTAATATAGTTTGGTATTACCTATCCAAGGCAATGGCACCCCACTCCAGTACTCTTGCCTGGAAAATCTCATGGATGGAGGAGCCTGGTAGGCTGCAGTCCATGGGGTCACTAGGAGTCGGACACGACTGAGCGACTTCACTTTCGCTTTCCACTTTCATGCATTGGAGAAGGAAATGGCAACCCACTCCAGTGTTCTTGCCTGGAGAATCCCAGGGACAGGGGAGCCTGGTGAGCTGCCGTCTATGGGGTCGCACAGAGTCGGACACGACTGAAGCGACTTAGCAGCATATACTTTAGAAATACTCCATAAAACTTTATATGAATTTTATTCCTATTTTTCAATCAATTGATTTCAGCAGATATATATTTTTCAAAACAAGTGATATTATGAGGCTATACCCAAATTTTTTCCTGATTACTAAAGTAATAGACGTGCATTCCAGAAAATATGAAGAGTTAAAGAGAAAAATAGCAATCACTTGTAATATCAACCATCATCTATAGAAAGTTACTGTTTTTTCCCTATGCGTATTATGTGGCTTGTGTTTTCCTTTTCTTTTTTTTGCTTTATAGAACAGAATGACGTTATACATATTATTACTAAAACAGACATTAAAAGACACTTATTGAAAATACCTTTTGTATTCCTCCCTGGGTTATTTACTCTTAAATACAAAAGCAAAGTGTCCCTGTGTGTTCAGACATCACATCTTCTATGTATAATAGCAGTCAGAATAAGGCCCTAGAAACAAAATCTGATCATCTCATCATCTTGCTAAAAACCTTCGATGGTTTTCTACTATGTTCAAAACAAACGCAAATTGCAAATCCTTATGCCTCGGGTCTCCCGCCTCTTCACCCTTCTGTCTCCTCACCTCCGTGGTGCCCTCAGCACACTCAGCCCCTCTGGTTTTCTTTCAGTTTCTCTTAAGCATTAGGCTCCTTCCTGCCCCAGAACCTTCCATGGAGAATTGGTATCTGAGCCAGAATTAGAATCGAAGTTTCCTGACTTCTCCCGAAGCAGTACTTCTTCCATAAAAAGCCAAAAGAACTAAGCCATCAAATTTCCTCTCCCACCTACCCAACCTTGAGAAGAAAGGACTAGTGGAGGGGGTGGACCCAGGGCTATGTCTGGTGAACCGCCTGAGCCCCCGTGATCCCCTTGATCACGGCTCTCTCCCCCTTGGCTTCTGAACGTGATTTGTAATGACTGCATCAGATGCGTGTGCTACAGTTTGATTTACCAGTGTTCTGGCTAGAATGCCGGTGACCACAAAGTACTTCATAAAAATTTACATCTATCTTATATTAGTACTAGCAAATATTAATAAAACTAAACAGCTGCAAAGAACCTAGGGATTGCATTTGTCTACGGAAAGACTCCTCAAGGAAACAAATCACAAATCATGGTTAACTTGTGAAAACAGTACAGTTTTTAAAGACCTAAAATGAAAGAAATGTCTCCTGACCTTTAGCACCACTGATAACAAGTCCAAGTTCTGCACAGACAGAAACGCAGACTACTTCATGGTCATGGCCCGTGAGGACAGCTCTTGGAGCAGGATAGTCACCTGGAAGGGAACAACAGCAGTGAGTGTCCACAGACCAACAGCAGGAATGAAGGGTTCTACCATTAAATCGAACACTTAAAAATAACAATCATTAATGTTTAGTAAGGGCATTTACTATTAATAGCTGTGTGACCATGAGGCAGTTATTTAATCTCTCTGCTTTTTCCTCATCTGCAAAATGAGGAAACCTACTGTGCCTACCACACAGGAAGCTTTTGCTGTTGTTCAGTCACTCAGTCGTGTCCAACTCTTTGTGACCCCATGGACTACAGCATGCCAGGCTTCCCTGTCCTTCACTGTCTCCCAGAGCTTGCTCAAACTCATGTCCATTGAGTCGGTGATGCCATCCAACCATCTCATCCTCTGTTGCCCCCTTCTCCTGCCTTCAATCTTTCCCAGCATCAGGGTCTTTTCCAATGAGTTGGCTCTATGCATTGTGGCCAAAGTATTGGAGCTTCAGCTTCATCATCAGTCCTTCCAATGAATATTCAGGGCTGATGTCCTTTAGGATTGACTGGTTGGATCTCCTTGCAAGTCCAAGGGACTCTCAATAGTCTTCTCCAGCACCAGAGTTTGAAAGCATTAATTCTTCTTTATGGCTCAGCTCTCACATCCATACACAACTACTGGAAAAACCATAGCTTTGACTCAGGATGCTTAGATGACGGCTAAGTCAACAAATGTGACCTACTTATAACATCATGATAGTGGTGAGAAATACTTTTTTTCTTCTGATTACTGTGAAGAAATAGAAATCAAGCTTGCCAAAACATAGGAGGTAGGTACAATTATTTTTTCTATTTTATAGAACTCCAAAGCTTTGAAAGGTTGTTCAACTTACACAAGTTCATATAGGAGCAAGTGTTGGAACTGAACCCAGAGCTAGGTAATTTTGCAACACTTGCTCTTACCCCTTTAAAAATGTTCCTTAAGATCTTCAACAAAACAGGCTATGGTGCTTTGATTTTTTTGGAGATGGGAATGGAAAGTAGTAGAGCAAAGAAGAGACAATCAGATGATCATCTTAATTCTCCATCTGACTTTGGTGCGATCCTAGCCAAGAAAGAGCAGCTGAATATTCTGCATCAGCATTCTGACTGCCAAGTGCTTTGCCCTCTGTACTGAGTGCATGCCTTCTAAGTGACAGGTCTTCTCAGCGGGTTAGGAGTTGGGAGTATAAAGAAGACGTACGTTGTAACCTGGAATTGCTTAGAACACATCCAACCACCATGGCACATCTTCCACAGGTTGACCACTGGAGGCACTCAACAATGACAAGTGTGAAGAACAAACGTGGGTGCACAGAGCGAAATGGGATTAAACAAAAAAGAAAAAAGAAAGAAAAAAAATCCACAAATGAATGGAGAGAAAAGCAGAATATTGGTGAATAAACTGCATGCCTGTAAGACTGTGAGAAGGACCAGCAAATTGAGAGGGCTTCTTGCCCAGCGACGTCTTGCTGGGAAAGTCATTCGGAGAAGCCACTTTCGAGATGGAAATGAGGGATTGCTACAGTCTCGGTACAAAAGTGTGGAGGAAAAGGAAACAACAGAAATGCAGACAGGAATTTTGGAAGGTGCATTGGGTATGCTGCCATCCTGGGTACAGTCTGGAGTGGCTGCTTTGGTACAAGGGAAAAGAGAGCCAGTGTCAGCTGTACAGGATAGGATATGAGGACCCAACAGACTCTGAAGTGAAACTCTGTTGAAGGCAGGGTGCTCAGAAGAGGGACATGAAATGCTTATTAACAATTAACATCTGCCTATTCATGTCAGATCCAACAAATATTTATCAATGCCTTGTAATATCCAAACTATTTCCACTTTTCATTAACAACGTCACACTTATTAATGCCTTATATTGCCTCTTTAATTATTAAATAGTTCCAGCAAACTTGTATGATTTTGTTATTCATCTTGGATGTATTGTTCAGTTGATGCTACAATATAATTTCAGCACAGAGCAAGTATTATACATAAATAAGCCTTTGTGCATATATAAAAATATCATTATTTCATGTTGTCAGTATCATTTGACCATTACTTTTTCCTGCTTGAGAAGTCATGTTGTAACTTGGCCTTGTGACTGCAACTCTTCCAGAATTCTTGGTATTTATCAAATTATGGTCTGTGTATCCTGGGATCTGTGGCTATTTTATTGAGACTGAAAAGTTCTATGAAAAATTTTAAATTTCAGATTTACATTTTGATGATACTCTATATTTTTAACCAGTTGTAAAGATGAAATCTTTCTCCACCATCAAAAATCTATGCTGTGGCAATTAATAGTTGAAATGCACTTAAAGATTACGATGAGCTAATTAAGTCAATGTTTCTCAAACTAGATTCAAGGAGTCCAAGAACACATTCCTTAGAGTCAGAGATTTTTGGGGGGTTAGTAATAATTTTGTACTTTTTAAAAGGGGTCAGTGTATTAGAAAGTTTGAGGAATATTATTGTAGACTATTTTTATTGATAATTAAAAAATTCAAGTTGGTAGCTTCCACACAACTATGTGTATTTTCATTTGCTTTTAGATTAAAAACATTAATTATTTATTAAATATTTATAGCATATATAAGGTTAAGAAAATAAAATGAATTACCTTGTACTCACCCCCAGCTTAAAAATATAGACTATTACCAATGGCTTTAATGTCCCCTTTCTCATACCTTAGAAAATATTAAGACTTTTGAGAAAGTTCTGTATTTCTCTCCTGTTCACTCTGCTTCACCTGGTTGTTGGGTCTGTGATCTTTCCTTTAGGATGCCTGAGATCCTGCATGCTAGCCTGCTTTTCTCTGTGAACTCATACTTTTTTCTGGATCAGGCTGAACCCCCTCCTCCATCTCATCTCTCAGAGAGACGTCCTACACTTCCTGGGCTGCGATTCCCTCACTGTGAAGGAGGCGGTGGAGGAAGTGAATGTCCAAGGGCTGGAGCTTGTGCCCCGCTCCTGGGTCAGCCACTCCCCTGGCAATGATCCAGCCCTGGGCAGTGCTCTGATTCCTGCCCCATGTGGCAGGAGGGAAGGCTTCAATAGGTCATGCATGGAAAATTCTGTGAAGAAAGTACATAATGAAAGCGTTCTACCCAGCAAGGTACTCAATACTCTTTCCATCTGCCAATATCTCTTCCTTCAGACCCACTGGTGTTCTGTCTCCCCAAGAACTGCTCACTGTTTTCTGTGAGTTTCCTCACATCCATCAGCTTCCATTTTGTGTTTGAGACATTTCTTACCTAGATGGTGAGTGGGAAGGGAAGCTAAAAGCCCATGTTAGTCTGTCATTTGATTCTAAATTTATGCTTCAAAGATGCCCTATGTTCCCTGGCAAAATGAGGATTAATTACTGACAAGATTTTATGTGTAATATCATCCTTCATTTTTCTAAGTGATTATTTTATCTTGGAGAGACTGATGAATTAAACATCTTACAATTATATATTTAATAAAATTTATATAGTTTTATAAACCTTTCCCCTATATGCCACAGAAAAAGTTAAAGGCAATCTAGTTCTATTGCAGGAAATTTTAAAAATGTATAAAAATAGTAAACATATTCCTTAAGTATGTAATACATTTTCTATGAGGAAGTAAGTTTTTCCAAGGCTTACCTCTGATTTAAAAATTTTAAAATGTTTTATTTTTCATTACAATTTCCCCAGGTCATTTGAGTAAACTGCGAAACTTAACTATTAGAAGATTCTGTAGGGCCCCTGAGAAGCATGGTTTCCTGCTTTCAACTACAGAAGAGTAAATAACATGTTGTTCTGGGGTTTTGAGTTGGGGAATCTGCAGCGGCAGCGGGAGTGGGGGTCAACATATTCCCTATAATTCATTTCACTGCCAGGGACAGATGTCACCCACCCGGACAATCATTCACAATCCTAGAAATATTCCGTCAGTGTCACATCACAATTGATGGATGTAGCTGAGGGTCAAAGGGCGCTGTGCAGAGGGAGGTGCAGGTGAGACCTCTCCTCTCAGGACCAGAGCACCACTGCCCTCCTTCCAGAGTCACTTTCTCAGAAGAAGAGCTTTCTGTGTGATGGAATTACGATGAATGAAAAAAAAGAAGTCCGATTTTAAGATTCCTCCTAAGCAAGTATTTGGAAAGAGCAAATATACCAGGCTTACAATAAACAGATTCCATCTCATTTTTATCACAAGTCATTTCAATATTTTTTAAATGGATGATGAAAAAAGTACAAAGGTATCCGATGCTGCTATCCACATAGAACTGACAAAAGAGCCTTTCAGCGTGATAGGCTGTGGCTTTCAGACAAGTGATCAAAGTAAAGATTACTCATGGTCCTTATTATTTTAAACCTCATTTACGGGACTACTGATATGCAGGAGAAGCTTGAGTTCTTCTACATTAGAGCTAAACAAAAACAGCAGAGATTTTCTGTGATCCTTAGTGTGGTTCTGCTAGAGTCAGAAAATGAACCTCCTGATGATATATGACATTCAGATTTTATCCCTGGCCTTTGTGGGGTCATTGCAGAATCACTGCAGAAAGTATTTTCAGTCATGTTTATACCTATATAAAAATGATGGATTTTTGACCTGAGTTTCCAGAATAAGAGATTTCAAAGGGTGTAGTATTTTCATCAGGGCTCTCTGATTTCAAGATTTATTTTGGAAAAAAAAAAATGATGCTAGACATCATTTTAGTCATGAGGAGTCCCTTCTTGAGACACTGTGTCCTTGGCCACCTGAGGGCCTGCTGCAGAGGTTTGTGGCCCAAGTACTAGAAACACCTGGGCCTGCATTTTCCACAGGTCACAAGGTAACCCACATAAAAACATTTCATGGGTTGGAAAAAGTCCCATGATGTGATTTCATTTTATCACGCACTCATGGAGTACTTGAAAAAAAAAATAGACGATAGATATAAACCTATCTAGTCATTAAGTCTAAGTTATTCTTTTTCTTCTTCAGAGAGGGCACTGACCACATTTTCCCCTGAGCATTGCTGTTTCAGGGCAGATGTCTGTCCTTGAAGTCCTGAGCCTTCAAGACTAGGATCTAGGTCACAGTACTCAACTGTGCTACCATCCTCTTCCCCAAATAATCTACAGTTATCATCCGCCTGCCTTTCCCCAGGAGGTGCGATTCTGCATGGTGCCCAGAGATCCCGCTGGTATAGATCCAAGACACCTGGATCATGAGAGCACATTAGTCACGTCTGTTTCTTAGATTGCTTCTGGCTCAAGACAAAGACTCTTGCAGCCTTAGTTCTTTAAAGGGGGAAGGAAAAGCAGAAGCTGAGTGGCAAGCAGTCCTTTTCTTAGTCGAGAACCCTATAAAGTCTCCAAATGTTGGGCTGAGGGCACGGGAGGAGGTCTCCTGCAGAATGGGCCCTGTACTAGGGGCGTTACATTATGGACATTGTCTTTTGGTCCCCAGGAAACCCTACAAGGTAAGAATTATTACACACGTAACTACACCTCCTCTCAAAGTTATTACACATGTACCTACTATTACTACTACTAAGTCACTTCAGTCATGTCCCACTCTGTGTGACCCCACACCTCCTCTCAAAATATATAATTATATATATTATACATATAATATCTTTAGGTTATTCTTTGTCTAAGCTTTCTTCATCCTCCATAGCACCACTGGTTAGTGGTGGCTGTGGAGCTGGGCACCAGGATGGTCATTTGAAAAGAAGGCTGGATGCAGACAAAGCAAGGGATGTGATTTGGCAGATGTTTAGTGATAGGTTGGAGCTGGCAGGAGTGTCAGTGTCCAGAGCTGAGGCTTACACAATGGGAGCCCAGGGAAAAGATGTGTGCACAGCTGGAGTCTCCTTTTCAATGGGCTTCTCATTTTATAGTTTGTTTTGCATAATGCTCAAACGTGAGCTAAAGCCTTGTTTTTCAAAAGTGAAAATGAAAAAGCACAATAACAAGCTCTTACACATATGACTCAAAGTGTATTCGTAGATTTGATTTGCAAAGAGGAACAGTAAATTCTCTTTCAAAGTTTCCTGTTGCTATGATTAAAAAAAAATGTCAACCAGCTCTCTATCCAGCACCTTGTATCTGGTATAGACATTAAAACCACATATTTTACAAGCAGACTGGATTTGGAGCTGAGGCCCTGATGTGTTTTAAGTGTCTGCTGAAGAGACAATGTTGACTTGCCCTCTTGTGACTATCTCGTTGGAAGCTACCGCACGTAATGAGAAATGTCAAGTCCCAAGATCAATGAAATTTGGGGCTCCAGGGATTCAATAGGAATAGCATTGATCCTTTTAAAGAACACCGGTCAGAGATGGGCTGTAATATATTGTAGAGAAGGGCTCAGGAGGATAAGCGGCCAAGTCCAAGATACCTGCCTGACAAAAAATTCAATCAGCTTTGAGCACAGATTGCCTGCTCCGCTCGCCTTCCTTTCAGGCGGTCGCCTGCTTCCAATTAAAGTGCGCAAATTAATTTTTATCACTTCCAAATTAGTTTCACAATTTGTGTAAGAGTCTGCTTCAGATCAAAGCGTGTGTCCTTCACATCTCTGCAGTTCTGTTATCTCGTCAGGCACCTATTTACATCTACAGGAAAATTGTCTATGTTCGGAGTTGCAAGTTTGAAAGAGTAGCAGTGAATATTAGCCTGCAATATATTAATAAAACAAGTATAATTAATTCAACTGGAACCTAGGCCAGGTAGCCTTTGCATGTTTCTTTAACGGTCTGAAACTCTGTAATCATCTGCTTACACGTTTTCATTGTATTTGTGGCAAATTCATTAAAACTGTAAAGGCAATTAGAAAAAGATTTATTTATGAGATGCCCAAGTTAGTCACAACAATATATGTATTTGATACAATGAAGCCATTAACTTTTTCAAACTTACCTAAAAAAATGCAGAAACATTATTTTTTCCCTCTGTGACACCAATAGAGCTATCCATTAAAAAATAATAATGACAATGTAAAAGAAGCATACATCTATTAAAGTGCTTGAGTTTATCTTGAGGAAGTTTTAGTGATGTGCACATAAGGTGAGTAAATGAATCCTATCACATTATGGTGGTGTGCTGGATAAATATGATTCAGCCTCTGACATACAAAGCGAATTTAATGTCCACAGCAAGACCAAGTCCTGAATTCTAACAGCTACTGGGATATTACATTTCATGCTAGGACTTCCCTCTTCAAGTCTAGGTTAATATATACAACCCTTGAAACCTAAGGGCATTGTGTCACACACTTTAATATGAATTTAGACGTAACTAGCTTTTTGGTCTTGTGTAGCAATGCATTATGAGATAGAAAGCACATATAGCCTGATTCTCTGACCTGTGAATTGGTAGCTAGAACAGATTAAACTGAAACTGGAAAAAGAAAAGCTTTTCCCTTTCATATTGTGGGTTTTCTGATGGCAAAGACCCATGGCTGATCCCTGATGTGACAGTCAATTCAGTGTGTGCTTTGACTGCCTCTGCAAAAGGTGAATTGACCAACATATAAGGTCTCTCTAGGCATGCCTACATGAGCTGGGAGGTTGCCTTTTCTAACAGATTAAGTCAGTTACAAACCAGTCAAGTCGATCAACTACTAAAAATGACTTTTTTACTATCATGATTTTTACTATCCATGTGGCAAAAAGCTGAAATCAGTTTTTATATAATCATCCATCTGTGCCCAAGATATAACATTAAACATTTTGTAGATACAAGTACTTAGGAAACTAAATATTATCTGATAGCAATTCATGATTCATGCAATACTCAGTACACTTGATAATTCCAAGCAAGAGAAGCAGTTTTGTGACTCTTACAGTCTATATACATTATAATACAGACTTTTGGGTGAACCCCAGAAAATCAGAGACTTTGACTGCCCAGCCCTCCCAGCTGCTAATACAGTACCAGGACACAGCACATGTTCAGTACATGCTTGCTGCTTGGCCAATACTTTAGCAACTCATCCTGTTTAATCTAGAAGAGCATTTCTTCCCTTTTATGTTAAGGATAACAAATACAGTGGAACCATGCTATATATGCTCACATTAAATGTCTAGGAAAGTCTTGGCAGGGTGGGTTTTATGAAAGTCCTTTAGGTTTATAATGATGATGACAGTTTTTAATAAAAAAATGTATATCCCCACAAATGGAGACAATACTGTATATGTAATATTATGCAATAATTTCTTAGGGATAATCCTGTCTTTATTTAAAGCTTAAATAAAATGCTACATTTTAACAAATCTATCAGTCACAGTTTTGTTCTTAAGAATTAACATAAACATTCCTATTACACAGCTCCTACCATAGGAACTTTGAATACTCTAAATAATACTACATTTCACTCTTCTTGCTAAGTGATGGAGCAAAGATACGATCATTTGTCAACCATCATTTCGTTTAGATGATAATTAGAAAATAAAGTAGTTAACAGATAATTACTATAATTTAACATTTTTATCTCATAGCAGGACATTATATTATCTTCTCTACTACCAGATGGTAGTTTTTAAGAAATGAATTCTTTTTGGAAACATCATTTTCATCATTTCTGAGCTTCATTTTGAAGATGTTAATTAATTGGATTTAAAACACTATTTTGCTTCTTTATAAAGTTTTTTCTATCTAATAACTTCTAATTTGTATCACTAATAGATGGAAGATACCACACAGCTCTGGTGCTCAATTCAACTTCTCTTGTAATGAATGCTACACTAGTCTCAAAAAAGGAAATTTGGAAATATGTAAAAATACATTTAGACAAAATACATGTGATAATGTACCATGATTAAGAATAATAAAGTATAATAATAAAGTAGGTCAAATATATTTTACACACACACACACACACCACAAGAATCCTGTTAAAAGCAAAGCCCTTTTTTTAGGGATACAGTTTTAAAAAGAGTAAATGACTTATTAGCAGTTAGAGTATGATGTTTTGTATACTGTAGAACTGGTGGCTGATTAGTTGCGCTGGTTGGAAATCAAGCAACACTGAATATGTGTTTTCCTCAAACCAATATCTCACAACTTGGAGCAGAGGCTAAAATGTATAATTACACATACTGTCTCTTATTCAGTATCTACAGTCAGAGACACAACTTCATAATACACTTTCAGTTACTTCATCTACTTTTCTTCACCTCTAGCTATGGGCGACAAGACTAAATCACCGGGTCATCTAAATCACCCGGTCATTCCTTCTCTCACTACCTTCATATACACATGAAGATTTCCATGCCCAGCTCTCTCACAGTTATACCTTGGTCTCCTGGACGTTTCTTTTTTCTCTATAGTATTTCAGTGGCAGGTACATAGTATTCCTGGGAAATTCTTAGCTCTGTTTCATCATAAATATTCCCAAACTCATGTTTTCAGAGTACTGTTAACATTGTGACCAATGTACGAATTATAATTGGAATAACCCCAGTTTAGGTACTCACCATTATTAACAGTTTACAGAAATCATTCTCTATTTTACAGGAGATACAAGCTTGGTAGTTAAAAGCAGTAATTATTTCTAGGAAATCTGTTATCTAGTTCCTCAGTCATTTAACAGTATTTATTGAAAACCTATAATGTGTGCAACTATGCCAGGAATCAGAACCTTCAGATGCAAAGAGAGGGTCTCATGGTGCGCTTCAGAGCTTCCTCAGAACAACATTTCGCAGGAATAATAACTGCTCTTTCATGAGCAAAAGGTTCCTCGGAAAACATGTTTGAGAAACCATGTGTGCGTGTGTGTGCTCAGTCGTGTGAGACTCTTCGCGACCCCATGGACTGTAGCTCACCAGGCTCCTCTGTCCATGGGATTCTCCAGGCAAGAATACTGGAGTGGGGTTGCTATTTCCTTCTCCAGGGGAATCTTCCCAACTCAGGGATCAAACCTGTGTCTCCTGCATTGGATTCTTTACCACTGCACCAGCTGGGAAGCCCTTGAGAAACTCTGGTTTATACAAACATCAACAGACGTATTTGTGTGACACTTTCAGAGCTTACATAGAGAATAAGAGTATATATACTGTGTTTTCTAAAATTTATTTTACTCTGGAGTACCTCTTTTTTTTCCCTGTGGAATATTTTTGGGAGCACTGTTGAGTAAAAAACACTCAGGAATCACCCTAAACAAAGAAATCATCTTATTCAGCTTTTGCTGCCCCCCATGACTAAACCTGAGGGGGTACTCAATCACTGTCAAATAAATAAACAGAGATACTGACTATACCCCTGATAGAAAGCAGTAAGTGTCCTCAGGAGGCACAAATAAAGTGTATGGAATTTCAGAGAAGGGAGAGAATACATTCAGCTGAGAGAAATCACAGGAAGTTGAAAGGACCAGGTGACATGGAAGGAAATTCTGAAAGGATGGGGACATTTGGAGACCGGGGAAGGGCAGCTGGGCAGAGGGTCACTGGGAGGGGATCTGGGAGTTTCCTCAGGCTGAAGGTTACAGTGGTTGCTCTCTTTTTACACTTTGAATACAGCTATATTCCAATAAAGAATACAGCTATATTCCAATGCTATTTAAGCTTTCATATTTTAAGATCCTTACAACCCCAGCAAAAGTTATTAGGGAAATTAAAGGAATTTACAGTCTGATGGGACAATTCCAGACCAATACTTACTGCTGTTCGGGTTGTCCCCTATGATGTGGTGTCGCCCGCTCCAGTACCAGAGCAGAAGGGTGGCATCACGAGACCCAGACACAATGTAGCAGTCCCCACCAATGTACGACTCAGACCTGGCCAAGCACGTCACCACGTCCCAGTGGCCGAATACAATCTGAGTTAGCTTCCCTGCAACACAGAAACGGCAGGTTGAATCCAATGGCTATTTTTCTTTCAATGGTAGTAAGCTTAACTTTATTCTACTAGATTTGTGGAAAGTGACTCTACAGACCTGCAAACTTACAAGGTAATTCAAATCTAGCTACAGATTTAGGTTCTTGAATCCCTTCTGAAAAAATGATACAAGAACGTCACTTCGGTTTTTTTTAAGAAAAGAACTTATAAAATAACACAATCATGATTTTTTTCCTCCCAGGCTAGGCTAGACTAAGGGGAGCTTTAAGGCCTTTTACTGGATTTGATTTGGGGGAGGGGGACAGTAGTCCCTTTTGTCCCATGAACTCAGGGCTCAACTCACGTTAAAGTTCAGAATGGATGAAATTAGAAGCAGTCAATTACTTCCAATGTGGACATTTAATTGGAATCTTGGCATCAAGATGAAGACACCTACATTAAGAAGTATGACTTCATATGAAGCTTTAGGTGAAACAACGGGCATTCTGATGAGGATAAGGTATTTCATAGCTCAGTTTACCTGTTTCTGTAGAATAAACTCTGAAGCTCTTATCCCAGAATCCACAGATAAGAATATAGCGATTATCTGCTGTGACCACAAAACAATGTGCGTTGATTTGTATGCTCTGGTCAACGAGGTCTGTGATCTGCCGTTTATTCACACCAGAGTTATTGGCTAAATGTAAAATAGATACAGGAATTTAAAGAGAGATTCTACAAAGAGTTTCACCAAGCACTTATAGAAGGAATACTTTTATGCTTCATTTATCTAGAAATGGGTTCTAATGCTATATGATTAAGATTTTAGCATTTCCTCATGAGGAATATAAACTGTTTAGTAGCAATGATTATTTATGAACCATATTATATATTTAAAAATTTGTTGGAAATTTAAGTAGTTCTTCCACTGATATGAGGAATTCAAGATGGGAATTTACAACATAATAAAAATATTTATATGCACTTAATTCAATAGATATTCACCCTGCACAAGTTCATTATTGACCAACAAGTTCAATAATAATAAGGAATAAATATTGTATGAAGTATGT
The DNA here is from genome assembly GCF_027580195.1 of Bos mutus. Lineage (NCBI taxonomy): Eukaryota > Metazoa > Chordata > Mammalia > Artiodactyla > Bovidae > Bos > Bos mutus. The sequence goes on from NC_091628.1 coordinate 25,667,828, forward strand.
TACATAAGGAAAAAATGTCTTCATATTTGCCCCCATCTGTCATTTTCTGATGGCCTTTATGATTCATGGGAAAAGAAGAAAGTAGGGATTTGTGCGAGGGGTGTTGTTATGTAGGTGGCCCCTCAGGGAGCTTTAAGTCAGCAGCTTTAAAGACCTGGATTGTCAACAAACAGAAGCCTTTCAAGAATGGGCTAGCAGGGGAGGAGGGGAATGAGAAAGATGGGAGAGGGGCTGGGGAAGAAAGAGACAGGCAGAGAGTCACGGGCAGCACTGGGGCTGAATTGAATAGAGTCAAGAACTGAGAGACGCCCTGTGATTTCCCCAGTGCCTGTCTGCATGCCAGCCTGTCCCTTCCTCCACACCGTCCTTCCAGGCCAGATCCCTGGGCTGAATTCTTAAACAGAAAATGCAGATGTAGAAGACCACCATCACTTCCTAACACCAATTAAACGTAAGTGTTACTATTTGTGGACATCGACTAACACTATAATAATAATTACCAGAGAAGGCAAAAAGTAAAAACAAAAAATTTTAAAAACAGCAAAGGAAAAGAAAATCAAAGGTCTGAGTCCCTTGAAAACTATGTAGTTGGTGCTTGATTAATAGAACACAGCTATTAATCTTCCACGGTTACATTCTAGCTGTACGTGAAACTGTTGCTATTTTTTAGCAGAGAAACAGCTAGAAGCTGGAATCCACTTGAAAAATATTCCTTGTCCTAAGCATATATTCTCCAAGAGAAATATAAGTGCTCTTCTGTGTAGGAGTATAGGTAACTAACCTAAATGGTTGCCTTGCATCTTATTTCTGGGTTCAAAGATGGAGGCTGAATTAATCGAAGGAAAAAATACCATAAATTGCTTATGGCTTTATAATTTTTCAAACCACATTCTATTTTTTTCTTATTTAGCTCTCATATGATCCCATGAGAACAGGCAGAATGAACATTATTAGGAACCATCCTACAGATATGAAACTGAGGCCCAGAAAGATTAAGACACTTGTTCTGCATCACACAGCTAATAAATGTGTATGTGATTATTTAAAAATGGAGAGGGAGAGGGTGGGAAGATTTGGGAGAATGACATTGAAACATGTAAAATATCATGTAAGAAACAAGTTGCCAGTCCAGGTTCGATACACGATACTGGATGCTTGGGGCTAGTGCACTGGGACGACCCAGAGGGATGGTGTGGGGAGGGAGGAGGGAGGAGGGTTCAGGATGGGGAACACATGTATACCTGTGGCAGATTCATTTTGATATTTGGCAAAACTAATACAATTATGTAAAGTTTAAAAATAAAATAAAATAAAAAAAAATACTTTGAATACTGCTGCAAACAGTTACAGCTCCTGAGTTTGCAATTCATATAAAATCTTAAATTAAAAAAAAAAATGCTTAGCTCTATTGAATGGAGATTTCCAGAAAAGTTATTCTTTAGTATCAACTTTCTTAATAATAGCTTTGAATCCTTATATATTTGAAATAATATAAAGTTGTTAAAGAAGAGTTGTGGCTGAAAGAAAGCACAGTTTGGAATTATATACCTTGTTTAGAACCAATCTAAATGACCTCTGGAAATACCAAGAAAATACCACAAATCATTATTTTAATAACAAAAAATTCTTAGATGACATGTTATGATTTGCACAGCTCCTTGATGGCAATTTGACATTATTTGTACATTAATTTGTGACAGCAAAAGTATCATTCAACTGTCATTTGTGATAAATAACCACATAGGAATCTGTGGATAGGCAGCATTTATGAAAACGTATTTTTTGTTGTTAACATACCAATTAGTGGATCCATTTCAATGGGAAGATGATGGGCTTGGTCCAAGGAGTAACCTGGAGCTCCTCTGAGGCCTAAAGATTAATTAAAAGAGAAAATGACCATAAAGTTCTCAGAATGGAGGAATTTCCTAATAAGCAGTGTTATAACAATTATACAAAATATGTATTTTCTTAAAAATTATTTGGTAAATTACTGTAAGAATCATTCAGTCACACTACATGTTTTTGAAGACAAATCTTAAAAAAAGCATTACAACAGGGACTGTTGGTTTCCACTTAAGATGGAGAAAGCTGGGAAGAGTTGTTATCCTAACAACAGAAAAAGCTGGATAAAATAGAAGACGATAACATTTCTGGAATCCATCAGAGAGCTGAAATCTAAGTAAAAGGTTATGTCTACATGTAGAAATGGGTGTAAGCATGGGCTGACCTGGGCCAAGGCAGAGAGGAAGATGGGACTCCCATCCCTTCCAGCTTCTTTCAAAAGATGACAAGTCAACTGAAGGTACACAACTGAGCCACACCTAAATCTTAACCTAAAAGCTACTTTCAGAGGATTAATATTTAGAGCTTGACTGAGTTCTTTAGTCCTAATTTCTTACATGGGGTAACATATAAAACTTTAGAACAACTCTAAAGAAAACAAAATTCAAATCTTCACAGCTTTCTCTCAGTGCAAAATATTTCTAGAGGCTAAGACTCCTGTGAATGATAAAGTCATATTTGGGTTGGTCTGAAAGTTCATTCAGGTTTTTCTGTAAAGTATTATGGAAAAACCTGAACAAACCTTTTAGCCAACCTCAGATATTTTTAAGAGATGTCTTCTCCATATTTCTGAGTGAATGGAAGTCGCTCTACTTCATGTTGAAAGTATTACCAATAACCATAAAACAGGGGTATTCAGAAATTCTTAGGAGATTAAGCTAAAAGTAATCTGGTTTTCCAGAGTGATGCAGAAGTCAGTAGAATTAAGATTCAGGTGAACTTGGTGTGGTTCAGCCATTCAAACTTAGAGACAGTGGGGATATTGAGGCTTCTACGGAGATCATATAAGTAATGAACTGGGCCAACTAAATCATTTAGTCACATCCACTGCTGTCCTGGCTGGATAAGTATCAATTTGTCGAATTTTCATGACAGAATTATATCACTTCAAGATGTACTGGCTGGAACCTTCAGGAATGAGTTTGGAGAAAACACACATGAAATGGCTAAACAATTTAGATTTTGTCTTCTCTCGGACTCAAAGCTCCACAAAGAGAGGGATGCTATTTGCCTTGTCCACTGCTGCACTCCCAGTGCCCAGGACCACTTGACACAAAGTGGTCATTCGGATATTTCCTAAATGAGTTAATCAAGTGGGAGAAAAAGGATTTGAAACCACCTAGATTCAAACTTGTTTTTGTTTAGTATGGGATAAAATTTGTGTTTTTTTTTTTTTTTTCTTCCCCTTGCAGGAGCAGGGTGGGAGGACCTGAATTATTTGTAGAACTGATTCAATTCATCAAATACTTATTAGATACTGATCCATTAGCCAAGCATTCTGTGAACGTCCCTGTGGCTCAGTGGGAAAGAATCTGCCTGTCAATGCAGACACAAGGGTTCGATCTGTGGGTTGGGAAGATCCCCTGGAGGAGGAAATGGTAACCCATTCCAGTGTTCTTGCCTGGGAAATCCCATGGACAGAGGAGCCTGGTGGATTACCATCTATGGGGTCACAAGAGTTGGACATGACCGACTGACTAAACAACAACAAGCACCGTGTGCGGCACTGTAACACAGCAGCAATGAAGAAGGCAGACGAGTTATTTAGTGAAGTCTGGCAGTTATTTATTCTGCTGCTTTCTGTAGCTCATGTGGCACACTCGCTAGCCCTCCACACACTTACCTGAACCACAGTGTTTTAGACCCCGCTAGTAAGTGACTCCCTTAGGCCCACGTACCTACTGTGTTGTGCCATCGGTTCACGGCAAACAGCCTGCTGCAGGTCACCGTCACCACCGCAGGGATGGTCAGGTGGGGGAGTGTGTTGGCCGCCACGTGCGTCACTGGGGAGTTTGATGGAAACTTCAGCACCATGATCACATCCTGCTGCATCTGATCTTTAAACATGAGTGGACTCTGTGGAAGGAAACACTGTTGAATAGAAAGGGAGGAGAGCAAAGAAAACAGAAAGAATAACAGAGTTAGTGACAGCGTGGGGGAGCGTGAGATTAAAACAAGCTAGCGTGAGCGCAAGCAGGCAGCAGAGCAGTCGGCGCTCTGGTCTGTGAGGCGGGCACAGCCAAAGGAGCAGGCACTCCGCACAGCTGCTGGGAGAGGACCCCCAATTACTAATAACCAGCTGCAATTTAGGTGCTGCCAGACGATGGAAGAGGGCTTCCCTGGTGGCTTGCACGGTAAAGACTCTGCCTGCAATGCAGGAGACCCAGGTTCAATCCCTGGGTCATGAAGATCCCCTGGAGAAGGACATGGCAACCCACTCCAGTATTCTAGCCTGGAGAATCCCATGGACAGAGGAGCCTGGTGGACTACAGTTCATGGGGTTGCAGAGTCGGACATGACTGAGTGACTAACACGCTTCCAGAGATTTAAGAAGTTAGCTTAGAGATATGTCCACATGATGCAGTGTAATTTTTCAGTGCGGTTACACCACTGTGGTGGAAAGATCAGTCAAGCCAGTTCCCGACAGTGTTTATGTGAAATACGAAGTGAATTGATTCTTTCATCTTTTACCTGGATGATGTGGGGGCATGGCTACAGTCTAAATAATTAAAATTCAACAGCCTCCCTTGTCCGTGCTCCATGGGCACGTTTCTGCTGTGTCTCTGATGACCGTGGTTTAGGCTCCTTCCCGTGCTCAATGGTGAGCTTCCTGAGAGACAGCACTCTCTTTGCTTTTTTAATCTTTGTTTCTCAAACATCTAGTATATGACTTGACAGAAAGGAGACACTATTAGTACTACTAGTAAGTAGTATGGTGGTGGTGGTTTAGTCGCCAAGACATATCTGACTCTTTGCCAACCCATGGAATGTAGTCTGTAAGGCTCCTCTGTCCATGGGATTTCCCAGGCAAGAATACTGGCGTGGGTTACAAAATACTGTACACATTATTACATAAAAGACAGATAAGAATGCTGGAAATAACCACTATTTAGCTTTCATGCATGTTTTCTAATTGTTCACTATTTTATAGAGACGTGTGTGTGTGTGTGTGTGTGTGAATTCTCTGCTACATAAACTTAAAAAGCTGATTTTCTTTATAAACAGTTCCATGCCAATTTAGCCTCTAACAATTTCCCCTAGGAAAGTAATGAGTTCTGACTGGGCATTTCTCCAGGGTAAATATTTTTTACTACTATTATTATTAAACAGAGAAAACCAACACGGGGATAAAACTCTTCTGCCAAAGCATTTCATAAAATAAAGTGTGAGAGAGATTCTCTTGGACAGTTTGTTAAAATGCTTCCTCTCAGGTCTGCAGGCCCCATGTCTACGCTGTGCCTGGGTGTGGGGCTGGGGACGACACGCGTGGTGAAAGCCTCTCTGTTTGGCTGCATGTGAGGACCCACCTCAAGCAGCAGAGTTCATTAAACAGTGAAATTGCTCAGCTGAGTTACTGTATAGGAAAAGAAATGTTTTCAAACACACACATTTGTTTATGCTTCAGTAGGTGATGGACTACCAACCCTTTGACGGTATAGAGGATGCCTCGCCTCTGTACTGCCAATGCTTAATGTCATGCCTGGCACACAGAGGGGGCTCGATTCAAATGTGTAAAGTAGTTGACAGGATAAATGAAAGGTATGAACAATACTTCTATCACACAATAACAACCTGTACATTTGTTTATACATATATTATGGACCATGTTCCAGGGCATTTTACTCCAGTATGAGGATATCTGGTCCCTTGACAATTATCCAGAAAAGTTGATGAACTGTAATTCATGCTGCAAATACATTTTTGCCGTCAAGCATTTTTTTTTCCCCTCAGTAAAAGCTTAGTGGAAAATCACAGTGAAAAAGTAAGTTCTAAAGTAGTTTCTTAGAAAAATTTTTACCTTCAAATTAAATAGAGAAATGTTAACTGTTTGCTTAAAACTGAAAAGGGGTCGTATTCTTATGAAAATGGATCTTAAAAGATTCAGATTGAAATGAAAAGACTATTACTTCTTCCCTTGCAAACTGAGAATATAACGCCAGCTAACATTTACTGAGTACCTGTATGCCAGGGGCTGGTCTAAGTGCTACATACAGTACTGAGTCATTGCATTTTCAGGGCTGGTGCGATTTGTTACCCTCAGGCTACACAGGCTGAAATGTAAACAAAGAGCTTAAATACCTCGCCCAATTCATTCATTAGTTCGAGGCAGACATGGTACTTGACCCAAATCTGGCTCTGAGGTCCTTATTTTTAATCTATTTTCTTGACTGCTGCCATGCAGAGGCTGTATATTATCTTTATATTTCTTTCCTTTTCTTAAAATGAATACTTCCTCTACCACACTTTGCCCCCAAAGATCAAACCAGCTACCTTTAGATTGTGTTTCTTTTATATTTTTCATTCTAATTTATAAGTGTAACCTAATTTTGGTGCCTGTGTATACCTATAAGCCTGTATGTGTATGAAGGGGTTTATGTATATGAGCCAACTCCTAATAGAGAGGGCGGCGATTTTTGTGAATCCAAAATTGAGCTAGCTGAAGCCGAACTTAAAGATAAGAACTATACTCCTTTTTCTGTTTCTTTCTAGGTAATCAGTATATCCTGAGGCTGAAGAGTTAAGCCAATACATCGAGAAGATTTAAAACGCTGCTAAAAAAATCACTATTTTATTTGAACTCTACTCAGGTACAAAGAAAGACAGAAATGTTCCGCAAGCTGCTACGTCTTACCAGGTGCATGGCAGAGCTCCGAGGCGGATGTGGCTCAATAAGCAACTGAGATGGCGTTTGTCCAAAGTTCTGTATCTGTGCCTCCATGGCCTGCAGGGGAAGGAGAGTGATTGTCACAATCAGTATGCATCAACGAGAGAGGTCAACACACTCTGACAATGCAAAGTGTATCCCAAGTCAGCCATGAAAAAAGTCCAGAAAATTCACCGGGTGCTCTTCTCCCAGGGTGCAGAACCATCCAAGTGTTAGTATTTTGTAGACAAGCTCTGCTTCTCCTTCCAAACATGCTTCCGTTAAGTCACTATTCTTATTTAGAAGCTGGGGTTAAATGTGGAAATGTTATCCTGTGAGTACATGCAAGCAGCTAGAGACCAGAGAACACTCTGAACACTAAATACAACACAAATACCTTAATAAAGTCCTTTGTAAGAAGAAACGTATGGGGATCTCTAATGAAATAAGCTTCTGGAATCTTAATAGGAAAAAAAAAGAATGAAACATAAAGTCCACTAAGGATACAAGATAAAATTCAAATAAGCATGTCTTCTAATCAATTAGAGAGTAATAAGTAGAAAGAACATTAAGACTTCTGTATAGTCATCAAATACAGCAAAACTTTCACTACAAAAAATACAGTTTAGTGTGCTATGCTATTCTAAGATATATTCTGAAATATTATCTATAAGCTATGAATTCATTCCTCTCAAAAATCTTCTGAAATTTTAGAGAGAACTAACCCAAAGAGGAAATAATTCTTGGGGCATCCTGACCTATGCAATATGTCATTAAAACCTATGCAATATGTCATTAAAACCTATGCAGATGGAAATATTAATGAGACTTTGTCATTTCCAATGAATATTTCTAGATTGCAAACTGTCTGAAGTGTGCAATACACCTTTTTGGTCCATATGTCAAAGAGAAAATCTTAAAAGAGATTTAAGTATTTCTTCTATACATACATTTTACAGCCAAAAAATGCAATCTATTAAACCAGACTAACAGAAATATTTTTCTGAAATATTATAAGCATGTAATTTAAGTCAATAAGGAGAAGCACAATATTTACTATGATTATTACTATTATTTACTATTATTATTACTCTGTTACCATGTTAATTTTTCCCCTAAAATTGTGTGCAGTTTGGTGGCACATAAAAGTGAAATGCGAAAGTCACTGCTGAATGCTTGGGAGTCAGGTAAGTTGGTAGATGACTCTTGGCACAGCCCTGCCACTAATCGTATCACTATCTTCAATTCTCATTTATAAAGTCTTTAAATTTAACAATCTGTCCTCCTGGACTGCATTTTAAGAAAACGTTTATCAATAAAAGTGTGAATTTTCAAATTTATTAGCAATATTAAACATGAATGCATCATTATCTGCCATATTTTAGCAAGTGCATAATGGGGCTTTGGCTCTTTATTTGCAGAGGCAACAGGATGAATTACTAAATCTTTTTAAGTACGGTCCAATTTTAATGTATACATTTATTTGCATGGTGTCCACTCACATGAGAACTGTGCTGCTGCTGCTGCTAAGTTGCTTCAGTCGTGTCCGACTCTGTGCGACCCCATGGACTGCAGCCTACCAGGCTCCTCTGTCCATGGGATTTTCCAGGCAAGAGAACTGGAGTGGGGTGCCATTGCCTTCTCCATGAGAACTGTGACTACCAACTAAATTGTGCTAACACAGATACCATCATACTTCATCTCCCCAAAGCAAGATTTATGATTAGAAAGGGGAGAGACTATTTCTGGTTAGGTTCACATTATCAACAATAAATTCTGAGAATTATTTGGGAAAAAAAAAAAAAGAATTGTACTGTTAAAAGTTGCCCTGGTTAGAAAATGTCCAATACCCAGCTTAATGCATCATGAACTAAATATAATGATATCTACTATTACTTGTGTTTTTACTCCTCCAGATAGAGGACCAGGGAGTGGGGAGGGAGACAGAAGTAAAATCAAACACATTTAAATTCCTAGATCAGTGCCCTGCATTTGAGTAGGTAGCTTTTAAATGTTCAAAAAGGAAGTGAATCAATAAACATGCTTTGCTTGACTTTAACTTTTTTCCTGAAGGGGAACTATTAAAATTATATTAGAAAATGTTATGAAACTGACTTTATTTCTAGAAATCGTCTGTACAGTTTGCTCTAGTGGGTCCTGCCACTCATCCTTTTGGATTGAGGCAGAGTACACATGCACATATATATATCTTAAATGCTTCAAATGGCATCAGGGTGAATTTTAAGTTGTACTCAATCTTACCTTTTCAATAAGTCAGTCTGTTCCCAACATTCAACATTTATTTCTTTTAAGACAAAACTGAATTTCTCTTCCCTACGATCTACATCACATGCTTTCATGACCTAAAGGTTCCTAGTTCAATATTTATCTTTTAGCTATCATGTAATCCTGTCCTCCAATAATTTCTTACCCTTTGAGTTTAAATTGATCAGACCTTTCTGATCTTGAAAAAGCATGTTGTCTAAGTCTATTAAAATGTTTGAATGGTATGTGAGCACCTACTGATTTTCTTGACTGGCTCCCCCACATTTAGAAAGTAATCCAAGTCTTCTTTTCACCAAGATGGGAGGTACTACTGCTGAATATCGTTATTGGGCAAGTGGAAATCTGTTATATTATTATTTGTATATCATTCTCTCCACTTTCATATGTTCAAAGATTTTGATATTTTTTAAAAAGTGATGCTGAGGAGAAAATAGTTTTCCATGGGCAGGTTGGGCTTTGAACAGAGATACAAATAAAACTAGAGCAGAAAGGGGTGGGGGACTGATTAATTTTTATGGTGTCATTTCTCTGTTACTAGCTCATATTTTTGATTGCCTGTTTCATTTCTTTAAACATAGTGAATCTTTTAAAAATAAAAAAGGGAGGGAGGTACTTTCTATGGGCACATGCCCAGGGATATACACAGTCCACACTGCAACTTATGAAGCATAAAGATTGAATAGTTGTTCTGATGGAGAAGAAAACACCTCCCTTCATGCTAACCTTCGGCAGGGTTTTAAATCCTTGCCAGATGTCCTAAATCATAATCAATGTCCTCCATATTCTCACAGCCTATCTTCCCCTTTATCATGGAACTCAACACAGAATTCTTTATGTGTGTCTGTTTGCTCAGCCTGCGACTCTCTGCAGGTTAAGGCTGTGATTTAGTCCTTCCAAAAATGTCTGAATACAGAAGTGGGGAAATGGTAGGGCATTTGGGCAAAACCGAAAGGTAGCCTGAAAAGAGAAAAGCACAGTAGCGAGGAAAACTTCAGAGCTCTTGATTCTTACAACTCAATACCACAGAAATAACTTAACGAACATCTTTTGAATGTTTACTCTACGCCAAGGCATACAAACTCAGACAGCAGACTGTCCCCCAGAAGTTTTCAGCCCATGAGGACATGAGATGAGGACATCAAGGTGCATGTTAGGGAGGATCATGGGTGAGGCAAACCCAGAGGGCTCGGGAGCCCCGAGGAGTGACAATCAGACTCAGGTGGAGGATGGGGGAGGGAGAGAAGGGCTGTAAGGACAGGGACTTCCAGAAAAAGAACAAGAGCTGAGGTTTGAAGGTTAAGTAGAAATTAGCTGGTCAACATCATAAAAAAGAGTTTTTGCTATGTGGACTTTTTTTTTTTTTTTTTTGCCATATAATGGAATTTTCCTAAAGACATCAAGTAAAAAACATCCAAACAACTACTAAAAGTTAATTATAACTTGGATTCTTTCTATATTATCAGAAATGGGATCTTAAAAAATTCAAAATATTTCTATTTCTCTATATATTGCTCTGCATGGGTCAGAAAGATAATGTTATTCATTAAGACATGTATTTATTTTGCACCTACCATTCTAGAGATCTCTGATACTCACCAAACAAAACAGATACTCTTGTGGAGGTTACATTCTAGCCAGGATGTCACAGGGGCTTACGTTCAGCCAGATGTCACATACTGGCATCCCATGGGCTAGATTCAGCTCACAGGCACAGTTTCTACTTGAGTCAACATGTACAGGTCAGGAAATTTCATACAGTAAACTGGGGTTTTTTGGCTTCTCTCATAAGAATCAGAAGCTCCTGCATGGCCCCATCATCATTCCTGTGTGGTAACACTCGGCTGGAGCACAGAGACTCCTTTTTAAGGCCCATCGCTCATGTGACCCGTGCATAAACTGCCACCTCGCCCAGCTTCAATAGTTTATGCCCTGCTTGACCACATCAGCATTTGTGAATCCTTTTAAAATCGAATACCAAAACTTTAGTTTATGTTACAAAAAATCTATTGCATTATGTATATTGTCTATTGCCCTTTTCAGTGAAGAAAGGATAAATTAACATTGCATATGAGAGCACATGAGTTGTGTAATACGTATGACACACACAGGTGTTGTACACTTGAAACACCGCAAAAATCAACTATACTTCAATAATAAAAAAAGAAACAGGTATGTTCTAAAATTAGAGGGTAAAAAGACTGCTTTTAACACCTTGGGGGAAGTTCTAAAACAGGAATTCTGCAGGGAAAGGCAGAGAAGGAAAAGGAAAATGTGAACCGAATTATGCTTAGGAGGACAATGTAAGTACCTCTGATTTCCAGATTTCATACACACACATGACACACAACTCAGTTTTACCTGCTTACATGGAATATAAAGCTCCTACTAGGGAAAGTTCCCATACACACTGTTTCCCTTTTGTCCTCCCTACTTTCTGATTGTTCCTCTCCTTAGTATTGTTTGGCTCTCTTTGTAAAATACTCCAGGACCCACCTGTCAAATTACAAAATTACCCCTGCCTTCAAGTAGCTCTCCTGTGTGTACGTGCTCACTGCTCAGTCGTGTCTGACTCTTTGCAACCCCCACGGACTGTAGCCCACCAGGGTCCTCTATTCACTGGACTGTCCCGGCAAGAATACTGGCGTGGGTTGCTATTTCCTCCTCCAGAGGATCTTCCCCACGCAGGGGTCGAGCTCCAGTCTCCCGTGGCTCCTGCAGATTCTCTACTGCTGAGCCACCTGGGAAGCCCCATCCAGCTCTCCCTTTTCCCACTTATTCTCAACGAGTTTTCTCTAGTCTTTCAACTTCCCCACGGGTCAGGGCACTGTGTATGGCGGGTGTCATTGATGATACCACGTACCAAGGTGCCCAGTTGGGGGGTAAATGAGTGATAGAATTGACCCCGATTGCCAAAGAAAGGGGCCCTTTTTGTAATTCAACCTCCTGAACAGGGTGGCTTTTTACATTTGCATAAAGAGGCCCTACAGTTCAGTTCAGTCACTCAGTCGTGTGCGACTCTTTGTGACCCCATGGACTGCAGCACGCCAGGCCTCCCTGTCTATCATCAACTCCCAGAGTTTACTTAAACTCATGTCCATTGAGTCAGTGATGCCATCCAACCATCTCATCCTCTGTTGTCCCGCTATGTGCTTGCAATAGCTGTGACACAAGCCTTATTCCTCTGACCTGCTATATCTCTTGCTTAACTGTTTTGTTTTCCCTTCTTGCCTTTCCTCCCAAGAAAGTTCTACCTCCTATATGAACAAAGATACAAGTTTGGGATTAGAAAGCAAGAAAAGAAAGTGAAGTTGCTCAGTCGTGTCCAACTCTTTGCAATCCCATGGACTGTAGCCTACCAGGCTCCTCCGTCCATGGAATTTTCCAGGCAAGAGTACTGGAGTGGGGTGCCATTTCCTTCTCCAGGGGATCTTTCTGACCCAGGGAGCAAACCCAGGTCTCTTGCATTGCAGGCAGATGATGCTCTACCCTCTGAGCCACCAGGGAAGCCCACGTTTGGGATTAAATCCTCAGAAAAGAGAGTGAACATGCTGTGGTGCATGTGTGTTGCATGTCTGCCCATTAATACAAAAAACTTCACAACCAAGGTACAAGGAAACGTGGTGACAGTTAAGGCAAAGTTCAGAATGATGTTCAAATTAATGGTAAATTCAAAATAAAAGACAAAAGTTAGGTGAACAAACGTGCTTTCTCCTTCCCTCTGTGTAGTCTGGTTATCTACTTACGCTTTCCCTGGTAGGCATTAGATAAACACTTTGATTATTCTCTTTTCCTTAGTGCAGATGAATTTAGCCCAGATATATTTTTCTCTGATGGAACCTTTACAAGTTCCAGTTTTTTTTGGCAAATGTTAATTTAGCATTGTCTTTCAGATGAAATGCCATCAGGTCTAAGTGCCATGAGAGAGACAGTAGGAAGAAGCTAATAAGGTAGGCTGTCAAATGACCTGTTTTATATCCATTTTCCTTGGTTGGTAAAATCTTTTAAATGGTTTTAAAAAAATCAGCATTTTGTAAAGTACGATAGGCTATGCTATCCATAATGCAAAATACCAGATTATGTTCAAATTACCAATTATCAGCAAATTTCAGAAAATTTAAGAAAAAAAAGTAAAAGCTTGGGAACACAGAAAAAGATTTTCAAAAAATTTAGTGTTGTGCTTATCCCAGTATACAGCTCTTATTTAGAATGATTTTAATGCTTGAGAGTGGATATTCTTTTTTTCCCCTTTGACAGAAAATACAACTTCAACATATAATACAATTAAAAATATATATGTGATTTTTATCACTCGGTTCTACCTACAATTCTATCAATTCTCTATCAAATAGGAAAAACATGGAATTCTGAAAGCCTGAAATGATAAAAAGAAAGATTACTTAATGGCAGAATGTATTTTAACTGATAAGCCTTTGCTTCTGGTTTATTGTTGCAATAAAACAAGATCATATAAAGCATTACTTTTTAATGCTGGAAAAATAGCAAAATAAATCAAGCAAATAATATCTGCACTTTATTATTTCTTGCCTTATAAACATTTAACTATATAAAAAATTAAAATGCTATTTTATATTAAACTGCTTCTAGTTTTTCACAGAAACTACAAAACAGAAGAACCAAGATGTTTCCTTTGTTTTAACAATCAACTGCATTAAGGCTAAGCCTATGCGTGCATGCGTGCTTAGTCACAAGTCTTGCAGGACTCTGCAACCCCCGGACTGTAGGCCGCCTACACTCGAAAAAGTATTAGAATATTTAAGCAAATATTTGATAACTCAAGCAAAAAAGGACCATATTTGTTTTAACTATCAGACTATGTTAGAAAATATCTGAGGAAGGGGTTCCAATTTGCTCATTTACTTGCCTCAGTGCTTGCTTTTATTTTTTTGGTATAAAGCTGATATATATATATATATATATATATATCAGCAAATTTTTATATACAAATATGTATATATATATATTCTTTTGGTATAAATCTAATACATATATATACACATATACAGATACATACTGGAGATTTCTCTTCCTGCTGATTCCTACACTTCCTCCTTAGAATGATAAATTATAAGGATATTACATAATTGACTTAACAAATTAATGTGAAAAACACCATATCCTCTAGATAAAAAAGCTCTGTCTGGAACATCTAAAAAAACATATTAGGTCAGTGCCACAGGTGGCAAGCTCACTCACTTTTTCTCCTGAAAACTAAGTCAAATCAGGTAGAAAAATCCATGTATTTTAATGAGAAGGTAGTGGCTGTTCTACCCTGAATGCCTTAAATATGTTTGCTCCAGAGTGGTGGCTCACTCAGGGCACAGAGAAGTGAACTGGATCGGCATCCTTGCCCCTGGGCGATGGTCTCCAAGGACCGCACCCCTGGTACTGGGTTGGCCTCTGACTGGTTGGGACGCAAGGTAGAAGGCAAAGCATTTATTGTGCGCCCCCTCATTGTCAGGTCACAGTTTGGCACTGGCTGTGTTGCAGTTCTCTACCTAAGGCCACAGGTTCTGCCGGGTGACCAATTCCCAGGGCTACTTCTCCTGCCAGCTTCTGGCAACAAGCTACCTCCCCTTACACCCTCAAGCCTAGGCCTGGTAACCAGATGTTAACCCCAGGGGGCTTCACCTTCCCTTGATTATCTACTTTAATCTGCCCCACATTTTTGTAAATAGGACTATTTTTAAACTCTTGATTATCCCTTTAAAATTTGTTAAAACTGTGGTTAAGATTTACCACATAAAATTTCACAGTGTAAAATTTACCATCCTAACAATTTTTAAGTGTCCAGTTCAGCAGTGTTAAACACATTCATATTATTGTGCATATTCTCTAGAACTCTCTTTAGCTTGAGAAACTGAAACTCTGTACCCATCAGACAACTGCTCATTTCACCTTCCCCCAGCTCCTGGAAGGGTTTCCCTGATATCAAGGGCTTCCCTGATAGTTCAGTTGGTAAGAATCCACCTGCAATGCAGGAGACCCTGGTTTGATTCCTGGGTCGGGAAGATCCGCTGGAGAAGGCTACCCACTCCAGTATTCTTGGGCTTCCCCTGTGGCTCAGCTGGCAAAGAATCTGCCTGCAATGTGGGAGACCTGGGTTCGATCCCTGGGTTGGGAACAACTCCTGGAGAAGGCAAAGGCTACCCAGTCCAGTATTCTGGCCTGGAGAATTCCATGGACTGTACAGTCCACGGGGTTGCAAAGAGCCAGACAGGACTGAGCGACTTTCACCTCACAGCTCCTGGAAACCACCCTTCTACTTTTTCTCTCTCTGATTTTGACTATTGGAAGCACCTGGAATCAAACAGTAATTTGTCTTGTTGTGACAGGCTTATTTCACTCAGAATAATGTCCTCAAGGTTCATTCCTGTTACAGCGTGCCTCAGAATTTCCTTCCTTTTTAAGGCCAAATAATATCCCATTATATCTAAATGGCATACTTTTTCATCTGTTCACCTGCTCATGGACCCTTGGATTGCTTCTACACTTTGACTGTTGTGAATAATGCTGCTATGAACATGGATATGCAATATATTTCTTTGAAATCTTGCTTTTAATTGTGGATATATAACCAGTAGTGAAACTGCTAGATCATACAGGAAGTCTCTCTTTAATTTTTTGAGGAACCTCTATATTGTTTTCCAGAGAGGCTGCACCATTTTACATTCTCACAGTACTCTCAAGGATTCCAGTTTTGCCAACATTGCTATTTTCTGTTTGTTTGTTTGACTGTATCCAACCTAGTGGGTATGGAGTGGCACCTCACTGTGGTTTTGTTTTGCATTTGCATAACGATTAGTGATGTTTAGACTCTTTCCCTGTTTTTCTTGACCATTTAGATATCATTTTTCGGAGTCTTCATTATCCCTCTGAAAGGGCAATGTGCTGAGACACATACAGCACACTGATGGATACAACTAGGATTAGTGTTCAGGTATAATAAATAAGAAAAATGCTGGCTCGCTTTTGCTTCATTTCCAAGTAGGACTGACCAAAAGGTGATTACACCCAAGTAAGATTTTTATTGAGGATTTAGAATATTTGAGGGATAAACACTGCTATAAGCTTCTTGGGGGAGACCATGGAGTCTTATTCAATCTATGCTTGTTAACCCTCAAAAAAAGAACTAAAACATTCTGTTCTGGATAATTTTCAGATTGACCTGGAAGCAAGAGTTTTAGCAGATGAGTTCTTAAGGATGCCCCCAGGTTTTTGGTTCTTTGCCCACTTTGGGTTTAATCATTCAATAGTACATAGTAGAAGACTCAGTCCAGAAATACTTAATGATATGTGAGAGGTAACAACAGTACAATATCCATGCCAAATTTTCCCTTGATGAATAAATTCACATAAAGCAAACTCTATGCTGGCTGATTCAGGAAATGGAGGAGGAAGGAGGTTGAGGAGAAGGCGGAGGGGGTAAGGGAGAGTAGTATCGGTGGTGACCTGCTTCACTACACAAAATAAATTCACTTGGAGTGTCTGATCATGCAAAGACAATAATGAGAATAATAAAGCTGAAATGGATTTGTTTGGTACATATAAAGATATGAAGACTAAGGTTCACCAGGTGTGGGTATAAACATTACAAAATGAAATCATACCCTTTGACTCAATTAAATTCAAATTAAAAATAGTACTGCATGTATTTGGCAAAAGAAAATGCTCTTCTTTGACATAAATGGGAAACAATAATTTAGATATACTATACTGAGATCAAATGGCTATAAATAGACTCATTATCAATATGTTTAAAACATTTAAACATGAGTCCTAAACATCTAACTAAAATGGTTAGGTACTTAGCTTGAGTAATACCCACTTCAAGAAACTGAAGCATGCAGTATGTTTTGAATAATTGTTAATTTATGCTAAGGTAACAACTGTGTAATATAACTGAAATCTATGTTAATTGAAGATAAGGAAGTCTCTTCCAGCTATTCCTATTACAAACAGCAGGCTGCAATTTTCACCCTTCTTCCTTGTGTAAAATATGACTTTAGATGCTTGTAAAAGCATTTGCTGTTAATTTCTGAAAATCAATAATTAGCACTTCTCAGCACCACACAATAAAAATAACACAAAGAGAGAAAAAAGCATACTTCACATAAATGACATACATCTCACTTTGACTAAGTGCATTATTTATGCTTTTCTATGCACAATTGATGACTATGGACTAGCTAAGGACTGCAGTAATTAGAAGGAGAAAAGATAAAACTAAATTAAAAGATTTATTCACCAATCAAAATTAAATGTGTATCATTAATTTTCTTGATACTAATTTCTATATAGAAACTGTATTCTTGAATTATCTCAATGCATGCCTTATTGCTACAGATGAGAAGCACAACAACAGATACATTTGAACCTATACTCTTACCAGATTTAGGGATTCTTGTTGTTCCCAAAATGATTCTTTAAAAGTAAAAAAGACCCCATGTGTATTTCTATTCCAACAATTTAAAATGTATGGCTTTTCTTTCTATGTTAATTTGGCTTTTGAGTTTGTTAAGATTTTCAGCTCTGTAAAATTTCTAGTAATTATGGGGGGGGAATGAAAATGGTTTTAAGAAATATTTATCTGCCCTTTTGTTGATCATTTGTTACCATGCCTCAGAATAGTCGCCTAGGAGAAGAACCCTGAACATCCCCCATCTGAAGACAATTAGGCGTCAGGGCACCAGTAAACAGACAATATTGTTCTACAACCCACTCAAGCGATCCAGGAGGGGTGGGTGTTAATATCCCTCGTCAGATCAAAGAGAGAAGTCAGAAATGAGGGAAAGTAAAGACTAGGAATAACGGATTCTCAGAAAGAATAGGCAATTATTATAGAGGCCATCAACGTTGTCATGATAAATATCTTCATTTACATGATCAAGATGAAAAGTGGGTTCATTTTTTTTTCCTTATAAATTTTATGAGTTCCTTTTCTAGGAAAGTCAGCATTGCAGCTGTTTTGGTTAAAGACACATTTGTCTTGCTGGTTCTTGACAGCCCTATCATGTCAGTTCTCTGCAGTAGCAAGGAATGTTTCAGCAAGAAAATAAAGTGAAAACTGAAGAGATATATTCTACTTCCTATGGGCATATTTTCACCATAGCAGATCCAAAGGAATGCTTTGTTATCCCTGTCAGATTGAAGAAAGAAAGAAATGAAGAATATATAGTCTAAGACTAAGAAATACTGGTAACAGAAAATTAGACTAAAATAACCACATTTTTATGACTACTGGTAATATCAAAATGTATAAATAAATGCTGCATGGTCCATATGTTCTAATAATTTGCTAGCAAAACAAGCCTTTTATGGTAGACTTCTGTGTATATCTCTCTCTCAGTCAAAGAGAAGTCATTTAAATCATTTTTCAGTTTGGCAGTGTTGACTACAGATATCATGATACAGAGAAATAAATTATTAAAACAGAAGTTCTTCCACAATACTTCATTTAATTATGTTTGGGGGCAGAAGTAATCAATGTCCAGTAGTGCTTCACGGTTTACAAAGTATTTTCACATATCTTTTCACATACAATCCTCAAGTACAGTCCTATGAGTTAGATATCATTTCAATTATCATATTTTAGGTGGTTAAATAAAAGTACATTAAAGTGACTCCCTTATGTCACTCAAATAATGATGCTGGGGCTGTGATATAATCTGTTATCTGATGTCCACCTTTCCATCATCTTTCATTGACTGCTAGGGATCAAACAATCATACTCTGAGGCAGACAGGCTTGACTAATTATACTCCTGATTATAACAGAGATAATTTTAAGAAACAATTTTAGAATATTTTTCACTCATTATAAGAGTAAAGGACAAACGAGAAAAAAAATGGCTGATAAAGATTTCTTAAAGTTACCTTAAAATTTTCTCTACAGTTACTGAAGTTTTACTGAGTTAAAAGTTTTAATAAATTTAAAAGCATGAACAAATAGAAAATTTACAGTTTAAATTAAAATGGAAATGCCCATTAAAAAGCCTTTTACTTTTTAAAGAATTATTTTGGGAATAAGAAGAATATCATGTCTAAAAATAAGTAAGGGACCTCCCTGGTCGGCTAGTGATTAAGACTCAGTGCTTCCAATGCAGGCGGCACGGGTTCAGTCCCTGGTCTGGCAACTAGGATCACACATGCTGCAGTGGCACAGCAAAAACAAAACAAAACAAAACAAAAAAAATAAGTAAATATTCTGTTATTTTAAAGAATTTTTTTTTCAAAATAAACTTGCTTGAGCCCTCTTCCTGGATGTTCTGAGATACCCTTGGGATGGAGGCAAAGAGGATGGAGAGTGGATGGAGCTAGGAGACAGTGGAGGGCAGGGAAGCCTGGCGTGCCTCAGTCCACGAGGTCGCAAGGAGTTGGACATGACTTAGCAACTGAACAGCAGCACAGTGCTTCCTACACTGTAATGCCTCAGGTCACCAGGGGATTTCCTAACATTCAGATTTACTAGGCTGTGTGGGGGCATTGCTGAGAGCAGAGTATGAGGGTCTATCAAGTTCCCAGGTGATGCTCATTCTGATACTGTTGGTCCAGGGACCGTATTCGAGTAGTAAGGAGATAGAAAACCATGGGACCAGATATAAACCAGAACAGCCTGTTTCTCATGTAGGTCATAGGATTAAGTTTCTTGGCCATCATTTGGGGAGTAAAAACATAAAGCAAATCATATAATTTTATTAACATGAAAAAATAAATATGAAAAACACTCATTATGATGCTTGAAAAATACTGCTTAAATAGTCAGATGAGCTCATCTATGGAAAAAAAAAGTGTCTAGAAGACTATGATAAAAGCTCAGGCTTAAGACAATTTAAATAATACCTAATATCCCCCAGATCTAGTGTTTACATGTTATGAAGAGCTTGGTAACAAAACTGTTCTGTCATGTTTCTGCCCAGAGGCTGTCATGATAAAGTTTATTATCAATTACTGCTTTACAAGTATAAAATAAGTTAAGCTGTCATATTTTTCTCAGCCAGAGATCCTAAGCTGTCAAAGAATGTCAATTTTAAATCTGACATAGAGAAGAAAATTATCTGTTATTCTGACCTCTAATTTCTTGACATTTTAATGCTATAATTGCTGTGGTTAGTGCTGCTTCATGATTTCACCTGTCAAGGAAGAATGAATCAATAATCTTAAGACATTTTTCAAATTTTAGCCCTAACTTCAAAGTTCTAGGTACACTGTAGATGTATATATGTGTGTGTGTGTGTGTGTGTGTGTGTGTGTGTGTGTGTGTATCTTTTCTATTCTCTTTTACAAAAGGGACATATGTAGATTTTTGTATATTAAATTTCTCCTTTAAATCAGCATTTGCTAAGGCATTAAAAATTATCTTCTTTAGGCTAGTTGGAGCTTAGTGTAAGATAACTGCCACTTTCTTTTGGTTTTATCTTTGTGAAATAGAGTGATTTCATATTTAAAAATACTGAAATGAACTTTGGGGCTTCCCTGGTGGCTCAGACAGTAAAGCATCTGCCTGCAACGTGGGAGACCCAGGTTTGATCCCTGGGTCAGGAAGATCCCCTGGAGAAGGAAATGGCAACCCACTCCAGTACGCTTGCCTGGAAAATTCCATGGATGGAGGAGCCTGGTGGGCTACAGTCCATGGGGTCGCAAAGAGTTGGACACGACTGAGCGACTTCATTTCACTTTTTACTTCACTTCAAGATAAACTTTATCAAATAAAAGGAATGCAATGAACTCAATAAAAGGCTCAACGTTTTGAACACTACTTTCCCCAAAAGCCTTTGTCTGATCATTTAGGTATAGAGCAACTCTCTCAAATCACAGCATCACAGAGCAGACCTCCTGGAACTCGATGTTGATGTTTTGATGGAAGGCAGTGTGCCTTGCAGAGAGCCTCCTCACTGCATAGGGGCAAAAATGACCACCAAATAATGATGATACTATACTCTGTTCCACCTATCCACAGGGTTCTTTCTTGTGACAATAGACGCTAGATGCTTTTATGCTGGCAAACATATGTTTGGTATTATCCCTTCTTTATGGACAAAGCAATGGAAGTGGAAGAACACTAAATGACTTGGTCACATTAGAAAGCTCACAGGATTCAGGCAGGTTCTCATCTTTGTAGTTTCTTAAATATTAATACAGAATTTATTTTGTGGAAATATGTTAGTTGTGAAGTAAAGGAGGTGAGCATGGGGAATGTGGAGGGGGCAATTAACTCCTATTCCTTGCAAGGTCATTTCATCTGTCATATCTGCAATGTCCTAAGTGCTTCCCTAGTGGTCTTAAAGAGATAAAGCTATCTTGATTTGACACAGGGCCTCTGGGTAGGATGGGCTTCCCAGGTGGCTCAGTGAGTAAATAATCTGCCTGCCAATGCTGGAGACATAGGAAACATGGGTTCGATCCCTGAGTCAGGAGGATCCCCTAAAGGAGAGCATGGCAACCCACTCCAATAATCTTGTCTGGAAAATCCCATAGGCAGAGAAGCCTGGTGGGCTACAGTCCATGGGGTCTCAAAGAGTTGGACATGACTTAGCATCTAAACCACAAAACACTGGGTGGGTCAGGGCCAGTGCTCTGCTAGTGTGTGTGTGAGCCCGTGCTGCCCGGCGGAAGTAAGGTAACAGTGTTCCAAGTACATGCTCTCTCACCTAGTATTTTAAGAACTGACAGAAAAGTTTTTCGGTGAGAGAGGTGGGCGAGGGGCTTAGGTAGGGAGGGCATACATGGCACTGAGTGACTCTGGGAGCTTCTCTAATGGAACCTCAGTGTTCAGCAACTATGCCCTCAGACTGGGAAAGCTGGAACCCCTTCCCAACCTATTTTTTAATTTTTTAAATTACTCTCTTTCATGTAATGTTTCATGGAGATTTTCTACAGTTTGACAATTCTATACAGTTTTTTTTTTTTTTTTTTTTTTACTGTCCAAAGCAAAGGAGTGTTACCTTGTAGTAGCAGGTATTTTTATAGAATTCAAGTAATAAACACTATATCCACATTTAAAAAGTCTCAATCCTAATTCCATTTCATTTTCCTTTTCTCATTTATCTCTTTGTTCTCATTTAAATATGCTCAGTCACTCAGTTGTGTCTAACTCTTTTCGACCCTATAGACTGGGGCCTGCTAGGCTCCTCTGTCTGTAGGATTTTCCCAGTGAGAATACTGGAGAGGTTTGCCATTTCCTTCTTCAATTTAAGTTGGAAAGATCTGCTATTTTCAGTCAATTTTAATGCTGCTATGTTCTTTCATTATGCACAATATGCTTAAAATATTTTTATTTTGCTCAAGATGATCAACTTGCAACTTAAGGACAGCATATTATAATGGGTGGAATGTACACTAAGATATTCAGGAGCAAAAATGTTTATGATATTTAAAAGTCAATAAACAATCTGGAGTTGGTCTTGCCATAAAAGGATAAGCTACTGTAATTCTTTTCTTTTTCTGATTCTAAAGGTACTGGTTCTGAAAAGAAAATATAGTGGTAAGGCATTTATAGCACTGAGTATATGTTAAGGGTACATTATTAAGAGAATAATTAAGCTCAGAATTAGAATTCCCAGTTGTGAACAAACTAATCAGATTATTTTGTAGACAAAATCCCTTATTTCACCTACAAATGTTCAAGTATCTGGCTCTTTTCTCACTCATCCCTTCTCTGTCCCTATCTCCTTCTTCCAGCTTCAGGCAATAATTCCATTTCCTTGTGCATACAACATGGTAGAACACTACACCTAATAATATGCTTGCAATGTGTTCTCCAAATATTTAGCCCCAAGGGCTCAATGATCAAGGAGCATGAGGCTCTTCCCTTCCCTCTCCTCTTCTCTGCTTGAAGCCATACAAATAGAGTCATTTTATCTTTATAGAAGTCTGTAAGAAATAACTTTATGGATGCAAATTTTTCTTTTAGAGCTTTATTTCCCAAATCTATGAGTTTTCCACCTCTAAAATTAAAAAATAAAAAAATAAAAAAGCATCCTAGTGACTGGAAATGTAGAAATGATTGCTTGTTTTGCATAGAGCAGATGGCAGATATCTGGTAGAATGGAAGACTGAGATACAGCTTCCTTGAAGCGAGACTCATCTAGCAGCTGTTGCATCTTCACTCTTTACACCTATCTGAAATAATTTTGTGCAACGTACAAGTGATTTAAATAATATATTTTATGAATATTTTCATAAAATATACTTATACACAAACTATAGCATATAATTCCCAACTGTTAGCTATAAAATTTCAGGTTGAGAATGTGCAGGAATAACATACTATAATCTCATCTATTTTACTGATGCATTTTTTGAGTATTTCGTCTAGCAGGCTGTAGTTCTGCTTTTATTAAAAAAAAATAGGTATTGGCAGGTTATTTTAATGTGAACTATTCATATTTAAATATTCAATGCTGCTGCTGCTGCTGCTAAGTTGCATCAGTCATGTCCAACTCTGTGTGATCCCATAGACAGCAGCCCACCAGGCTCCCCCGTCCCTGGAATTCTCCAGGCAAGAACACTGGAGTGGGTTGCCATTTCCTTCTCCAATGCATGAAAATGAAAAGTGAAAGTGAAGTCGCTCAGTCATGTCTGACCCTCAGCAACCCCATGGACTGCAGAGGTTTCTTTAATTTATAACACATAAGGCATTAAGCATTTCAATGAAGACGCTGAAATAAAATAAAAGAGGGATACTAAAGTGCACTGTATATGTCTGCATTTCAGAAAGGAACTACATGGTAGCCTCATTACTTGTTTTGACATACAACACTCACTTTTCCACATTTGTCAAGAACTTGAAATCTATGTTTTATAAAATTTACATTGGAAGGAGATTTATGCAGGAGATGGAAAGCCAAGTTTGTGTTGAAGGGCGGCAGAAATTTTCAGAATCATATCCAACTTATTACCTACCTCCCTCAGCACAGGGTCAGTGATACTGTCCAGGTTCACAGAGCCTTCATAGGTTAGGTAGTGAAAAACATTCAGAGCCCGGACTGCTTCCGGTCCTCTCTGCTTGTATCCAAATACAAGGTCAATCCACTGATGGAGTTGGCAAGAAACAAATTCACTTTCCAGGGCCTGAATCAGTCAGGAAAGAGATAAAGAGACCATGAAAATTTAGTAAATCTCCATTCTTAACTTGAAATATTCTATATAAATAAGTAGAATTCATTCTTTGCCCTCCTGTATTTCACCTCTATGTGTCAGACCTATTCTTAGAAATGACAAAGTACAATCTCTAATAAAACACAGACCTAAAAGAAAATTTTCTTTTTAACTATTAAACATACTCTTGACTTAACTGAATATGTGATATAAATTTTAACATTAAATAGATTTCTTTAAAAAGACACATTCATGTTTAAAAGGAATTTGAATTGCCTGTTTTAGTGCCATGCATAATAATTTCATTTTTAATTTTTAACCATTAGTCTCAAAGTAAACAATTTAATTAGAAACTTTGATATATATTTACTTTCCTGCCCAAAGTCTTCAAATTTACGTCTACATTACTAAAAGGGAATGACCTGATATGAGTTAACTCTGCTATTATACTGTTTAGGAACCGCTGGGTAATTTGGGGTATTTGCTAGCCAGTGGGAAATGAATGCAAATTACTGAGAGTTAGGGACTATAAGAAACTTCCAGAAAGAGTCAGGAAAAAAAAAGAGGCCTTTTCATTTCCTGAGAAGCCATCCAAGCGTCACAGAGGTGCCCTGGTAGGTAGGCATGCAGCCCTGTCGCAGCCGTAGTAGAGCAGTGGCCATCACAGTGCGGCTCACTATGCCTCTCACCTCCCACCCTCGCTCATCATCAGCTTCTTACTGATTTGAAGGGCACACCGATTTCAGCAACATGAGGAAAAAGCTGTAGCACTACCTTCTTAAATTTCAACTATGCAAAGCCACAGAAAACAATTTTTGCAATTACAGCTGTAACTAAATATGTGAATGAAGTCATTCTTTGGCTGCATGCCCCCTGATTTCGAAGGCGTTGAAACCAGCTTGGAATTCAATTAATAAATGGTTTCTTAAATTAGCCCTTTGATAATTATATTTCATTTTTTTAATCTAAAAAATATCTGAACGATACTTTTCAACTTTTCCTGTGATCACGTTTTTAAAAAATAGTTTATTTATTTACTTATTTTGCCTGTGCTGGGTCTTTGTTGCTGTGTGGCCTTTTCTCCAGTGGCAGCGAGGGGGTGCTACCCTCTAGTTATGATGAGTGGACTTCTCACTGTGGTGGCTTCTCCTGTCGCCAAGCACGGGCTCTAGGGCGTGTGGGCTTCAGCAGTTCTGGCTCCCGGGCTCTAGAGCACAGGTTCAGTAGTTGCGGTGCCCGGGCTTAGTTGCTCTGAGGCATCTGGGATCGTCTTGGATCAGGGATCAAACCTGTGTCTCCTGCATTGGCAGGTGGATCCTGGATCACATTTAACTAGTAACCTATTCCCATCAAACTCCCTTTTTATTTATTTCAAAAATTTTGGTATTTTGTTTATACCAGTGATTATGAATGTTTCTCTTTCAGAAATATAAACAGATATTTTAAAAGGATAGCTTTCATACTAAAACTAAACTGAATTTCTATTCTCTGTATCTCACTGGACAAAATAGTTCGGACTAGAGAACAAGAAAAGGGACGAAAATACAAAAGATACATTGGTTACAATCCCATAATGATTATGTCTATCACATTGGTTTGGTCAATTTGTATAAATGAGAAGACAGTAATTATTCAGTGCATGTGCAATAAATGAAAGGAAGAAAAAAAAAAGAATAAATGGAGGTTCATTATAGAGTAGCTATTGCACAAATCTGTTCACTGGAAGTCAAACAGTAGTGAAATTCTTTAAAGGAAGATCTTACCAACATAATTACATAATTAGCTCAGCAGTGACCATTTCAAATCAATCTTGTAGAGACTACTAGACATATTTGGAAGAAAGGGTCAATGAAATTTACTGCATTTGAATAAAAAAATTATTGAACTAAATGCCTAATGCAACTATGAGGGGTGAAAGCAATAATCACTGTTCCCTAATTTGAGTTTTAAAACATTTATTTAGCATCTCCAACTGCTTCTTTCATTTTCCTCTGCCATGGGCAATGCTATAGTGTTTAATGTTTCTCCTTTTGTTTGCATGTGTCTTTATAAAACATTACACACGTAATTTTTTTTTTTACATTTTTTTTACACACAAACATTTTTTTGGTGTGTATTTTTGACTCACAAAAATGGAGTGGGGTTACAGATTTCATTGTTTCTTACTTTCTTCACTTAGCCTTGTTTTTTAGGATCTAGCTGTGTGGCTAGGCATAGCGAATCCACTGTTTTCAGGGGCTGCTCAGAACTTCCCCAGCAGTGAGCACTAGACTGCCTCCAATGTGCTGTGACACAATGCTCTGTGACGAACGCCCACTCCTGCATCCCTGTCTGACTCTTTATGAGAATTTCTTGGGACTCATAAGCTGGAGCAGGACTGATACATCCCTGCACTAGATATGCATAAACTGAGTCTGAGTCATCAGTGTAGATTGGCTGTTTCTGTCCACTCCCTCAAGCAGTGCATGAAGGTGTGTCTACATGGCCACATCCCCACTGACAACTGGGATTGTCCAGGAGCTTAATATTAGCCTGTGTACAGATTCAGAACAGTATCTCACTGCTGTTACAATTTGTTTTCCTCTGATTACTGAGGGGTTTGACATGTTTTTTAATATGCTGTCAGCCATTTGGGTTTCCTCTTCAGTACATTTTCTGTTCATGCTTTTTGCCCATTCTTTTCTGAAAGTTCCTGTCTTTACGTTTTTTTTTTCCCAGAAATTCTTTATATATTTCAGGTAGTAGTTTGTTGGCATCAAATTTTGCAATGCATTCTCCCAAAGGTCACATGTCTATTAACTTTATCCATGTTGTTCTTTGTTGAATAGAAATTCTTAATTTGGAAACAACAAACCTTTTTTCTTTATGTTTATGATCTTGGGATTTTGTTTTAAAGTAACTAAAATAACTTTCTATATTCTGATGTGTCAGCTGTGTTATATTTATGGTTTTACTTTTCATATGCATGCATGCATGCAATAAGTTGCTTCAGTCATGTCCAACTCTGCAACCCTACGGACTGCAGCCTGCCAGGCTCCTCTGTACATGAAATTCTCCAGGCAAGAATATTGGAGTGGGTAGACGTGTTCTCCTTCAGGGGATCTTCTCAACCCAGGGACTGAACCTGTGTCTCTTACATCTACCTGAGTTGGTAGGTGGGTTCTTTACCATTAGGGTAGCCTGGGAAGCCCTACTTTTCACATACTGGCCTTTAATCTATCTAGAGTTCAATTTCACTATATGTGGCATTAGATCAGTTCAGTTCAGTTGCTCAGTGGTGTCCAACTCTTTGCAACCCCGTAGACTGAAGCATGCCAGGCTTCCCTGTCCATCACCAACTCCCGGAGCTTGCTCAAACTCATGTCCATTGAGTCGATGATGTCATCCAACCATCTCATCCTTTGTTGTCCCCTTCTCCTCCTTCCTTCAATCTTTCCCAGCATCAGGGTCTTTTCCAACAAGTCAGCTCTTTGCATCTGGGGGCCAAAGTATTGGAGTTTCAGCCTCAGCATCAGTCCTTCCAATGAATATTCAGGACTGATTTCCTTTAGGATGGACTGGTTGGATCTCCTTGCAGTCCAAGGAACTCTCAAGAGTCTTCTCCAACATCACAGTTCAAAAGCATCAATTCTTTGGCACTCAGCTTTCTTTACAGTCCAACTCTCACATCCATACGAGAAAAAACCATAAAACTGGAAAACTGGAAAAACCATAGCTTTAGACTAGACAGACTTTGTTGGCAAAGTAATGTCTCTGCTTTTTAATATGCTGTAGAGATCCAGTATAATTTTTGTTACTATAGTAAGTCAGTTTTTCCAATACCATCTATTAAACAAACACACTTTTCTTAAGCAATGTGCACTGTCATCTTTAATGCTTGTATATTTGAAACAAAGATATAAAACTTCTGTTGTTTAGTTAATATAATATTCTTCCTAATAGAAAAAGCAATACAACCCTTCTTCCCTTTTGCTTTTTCCCTCTTCTATCTATCATCTACCCACCTATGTTCCCACCCTGACATTTATCTGTCTAGACATGTGTGTGTCCCCAGCTCTTTGAACCTTTTAGTTCTACTGTTATCTTAATTTATCTTTATGTCTTAGATATCTTAATATCTGGTAGATTCATCCTTTTAAGAGCCAGCTAAGCTATTTGTGGACCTTTATTCCTCCCTGTGGGCTTTACTGGTGGCTCAGTGGCAAAGAATACACCTGCCAATGCAGGAGACCTGGGTTCAATCCCTGGTCGGGAAGATCCCCTGAAGAAGGAAATGGTGATCCACTCCAGTATTCTTGCCTGGGAAACCCCATGGACAGAAGGAGCCTGGAGGGCTACTTCCATGGAGTAATAAAAGAGTCAGACATGACTTAGTGACAAAGCAACAACAATTCTTTCTTGTAACTTTCACAATAAGTGTATAGATACATCAAAATAATTTTGATTGGGATTATGATAAATTTATAGGTTAATCTGAGAAAATCGGTATTAGGTTTTCCCATCCATGGTCTCAGAATGTCTCTTTATTTAAACAGATAATTTTCTAAGTACTTTGTTACATACAGAAGTTAGTATTTTCTCTATAAAGTGTGGTGTCCCAAGGACAAAAAAACAGAAACAAAAACAAAAACAAACCAAGGAGGGCCTTGGGATGTAGGAATGGAAAAAACCAGACCCTATCATCCTTCCCTCCCCATGCTGTTAACTATTAATGAATTTCAAGTCCTCCTGAGCAGTATAACCTGTCTCCCTTCCTACCCCATCAGTTCAGTTCAGTTCAGTCGCTCAGTTGTGTCCAACTCTCTGCAACCCCATGAACCGCAGCACGCCAGGCCTCCCTGTCCATCACCCTACGCCATAGGGAGAAGGTATTTGCCTTAGTCTTCCCCCACCCAGTATACGTGCCTCATACAATCAGCACATGATCCTCAAGACCCCTATCCTGCTCCCTTGTACCCTGGCTCTAAAAATGGACTAAGGACACCTGTTCAACGTTGGCTCTCCCTTGAGCTAGCTGGCTGTTCCAACAGCATCTTCCACTTTAATAAACTTTATTCCCTCTCATTCTGTTTCGTGTCTGGAAATTCTTTTCCAACCCACATAGACCACAACATAAAGGACATGGGTAACTCTGGTTAAGTTAATTCCCAGGAAGTTTGTAAATTTTGATACAATTATAATATTTTAAAAATTATATTTTAAACTCAGTTATAGATGATGTAGTAAAATGATATTGATGTCTATAAATTGATCATGTTCCTGGTGACTCTTACTAGTTAATATCTTTATTTTTTCTTATAGAATTGTTTTCAACTTTGAGAACTATATTAAACAGTGGTGACATGGGATATCACTATCTTTTCTCTGATCTTAAAAGGGTCAATGCAAAAAAAAAAAAAGGGTCAATGCACACACACACATTTAACATAGATTTAGAGTTACTGGGTTTTAGATTATTATTACTTAGAATGATATTATTACCCATAGTTTTCACACTTATATCCATACATGAATCAGCCCTATTAATTTTTTCCTTTCCTTCCCTTTAACTACTTTGGAATCAAGATCCCAGTAGTCTCATAAAATGAGCTGAATCGCTTGTTATGTTTTCTAGAATTGTTAGGGGAAGAACACTGACTGAAACGGCCCTTTAGTAACCATTCGCATGAGTTGTTTTATGACAGGAGATCCTGGTAAGGAATACAGAACTAATAAGCCACCACCAACCAGAAGAGTTTGGGAAAGGTCAAAAGGAGACACCACAAGTCCGTCCACTTTCCAGAATCCCTCTCACTAGCATCCATCTTGGCTGAAAAATGCGTGAGCCACCAGGAAAGACTCTGAATTAGAATGATTGGCCAAAGACCACACAGAAACTAATCCCATCACCATAAAACCCTAGACTGCGAGCCACGCGGCAGAGCTGTTCTCCTGGGTTCCCTTACCCTACTGCTCTCCACCCAGGTGCCCTTTCCCAAAAAAATCTCTTGCTTTGTCAGCACATGTGTCTCCTCGGACAATTCATTTCCGAGTGTTAGACAAGAGCCCAGTTTCGGGCCCTGAAAGGGGTCCCCCTTTCCTGCAACAGAATAATCTGCCTAAGAAAGGAATTCTTTATCTCTTAAAAATTTGGTAGAATTCACCTATAAAATAATATGGCCTTGGATATTCTGGGGGCTGGAAAGATTTACTATTTAAATTTCTTTAAGGTTTGTAAGGTCTTCTGGTGCCAATTTTGACATGTGATATTTTTCCTTATATTTATCCATTTCATCTCAGTTTTCAAACTTATTAGCTCATGGCTCTCTACAAAAATCTTTAATTACATTAAAAAATTCTATGCCTGTACTTACTTACCCTATTCTATACATTAGATAGTTGAGTCAATTAATAAAGAAACAATAACTAATTTAGCCTCAGGTTTTTTTTTGGGGGGGGGTTATAAAATTAAATGACAAAGGAATAATCAGGTAACAGATTAAACAGACGGTCTTACAGATTGTCTTGCTAATCACTGCAAGAAAAAGAAAAGAAAATCCAGTCAAAACACTTAAAAGTTAAGTCTGGTTCTAAATCAAATGTGTATCTAAGAACCGAATTTTAGATATCACATAATTAAAGCATAAAGACCTATCTAAAGTTGAAGCCTGACACTGAGATTAACTGAACTTTGAACAGTATTAATCTGTTAGTAAATACATGCTATATCTACTTATTTGTTCTCTTTAGAACTGTGTTTTCATGCATGAACCTATTTTGGACTTTGAAACAAGATTTTATTGCAAACACAATTGAAAAACAGAAAGAAATACTTGATTACTAAGCTATTAGGGTTATAATGGTCTTAATAGCTTGTTTTACTCTCTCCTTGCATATCTAAAAGCAGAAGCAATTGCTTTAAGCCCAGATAAACCAATTCCCAATCCATAATTCTACCCTGGGGATCTGAGAGGAAGGAAATAAAGAGTGAGATTTGAACCAGAGAGGATATCTCTTAGATGAATAATAGTTACCTAATTCTAATTTCCATATTGTCCCGTGGATATTAGATTGCACAGAACTCTTTCTCTGGTAGGTTTAGGACAAAGCAGTTCAGAAACTTATGAAAAAGGAAACGAGGCTAGTGGAATTAACTGTGAGGAGAGAATGTTATTTTCTTCAGAATTCTTCTATTTAAGAATATCGAATTTCTATTTCTTCTTCTAGACTAGAAGAGGAACATTTCCCAGCCCTTTCTTGTATTGCCTCAAAAATCTGCTTCTGATGCTGGAAAATCTAACCAGATAGAGTTGCATATATACTGGTGGACAACGACAAATTCATATTGCTACTTCTTCTGTAGTGTCTATGCTGGCTTCTCTTCATGATTAAATTGAAGTTATAGTAATGACATAGCGAAAGACTTATTTATTTTTTGGCTGCACCATGCAGCTTGCAGGATCTTAGTTCTGAAACCAGGGACTGTAATTATTTTAAATAAACATAACATCTGTTCAATTGCTAAATCGTGTCCAGGTCTTTGAGACTCCATGGACTGCAGCATTCCAGGCTTCCCTGTCCATTGTCTCTCAGTTTGCTCAAATTCACGTCCATTGAGTCGGTGATGCTATTTAACAATCTCATCCTCTGCCACCCCCTTCTCCTTTTGCCTTCAATCTTTCCTAGCATCAGGGTCTTTTCCAATGAGTTGGGTCTTTGCATCAGGTGACCAAAGTATTGGAACTTCAGCATCAGTCCTTCCAATGAATATTCAGGATTGATATCCTTTAGGATTGACTGGTTTGATCTCCATGCTGTCCAAGGGACTCTCAAGTCTTCTCCTACACAATTTGAAAGCATCAATTCTTCAGCGTTCGGCTTTCTTTATGATCCAACTTTCACATCTGTAGATGACTACTGGAAAAACCATAGCTTTGACGATATGGACCTCTGTCGGCAAAGTGATATCTCTGCTTTTTAATATGCTGTCTAGGTATGTTATAGCTCTCCTTCCAATGAGCAACTGTTTTTTAGTTTCATGGCTGCAGTCATCGTCGGCAGTGCTTTTGAAGCCCAAGAAAATAAACTTTGCCACTGTTTCCACTTTTCTTCCTTCCATTTGCCATGAAGCGATGAGTTTGTTTTAAATGTTTATTTTGGAGGGCTTAAATTATTCTCTTACTTGATTGCTTTCTGGGTGTATAATGCACTGCATTATTTTCCATTCCTGCTAGCATGGTCCTAGCCTGAGCTCTCACTGCTCTCCACATGGGCTACTGTCAGCCTCTGACCTCCTCCTCCACTCCAGGTCCTGCACCCTGCTGGCAGAACAGATTTCTGAAACTATCAGCTCTTACTGTCATTCTTGATTTCAAATCTTCCAAGGCTCCTCCTAGCAAAACACATTCAGTGTAAACTTTCCCTGACCCCTAAGACCTTTCAAACCTTGATCCCACCCTCTCCCACTATTTCTTTAGGCTTCTAGATACAAATCCTTGGCTCCAGCAGCATAATTTACAGCCCTGGGCACATAGCAGCTGGTATGACCTCTGAACCTCTGTTGATCCTTTCCCCTTAACATGAAAGCATTTCATCCTGCTGCTGCTTTTTCAAGTCCGAGACATCCTCACTCAAGTCCAATGTTCATTTTCTGAGTTCTCCACCTCAGTCTATGAAGTCTTTTATGAATTTTTATGACACTTATCATGAGTACCCTCTTGTTTAATGTAGTAAATAATGCATACAAATTTACTTGTGAAAATCAATTTGCATATAAATTGTAAAGTGCTAGACAAAGGAATGGGGTTATTACTGATTAACACTTAATTGTTTCAAACAGGCCGCACGCACTACATCCTCAATTAGAATCAAAGCATTTGGAATGTAGAGACTGTGTCTAATACTTCTATTCCATTTCCTATAGCTCCTAATCAGCATTAAATAATAAATATTTATCGGGTGATTATTTAAACTATGGGAAAGATGTGTTGGTCACCAAAAGAAGGAAGGAATGTCAGG
Organism: Bos mutus; assembly: GCF_027580195.1. Taxonomy (NCBI): domain Eukaryota; kingdom Metazoa; phylum Chordata; class Mammalia; order Artiodactyla; family Bovidae; genus Bos; species Bos mutus. The sequence goes on from NC_091628.1 coordinate 25,700,933, forward strand.
AAGTGAGGGTGAGTGGGAAAGAAATTCATTCACTCATTCAACAAATACTGATTTATGATCTGTGATGTGCCAGACATTACTGCAGATCTTAGGATTAGAGCCAAAATCCTTGTCAGAGAGAGACTGACTAAGACCAAGATTATTAGTGAGATGGAGTGTATGTCGAGAGGTGATAAATGTTAAGGGAAAAAGAAAGTCAAGAGATATGTATGGATGGGAAGCGGATTGCTGATTTAGAGCAGGTAGTCATAGAAAGTGTCCTTGAGTTTGTGACAATTAAGGACTACAAGGAGGAAGTGAACTGTAAGGGCATCTGAAGGAAGAAGATCTCAACCAGGGGGACCATTCATTCATTCATCATTTATTCATTCCATATGGAGCACCTCTTATGTAACAGGAAGTGTCCCCAGGGAGACTTCAACAAACAAGGCAAGATCTCTGACCTCCAGCACATCCCACTGAAATGCAAATAATCAAAGTGAGCCAGGTCCCAACCTACAGCCCACCTACTGCATGCCAGGCGCCAGCCTTGAAGGATATACAGATGGATAAGTAAGGCATGTATTTAAAAACGATCACAGTTTGGTAGAAGATAAACATGTTGACTTGGGCTTTTCCTGATGCTCAAATTTCTGTTAAACCTGATAGGCACTAACCCCGCCCCCTACCCCGGCCCATTCTCCCCTTCCCCTCATCCTAGAAAGGAGCACCAAAATGCGGTGGCTCTCTCTTCGCTGCTCTAGCCATTATGACTCTGTACACCTGGCTCCCAACCTTTCTTTATCTGACTCTGTGAGACTAGAGAAATCTGAAGGAAAATGGCCACTGCAAGGAAGTTGCAGAGGGAAACTGTTGGCTCTAACTTAAAAATTCTCCAGAGCTGATCAGTTTCTTTCTACCTTCACGGCTACTGTGCTGGCCCAAGTCACCATCCCCGCTCCCAGTACCTCCAACAGATGTGCCTGATGCTACCCTGTGCCTGAAGAATTCATTCCCATAACTGCAGCCTGAGAGATCCTCTCAGAACACAGGTAAAATCTGACATCCACTTCCATATTTGTGATCCCTGTGCCTTGCGCTACTTCTTTTTTTCCACAGTACTGATCACCTGCTAAAACACCAGGTACCTTACTTATTAATTTCTGTTTATGGTCCATCTCTCTTTGATCGAGAGTAAGCTCTATGAGGGCAGAGATCTCTCTCTGTTCATTGGTACTATACCCCAAACACGCAAAATAGCACCTGGAGCTCTCAGAAGTTACCTGCTGACTGAGCGCTGACTGAGCCTGTCTGTTTACTCGTGTGGGTTCCTAGCTAGAGGGTGACCTTCTGAATGGCCACTGGCTCTGCTGCTCACACTTATGGCTCCAGAGCCCAGGGCAGTGTGAAGACTGGGGTAAATGAAGGGATCCCTAAATCAGGCTTTACTCTAGCTTGATGTAGAGTACGATTCATGAGCACATCTTCTCTGTGTTTTCCATCCTTGTTCAGAGCTGGTTCTCAACAAAGGTTACATGACCCGCAAACCCCCAGTTCTCAGAGATAAGGATGCTCTAAAGCTCCGAGGGATAAGGATACCCTATTCGTCCAGAGTGTCCTGGCTAACAGGTGGCAGGGCGGGCACTCACACACAATGTACCTATCACAATGGTGCTGATTTAGTCACTAAATCATGTCCGACTCTTTGGAACCCATGGACTGTAGGTTCCGCCAGATTCCTCTGTTCATGGGGTTTCCCAGGCAAGAATACTGGAGTGGGTTACCATTCCTTTCTCCAGGGGATCTTTCTGACCCAGGGGGGTTGAGCCTGGGTGTTCTGCATTGCAGGCGGATTCTTAACTGACTGAGCCACTAGGGAAGCCCTATCTATTTTTCAAGACTGCCAGTAATTCTTATGTTACGCTATTTGCTAAACTTCATCTTTGAGCAAGGTACAATATACCCTAAATGCCGATTTTCACCTATTACAAAAGACACTTTATAAAGGATGTAATACATTCAAAGGAGAACGCCATGGCATTGTGCTCTCTGCCTCAGTGCACCGCGCCTGCTCTGCAGACAACCAGGAACACACTGAGTGGAGGGCTGGGGAGATTAGCAGTGCACATCCATGGAAGCCCTTCTTCTAAAACAAATTTTAAGAAAGGGCAGATTATGATTGATGAACCCAGCATTAGGGTAATGTTATCAGAGATACTTTCTATTTCTGCCCTTTGTGAGGAGGTCAGATTATAATCATGTTAGAACTGAACACAGTGCTTTATTAATGTTTCATGAGTGCGTCGGTTGCAATCAGCCTAGCTTCATGTGGATAAATTAAACCGATTCTTGATGTATGAACTCAGTGCACTGAGAATTTATTGAAATGCCTACTCAAAGTGTCTCTATCACTTTTCCAGGTTTGCTAATGAAACCAAATTTTGAATGTCACAGTTCTTCAGTGAAACACAAAGCTTGTCACCATATTTACAAAATACAAACAACTGCAATCAATTATAACTAAAAAAAATGGACTAAAAGAAACATATCATTAAAAAATCCAAGTACTGCTTCATTTAAAAAAAAAATAAGAAAAGGAAATGAAGCTGTCAGGATGTAAAGACTTCTACAAACGCATCAAATGCCTTTTTAATTGTTGGCATAGAATAATGAAACTGATCATTTATAATCAATGATATCTCTTTTTACAACATTATTTTTGTCTACTTTGCCTTGAAGTTGTTAACGACAGCTTGATAGAAGAAGGAGGGAATGTTCCTTTGTATGGATGCAGAATACTAATCCACATGAGAGCTGAAGGCCTTTTGTGGTAATGTGAGTGTCATTTCTTTGGGCTATATGACATTTTCATTTTTTACCTTACGCTCATTACAAAGAACTCCTTCAAATCACTGAAGATAATCCCAGTCCAAGTTATAAATATACTAAAGTACGTTTTCTCTAAACCCATTTCATAAGTACTAAATCCTGTATGAGCTTCAGAGCCAGTATAAAGACAGAAACTTTTAATATTACAAAATAATATTAAAAAATGGATGTTGTATTCATAGAATTCATGGAAAACTCATGAAAATTTAAATATTTCTATATTTTATATTACCACCCAGGCTTTGTATATTATAGAAAGATTCATCAGGTAAATATTTCTTCAGCAAAAAAGAAGAGAGGTAGATAGCTGCTTACGTTTTCCAGTTTTAACACAGATGACTATTTCTTCATAATATCAGTATGATCATTTCCCATCAGTATGATGGGAAAATGGACCAGAAGTTGGAGCAAAGGAAACTATGAACAGAATGCTGTTAAGGAAAACTTCAATTTAAAGAAAAGCAGTACAGGAGACCCTGAGACAGGAGAGCAGTTGTTAGACACACCAGCTACACTTGAAAGGTGTCTGGATAGCTCTGATGCATTGAGAATCTTCCTAGAGGCAGCAGCTTGGGTCTGGCCTTTGGCTCAATTCTGATACACCAAGAATGGTGGCTACAGACACAGAATCTTGCTGATGCGTGTGGTAGCTTTCCCTTTCTAGCCTATAGAGTCCCTTCAAGGAAAACCCAGGTAAAGAAGACCCAGAGAATAACCCGTTCTCAAGCCGCCTACTGTGTGCTGGCTAGGCACTTCCTATAAAGGACTGACTCAACCTGGCACTGCCTCGTCGTGCCTCACAGAACCAAGATGCAGGCAGTTTGACTTTCCCAAATAAGCAGAATTTTGTGTAAAATCTTTCATTCCATGCAGAATAGGTTTAGTTCACAAGCTTTATGATATTCATTAATGCTTCAAAGATACCAAGAATTGTTTTTAAATAGAGAAAAAATATGGTGCTTTGCTTCTTTCATTTCTTCAAGAAACCAAGTTGGAACTTGTCATGTGCTCAGTTGTATTTGCTTCTTTGTGATACTATGAACTGTAGCCCGGCAGGCTCCTCTGTCCATGGAATTTTCCAGGCAAGAATACTGGAGTGGGTTGCCATTTCCTCCTCCAGGGGATCTTTCCAACCCAGCGACTGAACCCGAGTCTCTTTCATGTCCTGCATTAGCAGGCAGATTCTTTACCACTGAGCCACCTATGAACTGGAACTTATTACTTATAATAAATATGTTTTATGCCATTTTCAGAAATGCACATGTATTTATTTCTCATATTTTAGTTATAAAACTTATTCTTTTGGAGAGAGAAAGCAAACGTTTGAGAAACAGTTACTTCACCATATTATACACAATCCTTCTAGTTCCTAGTACACTGAACATGAAGGTTGATAATATGTGTTTACAATGATATTATACAGATTTATTTTGAAGAAGCACTGTATTCTGAAAATAACAAGTGTTGAAGAGGATATGGAGGGACTAGAACAGTCAGTCATACATTGCTAGTAGGAATGCAAGATACACAGTCACTTTGCAAACAGCTAATTTTGTAAAAAGCTAAACATAAATTTACCACATGACTCAGCAATTCTGAATTTTAAGTCTGAATTTTGCAATAAGGAGTTCATGATCTGAGCCACAGTCAGCTCCTGCTCTTGTTTTGGTGACTGTATAGAGCTTCTCCATCTTTGGCTGCAAAGAATATAATCAATCTGATTTCTGTATTGACCATCTGGTGATATCCATGTGTAGAGTCTTCTCTTGTGTTGTTGGAAGAGGGTGTTTCCTATGATCAGTGTGTTCTCTTGGCAAAACTCTATTAGCCTTTGCCCTGCTTCATTTTGTACTCCAAGGCCAAATTTGCCTATTATTCCAGTTATCTCTTGACTTCCTACTTTTGCATTCCAGTCCCCTATAATGAAAATGACATCTTTTCTGGGTGTTAGTTCTATAAGGTCTTGTAGGTCTTCATAGAACTGTTCAACTTCAGCATTAGTGGTTGGGGCATACAACTTAGATTACTGTGATATTTAATGGTTTGTCTTGGAAACAAACAGAGATCATTCTGTCATTTTTGAGATTGCACCCAAGTACTGCATTTCATATTCTTTTGTTGACTATGTGCTACTCCATTTCTTTTAAGGGATTCTTCCCCACAGTAGTAGATATAATGGGCTCCAAAATCACTGCCGATGGTGACTGCAGCCATGAAAGGAAAAGACACTTGCTCCTTGGAAGAAAAGCTATGACCAACTTAGACAGCATATTAAAAGCAGAGACATTACTTTGCCAACAAAGGTCCATCTAATCAAAGCTATGGTTTTTCCAGTAGTCATGTATGGATGTGAGAGCAGGACTATGAAGAAAGCTGAATGCCAAAGAATTGATGCTTTTGCACTGTGGTGTTGGAGAAGACTCTTGAGGGTCCCTTGGACTGCAAGGAGATCCAAGCAGTTAATCCTATAGGAAATCATCCGTGAATATTCATTGGAAGGATTCATGCTGAAGCTGAAACTCCAATACTTTGGCTACCTGATGTGAAGAACTGACTCCCTGGAAAAGACCCTGATGCTGGGAGAGATTGAAGGAAGGAGGAGAAGGGGATGACAGAGGATGAGATGGCTGGATGGCCTCACCGATGTGAGGGACATGAGTTTGAGCAAGTTCCAGAAGTTGGTGATGGACAGGGAGGCCCGCCATGCTGCAGTCCATGGGGTCGCCAATAGTTGGACATGACTGAGTGACTGAACTGAACTGAGCAATTCTATTGCTGGGTATAAACCCCAAAGAAAGGAAAAAAACTTGTCCATATAGAGACGTCCATTGGAATGCTCATAGTAGCATTGTTCCTAACAGCCCCAAAGTGGAAAGAACCCAAAAGTTCACCAGCTGATGAATGGATAAACAAAATGTGGAGTATCGTTATGAAAGAGAGGAACAAAGAATTGATACACACTACAACACGGATAGACCTCAAAAACTGCGCTAAGTGAAAGATGTCAAAAACAAAACAACACATATTATATGGGTCTATTTAAGTAAAATACCAGAAGAGGCAAACCAAGGAAATTGAAAAAAGATTAATGGCTGTCTGGGGTTGGGGGTGGGCACAGGTTCTTTCTGGGGTAAAAGCAATGTTCTAAAATTAGATTTTGGTGATGGTCACAAAACTCGGTAAATATATTAAAAATCATTATACAAGTAAATTTTATGATAAATAATGCTTTTTTTATTAAAAGCATTTTAATAAAATGCTTTTTATTTTATTAAATAAAAATACCATTTTTATTTAAATATATATAAGGTATATATATACCTTATATACCATATATAAGGTATTCCCACCTTACAGATGAGACATACGAGGACAAAAGATATCTCATAATTTGCTCAGGGCAATGAAGCTAGTAAATGGGAGAGCTTAAATTCCAGAGCCAGGAAACTTTTAAACCCCAAGTCAATCTCTCTCTAATATAACCACCTGGCACTTATTATGCTTACTCCTTGGAAGGAAAGTTATGACCAACCTAGATAGCATATTAAAAAGCAGAGATATTTGCCAACAAAGGTCCGTCTAGTTAAGGCTATGGTTTTTCCAGTGGTCATGTATGGATGTGAGAGTTGGACTGTGAAGAAGGCTGAGCACCGAAGAATTGATGCTTTTGAACTGTGGTGTTGGAGAAGACTCTTGAGAGTCCCTTGGACTGCAAGGAGATCCAACCAGTCCATTCTAAAGGAGATCAGTCCTGGGTGTTCATTGGAAGGACTGATGCTGAGGCTGTAACTCCAATACTTTGGCCACCTCATGCGAAGAGTTGACTCATTGGAAAAGACTCTGATGCTGGTAGGGATTGGGGGCAGAAAGAGAAGGGGACGACAGAGGATGAGATGGCTGGATGGCATCACCGACTTGATGCATGTGAGTTTGGGTGAACTCTGGGAGAAGGTGATGGACAGGGAGGCCTGGCGTGCTGCAGGTCATGGGGTCACAAAGAGTCGGACAAGACTGAGTGACTGAACTGAACTGAACTGGCACTTATTAATTATCAGTGCCCACATGAAAACCTGTGTTCAATCAGTTCAATCAACAGCACGAGCAAGAGAAAAGTTGGTCCAACAATTTTTGCTACTTTGCTTGCCTGAGTGAAAAGATTTGTTTTATTTCACTAGTTTGGACCTGACTAGACAGCACTAAGCCATGCCTGTGGGGCAACCCAAGATGGGCGGGTCATGGTGGAGAGATTTGACAGAATGTGGTCCACTGGAGAAGGGAATGGCAAACCACTTCAGTATTCTTGCCTTGAGAACCCTATGAACAGTGTGAAAAGGCAAAATGATAGGATACTGAAAGAGAAACTCCCCAGGTCAATAGGTGCCCAGATTGCTACTGGAGATCAGTGGAGAAATAACTCCAGAAAGAATGAAGGGATGGAGCCAAAGCAAAAAGAATTCCAGCTGTGGATGTGACTGGTGATAGAAGCAAGGTCCGATGCTGTAAAGAGCAATATTGCATAGGAACCTGGAATGTCAGGTCCATGAATCAAGGCAAATTGGAAGTGGTCAAACAAGAGATGGCAAGAGTGAATGTCGACATTCTAGGAATCAGCGAACTGAAATGGACTGGAATGGGTGAATTTAACTCAGATGACCATTATATCTACTACTGCGGGCAGGAATCCCTCAGAAGAAATGGAGTGGCCATCATGGTCAACAAAAGAGTCCGAAATGCAGTACTTGGATGCAATCTCAAAAACGACAGAATGATCTCTGTTCGTTTCCAAGGCAAACCATTCAATATCACAGTAATCCAAGTCTATGCCCCAACCAGTAACGCTGAAGAAGCTGAAGTTGAATGGTTCTATGAAGACTTACAAGACCTTTTAGAACTAACACCCCAAAAAGATGTCCTTTTCATTATAGGGGACTGGAATGCAAAAGTAGGAAGTCAAGAAAGACCTGGAGTAACAGGCAAATTTGGCCTTGGAATACGGAATGAAGCAGGGCAAAGACTGATAGAGTTTTGCCGAGAAAATGCACTGGTCATAACAAACACCCTCTTCCAACAACACAAGAGAAGACTCTACACATGGACATCACCAGATGGTCAACACCGAAATCAGATTGATTATATTCTTTGCAGCCAAAGATGGAGAAGCTCTATACAGTCAGCAAAAACAAGACCAGGAGCTGACTGTGGCTCAGACCATGAACTCCTTATTGCCAAATTCAGACTTAAACTGAAGAAAGTAGGGAAAACCACTAGACCATTCAGGTATGACCTAAATCAATTCCCTTATGATTATACAGTGGAAGTGAGAAATAGATTTAAGGGCCTAGATCTGATAGATAGAGTGCCTGATGAACTATGGACTGAGGTTTGTGACACTGTACAGGAGACAGGGATCAAGACCATTCCCATAGAAAAGAAATGCAAAAAAGCAAAATGGCTGTCTGGGGAGGCCTTACAAATAGCTGTGAAAAGAAAAGAAGTGAAAAGCAAAGGAGAAAAGGAACGATATAAGCATCTGAATGCAGAGTTCCAAAGAATAGCAAGAAGAGATAAGAAAGCCTTCTTCAGCGATCAATGCAAAGAAATAGAGGAAAACAACAGAATGGGAAAGACTAGGGATCTCTTCAAGAAAATCAGAGATACCAAAGGAACATTTCATGCAAAGATGAGCTCAATAAAGGACAGAAATGGTATGGACCTAACAGAAGCAGAAGATATTAAGAAGAGATGGCAAGAATACACAGAAGAACTGAACAAAAAAGATCTTCATGACCCAGATAATCACAATGGTGTGATCACTGACATAGAGCCAGACATCCTGGAATGTGAAGTCAAGTGGGCCTTAGAAAGCATCACTACAAACAAAGCTAGTGGAGGTGATGGAATTCCAGTTGAGCTATTCCAAATCCTGAAAGATGATGCTGTGAAAGTGCTACACTCAATATGCCAGCAAATTTGGAAAACTCAGCAGTGGCCACAGGACTGGAAAAGGTCAGTTTTCATTCCAATCCCAAAGAAAGGCAATGCCGAAGAATGCTCAAACTACCGCACAATTGCACTCATCTCACATGCCTATAAAGTAATGCTCAAAATTCTCCAAGCCAGGCTTCAGCAACATGTGAACCGTGAACTTCCTGATGTTCAAGCTGGTTTTAGAAAAGGCAGAGGAACCAGAGATCAAATTGCCAACATCCGCTGGATCATGGAAAAAGCAAGAGAGTTCCAGAAAAGCATCTATTTCTGCTTTATTGACTATGCCAAAGCCTTTGACTGTGTGGATCACAATAAACTATGGAAAATTCTTCAAGAGATATGAATACCAGAACACCTGATCTGCCTCTTGAGAAATTTCTATGCAGGTCAGGAAGCAACAGTTAGAACTGGACATGGAACAACAGACTGGTTCCAAATAGGAAAAGGAGTTCGTCAAGGCTGTATATGGTCACCCTGTTTATTTAACTTATATGCAGAGTACATCATGAGAAATGCTGGACTGGAAGAAACACCAGCTGGAATCAAGATTGCCAGGAGAAATATCAATCACCTCAGATATGCAGATGACACCACCCTTATGGCAGAAAGTGAAGAGGAACTAAAAAGCCTCTTGATGAAAGTGAAAGTGGAGAGTGAAAAAGTTGGCTTAAAGCTCAACATTCAGAAAACAAAGATCACAGCATCCAGTCCCACCACTTCATGGGAAATAGATGGGGAAACAGTGGAAACAGTGTCAGACTTTATTTTTCTGGGCTCCAAAATCACTCAGATGGTGATTGCAGCCATGAAATTAAAAGACGCCTACTCCTTGGAAGGAAAGTTATGACCAACCTAGATAGCATATTGAAAAGCAGAGACATTACTTTGCCAGCAAAGGTTCATCTAGTCAAGGCTATGGTTTTTCCAGTGGTCATGTATGGATGTGAGAGTTGGACTGTGAAGAAGGCTGAGCGCAGAAGAATTGATGCTTTTGAACTGTGGTGTTGGAGAAGACTCTTGAGAGTCCCTTGGACTCCAAGGAGATCCAACCAGTCCATTCTGAAGGAGATCAGCCCTGGGATTTCTTTGGAAGGAATGATGCTAAAGCTGAAACTCCAGTACTTTGGCCACCTCATGTGAAGAGTTGACTCATTGGAAAAGACTCTGATGCTGGGAGGGATTGGGGGCAGGAGGAGAAGGGGACGACAGAGGATGAGATGGCTGGATGGCATCACTGACTCGATGGACGTGAGTCTGAGTGAACCCCGGGAGTTGGTGATAGACAGGGAGGCCTGGCGTGCTGCGATTCATGGGGTCGCAAAGAGTCGGACATGACTGAGCGACTGATCTGATCTGAGACAACATGCTAAAATCCTTACTACCTCTATGTGATTCACTCAGCAAATATTTGGTGACTAAATACTACTGCAGGCACCAGGGCAGATATGACTGAGAAACTGAGAATCACTCAACTCAGAAATCACTCAGTACGTAGCGGGTTCTAGGGTTGAATTTGTAGATGCAGTATCTTTACATTGATATCATAGTCAATATTCAAGTATGTGGGGCTTCCCTGGTGGCTCAGTGGTAAAGAATCCACCTGCAATGCAGGAGATACGATTTTGATCCCTGAATTGGAAAGATCCCTTGGAAAAGGAAATGACAACCCACTCCAGTATTCTTGCCTGGGAAATCCTATGGACAGAGGAGCCTGGTGTCTACAGTCCACAGGGATCACAAAAGAGTCAGACACAACTTAGCAACTAAATGACAACAATAACGAATTCAAATATGTAAGGGTACTGTGGTAACTATGGACTACCTGTTCTAAAAATAAGCAGATTCTTAGAAACATGCATCACTAAAGTATAAATCCTTCACATTAAAAGATAAATTAAAGAGAGAAATCTCTTGCTTAAGAAGATAGTGTAAAACGACAACATATATCCAAAAGTACCAATTTATAGATTGAGAAGTGAGAGAAATCCTACAAAAAATTTAGGTACTACATGATATCACCTCACTTCCCAGGTGGCTCAATGGTGAAGAAATTGCCTGTCAATGCAGGAGACACAGGTTCCATCCCTGGGTCAGGAAGATCCCCTAGAGAAGGAAATGGCAACCCACTCTATGATTGTTGCCTGGAAAATCCCACGGAGAGAGGAGCCTGGTGGGCTACAGTCCATGGGGTCACAAGCAGTCGGACATGACTGAGCACACATGCGTGTGTACAAGATATTACCCCAGGATGAGACTAAATTACAGATGATCTATTTAGTAACTTTGAAGATAGGTTAAATGAGTCTTTAAACCGAGTCTACTGCCTCAGTACCAACTTTCTAGAGTAAGTATATTGAAAGTAAAATATGTCTTAGAGACAGAAAAGATAGCTCTAAAATTGAAGGCAGCATGTGACTGACTGACTGTGACAAAAAGAGACACAAAATCAGGGGTAGGGTAGAGGAAGGGATCATATATTTTCTGATCCTGTTTATCCAGAAAAGGCAAATCTTTATAGAGACAGAAAGTAGATCAGTGGTTGCCGAGGGCTGGTTGGAAGAATGGGGGAAATTGTGAGGATGCTAAAGGGAATTGGGTTTCTTTACAGGATAATAAAAATGTTCATAACTGACTGTGGTGATGGTTGTGGAACTCTATGAATAGACTAAAACCCATTTTTTTTTAACTTTAAATGGTTTACTTGCATGGTATGTGAATTATATCTGTGTGATATATGTGAATTACACAGCTCTTACAAAAGAAGGGACTCGGGGATATATGAGATCCACTGTAATATGTGGGCATTATTTGGATTCTAATTCAAATAAATATACTGTCAAAACGAAATAAAACATATTTATGGGATAGCTGGAAAAAACTGGGAGTGAAACAGGGTTAAAAATATATTTTAGGTCATTGAGTTTATTGATCTAATTCTTCAATTGGCCAAGAACCAGAAAAAGAACACTAGAGAGGTTGTTTGGTAAATCAGTTAATTCCATATACCAAAACCACACTGAGACTAAAATCTCCTTAAATATGGATAAATATGTTAAAATCTATAAAATAATCACATGCAAACATTCTATCAATATCTACACATTCTTTTACACCAGATGTCTGTCATACAGATTTAAAAAGCAGTGGCATTTTCTGTCTAAGAGCGTTTACAGTATGAGTGTTCTATTAAAGTCAAGGATATGATACTTTAAGGTATGTTTCACCCACTCCAGTGTTCTTGCCTGGAGAATCCCAAGGGCGGGGGAGCCTGGTGGGCTGATGTCTATGGGGTTGCACAGGGTCGGGAACAACTGAAGTGACTTAGTAGCAGCAAGGTATGTTTCACACCTTACAATTTCTTACAGATAAGTATGTTCTAAATGTACACTATTTTGTTTTGAATATTTTATGAGTGAAGAAAGAGAACAGATACAGCCAGTAGACAAAAATAAGGAATGGGTATTAATGTCAAGCATTTTAGAATATGTTGCATTAGTCAACAGATGCTCATCTGATTGTCTTCTCCTAAGGGAGCAAAGATAACTGAATTACCATTCCTTTATTAGTCCTCATGAAAGGAAAATCCACTTTACAATAAAGAACATTGTCAAAAGACAACTGTAAAATCCTTTCTTTTTTCTCAAAAAATTAACCTTGTATTTACAGATGTTAAATGAAAATTTGTTAATAGCCAAAAACATAAAAAAACTACAGAGTATTTTTTACTTCCTTGTGACTGCTCAAGAAAGAACAAAATTGCTCTTACCATCCTGTTGATTCGTACAAAGTCTTCGGGTTTTTTTGCCCAAGGGGGAAGATCAACATCATTTACCACTACTTCATCTTCTCTGACTCCAAGATTATATCCATTACTGTTGACAAACATCTCCGGAAGGTAATAGAATTCTGGAATTAGTTCCTGCCAGGAATAAAAAATGTAGCATATTAAACCACTTTAAAAATCAGTTGAACAGAAGTATTAATTTATAAAAACTATATAACAGAATTAATTTCTTCACTTAAATCCAGTATTTTATTACTTGATTCTATTCTTCATTTAATTTTCTTCATATAAGAGCCTAAGAAGATATTTTTCTTCAACAATATGCTTGACAAATTATAAGATTTTCAATCTTGTCTTGCCACGGATTACTTAAGAGAAATGGGTTACAGAATCAACAATAGTTCCCAACAGTATTAGTAAACAAGTATACAATGCCATATACACAAGTCTACGCTGTTCAACAGACTTTTCTGAATACTATTAAAATACCAAAATTTAAAAAAAGTTTAAAATATTGCTAATATTGTTTAAAAATCATGCAGCATCTTCTACTTTTCTTTTTGACTCCCCTGGCAATTACAATACATGACTTTCATGAAGAGACTCAGAGTTTCACTTTATAATTTGGCAAAATAAATTATTTTTATACCTACCACTAAAGAAAACTAAGAGATAATGCAACATACTAAGTTTTAAATATTCTGCATGTGCCACTTGAATAGTAAACTCTTAAACTGAACGCAAAGACAACTTGTGTTACTTAGTGTATGCACATAGGACATTAACAATTGGGTTCAAGGCAAACTTGTGTTTGATGCACAATGTCTAGTATGTGGTTTGCACAAATTTAGAATAAATATGCCACAGAAACTGATTTCACAACCTTAAAAATTTCTGTTGTCCTTTCTTCTAAAAAACTGCAGGAAATTAAGATGAAAAACTACAGTTTTTACGTATACCATCAAAAACACGAAAAATACTAATCTTCACAAATATCAAGATGAGGGTTAAATTAACTTTATACTGTGAAAATTATAAGAACATTTATTTGAGTAACATGTTCAACATGGATGGCATAGTAACCAAAATTTGCATCTCACTATGGGTACACAGGGATGCATAAAAATATTAAAAAAATCCCAAACTGCCCCAAGCCACAGAAAGGAAAATAAAAACTCCACAAAACAAAGCAAGCAAGCAAACAAACAAACAAAACAGAACAGACTCTGAGGTCTTCAAATAAATTGGATTCTTCAGCCCAAGAAATGCACATACACAAGCATTCTCTCTATGGGTTCTCATACTAAAACCAACATTTATCTGCTATAGCATAAGAGAGTTTCCATGTGAGCAAATCCTCTGTGAGAAATTGACCCTTACCCATTCTTATGATGATAAATGTGAACCATAAGAAATATATAATAATGTTTACTTCTCCAGCATTATCAGAGTTTGAACAGATTCACATAAATGAATTTTCTGTATAAGCAGAGCTTAGGTTTTTAAGAATCCATTTCTTCCATTTAAGCCATTTAAACAGAAATTTCCAAAATCCATTACATAATCCCCAATATTTATTTATTCACGTAGTAAAGTCTGAATACCAAACATTTTGATGGGTACTGAGAAAACAAATAATGAACAGACATGGTCTTACCTTTGAGTGATTCATATTCTGGCCTATGGGGCAGATGTATGAACTGGTGGTTACAATACACAATAATAATGAAAGAAGTACAAACAAGGCACGAGGCAGCAGGAAGGATAGAGCAGGCAACTCTGGCAAGTCAGAAAAGATTACACTGGAGATGGGACATTGAGTTTGATAAAGATGGGGAAGGGGCAGGGGGACCAGCAGGGAGTACTGCCAAGGAGTGGCAGGAACTGAGTATGCGTAGAGTGTAGGATATTAGGGGACAGATCAAGATAGAGGGATGAGGCATACGGAGTCAGATGAGTAAGGAAGTTTTATGTCCACCTAAGCTGTTTGGATTTTGTACTGCAATAATTTTAAAGAAGAGCTATTGCCATGGTTACATCTGTTTTAAGGCAAGACACTAAGAGTCAAAGTAAAGAATAAAGGTGGAGAGGAGGGAGCTCAGGCATATAAAAAGGTATATAAAAAGGGTGGCTCAGACAGTAAAGAATCTGCCTGCAGTGCAGGAGACTGGGGTTCAAACCCTGGGTCTGGAAGATCCCCTGGAGAAGGGAATGGCTACTCATTCCATTATTCTTGCCTGGAGAATTCCATGGACAGAGGAGCCTGGTGGCTACAATCCATGGGGTCACAAAGAGTTGGACACGACTGAGCGGCTAACGCGTTCACTGTTTGAGAAAACATGGGAAATTAGTTCAAGATGTAGAACATTGCTATTTGAATGTTACCCGTTTTATATATGATACAGAGTAGAAGGAGCCTCCCAAATGGTCCCAAATGGGGAGAGGAACGAAAGCTCGCACAGTTGCTTCATGTAGAGGGTGATTTATATGTATGAGGCTCACATAAGTCAGGGATTTCCCTTCTGTCTTTTGTTGGATGTTTGTGTTCATGTTCTGTGTCCAGAACTATACTACATAAGCTTTCTTAAGGACCAAGAGGGATATGCTGTACATCCACATGGATACGGCAACACAATTTATTTTTTTATTTAGACCGCCCAAAGAGTTTCAGTTTATCTTCAACTGTCTCGGTGCTCTCATGTTTTCCGTACATATTATTTCCCATTGTTTCCTGTGGAATAGGGTTATATAATATATATGGTTATCATTAACCTGCATGCCTCTGTAATACTATTTAATATTTCACTGAATGTTATTCAGTTATATTTGCAAAGGCATAAGAAGCCTAGGATTTTATATTAATAACAATTTGGGCAAAGCAGATTTTGAGCCTAATGTTGTGAGGTTTATATTTTGTTGAATCCCCCACAGCTTGTGGTGCTATACTCTGTACACAGCAGGTGCTCATTAAATATTAAACTGTTGAAGATGCTAGACAAAGTTATTTTAATATCACCAGAAATCCTCTGGGGAATATGCAAATGGTTGGAAGAATGCTTCAAGATAGGAAAAGAGCTAGTGGAGTACTCGATTAA
The DNA here is from genome assembly GCF_027580195.1 of Bos mutus. Taxonomy (NCBI): domain Eukaryota; kingdom Metazoa; phylum Chordata; class Mammalia; order Artiodactyla; family Bovidae; genus Bos; species Bos mutus. Next base: position 25,716,668 of record NC_091628.1, read on the forward strand.
ACCAAAGAAAAAAGGATGCACGAAGAAATAAAATTTGCATCTCCTGATAGGATACTTTTGAAGCTTAAAAAATGTTATCTTGTTTATTTTAGTTATGCTGAAAGGTTCAGAAGTGGAAAAGAGTCCAATTTAAATTTTTGAAAAGTTGGTTTTAACAATGCTAGAAAAGTTGTAGCAAATCTGAAAACGTGGAAGACCAGGTCCTTTTCATTTTAATGAAATGAAATTAACTTTAATTTAAGTTAAATGAAATTTAACTCCAGAAAAAACAGGCTGGAAGCTGGCTGTCACCAAAGAGAACAAAGTGAGGCTGAGGAACCTCCGCCCTGATGGTTATTTAGGGAGGGTTCAACAGGAACACTTGGGAAGGCTTGAATTGTGGCCAATCATGAAAAAGTAGGACCATCAGGGCCTTCGGGATGATCCTTAAGTGAGACATTTTCTCCACTCTGGTCCTCATCTGGCCGACCAGACCATGGTCATAAATTAGGGTGTTAACTAAGATGTTGGTGTAAGCTCTTGGTGGCTTGACATTTGACAGGATGAAGAAACTCTCCCTGAATCACTCTGTCAGTTACTTTTGGTTTTTTAGGATACAGATTAAAAAAAAAAAAAAAACCACACAGACACATTTTAAAGCAATATGAAAAATTCCTGAGGCACGGCATATTTGTAAAACCTTGAAGCTCCAAAAGACCAAAGTTGCAGAGCTGGGGAATTTTTTTTTTTTTTCCTTTTTCCCGGAGGGAAAGAAAGAGAGAGTAAACCACAAAAAGTCTAGGGAGAAGTTGCCAAGGTAGCTGAGTGGGTGCAAGTTTTTATGCCTTGATTTTATTGTTTTAAAATCTTGTTTCAAATGGCATTTTGATTTTAAATTTAATACATAAATACAAGGCATCTGTACATAATTTATGCTCACATTTATATTGCTTAAGACATTTATTTTTTAAAATTTCATGAATAAGAGAGTTTCATCGCTGAGATTTAAATGTTAGGTCCAAGAAGATAATAATCACTATGTCTGGGCTCCAAGACAAGCAAAGAGCTGAAATGTCACATCTGGTCATTCAATCTTGAAACAGCAGGAATTATCATTTGTATCTTACTGTGTCATGCACTATTCTAAGAACTTCACATCTTTCTCTTAATCTTCACAAAATCTTCCTAGGACAGGTATCCTCATTCTTCCCACTTTGTAGAAATGAACATTAAGGTTAAGTGATTTGCTAATAACTATACTGCAAATAGGTGATAAAGACGGAAGCCAAGCCCAAACACTTTAGATCCAGGTCCCTGTGCTCACATTCTGGTTTTCCTTTTAAAGCAGTAACAACTCTGTATGACTTCATTCTGTTTTAATTTTCTGTGTAGCAAGTCTCCTTTTCTTTCTTTTTTTTTAAATTTACTTATGCTCCCGAGTCCTACTGTGATGGAAATTCCAGACACGGATCTTGTCTCTCTTGTTCACCTGTTCACCACTGACTTGTAAGAATGGTGCCTGACATATAAAAATGGTACTCAATACATATATGTGGAATGAAAAATAAATAGATCATTGCGATATGTTCATTAAATCCTGAATTTTTGCCATGAAATAGTGGTAAAAAGTTTTGAAAGCTGTGGTTTTCAAACTATGTTAGTTAAAGCAGTTACCTCAGGGCTACCAGTTAGTTGTAGTGAAAGGGAAGGCTGGCAGGCTGGCAGTTTGGGGACTGTCCCTTCCAGTGGGGAAGTGCAACTTTCTGTGCATTGGGATCAAATCATTCTGAGTTGAGATCCAGACTTCTTGCCAGTCTGGGCAAATTTCTTAAGCTTTAAGAAAAAAACAGTTCTTGATATACAAAATTGTGATGTATGTGTCACATACATCACAATTGTGTATGTGACAGCAACTAAATCACAGTTTGGATGTGAGGATTAAAGGGGGGCAACATGTGTGCAACAACACATTCCACAGCTTTATGCAAAGCACATTTTTGAAGCTATTCACTCAGTTGATAGAGTTTATCCAGTATCAAAATACATCCTGTAATCAGGTTTTTGTTTTTTTTTTAAAGTTCTGTCACTTTGGGTATTTATGTTTGAATGGATATCTATGTAGACATTTCAGATGATTTAAACGTTTTTATCAAATATTTAGACTAACTTATATGTAACCTAAGCTAAGCAGATGTATAAGTTACTTGCACTTCAGATTTTGGTTTTGTCCAAATGCACAATCAGATTCAACAGAATGGTATAAAGCAAACTGAAACTTACAAATTTCTAAGAATTAGTAATTTACAAAGTGTTTTCAACCATCCCTGTAACAGTCTGCTATCTGGCACGTCCATTTGCCGATTCCTCCCACAAAGAGGTGGACTCTATTCTCCCCACCTCTGAATACGGGCTGGCTAATTTCAACACAGAGAATGGGACAGAATGACACCCCAGGGCTTCCACAGATGCCTAAGACTTAAGAGGCTTGGCAGCTGCCTCGTTTGTTTCCTGAGAAGCCAACCATCACATAAAACTGTGTGGCTGCCATATGACTGGAAAGATTGTATGGACAGACAGACAGTCCTGGACAGTCCCTGACCACTTCGTCAGCTCAGATGAGGCACAAAACATGAGAATAAAGCCATCTTGGCCCGGCCAAGCCTCTCCAGCTCCCACTGAAGCACAGACCTGACTTGTTTCTATTGAGCCTTAACTCCAATTTCATGATGGTCAGTAAATAATAGTTGACGTTGTTTTAAGATGGGTTTGGGGTGATTTGTTACACAGTGATAGGTAACTGAAACAGAAATTGATGCCTGGGAGTGGAGTCCTGAAGTAATAAAAACATGTGGCATTGGCCTTGAGACAGGCAGGAGGCAGAAGCTGGAAGGATGGAGGTAAGGAGGTGAGGAGACTGTTGGAGGCAGGTCAGTCAGGAAGTTGCTATTGGAAGCAGGAGAAAATCAATGCATGGTTTGCAGTATGGGAAAAACTAACCTGATGCATGCCTGCAATCATTTCAAAGACAGAAAAAGACCTAATGAACTCGTGCTTCTGGTTAGGGATGTTTCTAAGCAGAATGTCAAAAGTGACCACTGGTTTCTTGTAATAGTATTTGTCGTTATTGTTGTTTAGTTGCTCAGTTGTGTTCGACTCAGTTTTTTGACCTGATGGACTCAAGCCTGCAAGGCTCCTCTGTCCATAGGATTTCTCAGACAAGAATACTTGAGTGGGTTGCCATTTCCTACTCCAGGGATCTTCTCAACCCAGGGACTGAACTTGTATCTCCTGTATTGGAGGCGAATTCTTTATTGCTGAGCCACCAGGGAAGCTCCTTTACTAGTACATGGATAAAGTATTATGAGCTATGGAATAACCTGCTCAGATTTAAAGTAGTACTTAGAGAAACACAGGGGCCTAGGACAATCTTGTCAGATTCTCAAAATTAAAAAAAAAAAAGTTCAGACAAGGATATTCTAAGGTGCTGTAAGTAAAATATAACCATAGGTAAAAGGGCACCTGTAAAACCCTTTGTAACTGTTCAGGAAAATTTAAGATAGCCGTTTGCAGGCCCACTTGGCCACAAAAAGGGATTCCAAGAATCTTATGAGCAGGCTCCTTCTTGAAAGAACTGGTGAGCAACAGTTTTTTTTTCTGATAGTGAACTATAATTTGATACACAGAAAAAATCCACGAGTTTTTAAAGTTGCTGCACTAACTTGGGCAAAAGAGGGTTTGGCCCCAACTTTCTGTGACCAGGAGTTGTACTTTCCATAGTAGCCCCTTTCTGAACAGAGTGTCTGTTGAGGTTTACCTGTTCCTGTCTCACCTCTGAGGGCTGAAAGTACATGGGACAGATAACTCGTCTTTTTATCTTCCAGATCCCCAAATTAGGAATTTCTGCACCTCATCTGTATCTGGACCTGATAGACATCATCAGCTACTAGATTTTGAGCCTGACCCAATAATGGGATGAGACTGTGGGGGATAAGCTGAGTATATTTTGTTTGTAGGAGGAGTGAATTGTGACTGGAAAGAGGACTTAAGAACATTTTTTTCAAAGTTGACCACAACAATCCCATCAACCTCCATGTACTTCTGAGATGTGACTTTGCTGCTCATTTCATGGGGAAGTGGAGTCCATTTATCCTGTCCCTTAACTTGGGCTGGCCCTGTGACTTGCCTTGACCAAAAACAATACTATGGAGGTAACAGTACGTGACTTCCAAGCCTAGGCAATAAGTGGATTTGCAGCTTCTGTTTTTTATTTTCTTGGTAGGGAGACACCATGAAACAAAAATTGTGATGGTCTTCCCAGACAGACTATACAAAGAGAGGGAGGACCAGACAGTCCCCATCAGTTCCAGCCATACTTGCTAAGGCACCAGGCATGTGAAGGAAGTCATCTTGAACTTTTCAGACCCAGAGGAGCCAACCAATTTGACCCCACATGGATCAAGGACAAGCTGTACCTGAGGAACCTTATTTTGATTGCAGAACTCTGAGAAAATAAATGGTTGCATTAAAAAAAAATTTTTTTTAAGCCACTAGTTTTGAGGGGTGGTTTGTACACAGTAATTAATGATTAGAGTATGACTTGATCAGTCAATTACTCCAAACTAGTCAATGTGGCTGGGCTTCCTAGGTGGCGCTAGTGGTAAAGAACCCACCTGCCAATGCAGGAGACATCAGAGACGCTGGTTTGATCTCTGGGTCAGGAAGATCCCCTGGAGGAGGGCATGACAACCCATTCTAGTTCCTCGCCTGGAGAATCCCATGGACAGAGGAGCCTGGCGAACTACAGTCCATAGGGTCGCAGAGTCGGACACGACTGAAGAGACTTAGCACCAGCTGGTATGGCTGGATATGATTGTGAGATCATGCAGAAAAACCAAAGCAGCAGACCATCCAACGGATAAAGCACTGGGAATAACCGAATGGCCCTCAGTGCTGGTTCTGGCTCCCTCTTTACCTGCAGTGTGAACTTAGGCGAGTCACTTAATATCTGTGAACCTACTTTACGGAATAGGGATAATGATCTCTATCTTATGCTACTGTTTTGAGGACTGTATCAAATAACCAAGAAAAGAGCCTGTTTGAAAACTATTGAGAATTACTCGAGAAGAATGAACTCCCCTATTACAACTGGTAAGTGCACTCCTACAGAGTCACGTAAGGCACCAGCTTGCCTACTTAAAACAACAGCTCTTCTGTTTACTCTCTTACCATTGACAGATTTCTGTTAATCAGCTTCTCTTTAAGGAAAGAGGCCAAGTAGTTTAAAATTTCCTAAATGAAAAATAGTGCAGAAAGACACCAAATATTATTAAAGAAATGGCAAGATGAATATTAAAACAGGCATTTTGTGTCTGTAAATGTGATTTCTAGTATGTTTTAACAGCTATACTAAAACCCCATGGTACAGTTAATAGTATTATACGTGTCCCTCAATAATAAGAAAATATCCTCAAACAGAATTTCTAATTTACAAGCTTATGACAAGTTCAAGCTGCTGAGAAATTGGACTTGAAAGTATGTCTTAGAATGATAGAAGACCACTATTAACACTATCATAATTGTATACCTATTGCATCAAATCTGACATTCCAGTTTAATATATTTTTCTGAGAGAGCATACCATTTTATGGCTTCCTAGTGAAATCAAATCCAACCCAGACGTTTTCACTTTTCTAATATAATTCACTGCAAGGTTTTAAAGCCGCCATCTCTTTTCTTCCTTTTTTCCAAAGATTGATGCCCTGGCATTCGTTAATTCCACAAGAGCTCATAATGGGTCAATGAGTCAGTGATGAGCACCTCCATTAACTGTATTAATTTACACTATGTCACCTTAATGACATTTTGTCACAGCTCCCTTTTCTGACATCTGCATAGCTATTCAAAAAGTAATATAACAACTTTTGAAGGCATTAAGGAAAAATTAGTATAAGAACTTCAGTAAGTTGAATGTCACTGTTACCAAGACTATGCTAGAGCAGAGAAATTAAAAAAAAAAAAAAGGTAAAAATGAACTGGTCTGACTTAACTCGTAAGATCTCTCTTTAGAGAGGTCACTTCACCGTGGCTCCTTCTCTGCCCAGCTTGCACTCATTACCGCAGGACAAGACCGACGCTAACAAAGAGAGAATAAAACCATTCCCTTTGTCCTAGTTCTCTTTTATACAAGACCTTAAATCTACATTAGGAGATACTGCAGAGGCATTTTTCTTTAGAAATATAAAAACACTGGTCCCGAGACTGACATGTAACTAGGCGAGATACCTGGTGATCAGAAGAATCAATAAAATTCTTAGGATAGAAGGTAAAGCCTAAAACTCTACCTACATACATAAATTAGGATGACTGACTCACGTGTGGGCTTGTGAGGGTGAACGTTTGAATGAAGTTGAAAAACCAAGTTTCTGTTTCCTGATGATGTCAAGAGTCAAGAAAATGGTGTCAAGAAAACAAGCATTTTCACTTGAAAGTTTGATATAATATGGACACAGGTCTGAATTAAGATAATTAATAATCTTATGTATGATAGAAAGCCTTAAAATATAGATAAGAATATTTAATTCACATTTAAAATAGCTATTGAATGCTTTTTAAAGTTACTGTGTTAATTCTAAAAGCCTACTGACTCCCCATTTTATGTTAATTCTCAAAGCATTATTAAATAAGAAATGGATTCTCTTCTTGATATCATTCTTTGTAAATCAGTTTAAATGATGGTTTATGGATCTTTCAGAGTTGAATTCCTTAGTGAAATCATAAGTTTGATAGGAGGAAAATATGGGCCTTCAGAGTTTCATATAGTAAGAATGAATATTAAATTATCTTATTTCTAAATGTGAATACATTGTACATATAAACTAATATTCATTTATGCAAACTCTGACAGCAACAAATAAGACACATAAAGATGCTGCAGTTTACTTGGATCCATTCTTTTTGTTTTCTGCTTTGAAAGAAACTAAATAATAGTTGTACTCATTCAATTTCTTATAGTTCAGTAACACTGTAACTGCCTTTTAAAAATGTTTGCAATAAAGCATAAACATGTAAATGACAATTTTTACTTTAATTCACTACCTTTTGTTGGATTAAAACACTAAATGGAATGATACTATAACATTTGTATATTCAGCAGCATGAGTGGCAGTGATGAGAAAAGTCTGAAGAAAAAGGGATTAAAATAAAAAACATATATCTATGTAATAACCGGATCATATAATCTTATCAGAAAAAAATGAGGAAAAAATTGAAGAACAAATGTATTTTAATGTTTTGAATGAGACTATTTTTTAAAAAATGAAAGTCCATACAAAGGAGTAATACATCTTTATATATACCAATAGGTAAGCCAGTAGAAACAGTAAAATGACTCTGCTCTCCGGCTGGCCCAGGATATTATGTGTGTGTTGGTTTAATCTAATGTGTATTGTTGCGTAGTATCCCCAGGCACAGTCAAGTAAAAGCTAAGGCTGTACAGAAAAGCCTACATTTTAAATGGGTCTTGTCATTAATGCTTTATTAATTGCCCCAGGCTACGTAAACCCAAAGCTGGGCAAGCTATAACAATATGACACATTAAGGTCAAATCCAATTCCTGCTGTGTTTTCTGGAATGGGCCAAATATTGAGTTAACAGCAGGAAAGGCAATTTATAGGCTTTTCTTTCCATCTACCGATTATTCGATCTAAATTAGATGGGAATTTTTTAAAATAACAAAAACATCTTAACTGAGTAATATAAAAGAATCTTGAGTCATTTTCTGTGACACTCAAAATTATTTTCAAGTTCCTCTTAGGTGTACCACATAATTTTAAAATATGATGGAACAAAGCTGCAGAATAAAGTATCTTATACACCCACTTAAACAAATAAAAATTTCAACACAGTTTGAAATTAATATCAACAAATAAAAGAGCTTACCTTTACATCAGAAGTATCTCTCTGACTAGTTCTCCAAGACCTCGCGACGGACGAGAATGTTCGATTAGGATGGTCAAATTTTCCATCATTTGCATTCAGGAAGAAGGTTGTGAAGGGTTCCTAAACGAAAAAAAAAAAAAGAAAAGGAAATCAATAATTTGACCCTTCTGAACACAACTGTTCTCTTTCTTTGTAAAACATGACTTTTTTGGAAACCTTTTGAGGTGGAAACCATTTTGAAACCCTTTTGACACCCTTTTGATCCTGTCTTTTGAGGCAGGATCCTGTCAGGAGGGGCTGGTCTGAGTCACTCTGGGTCGCTCAATCACCTGTCACTCTGCAGCCTTGGCAGCTTATGTTGCTTCTTGGCCTTCAGTCTTCTGATTTATAAAATGATGGAGTTCTAGTGCTCTGTGATTTTATGACGAATGACTTTGCATTGCTGTCAACATATAACTCAGATCTACTTTCTCATAACTAAGGCCACACATAGTAACACTGCAATAAGAAAATCTCTCTGACACTATGGTGTGAAAATTGCATAGGGGATGTCCATCTTAAGACTACCTGAAAGTCTCCTAAACTTACTATATTATGACTTGATGTTTCTAAAATGCAAATCTCCTTGACTGAAATCCTGCCATAGCTTTTCAGAACTCTTAGGAAAAAGCAGAAACTATTTGATTTGTCTTGAGAGCCTGAGTGATATGGAACCTGCTTAACTCTTTATCTCTTGCCATTCCCTTATTCACATCCTAGGTCTTGCCATGCTGGTGTCATTTCTTGTCCTCTGTATGGGATAGCTCTTCTTATCCTTTAAGTCTCAGCCCAAGATGTTGTTTCCTTCTGAAAGACCTCCCTTGATTTGCCAAGCTCTCCTATGTTCAAATGGCAACATATATTTCCTCTAACATCCCTGAAGAATTTGTGACTGTTTTTTGAAATTGATTTTTAAACATTTTTTTTACTGGGGTATAGTTGCTTTATAATGTTGTGTTAATTTCAGCTGTACAACAAAGTGAATCAGCTATATGTATACATATATCCCCTCCCTCCCACCCCATCACTCCATCCCATCCCACCCCTCCATCCCACCCATCTAGGTATCACAGAGCACTGAATTGAGCTCCCTGTGCTATACAACAGCTTCCCACTAGCTGTTTTACACAGGACATACGTCAATCCCAATCTCTCAATTCATTCCCCCTTACCCTCAAGTCCACCTTTCTGTTCTCTATGTCTGCATCTCTGTTCCTGTCCTGCAAATAGGTACACCAGTACCATTTATTAGATCTCATATACATGCATTAATATATATTTGTTTTTCTTTTTCTTGTCCATCTTCCCCACTATATGAATAGGTTCCAATGCTCCTTGGAAGAAAAGCTATGACAAACCTAGACAGCGTATTAAAAAGCAGAGGCATTACTTTGCCAATAAAGGTTCACATAGCCAAAGCTATGGCTTTTCCAGTAGTCATGTATGGATGTGAGAGTTGGACCATAAAGGAGGCTGAACACTGAAGAATCAATACTTTCGAACTGTGGTGTTGGAGAAGACTCTTAAGAGTCCCTTGGACTGCAAGAAGATCCAACCAGTCAATCCTAAAGAAAATTAACCCTGAATATTCATTGGAAGGACTGATGCTGAAGCAGAAGCTCCAATACTTTGGCCACTTGATGCAAAGATCTGATTTATTGGAAAAGACCCTGATGCTGGGAAAGATTGAAGGCAAGAGAAGAAGGCGACAACATAGGATGAGATGGTTGGATGGCATCACCAACTCAATTGACACGAGTTTGAGCAAACTCTGGGAGATGGTGAAGGAAGCCTGGCATGCCGCAGTTCACGGGGTCGCAAAGAGTCGAACATGACTGAGTAACAACAACTACCAGATTCACTGTTTCATCTCCAACACTTAGAAGAACTCCTGGTACATCCAAGCTGCTCAATGTATTAAAACAATCTGCTGAAGGAATGAATGAAATGACACTAAAACAAATCAGATAGGACTAGATCAACTCCAGTCCTTCTAGTATTCTGTGACTATTACCTTACTGCAACATGGTGTCCATCATTAAGTACATATTCCCTTAGCAGGAAACCTAGGAATAACGTTATCACAAGGTCCTAATGCATTTAAATTTACTGCTTTTTTGTTATGTTACTCATCATAACAAAGATGAGTATTTATTTACTTTCCTATGGTTCAGTCCCTCTCTTAAATCTAGGATAAATGACATGTCACTCCTAGGTTCAATAACATTAAGAAATCTTTTCTACATATGTAGGTTTTATTTTCTTAATATATGATCTCTGTTCATTCTTTTATATCTGTAAAACATACTCTGTCTCTTTAAACTCCTCTTTTTGTCACTCATCGTAAAGTCCAGTTGTCCGGCAACAGCTATAAATATTTATATTCCTCAATATCTTCCTGAAATTTAGTATGGCTGGATGTCATCAATTTTATAACTTTGTAACATGCCACCAATTTTCATGTCTAATACTGAATAACAGAAAAGTATGGTGAAAGAGATAAGATGAAGAATGATATAACACTATATAGGTAAATTTTGATTTTATAAATAAAAATAGATTTTGATTTACCTCAAAATCAAATATGCATCCAGTAGGTCTATATTGTTGTTTTAAGATTTTAAGTGATTTGACAGACAAGTAGATGCCACCAAAAATAAGTATGGAAAAATAATTTAGGGATGTCTTTCACTAATTAATTTACTTTGTAAATTTTAGACTCCCTATTAAATATAAGGTAGTCAATGCAGCATATCTTATCACTAAATTAAAGTGGGGATAGAAAAACTCTAGAAATAGCAAGAGTAAACTGAATGAAATATGACAGATCTAAGTTTGAATCTTGGTGGAACCATTCACCTCTCGTAAGCAAGTTACTTAACCTCAAGTAGGTAGCAATATGAAGTAACCACATCTCAGTTCCTTCATCTGTGTTAACCGGGAATAACAATACCTGGCGGGTAATTCAGATTAAATAATATTGAGAAAGGCTGTAGCATCAGAGATGACACAGAGTGGTGACGATGATGACCAGCTTCATGCCTGGTGTCAAGTACCCATGTTGGGCTGCAGCCAGACTGACAGTTCCTTAGGTCTTATTCATCCCTCTATCCTTAGAGCCAAGCATGGTGCTTGGGTCACAGTTAGTGCTTAACTAATGTTTTTGAATATACATAAACATACAAGGTACTGCTGGGAGAAGGAGTATGGTTGGATAAGAGTAAGATACAGTTTTTCTAGTCAGTTTTTAACTACTAGTTTGACCAAAAAGTTGCATCTTCAGAATCCACTTCTTCGTTATTCTAGGATGCTGATGTAAGGGCATTTATGTTTTCTTTGTAGGTGGTAGGTAGAGAATAATTTAGAGGGATTCAAGTTGTCTTCATGATTTTTAACCTATTATAGATATGAATGAAGACCCATTTATATATGAAGAGTCTTACTTCTTATCATCAACCACTAAAAGCTGATCTCTACCCTAGCCTGAATTATCAAACCCTTCCTTAGTTCTGAACCCTTAGTGAAGTCATGCCAAGAATAAGTGCAGATGGGCACAGTGAAAATACACCTGAAATTGAAGAATTATTACTTCTGGTCATGAAGTTGATGAATCTGGTTGTACCCAAAACACAGAATATTGAAGAATTCCACATTTTTTGCTGTTCCACATAGCCTTTAAAAGGATCTGGTTAACAACTGTTTGAGGGTCACATACTTCTTTACTGATATATATTCTCATTATTTCCAAAGGCCTCCAGCTGCTACAGTGGTAGAGTACTAACAGAAAGGGATAACCTATTTGTTTATAAGTGGGTAATGATCTTTCAAGCCCTGCTCACTGCAGAGATTACCTTTTTCCATGTGTTTCCATATTACCTTCAAGGCACAGTCCAAGGACCTTCTGTTTCATTTGATTCATGCTTGACTAACACAGAGGATCAAGCTCTATATTAAGTTTAAGAAACTTTAATATTTATTCACCTGACACATGTTGATCAAACCATTTTCAATGTGTATGCTCAGTCACTCAGACATGTTTGACTTTTTGTGACCCCCATAGCCTGTAGCCCGCCAGTCTCCTCTGTCCATGGGATTCTCGAGGCAAGAATACTGGAGTGGGTTGCCACTTCCTCCTCCAGGGGATCTTCCTGACCCCGGGATTGAACTCATGTTCCTTTCTTTCTATGTGTATATCACCATATTAGATATTTTATCATTCTTCTAGAAAATTTTTGCTTTGGAGATAAGGTGGACAAATAAACAGAAATTTCAGAAATTAAAATACTTGGACTTGTTGGGATTTAAAAACTTCAGGTTCTGTCCTGCAGTATAAACGGCTGATGGCAGACTTCTTTCTCCTGATTACATCTACCCTAACCTTCCAACTCTTCCTCGGGGACAGAAAGTCAAACTAGCCTGTCCTACATGGGAAGTACGAGGCCTATTGAATTAGGTCATAACCTTCAGTGCCTGCAAGGACACTAACAATCTGTCCTGCCTTCCAATGATGTGCAAAGAAAGTGAAAGAGTTACTCGCTCAGTCGTGTGTGACTCTGCGACCCAATGGACTATAGCCCGCCAGGGCTCCTCTGTCCTTGGAATTCTCTAAGCAAGGATACTGGAGTGGGTTGCCATTCCCTTCTCTAGGGGATCTTCCCGACCAGGGACTGAACCCATATCTCCTGCATTGCAGGCAGATTCTTTACCATCTGAGCCACCAGAGAAGCCCTCCCATGATCTGATCGCAGACAACTCACCCTTCCTGGGCCATCCAACTCTGTCACTCTTCCCCTCTGCTCTTTAGACAACTCCTTTATTTTTCTGTCTTACATGACTTCCACTCAGTCATCCAGAAGAGTCTTTTTTATACCCCCTCTGCCCTCTTCTTTCTCTTTGTTTCATTTGAAACAAACCTCATTCCTTGGTAATAGTGCCGGGACATAATTTTATCAAAGAAAAGATACATATACCTTGAAGTTATATAAAGCATAATAAAGACCAAAGGGAAGGGAACTAAAGTTATGAGCACTTTTTGTGCATGGCACTGTATTATCTCAGTTAACTAACTCAATCATCCCTATTATCCTTTAAGTGGGTGTAATTATCCCCGTTTTACATCTGAGAAAGATCACACTCTCTGAAATGGAGGAATCATTGTTTACACTGTGCTGTGTTTAACTTCAGAAGTTTATTTTCTCCCAGTGTTTTCAAAAGAAATCAGAAGTATCTTTTAGAATCTTCAGAAACCTTTGTGTTTCCCATACACCAGGCTCTTGTTTAAGAATCCTCATCTTTCTCAAAGTAAACATACATTGTCCGTTAAGTATCAGCAATCAAGAGAAACAGGATGGCAATATTCTATTCAGTAGCATTACATTTTGGTCTTAATTACAATGTTTGCATTAAGTGCTCTTACTATTTTTTTTTCCCCACTACAAATATATACTGCCGAAGATATATTACAGTTTAAATAGGCTTTTGGGTAGGATTTCAAGACAACTCATAATTTATGAAGTAAGTCCCCAATTCTAAACAATTTATCAATTAACTTGTTGTACAACCTATTTAACTTCCTAAAAATTATGATTAAATGTTTGATAATGGAGTTTGAACAGGTAGGTTGAATATACTGAATGTGGAACTTGAATAGGTTACTAAAGGATATAAGAGTCCAATTTAATTACTTCATTGAATATATTTTATATTCAGGGTAAGATTTAAAGCAAAAATATTCTAAGTAAAATGTGTCCTTTTATACTATTTAATGCTGAACAAACTCTAAAATTCTATAATAGTTTATTCATCATTTGCCCAACAGCAGGTTAGCAGAGAAACAGCTTTTTCAGAAACGTGTAATTTAGACAAGTGACTTTACTGGTGGTGTGTCTAAAATAATACTTTTAAATTTCAAGTAATGAGGTATATAGCTAATTTGCATTTTAAAGCAATTATTATCAATGTCATACTAAATATATTGACTGAAACTAATAATGAGTTTAATGACTTTGGGTCTAGAAGGCTTGAAAGATAAAGAAAAGATATTTATTTTAATCTATATTTTATTTTTATGAACAAATTTTCATTGACACAAATTTTAATGTATTTTCTACTTCATAAACTCCTTGAGATGGGAGTGAGGAAATCACAATTCCCTGGGCCATTAGGTTAAACACTTAGTAAGCTATTAGACTGTGATACTTCTATTTATAACAGTACAACTTGAGATGCATTGGCTAAATGAGTTCCCATAAAAGCAACCCTATAGATTTCTTCTTTCAATGCAGGTCACATGTGACTACTGAGTACTTAAAATATGGTGAGTTCAAGCTGACTGTGCTATAAATAGAAAATACATCTGGATTTCAAAGAATACCAAAAAAAAAAAAAAAAGTGAAATATCTTATTTACAATTTTTATATTGGTTACATGTTGAAATTACAACATTTTGGATCTATTGGGCTAACAAATATATTTATGAAACTAATCTCACCTTTTTACTCTTACTCTTCTTACTTCTTGTTTCTTTTTACTCTTAAATGTGGCTACTAGAAAATTTAAATTATATACATAAGTGGCTTGCATTACATTTCTGCTGTTCAGCACAGCTATAGACAATTCTAAAAGGGAGTGTGTAGGGTAAACAAGGGTAGCATTTCTGCTGTACCCCTGCAGAGAGTCAAATTTCTCTACTCCATTTACTCCATTTCTCTAGAATAAGAAATACATTTAGGGGTGAATTATAATTTATTATTTGATAAAATGTTTAGTTTATCAGGGATAGAAGTGTTAACTTAAATCAAGCTGTTGATAATAAGCATTTTTATAAATTCATATTTAAATTCTTAGAAAACCAATTTTAGACTTATTTGATTATACAAAAGCCACTGAATATTTTATATATTTCAAAATACTATAATACATAATATGTATAATATACTGTCATATAATTCTCAAACCAACTGACTTGATAGTGGTTTTTTCAGAAATGGTTCCTGACTTTTTAATCCCAAGATGCCCTAAAAAGGTGTCTTACGCCTCCACAGGGTGATGGCTCATTACAGCAATAACTGTTTCTTGCTTTTTGTTTTCTTGTTGGTCTATTTTTGAGCTCAGATAAAATATTTTACATTTATTGTAAAGGACACCAGCTGTTTGAAATCTTGACTGGTGAATTTTTGGGTTTCTGTGTTTAGTTTTGACCTGTGGCTGAAACTGCTGCTATAAAGTTCTCTATATATGTGTGACTGTAATTCAGAAAAGCCTTTATCTCTTTTTATGAGCATCTAGTTATTTTCTTACACCTGGAGAGAATTAATAAGTTATTACAACCCATAAACTAAAGGTGTTTTGTTCTGATTGGTTTATAGTGGTAAACAGACACGTATAAATCTAATATTCCCCCCAAATTAACAGAAAGTTTTTTAAAAATAGAACTTCTCTAAAGTCCTATAGTTAAAAAAATTCTTAAATGGCTAGCTCAGAAACATTTTTATAAAAGGATCCAAATTTACATAGTTAAGGTGAATTTTTGAACAAATTAGACAAACAACTTTGGTCTAAAAAAGTTTTATGTCTTTTCCTTTAGTTTATAATTATAGACTTTGTTTTTTAAAATAAGATTTGAGTTTGTTTCCTTACAGACTAAGCTAAACTTTAATTTCTTACGTTGGTTTAGGATTATGAAAAATATAAAACAGGCATCCAATTAAACTGAATCATAATTCTGACAAGCTTTTTTCATAACAGTAATTATTTATAGTACATTACCTACCATTAATTTACAAGTTACCTAAAACATACACATACTACATGTTTGTTATGAGTTCAATTTGCTTGAGGAAACTCTCCAAACCAAACTGTTTTTTTAGGCAGTGGGGAAAAAAACCCTTGTCAGTTGGAGATGCATTCCCTACTTTGTCAATGTGTTTCTGAGGCAAATCAGCCTCATGCAACAGAGTAGTCTGAAGTATATTTTGGTAAGAGGAGATAGCATTATATATATTGATTGTATTGACTGAGACATTTACTCCACAGTCATTTATAGTTTTAAAAATATCTGGCCATCTGACTCTAGTAATTGCTCTCAACTAAACTAGATTGAAGAGGGCAAAACCAAGGCAAAGAAATTTTGCTAAGATTTTTTGCATTAATATAGATGAGAAAGAAGAGGAACCTGAACTAAGGAAGTACCAAAGTTAATAGAGAATGGAGATAGACTGTAGATGGTAGAACCTATCACATGTGATGTCAGACTAGATGTAAGGAGCTGATAAAATGGAGAAAATATCCAGGTTAGGTAACTAACTGGGTGTGATAAATGCAGATTATTTAGATAAGTAATCAGTAGGAAACACCCCTGCACATTTATGAGGGAGATGAGAAATTTATTTTTGGAAATGTTCTTTATAGTACTGCGAGGTGTTCAGGTACAAAAATACAGAAAGACACAGAAATAAGCAAATATATTCATATCTTAGAAATTCAGGTTAGGAGCCCAAGAGAAGTGTCTGCAATAAGAGAGAAGCTGGCAGTCATCAGTTTAGAACTGAATGATATAGTCCAGATAACACATAGGAAAATTCTGGGGAACAGAAATATTGAGAAAAAGAAAACTGAGCATGAGATAGGGCAGGACAGTTAGAATGACAGAAGGGAAATCAACAGAGGATACTGTCAGAGGAGCCATGAGATGGAGAAACTTCAAGTGGGAGGAGGTGATCAATGGTGACACATGCTTCAGATACACCATGGAGCTCTGCCATGGTGCCCTTCACAGAGATAGTTCAGCAAAGTGGTGGGAGTGGAACCTGCATCAAGCAGGATAAAGACTGAATGTGGTGATAGACCAGCACAGTGCAGAACCGGATAGTACCTTTGACTATGCAGGGGGAGACATGGGAAGTCACTAAAGAGTGGGTGGGGGCTGGGAGGAGGCATGTATGTATGTGCATATGTATGAAAGTATGTGTACGTGTAAACTGCGTGCTTAGTCGCTCAGTTGTGTCCAACTCTTTTATGACCCCGTGGACTGTAGCCCGCCAGGCTCCTCTGTCCATGGGATTCTCCAGGCAAGAATACTGGAGTGGGTTGCCATTTCCTCCTCCAGGGGATCTTCCTGACCCAGGAATCGAACTCCCGTCTCCTGCATTGCAGGCAGATTCTTAGCCTGTTGAGTCATGTGTAAGTATGCATTTAAAAGATTGGAGAGATTTGAATTTATTTATGTCTTAGGAGAAAGACAAAGCAACAGAAAGTCTTCAAAAACATTAACTGTTTTTAAAATACACAGTCTCATGAAGCAAGACTGGGAGGGCTGGGAAGAACGCCAGCCGGTGACAATCAGTGAGAAAGGAAACACTGGATATTAAGGACACAATCTAGGAGTCTGGTTCCTTTTGTAAATGGTTTAGGTTTAAGAAACTCAATCTATCTTTCTAACCCAATTTTGCAAATAAGGCAACTCATTAACAAAAAGGAATCAGGTTTTGCTAGAGTTTGGCATCTTTCATTTCTACTTCAGTGGTCTCTAATCTCTGCTTAAAACTAATAAGTATATTTGATTTTTATTTAATTTCCTTATATTAAATACTGAGATATTAAAGGCAAACTGTAACTTAATGAAGGCACTCACGATTCGAACAAGCCAGGATAAGGTGGATGTTGCCGTAGAATAATGTGTGTTGTAATGGTAGGGAGGACTCTGATCATCTTCCCAGGTCTCGTAGCGCTCCGCATAAAACACAGCTCTCTTTGGGTTCAAAGCACCGATCGGCTGTAAAAAGAGAAAAAGAAGCACTGTGTTTAATATAGTCATATTAGATATTCAACATTATAACTCTTTACTTGAAAGTATTTACTGTGAATTCATTTTAACAATAGACTATGTGTTATTTTGCATTATATTTTTACCAAATTTGATTTTGATATTGACATTTGATTTTGATAATCACTACATTTGTTAAAATTCACTCAAGAAATGATTTATGTATGCAGGGTTTCTAGGTTTTATTGAAAGTTTCCATAAACTAGATTCTCAGAGATGAGCCAGTTTAAACTGTTAAGGCAAAACCAGTATTTTGGTGTTATTTTGTCTACCTAACCACAGCCATAATGAATATTTAGCTTGATCACAGGAAATCGAGTGAGAAAGTGAAGAAGCAGTTGACCATGTGACCATCACATTAGAAAAATCTTGTCTTAATAGCCAGTTACCCAGAGTGTGAAAGACAGTAGTCACACATATGGAAACCATGTTGGAATTTTAGTCCCATTATTACACAGATGTAGCAAGTATTCTTTTATTAAATTCACCTGGAAATCTGAGGCTGGTGGAAATAATCCAGACAATTCAGATTCCCTGGAAAGCATTGTGTTAAGGCCATTAAGTCTTGTCTTAGCAACACCACTACACTACTGACTACGACATTAATCCCTACAGTGGAACACATGGTAAAATGCTCAGGATACTACATATGTGTGTGTATATATATATATTTTTTTTTTTCAACAAAGTATATGTTAGTTGGACCATTGTCTCAAACTTCCCAGGACACCATTTATCAAGATTTTCTAACATATAGTACTCACGATTTCAAATAGCAAACTGCCTTAGCTTAAGTTTTTGTCTGATTTTGACTTATTGGCATATGGAACCCATTCATATAAACCTAATAGCTGCACTGCTTTGTTTTAGGTTGCATACTGTAAGAAACAAAAGTTTCTCTAGAAAGCAAAAGATGAATAGTATGTAAAATATATAATTCCTTTATTTCAAAATGTAATATTACTAGTTAGCTATGAAGTTCCCCCCAGGGCTTAATTTTAACAAGAGAAGTAGTAGAAAATTGGTGTTTCAGTGGAAGACAAATAATGTTACACAAGAGAGAAAGATTAATAAATTGCTTGTAAGCTTTTTCTTTGGGTCTCAGGGGACTAATTCAAACAATACCATGATGTCAGCAGTTAAAAAGTCTTTTAAAATTTTCATAATAAACTCTTATTTGCAAGGATTCTTATCCTGAATATTAAAACTATTTATAAATTATGTTATTTTTCCTTAAACTTAATTATGACTTAACAAAGACTAAATAATGTTTTCAAAACTTTGGCTTAAATATAGTTTTTAAATATTCTAAGGCTTAAACCTTATTCTCTGCTAAATGTTACTGCCTATCTCTCAAAAATTTTTTACTTGCATACAGAAAGCAATGTAACTTCATTAAATGTCAACAAAGTATTAATAATATTTAACATAAACATATAATTTTTTGGTAAAAGGGCAATTACTACAATAAAATTAATGTTGAGTTCTATTACAAATTAAAATAGTAAGTTGTTCATTTAAACTGGCCTATATATTTTATGGTATTCTCAGGTGGCACAGTGGTAAAGAATCTGCTTGCCAAAGCAGGAGATGTGGGCTCAATTCATGGATCGGGATGATCCCCTGGAGAGGGAAATGGGAAACAACTCCAGTATTTTGCCTGAAAAATTCCACGGATAGAGGAGCCTGGCAGGCTACAGTCCAAGGGGTTGCAAAGAATTGGATATGACTGAGCATGCATGCACATATTTTATACTTTTTAGATATGCAGATAAGTTTTTCTAATTCAATATTATAAATTATAATATAATTATTTTTTCAGAGCATTTAAATGTTGAGTACTTTATTCTGTCTTGAATAGGCTTATAGATCTTTCATATGCATAAAATGTCTACACAATCTCTCAGGATTGACCTTACCTGACACTGTTCTGCAAGGCCTCACAAAACCAAACCCCCAAAAGGGCCTCATGGCTCTTCTTCTAATCTTTTCCAGGCTTCCCTCAACTACTTGAAAGTAGAAAAAGTAAAAATAAATCTGTACGCTTTTTATTTTATTCAAGTTCCATCAAAGTCATTTTATTGGAGTGTTTTACAGAATAATATGTTGTAGGAAACAGCTGCCCTGTATCAAAGCTTATATATGCCTCCACGAGTAATTTCTTAAAATACATGTCTACTGTTGAATTTTCATCCAATGCATTTAGAAATACATTTTATAAAACAAGTATAAATAGTTTGGCTTGTACTTATTATTTTTCTATTATTTTACTTCAATCAAGAAGCAATACTTTATTTAAAGGAAAAATGCTTCAAAATATCTGTTTGGGAAATGAGTTTCATCACAGATGACATATCTTCTTATGAGATCCAAATAGATATATCTATCTATCTATGTCTATCCATCTGTTTGGCCTATGTACCAAACTATCTACCCACTTATTTACCTACCTATCATCAATCAATTAGTCACCTACCTATACCTATCTACTCAGTCACTCACTTGTCTGACTCTTTGTGACTGCACAGACTGTAGCCTGCAAATCTCCTCTCTCCATGGAAATTTCCAGGCAAGAATACTGGAGCAGGTTGCCATTTCCTCCTCCAGGAGCCCGACCCAGGGATTGAACCTATGTCTCCAGCGTCTCCTGCATCGGCAGGTGGATTCTTTACCACTGCATCACCTGGGAAGCCCATACACCACCTACTTAACCCATGTATAAAGTGATAAGGCTGCAAATTTGTTACCCTTTTAAAAATTGAGCAACTAATGCAATGTCAATACCACTTGGATTTAGTAAATAAATAAGGTAGAATTATGATTTAAAAAACAGAACACCTAAAACTACACTTAATGAAATTTACACATTATTTTGCAATCTTTTTCGATTTTCATCATAACTACCATAGCAACAATCAGTTTTATTTTCTCTCAAACAGTAGGCATTTAGATATAGCCAGCTCTGGGCTTTTTAGGAATTCCCACATGAAATTTATAACTGAAAGTTTACAGCTTGCTACTAGATTTGCTATTTTGTCCTTGTGAATTTGTATGTCAAGTTGATGCTTAACATATTGCAGAAAATTATGATAATAACAATGCAAAATTTAAAATAATTTTACCTCTATACTTTATTATTATAATTCAAATTCTAACACTGCTATAAAGCCTGTATAGCTTGTAAAAAGCACTATTTTCAATATAAAATTGATGGAAATTACATGTGTAACATTATCATGTCTACATGAAACACTATTAAATTTACTGAAGAAATGCTGTTGAGGATTTTCTCTGCTCAATCACTTAATTTACCTGTTTTGAATACTGAGAGAGAGATTTGTTTCAGCAATAGTATCATAAAAAGCTTTGTTTCCTGATAAACTGTGATTTTTATTGTATGGGACAAAATTCCTGACAAATGCTTATGGAGATTTACATTACTAAAGGCTCTGAGAAATATTACTGTAAATAGCATTGCTTAACTGTGTCTATTCCTACTAGAACATCATCTTTCTTTTGTTTTGCTACTAAATGCAATAGAACTAGTGTCTCCTAAAATGTACTTTGAAAAATTCTGGTTAGAATAATTATAGTATATATTTTTGATTGTTAACTTTTTTTTTGGTTTCCTTTTCCTATTTTCTTTTCCCTTCTGTTCTTTTCAGTTCAGTTCAGTTCAGTCGCTCAGTTGTGTCCGACTCTCTGCAACCCCATGAATCGCAGCACGCCAGGCCTCCCTGTCCATCACCAACTCCCGGAGTTCACTCAAACTCATGTCCATCGAGTTGGTGATGCCATCCGGCCATCTCATCCTCTGTCATCCCCTTTTCCTCCTGCCCCCAATCCCTCCCAGCATCAGGGTCTTTTCCAATGAGTCAGGTCTTTGCACGAGGTGGCCAAAGTATTAGAGTTACAGCCTCAGCATCAGTCCTTCCAAAGAACACCCAGGACTGATCTCCATTAGAATGGACTGGTTGGATCTCCTTGGAGTCCAAGGGACTCTCAAGAGTCTTCTCCAACACCACAGTTCAAAAGCATCAATTCTTCAGTGCTCAGCTTTCTTCACAGTCCAACTCTCACGTTCATACATGATTACTGGAAAAACCATAGCCTTGACTAGACGGACCTTTGTTGGCCAAGTAATGTCTCTGCTTTTGAATATGCTATCTAGGTTGGTCATAACTTTCCTTCCAAGGAGTAAGTGCCTTTTAATTTCATGGCTGCAATCACCATCTGCAGTGATTTTGGAGCTCCCAAAAATAAAGTCTGACACTTTCTACTGTTTCCCTATCTATTTGCCATGACATGATGGGACCAGATGCCATGATCTTAGTTTTCTGAATGTTGAGCTTTAAGCCAACTTTTTCACTCTCCTCTTTCACTTTCGTCAAGAGGCTTACACTACCATGACAAAATAAATAAGTTACAGGGTTATATTGTACAGCAAAGAGAATATAGCCAGTATATATAATAACTTTAAATGGAATATAACCTATAAAAATTTTGAATCACTGTTTTGTACCTCTGTTACTAATATAATATTGTATATCAACTACACTACAATTAAAAAAGGGATAAGAAAAAATAAATTGCTCATTAAAAAAAAAATTACTCTGTGGTCCTTGACTAAATACTATCTTGAACAAACCAATTTTTAAAGACATACAGTAGGTAACTAGAAAAACCTGACTATGGTCACAGTTTTAGATAATATTAGGGAAATACCATAAAGTTTTGTTAGGTGTAAAGATAGTATTCTGGTAATGGAGGAAAATGTATTTTTCTTATTAAAATATTTAGGGATAAAGTGTAATATCTTTAATTTACCTTAAAAGCACTTCGGTAAAACAAAAAAAAGCTAAAATGTTAATAATTAACATCTAGGTATTGGGTAAGTGGGTATTAATAACTGTTGGTGCTTTTCTTTTGAAAAGTTTTATAATAAAAAGTCAAAATAAAATAAAAATGGAATGTAAAAACCAAAAAAAATCTTTCAAATTCTAACCAATAGTGCTTATGTTTTAAGTTGTTCTTATTGATAAGAATGCTTTTAAATTGGAAATTTGTGGTTGCAAAATATGTGAATATTTTGGTCTCTTAAATAGATTAAATCTCCCCTTTGCAGTTTTATGCACACTATTAACTTGCTTAATATGGCCTTTAATCATCAGGTGAAATTCCGCTAATCACAACACTGTTCCCACTTACATTCTTAAGAAATGGAGTCTGAAGTAATGAAGCATTAATAAAAGGAAGTGTTAAAAATTATATTTTGTTGGCTTTAACCGAGTGTATTTCTTTTAATACTTTTTCATAGGGTGAATAAACACAATTAATTATATTATGAAAAAAGATAAACTTTGAGCCAAAGTTGCAATTTGATTAGCAAAGTTTATGAGCACGTTAGTACATGGGTTGGTTCCACATGGGACCGAAGTCTCTGCAGAGGGAGAGTGGCTCACTCCAGGCATTGCTGTTGCCTCCTCTGCTTCTATTTGACATGGTTGTCTCAGCGTTTAGGAAATGTGGAGAGCATCTAGGAGATAACGTAGTCAATAGGCATTTAATTAAAAAAAAAAAAGTACATTCTACCTATTGTGGAGAAATTATAGGTAAGAAATAAGAAGGAAATACAATCTGTGTTAACTAGTACAATTTCTCCTAGAACTGTGGGGATAGAATGAGAAAATCTATGTACACTGCTTTAGCACTATGCCTGGCACATAACAGTACATGTGAAATGTGGGCTGTTATTATTCAGTTCAGTGCAGTTCAGTTGCTCAGCCGTGTCTGACTCTTTGCGACCCCATGAATCGCAGCACGCCAGGCCTCCCTGTCCATCACCAACTCCTGGAGTCCATTCAGACTCATGTCCATCAAGTCAGTGATGCCATCCAGCCATCTCATCCTTTGTCGTCCCCTTCTCCTCTTGCCCCCAATCCCTCCCAGCATCAGAGTCTTTTCCAATGAGTCAGCTCTTCGCATGAGGTGGCCAAAGTACTGGAGTTTCAGCTTTAGCATCAGTCCTTCCAAAGAAATCCCAGGGCTGATCTTCAGAATGGACTGGTTGGATCTCCTTGGAGTCCAAGGGACTCTCAAGAGTCTTCTCCAACACACAGTTCAAAAGCATCAATTCTTCCGCACTCAGCCTTCTTCACAGTCCAACTCTCACATCCATACATGACCACTGGAAAAACCATAGCCTTGACTAGACGGACCTTTGTTGGCAAAGTAATGTCTCTGCTTTTGAATATGCTATCTAGGTTGGTCATAACTTTTCTTCCAAGGAGTAAGCGTCTTTTAACTTCATGGCTGCAGTCACCATTTGCAGTGATTTTGGAGCCCAAAAAAATCAAGTCAGCCTCTGTTTCCACTCTTTCCCTATCTATTTCCCATGAAGTGATGGGACCAGAGGCCATGATTTTCGTTTTCTGAATGTTGAGATTTAAGCCAACTTTTTCACTCTCCTCTTTCACTTTCATCAAGAGGCTTTTTATTTCTTCATCACTTTCTGCCGTAAGGGTGGTGTCATCTGCATATCCGAGGTTATTGATATTTCTCCCGGCAATCTTGATTCCAGCTTGTGCTTCCACCAGCCCAGAGTACATGATGTACTCTGTATACAAGTTGAATAAGCAGGGTGACAATATACAGCCTTGACGTACTCCTTTTCCTATTTGGAAGCGGTCTGTTGTTCCATGTCCAGTTCTAACTGTTGCTTCCTGACCTGCATACAGGTTTCTCAAGAGGCAAGTCAGGTGGTCTGGTGTTCCCATCTCTTTCAGAATTTTCCACAGTTTATTGTGATCCACATGGTCAAAGGCTTTGGCATAGTCAATAAAGCAGAAAGAGATGTTTTTCTAGAACTCTCTTCTTTTTCCATGATCCAGCGGATGTTGGCAATTTGATCTCTGGTTCCTCTGCCTTTTCTAAAACCAGCTTGAACATCTGGAAGTTCTCGGTTCACATGTTGCTGAAGCCTGGCTTGGAGAATTTTGAGCATTACTTTACTAGCGTGTGAGATGAGTCCAATTGTGCGGTAGTTTGAGCATTCTTTGGCATTGCCTTTCTTTGGGATTGGAATGAAAACTGACCTTTTCCAGTCCTGTGGCCACTGCTGAGTTTTCCAAATTTGCTGGCATACTGAGTGTAGCACTTTCACAGCATCATCTTTCAGGATTTGGAATAGCTCAACTGGAATTCCATCACCTCCACTAGCTTTGTTTGTAGTGATGCTTTCTGAGGCCCACTTGACTTCACATTCCAGGATGTCTGGCTCTAGGTGAGTGATCATACCATCGTGATTCTCTGGGTCGTGAAGATCTTTTTTGTACAGTTCTTCTGTGTATTCCTGCCACCTCTTCTTAATATCTTCTGCTTCTGTTAGGTCCATACCGTTTCTGTCCTTTATCAAGCCCATCTTTGCATGAAATGTTATCATTTTGCTGTTATCATTACCCTGGAATAATTCCTAAGAAAGTTAGTTTAAAATATCTTAGTGAAAAGTACTCAATTTTACATAAAAACAATAGAGGTAAAAATAAAATACCTTAAATCTTCATGTGTCAGTTCTAAAAGATGTCAAAGTGCTAAATAGTGGGGTGATGATGAGTCTGTAAGTTTCAAGATCATCACTACTCACTGTTCCATTTCAGCTGGGAAACAAGGTTCAAAGAGACTGACTCTGGCCTAATTTTGCCACAATGATGCTATATTTTAGATGTGACACATGGCAGGTGAAATAAAAGCACATACAGCACACAGGAGAAAAGTGCTCCAGCTGTTCCCAGTTCCTTTTTTAACAGGTTACATTTTTAAAAGTAGGACAGGTTGCAGTATTTTCACCTCTCTATCTCCCTTTCTGAAAGGATAGGACACTTAGCTAAATGGGAAGGCATGAGAAAAGAGGCTAAGCAGACTTTAGCATAAGCGGACAAATTAGGACTGGGTGGGGACTTCTGTGTAAATCCTTAAGGCTCCCTGTCACCCTCTATGTGTCCCCAACAAACAACAGTGGAGAAGAAAACAAACCAAAAATGTATCGCTATTTCTGTGTGTATGTGTGTGCATACTAAGTCGCTTTGCTGCTGCTGCTGCTGCTAAGTCGCTTCAGTCGTGTCCGACTCTGTGGGACCCCATAGACGTCAGCTCACCAGGCTCGCCCGTCCCTGGGATTCTCCAGGCAAGAACACTGGAGTGGGTTGCCATTTCTTTCTCCAATGCATGAAGGTGGAAAGTGAAAGTGAAGTCGCTCAGTCGTGTCTGACTCTTAGCGACCCCATGGACTGCAGCCCACCAGGCTCCTCCGTCCATGGAATTTTCCAGGCAAGAGTACTGGAGTGGGGTGCCATTGCCTTCTCTGCTAAGTCACTTCAGTCATGCCCAACTCCTTGAGACCCTATATATAGACTGTAGCCTGCCAGGCACCTCTGTCCATGGGAGTCTCCAGGCAAAATAATGGAGCCTGCCATTTCCTACCCCAGGGACCCGACCCTGGAATCGAACCTCCCTGTCTTCTGTCTCCTGCATTAGCAGGAGGGTTCTTTACCACTAGAACCACCTGGGAAGCCCTTCTGGGTACTATGTTTCTGTGTTAGTCACTCAGGCAGGTCCAACTCTTTGCAACCTCACAGGCTGTAGTGTGCCAGGCTCCTCTGTCCATGGGATTCTTCAGACAAGAGAATGGCTTGCCATTCCCTTCTGCAGAGGATCTTCCCGCTCCCGGGAATGAACCCTGGTCTCCTGCATTGTTGGCAGATTCTCTACCGTTTGAGCTACAGGAAAGTCCTGGCTACTATAGTGAATGTGAATCAACTTGTTTCTTTGTCTGCACTTTTTGTGGTTTTTCTTCTTTCCAATTAGAAGGAAAGGAGCATAATACACAACCAGGTGAACTAAAAATGACTGTCAGCTATTCAGGGTATGGGCCAGTTCTTAACTGTCTTTTTCTTTCTACTGCCTGGCACAGAGTAGCTGTGCAATAAATGCTTATGTAATGAAAGAATAAGTGAATGGATACAATTATTAATTTGAAACTGGTGCCCTTTTGCATAGTACCCCTTGCAAATTATTGCCTTCAGTTTGGATTATTCCATGAGTTTGAAACAGTATCCTCTGCCCACAGGATTCTCCAGACAAGAATACTGGAGTAGGTTGCCATGTACTCCTTCTGCCTGGATCTTCCAGAAGCAGGTATTGAACCCAACCCCTTCATACATTGGCGGGTAGGTTCTTTACCACTAGTACCACCTGGGAAACCCAAAACAGTATCCAGATTTTGCCAATACATATCTTGCCTTAAGCAAAGGAAAAAAGGAAAGATATACCCATTTGAATGCAGAGTTCCAAAGAATAGCAAGGAGAGATAAGAAAGCCTTCCTCAGAGATCAACGCCAAAAAACAGAGGAAAACAATAGAATGGGAAAGACTGCAGATCTCTTCAAGAAAATTAGAGACACCAAGGGAACATTTCATGCAAAGATGGGCTCAATAAAGGAAGAAATGGTATGGACCTAACAGAAGCAGAACATATTAAGAAGAGGTGGCAAGAATACACAGAAGAACTATACAAAAAAGATCTTCATGATCCAGATAAGCACGATGGTGTGATCACTCACCTAGAGCCAGACATCCTGGAATGTGAAGTCAAGTGGGCCTCAGAAAGCATCACTACAAACAAAGCTAGTGGAGGTGATGGAATTCCAGTTGAGCTATTCCAAATCCTGAAAGATGATGCTGTGAAAGCGCTGCACTCAATATGCCAGCAAATTTGGAAAACTCGGCAGTGGCCACAGGACTGGAAAAGGTCAGTTTTCATTCCAATCCCAAAGAAAGGCAATGCCAAAGAATGCTCAAACTACCGCACAATTGGACTCATCTCACACGCTAGTAAAGTAATGCTCAAAATTCTCCAAGCCAGGCTTCAGCAATATGTGAACCGTGAACTTCCAGTTCAAGCTGGTTTTAGAAAAGGCAGAGGAACCAGAGATCAAATTGCCAACATCCGCTGGATCATGGAAAAAGAAGAGAGTTCCAGAAAAACATCTCTTTCTGCTTTATTGACTATGCCAAAGCCTTTGACCGTGTGGATCACAATAAACTGTGGAAAATTCTGAAAGAGATGGGAATACCAGACTATCTGACTTGCCTCTTGAGAAACCTGTATGCAGGTCAGGAAGCAACAGTTAGAACTGGACATGGAACAACAGACCGCTTCCAAATAGGAAAAGGAGTACGTCAAGGCTGTATATTGTCACCCTGCTTATTTAACTTCTATGCAGAGTACATCTTGAAAAACACTGGGCTGGAGGAATCACAAGCTGGAATCAAGATTGTCGGGAGAAATGTCAATAACCTTAGATATGCAGATGATACCACCCTTATGGCATAAAGTGAAGAAGAACTAAAGAGCCTCTTGATGAAAGTCAAAGAGAGAGAAAAAGTTGGCTTAAAACTCAATGTTCAGAAAACGAAGATCATGGCATCTGGTCCCATCACTTCATGGCAATTAGATGGGGAGAGAGTGGAAACAGTGGCTGACTTGATTTTTCTGGGCTCCAAAATCACTGCAGATGGTGACTGCAGCCATGAAATTAAAAGACGTTTATTCCTTGGAAGGCAAGTTATGACCAACCTAGTCAGCATATTAAAAAGCAGAGACATCACTTTGCCAACAAAGGTCCGTCTAGTCAAGACTATGGTTTTTCCAGTGGCCGTGTATGGATGTGAGAGTTGGACTATAAAGAAAGCTGAGCACTGAAGAATTGATGCTTTTGAACTGTGGTGTTGTGGAAGACTCTTGAGAGTCCCTTGGACTGCAAGAAGATCCAACCAGTCCATCCTAAAGGAGATCAGTCCTGGGTGTTTATTGGTAGGACTGATGTTGAAGCTGAAACTCCAATCCTTTGGCCACTTGAAACGAAGAGCTGACTCATTTGAAAAGACCCTAATGCTGGGAAAGATTGAGGGCAGGAGGAGAAGTGGACGATAGAGGATGAGATGGTCAGACGGCATCACTGACTCAATGGACATGGGTTTGGGTGAACTCCAGGAGTTGGTGATGGACAGGGAGGCCTGGCGTGCTGCAGTTCATGGGGTCGCAAAGAGTCGGACATGACTGAGCGACTGGACTCAACTGAACCTTTTCTTAAAATAGTACTTATCCGTCAGTTTTGCAACAGAAGGCAGTCTAACAAAAATGATTTTCAGATTGGGTTCTATGTTAAGGCGACCTTCAACATACATTTAGAACAGATTTCTTACTTGGCTGTAGCTTTTTTTGGCAGATGGTATATAATTAAACTTATACATTCACATTTTCATGTTCTAACCAGTTTTATATCATCAGAGTCAGCTACCAATATACTTAGTTTTGCCCATTTTTCATGTTTTGTTAAAGCCTGAGCATTAGGTAAATTACATGCTAATGCAAATAAAACTAACTTCATCATAGATATTGTTAATTTATAATGAGAAAGATAAAATGACCGTAGAAACTTGCACCACATTGCCTAGTTGAGCACTCCCTACGCTAACAAGGTAAATAAACCCTTTTCTATGTGGTGTGTCGGCGTTTGACAATATCAAGGGTGGACAGTTGAGAGTATTCACACTTCAGTGCATCCATTTGCATTATCACATTTCTAAACCTCGAGGCATTATCACTTCCTTTTTAAAGTGGCATAATAATTTGGGAAATAATGGTAATGGTTATCATCATCTGTCAATCAAACAACTCCTGTGTTAACAAAACATATTTTTTCCACACAATGAATGGGTGTGTGTGTGATGTCCTATGCTCATGTCAATATTAGTAAGATTTGGCTCTTGTGATGAAACTATTTCATTTATCAGAGGGCTTGACTAGGAAATAGGAAAATTCCATTTACACTTTAGTGAGCAAGGGGCTGTGCTTCATGTCAAAGCCACATAACCACTCTAATTGCAGAGTAAAATTCATGGGTGTATGTAGATAACTGAAACAGTGGCATATATCATGCTTTAAGGTAGATTTTGCCACAAAGTCACATCTCCATGAGGAAAATCTGTATAAATTTGGAGAAAAATCTCTACACTCAGTGTTGGTTGAGTACTGAAAAGATATGTCAATGATGGGTTGTTTCATTAGCTGCCCATCATGTCAAACAATACATATGACCTCTAACCTGCACATGTAATGAATAAAACTTGAACTTGTGATGTCTAATCTGAAGAGGGGTCTAATATATTTTACTGATGAGGAACTTACTTTAATTGCTCCTGTGCTCTTCAAATGTTAAGTGGGTGAAGGAAGAGTAAGAATATTATAAATGCAATAAAATATTTCATTTAAATAAATGTGTATCTCAAATTTAAATAAACATTTAACTTCAGTAATTTGATGTTTAAGACTTTCGTTAACTTGGAAATCTACACAGATGAAAAAACAGTCATTTATTGCATGAGAAGCATTTCATATTTTATTAAAAATTGTTGCTTTTGATTTTATTAAAATAAAATTAAACCGATCTTCATCACTAGATTGCTTTCAATCACGAACTCTCAACTGAGAGTTACAGAATTCTGCTTTATTGGCCCCTAGTCACTGAATGCCACTGTGTGTTGGGCATTATGACGGATGCCTTACCTACATTATTGCACCTAACTTACAACTCCATGTGAATACTGTTGTGTTCATTGTAAAGAAGAGGAAACAGAGGTTCAGAGAGCTTAGGAAACAAGCCTAAGTCTGCATAGCGGGTGAGAGAGCTACATTTGAAGAGCTCACATTCTTTCCATGTTCTGTTTATGACCTCTCTCTTTTCTCCTCTTAATTTTAATACCGATACACATAAAGGAAAACTGAAAAGGTGCGATGATTCTGGAGCTAGCCTTTCCCAGCAGCCAGTACAGAGAACAGAAACCTCCAGTATTCCCCTCTCTCTATAACTGAGAGCTGAGTGCCTGCTGAAGCCGACTTTGTGAAGAGTAAGAAAGCCATCTCCAGCTCATATTGCTATCCTGCCCATGGCACTGAAGCCCCAGGGAAGGTATGTCTGGGGCAGACCCATTATTTTTATTTATTTTCTCATTTTTGGTTCTTGTCTGGATCCTATAAAAATATCATTACTAATTTTTCCAATGTGATTTTGTTGAGTATTGGTGGCAGTTTAGTTGCTAAGTCGTGTGCGACTCTTGAGACCCCGTGGACTGAAGCCCACCACGCTTCTCTGTCCATGGGATTTTCCAGGCAAGAATACTGGAGTAGGTTGCCAATTTCTTTCTCCAAGGGATCTTCCCAACCCAGGGATTTAATCTGGGTCTCGTGCACCGCAGGCAGATTCTTTACCAACTAGCTACCAGGGAATTCCTGTTAAGTATTAGATATGGCTTAAAAATGAAATAGCCATTGTTTTGTTAATATTGTCAGAACATTTTGGGGAAGTATGTAAGAAATGTATGTAACAGCTGAATTATGTACTTAGATCAGTTATGGGAAGAAACAGACCCAGGTGTACATAGATGTTTTACACCCTTTCCTAGCCCTCTCATTTGCTTCAGTGAAGCATCCAGGATTCCTTGAGAGAGAGATCCTTCTTTGCATTGAGAGTTAGATCTGGATTTTATGATACAAGCAATTTGTAGGAGAGGGGCTCTTTAAGAAAAGGAGCATAAAACTACAGACGTACAATTAAGGGCAAGTGATAAGAAGAGGCCCCTGAAACTTAAGGAGCTTTGAAGTTTAAGCTTCACTAGCTTAAATTAATTATGATAAATTTATTTCTGACTCCACTTAATGTCATATATTACAACCATTGTGTTGTTTAGTCACTAAGTCACACTCAACTCTTTTGTGACCCAATGGACTGTAGCCTGCCAGGCTCCTATGTCTATGGGATTTCCCAGGTAAGAATACTGGCCATTTCCTTCTCCAGGAACTCTTTCCAACCCAGGGATCAAACCCGTGTCTCCTGTACTGGCAGGTGGATTCTTTACGACTGAGCCACCATGGAGGTTCATATATTATAATTATTATTGTCGTTCAGTCGCCACGTTGTGTCTGACTCTTCATGACCCCATGGGCTGCAGCATGCCAGGCCTCCCTGTCCCTTACCATCTCCCGGAGTTTGCCCAAGTTCATGTCCCTTGCATTGGTGATGTCATCCAACCATCTCATCCTCTGTCATCCTCTTCTCCTTCTGCCTTCAACCTTTCCCAGCATTAGGGTTTTTTCCCAATGTGTTGGCTCTTTGCATCAGGTGGCCAAAGTATTGGTGCTTCAGCTTCAGCATCAATCCATCCAATGAGTATTCAAAGTTGATTTCCCTTAATATTGACTGGTTTGATCTCCTTGCTATCCAAGGGACTCTCATGAGTCATCCCCAGCACCACAGTTCAAAAGCATCAATTCTTTGGCACTCTACCTTCTTTATGGTCCAGCTCGTACAACCGTACATGACTACTGGAAAGACAATAGCCTTGACTATATGGACCTCTGTTGGCAAAGTGATGTCTTTGCTTTTTAACACACTCTCTAGGTTTGTCATAGCTTTCCTAACAAGAGGCAACTGTTTCTAATTTCATGGCTGCAGTCATCATCCTCAGTGATTTTAGGACCCAAGAAGAGGAAATCTGTCACTGCTTCCACCTTTTCCTCTTCTATTTGCCATGAAGTGATGGGGCCAGATGCCATGATCATAGTTTTTTAATATTTAGTTTTAAGCACAGCTTTTTCACTTTCCTCTTTCACCCTCATCAAGAGGTTCTTTAGGTTCTCTTTGCTTTCTGCCATTAGAGTGGGTGTTCATTGGAAGGACTGATGCTGAGGCTGAAACTCCAATATTTTGGCCACCTCATGCAAAGAGTTGACTCATTGGAAAAGACCCTGATGCTGGGAGGGATTGGGGGCAGGAGGAGAAGGGGATGACAGAAGATGAGATGGCTGGATGGCATCACCGACTCGATGCACATAAGTTTGGGGGAACTCTGGGAGTTGGTGATGGATAGGGAGGCCTGGCGTGCTTCGATTCATGGGGTCGCAAAGAGTCGGACACGACTGAGCGACTGAACTGAACTGAGCACATATCTGAGGTTGTTGATATTTCTCTTCATAATCTTGATTCCAGCTTGTAACTTATTCATATTATATGTGTAATAAGCAACCTACTGCCAATTAGTTTGTTCTCTTTCATAACCAATGAACATTCCTTGAGAGTTAGGTCTATATCTTAAAATCCTCTTAGCACCCTGGAAAGTTCCTTTTACACAGTAGCTCTGCTGCTGCTGCTAAGTCGCTTCAATCATGTCCAACTCTGTGCGACCCCATAGACGGCAGCCCACCAGGCTCCCCTGTCCCTGGGATTCTCAAGGCAAGAACACTGGAGTGGGTTGCCATTTCCTTCTCCAATGCATAAGAGTGAAAAGTGAAAGTGAAGTCGCTCAGTCGTGTCTGACTCTCAGCGACCCCATGGACTGTAGCCCACCAGGCTCCTCCATCCATGGGATTTTCCAGGTAAGAGTACTGGAGTGGGGTGCCATTGCCTTTTCCACACAGTAGCTCTGTGTATACAAACCTGTAGTTCATTTGCTATTGTATAGATTACAGAAACTATAAAGAAGAAACTTTCAGATACAGTATATTTGACATTTTATAATAGTGAGTTAGTTTAAGCTCCCTTTCTTTAGGGTATAGGAATTCAACATTCCTCTTGTCAACTCTCAGCCCTGCACATGAGGAGACATTTTCTGGGATTTCTAAGAAAGCAAAGTTTCTTTTGTCTTTCACAAGAGGAACTTGGTGAGATGCTTTCTTTGGATAGTTTGATATGAGTCTGGAACTGTCATGGTCATTTTGCTCCTAAAAGGGGATTTCTTGGAGCTACAGGAAGCTATCTAGTAGAGAGTGAATACAAAGCTCACAGAGGGGAAGGCAGAGCAGAATGGTGGAAAGAACTCGGTACTTGGTGGCATTATTTGCATCACTGGAAAAAGAAACCTGACTGAAAACTAAACCTTCCTCCTCTGAATTTTTTTTAAATTTAATTTAATTTTTTAACTTTACAATATTGTATTGGTTTTGCCATATATCAAAATGAATCCACCACAGGTATACATATGTTCTCCATCCTGAACCCTCCTCCCTCCTCCCTCCCCATACCATCCCTCTGGGTCGTCCCAGTGCACCAGCCCCAAGCATCTAGTATCGTGCATCGAACCTGGACTGGCGACTCGTTTCATATATGATATTATACATGTTTCAATGCCATTCTCCCAAATCCTCCCACCCTCTCCCTCTCCCACAGAGTCCAAAAGACTGTTTTTTAGTTGTGAGAACCAATAATGTTTATTTACTGTTCAAGACAACTGCTTAAGCTGGGCTGTCTGAAACCTTCATCAGAAGTCCTGACACAACTAGTATTTATGAAACCAATGCAATGCAGAGGTATAAAGAAAGAAAAGAAATAATCTGTGACTTTTTACAGGGACTGTACATTTCTTAATGTCTTAACTTTTATGCAGTAAAGAACTAAAAATTAGTTGAGGCTCTAAATGTTTACTAAAACAAATTCTAAAATTTATTTACTGATAGAAATTATGACTTGGGTCCTAAATTTTGTGTAGGAAAAACTTTTGTTATTGGAGAGCTTTTAGAATGTTTCTGGTTAATACTACTGTTCAAATATTCCAAATATCCCTTGAATTTCTGAAGATTAACAGACTTTTCATTAAAAATTTTATTTGTAGTACTGGTTATAACTACAAGAATTTCATGTGCTCCTCAATGGTAATCTCTTCACTGTAATATTGTTGCATCATTAGAAGTTTTTCTTTCCAGTTATATTATTATGCTTCAAATATCATTTTCCCATTAGGCATATAATATGATATATTTTCATACACTAAAATCTTATTAATGATTTTTATACAGGATGGTTTCTAGTTTGTAGCCCATTTGTAAGAAGTTCCTATTAAGAAATTCAATTAAGCACGGGAAACAATGTAAGAATAATTTACTAACAGATCAAGGTTTTAATTTGCTACCATTTTCTATCATGTTATTTTGACAGAATGTAAAGAACAAATTGCTAAAGAATAGAACATAGAATTGGAAGAAAAAGTGATCTACCCCTTAAGAACCATGGGTTCAAAAGTTCACAATATGAAGGACTCTATGTTTGCAAAAGTAGTCAGCGTTCATGTCGCCTAATTTGTTTAGGCTGTCTGTTTACCTCTTTTATTTATCTAGCACTAAATAAAATTACTAGAGCACATGTGGGTCACAAAAGGAAAAGTTCTGGCAAAAGGCATACAGGTTACATAGATCATCTTTAAAAACTTGAAGAATGTTTACATATTCTAATTACTTTAGAAATTGTGATTTCCTCATTTAACTTATCTTTTCTATAAGAATAAACTAAAAATCTATAATTAATAGTAAATATTTTACCATATGCCTTATCTCATCCATATTAATCAAGTTGAAGGCTATATTTTCTTTGGTTGGGATAATGTTTCAAGAACCTTTGAGTCCAAATGTCTTAGTGTACTTGAGCTTGCATTTTTCAGTCTGTTCCAGCCCACACTATACCTACTGCCATAATGCTGGATTCCCAAATTTCTGGTATCTGAGTCTTCCTCTCAGCTCTGGACTGGAGTCTCTCCAAGATGGCTAAGATACGTCTTTACTGACTCCTGTACACTCCTTCACCTAGGACAGGGCTTAACATACATACAGTAAATGTGTGGTGTGTGTTGAATTAATGTGTGTGAATGTGTGTTGAATTAAAGAATGGACACGTAAATGGAGGAAAGAGAGGAATTTTGGTCTGTAAGCCTCCTTTCATCATAATATCCCAGTTGATTTCAAAGAAAAAGGGCTTTCTTCCCTTGCTAAAAATAATCTGAAATACCCATAGCAGTAGTTAACTCATGAGGTTATAACACTATGTAACATGCTACATGACTATCTGAATGATAAAATAATTTTCTGTAAAATTAAATAAGGATGAACTATATTATATAGGGAACTACATGAGAGGAATTCTCATGTAAGATGCTATATGAGAATCTACACTATACATTTCATTGTGTGTGTATAAATATATATACATACACACATGTACATGTATATACACATAGTGTCTAATACATAGTGACTTGAATTAATGTTAAGTAAAACACATGTTAATAAGATTTTGTTAAAGAACTAATTTAACAGTTTTCACCTCCACATTTATAAGTTAGTTTGGTCTTGTTTTACATCTAAAGATTATACCTCAATCTTAGAAATTCATGTCAGAAATGCATACTGTTCAAACATCCTAATTTCAATAAGGATGTAACAGTGTATATTTATCATCCTTATTTGAAACTTGAAAGATAATTCAAAGTATATATCAATGATTTACTACATTATATTTATACACAATGTATTAGCTAATGCTGATATGCCAGGTGCTCTCAGTATTTTTACACTTACCAATTCAACAACAACCCTATTATTACTGTCCTCATTATACAAGTGAGGAAACTGAGGAAAAGAGAAATGAAATAGTTGTCTAAAGCCTCAAAGCCAGTAAGTGGCAGAATTAGGATCTGCCAGGCAGTCTAGCTACAGAGTTCTTGTTCCTAACCTCTATTTACTGCTTCTCATGTACTTCCCTATATAATATAGTTCATTCTTATTTAATTTTACAGAAAATGATTTTATCATTCAGATAATCCATAATCAGATTTGCTTCTGAAGGGCAGGCCTTATGAATTCTGCCTGACTCTGAATACTTATTTGTACACAGTAAATGATTAAAGATTTTTGTTCAGTGTAATCACAATGGAAAAATTATTACTTTTGCAGCCATATTGAAATTCAATTGCTAGCACTTTTCTACCAGCTATGTGACTCTCAATAAGATGCTGGCTAACTGATCCCTTATGTCCCTGAAGTACCTATAACAGCACAGCTAAAATCAGCAATGAGCTAGCAAGTTTGATGGGAAGTCCCATAAAATATAAGAACTAGAGAGCGAAGGGCAGATAACATGGAAAAATTAGTACACAGGCTTCAGCCACGGGCTAAGAAACATTCCATATGTAATAACAGCTCATATTCATGAAGTGCTTCTATGATCCAAGAGCTATGTTACATTCTTTAAACGCACATGTCATTAGACCTTCACAACTGTATGAAGTAGGACTTATTCTCATATTACGAATGGGGATACTGAGGCAAAGAGAATGGCTTCAGCTCCCACAACTATAAGCAGTGACATAGAGAACTTCAACTTATGTGGATCTAATTTTCAAAGGCAAGAAAAAAAGGCAAGAGAAGGTGTGCTAAGTTAAAAACTGTCTGTGAGATTAAACTTAAATTGGTTATATCGCTCACTTTCCTGCCTTGCAGGGCTTATACTACACTTTTTCATGAGCTCTTTAACCTTCTCCCCGCCAAAACCAAAAGTATACACATATGCACATATGCCTTTCATGCTGTTGTGGAATACTAAACTAGACAACCAAGGAAGACAGAAAATCCAGAGTGGATGAGCTGAGGCTTAAAATGGCTAAACTATCTAAACTTTACGGCCTGGCTATGACTTTAGCTGAGGCTAGAGAGAAGCTTTTGGGGTTGAGTATCTAGTTCTTCACTGAATTTCAAAGAGTTTCATATCCCACATTAAGTTTTGTCTCAGCAAATGAGGTGAACGAACCAAAAATTGGCTTTTTATTCTTATCATTCATTATGTATTTTTTTCTTGCTATTTTTGGGACAAATCTTCTTTTATCTTAACAGATCCTTGATAAATTAGTGTGTCCTACTTTCTTTTTCCTTATAAAGCTTCTCTCCAATGTATGTATGTACTACGGTTAAGATAACATGTCTATCATCTAAGAAATATATCGCATAAATTATTGGTCATATTTTGTACTAATTTGAAGTTTCTGGCCTGAACCTTTAAAACCCAGAATATCAGAACAACCTGTCCTTACATATGCTATTCCTCAAATAGCCATTTCATTTTGTCTATACTAGTACTAATTTAACTTCTTATAGCTTAACTCCTATGTTAAGGGTTGATGAAATTTAGATGCTGAGTGCAAAAAGAGGAAACATTCAGCTTTACCTTTCTTACAACACTAATTGAACATACATACTCTGGTAGAAATGTTTTTAGAGTATAGCCTTACAAAGAAAATTGACTTCTATGTATTTAAAAGTTACCTTTGATAGATCCCTGAAGTTTCCCGGAAGAGTCAAATCCAGCTCTTCTGATTCATAGTTTGTTAATACCCATGGAAACACGGGGTATTGGTTCAGATCATTGTATGTCCGTCCTAGTAAAGAAAGAGAGACATGAAATCTGTATACACTAACTGCTTAGGAAAGTGTTGACCATCTTTATAATCAATGAGGCAACTATTGCATTGCAGAAGTAACTCTTTTGTTTACTGAACTATGTCTGTATTTAATCAAAAGCACTTACAACAACGTGTTTCAAGTGAATTCACTCAATAATAATATAGAAGTAAGTAATGAGAATTACTTTTTTGTAAGATAACTTGAAGTGATTGCTAGCTATCTGTCATAATCAATCTCTCTTCTTCCTGGCCTAGATCATGTTTCTTAGGCTCCCTTATGAGTAGCTATGGCTGTGGGGCTTAAGTTCTAGTCAACAGAATGTGAAGACAGTTGGTATCGGCACCTCCAGGCTTGGTTCACTGCAACTTGGCACTTGATGCTCCATGTTCCATCTCTTTCCAGCTGTATGTGATGAAGATGCTTCTGTCACGTTGGAAGCAGAGCCTTGTAGGCCAAGCTCCCTGAAAGTGATCGTGGGGGAGGTCACCAGCTGGCCTGCCCACTTGCAGATCATGTGATGGTATTCTATTATACCGAGTATATATCTAAAAATTCTATTACCAGCACACTGAATACTACATTGTGCTTCTCTTGACAATCAAAGTAGAGAATTTTCAAGTTAATGGAAGTACACCGAAGTCAGTATGGAAAAGCAATGAGGCGAATGTCAAGCACGCTTTTTTTCACTCCCTTAAGCTCACAAATTTTCTTTTCCTATTATGTTGTTTCAGTTTAGCGGGGAGCTCCTGAATGCTAGCTGAATATTTTTTCCTGTTTGTTTGTTTTTTAGTTTTAGACATAATAATTTTTTGGGGGTAGGATACTGAAGCCTGTGGGGCTGTGGCAAACTTAGGGAGAGCACAGCACAGGCTCATCCTGATTAAACTGATATTGAAATTACAAATGATCAGATGAAATTAAGAGAAACATGATTAAAGAAACAGGGTCCAAAGACAACTTTTGTTGGACAAGATTGTTTCTTGTAAAAATATGATATGAGAACATAGGACTTTCTAGATTTCCATTCAAGCCCATAAAAAATAGCTATTTCCCTGATATTAGTGATATGGATTTCACCTTGTACGCCTTGTTGCACACACCATATTAGTATAACAGTAGCACAGATATACATACATTTTCTTATCTATCTTCAAGAACTGACATTAAATGATACCTACTCTTGTAGCAATTGCTCATTGATTGTGAAATAGAAAAAAAAACCACATAATCTGAGGAAGAACTAAATCTGTTAACAATTATAAGCATGAAATCAAATTAATTAATTCACTGAGTAAACATTTTATTGGGTGATTGTTTTATCTGTTCTTATGTGAGCACTGAAGAATTGATGCTTTTGAACTGTGGTGTTGGAGAAGACTCTTGAGAGTCCCTTGGACTCCAAGGAGATCCAACCAGTCCATTCTGAAGATCAGCCCTGGGATTTCTTTGGAAGGACTGATGCTAAAGCTGAAACTCCAGTACTTTGGCCACCTCATGCGAAGAGCTGATTCATTGGAAAAGACCCTGATGCTGGGAGGGATTGGGGGCAGGAGGAGAAGGGGACGACAGACGATGAGATGGCTGGATGGCATCACTGATTCGATGGACGTGAGTCTCAGTGAACTCCGGGAGTTGGTGATGGACAGGGAGGCCTGGCGTGCTGCGATTCATGGGGTCGCAAAGAGTCGGACACGACTGATCTGATCTGATGAGAATCTCTGCATTTTACAACAAAAATACCTATTGTTTTAAATGCATAAATTAATGTAGGTGCTTATCATATATGAAGGCAATTGAAAGGAAGCAGAATGTCACTCCCACTTTACATTTCCTGAAATGAGGTGAGAGTAACAGGATTTCCTCTTTGTTCTCTGCCATAGCACTGTCACAGATGTGTTACAGCTAATATTTGCCTGCTTCTCCACTAGTCCTGTAAACTCCAAAATGTAGGGTCTGAGCTTTAAAAATAAAAAGCAAAACTCTTTGTGTTGAATATTCTGTTTGTCTGATGGATAGCTGTTGAAAGAATGAATACATACGTGATAAAAATGGGATAAATTGAGCCAGATTTTAAAATATGAACAAACATAAGCCAAATAAAGAATGGAAACTGCAGGACAGTCCTGTTGGAGGATGAGGACTGTGTAAAGGCACAGAAGTACACAAGAGAGAGAATGGCCTCGTGAGCATGCATGTTAAACCACCAGAAGGGCATATTGGCAGCCAATGAATGTGCTTACTTTACATTTGCAAATAGTGATGAGAGTAAACAAGAATTTGGAACCTTTTAATTAAAGTTTTTCTTTAGCAGAATATGGAGACATTCTTCTAAAGCAGTCACTGTAAGATACACAATGTGAAATTCTAAGATTTAATATTATTACTGAGAGTTCATGTTCCTATTAATCTAGGACCCCTGATGACTCTCAGGTGTGTTTTCTACGCTTGTACATACACAGGGAATCTAGCCTGGCTGGGCAGAGCTATCTCTAGGGTTCTAAGTAGTTCCCTGCCATATTTAGAGCTCTGCCATTCTTTCAGCTACCATTCTCCTTAAAAATCTATAGATTTTAATGAAAGTGAGGTCTTCCAATGTAAGTGTATTTTCCAAGATTAATTTGATGTTATTTATGTAACATATTACTTATATAAATAAATGAACAGCTGAAAATTATATATATATTTTAAAAATTTCTGATGACATTTCATAACAAGGAAAAACTGTCAAAATAAAATAAATAAAATGCCAATTTACATTAACTCAGTACTTAAATGTATTGTTTAAGCACAAACAGCATAAAAATAGAGACCATACTTGAAGACACTGGCTTTTTCTAGAAATGATTTTCTAATAAAAGACATAATGCTATTTTTAGGAAAAAAATTTTAAAAAGAAAGTATACTCTACCACACACATACAAATTGATGGCTGCCAACAATCACAGCTCACCATACTTAACCTGTCCTGCATTTTTTGTAATTCACTTTTAATAATCTTTGGAAGATTCTTTAAAAATAAATGCTTAGAAAACTTTGGTAAGTTTTAAATTACTAAAGCCATTTAAAATCTAATAAATACAATAAACAATACAAATAGCTGTTCTGACAGTTACATTAAAATCTTTTTATATAAAAATCTCCACATAAAGGCTTTGCAACATGGACAGCAAATATATATTCTTGATTTTAATTAAAAACTCATGATGTATTTAAAACCCTTATGGATGAAGTTGGTACTCTGGTATTTTCCATTTATAAGTTTTAGCCACAAATTAGCTATTTTATTAAACACCTTTGTGAAATGAAAAAACAACAACTGCTGTTTACAAAATTAACCAAAAAAGTGAAATATTTTCAAAGTAATACCTGTTAGGTTCTGGTAAATATAGGTATTTATGAATTTTTTTGGATAATTGAAATTTAGTAAATAACCTTGTGCTGTAATTGGTAGGGTTCCTTTCTTTTCCCAGTAGTAATAAGTGAAGAGCTTTTTTTTTTTTTTTTTTACTAACTATGCTTATAAAGACTTATCTTGGAAGACGAATATTAAATATCATAAGCTTATAATACTAATCTACTCAAACAATAAAAGTGAACACAGTAAATGAGATCTCAAAAACACTAGATATGTTTCTTCATTTAAAAAAAATAACTTTTAATTAAACCATCCAATTTAATGTTTTTATATGGCACTTTAGTTTTGAAGGTAAAGTGATCTAGAGACAGCTGACAAAGAAATTATAACTGCAATTCCTTGGTGAAAATGTTAATGACAGCAAAATATTGTTTAATTAGATGATTGTAGCATCTGGATTAACACTCTTTAAGAGCGATGTTCCTGTGCTTGTCTGCTTCTTCACACTTTACAGACATTTTGTCATCTCTAGGTCATTAGGAAAGAATTTTTAATGATTTTTCTAGAAGCAAGCAGTTCAAGTTACATCTAATTAGATGACAATAATAAGCTCAACACATGCAGTAGCTAAATATATACATAATTAACCAGGGAGGGCTTGTACATCACAGAGGAAAAAAGTGGAAAATGCTAAACAGGAGAAAAAGGTTGGGGTTGAGGAAGTTGTGCTGAATTCATTAGCTGATCATATAAAAAACAACTCAGAAAGCTTTTTAAGAAACCTTCCAAACCTAACTGGATCACTTACATGAAGCTATGTTAGCAGTTACTCTATTTTTTTTTTAATGCCAGATTTTAACACCTTGTTCACAGTCTTATCTGATAAAGTACAAAATGAGGCATAGGCTGTATCTTTTGAAGCATAATAAACAGAAATTAGGTCAACTCTGGAAGTTAGAGGTTGAGCTCACATTTTTAGTCAAACTCTAAGCATCATTGAAAATCTTTCAAAACTTAATGTTCTTTCAGTTCAGTTCAGTTCAGTTGCTCAGTCGTATTCGACTCATTGTGACCCCACGAACCGCAGTACACCAGGCCTCCCTGTCCATCACCAGCTCCTGGAGTCCACCCAAACCCATGTCCATCGAGTCGGCGATGCCATCCAACCATCTCATCCTCTGTCGTCCCCTTCTCCTCCTGTCCTCAATCTTTCCCAGCATCAGGGTTTTTTCAAATGAGTCAGCTCTTTGCATCATGTGGCCAAAGGATTAGAGTTTCAGCTTCAACATCAGTCCTTCCAATGAACACCCAGGACTGATCTCCTTTAGGATAGACTGGTTGGATCTCCTTGCAGTCCAAGGGACTCTCAAGAATCTTCCCCAACACCACAGTTCAAAAGCATCAATTCTTCAGTGATCAGCTTTCTTTATAGTCCAACTCTCACATCCATATATGAGCACTGGAAAAACTATAGCCTTGACTAGACGGACCTTTGTTGGCAAAGTAATGTCTCTGCTTTTTAATACGGTGTCTAGGTTGGTCATAACTTTCCTTCCAAGGAGTAAGTGTCTTTTAATTTCATGGCTGCAATCACCATCTGCAGTGATTTTGGAGCCCAGAAAAATAAAGTCTGATACTGTTTCCACCGTTTCCCCATCTATTTGCCATGAAGTGATGGGACTGGATGCCATGATCTTTGTTTTCTGAATGTTGAGCTTTAAGCCAACTTTTTCACTCTCCTCTTTCACTTTCATCACGAGGCTCTTTAGTTCTTCTTCACTTTCTGCCATAAGGGTGGTGTCATCTGCATATCTAAGGTTATTGACATTTATCCCAGCAATCTTGATTCCAGCTTGTGCTTCCTCCAGCCCAGCATTTCTCATGATGTACTCGGCATAGAAGTTAAATAAGCAGGGTGACAATATACAGCCTTGACATACTCCTTTTCCTATTTGGAACCAGTCTGTTGTTCCATGTCCAGTTCTAACTGTTGCTTCTAACTGTTGCTTCCTGACCTGCATACAGGTTTCTCAAGAGGCAGGTCAGGTGGTCTGGTATTCCCATCTCTTTCAGAATTTTCCACAGTTTATTGTGATCCACACAGTCAAAGGCTTTGGCATAGTCAATAAAGCAGAAAGAGATGTTTTTCTGGAACTCTCTTGCTTTTTCCATGATCCAGCGGATGTTGGCAATTTGATCTCTGGTTCCTCTGCCTTTTCTAAAACCAGCTTGAACTGGAAGTTCACGGTTCACATATTGCTGAAGCCTGGCTTGGAGAATTTTGAGCATTACTTTACTAGCGTGTGAGATGAGTCCAACTGTGTGGTAGTTTGAACATTCTTTGGCATTGCCTTTCTTTGGGACTGGAATGAAAACTGACCTTTTCCAGTCCTGTGGCCACTGCTGAGTTGTCCAAATTTGCTGGCATATTGAGTGCAGCACTTTCACAGTATCATCTTTCAGGATTTGAAATAGCTCAACTGGTATTCCATCACCTCCACGAGCTTTGTTCTTTAAAAATTAATTTCTTTAAATTTCTTTAAAAATTAAAAAAAACCTGTTGTTTTAAAATAGTTAAATAAATTTTACAACAGTTCTATGTGAGACTTTCATGTAGTTTTAAAGATTATGCTTTCAAATACTATTTAATGAGATGGGAAAAGTAGAATGTAAACCTTTAGGTGTAGCAGAATCCTAAAGATTACCACACACAGAAAAATCACCAAAATCTTAAATATGATATTTATGGCTAAACTTAGGACTGATGAAAATTTTAAATTATAATTTTGTATATTTCCATTTTTCTATAGTATATTTGTTAAATTTATAAACATAACAAAATAAAGGCCATGAAAGCATTTATGGGCTTTTAGGTGACTTTTCAAAACAGTATGTTTTCTGAATATTTGATAAGCTTCTTTTACTATGTGAAGTATTTTTACAAAATGCACATATATAAACTATTTATATGCAATTGTATATATATATACACATATGTCACATGAGGGTCTAAAAATCTACATACTGTATTAATACTAGGACACTGCTGCTGTCTGTTTTAGTCTTATTTTTAAAAGAATCTATAACGGAGAAAAGACAAATTGTCCAAGTATGAGAGACCTCAAGAAACGGACAGCAAGAAATGAGTCATAAAATGTAATTCACATTTCATGTTAAAGTTATGGAGAAAAACGGTAAATCTGAGATTGCAAGAGAATTACTAGAATATTTTTTACAGAACATGTGGATTTATTAAGTCACATTGCCCTATATTTTAAAAAACTTGAAGCCAGAAAGGGTTGTTTCATCTTCTCAATCGGTTTCTATTCTG
Source organism: Bos mutus (assembly GCF_027580195.1). NCBI lineage: Eukaryota > Metazoa > Chordata > Mammalia > Artiodactyla > Bovidae > Bos > Bos mutus. The sequence continues at coordinate 25,761,468 of NC_091628.1, forward strand.
TAACTCTTTTGTTTAATCCAGGAAATTTAAAGAATCCCTTATCCAGCGATTCTAGTGCATTCACATAATAGATTATAAAATCATGCCAACACAGAGTATGAATATTAAATTAGCTCAATTTGATGAGAGTTTATAGAGCAAAACTTTGACTTCATAATCTTATTGGAAAGAAGTGATACAGACATAAAATGTTAAGGGCACATTACCTTAAGTGCCAACATGCGTAGCATAGACAGTGCCACAGAAGGTGTGAATGCTATAGGAGATTAAAGCAATTATTGTAAAGTATTTCTTTTAAGAATATAGGTGTAACATGGTGGTTCTCCAAATGTGGACACTGGAGCAGTGGCATCGGGATCACATGGGGACTTATTAGAAATAGAAACTTTTAAGCCCCACCCTAAACCTACTGAATCAGAACCTGTGTTTCAGCAAGCCCTCCAGATGATTCTGAGAACCACTCCATCCTGGATGTGGGGTTGGTGACTGTGTGGCTCGCGTCGTGGCTGGCGGCATTCTCCGGGAGTTGTAATCATCAGAAGAAAGCCCTCTCATCTAAGGTTCTAAGTCTTTCCTAGGAGTCTCCATCCACTGACTGCTAACTGTAGGAAACAAAGGCCTGGCCACCTTGCCTCAGGGCAAGACATCTCTGAAAGGTATCCCAGCTCCCGGTTTCCTGTGGGACCTGGTGAGGCCTTTCCTGCAGTTACTCTGGGGCTCAAGTTCTCCTGCTCTGTCCTACTTTCTTCACTCCCCTACAGACACTGATCCCAAGGACACTCTCCAATAAACTACCTGCAAGCACATTTCTGTCTCAGAGTTTGTTTCTCTGGATCTGAGACCCAAATGAACATGTACCAGGATCTACATTAGAGATAATAATTCAAGGCCCAGATCTAGTGCTAGCATATCCCTATGGACAAAAGTCATGATGGTAAATAAACATCAGAAGTTCTTTTGGTGAAATACAAATTAAAAATGATTGTCTAAGAATCATTAATTTTTTTTCAGTCTTAAAAGCAGCTATGGATGAAGGCTGATGAGGTAAAAATTGAACAGCACCATTAATATCCTGAGACAGTGTGGTACAGAAGTTGAGTGATGCTCTACAGCTAAACCACCGACATTAGAATCTCGACTTCACTTATTAGTTCTGTGATGTGGGCAAGTTATTTACTTCTCTGTACCTCATCTCCTCAGTGGTGAAATGGGGTTAAGGACCAGGGCTATTGTTAGGATTAAATGAGTAAACACACCTAAAACACTTAGGACCACTTAGTGGAAACACTAAAGAAAACACTTAATGGAAAACACTTAGAAGGAAACCCTCAGTGTTTGCAACATTATAAATGTCTCAATAAACATTAACTTTTACCATTTTTTCTGAATGCTGCTATTAATATTAAAGAAGTGTTTAAAAAAGAAATAATAAGACTAAACAAAGAAATAATAAAAATATTTTTCCTAAATCTTGATATTAAGAGTAATTAAAGAAATGTTTAAAGAAGACTATGATAAAATATAAGCCAACCATTTGTTGCCTTTGGGTTACTCAGCAAATTAAATATAATGTGTCAATAAGAACACTGATAAATCTAAAGTTTCAATCAATTGACTTAAGTATTTACTGAACAATAACTATATCCCTAAAACTGTGCAATGAAACAACATGATAATTCAGTAGAACTGTGTTAGTCAAAGTGGTCCTGGTACAGTTTAACATCTTTATAGTTCCCTTTATTCTAGGATCCTTTAGAGTCCTGCCTTTAAAGAACTTTGAAAAGTGTTCCATTAAGAAGAGATGAATGGATATATATGATATTCTCCACAATTCAGGAAAATAGGCAATTCTAGCTGCTTCCTAATCAAGTACTCAATAGTGGCTTTGGTGAAGTTTCTTTATAAAAGCATCACCCAACTCTTTAATGCTGGGTCAGTTCAGTTCATTCGCATCCAACTCTTTGTGACCCCACGGACTGCAGCATGCCAGGCTTCCCTGTCAATCACCAAATCCTGCAGCTTGCTCAAACTTATGTCCATTGAATCGGTGATGCCATCCAACCATCTCATCCTCTGTCATCCCCTTCTCTTGCCTTCAATCTTTCCTAGCATCAGGGCCTTTTCCAAGAAGTCAGTTCTTCGCATCAGGTGGCCAAAGTATTGGAGTTTCAGCTTCAGCATCAGTCCTTTCAATGAATATTCAGGACTGATTTCCTTTAGGATTTGATCCTTTAGGTTTGATCTCCTTGCAGTCCAAAGGACTATTGAGAGTCTTCTCCAACACCACAGTTCAAAAGCATCAGTTCTTCAGCTTAACTAATGCTGGTGCTCAATATAAACTGGCTCCTCTACTTAGAACTTCAAGACTATAGCAAAGGAAGAATTTGCAGGAATACATGCAGGGTGAGTACCTCTGTATGTATTTTATAACTTTTACAGGTTGTCATTCTACTCTTATATGAAGGTTCATTTTATCCACATAATCATCTACATATGACAAAATCCTTAGAATACATTTAAAGCCCATCTTTTTCTATGAGGCTTCCCTTGATTAGACTAGGTCATACTAATCTCTCACTTCTCTAAATTTTTATTACAGTTAACAACACTTGACTGCATGCTTTCTTGTATGTTCTACATGTGTTCATACGTAAATCTTGATTTGATAATTAGATCTTAAATGGTTAGACCAATCATGGTTAAACTTTAAGCATAAGAACCACCTAGAAGGCTCCCTGCAATGCAGAGGGCTGGGCCTCACTTCAAGTTTCTGACTCGGTTGGTTTGAGAAGGGATCTGAAAAATTGTGTCTCTAAGTCCCCAGGTGATACAAATACTGCTGGGTGGGGGACCTACTTTGTAAATCACTAAACTAGAGTATATTACAGTGACTTCTACCTTCTGTATAATGACACTGTGCATTAAATTGTTTACTTTTTTTCCCTGCCATACTTGTTACTACAGCTGTAATCCAATTTTTGAGCCCATATTTTCTTTTTTCTTGGAATGACTTCTGCTTTACTTTCTAGTGAATGCTTATTCCTCTTTCAATTTTCAACTTAAATGTTGCCTATGAGAGAAGCCTATGAAAAGACTACAAGAAACTTTTCCTGTAAGTATATTGCCTTCTGGATTTAAGACTTCAAATGAAAGTGAAAGTTGCATCCGACTTTGCAACCAGAATACTGGAGTGGGTAGCCGTTCCCTTCTCCAGGGTATCTTCCCAATCCAGGGATTGAACCCAGGTCCCCCACAATGCAGGCGGATTCTTTACCAGTTGAGCCATGAGGGAAGCCTGAGAATGCTGGAGTGGACAGCCTATCCCTTATCCAGCAGATCTTCCTGACCCAGGAATCAAACTGGGGTCTCCTGCATTGCAGGTGGATTCTTTACCAGCTGAGCTACCAGGGAAGCCCAATAACTTTGTATATTTTCTCATTATAATAATTATGACTTTTTGCTGGAATTGCTGGTATACATATCTGTTTTCCTGAGTATACCATGACCCCTTCAAAGGCAGAAACCATGCAGTGCTCTCCTCTGAAGTGTTAGTGCCAAACACAGTACATGCCACATAGTAGAAGTGTTCAGAATGATGAACAAGTCGATTTCATATCTAGAGTTCTAAAGGCTCTCCCAATAGCTCTTCCTAACTTTAAGGAATCTGATTTCTGATTCATGTGAAATACAGCTATCAGTTTAATTTTCCTAAAATTTCATATTGCATTGCCTTCTACTACAAAACTATACTGACTCCTAGATTCAGACTGTTTATAGTCTGGCTGTTAACCAACAGCTCCAGTAGTAGCCAAGCTGTGATACTCACGTCTACTGAACACAGAACACATATTCAACTGGCAGAAATTTGTAAAGCTCTGTTCTTTTTTTTTTTTCCTCCCCAAACACATTCTTAAAATTCATCTGGTTTGCTTAGCTCTTACACCATTCACTATTTATAGCACTTATTCAACACTTAACCATCAGCTGTCTTAAAATGCTCCCTTATGTATATTTCATTCACCCGAGTAGTGGCAATGCTCTGATTCCTAAACGTAAATGTGAAGTTGCTCAGTCGTGTCCAACTTGTCATGACCCCATAGACTGTAGCCCATCAGGGTCCTCTGCCCTGGGGATCCTCCAGGCAAAAATACTGGAGTGGGTAGCCATTTCCTTCTCCAGGGATCTTCCCAACCCAGGGATCGAACCCAGGTCTCCCATATTGCAGGGAGACTCTTCACCTGCTTTATACTTCTTTTTACTCTATTGTCTACAATAGACAGACTTTCATATTTACTTATAATCATATTAAGGAAAATACTCAATACATTCTTTTAAAAGACGCCTGTGGTGTATACATTTTTTATGTCACCAAATAAAACAGACCACAATTATTCAAAAGAAGTTAGGAAGACACTCAAATTCCCCTTACTATCTGTGTGTCCTGGCTCAGAAACCCAAAGATTGTCCCAACCAGAAAGAAAAGCTCTGTCTATACTGCTCAGGGTGGGCTTGCCTGGTGGCTCAGACAGTGAAGAGTCTGCCTGCAGTTCAGGAGGCCTGAGTTTGATCCTTGGGTTGGGAAGATTCCTTGGAGAAGGGAACGGCAACCCACCCCAGTATTCTTGTCTGGGAAATTCCACAGACAGAGGTGCCTGGCGGTCTAGAGTCCATGGGGTCACAAAGAGTTGGAGACCACTGAGTGACTAATACTTTCACTTCATACTGGTCAGGGAAGCTTTTAGACCAGATCATGATGTTATCTCTATCAAGTCTGCAATTTTTCTAGAGTTAGACAGAGCAACTGCCAGAAAGCAACAGGCATGAAGCAGGTAGTGGTGACAGCTGGAACTGTGGACCACACTTTGGGAAATGTAGCTGACATAAGTAAGAGGCAGTGAGAAGGGACGGAGACTAGACGTGTCCTTTAACACAGCCAACTAGATAACACTCCATCCAGGACAGGCAGAGAGAATTCCATTTTAGAACAGCAAAACCTTTTAGGAAAAATGCCAGCTCCACTGGAAACTGAACTAGGAGTGAGGCATACCACCACGTCTTTCAGTTTTAATTCCAAAAGCTCCAAAAAGGTACCAGAATCTAGGGGGAAAAGTCATACGCTTATCCATGACATATGATAGACCATGAGTCTTGACAGATCTTTGAAGGATAGATAATAGAGAAACCTAACACAGGGAATATGGAAGAATACCACAGAAGGAAATAAAAGAGAACTTTATCCTAAAAAATCAGGTAAAGATCCATGTGAAAAGTGAAAGTTGCTGAGTTGTGTCCAACTCTGTGACACCATGGACTGTAGCCCAACAGGGTCCTCTGTCCATGGAATTCTCCTGGCAAGAGTACTGGAGTGGATTGCCATTTCCTTCTCTAGGGGATCTTTCTGACTCAGGGATCAAACCTGGGTTTCCTGCATTGCAGGAGGATTCTTTTGAGCTACCAGGGAAGCCCCAAAGATCCATGTAGTTGAAAACAATATACTGTATTAATGAGAAGATTTTAATAAAAAGTCAAAACCCATCTTAATATGCAAAAATATATGGACTCCAAAAACAAGTGTTTCATAATAATATGGATTCTGGTAGTAAATTATATTGAAAAAGATAAGCAATGAAGAAGTACATTGAGTGAAAGTTCTTATTTTGCATAGGACTGATTTAAAATGTTAATTCATTTTTTAGTTCAAAGGCAACAGAAATATATTTCAGAAACATTTTTTAAAAAATGTAAACATATCAGTATCAATTCTCTAGGAGAAGCAGTAACAAAAAGCTTATGTTATAAATCTCTAAAAAAAGTAGGCAGAAATTTATTTAAATGGCCAAAGAAAAACAAAACAGCGGGGAAAGCAAGAAAATATTACAAGCAATAGTATAGGACAAGATGATATAAGACTAAACATATCAGTTTTAAAACATATGCAAAGAAATATCAAACATGGCTACTAAAAGATTTAAAGTCCAAGATAAAGTTAAAACTTGAAATTTCACCTATGGTCTAAGACAGAAGTTGGCAGATTTGATATTCTATCCTTTTTTACTTTGGCAATGATACTTATGTTACATCATGCTGCTTACCTAAATATACTAATGAAATTAGGTTTTTTACATTTTAGATGTTTAAGTTCATTCTACTCTCTATATGTATATAATATGTATTAATTAAATAGCATAACATATTTCCTTTATTTTTGAGTAAGTAAATAGGTTTTTTAAAAGATATATACATTGTATAGACTATGATGTGAATATATATAAATATGTCATGAAGATATGTCTATATAATGGTGATGTGTGTATAAAGTATACAATAAAAATTAATATATGTAATAAAACAGTTCTTTGGTTGTACCTCTAGCATCCTATTTAACAAAGGCATTAATACTATAATATGTAGTAAATGATTAAAATGCAAGACCATTTTAAACAACTATTTATCCCTTTATGTCAACAAATTGAGTTATTCTGTCTATTTAATACATATCTATATCATCCATATTTAATATAAACCTATAGCACTCATATTCATACACATATAATAGATTATAAAAGAGCTATACTACACAGTTATCCTTTTAAGCAGTGATTCAGAGAACAGGGCTCTAAATCCACAGTTCTGAGCATTCATTCACAAAAAAAGAATAATCATACACATATGCTGCTGCTGCTAAGTCGCTTCAGTCGTGTCCGACTCTGTGCGACCCAATAGACGGCAGCCCACCAGGCTCCCCCGTCCCTGGGATTCTCCAGGCAAGAACACTGGAGTGGGTTGCCATTTCCTTCTCCAATGCATGAAAGTGTAAAGTGAAAGTGAAGTCGCAGAGTCTTGTCCGACTCTTAGCGAGCCCATGGACTGCAGCCTACCAGGCTCCTCCATCCATGGGATTTTCCAGGCAACTGCATAGTTATTTAAATTTATCTTATTGTAAAAAAAAAAGTTTTTGTAGAGCCTGATTTACAGAAGCAAACTCTTTGTAATTCAACATGAATAAGGGCTTTGGAGCCTAACTTAAGAAAAAAAGAAACAGGTACTTAAATCTCATAGACATACTCAGCCACTGATGACCACTGATTTAGCAGAAAAATAAAACCACTACCCTCTGTTAATTTACAAGCATGGTATTGTTAAAGTTGATGGCAGTTACTCGTCATTCAGAAATGCAATCTGATTTTATATTTTCATTTGAAGATTTTTAAGGAAAAAAACATGTTGTAACCCAATCACGCCACAATCCAGGTGACATCTGTACTAGGCAGAATCCTGTTGTTATTCTCCTGTCTAGCTGCTACTGATGAGAATGACAAAGTAGTGAAATTACATTTTCCCATTATTATTTCCAGACACTCTCTGGCAATGGTTTGTTGACTCTAATAAACCTTCAGACAAAGCTGTCAGCAAAGGAAATGGCTGAAGGAGAGTAAGGAAAAGCCCCTTCAACAAGAAAATGCAACTAAACCTTAGTGCTAGCTGGTATAGTTTCTGATAGCAATCTAATGTGAGTGCTTCAATATTTATTCTGATGCTGTTTTTGAATCCCAAGGAGAACAATGTATTCCATCAAGTCACATTATCGAGGATTTTGATGAACATAAACATATTATGAGATTAAAGAATGAGATGTCTTACCTGCTATAGTATTAAGAAACATCAAATATTCGAAGTTTGAAATTTCCCTTCTTTGCCAGCGCTGAGTCATGTTGGAAGATTTATAAAGCTGTCGAGGAGTGGCCAGTGATATCCTCCTAGCAATTAAGCAAATTATAACAATTTCTTTAAACTCATAACCTTTATAACTCAAATAATAACTAATATATGGATTTGATATAATTTGATATATGGTGTATCCTTCTTAGATAAATTACAAAAAACATTTTAGTTATAGAACTAGCAATATTTGAAAAAATCTATTACAGAGAAGATACACATATTTATTTAGAATAAATCAATATGAAAGCACGATTTGTATAACATTGCTCCAAGTGGATATTTTACAAGTCAACAAGAACAAAAAAGGTGAAACTGTACTCAAAATAAGTCAAAGTAGCTTTTAAACAACACAGCAAACTTACCCCATGCTAAGATGCTAGGTAGATGGTCAGGTAGCAGCTTATAAGCATTTGACTCAAACCTTATATAATAATGACCCCACTGAACTTTTTAAGCCTGTCTCCCCACAGAGTGTGCACATGAGCACAGCCTCTAACCACATGACACATAATCCTCTAGAAGGTCAAAAGCAAACAACTGAGAACTTTGAAAATAAAGGAATATCTTTGAAAATATAGGAATAGAAGAAGGAACATAGGAATATCTTAAGAGAGTAAGTCAGGAGAATTTGTGTAAATTATGAACCTTTGAAGGGATGTGTTTCTCTAAAAGCTGACTGATTTTGTGAAAGCATGATAAGGCTGAGTTTCTAAAACAATCACCACTTAACAAAGAAGTTCGCAAACATTTCGAATTTATGCCACCTTTAGTGTCTCAGGAATTTTTTCCTGGTGCCCCTAGCCCAAGAGAAACATCTAACAGTTCTCCTTATTGAGTAGTTAGGTCTAAATAACTTAACACTTGAGCCATAACAACTTAGTAGCTGTTTGAGAATACAATATTCAAAAACTGAAAGAAAAATAGTATTTTATTTCCTTCTTAAATAACCACAATTACTTACTAAAGGGGTGCAGTGCACACCTGTTGGGCACTGTACAGCTTCTTAAACCTGGGAATCATACCTGACACTACCATTTTCATTTTCTGTCCCACATGAATTTTCATGGAGTGCCTGTTCTTTTTTTAAACCATAGCAACCCCTGAAAATTAGTTTCACAAAGCTAAGATGTCATCAAAAAGAATACAAGAATGCAGTGCCATCAAATGTTGAAGATTAAAACTAAGTTGAGCTGAGTTCGTGCAGCATTTGATAGATGCTGCTGTATTTCCTTTGGAGAAGGCAATGGCACCCCACTCCAGCACTCTTGCCTGGAAAATCCCATCAATGGAGGAGCCTGGTAGGCTGCAGTCCATGGGGTCGCTGAGTCGGACAAGACTCAGCGACTTCACTTTCACTTTTCACTTTCATGCATTGCAGAAGGAAATGGCAACCCACTCCAGTGTTCTTGCCTGGAGAATCCCAGGGACGGGGGAGCCTGGTGGCCTGCCGTCTATGAGGTCGCAGCAGCAGCAGCAGCAGCTGTATTTCCCTAAAAAAACGTAAAACGCCCTGCAGTAGGCCTGAGATTTCACTGTGATATCTGAGGGCTCCACGGTGGGAGCTGCGGACCTAAGACTATTTTTATCTCCCATGTTTTATTATCATGTTTACATTCACATGAGATCTTAATAACCATGGCAAGAGCTAAGACATATTTTGCTCTTTAGTTGCTAAGTCATGTCCAACTTTTTGTGACCCCATGGACTGTAGTCAGCCAAGTTCTGTTCATGGGATTTCCCAGGCAAGAATACTGGAGTGTGTTTCCATTTCCTTCTCCAGGGGATCTTCCCAACCCAAGGACTGAACCTGTGTCTCCTGCACTGGCAGGTGGATTTCTTACCACTGAGCCACCAGAGAAACCCAAGATATAAGGGTTGAAGAAAAGGAAGGACGAAGGAAGAATGGGAATAAACTCGGTGTGTCAAATTAAAATTTGAATTAAGAATTTAAAAAATAATTATGTCTAACTCAATGCTTAAAATGTTAACTTAATATTTTGTAGCAGCCTGGTCACATATTAACATTTTTGGAGCTTTCCTAGTTATATATACTTGAGATAATAGATCCTAAGGATTCCATAAGAACTATATAATCCTAATTGCAATGGTCAGGGGAATATATATTTCATACTTAAATACTATATCTTAGTACACTTTTCAATTAACTGGCAATATGATTTTCACAGGGCTACTAAAAGGGCTTCCAGATTTTAAGCCATTCCAGCACCACTATTCACAAATTTTCCAGGCCAGATACTCTCACTTACACAATTATTTATGCTATAAATTTTAGCCTTGATCCTGCATTTGTCATAGCAACATGCTAAAATATTTTCTGAATTATCAATTAATAAACTATATTGACCCAATTCTTATTTGCCACTATTATAATTATGTGCTTAGTCCAACTTTAACTGTATTACTATTGTAATCATATTCTTGCTAATCTGACTAAAACTATTACCAGCAGTATGCTTAGTCTGCTAAAAGCAAAGTATAGAATAAAGTTGTAAATTTATTTGTTGACATTTTAAACCTAGAAAATTTAAGAAGAAAACTGCTGATACGGAAATAATCCTGAGCACCAAAAACACTCAAAAACCAAGACCTAACAAATTGTGATAAGGATAAATAATGGGACTCATGGGAGAAGGTTATCATGTGATTCTTAGAGTATGAAGTTGTGAAGAAAAATACAGGCATACGAAATGAATTTAGAAAATCAGATTACTATTAGCAAGTTCATGGGAAGGACTAGTTTTTCCTGTTTACTGCTCTCTCTTTTCTACTATAAACTCGCTGAGAGCAGGAACTATGTTATACATACTGTTATGTCCTTAGCATTTAACAATACTTGAACTAGAGTGGGGTCTAAACCAAATGACTTGAGTTATTGGATTTCTATCCCTCAAAAAAATAATGGATAAAGACAGATGAAATTCAAAAAATAAATAAATAAATTCAATCATAAGAAGAAGCAAAATGGTAAATAGTAAATCATTAGGGCTATTAAAAATATCCTAAAAACATTTAGACATTTGAATGAGTATAGTTGGTACATATTTGGGCTACACAAAAATGCTTTTACAACTGGGGAATAAGAAGTAGATAAAATTGCCTTCTGGAAAAAAATACTAAGTACTATAACAAATGGTAACCATTTAAAATCATTAACTCTATATATGCAACAAGGTATATTCTTAGTAAGTAAAGAATCTAACTATACTCAAAATTTATTGATTATAATGACCGTCTGAATAGAAAATAGCAATACATTAACCAAACAATGGCAATCAGTATGGAGTCTAGAAAACGGACAAATTCTTTGTCAGTATTTTTCTATCATTATGCATGGGGTAAGGGTATTGCTCTTTTGACTAATGTGGACCACTTTGATAGATGACACCAAATAGAAATTAAGAGAGTAGGCTATGATCTTGGGCAAGATAAGTAACTTATCTAAACCAAAAACTTCCTATCTGTAATATGGGATAAGAACTCCATTAAGGAACTTCCTTGTCCATCTGGTGGTTAAGGCTCCATGCTGCTGCTTCAAGGGGCAACCATTTGGTCACTGGTGGAGGAACTTAATATCCCTCATGCCACATGTACGGCAAAAAAGAAAGAAAGAAAGAAAAAAATTTAAAAAAGAAATCCATTAAGAATCCACATGGTTTTAAGAATTAAGGGCTGAGTGCCCCTCTGCCACGTGAGGACACATGGACAGGATGACCATCTATGAACCTGGAGTTGGGCCATCAGCAGACACCAAATCTGCTAGTGATCCTGGACTTTCTATCCTCCAGAACTGCCAGAAATAAGTGTCTGCTGTTTATAAGCTAAAAACTAATGCCTATAAACTTGAACACAAAGTATAGTCCCTGGGACTTGGAAAGTGCTCAGCAAATGAGACATGCATGTAAACTAAAAGGGTGTTCATTAGGCTCTGCTCAGTTCAGTGCAGTCACATCCGACTCTTTGCGACCCCATGGACTGCAGCACGCCAGGCTTCCCTGTCCATCACCAGCTCCCGGAGCTTGCTCAAACTCATGTCCATCAATTTGGTGATGCCATCCAACCATCTCATCCTCTGTTATCCCCTTCTCCTGCCTTCAACCATTCCCAGAATCATGGTCTTTTCTGCTAGCTTTATGGAAATATTCCTTTTGTTCTAAATCTTTGCAATGTGATCTCTTTGGTGGGCTTGCCCAAGAAGTGGCATAAGTGATACATGAAGTCGATTTTCTGGCAGTATACCTGCCTTTGAGTTTGATCATTTTTGTCTGTTTGCTTCTAAAGCAGTCTCCTTGGGGCTTAGTTTAGGGTATATTCCCTAGCGTTTGATAAGTGAAAGCGAAGTTGCTTAGTCACGTCCAACTCTTTTGCGACCCCATGGACTGTAGCCCACCAGGCTCCTCAGTCCATGGAATTTTCCGGGCAAGAGTACTAGAGTGGATTTCCATTTCCTTCTCCAGGGGATCTTCCTGACTCAGGGATTGAACGTGGGTCTCCTGCGTTGTGGTCAGACGCTTCACCATCTGAGCCACCAGGGAAGCCCTTGAAGCGTTTGATAAACTCTGCTTTAAACTGACAAGCTGCTACTGCTAAGTCGCTTCAGTTGTGTCCGACTCTGTGGCGACCCCATAGATGTCAGCCCACCAGGCTCCCCTGCCCCTGGGATTCTCCAGGCAAGAACACTGGAGTGGGTTGCCATTTTCTTCTCCAATGCATGAAAGTGAAAAGTGAAAGTGAAGTTGCTCAGTCGTGCCTGACTCTTAGCGACCCCATGGACTGCAGCCTGCCAGGCCCCTCCATCCATGGGATTTTCCAAGCAGTAGTACTGGAGTGGGGTGCCATTGCCTTCTCCAAAACTGACAAAACCTGATGTCAAAGAAACAAAGTAAAGAATGGATTCCTTGGTGATTTACCAAGATACTCTCAGCTGGAAGACTTCTATTTGTAGGAGTCAGACATCATCCCTTCCCTTTGACAATTTTCTAAATGTAATAGGCTCTTACATATCATACACTCTTTGTAGGTGTCTGTGTGTATATCTGTTTACCTACTCACCCAGCTCCCTACCTCCTTACCTACCTACCATCTATATCTATGTGTGCATGCCCACATGCATGTGTATAGTGTATATGTGTGTTCACAGTCCACAAAGTGCATTCATTTTATGGTCTCAGGACTTCATCTTTCATAAAACACTGTGCCCATTTTATAGCAGATGAGAACTTCAGTCTTCTTGCTTCATGTTATTCATTCTTTCAACATATATGTACTGAGTTCCTACAATCAGATCAGACCCTATCATTGTTACCCAGCCAGTAAGTGGCAGGTCTGAGCCTTGATTCAATGTTCTGCCAACCTCCATCTGCTACCTCCAAGGCTAAATATCACAGGAAATAAACAAAACTGAACTTATGAGTATTTTATTAGGAAACTTAATGAGTTGAGTCTTTGTGGGGAACACAAAGGGAGTAACAAAAAAGTGTCTTCAGATAGAATCTCCAGTTACTAAACATATGCTTTGTTTCCAGTTTTTCCATCAAGAAGAATAGCATTCCAAAAATTTGAGACTAAATGTGGTTGAAAGGAAAATTACACTCATAAGAAATAAGGAATATAGTAAAAGAGTTTCTGATTGTTTTAAATGATTTCAGGTCCTGAAAAGTAGAAGAATACCAAAAGAAATCAGAAAACTCTACTGGTAATCTTTGAAGAATTATGGTCATTGAGAAGTATGCCAGGAGGCAGATGATTATTCTTTAAAAGGAAAAAGTTAGGCCTATTTGTGAGTTCTTAATGTCAATTCCCGGAAAAATCCTTGACTTGATGATTAAACAATTTGTAGGTACTTGCGAAAGGAAGTAGTGATTACTAAGAGTCAGCTAAGATTCAGTAAGAATAAGCCTTGCAAAACTAACGTCATTTTTTTTTGCTAGATTAAATGCATTTTTCTTTTGACTTGTATTTTATATAAGTACTTCATTGTCTACTAATGTCTTAAGTGAATTTTGTTGTTCAAAACAGCAAATATCCTGAGCATGTGCATACACGTCTGCGAATTGGTTTTACACTATAAGCTTAATATGAGAATAGAGACTTTGTAATGTAGGGTAACTCTAGTTGAGTAGCACTTAAAAGCACCTTTGCAATTAGGCAGTGTGCTAGGTATTGTAGATTAAAAGATAAATAAGACACAGTTCCTGTCTTTTAAATGTCTGTAGCCTATTTAAGGGGAAGGTAGACAAAGATTGGTTTTCCTTTCCATGCATGCAGTGCTCTGGAATAACTCCCAGGCACTTAATGATCTACATGGAAGACACTGTTGCTTGTCTGCCCAAAGCCCATTATTCTCTTTCTTCCTTAACAACACAAAGTGTATTTTTTTCAGATAGGAAGTGGCAGGGAGCTCAGAGGTATATTTTTCCTTGACTTGTAGGGGATGATTTGGCTTCACGTTCAGTGTTCAGTGATTGTTTGAGGGGCAGGAAGGTGACTCCATTCTGGGCAAAGGCACTTCTAAATATACTCCAATCTAAAACACAGAATTTCACGAAGTCCTTTGTGTCCTTCTCGCACTTGAACGCAGTTGTATGAAGATGTGGTATTCGGAGCAGTAGTGGTTATTTTGTGAACATGAGGCCAACTTAGAGTCCTGACATTACTGAACCTCTGAGCCAATACTGGCAACTCCTTTTTTTATGCTTTATATTTTTATTTATATATATATTTATTTTTGGCTGTACTGGGTCTTCCCTGTCGCTTTTCTCTCGTTGTGTGTGGGGACTGCTCTCCAGGTGTGGTTTGTGGGCCTCTCACTGTGGTGCCTTCTCCTGTTGGAGAGCACAGGCTCTAGGCACGCAGACTTCAGTAGCTGCAGCACAGGCTCAGCAGTTACGGCTCACAGGCTCTAGAGCACAGGCGCAGCAGTCGTCGTGCATGGGCTTAGTTGCTCCATGGCACGTGGGGTCTTCCTGGATCAGGGATCGAATTTGTGTCTTCTACACTGGCAGGTGGATTCTTTACCACTGAGCTACCAGGGGATCCCGTGGCAACTTCTTTTTAATTCCACCTCTTTAATAAAACAAACCTCCCACAACCAAAACTCTATTGGTTAAACCACTTTTAGTCAGTTATTCAGTTACTCGCAGCCAAAACCAACTAATTGATATTAGTGATACATAATTACTGACCATGTTTTCTACACAGAATAGTATCTTTGACTAAGTAAGATTTCAAAATAATGCATTTAAAATACAAAGATGAAAGATTCAGGAAATGATTATAACTACACCATAATGAATGACTCTTAATCTCAATAAACCCTAAGAGTTTTGTTACTGTAATGAAGAAGTCTTTTTACACAACTTTTATAAAAAAACTATATGTTATTACACAACAGTTAATTACAAACATCATGAGGCTTTTGGTATGTCTTTCATAAGATCTTCAGCAAAAATGTCTTAACATGCTTACTATAAGATGCAATCAACTTTCTTAGTCATTTAAATAAAATTATGTTAAATAAAATTATGCCCTATTCTGTCATTCTTAAAATAGCTGTTTTCATAACCTCTTTCCCTACAAATGACCTGCAGAGGAAGACAATTCCTAGGTTTTCAAAATAATTACAATGGCTTAACTCTATTCAGATTTTTGTTGTATTTAGATGGAAATATGTTAGCAAACCATAGATAATGTGTAATATGATATAATTACCTGGCTTGTGGCAAACCATAGCTGGTCCCTACTCCAACTCGAGGCAAGCTATAGACGACTTTTTTTACTGTTGCTTGATCAGGGAAATTAAACATAACTGAAGCTGTGGCAAGAAGAAAAAACATGATTTAGAAAACCACAGGAGAGCTAACCATCAATTTCAGAAATCATTTTTCAAGTGCCTTTCATGATTTATTTGTAAAGGTAATGAATCTTCATGGAAATTAGATTTCCTTATAAGTTTATCCTAGGATTAACATTTTCAAACAAATACATTCTTCTTTAATTTTTATTTTTGCATTAGCAGCAGCATATCAAAGAAAGAAATACAATGCAAAAAATCAAGTCAGTGTCACATCATGTCAATCGTTAACATTCAAATATGAACAGCACGTTTTTAAAAAAATATTTAAGGAGACTTACTTCGGTTTGCCATAAACACTTCCAAAGCAGTATTTTGTAGAAGATAACGTCTTGAAAATACAGCTCGTATCTCGCTGAACATCCATTTTCCATGAAGTCCCTCAGTGTACGCAAGGACCTAAAATAAAGTTGGAAGGGAAGTGTCAGTCAGTGGAATACGTGTCTCAGACTTAGTCTGACAATACCTTAGTGCTGTATAAAATCAGTAAATTAGGGGTTATCTTCCTGAATTCATGATGTATCACAATACTGCCAATCATTTGATTCTGTATATTTACAAAACTTCTACCTCTCTAAATTTTTTGTACCTGGCTCATGTAGAAATGAAGGAACAAAGGAACAGAAAAGTTGTAAGTTCAAGGTGACCCTGTGACAAAATAGAAAATGTGTTATGCCTTGGTGGTCTTATATACGATTGGTTAGACCAGGTGGCTGGATATATATGGTTGGTGCTTTTCCAATGCCATTTTTCCTCCTTAATGGAAAACCATTTAGTCCTCAAAGTGGTCAACCCCAAGCAAGGGTTCATGATTGGTCTAAGCCTGAGGTCAATGAACATTTCTGGTAAAATGTGAAACAGTAAAAATTTTTAGGACTTGCAGGTCACCTGTCCTTCTCACAACTATTCAACTTTGCCATTGTGGTAGGAAAGCAGTCCCAGACAATGTGTAAGTAGGTGGGCACGACTCTGTTCCAATAAAACTTTATTTGCAACAACGGCCTGAATTTGTTCCTGAGGCCAGAATTTGTCTGACCTTTGATCTAAGATAGTGATGATAAAGTCATCTTTGCTTTCTCCAAATTCCCTTGCAACTATAAGTAAGGACATGTGACCCAGAACTGGCTAATGAGAATGAAACCAGTCATTTGGGGATATTCCAGAAAAGCTGATAAAAGGTGTCATATGTAGCTGGCATACTTCTATCTCCTCCTTACTTGAATGGAGATGTAATGGCAGAAACTATAGAAGCAATTGTGTAGCCATTAGAGTAAGGCCAAGGGAATCCCAGGGAGGCTGACCCTAATACTAAGTTGCTGAAACATTCTCAGCAACTATCCATATGTGGACTTCTTGTTTCATAATACAGATAAATTCACATTTGATTATTCTGCGGCAGTCAAATCTGCAGTAAACACATTTTTGGAGTTAACAGAGATAGAGAAGGACAGGAAAGTCTGGCATGCTGCAGTCCATGGGGTCACAGAGAGTCAGATACAACTTAGTGACTGAATAACAACAAAATGAGTATAATCTCAGAAACAAGAAGAGATCTTTCCATGAGAGCTATGATGGCACCTTTATACTAAAAGTGGTATGCCAGGAGGATGGGTGATTTTATGTCTACATATATTATATTAGACTTTATATATATTAGTGTGTGTATATGCATACACACATTAATTTATTTTTATTTTTCTCTTTGAGGACCATGATTTAATGGATATTGGACCTAGTATTATTTTCCATTAATCATATTACCGGTTTATTTTATTGAATATCTTTAGCAGGTATTCAATAAAATACCTTTTATTGATACCTATGGCTCACACACATAGAAGTTGGGTTGAGTCTAAGTGCTTCATGTAAAACTGTCTTACCAACTGTGCCAGTTATTCAATGATTGGCTCTCAGCTCTGGAGTCACCCTTAATTGCTTATCATGTGAAAATGAATCTGTGCCCTTAATTTTTCCTTTGGTAGCCAGGAGTATGTTGAGGTCCGTCAGGAAAGGACTCTGAAGAGACGATGCTGAGGCAAGGGGTTTTTCTTCCCCATTCTGTATGCGCACCTAGCAGGTCTCTGCAGAGCGTGGGCTTCTCCAGGGCCTGGCTCCTGCAGTGTGGGGTGGCCGACAGCACCGGTGACTAGAAGTTTTTTCCAGCACTTCAGTGCCCCAGGCACTTTTATGGCAACGTGCTCTGAGGAGAACCCTCCTATAAGGAGCTTCACTAATCCCTAGAGGGTGGTTTTCTGGGAAGTTCCAAAAGACAGAGCACCAAGCTCCCCTAGCAGAGCACCAGAGTGACTTGGTACCATGAAGGGCGCTATAAGCCATGTCCTCCCTACCTAAGTCGGGGGCCGCTGCTTGGGTTCAATGTCAGCTCAAAGTACAGTGGCTGCTCCTCATGTATCCTGTTCCTATGTTCTTTAGAGTTCTTTTTATTTCTTACTAACTTGTTTCTCCAAAATTCTACTAGAATTTATATTATAATTATTTCTATGTTACAGTGTTTATAAATTATAACACTTTCCCTCTTCAAATTGCTATGTGGCTTCTTTCTCTTGACTGGTTACAAACTGATATAGGAATTCAATCAGTTCTCCTCCGGGCTGGGACCACAACAGTCCTCAGGGGCCCTCAGGGACCCTTGGGAGCAAGAAAAAGGAAACTGAGATAATCAGAGGAACTCAGTAAAGCCTGGAGGTGAAGAGTAAAAGAGACAGAATAAAATTAAATTATTTTGCTAGCAAGTAATAAACAGCTTAGGCTTCCATGGAGGCTCAGTGGAAAAGAATGTGCCTACCAATGTAGCAGTCGTGGGTTTGATCCCTGGGTTGGGAAGATCCTCTGGAGAAGGAAACGGCACCCACTCTAGTATTCTTCCTTGGAAAATTCCGTGGACAGAGGAGACTGGCAGGCTACAGTCCACGGGGTCACAAAGAGTCAGATATGACTGAGCAACTAAATTAATATCAACAACCATAAACAGCTCAGGAGGCAAATTCCAGAAGATAGATCCAAAGTTCCAAGCTGTTTTGAACAAGGACAGCATCATCTGAATAAACGGTATAGCCTCCATTCAGAGAAGCCAAGGAAAAGAAAAATTTCCTTTACAGTCACTGACGTTATAGTTAAGCTTTTGAAATCCTCAAAAGGGGCTGATAAAAGACAGTGCTCTGAGGCATTCATAATTTCCTTCCAGAAAACTCAAGAGAGCCAACAGTCCTTTTCTTTTTTTAAAGCATGTCACCTCCTACTTTCGCGTTTCCTTTCAGATTGATTATGGCACGAAACTCTCCTAATTTAATTAAAACTTCTCTTTTAAGTATCCTTTCTTGTGAACTGCCTTTCCTGGTATCCAGCTTAAGAGTTATCATGTACTAACCTCCAGTATCTCTTCTATGACATCATTTTATGTCAGTTCTGTGCATGGAACTTACTTATTTATTTGCTTTTTGTCGGTCCCCTCCCTGTGATGTGAAAGTTCCATGACAATAAGGTCCTCAGTCATCTTGTTTACTGCTCAATACACAGAGCCTAAAGCAATGCCTCGCACATATGTGCTCCATATACATTTGTTTACTGACTAAATCATCAAGAGAAACAGACAGATAATGCATATGGGGAGGGTTACAAAGAGATCTTACAAAGCGTGTGCATCTGTGACTCCTTTGCTGAATTGGAAAGAGCTTTCCAGTTTCACCTTCAGACTTCTCATGTTTATTATCCTAATGTTGGAGCCTGCAAGAAGTCTCTCCTGACTTGAGATTTAATCAAGATCTAAACAAAGTGATCTAAATAGAATAACTGTTTTATATTTTCTAGTAGGTTAATTTGCACTCACAAGGAAATCTAGATCGGGTTATGTGCTGTGCTGTGCTCAGTCATTAAGTCAAGTCTGACTCTTTGTAATCCTGTGGACTGTAACCCACTGGGCTCCTCGTTCCATGGGATTTCCCAGACAAGAATACTGGAGAGGATTGCCATTTCCTCCTCCAGAAGATCTTCCCGACCCAGGGATGGAATCTGCATCTCCTGCACTGGCAGGCAGATTCTTTATCATTGAGTCACTAGGGTAGACTGGGTTATACCATATCCTGAAAGGTCTGTCTCCATAAAAAAGGATTCCTTCATTCTAGATGGGCTATGGAAGGTCTTTTAGGCTCAGGCATTTCAGTTGATTGACTTAACGCCTCTCATTTAAGAAAATATATACTGTGGTGTGTCACAGAATATCATTTGACACCCCTGTTAAACATCGGTTTCATTTCTGTTAGGTAATTAGACATTTTTTTTTGGTAGTGAAATTACTGCAAATAGGATGGAAAACAAAATATTTAAAGAAACGATGAAATGTTGAGATAAACCATTAGCATTCAAATAACTTCACTGATCGCCGTGATCGCCTGGGACTATACCCGTCCCCTTTCCTCTCCTCTGCTCAGATGCCAAGAGAAAGCTCTGAAACAGAGCATGAGGGTAACTAGAGAGAGTTTACTGACTCACACTCAGGGGGCTCATGGAGGCCAAAGTAGAGAGCTGTGACACTGGAGGCAGAGAGGCTAGTAAGGATGCTACTTTGGGCATACGATGAGTTTAATCAATTTGTATATGCTTCAAAAGGGCAAAAGAATATCATTTACAGTTGATTAAATACTGAGTTTATGGTATGTTTCTATAAAATTCTGGGCATCAAGCTTAGGTCTGAAATATGACTTGATACTATAAAATTGCCTGTATTTTATTTATACCTCCACTAGTTCCATCAGTTCAGTTCAGTCGCTCAGTTGTGTCCGACTCTTTGCAACCCCATGAATAGCAGCACGCCAGGCCTCCCTGTCCATCACCAACTCCTGGAGTCCACTCAAACTCAGGTCCATCGAGTCAGTGATGCCATCCAGCCATCTCATCCTCTGTCGTCCCCTTCTCCTCCTGCCCCCAATCCCTCCCAGCATCAGAGTCTTTTCCAATGAGTCAACTCTTCGCATGAGGTGGCCAAAGTACTGGAGTTTCAGCTTTAGCATCATTCCTTCCAAAGAAATCCCAGGGCTGATCTCCTTCAGAATGGACTGGTTGGATTTCCTTGAAGTCCAAGGGACTCTCAAGAGTCTTCTCCAACACCACAGTTCAAAAGCATCAATTCTTCGGTGATCAGACTTCTTCACAGTCCAACTCTCACATCCACACATGACCACAGGAAAAACCATGACTAGACGGACCTTTGTTGGCAAAGTAATGTCTCTGCTTTTGAATATGCTATCTAGGTTGGTCATAACTTTCCTTCCAAGGAGTAGGCGTCTTTTAATTTCATGGCTGCAGTCACCACCTGCAGTGATTTTGGAGCCCCAAAAAATAAAGTCTGACACTGTTTCCACTGTTTCCCCATCTATTTCCCATGAAGTGATGGGACCAGATGCCATGATCTTCGTTTTCTGAATGTTGAGCTTTAAGCCAACTTTTTCACTCTCCACTTTCACCTTCATCAAGAGGCTTTTTAGTTTCTCTTCACTTTCTGCCATAAGGGTGGTGTCATCTGCATATCTGAGGTTACTGATATTTCTCCCAGCAATCTTGATTCCAGCTTGTGCTTCTTCCAGCCCAACATTTCTCATGATGTACTCTGCATAGAAGTTAAATAAGCAGGGTGACAATATACAGCCTTGATGTACTCCTTTTCCTATTTGGAACCAGTCTGTTGTTCCATGTCCAGTTCTAACTGGTGCTTCCTGACCTGCATATAGGTTTCTCAAGAGGCAGGTCAGGTGGTCTGGTATTCCCATTTGTTTCAGAATTTTCCACAGTTTATTGTGATCCACACAGTCAAAGGCTTTGGCATAGTCAATAAAGCAGAAAGAGATGTTTTTCTGAAACTCTCTTGCTTTTTCCATGATCCAGCGGATGTTGGCAATTTGATCTCTGGTTCCTCTGCCTTTTCTAAAACCAGCTTGAACATCAGGAAGTTCATAGTTCACGTATTGCTGAAGCCTAGCTTGGAGAATTTTGAGCGTTACTTTACTAGAGTGTGAGATGAGTGCAATTGTGCTGTAGTTTGAGCATTCTTTGGCATTGGCTTTCTTTGGGATTGGAATGAAAACTGACCTTTTCCAGTCCTGTGGCCACTGCTGAGTTTTCCAAATTTGCTGGCATATTGAGTGTAGCACTTTCATAGCATCATCTTTCAGGATTTGAAATAGCTCAACTGGAATTCCATCACCTCCACTAGCTTTGTTCGTAGTGATGCTTTCTAAGGCCCACTTGACTTCACATTCCAGGATGTCTGGCTCTAGGTCAGTGATCACACCATCGTGCTTATCTGGATCATGAAGATCTTTTTTGTACAGCTCTGTGTATTCTTGCCACCTCTTCTTAATATCTTCTGCTTCTGTCTAGTTACATAGTGTTCTGTAAATTTCAGGCTCTTCTATAATAACGCTTTAAGTTACTTTTTCATTTAGTCCAAGATATTTTTCTAAACCATAGAAGTACTTTCATCTAGACTTGAGGTTTGTGGTTTTGCTTTCTTTCTTAAGTCAACCTTTCCATATTATCTGATTTGTGCTTCCCAGGCTGTCCAAATTTCTTAATATACTATGAAACCAATCAACAAATGCTCAACTATTCAGTTTCATTTTCTGAAAAGATGAATAAAGAATTTTTATTACATCATACAGACAGAGGAGCCTGGTGGGTTAGTCCTTGGGGTCGCAAAGAGTTGGACACAACTTAGCACCACACACATAGGTCATAAACAGGAAAATTAAAGCATCTTGATCACAAATTTTATGAAGCTCTTGTGATTTCTTAAGTGACCACTGACCTGCTTTGAACTAAAGGCTTTAATATCCAAAAACAGTGAAGGGAGAAAGAGATCACACTGCTTTATACCCTGAGGTCTGCCCCACTCACTTGCCAACTGAAGCACACAGGACGCAATATAAAACAAATGTAATAGAGACCCCTTGTAAACCGCTTCACCCAAATGTGTGCTTAACACACATTATTTGATGACTGTGTTGAAGAAAAATAGGGTTGCTGTGCACTCATGTGTATCAGACATGCATATTTGTCAGAAACATGGGTATGGCTGTCAAATCAGTTTCATCTTTTTTTCCTTTAAAGACAGTTAATATTGTGTGACCTAAAAAGTACTTGTTTCGTGATAGCTTTGGTGATCTCAAATCATCTGACTGCATATATGAGAAGAAGTATTTGGATATGAAAAAACTATATTTTGCTTCAAGCTGTATTTTCTGTTAAGAATTGATGAGAATGATGCAAAGGGCTGGCTAGACATGCCCTGTTCAGTGTTCATCAGGTCATCATATCCAACAGACACTTGCAGCTTGAACAATTTAATTAAAGGGCTGTTAGTGCAATGGGAAACTGTAACCCCCATTCCTTTTATAATTCTGTACAAATTACCAGTGATTCTGGATGTAGCAAATATATTCAGGATGCAAGAGTACAAGAGTGGTTTTAGGTATGCATTCATGCATGGTCTTTTCCCTTTTGCCAGATGAATAAAGAGGATTCTAAGGCCCAGAAGAAAACCAGAACCACAGAGCAGAAGAAGCTCGGGTTCTAAATTGACCATGTTGTGGAAGATCATCTCTGACTGGCAGTCGAGGTCATGGAACATGAGATGAGGAAGTAGGAAGCAGCAAAAACGGCCAAATGTTTGGAACTGCCTTCTTCCAGTTCTCACTGCATGTCCTGGTGATACCAGTTCTTCATCAAAGGCATAGCGAGAATAAGATATAAGAAGTAACTAATTAGAAGTGTATGGAAAAAAGGAAATAGCAACACAGTGAACTATTCTCTTCTAATTGGGCAATGAATGATTTTCCAAGAGGTCAGTTACGTACATATGCACAAGTTAAAAGTAAGTTTTCAGATGCTTACCTTCTTAAAATCTATCTGCCTAAGGATGAATATGTGAGAGAAATACATGTTGTCTTTCCCATCTCTCTTTTCCCATTGCCATTCTCTAATTACAAAATGGGAGGGGACTCTCTATGATGTATCATCTGGGGTACAAAATCTGTTGAGGGGTAGGAGCCTCAAATAAGGGACAATTCATTAGAAAGTGTATGCCCTCAATGACTGGATTTGAAAAATCTTTAAGTTAAATGGTTTCCTAATTCTTTACTTTCAAAGAGCTGAAGTTGGATCTAATTGGGTTGATAGTTGGAAGATAATTAAAGATAATTTTTGATGACAGATCCACTAGATGATTTTTAGCATACAACCTAGAAGTGGCACAAAAAGCTATATAAATGTTGCTGGAATAAAATGTCAATATCCTTCTATTTACTTATAGTTTAAAATTGTGAACAGCATTTTTCAACAGAACTACAAAAAAAGAAAGTTAAAAACTATAAGAGTTATCATTCACAATGGTCAGAATGCCTACCGTCAAAAAGTCTATAAATAATACATGGTGCAGAGGGTACAGAGAAAAAGGAATCTTGCTCCACTGTTGGTGGTAATATAAATTGCTATAGCCGTTATGGAAAGCAGTATGGTGGTGTAAAAGCTACAAACAGTTAACATATGGTCTAGCGATTCTTCTCCTGGGCATATATCTGAAGAAAACTATAACTCAAAAAGATACATGCATCCCAGTATCTCTACAGCACCATTTATAATAGTCAAGACATGGAAGCAACCTAAATGTCCATCAACAGATGACTGGATAAAGAAGATGTGGCATAAATACACAATGAAATATTACTCAGCCACAAAAAAGAATGAAATCATGCCACTTACAGCAACAAGGGATTATCATACTAAGTGAAGTAAACCAGAGAAAAACAAATATCAGATGATATAGTATGTGGAATTTAATTAAAAAAATGATAAAAATGAACTGATTTTCAAACAGAAATAGACTCAGACATAGAAAACAAACATGATTACCAAAGGGGAAAGGGCAGGAAGGGATAAATTAGGAGTTTAGGATGAACACTTATACACTGCTATATATAAAGTAGATAACCTACAAGGACCTACTATATAGCACAGGGAACTGTACTCAATATCTTGTAATAACCTATAATGGAAAAGAGTCTGAAAAACAATATACATCTGAATCACTTTGCTGTATATCTGAAACTACCACAATATTATAAATCAACTATATTTCAATTTTTAAAAAGTTAGGGGTAGCTTTAATATTGATCCCTGTATTGTTTTAGCAATAAATAATATTCCTATGTAGATATACTAACCATCTCATTGAGATGAATTTCCCATAGCATTTTAACTTTTTATGTTTTGTAATTATTTTTCAAAGCTCACAATATATTTATGCTATATGGTTATAAGCTGATAATATTTCTAAAAACAATTTGTTTCAGAATAAAAATGTTAAACACTTAAAATTTTATGGTTTTAGGAATTTAAAATACTAAAACTTTAATTCATTAGTGTATATGCTTTCTGTAGATTATTAGAATATAATGATCAATATACGACTTTCAAGCACAAAATACGTTTTAGAATAGCTAAGTTTGGAGGAGAGATCAAATGGAAATATTTGTTGAGTAAGAAAGAGGAATTACATAAAATGTCCACTTGAAAAAAGATTATTTATACATTTTAAAATGGATGTTGATAACAGCCAAATCATTATTTCTTTGGATATATTTGATTCTATTGGGCATTTCTGAAAAGTGATTATTTTTAAGAATTTTATTTTAAAATATCAGTATGTAGAACATGCTGGATACCAACCACATCTTTAAAAAAGGTTAAACTTATACAAAGTATTAAATGTTAACATGTGTAATATGTAAATTGTTTTATACATGTGTAACGTGTATAAAAGTTTTTTACAGGGTGGGTTAAAAAAATGTTAGAGGACAATTACAATGGACCCGTACTACACAATAAAGAAAACCTCAAATTTCTCATGGAAAAGTCTCACTAAATCTTTTTATCCAATTAATAATGAATAAAGTCATCAAAATAAAACTGTCAGGGGTAGGCATTATAATCAGTAAAATATAATATGGACCAAAAAATGATCACTGAGTCAAATCTTTTCATTAAAATTTAGATGGAAAATAATTAGTCCCAATGAAAATAAATAATTCATGTAATATACAATTGAAAATGGAAAAAGCTGAAAATGGTTTAACTGTGAAGTAAATGAAAATGATCAAGAAATTAGGCTAGCAAAAAGACAGTTTCCAGGAAATACATTTTCAATGAAAATTTTATAATATATACTATACTGTTATACTC
Organism: Bos mutus; assembly: GCF_027580195.1. Classification (NCBI taxonomy): domain Eukaryota; kingdom Metazoa; phylum Chordata; class Mammalia; order Artiodactyla; family Bovidae; genus Bos; species Bos mutus. Next base: position 25,787,311 of record NC_091628.1, read on the forward strand.
CTGAGGTTAAATATTCATAAACACAGTCATCATCACTATATGAATTAAAATTACAGGGTCAAAATATCGTATAACTGAGAAAAATTTAGGCAGCTCATCTATACAGAGTTTTTCCTTTAGTTTTATTTTATTTGGCTATGCAGTGCGATATGCAGGATCCTAGTTCCCCAACCAGGGATGGAACCTGTGCCCCCTGCAGTAGAAGTGCAGTCCCGACCACTGGACCACCGGAAGGCAGGGAAATCTCTAGAGGGCTTTTTATTTAGCATTTTGCTCTAAGTCATCACTTTACGTACCTGCCTCTCTTACATTTAAAGCCTTACTAGGGTTCACCTCTCTTATAAGCTGTGAGCCCTTGGGCAAGTTAGTTCATTTTTAATTCTTCAGCTTCCACATCACAAGATGGAGGAAATGACAGTACCTAGACTCACAGGTTAGTTGAATGAGTTCTTTTTAAAAATGCTTAGTACAGTTCCCAGCACACAGGAAGTGCTTAACAAAGGTTAGCCTTCTACTCTAATGCCTACCTTCTCATGTGCACGTGTAGACATACACACATATATGCACTGAGTACATCTCTGGTTTTAACCTTCAATAATGACACTGCCAGTGAGAGAGTAGAAAACTTGGACCACAGCATATGACCTTTAAAACTAACAGCCATAACTGTTTCCTTAGTGGTAGTTTGCATTCTAGAAGTTTTCCAAATCACAACTATTTGAGACCTCAGCTACCACATCCCTTGTTAGCAGTGATAACTCTAGGAAGTGAAAGTGAAAGTTGCTCAGTAGTGCCTGACTCTTTGCGACCCCATGGACTGTCCATGGAATTCTCCAGGCCAGAATACTGGAGTGAGTAGCTTTTCCCTTCTCCAGGGGATCCTCCCAACCCAGGGATCGAACCCAGGTCTTCCACATTGCAGGGGGATTCTTTATCAGCTCAGCCACAAGGGAAACCCAAGAACACTGGAGTGGGTAGCCTATACCTTCTCCAGGGGATCTTCCAGACCCAGGAATTGAACTGGGGTCTCCCACATTGCAGGCGGATTCTTTACCAACAGAGCTATAGTGTCTTCTCCAATTAGGCCAGCTCTTGCTCTTTTCATGATTTATCAATTGATTTTTTAGTGACTCTTATTTAACAAATATTTATTGATTGACCGTCACCAGATGATAGTGAATGAGAGGCAGAGTCCCTGTTCAAAGAGGTCATAGGCTCATGGGGACTCTCCAACAATGGGGAAGGTGTGAGCGGAAGCAGGGAAGGAAGAGGGTCTCAAGCAGAAGGAACATGTAAATACAGTGCCTTGGGGAATGGGTTCAGGCAGTCTGAAATACATAGTGTCAAGAGGAGAGAGGTGAAAAATAACGTAAGAATGATGAAAGGTACATAGGGAACCAGGATGTGGGGGCTAAATCAAGTAATTCATGTTAAAGAGTTTGGACTTCTGATCTGAGAGCAATGATGAGCCCCCTTTGTTAAACAAAGAGGTGAGATGATTAAATTCAAACTTTGGAAATCACTGCTGTGACTACAGTTTAGAGGCTGTTTTGACTGGTGAAAAACAATGCTATTCTAATAAACTATACAAACATTATTTTATACTCATTAGTAGAAAGCCATGAACTCTTTCCAAAAGGTAGGATTTGTACCACTCCAATAATCTCCTTCACACTATGGGAAGTACTTTTAAAGTGATCTGTTCTATAACATACATCCCCGCAACTGCAGAGTTCATAAGAGTACAGACTAGGTTGTATTCCTTATAGAATCAGCACATGAAAGGAACTCAGTCTATTTTGTTGAATAAAATATTGCAAAATTTAATTTACAAACAAACTCTGATTTGCAGTTGGAGTCCTCTGTGCCTCCTTCATCTTCAAAGGCATGTAACTCTCAAAATTAGGGTAAAACTCTCAAAATTAAAAAAAATATATATATTGGCAAGGTTGCTTCATTTTTGTCCTACTCATGAATGTCCCCATATGTAAGTGTTATACATTTGGCTGTATTTCATTTTCTCAAATTTGGCAAACTCTGAAATCTTGTATTTGTCCCTCTGCTGTAATTTTACACAGGGAAGGGCCAGAAGATGGAGAACTCTACAGTATTAGAAGGAAACTATTTTCTAGTTTCTAGTACTCACTTTCATTTCTACACTGAGCATATTAACTTCCCTGGTGTTACTCTGCATAGTGACAATTTTTAAAGCATTCATGCTTATATAGCTCCAAATAATCCTATTGGGTTATTTGGGTTTCTGGGTTAGTGGGTTTCCTTTGAATCAAACTGTTAACAGGGTATGACTTTGTAGATACTATGAACTGTCAACACAAACTGTTTTTCTCTTTTTGGAAGTATTTCTTATTTAAGTTTTTAGATACAGTCAGAAATGATACAAGATTAGATGGGAGAGCTGCAGTAATTATTGTTGTAGATGTAATTACGCCTGCAACGAGCAGACATAAAGGAGAAACTGCTTTTGACTAAAGATCTAATCAGGGTATAGAGAGAAATATTTGAAAACATTTTAACATTTTTTATTTTCCACTTTTTATTTTACAAATTAAAAAAAAAATTTAATTATGTATTTTTCATTTAGTGAGAAATGCATAGTGAAAAGAGGTGTTTTTTTTTTTTAAAGTTTAAAGGTAAAACCATTCTTTTTTCTCAAGTTGATGTTTATGTTATCCTGAAAACAAAACAAAACTGCATGCAATACAGATACTCGTGCACTTTTCAGTTCATACCATGAGGGCTTCAAACACTGGAAAAGAAATCTGGATCCCAGCACATCATGAAAATCCTAACAGAATTTAAAAAGCATATGTGCGTATGGGGAAAAAAAAAAGTGTATGTGCATATGGAAAATAAGCAGGTATTTAAGAAGTGGTAACTGCTTGTACTAATAGTGGTATAAAACCCCATATTAAGCTACAAGGGGCATTACACCGAGCTCTTACATTCTAACCACCTTGATCGCTTTCCGCTCCAAATGTTCCATCTTTGGTCACGCTTCTGCACCCTTGCACATGGTGTTTCTTCTGCCTGGCAGATCCCTCCCTAGTCTGTTCTTCTGATGAACTCCTATTGATACCTAAGCTCGAAGAGCCTGCTGTTCCCTCTGAGAGCCCTCTACCCAACTCTGACACTCACCAAACCATCATTATCATGGTTGATTTACTCGCTGGTGTCTCTTGCAAACCTGTGAACCAACTGATGGCTGGAATTCTCAATGCATCTCTGTGTTTTCACATGTAGCACAAGGCTCAGCACGGAGCACTCACTTAATAGTGGTGATTAATTATGAATGCTTTTACTGATCTATATTTAGTAATACTCATACACAGAAAAGTTATTATTTGGCCTATATTAATTAAAAGCTATCACATTAAGACAGTCCAGAGTTGATTCCCAATTTATTATGTACCAGACACAGCATGAAAGGTATCCCTTCCTGATAAGTTCCTTTTCACCATGTTGATTACCTGACCCTACCACTCTGGCCTTGGGGACTGAACCAGGATTGTTATCTAATATTAAAGTAGATACCGTGACTTCCCTGATAGTCCTGTGGCTAAAACTCTGAGCTCCCAATGCAGAGGGCCTGGGTTTGATTGCTGGTCAGGGAACTAGATACGTCATGCTGCAGCTAAAGAACCTGCATCCTGCAACCAAGATCAGAGATCCTGTGTGTGGCGACTAGACCCAGTGTGCACGCCTGCTAAGTACTCTCAGTCATTGCCGACTCTGTGACGCTATGGACTGTGGCCAGACAGGCTCCTCTGTCCGTGGGACTCTTCAGGCCAGAATACTGGAGTGGGTTGCCATGCCCTCCTCCAGGGGATCTTCCCAGCCCAGGGATTGAATCCACATCTCTTATGTTTCCTGCATTGGCAGGTGGGTTCTTTACCATTTGCACCACCTGGGAAGATCCAGCAGAGCCAAATAAATAAATATTAAAAAGAATAAGTAGTTATCTAACTAGAACAGCCACAAATAGTGGCAGTGAGAACCCTGTCCATCATAGCCATGCTATTATGAATGCTGGCTGGCATTCATGAATGCTGACCCCATCAGATAATCTTTTTTAATGATTTCAATGTGAGATATTCAGGGATAACTCTAGCAGGAGGGTAGGAAGAAGCCAAAAGATGGAGAAGACAGGCATCAGAAATCATAAGGCAGCAGGAATCCTGAAGAAGCAGAAGCCAAGACATTTTAAAAAAGATGAGCCTAGTGGTGGATGCAACCATCTCCTGCTCCAAACACATCTGGGACCACTTTGCTCTGCTGGCTCCAGTCCCATTGAGTTTTTCCCAGTCCTGGGTCCATACCATGCTGTTTCCTGTCACAGGGCCAATGCACATATTTTTCCCTCTTTGGAAATAGCCTCCCGCCTGTATCTGCCTACTTTAGTTCTACTCATCCTTGAGCTCTCTTGACTTCTTATTTTCTCAACTGACCTCTCCTGCTGGGTAAAATCACCCTATCACACGCTCTCATAGCACCACATGTGAGAGACATTCTCTTCAAAGTGTCATTTCGCAAATCTATTATGTAATTTATTAATGTAATTGCCTGCCCCCCTCCACCTTAATCATTTGCTTCTCTTACTACTATATCTCCTATTGCTTAGCACGGTGCCTGGCACACTGTAGAAACTCAATAAGTACTCTGCTCAATGATTAAATTTTAGGTGTATTTAAAGTCAGGCAGTCTGTAGTAGCAAAAATATAAACAATTGGCACCATAATGTTAATGGATGGCTGGGACTGAAGGGACAATTAAAAGACCCGGGCACTGGAACTCAGATGGAATTTCAGTTTTGCACAAGGCTTGAAGAGATATTCCCATTTGTATTTTACTATGGGACTTGCCTGGTGGCTCAGGTGGTAAAGAATCTGCCTACAATGCAGGAGACCAGGGTTTGATTCCTGGGTCAGGAAGATCCCCTGGAGAAGGAAATGGCAACCTACTCCAGTATTCTTGCCTGGAGAATTTCATGGACAGAGGAGTCTGTGTCCCATTTAATTTGCTATTAAGGTTTTGCTCTCCAGTAATAATATAAATAAACCAAATGATGTTATTTCCTCCAGATATGGAGGTTATTTACAGGTCTCAGTCCTAACCCCTTCTTAACGCTGCTTCCCCTGGTGCTCGCCATGGTGTCCGGCACACAGGTGGGGGCAGCTGCATGAAACTCCACTGCATGTTTCTCCAATACTCAGGCTTTAGTAAACAAATAAAAATGTAGACTAGAGATGTCCACATAAACTAATTCATAAAGAGTGTTAATATATTTAGCTAATTATAAATTATGTCATGCAGTTAGCAAATTTTTTTTTTTTTTTTGTCAGAGGGGAAACATTCTTACTCGGTAAGTAGGTAGATTAGAAAGATCCTTATCCTCATAACTAATGCCATTAAGACTAGGGTGGGGGTATTCCACAGAGGAATAACAAATTAATCTAGATGAGAAGTAGGGAGAAAAAGACATGTTTATATGCACATATGTATATAATTTTAATATTTCTATATATCTAATACACAGAGATACATGAGACAAACTATATTATTTACCAATCTCCTTCTATAAACACTGAGATACAGTAAAATTCTGCTTAAAAAAAACTCCAGAAAACAGCACAAATTGCTCTTTCTTGATTAAAAACATGATTAACCTCCCCCAGAGTACAGCTGAAACAATATGGAGATACTATTTTTATCTATAAGACTGGCAAAAATCTAAAACTTTGATTGTGAGGAAAACAGGCAATCATATTGCTGGGGAAAGTCCAGGTTAGTATAATATATTAAGAACATTCTGTCACTGCCTATCAAAAATGTCAAATACATATGCCCTTTAATGCAGCAGTTTCATTTCTAGGGATTTATCCTGTGGATATACACTCAACAAAGCAAGATGAAGTATGTATCAGATTTTTCACTGCAGAATTGTTATAATTAAAGAACAATGGAAAGAAGTGAACATGGGTGGGAAGGAGGAGGACACTAAATAAAAAAATATACATTAAATAAAAATTTTTAAAAAGTGTCAAATAAGCTTACATTATTTGAAATGCCTTTTTAAAGAAAAAAAATACAAAGTTACAAATAAAAATTAGCTATGTAAGTGAATAATTATTTAGAATGAAAATAGAACAATTACAACAAATACTGGAGGCTTAGAAATGGAGGTTTTTATTTCTTTTCCCTGAGGCGTCTTAAGGCAATTGAGTAAAGTGAGATCACAATACAATCCTTGGTAACTCTGATCTCTCAGAAGGCCCTGTGGAGTAAGGGGGCCTGATGTAAAAGCTTCGTTAGCTTGCAGATTACAGGAAGTCTACAAGCAAATATAGGTGTCTCAATGATGCATATACTCAAAAAATTTCTAGTTGCAGTAAGCTTACTTAATTTCTCAATATACATTTTATTTTTAAAAATGTGCCAATATAGATCAGAACTGTCAGCTACGCCTTAAACAGGTAATAACTTCCTTAAGTTTACCATATCTCTAACAAATCTTTTTGACATCACAAGCAATATATTTAGTATTAATATTAAACACAATATTAATATTATGTAATTTTAATTAACATCGTGTTTTTATGTCATTTTTATTAATAGTAAAATACCTAATGCATGTTCAACATTATATTTCAAAGTATTTAAAAGATATTGGATAATTATGGAAAAATACTATTTTCCTGCCCATTAAAAAACAAACAAACAAAAAAAAGACCAATGCTTTCTTGCTCAAGGACTGATACGCCGGTGTTCAGTTGCTTTATAGTAGCCTTGCCTGAAAGCATTTCTCATGTGATGAGGAAAAGATATTTTAATGCATTTTGAAATAAAAACTCTAACCTCTAATAAATGCCTAGGCATCTAGGCATTAAAATGAAATTCAATGGTAAATCAAAGCTAAACAAAAATTACATTTCCTCAAACTTTTTAGCTCCAAGGTAAGGTTTTACAAAGTAATATTAAAAAGAAAGTTTACTATATGATAGCTGACAATTTCAAACTAATCCTTAACTCTACTTGCTTTTTCTTTTCTGAACCGCTGAGGAAAAGTCCAATAGACAGCAGAAGATGAATCTCAGGTCCAGTACAAGCTTTTCAAGCCTAATCAAATGGGTGTAAAAAGATATATAACAAGATGAAAGTGCTTTGCCTTTACATATGGCAAAATAAATCGGTGAAAAGCTGAAAAAAGAAGTGAGATGTTCCGCAGGGGCAGGTTAAGTCTGATGCTAATGCTTACTTAAAATGGTGACAGTCTGGAGTGGTGAAGCCTTGCTGGGCTGCTTTAATTTCTCCCTGGAATAGCTCTCTCCCAACCTTCTGCAGCACATCAAAGTCTCAGGAGCTCAATTAAAATTGGATTATATTGAAATGCTCTATCTATGGGAACTGTGTGCTCACTAACACTTTTCTCTCAGTAATACTCCAGATGACAGTTGCCCATCCCAATTTAAACAGTTGTCATAGAGACGGGGAACTAAAGCAGCAGAAACTAACAATACAAAGGAAAGGTAAGGGCTAAGATTTCCGTGAATGAGGAGCTTGCTTTTTTTCAGCAACACTATTTATTACACCGATGACACAGTACAAGAGACACAAACAGTATTCCATTTTGTGTCTTGCATGTGAATGGAATGATAACTAATGGTAGCACTAAGATTATGTCAACATACATAGCCAAGTGTTTTCTATTTGGGCATGTTCTGCTTTTACTAAAAATTAAAATCAACTGTTTTTCCCAGTGGAAAGCAGCTATCAGATACTGTGAGAGTAAAGGGACTACGGCTATCAAGCCTATGAAGATGCCAATATCTACTTCTTACGTGCAGGTAAAATCCATAAAGAATTATTTCTTGGCTAAAGATCTGTTTTCCTTGCAACAACACAGGTGTAGAAGTTTAAATTGGGGTTGAAAATGATAAAGCATGACCTGCATGCATGCATGTTTCAAACGTATACCAATTTTTAGTAAATCCAGTTAACTTTAAAAGGTGTCCTAATACTGACAAAAAAAATTTTCAAATTTGATTCTGTAACTTATTTCTGGTTTTAATTAGCAGGTATTTATCTTCTATAATTTCTCTTCCTGGCATCAGAGTTTATCAACATGGGTGGAAAATTCTGTCAGCTCCCTAAAAGCCCAAGAATGAAGATAGCTTAAATTTCTGGCAGTTCTAAAGAGCAGTGTATTTGAGAGTGTAGGCTGCTACTAATGACACTATGTTCTCATGTAGATGGCATGTCTCTGGCACCAGGAAAACTCTTAACCTTTCTTGTAATTGGCTTATCGCAAGTCCCAAGGTTGTTTTCCAATCACTGTGCGGATCACCATGGAAATAAACCGACTACTGCGATTTTAGAGTACTGTGTTTTGTTTTTTTCTTTTAAGATCTCAATACCTGGGGTTCTTTTTCTCTTGGGAAGACTCTGTTAGGATTTTGAAGCAGCAACAAGGCAGAGTGCACAAAGAGCAGGCCAAGAGGGAAGGAAACAAAAATGTGTCAGAAAATCTAAAAACCGCGCAGATCAAAATTTGTCAAAACAAGGCCCTGGTTTAAACCAACAAGGAGGGCCCCTACAGCTTGGGCCTTGACAAAGCACAGACTTTTTATTTATTTATTTATTTTTAGCCCAGCTGTAGAAAACACCATCTAATGAACCTGTCTGGGGCGGCTGTCCCCATCCTGTCAGGCATGTCAGGAAATGACAAGCACTGGGGACAGGCCGCCGCCAGTCATAGACAGGCCTGCCAGCTGGAGAGTTCAGCCCCAATCTAATCACACCACCAGAAAATAACTTTCACGCTTTCAGCCTGACAGGATGGACTCGAGGAAAAAAAAAAAAATAGGGCTGGAAACAATGCTTTTTATTTCAATTACATATCATTTTTACACAGTAATAAAAGGAAATTTACTAACACACACAATCCATGTTACTTTGTATTAATGCAACAAAGTATAAATGTCATTATTAGAAATGGATATAAAGGTACTTTGCTAATATGGACACAGAAAAAGAAAGGGAGAGCACCTCCATCTCTTGCCATACCTAGGCTATATTGTATTGGAAATTTAACATTGTTTTCAACTTGGTTTATTGATATCATAATCAGTTATCTTCAAAGAGTTTTCTTGTAGAGATCACTGGGGAGCAGTGGTGTTGGTTTTATTTCCTGCATTTTGAAAACTAGTATGTATGAACCTGGGTCTCCTGCACTGCAGGCAGATTCTTTATGAACTGAGCCACCAGGGAAGCCCAATGTATGAAGAGAGAAACAGGATAAAACTATTTTCCAATGCATATTTATTTATATTAATAAATATTAATATGATTTTATATATTTGTTTATAATATATAAATTTATATATTATTTATTTAATGATTTATTAAATTTCATTTATGTATTTATTGCATATTTCTTGCATTTGTGATGTTGAAAGTGTCATTATGAATAAACACGACCCAATGAGGACATTATGACTTGGATTGTGTTTATATTGCACAACTTGACACAAGGGACTAAAAGAGTTGTAAAAATCACTAATTAATTTCTGTGAATCAGATGGTCATTTTAGCATCAGGTAGATCATCACATAAGTATGTTCATTTTACACATAACTATTGAAAGTAGAGTTACATGTAATATGTATAGGTCAACCCTTGGTTCATGATATGACCACTATAAATAAATGATTATATAATAAAATATACTTTACACTCAGTAGTGTTTTTCACTTACATTTCCCATAGGGTAACTGCAAGCATTTGCATCAAAACAAAAAAGGCTCTGTGTGTATTTGTGCGTCTATAAATGCACAGAACAGGCTGAAAGTGCTATTCATTCTGATTGCTAAAAATACGCTCCCACTTATTTTTGAAGTCATGAGTCACAATATTCAATTTAATGGTTTTAATATTACATTAAATATTAATATGTTTGAGATATGTTACTGAAAATGTCACTATTGAAAATACAAAGTTAGAGTCTAATAACTGCCATGTACTAGTTTGGCTGATTCAGTCAACTTAAGTGACCTCTGTGAGCCAGTTTCATCTATAAAATGGTGAAAATAGTGTCTGCCTCATGGGACTCTGCGGATTAGTGCGCAGAGGGTATCCAGCACAATGCCTAGAACACAGTGCATGACTAACAAAGTTGCTACCGCATTTTACTTAAGAGAATCCAAAGAACAAATGATACAAAATTAGGTTTTACTGTCTAAAAATAATACTCCCTATGGAGAGCAAATATGGGGCTGGATATTGATTTTACTGTATAAAAGACAAGTCTTTCATTATAGCCCAATCACACTGAAATCACAGTAAGTAAACAGAATGCAGCAACTGAGACCGGAATATGCCTAAACTATGGTTACCACCCTTACTCCCGGCAAATAACCATGAGAATCTCAATGAATACAAGAGAATAGGACTAAGCTACTCTGTTCTAAGATAACTGAGGTGAAGTGGGCATGCATTAAAAATGTCACATTTTCTTATACAAAATACGTGTTTCTGACATATAATGACTTCACTCAAACTTTTGTGTATAATTTTGTCATTAGTTCGCTCAGTACTGTGTTTCTGGTGCACTATCTAATTCATTTCAGTCATACAGGAGTAAGGAGAGCTATGGCCTAATGACCTCAATTTTCACTTAAAGAAACAAATTTCCTTTTTGCAAAATAAGACAATTTTTCTCCTGTCAACCTTGTTTTAAAATATTAACCTTATTCCCATTACAGTAAATAGTCATATTTGTCATCCAGGTTTGCTTATAATTGCAACTTTATCAAGTTATAAAATATTGCTCCTGTTCTTACTTTACCTATCCCAAATAAAAGATGAAAAATAAATATTTTCAATGAATTATCTTTGCTACCATGTAAATGCGCTTAAAAATGTCTTCTGTATTTTTGTTTGGCATCAACTAACATCAAAATTCTCCAAGCCAGGCTTTAGCAATACATGAACCGTATTGCTACGTAATGAACAACTTCCAGATGTTCAAGCTGGTTTTAGAAAAGGCAGAGGAACCAGAGATCAAATTGCCAACATTAGCTGGATCATCGAAAAAGCAAGAGAGTTCCAGAAAAACATCTATTTCTGCTTTATTGACTATGCCAAAGCCTTTGACTGTGTGGATCACAATAAACTGTGGAAAATTCTGAAACAAATGGGAATACCAGACCACCTGACCTGCCTCTTGAGAAACCTATATGCAGGTCAGGAAGCAGCAGTTAGAACTGGACATGGAACAACAGACTGGTTCCAAATAGGAAAAGGAGTACATCAAGGCTGTATATTGTCACCCTGCTTATTTAACTTCTATGCAGAGTACATCATGAGAAATGTTGGGCTGGAAGAAGCACAAGCTGGAATCAAGACTGCTGGGAGAAATATCAATAACCTCAGATATGCAGATGATACCACCCTTATGGCAGAAAGTGAAGAGGAACTAAAAAGCCTCTTGATGAAAGTGAAAGAGGAGAGTGAAAAAGTTGGCTTAAAGCTCAACATTCAGAAAACGAAGATCATGGCATCTGGTCCCATCACTTCATGGGAAATAGATGGGGAAACAGTGGAAACAGTGTCAGACTTTATTTTTTGGGGCTCCAAAATCACTGCAGATGGTGACTGCAGCCATGAAATTAGAAGACGCTTACTCCTTGGAAGAAAAGTTATGACTAACCTAGATAGCATATTGAAAAGCAGAGACATTACTTTGCCAACAAAGGTCCATCTAGTCAAGGCTATGGTTTTTCCAGTGGTCATGTATGGATGTGAGAGTTGGACTGTGAAGAAAGCTGAGTGCCGAAGAATTGATGCTTTTGAACTGTGGTGTTGGAGAAGACTCTTGAGAGTCCCTTGGACTGCAAGGAGATCCAACCAGTCCATTCTAAAGGAGATCAGCCCTGGGATTTCTTTGGAAGGAATGATGCTAAAGCTGAAACTCAGTACTTTGGCCACCTCATGCGAAGAGTTGACTCACTGGAAAAGATTGATGCTGGGAGGGATTGGGGGCAGGTGGAAAAGGGGACAACAGAGGATGAGATGGCTGGATGGCATCACTGACTCAATGGAAGTGAGTCTGAGTGAACTCCAGGAGATGGTGATGGACAGAGAGGCCTGGCGTGCTGCTATTCATGGGGTTGCAAAGAGTCGGACACGACTGAGCGACTGAACTGAACTGAACTGAACATCAAAAAAGAGAGCAAAACAAGGCAAATAGAATATGATTATAGGTTTTCTTGATGATGACTAGATACACTCTTTCTGGAAATCTATGGCCTGCCCTTCTGTTAAAAGCCATCATAATGGATGCACTTATTCTTGGAGTAAACTTACTGGATATATGAAATACTGAAAATTTGATAGAAAGTCTAAATTGAATATGATCAAATTACTATAATGCACCATAAAATAATGTGGAATTCCTAGGAAAAAAGGAAGAGAACAGAACCATGGTGGAGTACAACTTGTATCTGTAATGTTTTGTTTCATAAAAATTATTAAAAGCAAATATGGCAGAATTTTATAGTATGTTAAAGGCAGACATCAGATACATGGCATTGATTATATTACTCTTATTTTTTTTCTGTTGATTTATTTCACAGTAAGATAATTTAAAATATTAACAAAATGAAAAGTATTAAGTGTATGCTTTTATATCTATCTCTCTAAAGATGTGCCAAACATTTTCACATGTTCAACTTTATTTAGTCATCATAAAATCACTGGGTGATGTGTAGGGACAGAATTTCTACTTCCATTTTATCAGTGAGATGGAAAAGACTTAATGACGTTAGCCTACTTCCATTAAGGTCACAAAGGCCTGAATGCTGGTGGAGCTGAGACTACAGCCTCAGAGTTTCCATATAGAGCACATTCTCCCAAAAATATGGGCAGGTTTTCTCAAATTTATTTCATTAATAATATTTTCAATGATTTCTATAATAATTTAATGTATATCTTGGTAAACATTCAATGATATGCTATACAAGGCACTAAAGCAAAGCAACTATATTAAAAGCAATAAAATTTAATAGACTTCGATAGTAACTCACTAATAAGCATTAATTTGTCTTAAATTTTTTTCTGAAACATGGTAGGACACCAAAAAAAAAGTAATAAATGTTGTGATTCAGCATAATACTAAATAAATGACACCAATTTTAGTTCTATATATAAAAATTAAAAAATGGATCCATATCAAGGATCAGAATACACTGTGCCCTACCTTTATAATGCTGTCTGAATAAAAGCCTTCTAATCATTCATCTAGGTGGTCTGTTCTCAAAACAGTACCTTGCCTGCTAATCAGGAACATTCAGATAAGTGCTTGCAGTTGTAATTCTTCAACATTGTATAAACAAGCCTTTATTGGGAAGACGGTTGTTTTCCACTTTTCCATGATATATAAACCAATATGTTCAATTATAAAATTCACATTATATACACTAATTAATGCTATGTTTAATAACGTGAAATAAAATCCAAGTGATGTACTATGGCATTTATGTTTTCCTTGGAAAATGTTCGGCTTAATTGGGTTTGCTAAGAAAGACAAACTCAATGTTGAAGTAAAGGAACTTAAAAATGACAATATGGTTCAATGACATAGACCTTACTACAGAACTTACTCTAATTGGAATAAATAATCTATGAATGTGTTGAGGATGGTCCTGGAAATGGAGCTCATAGGAAACACTGATAAGCACTTGTGGGAGTGGGAGAAGTGAGTCATAGGAGATGGGAGGAGGGAAGAGCGTTGGGGGCACTCTCTGTACCCCTTTACTCACTCACATGACATTGCTCAATGCTGATGGCTGTTTGGAACGTAACTAAAGGATTTGATTTGTTCCTTTGGAGCACAGACAAAAACAGAAGGATCTTTCTCTCTTTTAACTTCTAGCACAGTTCTTCCTGATGGACCCTGAGTTGGCTCCAACTGTGGTGTAGACCTAGATGGAGCACGTGAAGTGCTGGAGTCTCCTCTCTGCCATGCCTCAAGGAAAGAGCTCTTATTAAAGACATCCTACCAATTAGCTTCATTGGGGTGATTATCAATCTTTTAGGAATCAATACAGCAAAAGAGTAATGAGGAAACAATGAATATTAAAACATTACCATGGAATGTGATGAAAAGAGGCTGGAAATATAAGTTCTTAGTTTTAAATGTTTTCATCTAACAGAAAAAGAAAACACATTAATCAAGCATTCATTTTAATTTCAAAGAAAGAACATATCAAAGGAAAGAAATAAAAGTTAATATAAAAATAAAATCAATATAAAGTTAAAGAGGTAAAATTCTTGAAAGTCTAAAAATGGTTCTTTGAAAAAAAAAAAGTGAAAAGACACAGCACTTGGTAAGTATCTTTAAAATAGAGGGAGAAAAGAGTACACAAATCTAACAAGTAGGGTTGTAACAATGGATATAGAAAGATGCTTACAATTGAAAATGAATACTCTGAAAAACTACATTTTAAAATAATTTCTGTTTTACAATGTTGAACAACTCCCAGGAGAGGTAAGTATTGCTTGGATAGTAACTAACTGGGTGTCCACATCTGGAGGGGTTTCTTCCACCGTGAGTTTCCACTTCAAGTTACTGTCTCTCAAACCTGAGGGTCCAGCCCAGACCTCCAGTGTCCCCTTCAGCTGAATGCCTCACAGGAAACTCAATGCAATACATCCCACCTGAAACTTAGTGAAGACCAAAGGTGTTAGTCACTCAGTTGTATCCGACTCTGCAACGCCATGGACTGTAGCCTGCCAGGCTCCTCTGTCCATGGGATTGCCCAGGTAAGAATATTGGAGTGGGTTGCTATTTCCTTTCTCCAGGGGATCTTCTCAACCCAGGGATCAAACCTGGGTCTCCTGCACTGCAGGCAGATTCTTTACCATCTGAGCCACCAGAGAAACCTATTTTCCGTAAAACTTGCTCATCTTTCTTAAGAAAAGTAAGCTTAAATAATTGATCATTCTGAAGTCAAGAATGAAATTCTGTGAAAATTAACTTTGTACTTTATGAGTTAGGTGATTATATTCAAAGTACCTAAATTCTTGAAGGCTTATATTTCTTATCTATCAAATAGTGAAAATAAGATAAAAATTCACAGAAACATTATGATGAATAAATAAAACAATGAATAGGAAAATCTCTAGCATGGTGCTTCTGTGTGACACAATTGCTCAGAAAAACGTTAACTATTACAGTAGTAAAGTTTCCATTATTATCTTAATGGATGGCACTATTATTCATTAAATAATCAAAGATGAAAATCTGGAACTTATCTGTAAACGTTACTTTAATCCCTATCTCCAACTGATGACTAAACAATGTTGATTCTAGCTCTAAGTGAAAGTCGCTCAGTTGTGTCAGACTCTGCCACCCCATGGACTGTAGCCTGCCAGGTTCCTCTTTCCATGTAATTCTCCAGGCAAGAATACTGGAGTGGGTAGCCATTCCCTTCTCCAGGGGATCTTCCCAACCCAGGGACTGAACCCAGGTCTCTCACATTGCAGGCAGATTCTTTACCATCTGAGCCACCAGGGAAGCCCTCCAAAATAGTTCACAAATCTGCCCTTTCCTCTCCATTTCCAGGTCTAAAGCCCTCACTTGGCCGACAGCAAGTCTTTTAACTCGATCTATAATCTGTTTTGATCCATAGTATACCCTGTAAATTATGTGTATGGTGCACTCACTTCTCCCCAGTCATAGCTGATTGAGACCAGGGTGAACACCTGTTTCAGACACTAGACAATCAGATCCCCTCTCCTTGAAATTTGAAATTGGAATTTTAGTTTGTATTGGAGCAGAAATAAATTGTAGGGAGCCAGTGAGGCTACTTTGGGGTTTTGAGCAGGGAGATTTAGGGAAATCTAATCAGTGGAGAGAAATAACAACGGAGCAGAAGCAGAGACAAGAGACGACATGGCCAAAAAAGGAAGAAATCTAGACTCTCCAAATCTAGAAATTTAGGTTTTCCAACTCTCAGTTCCAGTCTCCCATCAAGCTCCAGCTGTACTTGTCATTGGATGTAATAAATCACCACTAACTGCTTAAAATAAGTGCTCTTTTAGTTTAAGCTAGTTTGAGTTCTATTTCCTGCAGGCAAATGATTCCTGAAAGTTTATACTTGTGATAATAATGGAATCAGGATTAGAACTTGTGTCTGGCACTTGGCTGCTTACATCCTATCAGATTCTATTTTCTCCTGTAGGGTTCTTGACTAAGAAAACACACAAAAATAATACTAATCAGGTGTAAAGCTAAGAACTTTAAAATAAGTAATAGCTGATACTATCCTCTCTCACTGCAAGGCTATTCTGACAAGAGTTAGATTGAAGAATTTACTGTGGATCTGAATCCAAAGCAAGGCTTCCACCACCCAGCATGAAAAGAAATTTGGGGGTATAGAGACCTGGATAGCTCTGTGGGGAAAAATGGCTGGGCTTCAAAAGAGACCTATCTCAACTTGATGATTCTACAGAAGAAGGTAGAAGAAGGCAGGCTGGCTAGCCTATCTTGAGCGATCAGTTCTGTCCAGATGTGTTTACCTCATGGGAGCCCTGACAATTTAACATTATACTGACCCTACCAGTAGTGAATTTTTATGGGTCATTGAATACTGCAAATTCTGGAAAATCAGAGTAGAAATTTCTTTCCTATGGGAACAAAACCAAGCAGTAGTTTCTTCTCTATGGACAAAGCAGAAATGTGAGGAAATAAAAGATCTCCCCTCAACAGAAGTCTTAGCAGTAAAAATTGTCCAGACAGAAAAAGTTGGGCTATGGTATGTCATAAATAAATCGTGAGTTTCAAGAGCAATCTCTCCAACTGAGGCAATAAAAACCCGCTGAAACCTCCAATGGACTTTATTCTGGTTTAAGAGAGAGGAGACTTGTGAGAAGTGTGAAGACTGTGTTATTTTCCCCTGCAGGGTCAAGAAGGAAAGATGGTCAGGACGAAAATAACATACAGCCATAGTGGAAAAGGGGGAGACCAGCTCCTGGAGCGACTGGGGCAAAGGATGGTGGTCACTTGGGCGGTGTCCCTTGGAGTCTGGTGGTCAGGATGTCCCCGGTTTATCTGCATCTGTGCTCCTGTAGCCCCAGACAGTCTCACCCGCTCCGTATTACTGCCACCACTAGCAGACCCCTCCTCTTGGGCCCTTATTCTATTCAATGCCCCCGTCCTCAGTGCCACCAGAGTTAAGCGGAAGAAACATTTCAATCTGTCCGGTACAGGGAGAGACATGGTGCCTGATGCATTCTCACCACTGGAGCATTGGTTCACTTGGTGATTTTATCACTGAAGCATAGTTATACATGGCAACTGTATCACAATGAGGCACTTTAGGCTTGCCTTCTTAACTAAACAAATCATCAGATTACATTAGGCTTCCAAAAGTATACTGACTCTTGTCTATATTATACTGAGTGCTATTTTCAGACTTTTGCTCATATTACCTTTAAATGAAACTAATATCTTATTCATGGATGCCTAGGAAATCAAAAGGTAAATGAGATAGTATCACTATAAAAAGCATTTCTTTATAACTATTTGGGGATGCCAATGTGATAAGCACTATATAAAGCCAATTAGAGACTTGAATGATCTTACCTTTAAAAGACCACCAATTGAAATATAAAATTAGAATGAACTCATAGGTGCAAACAATTGACTGCAACTAAAGTCCTAACTTATCTGATATTAAGGAGTGTCATTTTGTGCACTAGGAAGCAGTCTAAAATTTTGAAATTTGGGTAATGTGAGACCATGAGAAAATGTCTACATTTCCTTCCCCAAAAGACTGGATTCAGAAACAGTTTATAAGACAAGGAAAAAAGAGGTCTTAATAAATAAGGGAAGTTTGAATTCTAAAAGAAAGAAATAAAAAGAAATTTAGGCATAACAACTTGGCAGGCAATTTGAAAGGCTAAGTAGAGTTGTCCTGGTACTTTGTAGATGTTTACTTCTTGTCTCCATCACTGAGCATCAAAATGTGCTAAGAGTGAGAGAGGAACTAAGTCTACTTCTTTTGCCATCTTTTATGCTTGACTTGGGCCAATGGTTTGTCTCTTACAGTCATCTGAGGGGCAGCATGTACAGTGGAAAGGGTCAGGCTCCATGAACTAGCCCACAAAACTCCTCTCCCAAATGGCAGGTTCCAGGCGACATTCTCCCTGACCTAACTGGCAAGGAAACCATGTGTACTCACACCAACTGGGCATTTGTACACGAAAAATAGAATGCTGTTTTTTATGCTTCTCATAAAGCCGCTGCTGCTGCTGCTGCTGCTGCTAAGTCGCTTCAGTCGTGTCTGACTCTGTGTGACCCCATAGACGACAGCCCACCAGGCTCCCCCACCCCTGGGATTCTCCAGGCAAGAACACTGGAGTGGGCAGGGATGTGTTTTTCTCTACATTTAATAAGTAATAACCATTCTACCCATCATCTGACATAATCATGACTAATGCTTCCTGCCTTCCCTAAATTGAGGCAACTGGATCAACACAGGAGTCAGAGTTAAGAATGCCTATCGTATAGCATCTCTCTCACTAAGACAAGGACACGTAGAACCTAGTGGTACGGTGGAAAAGCATGGACTCGGGCATTAAATAAACTTCAGTTCCACTTGTGATTCTGTCATTTCACTGCTTTTGTGCTTTGCAGAAAGCAATTTGGACTCTCAGGGTCTATTTCCACATTTGTAGGATAAAAAGTACTGATATTTTAGGATTGTATAAGAATAAATAAATATAATAAAGCACCCTATATTTTGCTCTTTCCTTATCTCCATGTACCATCAATATAACTGTAAGGGAATGGTGTTGTGTTTAATAAATTTGATTCAAATGCCACATGAAAAGAGCACTATCTTCCTAACCATGCAGGCCACTTCATGAAGGCAGGTTCTTTACACTCAGGACTGAATAAAGGTAACTCTTTGATAATAAAGTGGGATGTACAAATCAGCATTCCAATGTTAATGTTAAATGTTAAATAATCAAAAGGTTAATATTAAATTTCAACATGAGAAAGTCAAAGCTCAGTCATGTATAAGGAAAAATAGTATAATGTAATATATATATATAATATATATAATGTAATTATAATATAATCATATAATGATATAGTATAATAAAAAGTATAATAGTATAAATAGCATAAAAGTACTCGAGGAATTCTCTGGTGGTCCAGTGATTAGGACTCAGTATTTTCACTACTATGGCCCGGGTCCAATTTCTGGTCAGGGAACTAAAGTCCCTCAAGCTGTGCAGCGTGGCCTAAATAAATAAATAAAAATACTTGATTGCGATTGTTTGAGAATTTGATTTTATTCAAATTCAACAAATATTTATTTGGATTCTTGTTAGATTTCTTCTGTTCTGGAGCCAGGAAAACTTGGGTACAAATTAAGTGTATGGAGATTTCAGAGAGAAACAGATAAATTTAATGGTTTTGGGGGAAAACTTCTTATTAAAGAAGATATTTGATATGGACTTTGAAGGGTGCCTAGTCTTTAAAATGTGGAAAAGGGATGGAGGATGGAATTCAGCAGCCTATAAAGGTAGGAGAGGCTTGTAATGTTAGGTTGAAAAACATCAAACTAATTAAAATTGGCAACAAGGCCTTGGTGATTAGAAGAACGATTTCTTTTAAGGTCAGGAAGTGAGAAGAAAATTTAGGAAGAAAAATAAAATGATGCATTTGGTTTGGGATAAGCAAGGCATCCTGAGAGGACTCCCTAGGAGAGCAGGGAACTAAGACTATGGAGCAACAGCAAGAAAACAAGATGAGGAGATGTTTGGCATTATCTAGACAAAAAGAGCTTAAAGCATGGAAAGGGATTAGGTCTCTAGGCTAAAGAATGAAGGGGACTGAAAAGATGCACCTTTGGGGATGAGACAGTCTATATTAAGGTCAAAGCAGAAAGAAGAGCAGCCAGTGAAAAAGACTTAAGGGCCAGTGAGTTACTAAAAAGTGCTTGAGGATTTGGGAAGCTCAGTGTGAAATGGTGTATAGAAATTGGAGACTACTAAGACATAAAAAAGCCACTGAATTTAGATCCTGATGGATCTAAAATACAGGATAGATGTAAAAAGACAACAGGATTTTGACTGAATATATATATAAGATGCGTGTTCCTTCAGTTGTGTCAGACTCTCTGTGACCCCATGGACTGTAGCTTACCAGCTACCTCTGTCCACGGGATTCTCCAGGCAAGAATACTGGAGTGGGTTGCCATGCTCTCCGCCAGGGGAACTTCCCGACCCAGGGATCAAACCTGGGTCTGTTCCAACTCCTGCATTGGCAGGCATGTTCTTTACTAGCGCCACCTGGGAAGCCCATATAAGATACAGTAAATACAAAGGAAAAGGGCTATGTAGTGTTTGAACAAATACGAGCTTTGGAGCCAGGAAAACTGGGTATGAATCTTTGACGTTTCAAAGTTGTGACATCTTTAATGTCAAACCTTTTCTTTTGCAAAGTGGTGATAATGATGTCTAACTTCCTTAGTTGTTGTGAATATTAAATTTGGATATCGTATGTAAAGTGCCTAGTACAGTGTCTGGTCATATTATGTGCTTGAAACTAACGAATGTTAGTTTCTTTTCACTTGCTCCATGGAGACCATCAGGCAGAGGATAATCCTTCATTGAAGGGGCATTTAAGATAATCAGAAAGATAGATGTGAAAAGTAGTAAAACAGCAAGAATCAGGGTGTGGCATGAATAATACATTTAAAAATCAAATAAGGACTTCCCGGTGGTCCAGTGGCTAAGATTTTGTGCTCCTGATGCAGAGGGCTCAGGTTCAGTCCCTCGTCGGGGAACTAGACTCCACAACTAAAGAGTTTTCATGCTGCAACTAAAAAGATCCTGCATGCTGCAACTAAGACCTGACAGCCAAATAAGTGAATAAAAATAAATATTAAAAAATAAAAATAAAAAAGGGAAAAACACTGGACCAGGTGTCTGAAGATGTTGGTTTTATTCCCAGAAACATCATTTACCATGGAACTCTTTGATAAACTCATTTAAGCTTCTACTCAGAACTCAGCTTTCCCATTTATAGAACTGAAATAGAAATTCTAGTTCCACTGAACAAAAATGACTATTTTGGGGATCAAAAATAAGATGTATAAGAAAACAGTTTACAAACTATTACACAACAAAAAGTATTACTGGAAGGTATACACACCTAGCATTTGGTAGCATTACGGCTATCCATGTCTGCATGTGCATGCACACATTAAACTGTCAGTTGCTAGCTGGATATTAACCTTGAATGATTCTCACTTCTCTCTGACACCTGAATCCTAACCATTTGTTACTTTTCCTGAATATATAAACCCACTATGTAGACAAGGATGAAATTTAGGTTTTAGGTTCAGGTTCATAAATTAATCTCCAACTTTTGAGTATCTCCATTCAGTATATATTTAAACTTGTAATTTGGTCATCTGACTTTCCTGCAGGCTCAGTACAAAGAAATATAATATATTTTTAACATTTCTGGAGCATTTAAGATTAACTCCATGGCAGGAGTAAATTACAATCAGAAGGGAATTCAATGCCCCCAAAGATATCTTAGATTCCAGCAAAACACCTGTGTTACTATTTCGCAAACAGGATAGTGGTTTTTACATTATAATTGCATCTTACTGTGTGTGATATAATGTATCCTTTGGAATAAGTGACCAAATGCAAAGCTATAAGAAACAGGTAAAAGAGGAAAACAAAGACTGGAGTGTTTTAAAGTTTCGATTACTCATACGGTCATTTGATAAAAGGAATGTATTTACTATTATTTAAGAAACACATGCATTATGTGAATGGGAAATGTGCTTAGAAAATGAAAGTAACAGTCAAAATTGATTATAAAATATACTGTTTCCTTAACCTAATGTTCTCAGGACAATTAAGATAATAATCTAATGGGTTTTGAAGTGTTCCATCACTGACTGAATCTCTAAATTTAAAGGAGCAATTTTGGGGGCAATGAATGGAAAGATGCATTTCAAAATTTTATAATTTTTGTTTTTTGAAGGTATGGCAAATAATAAAAGTTGCTACAAAATAAAACAATAAATATCCCGGTTGCTTTTTGTTGTGTCTTCAGAACGTCCAAAAGACAATAGTGATTATGTGGTTTTTGATAAGGGAGGTGACTAAAAAGTGCCTTGTCAGTTTTCCATTCCTTGCCAGCTGCATTAAAATGCAGCTCTGAGCACCTTTTTTCCCCCTCAGTCTGGAATTTCAGAAGCAAAGAGTACAAAAGAGCTGATGAGCAATGAACGCTTCTCCCTTCCTCAATTAATCTTGTCTCTCTACCTTTGCTTTTGCTTTCCCTCTACATGAAGGTAATAATGACACCCTCATCCATTATCCTTTTATCCCTGTTATTCTCGTGAAATTGCTTAATAATATGTTACAGATTCGTCTTCACTCACATAATTCTTCCTGTCATTTGCAGTATATCATCCTACAAACATACAGCCCACTTTCACTGGCCGTTCTTTGAAGATTATTGTCAGTGACATCTTCAGGATGCGTTTGGAATCTGGAGCATCATTTCCGTTGCGATGGGGAATTACACTGACTTATCTGTCATTGCCAAAAGCACAACAAGCAATTCAGTGTTAATGCAAAGGTAACATGGGTTTTTATCCTGCCTCCAGAATGAGAGCTCTTGTAAATTTATGCTAATATGGTCCTTTTAGAGTTTAATAACCTCTTACCCTACTAGAAAAAGACTTACACATACACAAACACATACGGACTCAAACTCCCATGTACCGGAAAGATAGCTGGTCAATGGGTAATTATTGATTTTCAACCTTTTTTTCATATTTGTGTTCATTTCACTTGGAATATTATATAGATATGTTATGGAAATTAGTATAAATGAAAAGATTACATTTCAATCCCTAGTACTCAACTATTTTTGATGAAAAAAAATATTTTAACCAAAAGAATTTGTAAAAGTTCCTCCACAAATGGTGTTTTAGTTAGCTTTTCCATCAAGAGTTCAAGACCACTACAAATGAGCAGTTTTCCCTGATTGAGGGTGGCATTCCAGAGGGACCCAGGCAATCCAGTGTGTGTGCCAAGTCTGACAACACATGACAAGCTGGTCGGCGTGCAGTAATTTGACTAATTATACCGGATTAGAGCATATTAATGCAAGCTGTTTTCTCCAGAGTTAATGACCTGCTGACTGGGTTCTGTTAGGCCCCACTAGGTCTACAGGCAGCTAAAAAACAAAACCCTGTTTTGTAAGCCCTCGTCATTTCACATCAGCAAATGAGTATATCAAACGATCGAGCAGCAAAATGTAAGCGACATTTGTCTGCTTGAAACTCCTGCAGCCTTCCCCAACTTTCCACCTCATGGGCTTCTTTTATATAAATTTGATGTCAGTTTTCTTTTTTCTTTTTAAAAAAAGGAGTAGCCAGGAAGTAAAATCTGGGAGAAAAAAGAAGTAATATGGGGAGTATGTTATTGTTGGAGGCATAGAGGCTGTTGTTTTGAAACAGGGTTTATGTGAAAAAAATTTAAAGTGGACATTGATTTTATTACACATCTATGTTCCCCGTAATAAGACTATGTAACAAATGATGATGAATGCCAAAAAAAGATGAATGTGTAATAAAATCTTTTCTATGCCTAATTTTATCTGAAAGATATTTCTATTTCAAAGGGATTTTTAAGTTTTAAAAATGTGGCTGGATAATTTAATAATTATATAAATGTAGGAAAAGGTAAGATGTTAATATTTTTAAATTATTTGTCCATTTCTTTAAAATTAAGTCACATTTAACTCAAAACTAGCTAGGAACTTTAACATGTCCCTGAGTGTTAACATTTATATAATTTATGTTTATAATTTTTGCTTCTGAAAAGATATAAAGTGACTTATGGGAATATATAAGGTATTTGAATTGGAAATATATGAAAAACAAGGTCAAAAACAGAAGATTAATCTAGATGTAGGATTAATAATAAAAATGAAAGAGCACAGCAGAGTCATTTAGGCTTTCATTGTTTGGGCCACAAATTCATGAACTCCCCAAAACCAAGGGAAAACAAAAGAGGTAATAAATTCACCATAAAGTTAATAAGACAAAAACCAGTTCAGGAATAATTGCACAATTATTCCTAATCCTAAAGCTCGAAATAAACTTAAGTCAAGGGGTTTCACAAAAAAGGGCACTGTTCAGTATAATAAATAATGTTTCAACAATATCAACACACTGAATTTCAAGGCTTTTAGCATTTCCCAAAGCATAACTTAGAAAAACGACTCCTACAGAGAGCTTAGAGGACAGAGGCCACTCTTGACTTTTGAGGGAAAGGGGCTCATCCAGAGTTTCTGTGCAAGGGGCTGACTTAAAGGGCCAGGAGGTGCCTCCCCCAGGCAGAATCAATGGCAGCTAATCCATGCGTTTGCCAATACTCTGTGGTTTGGCCTGGCTCATGAGTATGAGCACGGGGAATCAGATTCCTGTAGAGAACTGGAAACAGGAAACGTAGAATGCACTGTATAACCAGCAGGAAGAACTGCAGCCGAAATGTGTCATGATGTAGTGAAAGGACAGGGGAGCCAAGATGGGACGGGGGCGAGTCTAAAATTCAAGTGAACCAAAGCTATGTCCAAGTACAGGAAGCTTACGTGTTGAAGGAGAAACGAGGATGTCTAGAGATGAGCAGACCAAGTGGTTTAGGAAAGAGAATAGACAAGAGCAGTCCCTGGAGCTGACTTCTTGACTTTTAATATTCCAGACTATAAAAAACATATATCTTTACAATAAAGTTCCTGTTTCTGGAGGTAACTTGGAACAAAGTCTAGTCCATGCAACCAAAGGATCTAACCAAAAAAGAGGTCAACACAATGAGCCAAGTAATTTCTGCTAACCAGGTTTCACCAGGAGTATAGAATATTTAGGAATGAATAGACTCCTCAATGGGCTTCCCAGGTGGGTTAGTGGGTAAAGAATCCGCCTGCAATGCAGGAGAAGCAGGAGACTAGGGTTTGATTCCTGGAGGAGAGCATGGCAACCCACTCCAGTATTCTTGCCTGGAGAATCCCATGGATAGAGGAGCCTGGCAGGCTACAGGCCATGGGTCACAAAGAGTTGGACACGACTGGAGTGACTGAGCACGCATGCACACAAAGTTCTTAACATTCAAGCAAGCTTCTATAAATGCTCTTTCACTCAGCCAAAATTTTAATTGATGTTGGGCGGTATGTGAAGATTTTGCTTCCCACCATGTACCTACAGAAATTGAAAGCAACATTATATGCTTTCACTGACAGTGCAAGACACGGGTAAGTCTGACAAGCTCCTTTGGATATCTAGTGTTTCTTTTTTGTTTTTAATGCCTGCCTGAATAGAAGACCATCCCATTTCTGCTATGGGTAACCAGGAGCTGGGGCTAAGACAGATTTGAGAAAAGATGTCTGAGATCCCTCAAGGAACAGAGAAAAATCTCATCCTCAAATTTTTGTTGTATAGTTGCTAAGTCGCGTCCAACTCTTTTGTGACCCCATGGACTGTAGCCCACCAGGCTTCTCTGTCCATGGGATTTCCCAGGCAAGAACACTGCAGTGGGTTGCCATTTCCTTCTCCAGGCGATCTTCCCGACCCAGGGATCAAACCTGTGTCTCCTGCATTGGCAGGTGGATTCTTTACCACTGAGATGCCAGGGAAGCTCCACAACTAATAGTCATAAAATTATTTGCTTAAAACAAGTGATAAATTAAGAGGGAGAGATAAAAATAAAAATGTTTATGTTGGGCATTAAGGTCACTTTTCAGCAAAGGTCTCCAAAGTCAGTGCAATTTCATACATTGCTTTTTAGTTACTTGACTATAGCAGCGATTCACAGACACTATTCTTTGGGTAATTCATTTTCACTACCACTACTACCCACTCCAGTATTCTTGGGCTTCCCTTGTGGCTCAGCTGGAAAAGAATCCGCCTGCAATGTGGGAGACCTGGGTTCAATCCCTGGGTTGGGAAGATCCCCTGGAGAAGGGAATGGCTACTCACGCCAGTATTCTGACCTGGAGAATTACATGGACTTACAGTCCATGGGGGCACAAAGAGTCGGACATGACTGAGAGACTTTCACTCACATTCCAAGTTAGACCATCAAAAATTCTTTCAATTCACTCTCATACTAAAGTTAGAGTAATTATTGAGAAAAGTAAATCTGCTTAAAATATTTTACCAGCTTTCCCTTCCCAACACTTGATAGTAAAGTGTAAACTTCTCAATATGGTCTATATTCTCCCTCAAAATTTGGCACAATCCCTTTCTAATCTAATTCTTGCCAGCAGCCTATCCCTTACAGTGTCCCACTATACAGCTTCTTTCAAATCCTTGAATGTATCCTGTTCTGTTTCATCTCCAGGCCTTCATATGTAGTGGGCCAAGAATGAGCATGGAAGTCACACAGATCTCAATTCTATTGCCAGTTCTACTAATGTTTAGGTCTGTGATTTGGGGCAAATCGCTCAGCTTTTCTGAATCGCTATTTCCTCATCTGCCAATTTGGATTATAATATCTATCTGTAAGAGACTGTGGGGATAAAGTTGTGTAGGTAAGTATGCAACAAATGATAGTCACTGTAATTACTTTAGATCAGGGCGCCAATCTATCAGCAATTAAGATCAACATCAGTGAGTTTGGGTCAAACATCAGGGAATCTTGATTATATTACAGTCAGTACTGTAACAGAAGTACTAAAATGGTCTTTGCAAACCTAGAATAAATTATTATGGAAAGGGATATAACTGTAACATGTTCACTCAGGCCATTTTTGAGTATTATACTATAAGAAGTACACTTAAAATTAAAGAATGCCCAGAAGAGGCTGGCCCATGTGGCAGCTGTGCAGGTGGTGAGAAGTGATAAAGTATTTTGAGGTAGTGATAATTATTTGCTGAGATTGTATATGTGAGACATGAGAGAGAGAGACAAGAGTCAAGCAAACTTCAAGGCTATGGCTTGAACAACTGGATTGCTAAGGTTACAAAAAAGGTTAGATGAGAAAGACTATAGGTAAAACAATTTTTTTTGGATCAGGTGCAGAAGGAAAGGAAAACAGGAGCTCAGAACTAGACAAGGCAAGCTCGATTTATCTATTAAAACAGACATCCAAGTACAAATGCCTAGTAGACAGCTGAGTATAATAGCCTGGAGGGTGACACAGAGATTCAGTACACAAATATACATTGTGGATTTTTCAGAATATTAATGATATTTAAAGTCATATGACCAAATGAGATTACCTAGGGAGTAATTGTAAAATGAAAAAGAAGTCCAAGAACTAAGCACTGGGGATCTCCATGGTAGGGTGGGTAAGGAGAAAAGAAGATTCAACAAAGGAGACTGAAAAGGAGAAATGAGTGAGGAAGGAGGATAACCAGGGTTTCTGGAAGCCAAAGTAAGACAGTGAGTCAAGGATGAGAATGGGATAAATTATGTTGAACAAAACTGACACTGGTCTCCAGATTTGGCAAAAGGGAGATCACTGGTGACGATGACAAAAGAACGTTCAGTGAAGCGGTGAAAGAAAAGTCTTTTTTGAGTGGATTTAAAAGAGAAAGAAGAAATCATTGGGAACAGCTTTACAGGAAGAAAGTGTATAGTAGCTAGAAGACAAAAAAATAAGAGGAGATTTGTATTGGTATATACATTCAAGATGGTGGGTGGATAGTAAGAAAGTGTCCTGCAATGTGAATTTAGACCAGATGACTTAAAAGTCCTTTTTACCTCTATGGTAATAGTTCTATAATTGAGAAATGGTTTGAAGTTAAATACTTTTAACTAGGAATCAAAAGAATGGACTGTTCTAGTTCTTCTAACTAGCTGTATGATCATCAACAAGTTATTTGGGGGCTTTATTTGCACTGAAAAATTGGAACAATGAAATAATACACTGCAAATTCTAACTCTAAACATTTAAGAGGTAATGTACTAAGAATTTATCTTTTGACTATGTTGCAGGGAATGAGTAAGAGAGTAGCTGAACACTAATGGGTTGAGCGTTAGGCATTTGCTAGTCCTTACACACTATTCATACCTTCCCAAGATCCTATGAGGCAGATCTTAAAGGTTCCAATTTTTGGATGAGGAAACTAAAGACAAGAAAAGTTAAGAGGTTTTATATCCAAGTTTGGCTAATTGTACAGCCTGAGTTGTTTTAAACATAACATCTTGATGTCACAATTCTGTGAAGTATTTCAAATTAGTACTGCTAAATTAATATATATGATTTCTCAAACACTTCCAAAACCTAATAAGACAGACCTATAAATCTTTCTAGGATAGAGTGAGTAGCCCATCCCTTTCTCCAGTGGATCTTCCTGACCCTGGAATCGAACTGTGGTCTCCTGCATTGCAGACAGATTCTTTACCAACTGAGCTACCTGGGAAGCCCATAAATCTTTCTAAACATTTTAAAACTGCCATAAATAATAATAAATCAGACACATTTAATAAATAAAACTGGAAATATCTGAGATATTCTAAAGAATTAATATGAATCTGGTTTAAATGATTATAGGAATTTACTTTCTCAACTTACCAGTTATTTAAATTTGAATTAAAGATCAACTTAAAGTAAATATTATTTATATACACAAGTAAAACATTTATGAATAAAATAAAATCTGTAAATCAAACTTAAAGAATAAAGTAGAAAGTTTTCTATCATTAAAACTAATTAATTTAAAATCAATTGAATAATAATTAAAAAAATAATTTTTAAAGTTCTCTCATGCACAAAAGATTTCCCAGATACTAAAACTCACTAATATTGCTAAGATTATTTATTTTATTATATCTTAGATGAGGAAAATGTATTTATTAAGGAAATTTCCCCAAGAGGTAATGGAAATTGAAAGCCACATATTTTTAACAACATTCTATTTCTTCCACCTTGTACTTTGGCTATCCCTTCTAAGATGCAATCACAAATTCAGAATATAGCTTCAACTCCAGTTTAGGTCTAGATGTATTCCTGATAAAACAAGATTTTTTTTTTTTTTTTCCGCACACACTATATAAACCCTGGGAGCTCAGACAGTCAAAAAATCTGCCTGAAGTGCAGGAGACCTGGGTTCAATCCCTGGGTCAGGAAGATACCCTGGAAAAGGGAATGACAACCCACTCCTGTATTCTTGCCTGGAGAATCTCAAGGACTGAGCAGCCAGGTGGATGATACTCCATGTGGTCGCAAAGAGTCCGACACGACTGAGCAACTAACACTAGCACTAAATATAAATGAGGAGTTGAAAAGCTAATAATTAAAAGTGGATTAAACAATAAAAATTAAGTGATTATACTTTTAGTTCAGAACTCCTACTTCCATTTTTCACTCCCAATTCTCAAATTCCAGATGAATTGTTGTATCTAAAATTTGAGAGGAACCACAGAGCATAGTGAGTTAATCTTAAAGCAACAAAGGTCAAAGACCAAATATCTATCCCTGAAATAACACTTTGCTATTTCTAAGCCTAAATTAAAAATACTATGTATCTTTACATACTAAATCTTGTAAAAATTCAGTTTCCACCCAAATGTTTGCATTCCATGTGAATTTATCATGGTTCCAAATAAGAATATATATATTTTATTTACATATATATTTTGATATGCACAGTAATAGAATAGAGTCTCATTGCAAAAGTAACTTTTAGAAATGTTTTTTTGAATTCTGATTTTTTCCCCATTCATATTCTTTACAATAATATATCTACCTATATACGTATTTACTATTAAAAGTCAATTAAATTCTACAGTTTATTTATCTATTGTTAACTGGCCATTTGGATATCCTCTTTTGTCAAATGCATGTTTAATCTGTGCACATTTTTAATTGGGTTGCCCATCATTTCCTTACTAGTTTGTAAGTTGCTTTCATTCCAAGGATATGAGCTCTTTGATACTGCTTCATGAATAAGTCACAAAACTATTTGTATACTATCATTTGTCAACATACATCCATATGTATATAGATGTATATGTGAATATATATCCTGAAAAAGTATGGTATTATAAATGCCAGGTTTTATCTCTGGACTGTTAGATTATGGGCACTGTTAATTTTATTTTTTATGCTATTCTATATTACTTACATTTTAACATTTAGCAAGTATTATTATATTATGTGCATTAAAAGCAATAAATGCAGTCTGTAGGCTAACAATATACCTTTAAATTTATGCAGTCTGCAATTACACTGGGGACTAGTAAATATTTACATGAAGAAAATAATTATTTTAAAAAGGGAATCATCACTGAATCCATGAGGAAGAGCTGTTATTGATTATTTCCTTGAAAGTTAAACAATATCATTAGCTAAACTTTTATACATGGAGAAATGGAATTTTGTAACTGTAAGTTTTATATGCTCATAAAACTTAAAATAACCCCAAACTTGACTTTATATTTTCTAGTTTACATTTCCTCACAGGGAAGATGTGAGAATTTATGGACCCTCCCCAAGTCTATCCGTAGGCCCAGACCTGGGGTACGATATCAGATATGATCAAGAGGGTGCAGATATGACCAGCGGGGTGGCCACGCTCATCTGCAGGGCATGCCATTCCACCACCGTGGACTTCAAGCCCTTCAGGTGTGGTCACTGGCTATGCAGCTCGGAAAAGAAGAGCACATGCGACTCACAAGTGTATAGCACTTGCCTCCAGCACGTGGCTGGTAACACTGGGGATTTCCAATCTGTTTCTCCATGGTTAGAAAATAAATCATGAAGTAAACCTCATGGAAAGAAGAAACAAACAAAATACCAGAGAATATGTAACCAAGAAAGACATACTTCAGAAGTCACTTGCTCTTTTCCCATCTGTGAACACAGCCTAAAAGTACCCTAACACTTCCCTTTGATATTATAATTATCTATAACCCTCTCAGATACTTTTTTCTACATGTTCTCTCATTTAATGTAGTATCAATAGAAAGTTTCACTATGGTTGTATATGCTGAATTGAAAGTGTATGTGCAAATTTCAGGTCTTTGGAATGAAAGTAAATAAAAATGATTTCTGTATAGCAAGGTGTCTTCCACAAGTCAACTCAAAGTCACTGTCTCAGGAAAATCTTCCCTGAACTTGCTGACCGGATCACATTCCCCAACAAGTGTACGTTCAACGGTCATAAATTTACATATATTTGGGTGCTTATTTGATTTATTCCTGTCTTCCCACTTCAGTAAAGCTCCAAAGAGCAGGCTGGCATTGTTTTAGCTCTCTCTACTATTAGACAGCCCAGTCTCTGCACCAGTAGGGCATTCAAAATATTTTAAATTAAATACATAAATAAGTTTTTAACGGTGTGAAATTTTTATGAAAATGTTATTTTAAGATCAATCTTTACAGACATACACTCGTATGTGTGAGTATATACACATGGATACACAGAGCACTTCGGAAGTGTGAACATTAAAATTCGCTGAAGGAATCTGAAATTTAAAGGAATTAACAGGTTTTCTTTCTCATGTTGGAGGCTCTGGTGATGAACAAGAAGTTGAGGAAATGGAACTCGACATGGAGTACATGGGTTCAGAATTAAATGATTTGTAGAGAGCAAGAATTATATCCACCATCTACTACTTTTCAAGAAAGGGAGATGTGTATTCAAAAGCCACAAAACACACACAAATGGTGAAGTGGGTCATTAGTGCTGGAAGCTCTGTGTTTGCGGCCACTGTGGTCCAAATACAAACAAAGATGTAATCGACTGCATATAATCTAGCCTGATTGCTATTTGCCAGGCTGGCTCTTAATTCTTAGCAAGTCAGAGACAAAGCATGTAAAAAAAATTAATGGAGAACCCAAAATAATATTCTGGAGGATTAAGAATTATATCATCCTGCCAATTTTTTTTTTTTAAGTTGGAAAACTATACTATTAGAAAGCAGCAAAATGTTTTATATTAGACCCTCCACTAAACATTTAGCTGGTATTTTCCACACAGTAGTCCAATGACAAAGGGTAAGCGGTAAAAATGTGCTTCTGAGAGTTTTAAACCATATTGTACAGAAGTCACATCAAATTAATACTGAGGACCATTTAGGGCTTTTATTCTGAAAAGCTTTTGAAAGGGGATTAAACTATGAAAACTCTCATGATACTAAAGTACCTATTAATGGGTTGAGGAGGTAAGAAAGGAACAATGAAAGTGTTATTTTTAGATAAATCTTTACTTTTTGTGTAGCAGCACAAAGCTTTGCAGAAGGGCTCAGCAATAGTTCTCTAGCAATATCCCACGCATGGAGACGCTGATTAGTGGAATTCTGTTGCCTTTTCTTTTTAGAAATAGGTCATTTTCTTTACATCGATGCATTAGAGGTAGAGCACATTAACTAATATACACGTAACTTGGTATGGACAAACCCAAACAAAACGTTATTCTAAGTATTTCAATCTGAGGAGACCCTCAGGACTCTTTTTTTTTCACTAGGACTCTAACAAACAACTCCCTTAAAAAAATGAGTTTCTACCCTCTCTGATAGTATTTTACAGAATGAACAATTTTGTTTTCAAAAGAAGAAGTAGGAAACAGCTTTGAGGAGTGAGAACATGAACCTAGATAGTTGTCATCTCATCAAAAATAATGAACGCTCAAGAGGCTGCAACTTCCTGTCTCCCAGCCATTGGTCCAATCACAGCAGGCTACCGAACAGAGATTAGCAGGCGAGGAAACCGTCTTCTCCATCAGCCCCAGCCAGCACCTGTAACCGCCAAATAGCTATCGACCAGTGGACCTGACAAGGTGACAACCCCAAAAGACAACTGGAAATGTCTCTGCTCACCCACTGAGCTTCCCTTGGGTGCAGCCCGGGGTGGGGTGAGGGTGCCGCATCTGCCCCATTGCAGCCTTTCCTGCTCCACCCTGACACACAGCCTTGCCCTCACACAACAGTCTTGGCTAATGATGCAAACATGAAGTGTAAAGTCTCCTTAATTTGACCCTTGTTAAACTCCTAATTGGATTGAAGTGGGCTCTGGGTGGAAAGCAACCCTGGATTATTCAAGGAAACTCTTACCAAATGAAGCCCAAATTACAAAAGGCTGCTCTGGCTGCAGGACATCACAAAGAATAGGCAATGAACTGCAGCTGTCACTTAACTTAAAAATCTAATCAATTGCCTTTTTTTTTAAACAGGTAACTTTTAGAACAGTTTCTTCATTGTGATACTCTTCAGAGGACGCTTGACCCAAATTTAATAAGCTGCTATTACAGCAGAAGAGCAGCTGTAGCGCAAACACTGTCGAGTGATACTGTGCATTCAGAGCCTTAATGATTTTAAAATGACTACAACCATTGCTTCATTCATGAGGAACAAAGCTCGGGCTCTCTGCTCACAACGTCTTAACACAAACTGTCTGAGCAGACAGCCTTCATTTGTCCTCCCTGCACCCCCGAGGTCAGCCGCCTGGCCGAGGTATCTCAACAGTTTAATTGTATTTCTTCTGGGTGAAGTCTGGGTGAAGAAACTTAGGCGTCCTTGTATATGAAACCTCACTTTTCTGCAAGGAAATATACAGCTTAAGTACAGAGACAAGGGGGCGCAGGATATGCAGACAGGTGTACAACATGAAGTAATTATAGAAGCTCAAATTAGTTCTTAGGCCTGAGGCAAAAAAGAGAACAGTGCCTTGACAAAAGGGAATAGCAAATAAGGGTAGCAAACAAAAAATGGCTTGAATGTGTAAATTAGCAAGAAAAATGAGACAGAAAAGCAGCTTTACTCTACCATTATTCCCCACATGAGAACAGAGCAGCTGAACGTGATCAAGAGAGCTTTGGAGGAGAGAGGCAGGCATCACCACGGACTCGAGCCAGAGAGTGGCAGCTCCGTGCTCTCTCGTCAGTCACTCATTATGTGCTGAAGTGCTCTTGAGAAGTGCCTCTTATACTTGACCTATCATATTACTTCTTCTGTAAACACATAATCCCCGCTTGTTAGGTGGTGTCAACACTAGCATTCATTCACCATGGTTGTCTTTTTGTGAACAGACACTTTAGAAGTGCTGCCAAAACCCCAGAATTGACACCATAATAAAACAATTCGAATTTCAACCAGGTAAACAGATCATATGCTCCTTCTGTAAAGAGCAATGTAAAAAGCATTACAGCAATTTTCTCTCATTTGGGGAAAAAAACAAAACCAAAACAAAATTGCTTGCTTATGGCAAGGCTATTTTTTTTTTTTAACAAGTGATTAATTTGGGATACAGATTCAAAGCAGAGATAATACCTCATCTTAAACTGCTTGGTGTGGTCACATCAGTTCTACTAAACACTATCTTTAACAACAAAACAGCACATGAGTCTCAACTACAAGGTCATGAACAAATGATTTGTAGTATCAGAAAAGTATGTCTATATGCCTCTTGTACCAGGCAGGGTTGACCATAAGATACTAGAGGAAAAACATTAATGGACCATTTGCTATGCTATGTGTCCATTAGTGAAGACAGATGATCATTTAAACGACAACAGAAATTAAACATTTAATGTAGCTTATTGACAAATATATTTCTAATATGTTTATATAAATATTCTTAGGAAAATTCAGATTCGATGCAAAAATACTTTCAGGGCACATCTGGATAAGGTAAATAGTCAAGGAGAAAGTATAATTTATTAAAGAGATGGGAGCACTTTGTTTTTGAACTTCTTTTCTTCAAATTATCTGGAAGGACATTTGAAAAAAATACTATGTAATTCTGTCTCTCCCAGTGCTTTAAGAAAAGTATCTCATCATCTAACATTGTTACAGCCATCTCTAAGATAAATGAACCATGATGTCTTCACGTGGCAGTAGTGGTGTGTCAGTGTGGCTTATTTTAGCAGGCATCGGCAACAGAGACTCCTGCTTTGGCCCCACTGCTCTGGGTATTAGGTAGGAACCAACTTGCCCAAGGGAGGAAAAAACTGAATAGTGATTAGCAGTTATTTGCCACACCTCATGGAAGGTATTTTGGTAATTCTTACTGAATACATAAAAGACAAGATGTGCAATGAAAGGTTTTCAACCCAGGAAGGATGGAGTATTACAAGTATCTACCCCCTACCTCAGCAGTAAATATCCACATAAGCAAGTAATTCTTAACACCAGGAAAATGTCTGCTTAATATCCCTGATGAATTTCCTACATGAACTTTTATTTATATGACACTTAAAGAATAGAGTTTTTGCACAAAACAAAATATGCTAATATCTACAATGTTATAAATCTATCATTAAATAAAGTGGCTCCTAAAATAACAACTGTGTGCAGGAAAAGAAGTACAAGTAAATAAAACAACATATTCAAGGTAAAAAGAGCCACTCTTACAAATAAGGTTTAGTAAGCCATAAACAAATGTTCATTTTGAGTGAATTTTATTTTAAATAGACTTCTCTTTAAATATTTGGTAGAAAATTAATGGAAAAGCCTAAGTGTACTTATTTATGTAATACCAGATAAGACCATAGATAATCTGAAGTCTCCTAGATATACTTAAGACTTTAGATTTCTCTCAAGAGAAATCTCATCTCCCATCATTAAAAGAGACAATAAACCACTATATTTTTCATTTATGAGGTTCAGGGTGCTATCTAAATTGATGGGTCAATAGTTAGAAAAGAGAAATGACTAAAAGATGCTATACCCAGACTTACACCAATCTTCCTGAAATGTAAATTAACCTCATGGGTACGCCAGACAATTTGGGAGCTACCTTCTTCAGCACTCAAAGGACATTAAGTCGTTCACTGGAAGAACACAACGCTAAAGGAACCCCATAGTATAAGAGAATATGCCTAACTTATGCTAGGAGTGTAACTTACGTTCTAGGTGAATGTTGGAAGTGAAACAATTTTTCGTATTAAAATATTTTTGAAAATTCTACTCTCAATGTCTTAATGAAGAGAAATATAGAAGTTAAGAATGGCAAAATTGATCTACATTTTTCAGTCCATTCACATTTTGTGTCCACACATGCATGCTCAGCAGGGGCATTCCTCCATTCCCCCACAGAATCCTGACTGAAGAACTCTGAGAAATAAAGTTCACGACTTACAAGAAAATCTACTGGAAGCGACTGTGGTCTTTCATACTGTTAATTTCTGTACAGTCAGAATGTTTGAAGATTTTACATGGACACACCTAAACAAGTCAATTGTTACTTAAGTAGTTCACAGTTTGAATGATTAGAACATAGATTCTCTCTAGAAATTCAGGCAATTAAGGACTGGGCTTGATAAAGGTAAGGAAAAGATCCCAAACATAAGGAAAGTACATAAGACTTTATTTTTAAATTAGTTAAATTTATTTTGGGGGGGACATTATTTTGAGAAGTTCAGTAGACTGCATCGTGGGTCTAAGCTCTAGACCTGACCATGGGTGGGGCAAGAAAAATTCCTAGGGATTTTTCTTGATTTTTTTAGAAAAGATGCTTTATAAGAACCATATAAATCTTTTAACCTTTCTGGGAATGGAACCTTTTTAAAAGCATTGTTAACCTTGTGTACGAGACAGCAAAAGAGACACTGATGTATAGAACAGTCTTATGGACTCTGTGGGAGAGGGAGAGGGTGGGAAGATTTCGGAGAATGGCATTGAAACATGTAAAATATCATGTATGAAACGAGATGCCAGTCCAGGTTCGATGCACGATACTGGATGCTTGGGGCTAGAGCACTGGGACGACCCAGAGGGATGGTATGGGGAGGGAGGAGGGAGGAGGGTTCAGGATGGGGAACACATGTATACCTGTGGCGGATTCATTTTGATATTTGGCAAAACTAATACAATTATGTAAAGTTTAAAAATAAAATAAAATAAAAAAAAAACAATCCAAATAGAAGAAAAAAAAAATAAAAGCACTGTTATAGATTATTGCTTAATTTTCTGATATAGGATTCTAAAAACGCATTTGAAGGGACACAATATATGGAAGTACAAGACTGCCTATATCTTATTGGAAAGTACTATTAGAATAGTCTTCCTTACTCTGTGCTATAACTTCCATCCATTGGTTTTACTTGTATCATCTGGAAGATCAAATATAATTATACTCTCTATTATAAATGACAGACTTTGTAGAGAAAACTACTTTGGTCCTCTGTGTACCATCCAAGTTAGTTTCTTAGGCTAAACTAGCCTCAGTTCTTTCAAGTGTCATGACATGATTTCCTAATCATTTATGAATTTTTCTGTCAAAGCATTCGTTAAATCAGGTTTGTGTCACTTGTAGATTGTATTTAAATTTAATTCCACTATGTCAGAGAAGATTCTCTGTATTATTTCTATCCTTCTAAACTGAGTCTATTCTTATGGCCTAACATATGGTGTAGCCTGGAGAATCTTACACTGCAACACTAGAAAACAATTCTGTTGTTGGGTGGAACGTTCTTCAGAAAACCATTAGGTCTGGTCAGTTCATGGTGTTACTCAAGTCTTCTATATGCTTGTTAACCTACTGTCTAGTTAGTTGACTCACTATTACCAGTGGAATACTGAAGTCTCCAACTATTACTGGAGAACTGTCTGATTCTCCCTTCAGTGCTGTCAGATTTTGCTTCATGTATTTACGGCTTCGTGTTAGGCACAGAAATATTTATGATTGTTATACCTTCTTAAGGCATTAACTTTTATCTTTATAAAATGTTTCTCTTTATCCCTAGTAATATTTTTTTAGTTAAAAGTATATTTCTTCTGATATCAGTATAGTCATTCCAACTCTTTTATGGTTGCTGTTTGCATGGTATACCTTTTTTTCACCTTTTTGAAAAATTTTCATCCTATCTGTACCTTTGAGTCTAACTGGGATAAAGCATACAGTTGATAGCATATAGTTGTATGCAGATAGCACATAGTTGGATCTTGTTGCTTTAGAAAAAAATCAGTCTAATAGTTTATTTCTGATTGGACTGATTAACCCATTCACATTTAATGTTATGGTTGACATAACTGGATTTGCAACTGTCTTCTCTATGGCTCATGTCTATTTTTCTTCATCTGTTTCTCCTTTACTGCCTTTACTCACATTAAGTAAACAGTTTCTAGATCAACATTGTAATTGCTTTAATGATTTTTAAAACTATATATATTTGAGAGCTTCAGACTTTACAATATACATCTTAACTTATCAGAATACAAATTTATTTTTTAAAAAAATTAGATGCTACTTGCTTACCTGAAGGATTTGAGGCACTTTTAAGTTTTCTCCTTAAGTGTTTAACACTTCTCTGTTAACAATGTTGAATAAGAAAGTGCAAAGTACAAAACTTCCTAATATTTTGCTCTTATATGCTTTTCTGACACATCTCACATTCTCCATAATTTCTTAAAAATGATTGGTTTTTCAGCCAAACTTACAAGTTCTTTTAGTACCCTGATATCATGAATTCATTTCAAGTGATCATTACTTTCTCATCATTTTCTTATTTAGCATCAATTTTGTTTTTACTCTTAACTGTATTTATTATATTCCTCCTAAAGATATAAAGCTAAATACATAGAGTTGTGCTGAAAAATATTTAATAGCCAAAGGTTTATTTTTAAAATGATATATCATAAAGAAATCTTTAAAAGTATAAAACAGATTGTTTCTAAAAGAATTATTATGGGGGAAGGGATAGTTAGGGAGTTTGGGATGGACATGTACACACTGCTATATCTAAAACAGACCTACTGTACAGCACAGGGAACTGCTCAATGTCATGTGGCAGCCTGGATGGGAGGGGAGTTTGGGGGAGAATGGATACATGTATATGTATGGCTGAGTCACTTTGCTGTCCACCTGATACTGTCACAGCATTGCTTGTTAACTGACTATACACCAGTACAAAATACAAAAGTTTTTTCTTATAAGCATCCTTGGAAGAATACACTCAAACAGATTTGACTATAATCCAAATGATAAAAATGTGATTTACTGTTAAATTTTCAGGAATACATATACACTGCATATGATAAACTATACCTTCAAAGATAAATCTGCGGATGTTTTGTGCTGACCTCAAAAATTGAACAAAGTACAGAGAACTGAATGACTTCAGATGTGGATGGGTATAAGAAGATTTAAAGATCTATTCTAATGCTCTCATCATACAGGGCAAGAAACTGGACAGAGAGATTAATGAAATCCATTAATAAAGGTCAGATAGTTCATTTGTAAAAGATCAACCCCTGGAACCCAAGTGTTCTTCCTAGTCAAGGTCTTTACTCACTCTACTGTGAAACTAAAGGAAGCTATGTATTTTATAACCAAAGACTTAAAGGAAAAATATTTGGGGCAGTTTTACAAACCTAAAATGAGCCAGATATAATTGGTTTATACAGAAATATCCTGAGACACACTTTGGCAGCATCAGATACAGATAAAACTACTGGTTTAAGACAAAAAAGATATCCTCTTCATTATAGGGGACTGGATTGCAAAAGTAGGAAGTCAAGGGCTACCTGGAATAACATGGAAGTTTGGCCTTGGAGTACAAAATGAAGCAGGTCAAAGGCTAACACAGTTTTGCCAAGAGAATGCAATGGTCATAGCAAACAACCTCTTCCAACAACACAAGAGAAGATTCTACACATGGACATCACCAGATGGTCGATACCAAAATCAGACTGATTATATTATTTGCAGCCAGAGATGGAGAAGCTGTATACAGTTAGCAAAAATAAGACTGGGAGCTGACCATGGCTCAGATCATGAACTCCTTATTGCTAAATTCAGACTTAAATTGAAGAAAATAGGGAAAACCACCAGACCACCAGACCATTCAGGTATGACCTAAATCAAATCACTTATGATTATACAGTGGAAATGACAAATAGAATCAAGGGATTAGATCTGATAGACAGAGTGTCTGAAGAACCATGGAAGGAGGTTTGTTACATTGTATAGGAGGTAGGGATCAAGACCATCCCCAAGTAAAAGAAAGGCAAAATGGTTGTCTGACAAGGCCTTACAAATAGCTGAGAAAAGAAGAAAAGCTAAAGGCAAAGGAGAAAAGGAAAGATATACCCATTTGAATGCACAGTTCCAAAGAAGAGATAAGAAAGCCTTCCTCAGTGATCAGTGCAAAGAAAAAAAGGAAAACAACAGAATGGGAAAGACTAGAGACTCTTCAAGAAAATTAGAGCCACCAAGAAAATATTTCATGCAAAGATGAGCACAATAAAGGACAGAAATGGTATGGACCTATCAGAAGCAGAAGATATTAAGAAGAGGTGGCAAGAATACACAGAAGAACTATACAAAAAGATCTTCATGACCCAGATAATCATGATGG
Source organism: Bos mutus (assembly GCF_027580195.1). NCBI lineage: Eukaryota > Metazoa > Chordata > Mammalia > Artiodactyla > Bovidae > Bos > Bos mutus. The sequence goes on from NC_091628.1 coordinate 25,827,681, forward strand.
TATGATCACTCACCTAGAGCCAGACATCCTGGAATGCAAAGTCAAGTGGGTCTTAGGAAGCATCACTACAAACAAAGCTAGTAGAGGTGTTGGAATTACATCTGAGCTATTTCAAATTCTAAAAGCTGATGCTGTGAAAGTGCTGCACTCAATATGCCAGCAAATGTGGAAAACTCAGCAGTGGCCACAGGACTGGAAAAGGTCAGTTTTCATTCCAATCCCAAACAAAGGCAATGCCAAAGAATGTTCAAATTACTACATGATTGCACTCATCTCACATTCTAGCAAAGTAATGCTCAAAATTCTCCAAGCCAGGCTTCAACAGTATGTGAACCGTGAACTCCATATGTTCAAGCTGGATTTAGAAAAGGCAGAGGAACCAGAGATGAAATTGCCAACATCTGCTGGATCATCGAAAAAGCAAGAGAGGTCCAGAAAAACATCTACTTTTGCTTTGTTGACTACGCCAAAGCCTTTGACTATGTGGATCACAGCAAACCATGGAAAATTCTGAAAGATGGGAAATACCAGGCCACCTGACCTGCCTCCTGAGAAACCTCTATGCAGGTCAAGAAGCAACAGTTAGAACTGGTCATGGAAAAACAGATTGGTTCCAAATCGGGAAAGGAATACGTCAAGACTGTATATTGTCACCTTGCTTAATTAACTTCTATGTGGAGTACATCATGAGAAACGCCAGGCTGGATGAAACACAAGCTGGAATAAAGATTGCTGGGAGAAATTTCAATAACCTCTGATATGCAGATGCCACCACCCTTATGACAGAAAGTGAAGAAGAACTAAAGAGCCTCTTGATGAAAGTGAAAGAGGAGAGTGAAGAAGTTGGCTTACAAGTCAACATTCAGAAAACTAAGATCATGGCATCCGGTCCCATCACTTCATGGCAAACAGATGGGAACACAATGCAAATAGTGACAGATTTTGTTTTTTGGGGCTCCAAAATCACTGCAGATGGTGATTGCAGCCATGAAATTAAAAGACATTTGGTCCTTGGAAGAAAAGCTATGACCAACCTAGACAGCATATTAACAGCAGAGACATTACTTTGCCAACAAAGGTCCATCTAGTCAAAGGTATGGTTTTTCTTTTTTTTTTTTTAAAGGTATGGTTTTTCCAGTAGTTTTGTATGGATGTGAGAGTTGGACTGTAAGGAAAACTGAACGCCGAAGAATTGATGCTTTTGAATTGTGGTGTTGGAGAAGACTCTCGATAGTCCCTTGGACAGCAGGGAGATCCAATCAGTCCATCCTAAAGGAAATCAGTCCTGAATATTCATTGGAAGGACTGATGCTGAAGCTGAAACTCCAATACTTTGGCCCCCTTATGTGAAGAACCAACTCATTTGAAAAGACCCTGATGCTGGGAAAGATTGAAGGCAGGAGGAGAAGGGGATGACAGAGGATGATATGGTTGGATGGCATCACTGACTCAATGGACATGAGTTTGAGTAGGGGCCGGGAGTGGGTGCTGGATGGGAAAGCCTGGTGTGTTGCAGTCCATGGGGTCACAAAGAGTAGGACATGACTGAGCAACTGAACTGAACTGACCCCTAAATAGATTTTCATATATCAAGGTCTTTTAAAACTTACAAATCCCCTAGCTACATGAATATATTTAAATACACTCTAGTATCTCAATTGTTGATAAAAGTTTTTAAATTGAATATCTTAAAAATATTCAAAGCATCAAACTAAAAATGATTTTGTGAGGCTGTCTTTGGCTTCCAATATTTCAGCAACCCCTCTCAAACTCGTTTGTTTGCTTTTGTGCAACTTGTAGGGACTCAGCCTGTTTTCCTCTCTATGCTCTCATTCTATCCCTTGTGGGTTTTCTTCCCCAAAGGTTCTTCTTTCTCTCTCTGTCCAAAATCTTGTCATCACTTTTCAAGAATTCAAGATTCATTACTTTCAATATTCAATCTATTCCAAGTTCAATCTTGAAATTATTTGATTTCTTTGAATTCTATCTGTCTCTTTCTATGGCCATATTCTGTTTCAAGTTCTACTCTGCGTCCTACCTTTAAATTATTTCATTAACTCATCTATCCAGGTCATCTATCCAGGAATATTACTTCATCTTCTCCTCACTCTCATCTGGGGCTGCCAGATAAAGTACAGGATGCTTGTTCAGACAAACAATGAAATGTTTATCTAAAAAATACATTTAACTGGAAATGCTGTATTGTCATATGCGGAGATTTTGGGTAGAGATGGAAAGAAGGGGGGAGTCCTGTATTTCCACGTGTTAAACCCCATAAGATGTCCAGTTTCTTCATCACCCCATTTTCTTTCAATTTATCAATCTGACTATACTTTTTTCCCCTCTAGTCTAGAACCAGTAGTCTATCAGTCTAATTATGTGTCTTAAATATTTTCACATCCTTATCCTTCAGCCATAAGCTCTCCCCAAATTCTTATTCAAGATATATTCTGTTACTTAGTTTCTCCCCTCTTTCCCTTCTGTATGGCTGAGTGATATGGATCATTGACACCATTACAAATTTATGATTTCCATCACGGTGGTTCTTTCCTCTTCCTCCTCGATCTTTTACTTCTTGACCAGTGTATTATCCCCATTCTTCTTAGTGATGATTTAAACATTCAAGACCCTCCTTAACCCTTACGTAAGGCCCAGTGTTTTCTGTCACCAAGAGAAAATTGAGGCCTTGTTTATATACTCAATCAACTGTTTAAACCACTATCTATAAACTTATCTCTATCCATAGTTACCTCCCATAATGCAGCAGGCTCCTCCTCATATATTGCTAGACCTTACCTGTCTGTTTCAAGCCAAGGTCCTCATTCTCTATTGTTACCAATACATATGGCATGCAGGAAATGAAATGCAATACTAACAACTGTGTGGAGTTTACCTTCAGGAAAAACTGAGCCATCTCACAATTGTAGGCTCAAGAGAATGATACCATTTACTTCTCTGGGTTTAGAGATAGTCTCCAAGGATGAGCCCCCTTGTTTTCAAATTTTAACTTCCCTTCTATTGCTCCTCTCTCTAACCCATAAATACGTGCAGGTCTCTTTTAAATTTTATTCTGCATCACTCCATAATTACCACCATATCTCTTACATTTCATGTCTATCCAGACCCCTTGAAAGCATATTTTACGCTTCACTTACTCCAATTTACTCTTCAACCCCACTGTAATCTGCCTTCTGTCTCTGTGATTCTGCTGAAAGTTATGTGGACAGACCCAAAACTTTTCCTTTTACTTGACCTCTATATAGTAGCTTAACTGTTGTCTGCGCCCTTTTTATTAAAACTCCCTTGTTTTTAGCTTTTAGGACGGTCCTATCTCTTTGTCATCTTCTTTACTTCTCTGAACATCACTTCTCATTCACCTCTTCTGGGGCATCTTCTTCTGTCGGTGATGCTCAGGATAACGTCCTTGGGCTAAGCTCACTCTATACTGTTACTGGCCACTTTCAAGCAAGCATGTCTCTAAGTATGAAAAATATGATTCTAACTACAGAAAATAGTATAATGAATCCCAGACCTTTCTCATACGCTTTAGAGAAAGTTTATGTGTGTGTGTATATAAAATCTGCCCTCTTGACTCTTCCACCTGGATAAACCCACAGATCCATGGATAAACCTGAACTCATGATCTTCCCAGAAAACCTGCCCTTGCTCCATATTTCTGCATCTCAGTTGGTAGGGTTTCTGTACTCCAGTCACTCAAGGCAGGAACTTGAGAATTATCTCAGGTGTACTCAAATACTCTTTCATGATTTCTCTGCCTTCCTCATGTAGATGCTTTTCACAGTGGAGAGATGAGCTACATATCCACTACATCAGTTAGCACGATGCTTGAGAACAGGATAGAAAGAGAAAAAAATTAAGCTCAATAAATGTTTGCTGACAGGATCGATTCCATCCTTCAGTTTTCCCACAGAAAGCTTTCTTAGCTTGTGTTTCCATGCCCCTCCTTTATGATCCCTAGTAATTCCTCCTCTTCTAATCACCTAGTATTTCCCTCTGAATTGTTACTATGTGCTCCGTTTTTTATAATCACCTTTGGCCTGAAAGCTCTGTGAAGGCAAGAATAGTATTACCAGGGCACAGCAGAGGGCTCAGAAGATAATAAATATCTGAGAGTTGAATGACTTAAGAAGTTCTTTGCATGAGTCTTCTGCAGGCGATTTCAAAAGAATGTTTTCCACATTCCTGATCTAATGTTTAGAAAGCATTACAATTGCATTTTCCTCCCTTGCATTCAGGAGCCAGGTGATAAATTTTAAAATTTTCAAATACTGCTTACACATGTGTTTAATACTAGAGATATCATGATTCATGAATACTGAAGATATTTATTTCAAATCTCTCTAAATTCTCCTGAATGAAGATACTTAGTTGGAATGAGTGTCTTCAGGAAAGATTAATGATTAAAAAAAAAAAAAAAAGTTCAGAACTGCCAGTTGTGGCAACATAAGGCAGGAAAGAACCCAGGAATTGCTTCCTTGTTGTCTTATGACACCAAGATAACAGTAGTTGAATGAGATGGCTATGCAGAGTATCAACCTACTAACCAAATTTTGGTTTTTAATAATTATCAGGAGAGAAAACAGAAGCCAGCCTGTTTGTTCAATATGCCAAATATGTTTGTTACATACATCATGGGTGAAATGCAAAGTATGAAAGTTTGTCCAGTTTACTTGTAATCAGTCTATCGATGAAATGGCTACTAAGATCACTGTCATCGGTCTTGCTTATAATCACTAAACCTGCCCTAATATTATTTCTTCTTATAATTTTTATACCTTAAGATTAAGAAATGTTTTATCACTCAACAATATATACTGATCATCTACTCTGCAATAGTCCTTTTCTAGGCATTGTGAGGTAAAGGTAAGAAGACCGGTGAATTTTTGCTTGTCATCCAGGAATTCTGAATCCATTTTGGGGACAAAAGACATCTACAAATTTAAATTACTTTCTAAAAAATAACACTCATCTATACTATACCAAAGGGTGTTGCTGGTGGCTCAGACAGTAAAGAATCTGCCTGCAATGCAGGAGACCCAGGATTGATCCCTGGGTTGGAAAGATACCCTGGAGAACGAAATGTCAACCCACTCCAGTATTCTTGTGTGGAAAATCCCATGGACAGAGGAGTTTGGCAGGTTACAGTCCATGGAGGTTGCAAAGAGTTGGACACATTTGACTGACTACCTCTTTACTTTATACTGTCAATGGTAGAAAGGCTGATATACAAGACTACTGAGATGGAAAAAACCATTTTTACTCAGGAAAATCACAGAAAGGATACATTTTGTTTTAAGGAAGGAAGGCATGCAATTCCGATGGGTTGAAGAGAAAGAGGTAAAAAGGCAGAGAAAAAAATGGAAGAACTACATTTAGAAAATAGTATATAGTAGGGAAAGCAAGGACAGGTGTCAAGAAGTTAATATTAGAACACTGCTGTGGTCCGATAGTGAAGCATCTTGAAGATCAGAGAGGCATTTTTCCTTTGCTCCCTCACTTCCACCCTCTTCCTTTCTTGAGGACTGGGAGTCAATCTAAGGCTTTTGAACAGGGATGTAATATGATAGAAGTTGGTCTGTAAGAAAGTCAACATTCTTCAGCAGCAGCATTCTTCATGATGGCCTAGAGAAGGGAAAGACAGAAAGAGGGATACACAGTCCAGTGACCAAGTGATAAAGACCTTGAACTAGAGTGATGGTGGTATGGATGACAAGAAGACATGTGAAAGATTCTAGGTGAGAATGAGAATCCACAAGACTTGGTGATTAAGAGAGCATCAATATGTTAGAGAAGGAACAAAGGGCAAGAGAGGAGTCAGCCACTAGGATGTCAAGTCCTTGAAATTATATGTGACTCAAGTCATTGACAGAAACAAAGGAAGAAATGAGAGATAGTAATCCTCAAAAAAAGCTTTTGACTTAAACTTGAGAGGAAGATGGTCCAATAACATGGGGAGGACAGGAATATCAATTTGGAAAATACCTCCCAGGATGTAGAAAATGACAATGATGAATTAACAGAAGTCAGGACTGGAGGTACAGATTTGTGACACATCTCCACAGAGATGATGGTTCAAGCTCTATAACCATAAAGCGAGATGAAGTGAAACAGCATACAACTAAGCCCTGAGCAATGTGGATGTTAGGCGTGCCAATCCCCAGCACAGTCAAACAGCCATGTTTCGACTCTCCACAAACTTAACAATAGCCTGCTGCTGTCCAGAAGCCTTACTAATAACATAAACAGTCAATTAACACATATTCTGTATGACCTATGTTTTATATATTATATTCTTAAAATAAAAGAAATTGTTATTAAAAAAATCATAAGGAAGATAAAACAACTTATAGTATATAAAAGTATTAATTGGAAAAAAATCCATGTATAATTGGACTAACATACCTCAAATCTGTGTTGTTCAAGGGTGAACTGTGCTCATATTTGGCAACATAACCTTGACAGGAGAAGCAGCTAAACTGTATACTCATATTTAGGAAGTTAGAGAAGAAAGACAGATGGGAGTCAACGGTGAAAAATCAGTGCGATAAGAAGCAAGATAGGATATGAATGCAGGTAGTGGGCAGAGCAGAACAGTTATGTGCATGGATACTGAAGTCACAAGGAATGGTTTCATGACCTAGCCCCAGACAGAGGACCTCCAATACCTATTCTAAGCTTTACTTTTCTTATCTCTAAAATAAGACTACAGAACCTACCCCTCAGAGCATTTATTACCACCTTACATGTCACAGATGTGTTTCCTTGCTTATGGGTTTGTTAACTTGGTGTCTCCCCACTAGCACTGCAAGCTCCATTGTGCAGTCTTGACTGTTTTCAGCTCTTTAGAAGGTGAGACATGCTTCTTGGAGCCACAGGAGAAATCCTACTCAATCAGGTGCTGCACACATCAAGTTTTTAGCAGGGACTTGCACAGAATAACCATTCAATAGCTGACATTATTCTTTTTGTCAAGAGAAGAAAATTTCCAAAAGGAGGAGGAGGTCAACGGTGTCAAGAAGTCAGTCAGATATGTGAATTAACAGGTTGCGATGCATTTTTTCCCCTTAGCATTATTACAAACATAACATTCAGCAGAATTAAATGATCATCTCTGATTATTCTATCCCTCTTTCCATTTTTCCCCCCTTGATTGAGCCCTTCTTTCCTTCTTCCCTTCCTTTATTTAAGCAGATATTTATTGAGCACTCATTATTAGATGGGCAGTGTTTTAGATTCTGGGTATGGTAGCAATGAAGAGACAAAATCCTTACCCTCATTAGAGCTTAGATTTAAATCGGGGTGGGGGAGACATTAATCAAGATAAATAAGTAAAAGCATATGTTAGTGGTAAGCAGTAGGAAGAAGGCCCAGAAGGGAACAGAGTCTGGGGGAGAGAATGCTGCCATTTTAGGTTAAATATCTGAATGGCCTGAGGGAAAAGGCATGTAGATCAAGGAAGACAAGTCCCACAGAGGAGCCAGCACATGCCTGGCCCCCATGTGAGTGGCTGCCACGGTGCTTGGTGACATTAGCAGGTGATAACATCAGAAAGAGAGGTGGGTGAATCAGAGTGGAAAGGAGCTGACTGAAGGACCAGTAGGCCATTTTAAGGATTTTGCCTTTTACTCTAAAATGGGAAGCCATTAGGGAATTCTGCACTTATGGATGTCATGAGCTGACTTTATTTTTCATGGATCTTTCAGCCATGTCAATAAAAGAGTAGAAGGGGATAGCAGGACTGGGATAAGGAAGGAAGCCAAGATGCTTTGGGTGTAACTAACAATACACCTCAGAGATGATGCGGTGTATTGATATTGAGCGGGACTGAAGCTATATAAAGCTGGTGAGAAGACTGGTTCTGGTAAGATTCGCTGATGCCACTGGGTGTGGGATACAAAAGCATGACAGGAGTCAAGATAGCAACTAAGATGTTGGCCTAACTAACTGGGAAAAAGGAGTTACACTTAGTAGGGCAAAAATGGGGCTTCCCTGGTGGCTCAGACAGTAAAGAATCCACCTGCAAAGCAGGAGACCTTGGTTCAATCTCTGGGTTGGAGATCCCCTGGAGGCAACCCACTCCAATATTCCTGCCTGGAGAATCCCCATGGACAGAGGAGCTTGGCAGCTACAGTCCAAGGGGTCCCAAAGAGTCGGACACAACTGAGCGACTAAGCACAGTGTAGCACAGGGCACAGATGACGGCAGGAGGGGCAGGATGGAGTTGATGAACAGTGGCTCAGTTTGGCTATGTTGTGTTTGAAATGTATCCTGCAAGCGTGAGAAGATGTGGGGGAAACAGCTGGATGAATGGGTTTGAAGTTGAGGAGAGAGATCTTGGCTGAAGCTATATGTTTGGGAGTCATCAGTGTATTTTACAGGGGAATACAGCATGAGTAATCATCAGACGACCATCATATCTACTACTGTGGGCAAGAATCCCGCAGAAGAAATGGAGTAGCCCTCATAGTCAACAAAAGAGTCCAAAAATGCAGTACTTGGGTGTAATCTCAAAAACGACAGAATGATCTCTGTTTGTTTCCAAGGTAAACGATTCAGTATCACAGTGATCCAAGTCTATGCCCCAACCAGTACGCTGAAGAAGCTGAAGTCCAATGGTTCTATGAAGACCTACAAGACCTTATAGAACTAACACACAAAAAAGACGTCCTTTTCATCACAGGAGAATGGAATGCAAAAACAGGAAGTCAAGAGATACCTGGAGTAACAGGGAAGTTTGGCCTTGGAGTACAAAATGAAGCAGGGCAAAGGCTAAGAGTTTTGCCAAGCGAATGTAGTGATCATAGCCAACACCCTCTTCCAACAACACAAGAGATGTCTCTACACATGGACATCACCAGATGGTCAACACCAAAATTAAACTGATTATATTCTTTCCAGCCAAAGATGGAGAAGCTCTATACAGTCAGCAAAACAAGACCAGGAGCACTGTGGCTCAGATCATGAACTCCTTATTGAGAAATTCATACTTAAATTGAAGAAAGTAAGAAAAACTGCTAGACCATTCAGGTATGACCTAAATCCCTTAAAATTATACAGTGGAGAAGTGACAAATAGATTCAAGGGATTAGACATGATAGACTGCCTGAAGAACTATGGACAGAGGTTCGTAACATTGTACAGGAGGTGGTGATAAAAACCATCCCCAAGGAGAAGAAATGCAAAAAGGCAAAATGGTTGTCTGAGGAAGCCTTACAAATAGCTGAGAAAAGAAGAGCAGCTAAAGGCAAGGACAAAAGGAAAGATCTATCCATCTGAATGCAGAGTTCCAAAGAATAGCAAGGAGAGATAAGAAAGCCTTCCTAAAAGATCAATGCAAAGAAATAGAGGAAAACAATAGAATGGGAAAGACTAGAGATCCCTTCAAGATAATTAAAGATACCAAGGGGACATTTCATGCAAAGATGGGTACAATAAAGGACAGAAATGGTATGGACCTAACAGAAGCAGAAGGTATCAAGAAAAGTTGGCAAGAATATACAGAATAACTATATAAAAAAGATCTTCATGACCCAGATAACTTTTCCTTGGAAGAAAAGTTGTGACAAACCTGAAGAGTGTAATAAAAAGCAGAGACACTACTTTGCCAACAAAGATCTGTCTAGACAGAGCTATGCTTTTGCCAATAGTCATGTATGGATATGAGTTTAGTCGCTCAGTTGTGTCCAACTCTTTGCGACCCCATGGACTGCAGCATGCTAGGCTTCCCTGCCCATTACTAACTCCCAGAGCCTGTTCAAACAAACATCCATCGAGTCAGTGATGCCATCCAACCATCTCATCCTCTGTCATCTCCTTCTCCTTCTGCCTTCAATCTTTCCCAGCATCAGGGTCTTTTCCAATGAGTCAGTTTTTTGCATCAGGTGGTCAAAGTATTAGAGCTTCAGCATCAGTCCTTCCAATGAATATTCAGGACTGATTTCCTTTAGGATGGACTGGTTGGATCTCCTTGCATTCCAAGGGACTCTCAAGAGTCTTCTCCAACACCACAGTTTAGAAGCCACCAGGGAAGCATGGAAGTGAGAGTTGGACCATAAAGAAAGCTGAGCACCGAATAATCGATTCTTTTGAACTCTGGTGTTGAGAAGACTCTTGAGAGTCCCTTGAACTGCAAGGAGATCCAACCAGTCCATCCTAAAGGGAATCAGTCCTGAATATTCGTTGGAAGGACTGATGCTGAAACTGAAACTCCAATACTTTGGCCACCTGATTTGAAGAACTGACTCATTTGAAAAGACCCTGATGCTGGGAAAGATTGAAGGCAGGAGGAGAAGAGGACGAGAGAGGATGAGATGGTTGGATGGTATCACTGACTTGATGGACATGAGTTTGAGCAAGCTCAGAAATTGGTGATGGATAGGGAAGCCTGGCGTGCTGCAGTCAATGGGGTCACAAAGAGTTGGACACGACTGAGTGACTGAACTGAACTGTCATCCACTCATTCAGCTATGATGGAGTATGTGCTGTATGCTATCAAAACAACCATAGAAATCAACCAATTCTTCCATCAGAAGCACAGGACAGATGATATTCATTTAATAATTCATTTAACAAATACTCCAGAGAAGGCAATGGCACCCCACTCCAGTACTTTTGACTGGAAAATCTCATGGATGGAGGAGCTTGGTAAGCTGCAGTCCATAGGGTTGCTAAAAGTTGGATATGACTGAGCATCTTTACTTTCACTTTTCACTTTCATGCTTTGGAAAAGGAAATGGCAACCCATTCCAGTGTTCTTGCCTGGAGAGAATCCCAGGGATGGGGGAGCCTGGTGGGCTGCCGTCTGTGGGGTCGCACAGAGTCAGACACGAATGAAGTGACTTAGTAGCAGCAACAAATATTTACCCAAGCAATATGCTAGATAAGCTCAGGGATCTAGAAACAAAATGAGTTGGGTTTGAACCCTACCTCAACAGTTACTATTTGGACTTGGGTAAAAAGGTTAAAAGTAGTCTAAGCTTTTAATACGTATCAATTATTTTAATCTATGCCCCAAATCTATAATGTAGATATCATTATCCCTATTTACCAGTGAGAGAACAAGTTTAGGGTAAGTTTAAAGGGTTAAAAGGATGACTGAGAAAGTAGGATCTAGGCAGAACTTAGCACAGTCTTAGTATAATAAGTACTCAAGTATAATAAAAAACTCAATAATAACTAATTTTCTCAACTCATTCTTTATCTGTTTTATTTCTTTATTTATTTTTGGCCATGACATGTGGCTTGTGGGATCTTAGTTTCCTGACCAAGGATCAAAGCTGGTCCCAGTGAAAGTGCTGAGTCCTAATCACTAGACACCAGGGAATTCCTACTTTGTCTCTTTTTACATACTTAAAAAGAAAAAGATGTTCTCGGAGCCCAGTAAGTAACAATGATCTCCGACTTTGCCCTTCAAGGTTCTAAAACATGCTGTTTGAATGTTTAACTCACTTTTTGGCAGACGGTTAGAAATGAAGAAGCCTAATGCCCAAGGTCAAGGCATACAGTTAAGACTAGTTAAGACTAGCATTTATAAATGGTAGCACTAAATATCTTGTAATGAGATTCAGGGACTCTCGAACTGGTTCCTAGGTCAATACTTAGGTAGTAGAGTGGGTATTTTAGGTATTTCAGTGCATCTAATCAAGTGGTACTTGCCTTAAAGGTATGTATTATCTGGGCTCTACAGTACAGTGAATACTAAATACTGAGATCAATAGATAAAACTAGTAATTCTTAACAGCAAATCCTGCTATTGTTTCTAGAAAACAGGAGAATGAATAGGACATAAGCTACAAAAATGACCTACCTGAAGAGACTTCAGTGTCGTATTTACTGAATGTAAGGCTTTAATAAAGTTGTAGCTTTCCTGTGTTGGCAACTGTGTCTGTCCTCATTCTAGTATGCCCTCAGTAAGCTACCAGAACTTAACCTGCACAACAAAAGTGCCACTCATTGAAACAGTTATAACAGGAAAGGAAAGCAAGTTGATGGGATTTAAAGTGTTACAGGCCACTGAATCACTGACTACTTGGTGAGGGCATGTAGAGAAATGTCATTCTCAACAATGCTGGTACAGTGAAGCCATATTAATGAAACAGTTTTGAAACATGAAGGCTATTCATAAGGACTTTTTTACAATCTTCTGATTTCATTGGGAAATTTAATCCAGACAGAGGAATCTTCCATTAATGATTTTCCATTATTTTACTTGTGGGTTATATTTCCCAGTGGTACATTTTATTAAGAGGCTCTTATCACTTGATGTTTTCAATCCTATTATCTACTCACGGGCACCATAAATATATTGAGATTCAAACAAACAAAAGACGGCCAAGACATGGCATTCCACTCAACACTGGGGACTAACAATATAAACTTTTACCCTGAAACGTGTTTCTTAGCATTTAAAATACCTGATTCATTTTTAATGCACATCAAATAAACAAAAATAGAGTAGCTGTATTAGCACAATGCTAGGAAAAAATGAGTGGTATAGGTTATGACTTGGAGAATGTTTTTGGAATCAGATAAGAGCCTGAGAATAAATCATTTACAGAATGAGCTGTGTTCCAGGCTTCATTAGTTCTGATTATCCCCCAAATATGCTCAGCAGAATGCAGTTGGGTCAGCTGGGACTGACATACAATAACGCAGGCAACTTACAAACTCCTCACAGCACGAAAGAGCTCATGAAACACTGCTCGTGCATTTAGAGTCATGTGATAACACCTCTTATTGCATAAGCCACCAGATGAAACAGATGGGGCAGCTCTGCACTTTAGAATGTCTCTTTTGTAAAAGCATGGGACTTCCCTATTCTCCATTTGAGACACAAACTGCAAGAAAGCTAAATCTGAGGCAGGCTTGCTTTGCGTTTTATTGTCTAGGTGTCACAGCAATAATAAGTAAAGTATTAATAAAATATCCTCATTTAGAAAAAAAAAAAAGTTGGCAAACAAAAATCTCTGCCTACAGTTAGAGAAATTCAAGACTTTAACACAATCACCAAAAAAGTTAATATATATATTTTTTATAGTTCATAGTAAAGACACATGGGAAACTTTCAGATACCATTAGTAGACAAAAAGTTTGTTGACAAAGTAAAATTGATAAATATGTCAAAATATATAAAGTACACATTTTACATAAATGGGGGTTATTGGCTATATATTTTGACAAGGTCATGAAAAACAAGTATTAGAATTTCAAGTGTCTGGCAAAAGAAGTAAGCAAATAAAAACTATCAAAAGGCTGTGGACTGTGTAATCTATTAATGTAATCTATCTACAAATCTTATTAAGTAGATAAGCATCTTAGTATACCTAGGCTGAGCAAAAACAGTATGTTCATTATAACTAAATTCTGTTTTGCTATGAATGTTCTATATGTAGCCTAGGACAAATTTTAGGAAAGAACTGTTATGCTTGTTAATTCATATTTAAAATAATAACAAATTTATTGTAAGTCAAACCATGGGGAAAAGAGCTAAAAATAGTGAGATAAAATGAGCTGGATAAATAAAAAGAAGTCATGAACTTAGGACCCCACTGTGAGCTTAAACAAATGAGATATCTGTTGACACACATCTTGGCAACTGTACCAGAGTTACGGAGGATCCCAAAAAGGGTATAATTGCCTTGTTTCACTTAACAGAGGTCTATTCTGTATTCACCAGTCCACTCCAGGTGTAATGAATTCTAGGCTCCACACTTGATGGACAAGAATGGCTTCTGAGTGATGAGGTGCTGTAGGTGTGATGTCTGAAAGGCCAGACTGTATTCAATTTGATACCCTAAATTCTGAGTTTAATGGACTTATTTCCATTAAAGGGGCAAGACCATACAGAAGACATCAAAACGTAAAAGTGTCAGACACTTTTGGTTCAATATTAGGAAGAGCATTCTAACAATCAGAACTGTATGTAAGTGCGAGTATCCATCTGCGTAGAAAACGAATTTCTCATCAACAGGGGTAAAAACAGGCTGGATGAGCACTTTGTAGAAATGTCATAGAGAAGATCCAGACAGTTAATGAGGAGGCTTGTATTATATTCTCCTCTAATGTTCTCTCCTGCTCTCATACAAAATGCCTCCTTATGAGGTGGAATTAGTTTCTAACTCCCAGCTGTAATTGGTTGGTGTGTCTATGTGTGTGTTATTCGTTCAGTTTTATCTGACTCTTTGTGATCCCATGTAGCCGCCAGGCTCCTTTGCCCATAGAATTCTCCAGGATTCTATTCTGGAGTGGATTGTCATTCCCTTCTCCAGGGGATCTTCCCAACCCAGGGACTGAACTCAGGTCTCCTGCATTGCAGACAGATTCTTTACTCCAAAGCCATGTCTGAGCCACCATGCAAGCCCCTTAAATCTTAGTTGTTGTTGCTTGGTACATTTTAATAAAATGATCACTGTAAAATTTAAAATTTACTACATACTAGTATATATAGTTCTTATATACAGTGGAATACTTACAACATATTAATCATTACTATTTACTAGTAATTATAAGTAATTCTATAACTAAAATACAGATAGACTATTTATAACATCAGATATATCACTGATAAAAATCCTGTAGTATCTATACTAAAGAAAAGCTTTTATTGAGGAATAAAAACAGTCTGTATTCAGACAGCTTTCTTGAAATAATTGCATTTATTTTTTTTTAATAATTGCATTTAAATTCATGATAAAAGGAGTTTTCAATGTGTCTTGAACTGAAAGATGTACAATATTGTGGCTTATATAACTCACTGATGTCACAGAGTAAAACCATATGTATAAAAACAGTATACAGATAAGTAATTGTGGAAGACTTATTTTTCCTCGTCATTTTCATAAAGATATATCCCATTAAACTTAGGTTGGACAATGAAGTGGTTCTTAGGTGAATTAGTCCAATTTGATATTTATTAGATAGTCTATGCATATTTCCTAAGTAGTTTCTCCCTAAGGAATAGATTGATATAATACCATAAAATGAAAATCTGTAACATAAAAAGTGTCTCAATATTAACTTATTAAAAACCTCCTAAAAAGAATGCAATCTTTAATAAAATTAATCAATCATATTGTTAATGTAAACCTAAGTCTGCAGCTTCTCTTCAGAATAACACTTACATCCTAGTTGCTGTTTAGTGCTAAGTTGAGTCCAACTCTTGTGACCCCACGGACTGTAACCCACCAGGCTCCTCTGTCCTTGGGGTTTCCCAGGAAAGAATACTGGAGTGGGTTGCCATTTCCTTCTCCAGGGGATCTTCCTGACCCTGGGACTGAACCTGTGTTTCCTGCACTGGCAAGAGGATTCTTTACAACTGAGCCACATGGGAAGGCCCTTACATCCTTATTGTTGTTATTGTTCAGTCACTAAATCATGTCTGACTTTTTTGTGACCCCAAGGACAGCACCACTCCAAGCTCCTCTGTCCTCCACCATTTCCTGGAGTTTGCTTAAGTTCATGTCCATTAACTTGGTGATGCTATCCTAGTTCAGTTCAGTTCAGTCACTCAGTCGTGTCCGACGCTTTGCAATCCCATGGACCACAGCACGCCAGGTCTCCCTGTCCATCATCAGCTCCCAGAGTTTACCCAAACTCTTGTCCATTGAGCCGGTGATACCATCCAACCATTTCATCCTCTGTCGTCCCCTTCTCCTTCTGCCCTCAATCTTTCCCAGCATCAGTTCAGTTCAGTTCAGTCTCTCAGTCGTGTCTGACTCTGTGACCCCATGAATCGCAGCATGCCAGGCCTCCTTGTCCATCACCAACTCCCGGAGTTCATCCAAACTCATGTGCATTGAGTCGGTGATGCCATCCAGCCATCTCATACTCTGTCATTCCCTTCTCCTCCTGCCCCCAATCCCTCCCAGCATCAGAGTCTTTCCCAATGAGTCAGCTCTTCACATCAGGTGGCCAAAGTACTGGAGTTTCAGCTTCAACATCAGTCCTTCCAATGAACACTCAGGACTGATCTCCCTTAGGATGCTAACATTATCTCTGGGTATAGACAGGACATACATGTATGTATTCGTGCATCAGATCAGATCAGATCAGTTGCTCTGTCGTGTCCGACACTTTGTGACCCCATGAATTGCAGCACGCCAGGCCTCCCTGTCCATCACCATCTCCTGGAGTTTACTCAAACTCATGTCCATCGAGTCAGTGATGCCATCCAGCCATCTCATCCTCTGTGGTCCCCTTCTCCTCTTGCCCCCAATCCCTCCCAGCATCAGAGTCTTTTCCAATGAGTCAACTCTTCGCACGAGGTGGCCAAAGTATTGGAGTTTCAGCTTCAGCATCAATCCTTCCAAAGAACACCCAAGGCTGATCTCCTTTAGGATGGACTGGTTGGATCTCCTTGGAGTCCAAGGGACTCTCAAGAGTCTTCTCCAACACCACAGTTCAAAAGCATCAATTCTTCAGCACTCAGCTTTCTTCACAGTCCAACTCTCACATCCACACATGACTACTGGGAAAACCATAGCCTTGACTAGACGGACCTTTGTTGGCAAAGTAATGTCTCTGCTTTTCGACACGCTATCTAGGTTGGTCATAACTTTCCTTCCAAGGAGTAAGCGTCTTTTAATTTCATGGCTGCGGTCACCATCTGCAGTGATTTTGGAGCCCCAAAAAATAAAGTCTGACACTGTTTCCATTGTTTCCCCATCTATTTGCCATGAAGTGATGGGACCGGGTGCCATGATCTTAGTTTTCTGAATGTTCAGCTTTAAGCCAACGTTTTCACTCTCCTCTTTCACTCTCATCAAGAGGCTTTTTAGCTCCTCTTCACTTTCTGCCATAAGGGTGGTGTCATCTGCATATCTGAGGTTATTGATATTTCTCCCGGCAATCTTGATTCCAACTTGTGCTTCTTCCAGCCCAGCGTTTCTCATGATGTACTCTGCATAGACGTTAAATAGGCAGGGTGACAGTACACAGCCTTGATGTACTCCTTTTCCTATTTGGAACCAGTCTGTTGTTCCATGTCCAGTTCTAAGTGTTGCTTCCTGACCTGCATATATGTTTCTCAAGAGGCAGGTCAGGTGGTCTGGTATTCTCATCTCTTTCAGAATTTTCCACAGTTTATTGTGATCCACACAGTCAAAGGCTTTGACATAGTCAATAAAGCAGAAATAGATGTTTTTCTGGAACTTTCTTGATTTTTCGATGATCCAGTGGATGCTGGCAATTTGATTTCTGGTTCCTCTGCCTTTTCTAAAACCAGCCTGAACATCTGGAAGTTCACAGTTCACGTATTGCTGAAGCCTGGCTTGGAGAATTTTGAGCATGACTTTAGTTATATATATATGCTACATGCTAAGTTGCTTCAGTCATGTCCGACTCTGTGCAACCCTACTGTAGCCCGCCAGGCTCCTCTATCTATGGGATTTCCCAGGCAAGAATACTAGAATGGGTTGACATTTCCTACTCCAGGGGATCTTCCCAACCCAGGGATTGAACCCATGTCTCGAGCCTCCTGCATTGGCAGACGGATTCTTTTCCCCCAATGCCCCCTGGGAAGGATGCACACACACAGACACACACACACAGTATACAGTCTAGATTCTGTACTGCCAAGTGCAGTCGCGATCAGACAGCCCTTGGTCTACAATTGCTTTTATGACCCTTGGTAAGACACTTAATCTTTCTAAACCTCAGTCCCTTCATTTGTAAATGGGAACTAATACTTGTGAAGATTAAAGGAAATTAAATGTTCATTAAGTAGTAGTCCCTAGTCCTTATCACCCATCTCTCAAATCATTGAATTATTTTAAGTATCAGATGAATAAATGCATATAAAAGTCTTTTATAAATTGAAAAGCTTGTTGCAACTGTAAGGTATTGCATTTGAAACTGTAAAGTATTGAATTTAACAGGCAACATACCCCTGCACTACATTATGGTTAATAGTATTCATTAACGTTTTCAGCATGTAGTAGATGCATCATAATATTATAAATTTCTGCAGCACAAATCAGCAACTTAGAAGAAAAGATCAAGTTTGAAAACAGAGAAAACAATCATCAGTAACAAATATTCTCTATGTAATTTTGTTATAATCCATAGAATTTTAGAAAAATATATCATTTATTTGCAATGGGCTGGGCCTGTACATATAACAGGAGAACAGAGGCTTTATCATGCAGATGAAGAAAAGGAAAACAAAAATTTTTCCCCAAAATTTCACCAGCCTGTTTTCTAGTCCAAACAATCTGGATAATTTTATCAATAATTCACACTACTTGAGTTATATTCAGGGTTGACGCTCTAGTGTGGTTATGAAGTATATCTTTCCTAGACTTTCTGATTTAAGAATATCAGAGCCATTTAAGGGTAAAGCAACATAAATTATTTAAAAATTGGAACATTTTCTTAAAAAGTGAGCTCGTGTAATTTGATAATGCTCTGACTTTTTAGTTTTAAAGATACAGATATTGAAACTATCCCAGCTGATAATTTCATTCTGACATGAGTTTAAAAGGTTAAGTTACTCTCTGAAGAAAGGTAATCTGGTTGCCTTTCACGGCAGCCTGCAAGCTCTGCAATCTGCATAGAGAGGGGCATTTGTCATCATTAGCTGAGCTGTGACAGCTGGCACCCAGGGTGTCCCAGAATCAAGGGGTGGCAGAGACACTCTTGGTTTAGGTTGCCATTAAGTGTAGCAGGTTTCTTGAGGATCAAGTATATTTTATGAAAAGCTTTGTGATGTAAGTAACAACAGTGAACATATTTAGATTTTCCATAACATGGATAATACAATGATAGCACATAATTAGCAGGTTGCCTCTAGACAACAAGATGCCAGATTACAGGATGAATAAACATCTACTGCCTGCCACTTAGAGGAGGAGAATTGTTTCAGCACCCAAATAGCTCCAGCAGAGTGGTTTTTTTTTTTTTTAAAGGCTACATTAAAGTGATCAATTGATTATGTATATTTAAGAAAATAGACTGAAGATAGAAAGTATACTTCTCAGACATGTTTTAAATTTGGTTGTAAACAATGCATAATGTCTTAGGAGTGAGCTCAAGTATACACACTCAATATACTACACAACCTTTTGATAAAATGAATATGAAAACTAAAATCATTTGCACAGATGAAATCCTCCAACTGTTGGAGGTATGTACAGTTGATAAAACATATTTTAAAATATTCCTCGGCAAAAGTTTAAAACCAGAATCTTTTTACCAAATGAGTGCTACTAGCCACGGGTCTGAAACAGTTGTGGTTAATATACCTATAAACTAGTTTCCAAATTTTAACAGTTTATAAGCATGTTTGCTTCATACAGTGCAAAACATATAAAGCAAAAAGTAAGATTATAGTAAGAAATAGGTTGATCAGATCTTTGAAAAATAAGAAGGCTACAATCCCTTTAAAAAATCATCAATGCTTGGAAACATAATCAATAACACTAGGTTTTATATTATTATGTAAACTAGTTTTCTACAAATAAAACTAATTTTTGTGTTAATGTAAAATCTATGCAAATACATGCAGTCATTTATCAGGAAAGCTGACAAGCATTCCATATTGGAGGGGGAAATGAAACTGCCTCAAGAATAGAGGCAATTAATTATTTCTGTATTTTTTCTTCTTCTGTCTTGAGGCACAAAAGTTATCCATCCAGTTAAAACAGCAAATGAAATAAAGAGATTTTTTTTTTATTTAAACACATATGGCTTTTGCCTGCAATACTGATCACCACAAGGTCTACAGATGCCCGTGGCTAAATTGTACACTGGCAGATGCACACAGGGGAAAACTGGTAATGCAGCGTGGAAAGCAAAACAAATGAAGAACTGAGTCTGCTAGTAAAAGGGGGAGACAAACCAACAACAACAACAACAGCAAAAACCCAAACCCCCAAATCAAAAAACCCACATTTTTCCTCCCAGTGAGTTATTCGTTTATCAAACACAGGTTCATGTTGCAAAAAAAAAAAAACCAAACACGTGACCTTGGTCTGTTGCAAAAAGTGAAAACAGTTTTAAGTAAGTGAAGGCGTTTTTCTGTATACACATGCAGATGATGTATGTGAGGGACTGTATGTGAGGGACTGAGCAATATATTTTTATTTATATGGACAGGATAACTAGTAATGTTTAAACTTCTCAATTTTACAATTAAAAGTGTATGACATTCAAAACTGCCACAGTATATATGACTGGATAAATACTGTTGGACCCTTTAGTTATTATTACTTTAAAAATCCATTTAGCTGCAATCTCCTAAGGTATTATTGAAAACTATAAGGGTTATTACAGAATAATCTTGCAGATGTGATATTAAATTCTGGTGGAGACAAGAATCCTGTATTTAGAGGCTGCTTCCTTTTAACAGGTTAACATAAAAATGTATAGAAGCCAATTCAACCTTTTACTATCTGAAAGACTGTGTGTGTGTGTGTGTGTGTGTATGTGTGTGCGTATGAGCAGGCTATTTTGCAAACCATAAAAAGAGTGTACTTCCTAAAAATGGTTTAAGATTATTTAGAAAGCAATAACTTCTTTCTTAATAGGCCTGTAAGCATGCATAACATTAAAATTCCTATTGTAATTGCCAAATTAAAATAGAAAACAGAAACCATTTAAATAATTTCATATCTTGAGGGCAGAAAGAGAAGACTAGTTGTACTATTCCAAGTTGTAAAAGAGCAAAATACTTGAGAGGGCATCATTATCAATGAAGATGTTGGTACTATTACAATTTAAGAATTCTTTGTTTGGAATATTTATAACTATTTAAATTTAAATGGCAATGTATATTTATACAAAATTAGGATTTGAAGCATATGTTCCAAGAATATGTATATATTAATGAATATTAGCTCTAGTAAACCCTTTGGCATCATCCCCACCATCAAGGGAGGATTAATTTACTGAAAATGTAAGGTAATACACAATGCAAATGTTGAGAGATTTACTTCTCCAAAGACATAAAGCTAGTAATGTTACAAATATTGCTAACTTACATAAGGAACTTAATATGCATTTTGATGTGTAAACTGTAAACTATACTCCTAAATCTAATATATATATTCATGTGAGCATAACAAATATTACCAGTACCTCTGAAAATGAATCCTTTACTAACCATTTAATGTCACATAGTAAAATTAAACAACTTTCATGTAAAATAAAAACTGTTAACCTATTGCCTGTGTATCTGAAATAGCACTTTATATTTTGAGTCTATTTTGGGACTCTCTGATTAAAACTGGTCTTAAAATAGAATCATGATTAAGATAATAAGTTCTAGGGGAATAACTAAAGGTGTTTATAGTCTAAAGTTTTTTGATATAAAACTAAAACACCCAGATACTTATAAATGAATCATAAAATTTACGAGTAAAAAAAAATTAAGTGCATGAAGCAACTTCTTGTGTCCATGGAAATGTTCTATGTGCCAGATGTTATACAACTCTATACATTTGTCAGAACTCATAGACTGGAACATTCATATTGAAAAAGCATAGACTAGAACAGTACATATGCAAAATATGCATAATAAACCTGACTTTCATAATAAAAATGATTTCCCATAAAAATAATAATGCTATAACTTTTTCCAGTAGGTTCACAAGTTTTTATCAGAGACACGATGTCTTACAAATTCTTTATGTCCTTCATGTTTTTGATTTGATCTAGATGTTTAGATAAAACAAACATATTGAGATTAAAAAGTAGTAAGAACTTATTAGTACTCTTGATATTTTTGACAAATCACATGGAAAAATTGTGCTTTCATGAAAATAGTACACAGAGTACTAAATAATAGTAATAGTTCAGATAGGTATACTAAAATGTATATTACTAGTATCATGAAAGCAATTATACGGAAGTGGAAATTAAATATTATTTAGGTGCTCTACTCTCAGAAAATGGTTATAATCTGTATCAGTATGTAAAGTTATCCAAGAAATTGCTATTCATAAACTGATTTCCTTTTTTTGTTATAAAGTATTTATTTTATTTGATATATGTGACAAAAGGTAATAGGTTTTACTAACGCAATTATTATTTTAAATTATTACTCCAGTTAACTGATCATTAAAAAAAAAATCCTATTTTAGAAGAACTGCTTTGCTAATTAAGAAATAAGCTCCAAAACTGTAAATTAGTAACAGAAAATGTTACTTCAGACATGCAGTCACTATAAGCTGATTATCTACATCCTGTATTCTAGTCTCAAGGTTACGAAGAATGTTTTCAGTGGCTAATCACATACAGTCTGGACAGTAATGAGAGGTATGCAATCCTGGATGACCCACTACAGATGGACAGATTAACAGACGCTAATCACATCTGATTCCATTGTTTTCTCTAAGTGCAATAAAACTGTACTGTACTAAGAGTACTGAGGATACAGCCATATGCACGAATGTCTATAAATCCATGTCAGTGATGGTTTGAGGAATACCTAATTTTCATATATTCATATGGAGAAGAATCACGAGTCCGTTTATGTCACAACATGTTTACTATATCCAAATTAAAAACATAAGTTGAAATCTAGTAAAATGAATTTAAATTTTACAGTTTATAAAGATAATGGTGACTTTCTAAAGGGTCAATGGGGAACTGGAATGTTGGAACACTCCGTAATA
Organism: Bos mutus; assembly: GCF_027580195.1. Classification (NCBI taxonomy): domain Eukaryota; kingdom Metazoa; phylum Chordata; class Mammalia; order Artiodactyla; family Bovidae; genus Bos; species Bos mutus. The sequence continues at coordinate 25,850,312 of NC_091628.1, forward strand.
CTCATCAATAAATGACTGATTAACCTCACTACCCTTAAATGTTTGCAAACAGTTAGAGATCACAATTCATTGTGAACCATAAGAAAATCTTTTGGTTGATAACCCTGCCCCTTAAATTTGTCAGTTTACAGATACAACTTAAAATATCCTGCATCTCTGTGTCTACATTCAAAATAAGTGAGGAAACTGAGACAATGATCTGAATAATCAAGGCTTAAATTTATTTTTTCTACCAAAAGAAAGGTTTTGGCCAGAGTTATCCAGAATCACTCAAATGTGCAAATCTAGCAGTGGTGATGATTCTGGTAAAGTACACTTCCAATTTCTATTTTTAATCTCAAAATTACTTTCAACATTTATTAAGACCAATAACAAATTTTCTAAGCAACAAAGTAAGCAAAAAAAAAAAAAAAAAGAGTACTCCCTGCTACCATTGTGACTGTATGATCATGTATTAGGGGAATGAGGAAAACTGAGGCAACAGTCTAGAATATTCAAGTGAAGAATTAAGAAAATAATTTTTAAATGTAACCACAATTATCAAGATACTCTGGTTAAAGAAAAATAGGGTCTAAATTGTGCCAACAATGATCTCAATTCTCTGCTCTCCTTTGCCATAGACGATATTAAAATATGAAATAATTATTTTAAGAACTCACTGAAACTTTTGAAGCTTTCAAGCTATTTTGTTTCAAGTATTCTTACATAAGGAGTCACAATAGAAAGAAAGGTATAGATGCACCATCAAATCACATCACCAGAAAAACTCCCTCTATTTTTATTTAATGTGACACATAAAGAAAACCCTGCACAAATATCTGTCTTTAATTTCTCCAGTGTTAAAAAGGAAATATATTGTGTCTGGCAGAATGAAACAGATGAAATAGCCTAGGTGCATTTTAAAAAAAGAGGAGATGGGTTCGGGGTGGGGGTGGTGGGGGCAGGGGAAGAAATCAGATGTGTACAATGAGCCTTCAAAACCACTCCAGCAGTAGGGATAAATAATTTAATAAACTCAACTTCATATTCTTTTTATCTCCCCAGTGTAATAAGCACATATTAAAAAAATAGAACTTTATATTCGTGAATACTTGTGAGTAGAATAGCAGCCAGCAGATAATGAAAAAACAGAACAGTATCTATCTGTGCATTTAATATGTGTGTGCATAACCTCTAACTAACAGATACATTTTTCCAGATGAAAGGTCACAATTGCTTAAATTTATGAACATGTAATTCATATTTAAATTAAGATAAAAAAAAGAAACCCTGCATTCCTACATTTCTCAACATAATAGAGTTTTTCTTTAATCTAATGGGGTGTCTCTTTGCCCATTATTTTGTGTGTCCCATATAAGTTATGTAGGTTTACAGAAGGGAGAATAAGTTACCTAGGAAATACCACTTTAGAAAAAAGTTATTTCACCACTGTTATTTTAAATGCTTGGAAGTAGTAAGGATCACAATATTTAATTATTTTATATTCATTAACATTCTTACAATTTTTGACAATGGTGTGCTTGTGATTTTCTCCATTTTTTAAAAATAATAGAACATTCTAAATCAAAGCCACCTAGTGAACTAAGTGAAATGGAAAAGTCAAGTTGGTTAGACCTTAATATCCCAAATACCACTCAAATATGAGCATCTCAAACAATCATTAAATCCTGAGATTCTTGGGGTCTTTTCTTCAATTAGGTCAGTTTTCTTCAATTATCATTCTATTATTAGCTCTTGTCAAAGATGTCCGCACAGCATATCAATGAAAACAATTAAGTATTTATATCCTGAAGCATTGGACACACACAAGCTTTCATTCTAATACTAACTACTATGATTATGTTTATAGTGAAAAAAAATGTATATATACAAGACTGGTGTCATTAGAGCTGTTTTATGAACTTTTCACAAGTAAATAAAATTGATTTTAAGCTATTTCCGTGCATTACACAACCATATAAAATAATTAGTTCCATAGGTCAAATGATATTTTATAAAAATTACTTTAAAATTGTTAAATACATCGCTCCAACAAATCAGATCTATCTCCAAAGCCTAGCTGAAAATCAGCAGAATTACACAAAAGCGTACTATATATTTTAAGTTCCTCTCCATAGGTCATTTCAATTAAAAAAAAAAGGGGGGGAATAGAAAGCACACTCCTCAGAACAGTTTAATTTTCCCTTCAACAATGAGAGGTGTCTGAGATCACTGGAAGGATCAGCTACAGAAGGCAATTCATTTCACGTGTTCAGTGTAACAGAAAATCACGGTGTTGCAGCAACAAGCAATACTTGCGCGGGAGTATTATTCTAGGGCGCCCAGTTCACCCGCGGTGATGAGAGCGGGTGGGTGAATCCTATGTTATGTAAATCACTGTCAGCTCCCAGCGTGAAGGGTGCTGAAGGAAGCAGCTCAGGAAACACGGTCCCAGCGTCCTTGAAGCCCAAAGACTTCACTTCCCGGGAACACTCTAGGACTAACGAGTTTTTAGTCCTTTTCTCACCATCCATTTTTCTTCTTCAAAGTGCAAATCGTTAGTGAAAAGGATTAGTTTGCACAAAGTGCTTTGGCGTTTAGCTCTGCTTTAACCCAATTAAGCCGCACAGTGAGCCCCGAAGATGCGCCACCTGCGCGCCTGGCTCCAGCGCTACCGCCCGGCGCGCCTCGAGTCCTTCGAGTCCGACCCACCCGGACGGCCGCCGCCGCGGTCCCCCGAACGGCCTCGGGGCCTCCGAATCCCAGGCTGCCTCAGGTCTTCGGCAACTGGGGGCATTTGCAGGTGGCCCAAGAAAACAACGGCCACTCTGACCTGAATCCAAGGGAGAGCGCGCTGGGCGCAAGGGCCCCGCGACCCCGGGACCAGAAAGCGCGGGCTCGGCCGCTACCACACGTGCGCCCGGGCGGCGGCGGGGAGCGTGGGAAGAACACTTGCAGCAAACGTGGAGAAACCCGGGACCCTTAATAAGGTTTTCACATACCACATAAGCGCGCACACACAAAACCTATGGGACATGGAGCAGATAGAGGAAAGAAGGATGGTCAGGGAGCGTAGGGCCGCGGGACCGGCAGGGAGCACGCGGGACCTGCACTGGGTGGGGACAGAGGTGGCTTCCCCCAGAGACCACCGGCACATCTTCGTCTTCGTGGCCGCAGGTTCCCCGGCGGTGACTTGCCTCCTCTTCCTTCTCTTCCAACTGCCAAAAGGTAGTAGTGCGTTCACCCGCCTCGGTGCCAAAGTAGGGAGGGGCTGGCGGTTACGCCCAATCCCTGCTCCTAAAGGGGTGCAAGGTTCTTGGGGAACAGAGTAGGTGGATGCTGTGGGCCCCGAATCTAATATACTGTTTTAAGCTAAATCGGAATCTACCACCCTTGGATAACAAAAAAGTATGATGCTGTACCTGTGCAAAGAAGAAAGGAAAAAAAAAAAAATTCAAACGCTTGAGTAGAAAGTGGGAGCCCTGAACAAGATCTTGTTACAAGTGGCTCTGAAAGAAAGTGACTACAAACCTGTTCCAGGAATTATAGGATTTTGCTGGAAATAGTCTTAATTCAAGGTAGGGTGTTAAAAATCTGCCTAGGTTTAAAAACAACTACAGAACCCCTAAGTAGTATTTCTTCCACTTACAGTACATCAAGCACGCAGTTGGTACCAGCAGGGGGAAAAAAAAGCTCTACATAAATCCATTTTGCCCTCCTTTTTTAGATTCCCAAATTTAAAAATATTGATTTCTTTCAAAGTTTTTTTAAAAAATGATGTAAATTTTAAAATCCCAGGTGACTGCAAATTAATTTTCTTTAAAAATCTTAACCATTTCCCTTAATCAAGTCATTGCAATATTATAAAATTAGAAGTCTGCTGTCAGATGACCACTAAAGATCCCTTAGGAGAGAAGATATATCCTAAATTAACACATCTGTAGACAAGACAGAAAGCCCGAACACACAAATTTTCAGGATAGGTATCTGCCCCTAGGTCTCATCTCCATGACCTCTCCTGAACTGTCATGTATTCAAACACACCTCATTATGAACTCACATTAAGATAATCTCTGAATCTCAGAGAGTTTTCTTTCACAGATATGTCTGCCAGTGCGTACAAAAAGTTAGTGTCCTGGTTATAATGTTGGGCAAGTCTATCAAAGTACAAAGAGGACTGCAGATGGGGGGAGGGGTGTACTAAACATTTTTTAAACATCCCAACTTAAACTGGAGTAGACAACATCTAACAGCAGTCATTTTCAGATTCCTTTCAACAACTTCAAATGAGGAGAAAAACATAGGTAAAACACTGCATAACATAAAAAAAAATCATTCTAATATGGGAACATCCAGAAAATTACACTGGTATCAGTCCATCCAAAACCAGCCTGCATATACACTGAAGAGCAAACTCCCAACCTGCATTCAAAAAGACCTCCAGGATTAACAGGCGTTAATTATCTCACTCTAAATGCAAGTTAGTGACTTTTGTTTTAGAAAACCCCATCTAATTCACCAATTGATGGATGACCATTAGTACACCTGTATTTGCATTTCGTCGGTTAAAAAGACAAGCAGGGTTTTTCAGCACAGAAGAGAACCCCTTTGCCAAGTCTTTTCAAAACGTCAATATGCTTCAATTAATACCAAAGCTGAGAGATTCCTCCTGATTTCCAAAACTGTCTAGGTGGCCTGGGTGGTTTTCTGCCCAGCAGCAGCCTCCTACCTTTAGTTTGTGTGCCTATATCCAAGAGGGGGGATTAATTAGCCGGGCTGGAGCTGACGGAGGCTGTCGTGACGAGCCCAGTGGCGATTGGCCGCCAGCCTGCCTGGCCCTGCCTTTATAATTTCCACACGAGTGCATCTGGGCTCTTAAGACAAACCAACAGCAGCTTCTTCTGACATATACACAGGCGCACACTCATCCCCGACGCACACTCAGCACACTTTTCCTCCATCCGATTCACAGCCCGGCACACACCATGATCACGGGCAAGCGTAAATAAATACGGAAAGGGTTGATTATTTTGACTACTGGAAGAGCTTTGCTGGGTCTCACCGCAACTTTTGTTTTTATAACTGAGGTGATCTCTGCACGCGTTTCTCTCACACAAGGAAGGATTCTTTAAAAGAGGAAGAGAGACGGAGAGAGAGAGAGAGAGAAGGGGTGGGGGGAGAACAACCTTTCACTTTAAGGCCGGCTGGGCTCAAAGATAAAAGGCAGGGGAGAACAGCGCGAGGGAGTCCCCAGCCGCCGCCGCACTTCGGAGAGACGCTTCTGGTACAGTTCCGAGCGCCGCGGCCCGTTTCTCCACCGAAGTTGGCTCCAGCTCTAGCAGCCGCGTTGGATCCCACAGCTTACTGCGAGACTCCGGTGTACAACCCGGATCTCTGCCCCAACATGATAGCGGCCCAGGCCAAGCTGGTTTACCATCTGAATAAATACTACAACGAAAAATGCCAAGCCAGGAAAGCTGCCATTGCCAAAACCATCCGGGAAGTCTGCAAAGTAGTTTCCGACGTCCTGAAGGAGGTGGAGGTGCAGGAGCCCCGGTTCATCAGCTCTCTCAACGAGATGGACAATCGCTACGAGGGCCTCGAGGTCATCTCCCCCACCGAATTCGAAGTGGTGCTTTACCTTAACCAGATGGGGGTGTTCAACTTTGTGGACGACGGCTCGCTGCCCGGCTGCGCCGTGCTCAAGTTGAGCGACGGCCGCAAGAGGAGCATGTCGCTCTGGGTGGAATTCATTACTGCCTCCGGCTACCTCTCGGCGCGCAAAATCCGGTCCAGGTTTCAGACGCTGGTGGCTCAGGCGGTAGACAAGTGTAGCTACAGGGATGTGGTAAAGATGGTGGCGGACACCAGCGAAGTGAAACTGAGGATCCGAGACAGGTACGTGGTGCAGATCACCCCGGCTTTTAAATGCACCGGGATCTGGCCCAGGAGTGCTGCCCACTGGCCACTTCCCCACATCCCCTGGCCGGGACCCAACCGGGTGGCGGAGGTCAAAGCGGAAGGGTTCAATCTCTTGTCCAAGGAGTGCCACTCCCTGGCCGGCAAGCAGAGCTCGGCCGAGAGCGACGCCTGGGTGCTGCAGTTCGCGGAAGCGGAGAACAGACTGCAGATGGGGGGCTGCAGGAAGAAATGCCTCTCCATCCTCAAAACCTTGCGGGATCGTCACCTGGAACTGCCGGGCCAGCCCCTTAACAACTACCACATGAAGACTCTGGTTTCCTACGAGTGTGAGAAGCATCCCCGGGAGTCGGACTGGGACGAGTCCTGCCTGGGTGACAGGCTGAACGGGATTTTGCTGCAACTCATCTCCTGCCTGCAGTGCCGGCGCTGTCCTCACTACTTCCTACCGAACTTAGATCTGTTTCAAGGCAAACCTCACTCGGCTCTAGAGAACGCTGCCAAACAAACGTGGCGACTGGCGAGGGAGATCCTGACCAACCCGAAAAGTTTAGAGAAACTTTAGAGGACAATTTTAATCGAGAGCCGAAATGTGATTATACTATTCATTCTGAAAAGTTCTCATGCAGTGTAAACTTCCTGTTCGATTCCTATCTAATATTCCACTCAGCAGTGCAAACAATCTCTTCCTTCAAAAGGAGTGCTAAGGCAACCGCTTAAGGCATCATCTCACCCACCCCTCCAAGGGGAGAAAAAGTAGGGAGAGCAGATGGAGAACACCCCAAACCCACAAGTATTAGAAGACTTCTTTACAAAGGATTTCCTATCGCCCTTGAAAAGTACACAGGAACACCCGGAAAACAGCCTGGCTGTAACGCAAGACCGCTGTGAATGCTAACTATCAGAGGATTATAGCAATCTTGGCTGTGAGTAAACATGATTTGGATATGCCATCTGAAGGAAAAGTGTAATGTATATTTTGATTTGTAACAAATATTGTGATCTCACATTGTCTTTGAAAGTGTGGATGTTGGTGTTTTGTGATTTGGTGAACAAAAGTTAAATTGGCATTTTGGATGTTCCAGACATTTTCCACTAACAAAGATATAATTTAAAGGTAGATTTCCTCCTGGTACTTTTATCTGTCTTTAAAAGTGTCTGAACTTTAAAAAGTTTACATTTTGTTTCAAATATATTGCTTGTTCTATTTCTAACATTCCATAAATATACTTGAAATGTTATTTAAATATATTCAAAGAAATTTGAATTCAGCTTATATAATAACGCTTGAATATCTGAATTATATATTTGAAAAATGCACTTGAAATACACTGGATAATTACTTTTGTGATTTAGATTTTAATTTCTGTTGCTGGTTTTATTTAATTAGAAGCTAATAAATGAAGTAAAATAAAACTTGTTGTGTCTCACTTTAAATTGTTTTCCTGTCAAAAGATGTAATCCTTAAATTTGAAAACTGAACCACTTGAATATTTTAAACATTTTGAGAAATATGCTAATGAAATAATTAAAAATAAAACCTTAAAATATTGGCAAAAAGCTCTTTTTGTATAGGTACACAATATAATGATCTACTGTTAGCTTCTGACTTACTTATAAGACTATTCCATTCGACAACAGAAACAATTTAAATCTACCTTTGAAAGCCTGCTCTTTTGGGTTAATTATTTATGTAGAATTTTTGACACTATAAGGATGAAATATGTCATGACAGTCATGGTTGCTGAGTTAAAAATCAGACAAACTCCGAGAAAAATGAACTTAACAAAGTCCTAATAAAACTTTTGAAATTTGTATATGAAAACTATGCTAATAAAATGAAGGTAATTTCTGACCTAATATATGTCAAACCTTATTTTATGCAGTAAGGGTTCCAGGCAGGATAAATTAATCAGAAATCCAAAATTACTGTTTACTTTATAGAGCAAGCCAATGATAAAAGCATAAAGACAAACTTTAAATGATTTAAAATCAAATGCACTACATTCAAACTCATTTTCAAAATTCTATTCTTTTGGAGCTAGAAATAAAAGAAGTCCTGTGACTATCCTCCAGAGTATTTTAAGAGTCAACACGTCTGGGAGGGGCTAATCACCTATGGGCCCTGGTTAGTTAATTCAGGTGCAGGTAAATTTGAGACTTTTAATTGCTATTCCACAAATAGCATTTTATAATGTTTTGCTTCTATATATAAATTAAACACAAATAAAGTTTTGGATCTTTGGGAGTATTTGTTTTTTGCTATTTTAGAACAACTGCCTCTGAAAAATACTTTAAAGGCAGATTTTTGTAAAATGATGCTTGTTTATCTAGCATGACTTATGTTCTTGAATTGATAGCCTCAGGAAAAAAAAGTTTACAAATGGCACAGTAACATAAAAGTTAAAACAACAATGGAATTGATTTCAGAAGAAACTTCAGAGGTATAGAGCTGCTGAATACTCAGGTTTTAAGTTTTACAAAATAAAATATAATAAACAAATACTTATGCATTTAAAATCATCCAAATATATGTTGTCCAGCACTACAACCACAGAAGACCTCATCTTTAAACATCTGAGCACCAATACATACTATGTATACACGTTTTAAAGCAACGCTTCTCGGAGAATCGATTTCTCTTCTTAAATTCACATATAAAACGCATTCTTATTTCAGGAAATGAAAACTGGATGTAATAATAGAGATGAATTTATATCTAAATGCCCCTCCATAGTTTTCTTACAATCTTTTAATAAACAGTGATTCATACTTCAATGTATACTTTTGGAAATTAAAAGTGACCTTAGTAAGAAATTCCATGAGCCCTTTCCCAGTCTTCCCAGAGAATCTGAGATGCTGTACCCCAGGGACTTGGGAGCAACTGGCTTCACTACCAAATCTGCCCAAGTGCACACAAAGGCACTAGCACAGAGAAACTGTTAAAATGTAATAACAGGATTTAAGATGGTTACTATATTCTCCAATCCCATAAAATAGAGCAAGTGTTATTTCACTCATTTCATTTTCTATGAGGAGGATGGGAATGTGCTCCCCTCCCCCACTGTCATTTAAAACCAAGCAAAATTGAAAACCACTTCCTGCCTGCCACAAAGTCACCAGTACTGCACACGGAATCATTTTAACTCACTTTTGTGTCGATCTTCTTGAAGGCAGGATCATCCTCATCTACCTCGAAGTAGATTTCGGTCGTGGTGATGGAGAGAGTCCCCTTGGCCACTACCACAGGAGCAATGAGCTGGGCAGGAGTGCTGAGAACCACTGGACCTGAAAGAAGAAGGCACCAGAGGAGTCAGGCTGTGCCTCTTTGCCCTTGCTTGCTCCCTCCCGGAAGGGCACCTCAGGTTTTTAAACATGCACTGAAAAAAAGTGTCTATATTATGCGGCAAGCTCCTTTCATGTGAGATAGGTCTGCTTAGTTGTTACACATTCTTATAACCAGACTGGAGATAAATAATTCTATAAAAACCCAAGAGGTCACAAAATCGAATAAGTGACCCTCACTAAGCAAGTTTACAACCTCTGCCTAGAAATCCTACATGGTTAGTGGGGCGCTGACATTAACCAACTTAAAAGTGCAGAATGACTCTCTCAGGCCCTAATTTTCCATTGAGCACGCACGGGCTTTCCTTTCGGAAGAGACGCTCAGGGCAGTCAGCACGGTCCCCAAAGACCAGCCAACGTGTAAATCCCGTCCACTGGGCAGCAGCGGCCCCCCAGGATGGGGGGGAGGATGTGAAGAGGTACAGGTCTAATATGTAAACCCCACTGCACTACCGGGTTTGCATCTTGCAGGAAGGTATCCCCACGCGCACATCGATACACTCGCAAAACGCGGACGTTAAATACATTGTTTATGCAGAAAAGCAGGAAAATTGTAGCAGTGATTTTTTTTCTCACCTGTAATAAGCCAAACATTATGAAATTGTAAGACGACTGAACAAAACGATTCTCAGAAGAGCATCTGCAAAGTGCCCTTTCTCAACTTTGGGGACTAGAAAAACTAAGCTTCAGTAAAGAGATTTTTAGAAAGTGTGCCTCCTAAGGTGCTTACTTCGAATTCCTTCCACCTGAGTTAAAATCGAAAATTAAAAATCTCACGTATTAGAATATTAATTCAAAAGGGGAGGGGGTTACTTAACTGCCCATTTAAGATTCCCCGTAGAGCGGGGACATTCTTCGCTCCCCTCAAGTCTGTACTTAAAATATAGACTTAGAAAAAAAAAATGTATTCGTTATTCTGTAGCCAGGGCTCATTATATTCCCTTCTACCCCCGCACCCCCCTCACCCCCAACCCACCCTCTCCAGTACACACTTAAATGAGTCACAGTAACAGTAGAGGGAAAGGAATGAAAAGGTAGGTCCCGTGCGGCCGCTCAGGCCCGGGCCCCTCGCGAGCGGCGGCTCCTCGCGGGGAGACCCGTTCGCACCGCCGGAACCGCGGCGAGCAGGCCGGGCCTGGTCCCCGTCCGAGTGCGGGGACCGCGGCGGAGCCCACGATTCCAGGGAGCGGCACACGCCGAGTTCACAACCATCCTGCACAAAGCCGGGCGTTTCTGCTGCAGGAGGACCAGGGAGGAATCGGCCGGCTGTCGCGCTTAAAGGGCGGGGGTTTGGGGGTGGTGGTGTGTATGGCTGTGGGGCAAACTGGGTGTCAGCCTGCATCCCGGTCGGGACCGCCCGCCCGGGGCGGGCTCACGAGGAGCCCCTGCTTTCACTCTGCCGCTTCCCAGCCCCTTCAAGCCCGCAGCCGGGGAGCCCTCCCGGCCCTGGGGCGCGCCGGCTACCGGCGCGGGTCTCGGGCGGGCAGCTTCCGCTGGGGCCGAACGGAGTCAGGGGTCCGCCTTGGCTCCATAAGGTTTTTCTTTCCAAAGGGCTAGGCGGTCGATCTGAAGCGCCACTTTAAAGGCTCATCAATCTTAATCTAGGTTGCTCAAGTAATTATGCCCGAATCTCTTGTACGATTACAAGTGGATTTGGGTTTCTATTCCCCAGGCCCTCCTTTGTGTTTATTGGAGGGTCTGCGCGCGCGCTCCTCCGAAGCCCCCCGCGCTCCGGCCGGTTAGAACCGCTCCCTTAACCCTTAAGCCGCCGTGTCGCTCGTTTGGAGGCCACTCTTCGTACTTCTCTTCGGTAGAAATCCGGGAGGTTTACTCTTGACTGGGGCGAGGTGAGAAAGAAGGTGACCTGATTCACCTCGGAAACTGTGTCTTCCTACCCATCCTTGGGCCTTGATGAACCTTAAGCAAAGTCCTCATTCTAAACACGGAAAGCTACTGATCTCTGGTTTCATAGAATATTCTGGTGTTTGGAGACGATGAATGGTCAAAAACATTAAAAATGGCGAACTGCTTCGTTCTCTTAAGAAACAGTTTAAAATATCCAAACAAATTGGAAAAAAGGTAAAAATCATGATACCCGTTATTAAAACCACAGAAACTGATTGACCGAAATAGACGGTATTTTAATTACACAATTTTAATTACGAATTTTAATTACACAATTCTGTGAACTTTTAACGGGGAACACATTTCCGCTACCTGTTTCTCTGACTATCTGAAAGGCGGCTGCGTTTCCTTTTGATTTTACTCCAAACGCTTCTACTGAATTGGGATTTTTTTTTTTTTTCCTGGGGGGTCGGTGGTGGGCGGTTATAAAAGCGCTTCGAACTGGTCCTTCTTTAAGAAAGGCACTCATGAAATATTCAGCTTTAATAGTGTGTCATTTTTACTCCTGTCCTTTGGAAATCTCCAATTACAACTTCCAATTCCATAGCATGTTTAAGGAGCGCTGAGTCTTTTTGCTGTAGCCTTCAGGGAGCAAACCGGCCGCAGACAGAACAGAGTTAATCCACTACAGCGATAACAGAGAGGGGATTATGTTTTAATCCCCTTTGGGGAGCCTCTGGATTTTAGGGATCCGATATTAAAATGTTTACATAAGGCAAGGTCACAAACCAGCACCCAGCATCTTCCAAGTGGAAGATCTGGTTATTTGGAAACCTTGGATTCCTTTCCAAATAAAAATAGTTCAGAAAGGGCAGCACGTCTAGACGTCAGAGTGATGTGGCAGATTCTGTTCTAGAAGATAACTAGATACATATTTAATCTGTTGGGTGTAGGGAACTGGGGACTGGATGTAGATCTATTCATGCTAATCAGTACCATGGCAATAAAAGGATCCATTATATCAAGGTCCTCAGGCACACACAGAAGTAAAGTGATGGATATTAAAAGATAGTGAAACAAATGGATGGAACCAAACCACCCCCCTTTTTGTTGCTACATCCAGTGGTTAAAAGTTTTACCATCAAAAGTGCTAACTAAAGGAAAAATAAATGTTACTTACCTTTTAGAATTGGCAGTATAATGTCTAAGAAGTATTGATCCATTACTATTTGAGAGGACAGGGATATGACTTGCCATTAATTTAGATGCTAATTTAAAATCTGAACTAGAACAAAGATTACCCAAGCACAATGGAAACTCTTAAGAAGAATTAACTTCTCTTTAGAGCCATGGGATCTTTATTCAGTGGAGGGGTAGAGTAGAGTAGAAAATACATATGTTTTATATTTAGGAAGGGAACTATTCATCAAATATATATTTAAAAGTAGAATGTTAAAAACCACTTGTGGGTTTGGAGGATTTTACTGAGAACAAAATTCTAAGCCTAGAAGTCATGATACATCAACTTTTAGACAGAACTTTACAGTTTACACAGGTCTTTTACATTTTTACTTAACTACTAGTTCAATAGTCACAATTTGGGGGCTATGGATGTATCATACCCTCCTGCCAAAAACCACCAGGAACACAACTGGAGTTGAGAAGGTGGTGCTAACTGCTCACTGCTGTGAGGGAGATAGGAAGGAACCATGAGATGACTAGGTAAGAGGGTTCAGAAAGGACTTGCTGTAGGATCAGAGCTCTGGTTAAGTGATTTGGGGAAGGGTTCAAAGAAGAGCTTTGCTCTGGATTGGGCTCTGTCAGGATTGGCAATAATTCTGTGATTAAGCTTAATCTTATCTAGGACTAGACCTTCCCTGGTAGCTCGGATGGTAAAGACTTTGCAGTGTAGGAGACAGGGTTTCTATCCTTGGGTCAGGAAGATCCCTTTGAGAGGGAAATGGCAACCCACTCCAGTATTCTTACCTGGAGAATTCCATGGACAGAGGAGCCTGGTGGGCTACAGTCCATGGGTTCACAAAGAGTCGGACACAACTTGGCGACTAGACCTAGGCTAAAACTGTGATTGATAGAGAAGAAGCAGTTGCTCCTATAAGGAGTAAAGGAGGATGTTAATGTTCAGGTAAGTTGTATAGAGTGATCTTGCTTTTGTCTGTGCTTAGACAAAATTATAGTGTTTTTTTACCTCACATCATCATGTGGACTTGTCTGATGCTGGTGTTCTGTGAGGTTGTTTAGGTCCAATAGGAGAACACCATGACTGAGCTGTGAGCCCCAGGCCAGCTCCCAGTGATCCTGAAGCCTCCTTGTAAGGGTCAGGCCAGTTTCCTGAGGTCAGAGGCTGCTTTTTTCTTCCTCAGATTCAGGAATTAATCATTTTTTTAAGGGAGAGAGTCAACAGCATTCCAGCTATTAAAAGTCAATTATGGTGATTAAATTCTCAAACTGCTAAAATTCTTACAAGCTTCAATATAAAGCAAGACAAAGAAATATATATATATATATATATATATATACATATATATATATATATATGGACAAGGAGTTGAAATTCAATTAAAATTGGCATTGTTACAATTATTGATGACTTTTAGTTGGCAAAAAATATACTTAGTGTACATGAAATTATGATGTATTTTAGAGTCACTTGAATATTTTCTAAACTTAGTTTAATATTAATAAAAGTTTTATTAGCTATATGGATTTACTCCAATCTCAATTACTCTGAAACCACATGTTCAATTTGCTGTTAGAACACGTAAAAGACCATTATTTGGGGATAATAAGCATTGACTAATCTTTGTAAAATTACTAAACTTACAGTCCTGCATTATTTAGAAGAAGTAAAACTAATGTGAGATTCTTTATGTTTAGTGGAAAAGGATATCATTCCAGAAAATTTTAGCACAAAAATATAGTATGTAAAGTTTTACAAACGCTTCTATAGTGAGAATAGAATTTGTAGGAAAATAACTCACGGCAGGAGTGACCAAACATATCTAAAATATTTATTGCTGCTTTGAACTTATTTTTAAGTAGGGCACTACCAATTTAAAGGAATGTTTACACCATATGATTACATGAATGAAATGTTTAATCTCAAAGCAACTGAAGACTATGAGAATATGAGAAAGCTGGAACTTTGTTTTGGAATCCTAGGAAAACTTTAACCATTAAGAAAATGGAGGTGTTTGTGTATGTGCCTAAGGGTGAGGGCAATTAGGGGTGAATGCTGCAGAAGATCTGAGTTTCCTACTACCCAGAGTTTCCTGGGTTTCAAGCATTTGAAATGCCTCAAAAAAAAAAAAAAAAAAAAAAAAAAAGGAAAGTAATAAAATGTCTACCAGTGACGCTTTTCTTTAAATGCAGAAAATATTGATAGTGGTCCAAATATATTACCAGAATAATGATGCTCTGAGATTTTTCAAAAACTTTTCTTGCAGGGAAAAGAATTCCAGAATATTTTTGCTTAAATCAGGAAAATATAACTTGAACAACTCATAGCATACATAACCCAAGAGTAATAAATTTGCATTCCAGCATTATCACCTCCTTCCCTAACACACACACACACACACACACACTCCCCACACTACCAATTATGAACACTCTATAAATCCAAATTTTATACAAAACTCACTCTACCCAAGAAATGGCCTCTTTGTGCTCTTTGGCGACTTTTTGAACATAAGTGAAAGTCACTCAGTTGCGTCTGACTCTTTGTGACCCCATGGACTATACAGTCCATGGAATTCTCCAGGCCAGAACACTGGCATGGGTAGCTGTTCTCTTCTCCAGGGATCTTCCCAACCCAGGGATTGAACCTAGGTCTCCCACATTGCAGGCGGATTCTTTACCAGATGAGCCACCAGGGAAGCGAACCTAATCTATCCTTAAGTTTTGAACATAATCTATCCATAAATTGAGATGAACAATAACCAATCATCCTGCTGTGCAGTGTCTTCCTTAGATTGTTACTGTATAAAATGAGACAGATGCTTCAAAATACACATGAGTCTTTTCAGAGGTGAGCAAACCTACTTCTGGTAAAACTCAGCTTACCAGAGTCTGAAGCAGAAACAGAAACAATGGAGCCCTCTATATAAGATAAACTGAAGACTACATTTTAACAAAATATCTATTCACCATGGTAGAACATCTATCTAAAACCCCATTTAATGTGTTTATAATAAATAATTTTATAAGTCCTAAGAGATAATTTGATAGGCCTTAACTTTAGTTAACCTATCATTTATGTTTGTGATTCTTTCGTAGACCCGATAACTCTTTATGTTAAAATGAAACCAACAAAAACCAGTGCATTTTCGGCAAAGACAACCCTACAGAAGGAACAGCTTACAAAGCATATATACTCTAAGTAAAATATTCCTGAATTATTTCCCAGCATAAACATATACTAAAAAGCAGTGATAATTTCAATGTTTGTGGGTGATAATTTGCTCTGCCTTTTGATTCACTAGGTGAGCCAGCTGAGAAAACTGTGATTCTAGTTATATCACGTTCCGTACAACATATGGAATCCATTCTTCAGTTTCTGGAAAGGTACTGACTCTTTCATGGCACTAGGATATCATTTAATGATCAAGAAGAGTAACTTCCTACTAGATTGGATGAGTGAATAAACTGGGGGACATGATTTAAATCTACTGGACCAGGATGACTAAGTCTTTGCACCCCTTGGTTAGAGGACTGACTTGTTTTTACTTTTTCATGGTTTCCTGGGCACATCTTTATTGCAGCACTTAAAATGCATCAGATGTCTGCATTTAGAAGGCTGTTTCTCCCATTTGGCATAAACTACTTGAAGACAAGGGAATTATTTTCTCTCAACTGAATACAGAAAATGATAAACATCTTTGTTGCATTTATATATCATAGTAAAACGGTCAATTAAAATAACAGATTACATCTTTTATATTTTTCTGGAATTGATTTCAAGTTGTTCTTTAAAAATATGCTGGACTTTGCATTTTATAGAAGAGATCAATTTTAAAATATGCTCCAATAGGAGTTAAAATGCAGCTGGTCATTCCAGCTATATATACATATAACATGCATACTATTATTTTTTAAATGACATAATTTTATAACTGCCACATTTTTCCCAGTGTGTAAGTTGTTTTCTCTTTGTAAATTAAATACTGAGACAAATGTTGAACTCATTTAATTCATTCATTCATGTAGCTAGCAAAAATTATTCAATTATTCACTGTTTCAAGCACTGAGAGAATGCAGTAATGTATAAGGTGTGGATCTTACCCACAAACCGCTTAAAATACATAGCAAAGATAAGAAATATATAGGAATAAGTATGGAATAAAGGAGAAAGAGTTTACCTAAGCATTGTTAAAGCACTTGACATGTATGAATCTCATTTGTTCCTCGTAACACACCAGCAGATAGGTACAGCTATGATTTCCATTTTACAGAGAGAAAATGAGACTGGGAGCTGAAGCAACTTAGGGAAGGTCACTCAACTTGGAAAGGGCAGAGACATGATTCAAACCTGGTGACCTGACTCCAGGGTATTTACTGGTAAGTATACTGCCTCCCGGGCTTCCCTGGTAGTTTATCTGGTAAAGAATCCACCTACAATGTGGGGGACCCCAGTTCAATTCCTGGGTTGGGATGATCCCCTGGAGAAGGGATAGGCTACCCACTCCAGTGTTCTTGGGCTTCCCTGGTGGTTCAGACAGTAAAGAATCCTCCTGCAATGCCGGGAGACCTTGGTTTGATTCCTAGGTGGGGAAGATCCCCTGGAGGAGAGCACAGCAACCCACTCCAGTATTCCTGCCTGGAGAATCCCCATGGACAGAAGAGCCTGGTGGGCTACAGTCCATAGGGTTGTGGAGAGTTGGACTAACTGAAGCGACTTAGCATGGCACAGCAAGGCATACAGCCTCCCACCAAGAGCAGAACATAAAAATAATAAAAATCCTATAGACAGTCACCGAACTGTAAGATTTCCAGCTCTTGGGGAGGATATGGTGGGGCCAGGTGAGGCAGTGAACTGAAGTGAGTTGTGATGGATGGATGGGTAGGATTCAGATAGGTGGATGTACAGGGAAGAGTGTGTGAGCAGGAAAAGAGTTTGAACAAATAGGGCGGGATACGCACAGGAGAAAATCAGATGGGACAGCAGTTAATAGATGTGAAGGGGAACAGTGCTGGATGAGACTGAAAAAATACATGTAGCCTTGAATGTCATATTTTTTAGGTTAAGGAACCAAAGATTAAAGCTCAGGCATCACAGTGTGGAGCAGCAGTGTCTGTCCTTTTTTGAGCTCACGCATCTCTTGAAGATGATTAAATATTTGGTCCCTTCCTAGAAAAATCCACATATGAACATTCATCCATCCTGACTGCATAAAAGCGAAGTACTCATATTTTGCAGAAAATAAAATTCGGTTATTTATCTTGATGTCCTCCTCTATCTAAAGATCTTTCTGCCTCTGTATTTACTGTTATTTCTTTTCCTCCAGTTTTCTTCAGGAAAAAAACTGCTCATCCTCAATTTGAACTTTCGTACTGTTCAAGTCAGGTACTCTCTCCACCAGGCTATCAGTCCTACCCTCCCCCACTTCTGCTTCTCTCTTATCTTGGTTTCCTCTCTTTAGTTAAGCTTCTAGACACCAGTTTTTACCTCTTAGTTCATCACTCCCATTCACTGCTTTTGTCTTCACCCTCATCCTCTACTTAGGCCAAGGTGTTAGGGACCTACATGTTAATTAAAATGCTAAAGGCTTGGAAAAGTCCTTCCATTCATTAAAAAAAATAAAGAAAACACAATCTGTGTAACGTTTTATTTTTAAACCCAGAATTTCCCAAATATATTTAACTACATATTTTCTTTTTAGCGTATTTCAAGGAATAACTGTGTTCCAAGGAATATCAGTTTGAAAATTACTGAGTCAGAGTTCCTTGATTTCTGCAGTATATTACAGACGAAACTCATGCTTATTGCACTTTATAGAGTTTTTTTTTTTTTTTTTAAACAAACTGAAGTTTGTGGCAATCTTGCATGCAGAAACTCTTATCAGCACCAATTTTTGCAACAGCATTTGTGCACTTCAAGTCTGATTGTCACCTTTTGGTAATTCTCATAATATTTCAAACTTTTTCATTATCATTATATTTGTTACAGTGATGTATGACCAGTGATCCTTGATATTACTACTGTAATTGCTTTTGGCCACCATGAACCCCACCAAGATTGTGAACCTAAGTGACAAATGTTGTGTTTCTTCTGACTGTTCCATTGACCAGCGCATTCTCTTGCTTTTCTCCTTTTCCCTGGGTCTCTCTGTCCTCTGAGACACAACAATATTGAAATTAGGCCAATTAATAACCCTACATTGGCCTTGAACTGTTCAAGTGAAAGAATCAGTCATAGGTCTCTCACTTAAAATCAAATGCTAGAAATGATTAAGCTTAGTGGGGAAGACATGCTAAAAGCAGAGATAGGTCAAAAGCTATTCCTCTTGTGCCAAAGAGTTAGCCAAGTTGTGAATGCAAGGGAAAAGTTCTTGAAGGAAATTAAAAGTGCTACATCAGTGAACACATGAATGATAAAAAAGGAAACATCTTTATTGCCCATTGGAGAAAGTTTGAGTGATCTGGATAGAAGATCAAACCAACTACAACTTTCCCTTAAGCCAAAGTCTAACCCAAAGGTTCTAACTCTCTTTAATTCTATGAAGGCTGAGAGAGGAGGTGAGGAACTTTTTCAGAAAAGTCTGAAGCCAGTAGAGGCTGAATCATGAGGTTTAAGGAAAGAAGCTATCTCTATAATATACAAGTAAAAAGTGAAGCAGCAAGTGCTAATGTAGAAGCTGCATCAAGTTTTCCAGAAGGTCTAGCCAAGATACTTAGTTCAGTATCTTGAACAACAGATTTTTTTTTTTTTTTGTAGATGAAAAATGACCTTCTATTGGAAGAGGATGCCATCCTTCTAGGACTTTCAAAGCCAGAGAAGTCAATACCTTAAGCTTCGAAGAACAGGTTGACTCTTGTTAGGGTCTAAAGCAGCTGATGACTTTAGGTTGAAACCAATGCGAATTTGCCATTCTGAAAATCCTAGGGCCCTTAAGAATTATGCTGAAACTATTCTGTCTGTGATCCGTAAAATGAACTAATGAAGCCTGGATGACAGCACATCTGTTGACAACCTGGTTTGCTGAATATTTTAAGCCCAATGTTGAGACATACTGCTCAGCAAAAAAAATTCCTTTCAAATTATTACTGCTCCTTGACAATCCACCTGGTTACCCAAGAGCTCTGAAGGAGATGTACAAGGAGATTGATGCTGTTTTCAAGCCTTCTAACATAATGTCTATTCTGCAGCCCATGGATCAGGGAGCTGTTTTGACTTTCAAGTCTTTGTAAGAAGTACATTTCATAAGACTGCAGCTGACAGTGATTCCTCTTATGAGTTTGGGGAAAGTAATTTGAAAACTTTCTGGAAAGGATTCACCATTCTAGATGCTATTAAGATTTGTGATTCATGGGAACAGATAAAAATGTCAACAGGTGTTTGGAAGAAGTTGATTCCAGCCCTCATGGATGACTTTGAGGTGTTCAAGACTTCACTGGAGGAAATAATTGTAGATGTGGTAAATACAGCAAGAGAACTAGAATGAGAAGTGGAGCCTGAAGATGTGACTGCAGTGCTGCAATCTCATGATAAAACTTGAACAGTTGAGGAATTGTTTCATATAGATAAGCAAAGAAAATGGTTTCTTGAGATGGAATCTACTGCCTGTAAAGTTGCTGTGAAGACTGCGGAAATGACAACAAAGGATTAAGAATGGTACATAGGGACTTCCTTGGTGATCCAGTGGCTAAGACTCCACGTTCCTAGTGCAGAGAGCCTGGTTCAATCCCTGGTCAGAGACCTAGATCCCACATGCCACAACTAAGACTCGGCCCAGCCAAGTAAATAAATACATACATACTTTAAAAAGAAATGGTACATAAACTTAGCTGATAAAGCAGTGATGGGGTTTGAGAGGACAAAGCTCAATTTTAAAAGATTCTGTTGTGGGCAAATGTGATCAAATAGCATTGCATGCTACACAGAAATCATTTGTGAAAGGACGAGTCAATCCATGTGGCAAACGTCACTGTGGTCTTATGTTAAGAAATTGCCACAGACACTCCTGCTTTCAGCAACCACCACCTTGATCAGTCAGCAGACTTCACATAGAGGCAAGACCCTCCACCAGCAAAAAGAGTATGACTAGCTGAAGGCTCAGATGATGGTTGACATTTTTTAACAATAATATTTAAAAATTAAGATATTTTCACTTTTTTAGACACAATACTATTGCACACTTACAGACTATAGTATAATTTAAACATTAACATAATTTCTATGCACTAGGAAAACAAAAAATCACGTGACTTGATCGACTCCAATACTCGCTTTGTGGAACAGAACCTACAATATCTCCCAGGTGTGCCTGTATTCTCTCCTGTTCTCTTTCTTCCTGACCTCCTTCTTGGTATCCCTGAGATGTTGTCCTTTGTTGGCCAGTTAAACCTTATGTTCCACAGGGGATCTGACTTTGGGCTGCTGCTCTTCTCTTTCTATATTCTTACTTTCCTTCGGTGATCTCAGAGGTTTAAATTATGAATTCTATGCCCAACTTGGCTCTCAAATTACAAACCTTCATATATATTAGAAAAACTCAGATATCCAACAGACCAGGATGACCAGTCATCTTCATTTCTCTTTCCCCTAAAGCCCTGCATCTTTACATTCCCAAACACATTTAATAGCTTCTAGATAATTACTTCTCCCAGGCCAGATTCCCCTCATTCCTACTCCTCACAACTGATTAATTATCATGGTCCCTCACATCTGACCTCCTCCGTGTTGTTCGAAGCTGTCCCCTTCTCTTTCTTCTACCACCAATTTAGTTCAAGCTTTCATTACCTCTGATGTGGGCAACAAGAGCCTCTTACCTCAAGTCTAGACATCCTAAAATCATAATCAGCACAGTGGCCTGAGTAATTTTTTTTAAATTAATTAGTTCTTTCCATTGCCATGCTTAAAAATCATTATTGTCTCACTGTAGCCTTTAGGGTAAAATATAGGGTCCTTATGGCACAAAATGCACCACCTGTAACCCTGTCAATCTCAGCTTCAGAGATTTCTGCCTCATACTTTGACCTGAATAACTGAGAACTAGTGTAGTTTCACAGGGAAGGTGATATTTTAGCACGTGATGTTCACATGTTGTCTGTAAAAACTCCAAATTTTAACTTATGATTCCAGACTCAAAACAGGAAACATCCATTCTAGGAAGGCTTTCCAGAATACACATGGTGGTCAAGGGCCCTGTTTTGTGTTATCATGGTTTCCTTTGTATATCTAGGACGTTTTTTTTTTTTTTTATTCCATTATCTGTTCTCCCACTACACTGTAAAGTCTTTGAAAACAGGAACTTTAATCATGTGTCTTTTTACCCCAAATACCCACCATAACGTCTTACACACAGTATATGTTGAATATTTTATATTTGTTTTGCTTGGATAACCACATCCAACCTGAGTCAAGTTAGGATCTGACAACAGAGAATAAGGACTCAAATAGGTCCTTCCAGCTCTTATCTTTATTGTGTGTGATGAATTTTGACATTTTCTATTTGAATCTTTTCTCTTTTATTTCATTTACAAAAACACTGGTAATAGTTCAAGTAATTGATTTGCTAACCCATCAACAGGTTATAACTTAGGATTAAAAAAAGAAAACAGTGATGTAATAGATGAACAAGGGCTTTTGGTGAAAGAATGGGTTCACTTCTTGGCCCACTTATTTGTTATGTGATCATAAATAAACACCCCAAAGTCTGACCCTAAGTTTACACATCTTAGAATGAACTGTAATACCTAATTCATAGAGTTGTGAAGTTTTCAGCCTGTAGGGCTGTTTTTTCCCTTATGCAAATTCTATCTCCCAGCATCATTTGCCCATCTGCACTTACTCTTTACTACTTAACTAGCTCATCCTCTCCCCACACCCTGAAAACTGCCTGGTGAATACAGACTTATCCACACAATCCATTCTTAGATGCAAGATTTATTTGTGTGTGTGAGTGTGAGAGAGAGAGAAAGATTTTATTTTTTTACACTTCTCATTTTTTACTGGGGTATAGCTGATTAACAATGTCATGATAGTTTCAGGTGAAAAGTGAAGGGACTCAGCCATACTTTTTAAGAAAGTTTTCCTGATATTTGGTTCTTAAGGTTCCTATTTTAGATACAAATTGAACATATTTAGCTGCTTCATCTGCTAAAAATATATTTAGCTGTTTCATCTGCTAAAAATGAGGGGAAAATTCAACAGAACTTTTCAACAAAAAAACACATAAAACATTACTATTGGTCTTCTTTTGATCAATAAAACTGCCTAAACTCTTTGTCTGGAAAGAAGATTTTTAACAATACTTAGCCAGCAAATTCTGCCTGACTTTCTCTTCTTTTTTGCTGATACAAAGTTCTAGATTTATATTTTATTGGACTGATGCCTGAACTGATGGAGCAGATTTTACTGGAATAACTACATATAAATGGATTTCCATGTAAAAACTTATTCTTAGTGCTATTTATGTTGGAGATCCTTCTGCAGGCTGTGACTCTGGCTCCGAAGCACTAAGTCATTGAAGCAAAATAATTAAATCAATAAAATATTTTCAGTATGCAGAAAGACTTATTTGTCCTTTTGTATGGCACTGCTCTGAGAAGACAATGGCACCCAACTCCAGTACTCTTGCCTGGAAAATCCCATGGACGGAGGAGCCTGGAAGGCTGTAGTCCATGAGGTTGCTAAGCGTTGGGCATGAGAGAAGGACTTCACTTTCACTTTCCACTTTCATGCATTGGAAAAAGAAATGGTAACCCACTCCAGTGTTCTTGCCTGGAGAATCCCAGGGACGGGGGAGCCTGGTGGGCTGCCGTCTATCGGGTCGCACAGAGTCGGACACGACTGAAGCGACTTAGCAACAGCAGCATGGCACTACTCTAAATGTGGGGGCAAAATCAGTTTTTCACCTAATTGTGAATTAGTGCCAAATTCTTTCAGAGGGAGCACAGAACACTCTGGAAAGAGGCAGTGATACCATAATGAAACTTCACCCCTTCCTCTTTTTCAATTAACTAAAACCCACAGTCTGACATTGGGAAAACAGTTTTGTTATCTCACACTTTTTTCCTCCAAGTGTGACAAACGAGGTGACCCATACATTTTCAACAAGTGAATAAAATTCACTCATTCGTACACTTAAAAAAAAAACAAAAAACATGGCATATTGAAACATTAGCTTCCTAGGAGAGAGATGGTACTTGAATTGAGTTGCAAGCTGCCCCTATTTTGCATGTTGGTGGTATATAGTTTAACTATAGTTTATAGTTTAACTATAAATCTGAAAGAGATTACTTTGTGGGATACTCTCCATAAAGCGAAAACAGTAAAAAATAAAAATAGGTCTCATCTAAAATGCTTTATTAGAAAGAAAGAGATCTCATCATAGTGGTCTTGAAAGATCTACAGCATACAAAGAAATGCTTATTCTTAAAATTAAAAAAAAAAGATGCAAGAAAATTATATATGATCGGAATCATGGTTTATGTGTAATAAACATAGTTGAATTATATCCTTTTATATTTTAAATTTACAGAATTTGATTGGTGGGATATCATTACAGTTAAAAGTACCTTAAAAGTGTTTTTATAGACTACAGAATCCATGGTTGGAGGAGACACATACTTTGGCAGATAAAGAGAGATGGATATAGTAAAATGTTTGCAGACTCTAAAATGGCCATGGAGACACTAAAAATAATTAAGAAAGGCTAAGAAGGATAGATATTCAAGGTGAAGCTTTCACTGATTTTCACAACTCTTCAACTGAATTTAAAATTAACGTAGAAGTTTAAATATTTTAGCTTTGGTAAGAAATGAGCATATGTTAACACTGTCTCTAAGATCTTTGTGAATTCTGTGTTTGAACTGAACACGAACCCTTTGGGTATACTATTTATGAGTGCAAAGCAACTTTCTAATTCCAAGAGAGAAAGACTTACCAGGACTCATGAGGCTTTTTCAACATCAAATAGCTTTTACTAAACAACATTTTGATGAGTTAAGTGTGACTGAGTCGGGGACATATGGATTAAATTTCCCTTAAAATACACATGGGTTTAAAAATTAAGGAAAAAATCCTGAGCAAAAAATAATGCTTTTCAGAGAATCTAGCATGTTTAAAAACTATTTTCCTTTAAATACAAATATCAGGTTGACTACAGTCTAGTTAGACTTTGTAATTAAAACTACTTAATTATAAATGCCAGGGATTTAAAAAAAAATATTAGTTCTATCAGGAAAAGAATCTTCATTAATTCTACTTGATTTGAGTTGTGTGGAATAGTTAGGCCTAACTCAAGCAGACAAGATCTGAGTCAGAGTTTATCTCCATCTATGAAACACTGACCTTGTTTTCATGTACAGAACTTATTCTCTTATTCCATTAAACAATTACAATATTTTTTTTCTGTGATTTCAGCTCATACTCTTTTTTTCTTATTTAAATAACACATTTCCTTGAAAAAGTCTTCAGTTTTAGAATTCTGCCGTTCCTTTCATTTTATTATTATAATTGTCTAGAATCTTGAGTTCTTCCTTCTTGTTTGCCCTATGTTTTGCTTTACCTTCCTTTCTTAGCTCAGTTTTTAGGTAACCTTCACTTGCTATATACACAACTTTGTCTCTGGGTGCTGAACATTCCAAGTTAGAACACTTAAAGGCCTAATTATCTCTCTGATCATCTTAATTGTCTACTTTCACTTACCTAGGGTAGACATACTCTGTACCATAATTTCCTGGTTATTTGATTTACTGAAGAGTGGAAGTAGAACTAATTCTCCTGATGACTTTCTTCCCTATCAGTTTCTGAACCCCAGAGTTCTACATAGTCACTAAGTACTCAAAAGGTGTTAATAAGTAAGTAAATGAGTACATGAAATGCAGTCAAGTAGATTTAGGGAGGTAGGAATGGTCAAACTTAAAAAAATTTCTAAAAAACTGGTGTAGGGAGTCAACTATACAGTGATGAAAGATAATTAAAATTGTGAAGGTGAGTACTTTATACAGATGTTGAATTATAATGCTGAATACCTGAAAATTTCATAATTTTAAAAACTCTAAACAAGTTTCTCCCCCATTCACATTTGATAATTGCTTTCATTTTGAATTGGTAGAACAAAGACTGAAAGAAATGCAAACAGTTCTACCAGTTAACACTGAGAAAAGCAGTCTGAACAACCACTGCCCAATAAACATCAGTGGAATTGCACTGGGAACTGTTACGAGCATTAAAGGTGAGCCATGCGAGGAAGGTGACTACATTCTACTTTTCTTAGGTCTCCTACTTAGAGCTAAACTTTTTCTCAGTCTTAAATTCACATCATGTATTTCTTATAAATTTCAGATTCTTGATTTTGGTTAGAAAGTGTGTGTGTGTGTGCACCTGTGTGTAAAGGATTGTAAATCTACCACCTCACCACTTTGAAAACCTTCCCTCCCAGAAAAATCCAACCCCTTACATTCTAACACTTCTTCCTCCTAATGCTAGTTTCCTGTACTAATTATAATTACTCTTTTCAAAATATTCAAAGCAACATTATAGTCCATTGGTTACAGGACATGTTTTGTATGTGGTAGAGAAAAACAATTTTTTGATTAGGAGTTCACAGGGGTATCTTCATGTTAAAAATGGTGGAACCTCAAGAAACATTTAGTTAAAGTGACATAATTCCTGGAAATTGGGATGGAACCAAGATTAGCTTAACTGTAGGTATTCTTACTCTGGAAAAGTCAAGTGATTATCTGAATGAATGAATCAGTATGAACATATGATCTGATAATTCAAGCCCCAAACACTTAATTTCAATAGCTTAAAAGAAGTTTTATTTTGTCTCTTGATTTTGGTATAAATTATCCAGTAATTATCTCAGCTCTCCAGCTTACGTATAATGAACTTTTTCAATGGGAACATTTTAAGGGCAAGTAATCTTTTTAGACAATTTCCTCATGGTTCAAAGGTACAAGGGATATAGTTGCTAGTGTTACAGTCTAAAAGGAGGGAAATATACAGAAAAGCATCTGCAAAACAAGGCTTCAGTAATAAAGTGTCTTGAGAGTAATATAATCAAAATTTTATGGGTTAGCTATAATAAAAAGATAGATAATAACCAGCACTGGGAAAAATGTGGAGAAACTGGACCCTTGCATACTGCTGACAGGAATATAAAATAATGCTGCCACTTTGGAAAGCAGTCTAGTAGTTCCTCAAAAAGTTAAAAATAATTATTTGACCCAGCAATTCCATGCCTAGGTATACACCCAAGAGAAATAAAAGCATATGTTTGCATAAAATGTTGCAAATGAATATTCACAGCAGCATTGTTGTAATGGCCAAAAGATGAAAACAAACCAAATGTCCATAAACATTTGAAAAACAACGAAGGATGGATAAACAAAATGTGATACAGTCCAACAGTGGAATATTATTCACAGTAAAAAAAGACATACACGTTACAACATGGATGAGCCTTGAAAACATTATGATAACTAAAAGAAACTAGTCACAAAAGACTCCATATTATATGATTCCACTGACATGAAATGTGCAGAATAAGCAAATGTATGGAGACAGAAAGCAGGTTAATGGTCCTCTAGGGCTGGAAGGAAGGGAGGGAAGATGAGAATTTTGGGAGGAATAGCTAAAGAGTATGAGATTTCTTCTTGGGGTGATGAAATGTTCTTAAATGGTGGTGATGGTTACATAACTGTAAATATACAAAAATCATTAAAATCATTGTGCACTTTAAATGAGTCAATTGTATGGCAACAGAAAAGTTGCTGCCAAAAATTATTATGGGAAGCTAGGATTGGCTAGTGAGTATTTCATAAAGTATTATATTTAAGTAGGTATTTTAAAAGGGTAGAGATTTTGATAACAGGAGATAAGGGATGGTGTACTGCAGAGATGTATCAAGGACATTTTGGGCGGAAAGAGAAGTCTGAACATTGGTGGTGTGGGCTTGCAGAAAATCTTTTCAGTTATTTGACATTAAGTATATGGGTGGATTGTTGGTAATAATAGCTTACATACACACAAAACATTTTTCTACCACTTACAGAACTGATAAAGCATAAAGGACCATTGTCATTAACTCAGAATTCCCTAAATTAGCAAAATTACTAACATTTGGAAGCAATAATAAAGGAATCCACATGCATTATAATTCTATTATGTAAAATATTTCTATTGTTTTACAAATATGTGACAGAAATACTACTCTAAAAAAAATGAAATACATTTTATCAGTGGGAGAAAAGTCTTTCGATCAAGTAAATCATTCACTTGTCAATTCACATAAATTTGAGTTAATTTTAAATTTTACTCAACAATTGTTTGAAGAAATAACCTGCCAAATTAAATTTCAGATGAAAATAAATGAGATTTTAGATTAAAATCAGTTGAATTAAAATAATTTCAATGTTTTAAGTAAAAATATAATTAGTAAATTGAAAATTTTAGTTACATAGGATATCTTAGGTACTAATTCACATTGGTCAATCACTATAAACTAAAACAGCAATTTAAATAAATTAAGTTAGGTGTTATTGTAATTACTGAATTGATTGACATAGTTCTATATTATAATCATATTAGCCATTTGCAAAATATGTAATAAATTGAGCAATTAATAATCACACACATTTATTTAACTTGCCTCTTGAGATGAACAGCTTGGGAAGAAAAGGAACTAAAAGTGAAATAGAAAATTGTTGACATTTAAAACTGTAGAACTTTGTCGACATTTTATCTTTATTAAAACTAAAAGAAAATGGAGAAAACACGAGAAAGGGTCAATATTTAAATCCAAATGTGCCAAAAATGCTCTGTCAGATTTTAACTTACAAGATGATTTGGGGAAACCCATATATAAAGGTGAAATTAATTACCAGGCTTATTCATAAACTTTTAAGTACAGTATACTAGGAGTCCATAAAAATTGAGTTATAAACCAAGGATCTTGTTCTACATCATTTTAGAAGAGTCTTTAAATATATACACATATTTATTTAAATATACTACTTGGTTCATTTTAGTTCATGCCATATACTATGAATTTCTAAGGAAGTATATTATATACTTCTTAACCTTATGCAAGCTACTTACATTTGTCTTGGCCTCTATATCCTGATTTGTAAAATTCAGGTAATATAGGTTATTACACATGAAGCTCTTCGAATACTGACTGGTTTCTAGCAAGACATGCTAGCTATTCTTACTCTTTTTTTTTTTTTTCCTACAAACAAAAACTGACCCTAAGAAAGGCATTATTAATGAACAAATTTTAATTTCTGAGACAGAGATAACAATTATTTGGATCAGAATTCGTTAGAAAACAAATTATATATATATGGTTTAAAACTTATTAACAGCTGATTTTTTGAACCTAAAAATACTGGTTTGTAACCAACTTTCCAAATTATTTTTCTGTAACATTGTCACTATCACAGCAGTCCAGATTAGTAAACAGGCTTTAGTATTTACAAAATGAATCTATGAGGCACCTACAAACTATACAGATGCTTTCTGTGACCCTTACTTCTCGCTTCACAAAACATCCATACCCTACTTCTTTCCTACGGCATTCAGAGATCAGGGTCACATCTGTGCACTGCTGATTTAAACATGAACACTGAAGATCTGGTAGAAGATCAATGTTTTAGGACACTTTGCAAGGTTTTTCAGACAATGGATTCTACAGAGACTATGAGTTAGGACCAGGTAGAAAGTAAAGGAGCAAATTTGCTCAAAGAAAAATCTGTTTAAAAGACAGAAGTGGGAGGAGTACTGAGAGAGTGAATTGGTCAAGGGCCGCACAATTGGATTTTTAAACAATTTACTTCAAGTCTACTTTCTTTGTTCTTCAAGTATTTTAACTTAAGGTTATTTTGAGAATTTTGCTTATAAGCATAAATTAATATTAATAATTACTCTGTCTACTATTAAAAGAGAGAAATACAAAGGAGTTATTAAACTTTATCAGATTTTGCCTCTGGTATTACTGGGCAGATCTTATCATAATAAACTTCAAGGCAGTAGCCAGATATGTATTAACTACCTTTAGTGGAAACTGAAGTCCAGAGATGCTAAACTAAATAACTGTATAATTACTGAACATATCTGTGAGGATATGGGAATGAGGAAAGACAACACATTATCTAAAAATGTCAGGAATCATGTTTGTGAATATTCACCAGTTCATTAGGATCAAGAGTAAGACCGGAAAAACAAAAAAAAAAAATTGTGGCAAAAAGAAATAATGACTTCATTTGTTTAAATTGCCAAATGGCCTCAGATAAAAATCTCTGAAGTATTTTTAAAAAATACAAAAACAACAGAACCAAAACTTGAACATTTACTTAGGAATCTGAGGCAAACACTGGTTCATAGACTTAAGATTAGTTTTGAACAGGACAAATCATTTTCATGATACAGAATTGCTAATAACATAGGGACATCCAAGAGCTGATATTAGAACCGCCTTATTAAACACTTTCTAGGAGAGGTACAATAATGTGCTGTCTCCAGTTTACAATCAACAATAACTTCTCTTTGGTAAAATCAGAGTTTTCTAACTGGCAGAAATATGGTTGGAGACATTCCTAAAACATGCCAGGTAATTTTTGGCACACTTCTAGAAAAAGGAGCACTATTTTATAAATAGAAGGATGATTATAAGTCCACTTCTCTGTTGCCATCTGCCACTCCGAAGTTGTATGGGGTGAAAATGCAGAATAAAGGTTAAGACTCAGCCTCTTTTGAGACTCTAAAGCAGGAGTTTTTAGTCTAAGA
Organism: Bos mutus; assembly: GCF_027580195.1. Classification (NCBI taxonomy): domain Eukaryota; kingdom Metazoa; phylum Chordata; class Mammalia; order Artiodactyla; family Bovidae; genus Bos; species Bos mutus. Next base: position 25,880,376 of record NC_091628.1, read on the forward strand.
TCCAGGATATAATTCCACACATTGGTTTCCAGGGGTCAGTGAGCTCTCTGTACAGGACTGTATGGGTATCTTCATGAAACAATCTACTTCCATCGGATTCTCAAAGTGGTTTAAAACCCCAAAATGGTTATGGGCCAACACTAAGACATCTATAACCTATCGGGCCATTGATCTGCTGCTCTGAATTGACCTTAGACGAGCGCCAGAACAGAGTGAAAACTGAGAATGGGCATGCAGTGAATGTTTTGTAGTAATGGGGATTAGTGCTGTGGGAACACAGAAAAAACAGTAATGGGGAAGGAATTCCCAAGAGTGACAGCAGGGACGAAATGGCTAATTCCATAGTCACCTGGTTGAAGTAACTATTTTTCATAGCTGTTAGCATGTTAGTCATAGGTTAAATTACCATCGTGTTCCCCTTGCCACCCTCACCCCCAATTATTTAGGCAGTTAGTGAGAACAATTTGTGCTCTCCATTATTTTTTCTATATTAAAAGTTGCTCTTCATTACACAGAGAGTAGATGCTATTCATTTATCATTAGCCTGATGTGTAGTTTCCTCTTTTCAATATTAGAAATGAGATAAATTATTAACATTAAGATGACTGAGCACTGTTCTAACCACTGGCACAAGCTTATTCACCAGAAGATTGACCTCAAATTCACCAACATCATGTGCACTTATTATAACAAATAAAAAAATTAACAATTTACCTGCGAGATTGTCGATTTCTTTCTCTTGGAGTAGACTGACCGCATCATCATCTCCTTCCAGCATAAGCTCTGTCTCTGCATTCTGATTCACTATCGCTTGACTTCTGAATGTTTTCTTTGACTTTACCACGTCTTCTTCAGTCCCTAATCACAACCAAAATATAGTAATTTAGGTCACTGTGATTGTTTTACTTTCAGTAAGTGTTAGAGAAAAAGCTATTACTTTCTTATAGATATATACTGCATTTACATATTACTTTCAACTATAGAAAAAAAATGTACCTTTTGTATTTCGTTTGTTCTAAATAACTCTGTGAGAAACGCAAGGGGTGTTAATGTTACAGGTGAGGAAACAGGCGGAGAAAGCTACATGCATGGTTGGGAACCTAGAACTTGGCATTCTAAGATCACTGTACTTTCTACAAAAAAATCTGTACTTCACCACAAACTAGGTTTTCTGATCCATAAAAGTTACACACGTTTACACAATTACACTTTAGTGTGAATCAGATAATCAACTGATCAGATCATTCACAAAGGTAGATAAGTATGAAGAAAACAAGAAAGCATTCACATCTGAAGGGAAAAGATGTAGGCATAAAATGTAAATACTTCAAAACAGCTATTTCCTTAGCAATGAGGAGAAGGGGATGACAGTGGATGAGATGGTTGGATGGCATCACTGACTTGATGGACATGAGTCTGAGCAAGCTCCAGGAGCTGGTGATGGACAGGGAAGCCTGGTGTGCTGCAGTCCATGGGGTCTCAGAGTCAGACATGACCGAGCAACTGGGCTGAACTGAAATTAGCTGTGATATCCTTATTTTGATATATATAAAGTAGTACAAGGGCTTCCCTGGTGGCTCAAGGGTAAAGAATCTGCCTGTCAATGCAAGAGATGCGGGTTCAGTATTCCTGAGTCGGGAAGATCCCCTGGAGAACAGAATGGCAACCCACTCCAATATTCTTGCCTGGGAAATCCCATGGGCAGAGGAGCCTGGAGGGCTACAGTTCATAGGGTCGCAAAAGAGTTGGGCAAAACTTAGTGACTAAACAACAATGGAAGTAGTACAAATGGCTAAAATTCAAACACACAAAAAGTAACTGAGAAAAATTAGTTGGCCTAGCATTAACATGTTAATCTATGTGAATGTTAGAAATTACAATACATTTAAATGTCTCATGGATTTGACTCTTTAACAAATACTTCAATATTTAATTCAGACATCTGCTTTGGCAGGTGATAATGAATGTGAAATTATCAGAGCTACAAGTAAATTATATATATATATATATATATATATATGGCTAAGAAATACCTATATTTCATGTCACCTGAAGTTGGAATTCAATATGGAGGAATATGGTTTAATTTACTGTGTTCCAGCTTTAGTATTAGGGTATAGGGTTCAAAGGGCAGTATTAACTAGAAAAGTATCTTCACATTTCATTTGGTGTGCTGCATATATTCCTGAAATGAAAGTGAAAGTCGCTCAGTTGTGTCCGACTCTTTGCGATACCATGGACTGTAGCCTGCCAGGCTCCTCTGTCCATGGAATTCTCCAGGCAAGAAAACTGGAGTGTGTAACCTTTCCCTTCTCAAGGAGATCTTCCCAACTCAGGGATCAAACCCAGGTCTCCCACATTGCAGGCAGATTCATTACCGCCTGAGCCACTAGGGAAGCCCAAGAATACTGGAGTGGGTAGCCTACCCCTTCTCCAGGGGATCTTCCTGACCCGAGAATCGAACCAGGGTCTCCTGTATTGCAGGTGGATTCTTTATCAGCTGAACTACCAGGGAAGTCCATTTCTGAAATGGAGGCATAATAAATCATTGCTATATAGTATTTTTGTATCATAGTTTCAGGGGATGCTATGGTTTTGTGTACAAACGTACTTATTTTCCAAATCTTGTCATACCTTTGGCCAAAAATCCAGTGAACAATGAATACTTTTGGTTAATTCTCCTAGTCCAATATAGGGATTTCCAACAGTCCTTCCTGTCTACTGATATTTGCTCAACCATTTCTTGGTTAAGCATCTAGCTGTGGTAAAACCTGCACTGTAAACCAAAGTGTTAGCTTCTTTCCTTGCAGCATTCACAATTCTTTTTTTGTTAGCTATTCAGGGCCAGTTCTGTTTGCTAAAACATTAACAAACTGACTCAAAGGTAGCCCATAGAGGAGTAAAAAATACATGTTGAGGTACACAGTCATGTCACAGTAGCACTGTGTCATTAGCTGAGAGATATACTCTGTCATCCTAGCTTTTGTCGGACACGACTGAGTGACTTCACTTTCACTTTTCACTTTCATGCATTGGAGAAGGAAATGGCAACCCACTCCAGTGTTCTTGCCTGGAGAATCCCAGGGAAGAATCCCAGGGACGGGGGAGCCTAGTGGGCTGCCGTCTATGGGGTCGCACAGAGTTGGACATGACTGAAGTGACTTAGCAGCAGCAGCAGCATTTAGAGAGCCCAGTTTAAATACAGCGTAACAGTATAAAGTAATGGATTGTTAAATATATCTTTCAATAAACATGTAAGAAAACAAGCAGTACTATTAGAGATTAATGCTGCTTGGAAGGTGAGGAGACTTAAATGGGTTATATGTGTAGTCTTCTTTCATTGGCCCACAGATGATTCTCATTTCTGGAATAAAAGATTGAGGACCGATTACTGAATGCTCCAGAACCTCATCTTTATTTCATTTAGAGTCCTGGAGATATAAAGCCAGCCCAACAGTGATCTTCTGGGGGCAGCTATCTATATGCTGTTTGTTGCTTGCTTAGTATCTTAATTTGAGAAATTCGAAGCTTGCACCTTTTGGAACAAAGAGGCAAATTCAAAGATTAACAACCAAGAACTCTTTCCTGAGTCCTTTATAGCCATATGTCTACTAGACATCTTTAGCTGCATATTCCTAATTCCACATTTCCCTAAATGAACGAATTATCTCTTGTTCCTTCACCTCCTCCTATTTTGATCAACACACTTCATTAAGCCACAGACACATGATTCACCCTGTAAGGTGATGGTCTCAACTGTAATTCAAGCCATCATCATTTTGGTTTAGAAGGCCTTGCTGCTGCTGCTGCTAAGTCGCTTCAGTTGTGTCCAACTCTGTGCGACCCCATGGACGGCAGCCCACCAGGCTCTGCCGTCCCTGGGATTCTCCAGGCAAGAACACTGGAGTGGGTTGCCATTTCCTTCTCCAATGCATGAAAGTGAAAAGGGAAAGTGAAGTTGCTCAGTCATGTCCAACCCTTCGTGACCCCATGGACTGTGTTAAAAGCATTCCTTCAATAAGGTATGTTCTCTCCTTCCTCTGTCCATGGGATTTTCCAGGCAAGAGTACTGGAGTGGGTTGCCATTGCCTTGACAGCTCCCTTATTTACACCATCCTTCATACTTTTGTCAGATTATTATTTTATTTCAGCACTAATAACTTGAAAATATTTTCCTGCTTAATATTATTTATTAATTCCTCCAATCAACAACACTCAATACAAGGCTTATACCCTAAGATAAAATCTAAGCTCCTTAGTATGACTGATTAAGGCCTTTTATCCTCTCATTACCAGTTTTGTTTAACCTTTTCTTACTTTCCCATGAGCAATACTGAACCATTTACAGCTTCCAGAATATGTCATGCTTTCTTGGATCTCTTTATCTGTGTTAAAAGCATTCCTTCAATAAGGTATGTTCTCTCCTTCCTCCTTTGTTTGGGTAATTTCTACTTGGCCTTCAAAACTCACCTCTCTTGGGTGCCTTTCCTAACCAACCCATACTTTCGCAGTCTACACAGAACTCAACCACACTGAGTGGGTGCTCTCCCTTATGAGTATGTCTTCTCCTCTGGGCTGTAGCTTCATTCTGCAGCATCAGTGCCTGGTACTAAGCACGTGTGCCACAAACTTGCTGAACTGAAGTTCAAGTCTACACATCCCGAGTTCCCCTCTCTGAATTCTTTAGGTAGGTCTGTGTGCTCTTTCCCTATACATCCATCATATCTCATAAGTCTTGCTACTACAGTAGTTACATGTATTATAATTGGTTGTGTGCTTGTTATCTCCACAGACCCTGGAAGCTCCTTCCTTGATGAGTAGAAACATCATTCTGCCTTGGTATGCCCAGTTCTCAGCACACTGACTAGGTCAGAGCAAGTTCTCATAAATACTGAATAAATGAATAAAAGTTACCTCTGGATATCTCTTAACCTGAAAATCCCAGGATGTCTCAGAGATTCTTGGTGAACTGCCTTCAGTTTGAGAGATAGTTGAAGAATCTTATGTATTAACACAAAATGGAACTTGGTTCTTAACAAGAAATAGTCAATAACCTCCTTTATGTATGCATGAGTCAGCTTGATAAAGTAAGTTTTTGCTCATATCACAACTGTCTGTATTCTGCTTTGTCTTTAAAAAAAAAGGCTTTACATTACTCTTGTTATTAAAATTAAAATTTACCAATAAGCAAATTGCAGTTAAAGGAATGTGAGCTCTCAAATGTATATTAAGCTTTCAGTGTTACCCCCTCTAGTTTTAAAGCAGCAAAACAATTGCGTGTTTAAAAGATATGTAGTAAATGAATTCCTACCAACACACCAGAACTTACCATCCCTGTTGAAGTATTATCAGTTTGCAGCTCGGTAAACTTCCTAATTTTATGGTACTGCACCAAACATTTATCTAAATTAATGTGTATGAGATCCAAAGGTGCTTTTCAATCACAATATCCTTTATGAATTAGACTTTCATTTATCAAAATTACAGGCAAAAAGAGGTAAGGTCTCAAAGGGCTGTCTCATTACAAGGCTTATAAACACTGTCCTTAGGAAGAATTGGTTTAACACCCAACAAATCAAAATCTGATTGGGAAGGGAATTTATCTGAGATCATCTATCTTCAGAAGACAAGTTGGACTGAGAGCACCTCTTGGCCTCTTTAGCCATTCATCAAGAAATTAACGAGCGGGTACCATAAACCACCAGAAAGCCTTAGATTCGAAAATGTGAATTATGTGTAAACCTGGACAGGATAGACATATATGCTTATTTTCCAGGAAAACATTAAAATGCCATACATTTGAAAGGTTTCAAAATAAAAAAATCCCATCAAATTATAGATTCAAGAAGTCAAATCCAAAATTAAACTTAAAATATTTTCCACATCATATTACAAATGCAGGAAACTATCCTATACACATTAGATTTCTTAGTATGTAAATATGCTTACAGCTCTGTATGTGAAAATGTTATCTAATATAGTACATGGCATTACATGACCCTAAATAAAGCTCCTCTCTCATAATATTTCTCTTAATAATAAGGATTCATATGAAACAAAATATATATTAAAAGTGAAGTTAAGAAAACTAAGATGTTTCTAGTTTTAGTACTGTTACCTATACTCTAGCATTACTATTATAATATAATAATAATTATCATTTAAAAGTTTTATTGTTATTTTAAACAAGTATAAGTTAAAATACAGAAATCAGACACATTAACTTATCTTGATAATGTTCAGAGAATATGTCTAACTGGAAACTCTGGGCAATTAAGGCAAATAATTTATTTCATTTGCCCATCATATCTTTTTCTCCTGATAAACACAAGCAGTCATTGTACAGAAAAGTACTATTCAGTAGTTTATTTCTGTTTAAGGAGTTATTCTATAGTCAACTCTAAAATATCTATACTAATAAGGAAAAAATTAATTTATAATAATAGGTAAGCAATAAATAAATATCTATACCAATAAGGAAAAAAGTAATTTATAATAATAGGTAAACAATAAATCATGTCTGTTTTGCTAATGCACAAAGAAAAGATAAACCCACAGCAAGCCAATTTTAGTGTGGCATGTTTCTTATCAGTTTTATATTATAGTTATTACTTATTCTGCCTTGAGTTTGGAAATGTCTTTAATTTTCATTTATTAAAAATACATGGATGTATATATGTATCTATCTACCTACCTACCTACCTATGTATCTACCTATATTATGTATATTTACTCTGTGAGAATCTCTTCTCAATGTTATTTGATCTGTACAATTTAAGTATATGGTCTATAACTCATGATCCTCTCCCTGCCTATTTAATCTCACTAATTTGCCAATTTGACCTCTTCACACCTTGTGTTCCCCAAGAGCTGAAAGCTTTTGTTACCAAACATGCCACACTGTTTCAAACCTTTAAGTATGACATGTGGAGTTTCTCTTACATGGAATTTGCTCACCTGCTTTGTTCTTCAAGATTCAGTTTGATTACTCTCTTCACTGCACACATTTTGTATCTTATATATAGTCCCAATATACTGTTGTTTTTGATATTTTTTCCTAAGGTTTTCATTTAGGTGTACTCTTAATTAGATTTTTATTTCCAGTGCAACAAGTGTCAAAAAAGTGGCAATCAATAAATATTTGTTGAGTGACCACATGAAAATAAATACATAATCAGTATATTAATCATTTTATATGTACAGCACTTCAGTTTAGTTCAGTTCAGTCACTCAGTTGTGTCCGACTCTTTGCGACTCCACAGACTGCAGCACGCCAGGCTTCCCTATCCATCACCAACTCCCAGAGCTTGCTCAAACTCATGTCCATCTGAGCTGGTGATGGAGAGTTCTGACAAAACGTGGTCCACTGGAGAAGGGGATGGCAAACCACTTCAGTATTCTTGCCTTGAGAACCCCATGAAGAGTATGAAAAAGTACAGCACTTAAGTTACTTTTCTCTTTACGTCCTTTACAATTTCCTCATACATGAGGAAGGTGAACTATGTGATTTGCAATTCTTTCCTTCTTTTTTCCTGTAAGCATCCATTAAGAACATACTAAAAAAAAAAAAATACAGACCAATCTCCTAACTTCAGTTTCCTAGGCTGTTGGAAGAGGACTAAGTATTTACTAAGTGAACTCTTAAAGGATAATTGCAGTGTTAGAATGAGACAATGGATGCTGAAATACTTTGAAATGCATGAATATTTTTTATACAGTGTTAGTCGCTCAGTTGTGTCCAACTCTTTGTGACTGTAGCCCACCAGGCTCCTCTGTCCGTGGGATTCTCCATGCAAGAATACTGGAGTGGGTTGCCATTTCCTTCTCTAGGGAATCTTTCTGACCCAGGGATTGAACCCACATCTATCACATCTCCCATAATAAGCTCTTAAAATGTTTTGTTAAAATGTTGAGAAAATAACAAGAGTATTAAAAAGAGTTTACTAAGTCTTTAATTTAAAACTGAACAAGGATACAACCAATTCTTTATTGATTACAACACTGCTGCTGCTGCTGCTAAGTCACTTCAGTCGTGTCTGACTCTGTGTGACCCCATAGAAGGCAGCCCACCAGGCTCCCCCGTCCCTGGGATTCTCCAGGCAAGAACACTGGAGTGGGCTGCCATTTCTTTCTCCAATGCATGAAAATGAAAAGTGAAAGGGAAGTCGCTCAGTTGTGCCCGACTCTTCGCGATCCCATGGACTGCAGCCTTCCAGGCTCCTCTGTCCATGGGATTTTCCAGGCAAGAGTACTGGAGTGGGGTGCCATTGCCTTTTCCTGCCTAAGGTTTATGCAAAGGGGGAAAAATGCAGGCTGATGTGAGGATCAAAAAACTCAAATAAGCTACCAAATGCATCTTAGGTCTTATGAGCACAATACCCAGCAGATACTGATTATTCAATAATGGTTTCCCTTCCTTCAGTTGGGATTAATCTTCCTATCACCATGCTGTTGTGATACTGTTTGTATTCATTACAAGGCAGTATGAGCCTTCAATGCCTCCATTAGACCAGATACTTCCTGAAGACAGCAAGGACAGCATGTAGGCAGGTACCAAGAAGTGTTTGTAAAGTTGAAGAGAGTGTAAATAGCTTACATTAAAAATTGTTTTCCCTCAATAATCATATCATTCACTTAAAGGTATTATTAAATAAAATGATATAAGAATCAATATATTTGAAATTTGTTTTTGACTTTGAATAGAGGCATCTTATGAATATAAATATTTGTAGTATCTTACATAAGGAAAAAGTCGGACACGACTGAGCGACTGAACTGAACTGAACATAAGGAAAAAAAATGCTTTCTCAACAAAGTTGATATCATAATTTGTTTTACAGAATTATATAGATGATCCACATAATACATAATTTTCTTCCATAATTGGAAAGAGATGGAAAGAATGGAAATTTCATCTCATTTTATCTAAATATATGAATAGGAAATTCTAACATTACTAAACATCTTAAAATCAGTTTAAGATGGCATTCATTTTGGGGGAAGAAATTCTTTTCAATATATAGCATTTCACAACATTTTTAGCTTAGAAAATGTGTTTTGACAAAATGGACTAGGACTATTAATAACATATGATACTTTGGCAAATTTTAAAATAGAGGTTGTTCTTTCTCATTAAAGTTGAAATCAGAGCAAGAAATACCTTTACAGAATAGTGCTTTTAGTAAACTCCAAATGGTATTATTTAATTTCCACTTTAAAAGAAAAAGATTTTAAGATAAATATACCTCTCAGCTGATTACATGAGATCTGGTGATAATATCTCATGCAATAATACATATGAATCAATATATTATAGAGAAGTTTACAATTTTGAACATTTCAAAAAAGATGAAAAAATGCTTTTTGTTGTATTGAGAAGCCTACCGTTCAAAAATATTTTATGCCAATCTTAATGTGACATAAAAGCAGCAGATACATACATAGAACAAACTTTACTGTAACAATCATTTACTAAAAAAATACATAATTCTCTCCATAAATAATTTAAATTCAAAATTAAATTTTGCCTTTGACTTTATAGTACAAATATAGCATTTCCTTTCTTAAGAAGCATGAATGATGATGACAGAGAAATAAAGATTTGCTAAACACCAAGGACTGAAAAAATACTCTTCTGTACAGAATAGGATTAAAGGAAAAACAGCCTTTGTAACAGAAAAATCCGAATGGTGAACACTGTTAAAGTGACACTGAATAAAAACACTATTGGAAAGAATGACTGGAAATCTCAGGATCTTTTTTTTTCTCCTTTATATCTGATGCTGAGTCAGGAGCCTTGCTTTATCAATACAAAATTATTTTATGAAAGCATATACTTTCATAAGTGAAACAGACTGTTTCTATTCAAATAGACAGTTCCCATCTGTTGTTTCAAACAGACTTTAAATAAAAAATCTGAAGTTACTGACCACAGTTAATAAATATAGAAAAAAAATCTGGACAGTTTAGACTCCTTCCTTAGTTGTGGGTATTTTAGTCTGAATGCACTGGATTTAATCATGGTTCTTATTTCAATTCATTTTTGTTGACAGAGAATATATTTTATAATCCAAAATAGATACTATCTATACCACCATAAAACTACCAAGAAACTAGCTTCAAATTTACAATGAATTTGATTCAGAAATGGTAATTCTTCCCTGAACTAATAATTGATGCTACTATTTATGGTCCATCTAGGATATCATTGTATCACATCAAATTAGAGTACAGCATCCTTTGTGCTTTTACTAGTGAAATGAGTAACTTGTGCAGCCTCTGTTTTAAACGAGATATAAACCTTATATCTGCAAGTAGGTTGTTCTCTGAAAAGCCCCCCAAAAATATTTCAGTGGCAGGATAAATATGCAGAATTAGCAATATGGGCATTAATTAAGATGGAATGTTGACAGATTATTCTTCTAAGTGGTAAGTTCTTATTCACATTAGTTGTGCTTGTAAACGATTTGCTAGACTATAAGACTATAAGATAAGAAATAAAATGGCTACCTAACATCAACAGTTATTGCTCTGTGGAAAAGGACATCAAGGACACTTGCAAGTAAAAGAATTGGATCAATATTAACGTGATTTTCATTTCATGCTTCCCCAACTCCAGTAAGCTGACAATATACTCTGATTATGTGAACTGCCTCAGAGTAACACAGAAGAGGTTATTAGAGCAAGAAGTGGAAATGGAATGCACTTTTTATATTGACAGGCCTGCTAATAGAGTATACTGATTTTCAAAGACAAGCAGTGCATTTTTACAATTTGGTTCTGACAGCAAAAACGGAATTTCATTTATTCCTAATTCAAAATATTTATATGTAAGCAGTATTTCTTACAGCAGACCAACAAAGGGGATATTCATAAACAGCATTTTTTAACAAAAAATGCAATTAAAAAGGTTTGAGAAAATATTGTTGAATTTAAGTGCTGCATGCTAACTTAACAATCTTCTTAATGCAGTGAACACAGAAAACTGCTCTATGCTTTTTAAAGGAAATTTGATAAGTCCTACTTTATACATGATGATAAATAGTTTTTTTTATTCATGTTTTAGACTGAATATTATGTGGTAGGATTCTGATTAATCATTAACTTAGGGTGATTTCAGAATATTTTAAATAGGATTTCATTACATTAAAAATCACATGGCACACTTGTGGGAAAAAAATGCTAAAACATATAGAAAATTTGGGCCAGTCTGGAACCCTCTAAATAGCATAAAGCAGAGAGATAATGGATTATTCACCTTTGTGACTTCTTGAATAAATAGCATAGTGTTTGGTCCCTATGTTAAAAAGTATGCTTAGAAAAAGGTCAGCAGGAAATAAGTATGTCAAAATGGTAAAGGCAGCTATCTTCACATGGTTGTCTTTGAGTGCCCTTTTCCTCCCTTCTTTAAATTTTTTGAGCATTATCTAGGTTTTCTACAATGATCATGTTTATTTTCCGGAAAGAAGGAAGGGAAGATGAAAGGCAGGGGAAAATACATAAAAGAAATTTTTCACTATGAGTCTAGGGTAGATGGCAGATGAGTGGCAGAATGGAAAAGTTTTGTAACTCTTGGAATGAAAGAAAAGATGAACTGGACAACTTGAACAGGGGCTGAGAGGGTGGGGAGACTTCCTCTGGCAGTGAATGGAATTAACCTGGGGAATGAAGCTTGGTGTTTCTTTTTTCAGATCAGTCGCTCAGACATGTCCAACTCTTTGCGACCCATGGACTGCAGCACGCCAGGCCTCCCTGTCCATTACCAACTCCCAGAGTTTACTCAAATTCATGTCCATTGAGTCGGTGATGCCGTCCAACCATCTCATCCTGTGTCACCCCCTTCTCCTCAAGCCTTCAATCTTTCCCAGCATCAGGGTCTTTTCTTTCTTAAGCCTTACATAAAATTCAGTGTGGCTATTTTACTTTAAAAATATGAGAAATGGGAGTAGGAGATGTTTTGGATAAATAAGCAACTGGCTCGGAGACGTGGGAGTGTTAGACACTTCAGCTGTGTCCGACTCTTTGTAACCTCAGGGACTGGAGCCCTCCTCCAGGCTCCTCTGTCCATGAAATTCACCAGGCAAGAATGCTGGAGTCGGTTGCCATTTCCTTCTCCAGGGTATCTTCCCGACCCAGGAACTGAACGCACTGTAGATAGATTCTTTAATTTTTTAAAAATAGGATAGTTAAGAGATGGTGTTGGTATAGGTTGTCTAAAACACTTTTAAAAACACCAAAGATATTTTAAATAATGTTTTTATAAATGACATTGAATGCACAGTCTGTGAATGACTGTCAGTTCATCTGTACTGAGAAACCTATGTGGATGACAGACTAGACCAGTGGGCCAAATTCAGCAGATTAACTTTAGAGAGTGGAAATGTTCAATGAGACTCTTGTACTTGGAAAATTTCAAATGTATCTACAGCAACACATTGTCTAGGAAAAGAATGGTGTTTAGATTGAGATTTTGCACTATATAAAATTTATTAGTTAAAGCCTTCATAGGTGGGTCAGTGGCAAAGAATCTGCCTGCCAATGCAGGAGATGCAGGTTTGATCCCTGTATCAGAAGATCCCCTGGAGAAGGAAATGGCAATTTGCTCCAGGATTCCTGCCTGGGAAATCTCATGGACAGGAAAGCCTGGTGGGCTACAATCCACAGGGTTGTAAAACAGTTGGACTAACTTAGCAACTGAACAATAACAAGCATTTACTAGTTAGCATGACACTTAATTTCTATGCTTTGTCATTTTCCCAAATAAAAATCCTCTTATGCTCTGCTGACAAAGTCTTTCACAGGATAGCTCCAAACAGCCTTTTCCTTAACTCCCCACACTATCTTTTTGTTCCCCAAACAATTCATGTTGTGTTGTGTGGTCCCTTTGTCCATGTTGCCAACATTCCACTTACTGGCTTGGGAAGATCTCCATTCATCCTTTTAAGTCTAACTAAAATTTATTTATTCAATCAGACAGCCTTATTCACTGAGTTTATGTAACGTTTTTAATATACTTTGATGAAAACATTTATCATACTCTATTTTAATTATTTATAAATGTAATTTTGGGGTACATTTTATAAAAATTAGTCTAAAATATGGGCAAGAATATGAGCAGTTCCATGCCACTCAGCAATAGATCTATCGATATAATTTTGTTAGCTCCTTATCTTTGGTGGCTTTTGACTCACTAGGTGGAAATAAAGTACAGACATAAAAAAAAACAATTGCAGAATTTGAAAATACCATACTTATAGACCTATTCCATATACTGTCATGCTTCAGTGTGGTCATTGAAAGGATGAATATATGTGTTAAAATGCTGTATGTATATTTTGAAATATCAAGGAAGATAAGAAAGCCTTCCTCAGCGATCAATGCAAAGAAATAGAGGAAAACAATAGAATGGGAAAGACTAGAGATCTTCTCAAGAAAATTAGAGATACCAAGGGAACACTTCATGCAAAGATGGGCTCAATAAAGGACAGAAATAGTATGGACCTAACAGAAGCAGAAGATGTTAAGAAGAGGTGGCAAGAATACACAGAAGAACTGTACAAAAAGATCTTCACGACTCAGATAATCACGATGGTGTGATCACTCACACTCACCTAGAGCCAGACATCTTGGAATGTGAAGTCAAGTGGGCCTTAGGAAGCATCACTACAAACAAAGCTAGTGGAGATGATGGAATTCCAGTTGAGCTATTTCAAATCCTGAAAGATGATGCTGTGCAACTGCTGCACTCAATATGCCAGCAAGTGTGGAAAACTCAGCAGTGGCCACAGGACTGGAAAAGTCAGTTTTCATTCCAATCCCAAAGAAAGGCAATGCCAAAGAATGCTCAAACTACCGCACAATTGTACTCATCTCACACTCTAGTAAAGTAATGCTCAAAATTCTCCAAGCCAGGCTTCAGCAATATGTGAACCATGAACTTCCAGATGTTTTAGAAAAGGCAGAGGAACCAGAGATCAAATTGCCAACATTCACTGGATCATCAAAAAAGCAAGAGAGTTCCAGAAAAACATCTATTTCTGCTTTATTGACTATGCCAAAGTCTTTGACTGTTTGGATCACAATAAACTGTGGAAAATTCTGAAGGAGATGGGTATATCAGATCACCTAACTTACCTCTTGAGAAAACTGTACGCAGATCAGGAAGCAACAGCTAGAACTGGACGTGGAACAACAGACTGGTTCCAAATAGGAAAAGGAGTACGTCAAGGCTGTATATTGTCACCCTGCTTATTTAACTTCTATGCAGAGTACATCATGAGAAACGCTGGGCTGGAGGAAGCACAAGCTGGAATCAAGATTGCTGGGAGAAATATCAATAACCTCAGATATGCAGATGACACCACCCTTACGGCAGAAAGTGAAGAAGAACTAAAGAGCTTCTTGATGAAAGTGAAAGAGGAGAGGGAAAAAGTTGGCTTAAAGCTCAACATTCAGAAAACTAAGATCATGGCATCTGGTCCCATCACTTTTTGGGAAATAGATGGGGAAACAGTGACAGAGTTTATTTTCTTGGGCTCCAAAATTACCACAGATGGTGACTGCAGCCATGAAATTAAAAGACACTTACTCCTTGGAAGGAAAGTTATGACCAACCTAGACAGCATATTAAAAAGCAGAGACATTACTTTGTCAAAAAAGGTCAGTCTAGTCAAGGCTATGGCTGACTATTCCAGTAGTCATGTATGGATGTACTATTCCAATGGTCATGTATGGATGTGAGAGTTGGATTATAAAGAAAGCTGAGCGCCGAAGAATTGATGCTTTTGAACTGTGGTGTTGGAGAAGACTCTTGAGAGTCCCTTGGACTGCAAGGAGATCCAACCAGTCCATCCTAAAGGAGATCAGTCCTGGGTGTTCACTGGAAGGACTGATGTTGAAGCTGAAACTCTAATACTTTGGCCACCTGATGCGAAGAGCTGACTCACTTGAAAAGACCCTGATGGTGGGAAAGATTGAGGGCAGGAGGAGAAGGGGACAACAGAGGATGAGATGACTGGATGGCATCACTGACTCAATGGACATGGGTTTGGGTAGACTTCGGGAGTTGGTGATGGACAGGGAGGTCGGGTGTGCTGCGGTTCATGGAGTCACAACAAGTCGGACACAAGTGAGTGACTGAACTGAAGTGATACCTTGAAATGAATGAACTGTTAAGTAAACAGCAGCAATTAAGTACATGAAATTGTATTAATATGAATGCTTTAAATGAAATGGTTGAAAGATATGATTCCTGCCCTCAACTTATTTTTTTATCTCAGAATATAAAATACCTAAAATGAAAACATTTTCTGATAACTTCATAAGGTGAGCTACTACCAAGTACAAAATATCGATCCCATTCAAAGAAGTAAGTTAGGCTTTTTTATGCTTCCATGTCTTGGAAATTTCTGTTCTTAACTCTGCTGCTTCTGATAAATTCCTAACCTTCTCTCAAGTCAGTTCATAAGTAACTATTTCAGTGAAGCTGATTCCAACCCACTATCCCCAGAGTTATCCATCTTCCTTCCTTTCCTTTATGAAGTACCACTTCCCTCTATGAGAATAGCTTATTTCTTTCCATTATACAAGGATTTTTCAACCTTGGTACTACTGATGTTTTCGGCTGGATTTTGTTGTCCTTTTGATGAACTGTGTGGTGAATGGTTGGGTATTTTAGCAGCAGTCTTAGTTTCTACCCTTTAAACAGCAGGAACACAGGCTGACTTTCATCCCTGCTGAGAATCACTACACTAAACTAAGTGCTGTGAGGAGGTAGAAACTGTGTCTCAGCCTCTGAACCTTGTACGTCGTGCATGCATGGCACGTGGAAGATACCTGATAAATGCTTTCAAATGAATGAAGCTACCATCTTGAGTCAGTTTAAAGCCTTCCATCTAAAGCTTCAACATAAAAACAGGGGAGTTGTTAAAACCTTGGTTGTCATGAAAATGTTCTTATATGAAAACTTTAAAACGCATTTTATAAACATATTTTATAAGACAGCATTTAAATAATCCATTTTAGTTCTTTTAAGAGACTATAAAACCATGAGGTAAAGATGAAATTATATTAAAATGTGCACTGGCATCAAAAAGAGCTGAAAGATGATTCCATGTATGTCTTTCTCTCACTCATACAAAAGTTACATCATTAATTTTTCAATAAATTATTTTAATAATAATCAGATCATCTATTTCATTCAGGTATGAAGATTTAATTAATAATACACCAACTAAAATGAACTTACCAATGAACAATTATAAGATGTCTGCTAGAGACAATATGGTACAAACAATCGAGACCACTAGGTTAAAAACTCAAATAATCTTTTCCGACTAAGTGTAAAGTCTTCAAAAAATTGAAGTAAAAAAAAATGAAGTCAGATAATTTGAAGTTCCTGTCTCAACAACCGTATATAGCTGCATTAGTATTCTTTAAATTCTCAGTGCTTTTCTTGTTTCTTGAATATTGCAAGTAGCACTTTACAGTAGTCATGCATATACCATCAAAACTAATTTAATTCCAGATTTATTACAGAGCTGCTTTTTCTTCATCAAGGTCATATCATGATGGCTTCACAAGCTTGGATAAACCAGGTGCTAAGCGGACACATCTCTGAGGAACCTAAGGATGTTCTCATTTGCAGTTCTCAGCATATCTTATTATTTATTGCCAAATAAATGACTGATTAACTTTGTCATCTTTGCTCCAAGTTTTTTTTTTCCTCTGGCTAAAGCAGCCTGCCGTCCTCTGCGATGACTGATAAGACCTATTTAGGATGATGTCTTTGATCACAGACTTGGGGGACTCTGAGATCTTAAGCTTTGATGAAACATTGTTCCACTATAATTTCATGGAAGGGAAAGAGAGTCCAAAATGATAATTGACAGTCAACAAGACAACCAAACTTATTAAGATTTTAACTATTTTTTTGACAGCATAAACTTTCAGTGCCAGAATCTGTCTAGTTTAGGTTTTATTTTAATATACAAGCAATACATAGAACACTCCTATTTCAATCACTTGCTTATTAGCTAATTTGCCCTAAAGAAGAAAGTCCAGCAGATCAAAAGATGAATTTATAGTTTAAAATATTTTCACTATATTCTTCCATTGCTATGGTCTGCAAAATTCCTTATAATCAATTAAATTTGCACTTGAATGAGATTTTGGTATTAGAAAATACTGAAATAGCACATTGAGTACATATGAAATTAGAACATTAAACACCAGGAAAAAAATTACATGCCTCTAGGTTTTTATTAATCACATTCCAACACCAGAGGCTGAAAGTATATCAAATCACACCAAATCTTTTGCACATGACAACCTCATAAATTATTCAACTCATTAGTATTACTAAGAAGCATGAAAAACTCCATCAGTGCTAAGGAGGTTTTCCAACTGAAAAAGGTCAACCAAAAGTTTCAATAATGAAATGCAAGAAAACACTTTTCAATGTAAATATGAAATAATTCTCTTTTATGTCTCTTTGAAAATATATTCAATTCTGATTATTTGTTCATTTAAAAGAAAGTATTGCTAACACATTTTATTGCTAATGTATTTGTTTTGTGGCTCCAAATGAATTACCTAAAAATAATGTCATGAAATTTAAATTGCAGCTGTTTCTGCCCAGCACACGAAAGTTTAAGTATAATTTAATCTAAAATGTTTGAATTGAAGGAAAAGTCTACTGATTCAAAACATATTTATTAAAACATTAACTCTGCAAATTCAGTTTCACTTCTGTTATATTGATATAGGCTCACATTCTTGAAACGTAGTGTACTACACGAACAGAGAGACATGACCAGTGATCAATCTCAGGGACTGCTTTGATGGCCATGTAAATAAATATTCTCTATTTAAATAATTTTAGGTTATTCTTTCAGCTTGTACAACTTGGTTAACATTCTGAAAACTTAGATCACTGATTCAAATACTTCTAGCCATACTTAACATTCCAGTCATAAAATATCCTGTTGTTCCTAAAACAATTTTGTTGCCACAATGTAGATGAACAGAAAAAAAAAAAAAACCAAAAAACTGACTATAGATTAAAGCTGAGTTTCTCTGTGCATTTAATGTTTAACTTTCAAGACAGAATTTGAAATACTGCAATTATTTAATACAGAAGAAGAAATAATTGAATTTCAGTTTGTTCTAGAAGCTCTCTCAAAATTTGTAGGTTTGTGCTATATTTATACCCTTCATCTACATCTACACAAACCAAAACATTAAATCATTTGGATGTTAGTCTACACACTGCCAGACTTTAAGGTACTTAAAACACATTTAAATGTTTAATAGAAGGCAGAGTGGCCAGATGATGGCCTGAGTTTTGTTAGCTTTTATTAATGTTCTGGGAAAATGTGAATACAAAAGCTTTCTTTAAAATATACAAAATATGTTTTCAATTAAGTCTTTCAACATCTATTTTCATTGAATGAAGTGCTTTGTAATAATTACTGACATTTACTTCCTATTTCTTCTGAAGAAATACTTTATACATAGGTTAGAAGGCACAAAAGTGTTTGGGAGAAGATACAGGACTACGTTCCTGGCCATCTGTAATTCCTCTTTCTACTTCTAGGTACAGATCACTCCAGGGAGCACTTTTCACTCACCTCTTCACATCCTCCATACTTCACCTTCCTCCCCTACCCTCTACCCACTTCCTAAAGTCCTCCGATGTGAAGTTGAAGAGGAGTCTTCTAGAACTGTTTCTGGAAGTAGAATCGTTTGAGTTCTTTTTTGTCTTCTACTACCCATCCTAGGGGCTTCCCAGGTGGCTCAGTGGTAAAAGAGTCTCCCTGCAATGCAGGAGATGCAGGAACCATGGGTTCAATCCCTGGGTTGGGAAGATCCCATGGGTTCAATGCCTGGAGAGATCCATGGACAGAGAGCCTGGCGGGCTACAGTCCATGGGATCACAAAGAGTTGGACACGACTGAGGCGACTGACCACAGAACAGCACACTCTACCTTACCTCCAGGAGTGACTACAAAGTAGACCTGGCATGGGCACCATGTAGATGTCCTGAATGCTTCATGGCATACATGTGGATGCATAACATAAAAACATACCCTACCTTCCTTTTATCAAAGAATCCAACTCAGGAGGGATAATAGGTTCAGAATATTTCCAATGATCTACTATTCAAAATTCATAAACACCTGTGTCATGCTGTGCTAAGTCGCTTCAGTTGTGTCTGACTCTCTGTGACCCCATGGACTGTGTAGCTCACCACGCTCCTCTGTCCATGGGACTCTCCAGGCAAGAACACTGGAGTAGGTTGCCAGGCCCTGCTCCAGGAGATTTCCTGTCCCAGGGATCGAACCTGCATCTCTAATGTCTCCTGCATTGGCCAGGAAGTTCTTTACCACTAGCACCACCTGGGAAGCCCTCATAAATCACTATATATTTTAAGACACATTTATACTACACAGATGTTTACTATCACCTATATCTTTCATCTACTTAAAATTCAGAATTTTATATTTTAGTTTAGATACATTAATAATGGTTACTGTATTACTAAAATACATGACAATCTTAAAAAGGTGTTAATAAAAAAAAGTTTATTTCTGATAAGGATTGACACTGGTTTAGCAAAACAGACATTTTACAAATTGAACATACACAATAAGGCATCCATTTTTATAGAGAAGCAAAATAAATATTTTTCTAACAAACCCTTTATACAAGCAACCTGTAGAATGACAAATGTGGTATAATGTGAATCCTATACAAATGTGGTATTGGCAACTCAGTGTCACTAATAATATCACACCAGCCCAACCTCTATTACATATTGTTTTAAAGACCTATATATAGAAAACTATAAAACACTGGTGAAAGAAATCAAAGAGGACACTAATAGATGGAGAAATATACCATGTTCATGGATTGGAAGAATCAATATACTGAAAATGAGTATACTACCCAAAGCAATTGATAGATTCAATGCAATCCCTATCAAGCTACCAATGGTATTCTTCACAGAGCTAGAACAAATAATTTCACAATTTGTATGGGAATACAAAAAACCTCGAATAGCCAAAGCTATCTTGAGAAAGAAGAATGGAACTGGAGGAATCAACCTACCTGACTTCAGGCTCTACTATAAAGCCACAGTCATCAAGACAGTATGGTACTGGCACAAAGACAGAAATATAGATCAATGGAACAAAACAGAAAGCCCAGAGATAAATCCACACACATATGGACACCTTATCTTTGACAAAGGAGGCAAGAATATACAATGGATTAAAGACAATCTCTTTAACAAGTGGTGCTGGGAAATCTGGTCAACCACTTGTAAAAGAAAGGTTCGATGCACGATACTGGATGCTTGGGGCTGGTGCACTGGGACAACCCAGAGGGATGGTATGGGGAGGGAGGAGGGAGGAGGGTTCAGGATGGGGAACACATGTATACCTGTGGCAGATTCATTTTGATATTTGGCAAAACTAATACTATTATGTAAAGTTTAAAAATAAAATAAAATTAATTAAAAAAAAAGAATGAAACTAGAACACTTTCTAACACCATACACAAAAATAAACTCAAAATGGATTAAAGATCTCAACGTAAGACCAGAAACTATAAAACTCCTAGAGGAGAACATAGGCAAAACACTCTCTGACATACATCACAGCAGGATCCTCTATGACCCACCTCCCAGAATATTGGAAATAAAAGCAAAAATAAACAAATGGGACCTAATTAAACTTAAAAGCTTCTGCACATCAAAGGAAACTATTAGCGAGGTAAAAAGGCAGCCTTCAGAATGGGAGAAAATAATAGCAAATGAAGCAACTGACAAACAACTAATCTCAAAAATATACAAGCAACTCCTACAGCTCAACTCCAGAAAAATAAATGACCCAATCAAAAAATGGGCCAAAGAACTAAATAGACATTTCTAAAGAAGACATACAGATGGATAATAAACACATGAAAAGATGCTCAACATCACTCATTATCAGAGAAATGCAAATCAAAACCACTATGAGGTACCATTTCACACCAGTCAGAATGGCTGCCATCCAAAAGTCTACAAGCAATAAATGCTGGAGAGGGTGTGGAGAAAAGGGAACCCTCTTACACTGTTGGTGGGAATGCAAACTAGTACAGCCACTATGGAGAACAGTGTGGAGATTCCTTAAAAAACTGGAAATAGAACTGCCTTATGATCCAGCAATCCCACTGCTGGGCATACACACTGAGGAAACCAGAAGGGAAAGAGACACGTGTACCCCAATGTTCATCGCAGCACTGTTTATAATAGCCAGGACATGGAAGCAACCTAGATATCCATCAGCAGATGAATGGATAAGAAAGCTGTGGTGTATATACACAATGGAGTATTACTCAGCCATTAAAAAGAAAACATTTGAATCAGTTCTAATGAGGTGGATGAAACTGGAGCCTATTATACAGAGTGGAGTAAGCCAGAAAGAAAAACACCAATACAGTATACTAACGCATATATATGGAATTTAGAAAGATGGTAACAATAACCCTGTGTATGAGACAGCAAAAGAGACACTGATGTACAGAACAGTCTTATGGACTCTGTTGGAGAGGGAGAGGGTGGAATGATTTGGGAGAATGGCATTGAAACATGTGTAATATCATGTATGAAACGAGTTGCCAGTCCAGGTTCGATGCACGATACTGGATGCTTGGGGCTGGTGCACTGGGACGACCCAGAGGGATGGTATGGGGAGGGAGGTGGGAGGAGGGTTCAGGATGGGGAACACATGTATACCTGTGGCGGATCCATTTCGATATTTGGCAAAACTAATACAATACTGTAAAGTTTAAAAATAAAATAAAATTTAAAAAAATACATATTGTTTTCAGATGTTTCTAATTTCAAATGAGATGAATTCAACATGAATTGATGAAAATGCCTAAATGGATGTATATAAAATAAAGTTTTAAAAATTTTAAATTCATATTATAAAGCATGCAGTTTTAAGTAGATATTTTTAAGAATTTCTTTTGTAGGACATAAAGGTAACAACTCATTTTAAGTTGGTGTTAATTCCTTAGGTATCAGAATCCTTAGGTGATTTTTTTTTTTTTGAGTTGATTAAAGAAATCACCTACAGTACAAGTCAACTATAATATATATATATTATATATATATATATATATATGTTTTAGCACTGTCTCTCTTGTAGTTACTTTTACTGTATAGTATTATTTTAGGTATAATAGTTTTTGGGCTTCCCTGGTGGCTCAGACTATAAAGAATCTGCCTGCAGTGCAGAAGACTGGGGTTCAGTCTCTGGGTCAGGAAGGTCCCCTGGAGAAGGGAATGGCTACCCACTCCAGTATTCTTGCCTGGAGAATTCCATGGACAGAGGAGCCTGGAATCCTCACATATTTATTTTTGTTGTGATCCTCAGTAAACTATATCAATTCACAGACTATTTATACAGTAAATTTTCAAAGCTGTGTACATTTTCTATTAAGGTTACATATTTTCTCTATTTAATCTATCAGAACATGAATGGCATCCTCTGCTACATATTATTAAGGTAAATTTTAAAACACATGGCTCACTATTGTGTGTTGGTGTTGTTTTGTCACTATGTAAAGTTCAACTCTTTTGTGACTCCACAGACTGTAGCCCACCAGGCTTCTCTGGCCATGGGATTTTCCAGGCAAGAGTACCAGAGTGAGTTGCCATCTCCCACTCCAGGGGATGTTCTGAACCAGGGATAGAATCCTCGTCTTTAC
Source organism: Bos mutus (assembly GCF_027580195.1). Classification (NCBI taxonomy): domain Eukaryota; kingdom Metazoa; phylum Chordata; class Mammalia; order Artiodactyla; family Bovidae; genus Bos; species Bos mutus. The sequence continues at coordinate 25,903,134 of NC_091628.1, forward strand.
CACTGAGCCACCTGGGAAGCCCCATGGCTCACTTATTACTCTCAAATAAATTAAAAAAAAATAACAAAAATCAAGTGACTGTGAGAATAAAAATAGTTAATAACAAAAATATATGGACAGTATTCAATTACAGTATTTTCCAAGGGTATGTGGTTTATAAAACTGTGACATGATCAATCAAACTTAAATTTCTTAGACTATTTAAAATTAGGTGCACAGACAGAATAGCCCTATGTACACTTTTTGGTGGACAGAAATCTAAAGTATTTAGGTTTTTAAAATTAAATTTATTAATTTTAATTTTTATTAAATTACAAAAAATTTTGTAATTTAAAAAAATTGTATTTTTATTAAATTTTATTTAATTACAAAAGCAGCATTTTTATTAAATTACAAAAATATTTTGATATTTACTATTTTATTGCACATTTTATAAAGGACAATTTAGGATGCAAGTCTACTGTAGTGTGATAGCTCATGCTATCTTTAATATAGGATGGTATTTATCAAACTTTATTTGCAGTTGGAGGATTGTGAACTTACATGGGCATATGGAGGCATTATTTATTTTATTAGACTGAAAATGATAGAATAGAATAGGGTTAAAATAGAGAATGCCATATAGTGAGATTATTAATAAGATATTTAAATACTCAAGTATGTGCAGGTATATGTGTATATACATAACAGTACACATGTTTGTATATATTTTTCATGTATACTCACACAGTGTACATATGTACACATACCCACACAAATTATACATAAAAATATATAAATTTGAATACACAGTTACAATAGTAAATTTTTTAAGTGAAAAAAATCTGAAAGACCAAAGTTTGAAACATGCTGAAAAGGAAAATGACTCTACTCTTGTTTTAGGCTCTGTGAGAAGGTGGGGGGTAATAACCAATTATGTAAAGTCTTCCTAATCTATTACAAAGAAGCTGAAGAGTCTAACATACATCAAGTGGGAGAAATACTGGGTTAATTAAGTGTAACCTAAATGATGCTGCACAATAAAGTAGAATGTAACATTTTTGACTTACGACATGGAGAACCTGAAAAGGTGCTGAAAGAAAAAAGAACTATCAACCACAGAGAGTCACCTCACATGGAGGAGCATTCCAGTGTAAGAGGCACCGGTACTCACCGTACTCTATCGCAGCTTTGAGCAACGCTTCAGCATGAGTGGAGCCAAAGGCATTACGGACAAACCGTCTCCTTCGACGAAGATCATCTTCCCAGTAATCCAAACGCCAAAAATCATGCAATTGGCTAAGAATGGGAACATGAAAAATAAGAATGATTATTAATAATGATGTATAACTGGAAATACACTTTTTTAAGTTATATGAATTAACAGACTGTTTACACAAAAAAATTTAAAAGCTTTGCACACTTTCTTTTTATTAGGATTAAATATTATCTGGAGACCTGGGTTCAGTCTCTGGGTTGGGAAGATCCCCTGGAGAAGCAAAAGGTTATCCACTCCAGTATTCTGGCCTGGAGAGTTCCATGGACTGTATAGTCCATGGGGCTGCAAGGAGTCGGACATGACTGAGAAACTTTCACACGTTCAACCCCTCAAGAACGTGAATGGCATTATATATTATATATTATGGTAAATCTAACTCTTAATAACGAATACAATTAAATCTTTATTTCTTTAGTCTCATTGGAAAATTAATGTAACTTTTGAGATATTTCTGTTTTACAACTGCATTTGTATACTTATGTTTTCTCTGCAAATGAACAAACTTAAAACAGTAACATTCTCATATTTTAGGCATTATAACATTCAAGTCTGCTTTCCATACAATGTTCCTTCTTTTACTAAAAACATTAATCACTGGGAGTTTAGAACAAATGCAGCATCAAATTACAAGTATTAATGGCATAGTTTGCATTCTTTTACACTGTTTTTAACAAGGCTTGTAAATCACAGGATAGACCTCACTACAAATAGTTTGCAATTTAATGACCATGGTTTCTTAGTAACTGAATTAAGAACTATAAAATATTGCCCACTTGGATTTGGTGGAACAATGATTAAAATAATGTGCTGAAATATTCATTGAAATAATTCCCTACTGCCCACAGCAACCTAAGAAAAGTGCAATTTTATCCATTATTAATAATACTGAATTAGAGCTGCAAAAAGTTCCAGTATGTGGTAATTGTCTTGGTAAATTATTATTCTAATGCTCACAGAGTCCTTGGATGATTTTACAGCTTTCAGCTAATATAAACCATTAACAATCATGGCCATCATTGGGTAACACTGTCTAAACTATGTTATACTTTAAACCAATATTAAAAATCTACGTGATATTAGAGAAAACAACTGAAATATATTTGTTGTATATTGATGGAACATTTTACGATATCACTTTTAAGTTCAATTTAGTTTTGTAAACATTAGTGATAAATGCTGCTGCTTGAAAAGTCTGTTTCTCTCTGTATAATACTTGGAGACATACACTCAAAAGATAATATCAACATTCTGACTTTCCTGAGCATCACCACTCATAAAAACATATAAAATGCTTTCACAGAAGGTTCAATTTCAGTTTTTACTTTGATATTTTATTACACGAGAACACTGTGCTTGATTAAGGCAGAAACCATACAATTTGCTCATCATTATCTCTCTAGCACAATGTCTGGCACATACTATGATTTTAATAAGCATTCAATGAATTAATTTAAAACAATTTTTGTTACTTTGAAAACCTGCAGAAAATCATAGTCATTGAGAACAAAAATTTTACATTTTATGGCTATTTGATTTTTTCTATAACTTAATTGTAAAAGGACATATCAATATAAGGGATACATAAAAACATTAAAATTATAATCATTTAAAGTGTATTTTAATATACTTGTTTTTCTAAACATATTATTTTTCTGTCAAAATAAGGATTACCTGTTGATTAATTATTACAAATAGTGTACCTCTGTCATTAATTTAAAACAGGATAATTTCTTTCCCTACAAACGCAAATTAATTCTAATAGTTTGAGGAAGACCACTTGCTATACTGATTTTCCTTAAAAGTATGTTAAATTTAAGTAACCAATTTGATGTGCAGAAACCTGATATCTGATGTTTTCACCAGTTTCTAACCACAGACATACTTTCTTCTATTCGTGCAATTAAATGTAACTTAAAAATAAATTGGATTATACAAAACAAAAATAACAAAATTCTGAATGGAGCATGGAAGGCAGACAGGTTAAGGACCACAGGGCCTGAGAACAACAAAGTGGTGAGTTCCTCCCTGGTTTATTTTTTTTGTCTCAGATACCCTAGATTTAGAGGCAAAGAAGCTAGCAATCCAGACAGGACAACAGGTACAGAAACAAAAAAAAAAAAAAAAGGAAAAGCCCCATAAAAGCATGTTTCTCTAGCAGAAAGATGAAGAAAAGGGCATCCTAGGAAGACAGGAAACTTGATGACAATTGCTGTACTCCAACCAAACACCATAGAGAAGCTATGTTCCCCACAGACACACACTAGCAGAGGATGAGTGGAGAATGTAGATCTGAAACCTCATGATGGTCTAATGGGGTGCCCTCACATCCACACTGGGGTGGTGATATCAGAGAAAGTGAAAGAAGGAGCCAGGACTCTCATCTCTGCTGGTTGCTGACCAGGTGCCCCACCCTCAAGGGGTCAGTGGAGAACACGTGGAGAGCCTGCATTTCCTTCCCCTATGGACAGAATGAGGCATCCTTCTCCCTTTCCTACGGGATGGTATTGGAAGGAGGCACAGTAGAGTCAGGACTTCTACTACTAACGGAAAGCAATGAGGCTACCCCCCCAATAGTGGACAGCATGTGGGGAGCTGGAACTCCCACCCCTGGCAAGCAGTAATAAAGAGTTGCCCACTCCCTTGATGTCAGTGGAGGGGAAGTGGGGAACCTAGATTGCTATCTCCACCTGGTGGTGAAGAGGCTGTTCTCCCCACCTGCCCTGGTGGAGCGATGTAAGAGAAAGTCATCTAAAATAGAAGAGTTAAATGAGATAAAAATATCTCAGAAAATAATAACTTAAAACATGTTTCAATTTCAAATTACTTGTTATACCATGAATCTGGAAGATCTCAAATGGAATGTAAAAAAATCATCAATAGATGCCAATGCTGAGATGATAAGGATATTAGAATTTCCTGACAAGGATTTTAAACCAGCCATGATGAAAAAGGCTAGGCTTCAGTGAGCAATTAGGAACATACTTGAAAGAAAAAAACAGGGAAAGACTCAGCAAACAGTTCCAGCAAAATAAATAAATAAATAAAACATGATATAAAGAGGTACCAAATGGAAATTTAAGAACTATTAAATATAGTGAAAAAAATAAAAACCTTAGTAGATGGGTTTAACAGAAGAATGAAGGGGACAGAAGAAAAAAAATATTTAGTTAACCAGAAGATAGAACAATAGAAATTAACCAATCTGAATAGTAGAAAGTAAACAGACTGAAAAAAATTGAACAGCGCCTCAGAGATTTATGGATTACAACATCTAACATTTGGGTTATTGGAGTCCTGGAAGGAGATGAGAAAGAAAGCAGGACTAAAATAGAGTCTGAAGAAATAATGGCTCAGTACTTCCCAAATTTGAAAAAAAGAAAAACATAAATGTGCATAGATTTATGAAGCTGAGTGAACATAAGAAACACACAGAAGCACAGTAAACCCAAAGAAATATTTGCTAAGACATGCTATAATTAAAGTTCTGAAAAATAAGGACATAGGAAAATGTAAAAGGCAGCCAGAGAAAAATGACATCTCTTCCATAGAGGTAAAGCAATTAGAATGACAGCATATTTCACATTCAAAGCTATGGTGGTCAGGGGAAGTGTAAAATTTTTGCTATGTGCTAAAAGCAATGTCAACCCAGAATCCTACAAACAGTGAAAATATGCTTTAGGAATAAAGAAGAAATGAAAATATTTTCAGACAATGAAAAAGAATTTGTCAGTCTCAGAACTAGTCTAAAACAATGGCTAATGGCAATCATAAACACAGGGAAGCAAAAACAGGCTTTACTTTTCCTCAAGTGTTCTCAAAATTGAGAACACAATTTTGCTTTTGAAGCAAAAATTACAACACTGCCTGATGTGGCAGTTGTGCCTGAATTGTGTACAGAGGTAATGTTTAAAACAAATATAAATGAGGGAGGGTAAAGTGATGTAAGGGTTTCACTGATGGTTCAGCTGGTAAAGAACCTGCCTCCCAAAGCAGGAGACACAAAGAACGTGAGTTTCACCCCGAATCACGAAGATCTCCTGAAGGAAATGGCAACCAACTCCAGTATTCTTGACTGGAGAATTTCACGGACAGAGGAGCCTGGTGAGCTACAGATCATGGGGTTGCAAAGAGTATGATATAACTGAGTGCACACACACACACACACACACACACACACAGGTAAAAATTTCTATACTTCACTTGGATTTGTAAAATGACACCACAAGTAGACTGTGATGAGCTATGTAGATAGAATGTAATAATTAGAGCAACCTAATTATTGAGCTATGGATGGAGGTTCATGACATTATACAGGTGACAGGGATTAAGACCATCCCCAAGAAAAAGAAATGCAAAAAAGCAAAATGGCTGTCTGAGGAGGCCTTACAAACAGCTGTGAAAAGAAGAAAAGTGAAAAGCAAAGGAGAAAAGGAAAGATATACTCATTTGAATGCAGAGTTCCAAAGAATAGCAAGGAGAAATAAGAAAGCCTTCCTCAGTGATCAATGCAAAGAAATAGAGGAAAACAATAGAATGGGAAAGACTAGAGAGCTCTTTAAGAAAATTAGAGATACCAAGGGAACATTTCATGCAAAGATGGGTTCAATAAAGGAGGGAAATGGTATGGACCTAACAGACGCAGAAGATATTAAGAAGAGGTGGCAAGAATACACAGAAGAACTGTACAAAAAAGTTCTTCATGATCCAGATAATCACGATGGTGTGATCACTCACCTAGAGCCAGACATCCTGGAATGTGAAGTCAACTGGGCCTTAGGAAGCACCACTATGAACAAAGCTAGTGGAGGTGATGGAATTCCAGTTGAGCTATTTCAAATCCTGAAAGATGATGCTGTGAAAGTGCTGCACTCAATATGCCAGCAAATGTGGAAAACTCAGCAGTGGCCACAGGACTGAAAAAGGTCAGTTTTCATCCCATTCCCAAAGAAAGGCAATGCCAAAGAATGTTCAAACTACCACACAATTGCACTTATCTCACACTCTAGTAAAGTAACACTCAAAATTCTCCAACCCAAGCTTCAACAATATGTGAACTGTGAACTTCCAGATGTTCAAGCTGGTTTTAGAAAAGACAGAGGAATCAGAGATCAAATTGCCCACATCTGCTGGATCATCAAAAAAGCAAGAGAGTTCCAGAAAAACATTTATTCCTGTTTTATTGACTATGCCAAAGCCTTTGACTGTGTGGATCACAATAAACTGTGCAAAATTCTTAAAGAGATGGGAATACCAGACCACCTGACCTGCCTCTTGAGAAATGTGTATGCACGTCAACAAGCAACAGTTAGAACTGGACATGGAACAACGCACTGGTTCCAAATAGGAAAAGCAGTAGGTCAAGGCTGTATATTGTCACCCTGCTTATTTAACTTATATGCAGAGTACTGCATGAGAAATGCTGGGCTGGAGGAAGCACAAGCTGGAATCAAGAGTGCCAGGAGAAATATCAATCACCTCAGATACACAGATGACACCACCCTTATGGCAGAAAGTGAAGAAGAACTAAAGAGCCTCTTGATGAAAGTGAAAGAGGAGAGGGAAAAAGTTGGCTTAAAGCTCAACATTCAGAAAACGAAGATCATGGCATCTGGTTCCACCACTTCATCATAAACAGATAGGGAAACAATGGAAACAGTGTCAGACTTTATTTTTGGGGGCTCCAAAATCACTGCAGATGGTGACTGCAGCCATGAAATTAAAAGATGCTTACTCCTTGGAAGGAAAGTTATGACCAACCTAGATAGCATATTAAAAAGCAGAGACATTACTTTATCAACAGAGGTCCGTCTCGTTAAGGCTATGGTTTTTCCTGTAGTCATGTATGGATGTGAGAGTTGGACTATAAAGAAAGCTGAGCGCTGAAACATTGATGCTTTGGAACTGTGGTGTTGTAGAAGACAAGAGTCTTTTGGACTGCAAAGAGATCCAACAAGTCCATCCTAAAGGAGATCAATCCTGAGTGTTCATTGGAAGGACTGAGTTGAAGCTGAAATTCAAATATTTTGGCCACCTGATATGAAGAGCTGACTCATTTGAAAAGACCCTGATGCTGGGAAAGATTGAAGATTGGAGGAGAAGGGGACAACAGAGGATGAGATGATTGAATGGCATCACCAACTCAATGTAGGTGAGTTTGAGTAGACTCTGGGTGTTGATGATGACCAGGGAGGCCTGGCGTGCTGTGGTCCATGGGGTCGCAAAGAGTCGGACACGACTGAGAGACCAACTGAACTGAACTGAATTATTGAGCAACCTAATTAGAGCAACACTAAAAAGCTATACAAAGACATATGTTAAAAATGACTATAGCTAATGAACTATCAGAAAGAGAAATTAAGAAAAACCCCATTCACAACTATGTCAAAAAGAATACCTAGGAATAAAATTAACCAAAGAGGTGAAAGACCTGTATGATGAAAACAAAGACACTGAAGAAAGAAATTGAAGTAGAGACAAAAAAAATATTATATTCCATGCTCACAGATTGAAAGAATTGATTTTGTTGAAATGTTCCTATTATCCAAAGCAATCTACAGATTCAATGCAATCTCTATCAAAATTACAATGGTATTTTGCACAAAAATAGAACATAGAATCCTAAGATTTGTATGGAACCACAAATGGCCCAAATAGACAAAGCAATCCTGAGAGAGAGATCGCAAAGCTGGAAGTGTCATGCTTCCTGACTTCAAACTATATTACAAAGCTATACGAACCAAGACAGTATGATATTGAGATAAAAACAGACACACAGCTTAATGAAACAGAATAGAGAGCCCAGAAATAAATCGACATATTTTTTTATCTCAGTTAATTTATGGCCAAGGAGACAATACACAATGGAAAAAAGACAGTCTCTATGAAAAATGGTGCTGGGAGAACTGAACAGCCATATGCAAAAGAAAGCTAGACCAACCTTACATGATACATGAAAATTAACTAAAAATGAGTCAAAGGCTTTAAAACGTAAGACCTGAAACCATAAAACTCTTAGAAGGAAACACAGGCAGTAAGGTCCTTGATATCTGTCTTGGCAATGAGTTTCTGAATTTGATATCAAAAGATCCCTTGCTGGCACTAGTGGTAAAGAACTTGCCTGCCAGTGTAGAAGACATAAGAGACATGGGTTTGATCCCTGGGTCAGGGAGATCCCCTGGAGAAAGACAAGGCAACCCACTCCAGTATTCTTGCCTAGAGAATCCTCACAGACAGGGGAGACTGGAGGGCTGCAGTTCATAGGGTCAGAAAGAGTTGGATACGACTGAAGTGACTTAGCACACATCGAAAGCAAAGGCAATGATAAAAACAAACAAGTGGAACTAAATCAAACTAAAAAGTTTCTGCATAGAAAAAAATCAATAAAATGAAAAGGCAGCCTACCAAATCAGAAAAAATACTAGGGAACCATATTTCTATATCTGATGAGAGGTTAATATCCAAAATGTATCATGAACTTGTAAAACAAAACAACAAAAACACCAAACAACCTGATTGAAAAATGGGCAGAGGATCTGAATAGACCATAATAATAAAAACGTTTTCATCTGTAATTTCTAAAATCTATTATCTTTTTTTTTCTTTTTTTTGAGGGAAGTGGGAATTGAGAAAATTCAGGTATTTATTCTCTGATTTGTTCTTCTGGTATTTTCCCTATTTTCTGTGTGGAAATTATCTTGATATTACTGAGAGTCCGGTCTTTGATCATTTGCAGGATTTTCAATATTTGAACAGACATAAACTCTTTAAAAAACCCCAAAGTTCTGTTTCCTTTGAATCATGCTTGTTTTTCTGTTTATAATTTAAAGATAGTGTGAGTACAAGACAGGTATTGAGAGTTGTGCTTTCAACTCTGAGCAAACAGTATCATCCATTAAAATGAATATTCACTTATTTTGTTCTCTCCTTTCTTCAATGTTTTCATTCAAAAATATATTTACTGAGTACTTATCCTGTATTAGGCAATGTTCTTGGTGTTGAAGATATATTTTAGCAGATTAATATGTATAAGATATATTCCTTTCCTTTTATTCTCACTCATGTTATTCATCCTGCTTTCCCACTGAAATTGACTATGTATTATTGACGCTTTAACTAAATCACTCCTCTACCACACCTCTTATTTAATATTTCAACAGATGCATTTAGCTATATTCTTCTGTAACACGTGAACTATTCCAGGAAAAAAGATAATAGAGACTACTCTAATTTTTAAATTTTTAATTCAAATTTTAAAATTTTAATTAAAACATAATTAACTTAAAAAAATTAACTTTAAAACTACTCTAAGTTTTCAGTAAGTTTTAACCCTAGATGTGATTAATAATTTGCAAGCACCATCAAAAATTTTTACTCTGTGATGTACCTATTTAGGTGACTAAATTTTGAGTACTCTAAGAGATTCTTTTAATACCTTACATAAGGTCAACAAGCACTTCTCTTCTTGAAGGAGCGCTCATTTAGACTTCCTGCACTTGGAGAGCAGTCAGGTGGACACACAGCGGACCCACCGTGCCATCGCTCTCATGGTTGTGCAGGTAGTCATGCTGCACTGAAATTTCACTTGTATGTGCAAGTTTATAGCAGCTATGAGCTCATGTGTGAAAGCTCTAATGATGTCAGCTGGGAGGATGAATGTGCTATCATACGTACTATTTCCCAACATTTATATATTTTGGTCCTTAAAGCTTGGTTTTGCCTTTCAAGGCTGACTGTAGAAACACTGAGCATTATATATACATTTTATTCATGATTGTGATTTTACAAGTATAGTACATAATTGCCAGAAAAGAGGAGTAATTAACGAAGGGAAGAGCCAGTAACTAACGAAGGGAAGATTCCCAGTTAGGTTGTATTATGATAATTAACGTCACTATCAATGTAACACTGTTCACTAATTGGAATTTGGTGTTATTTTAGCACAAACAGGGTTCAGGAAGCATCACTTTTCTCCAGGAAATTTCTGATAGTTATATTTTAGACTTATTAGAATGCACTCAATCTTCTTAAAAAGGATATCCCCCCTCCCCATCCCCGACCCCGGCCAGGAATCAATCACCTTCGTAAGCTAGGAGGAAAAATGAATTTACCTGGTGAGGCATAATTGAACAGTTAATTGGTTACTTGATATTTGATAACAAAAACTATCCAGCGGAGCAGACAAAAGAGTAAAAGGAACAAAAGAATACTTTGCTAAACATACACACAAAATACAGTCAGAACTGAATTTTGGCTTGGCTAGAGAATTGGTGGTGATCACTTGAGCTCAAGGTTTCTGGGCATGACCTAATTCTGTCAAGATCGACCAAAAACACAACTGCTAACAGACTAATAGTTAAAAATTGTTATCCTTTCCTCCTCCAAACACACTGTAGATGGCATTCCTCCATCTGTTTGGAAATAAAATGTCAGATGTGAGTCACTTCCAGACAAAAGTTTTAAGAGTCAGTGGGAATTTATTGTGTTCCCCTCCCTTTGTTGTAGCCAACAAGGAAACAAGCACTGATGTGGAGTCTCCATCATTTTCCATCCTTGAGTGACTTCAATGTGCAAAGCTTCCCTATTGTCCCAGGCTGAACATGTAGCATGAAGGAGAAATAAACCTTAATTGTGTTGAACTGAGATTTGAAGGTCCTATGTCACTGTTATCTAACTCCAGAACTGAGTAAGCTCCTAGAATAATAATACTTACAGAAGGGCCAGTATTTACTGAGAGATTAGGTATTCCAGGTACTTTTCTAAGTATTGTGTATGCATTAAGTCATTTACTCTCCATAAATTCCGAACATTTTACAAGAAATGGAGGTGCAGAAAGCTGAATGGAGCGCCCAAGATTAAGCAACCAGTAGGTGGCAGAAGTATCTGTCCTCACCCCAGCTGACTTCTTAGCTTACACCACACTGCCTCTAACAGTAGAGAGAGCAACCAAGAAATGAACTATCTTGAGGCTATTACTCTGAAAGTAATGTCCGACTTCTGTCGTGTCCGACTCTGTGCGACCCCATGGACCGTAGCCCACTAGGCTCCTCTGTCCATGGGATTCTCTAGGTAAGAATACTGGAGTGGGTTCCATTTCCTTCTCCATAGATGAATATAAAGACATGATTCCTATCTTTGTGCAGTTTGTAGTCCATTTCATAATGCAAATAAATTTATAAGTTTTTTTTTTTGTAAGTGTTAAAAAGGAAAGAGATGAGATAAATTCTCTTTAATAAAAATGGGGGAAACAATTTACTGTATAAATGGATGTGCCAGTACACAAGCATGACTATGCCAATGAAACATGATAACAAAGTATGTTGGAAAAACAAATTCTGTATTTATTGGCACTTAGTCCTCCTCCGTAAGAAAAATCATCACCCTTTTATTTAACATGTCTGGTGTGCTATTGAGTTAATTCCTAGTGATCTACACTACATCAATGTTATGTGTGTGTACACACATACACTCTAAAGTATAAATCAACATAGATAAATTTGACCTATGTCTAGCTGTTAGTACTGTTCTGAATCTCCTATGTATTACTAAGCACTTCTCCCAAAGTTTCATTTCTCTGACACTTTTACATCCTCTCTGACCTGAGGCTGTGTATTATATTTGGTGATTTAAATGACAAAGTGATTGGTGATACTTCTAAAAAATGCATCCTTCCTGTCTTTGAAAAGTGTACCCTCGCATCCTGACACTGTAAAGTCAGTATACAAAGCCAAATCCTAGACTTTGGTCCAGGGTTTTCAAGCCAGGCTAGTTTGTTCCCTCTCCCTGCATTACTGAACCTGAAAAGAAAGACAGGATTCCAAATACATCACGGGGGATGCATTCCAACGTCTGTCCATGTCATTTGTTCCCATGCATACCAGTGGGGAGTAGTTACTGTGAATGATGATTTTTGAGACACTCTCTGAAACATTTTGGATTCACAGAGAGGGAGACAGTGACTGATGAATGTATGTGAATTAAACCAGGCTTCCAATTAAATTTAATGAAGCTTTAAATGAAAAAAAAAAAAAAGTGAATACTATTAACCTGGTTGGGAAGATTACCTGGAGTAGGAAATGGCAACCTGCTTCAGTCTTCTTGCCTGGAAAATTTCATGGACAGAGGAGCCCGGTGGGCTACAGTCCATGGGGTCGCAAAGAGTCAGACACAACTGTGCAGCTGAGCATGCACACACATGTAGATTGCACAAGCCATACTTAATAATGAGAAAAGCCTTGTTAGCAGCCAAATCGAATACCTTAAAGGCATGAAGAAGAAAGTGGGTAGGAAAGTCAACTTTTTGCTTAAAATTTTGTTTCCATTACAGGTTTCTTACTTTAATCAGAGTTAAGTCTAACTTTCTCTTAATGTTGCTACTCTTCAGGATGGTTCCATGGTAGCTTATGCTACCCTCTCCCTTCCATTTCCACTGTATTGTTTACTGCAGTGACAATCTGTTGAACTTCTTTTCATCTTGTTTGCTCCTAATTTACATTTTTAATAAAAAAAAGAAAAAGGTAGTATCATTTGGTTATAGTATAACAGTATAATCTTAGTCCTAGTGCATGAAAAGTAAAAGCTTTCAGCACAAAATACACTGCACAAGAAAACCCTTAGTTTATTCAAGGTGACCTTTGAAAAGCCACAGTGATGTCGCCCAGTAATTTTAAAGAGATATATTTATACTGTAAATTTGAAGGTAGACAGATATCTATTTGATAAAGGGCAGAACAAATCATTCAAGAAAATATCACTCTGTCCTTAAAGTAATTAATCATATCTGATGGCTTATATTTCTTTATTATTTATTATTGTTGAATGAAAAGTCTTCTAATTGAGTACTGTATGTTTTAATTGATTCTCTAATTTGCATTTTGCTTTCTTCAGGGAAAGCAGTTTTTTTGAGGACAAAAATGTTATCCTTTTGCTTTTCAGGTGCACCAACGCTCCTTATGAGCCTGTTTTTTCGGTATTGTAAGGAATACAGTGGTTTTGAGTCTTTAAGGGATAGTTTTCCATGTGAAAATGAGATGAGAAAAATAAGCCCATAAGCATCTGGTCAGGTTGTCTGTAATTTTGGAAGACACGAGAGCAGCTACTTTAGGTGTGGTGTCCAAGAAATTGGGCTCAATTCTTACAAAATACTTATTTACAATGTTTGTAAATTCTGAATCTCCACTAAAGGAAGAGGAACAAATACAGCTGTCGAGTATCTAGCAGAGAGTTAGAGCTGGTTCTTGAGCTTTCTGTAACCAAAAGCTGAAGATGAAGGGCCTCCCCATTGGAGTCTTATTAACTCCTTTCCTGTAAGGGTTACCTTTACCAACGAGGTCGACCGGGTGAGATCAGAAGAGGTGTTCAGTTCAGTTGCAGAGTTGTGTCTGACTCTTTGCGACCCCATGAACTGTAGCACACCAGGCTTCCCTGTCAATCATCAACTTCCAGAGCCTACTCAAATTCACGTCCATTGCGTCAGTGATGCCATCCAACCATCTCATCCTCTGTCACCTGCTTCTCTTCCACCTTCAGTCTTTCCCAGCATCAGGATCTTTTCCAATGAGTCAGTTCTTCACATTAGGTGGCCACAGTATTGGAGTTTCAGCTTCAGCATCAGTCCTTCCAATGAATATTCAGGACTGATTTCCTTTAAGATGGACTGGTTTGATCCCTTTCAGCCCAAGGGACACTCAAGAGTCTTCTCCAACACCACACTTCAAAAGCATCAATTCTTCTGCACTCAGCTTTCTTTATAGTCCAACTCTCACATCCATACATGACTATTGGAAAAACCATACCTTTGACCTGGCAGACCTTTGTTGGTAAAGTAATGTCTCTGCTTTTTAATATGTTGTCTAGGTTGGTCATAGCTTTTCTTCCAAGGAGAAAGTGTCTTTTAACTTCATGGCTGCAGTCACCATCTGCAGTGATTTTGGAGCCCGAGAAAATAGTCTCTCATTGTTTCCCCATCTAGTTGCCATGAAGTGATGGGACCGGATGCCATGATCTTACTTTTTGAATGTTGAGTTTTAAGCCAACTTTTTCACTCTCCTCTTTCACTTTCATCAAGAGGCTCTTTAGTTCTTCTTCACTTTCTGCCATAAAGGTGGTGCCATCTGGGTATCTGAGGTTATTGATATTTCTCCTGGCAATCTTGATTCCAGCTTGTGCTTCATCCAGCCTGGAATTTTGCATGGTGTACTCTGCATATAAGTTAAATAAGCAGGGTGACAATATACAGCCTTGACGTACTCCTTTCCTGATCTGGAACCAGTCAGTTGTTCCACGTCCAGTTCCAACTGTTGCTTCTTAACCTGCATACAGATTTCTCAGGAGGAAGGTAAGGTGGTCTGGTATTCCCATCTCTTTAAGAATTTCCCACAGTTTGCTGTGATCCACACAGTCAAAGGCTTTGGTGTAGTCAATAAAGTAAAAGTAGATGTTTTTTGGAACTCTCTTGCTTTTTCGATGATCCAACGGATGTTGGCAATTTGATCTCTGGTTCCTCTGCCTTTTCTAAATCCAGCTTGAACATCTGGAAGTTCATGGTTCATATACTGTTGAAGCCTGGCTTGGAGAATTTTGAGGATTACTTTGCTAGTGTGTGAGATAAGTGAAATTTTGCAGGAGTCTGAATAATCTTTGGCATTGCCCTTCTTTGGGACTGGAATGAAAACTGACCTTTTCCAGTCCTGTGGCCACTGCTGAGTTTTCCACATTTGCTGGCATATTGAGTACAGCACTTTTACAGCATCATCTTTTAGGATTTGAAATAGCTCAACTGGAATACCATCACCTCCACTAGCTTTGCTCGTAGTGATACTTCCAAAGGCCTACTTGACTTTGCACTCCAGGATGTCTGGCTCTAGGTGAGTGATCACACCATCATGGTTATCTGGGTCATGAAGCTCTTTCTGTGTATTCTTGCCACCTCTTCTTAATATCTTCTGCTTCTGTTAGGTCCATACCATTTCTGTCCTTTATTGTATCCGTCTTTGCATGAAATGTTCCCTTGGTGGCTCTAATATTCTTGAAGAGCTCTCTAGTCTTTCCCATTCTATTGTTTTCCTCTATTTCTTTGCACTGATCACCGAGGAAGGCTTTCTTATCTCTCCTTGTTATTCTCTGGAACTCTGCTTTCAGATGCATATATCTTTCCTTTTCTCCTTTGCCTTTACCTTCTCTTCTTTTCTCAGCTCTTTGTAAGGCTTCCTCAGACAATCATTTTATCTTTTTTCATTTCTTTTTCTTGGGGATGTTCTTGATCACTGCCTCCTGTACAATGTCATGAACCTCTATCCATAGTTCTTCAGGCACTCTATCAGATCTAATCTCTTGAATCTATTTGTCACTTCTACTGTAAAATAGTAAGGGATTTGATTTAGGTCATACCTAAATGGTCTATTGGTTTTCCCTACTTTCTTTAAGTCTGAATTTGGCAATAAGGAGTTCATGATCTGAGCTCAGAGGCAGAGAGGCAGGCTTGCGACAGCCAGAGCTGGAGGGCAAGGGGTTGTTACAATCTCAGCCCCAGAGCCAGCATCTTCCACTAAACTGAGAGCAGGGTCCCAGCTGCTAACCACAGATTCCTGAGATCCTGGATGATTGACATCCACCAGGAGGGTCGCAGCCTGAGATCAGCTATCCAGAGGAGACACACGGCACACCCGGGAAACTAAGTGGCCGGGACTGGGGATGCGATTAAAATGCACGGTACACCTAGGACAGTGTGCTCACCAAAAACTTGGTCGCCTGAGCTGCTCAGACCTGGGAAGGGCACAAAACGCATGCCCAACCCACAGAGACTGAGCCAGAACTGTGTCTGAGTGTCTCTTGTGGTGGTTTGGGTCAGCAGTGGCCTGCCACAGGGGCCCTGGGTACAGCAGACCTAGGTATGGCATAAGCCCTCTTGGAGGAGATCGTGATTAACCCCTCCATAGAACCACCAGAACTTACAGAGGACTGTGGAAACAGTCTCTTGGAGGGCACAAACAAAACCTTGGGGGAACCAGGACCCAAGAGAAAGGAGCAGTGACCCCACAAGAAACTGACCCAGACATGCCCATGAGTGTCCAGGAGTCTCTGGCAGAGGTGTGGGTCAGCACTGGCCTGATTGAGGGTCGGAGTCACTGAGTGCAGCAGTGCCTGCATGAGACCTTTTGAAGGAGGTCCTCATTATCTTCATTACCTCCACCATAGTTTGGCCTCAGGTCAAGCAACAGGGAGGGAACACAACCCCATCCATCACCAGAAAATTGGATTAATGATTTACTGAACCTGGCCCCACCTATCAGAACAAGACCCAGTTTCCCCCTCAGTCAGTCTCTCCCATCAGGAAGCTTCCATAAGCCTCTTATACTTCTCCATCAGAGGGCAGACAGACTGAAAACCACAATCCCAGAAAACTATCCAAACTGATCACATGTACCACAGCCTTGTCTAACTCAATGAAACTATGAGCCATGCCGTGTGGGGCTACCCAAGACAAACAGGTCATTTTGGAGTGTTCTGAGAAAACGTGGTCAACTGAAGAAGGGAATGGCAAACCACTTGAGTATTCTTGCCTTGAGAACCCCATGAACAGTATGAAAGGGCAAAAAGGTATGGCACTAAGATGAATTCCCCAGGTCAGTAGATGCCTAATATGCTACTACTGGAGGAGTAGAGAGATAATTCCAGAAAGAATGAAGAGACGGAGCCAAAGCAAAAACAACAACCAGTTGTGGATGTCATGGGTGATGGAAGTAAAGTCCGATGCTGTAAAGAGCAATATTGCATAGGAACCTGGAATGTTAGGTCCATGAACCAAGGCAAATTGGAAGTGGTCAAACAGGAGATGGCAAGAGTGAACATCAACATTTTAGGAATCACTGAACTAAAATGGACTGGAATGGGTGAATTTAACTCAGATGACCATTATATCTACTACTGTGGGCAAGAATCCCTTAGAAGAAATGGAGTAGCCATCATAGCCAACAGAAGAGGCGTGGTTCCAGCAAATAAGTGGAAAGCTTTTATGAAAAAATAGTTTAAAGGACATCTTCACTTTTATAACTTTCGCTTTCTATACCTTTTCACTTTATTCACATTTGTTAAAAAATAGTGGTTCCAACATCATGAACAATTAAATAAGGAGGCAGGACTGGAGAGTAGAGAAATCAGTTCCAAAAAGAAAAAAAACAAAAAAGAACTTTATTCAATGAGCTCTCTGGGACACACATGATTAGCAAATCGGGTGAACTGAATTTTCACTCTTTGTCTTTGCTTCTTTAACCAACTTTTTTCTGACTCATTCTGTATTTATTACTTATTTTTGGGCAATAGCATACAAGCTTTTTGGTGCATCTTTCCACTCCTTTACGAATTTTCTTCCTTTTTCAGTAGAGCTAGCCTCAATTTAAAGAAACCTTAGGGCAGAAATAATTACTTTTATCTTAATTAGGCAAAGTGTAAAGTTACTTATGAAACATTTAATTCTATAAAGCAATTATCCCACTTGAAGAAAGGAGATATTCTTTCATCTTAATAATTACTGCTGTGGTGGATAGGCTTAAATTTTAGAAATAATTAAAAATTATGTCCCATAAGACTTCAGAAATTGATCACTATAAGAAATTACACAGGAAAGAATTTGCTTAACTTCGAGGAAATTCTTATGCTAAACTGTACAATTTTCAATTATCTTTAAAATTATATCTATTACTGCAAAGTAAATGTTTTCAATAACATAAAAAATTTCATATAAATGATATATTAGTTACATAACACTTACATGCCTGATATTATTTAAAATGAAGTTTATGATTTCACTGTTACATTTTCTAAATCATGGTTCATTTATAAAATGGGGATAAATAAATCTACTTTATAGAATTGTTGCAAGGAAGGCATTTAGCGTTTGGCCCTATGCATGGTACACAGAAGTAAGCAGCAGTAGCAGGAGGCAGAATAGTTAGAAATAATTTCAAATCCAGCCTTGCCTCTCACTTAGGTAAATGACAGCTTGTCTTGAGTATTAGTTTCTTATCTATGTGGGAGTAATAGTTCTCATTAAAGCTCTTTGTTCAGTGCTTGCTACAAGTCCACCAATAAATAATAATTATATCAGCTCTTATACAAATTGGATACAGTTATGTATTTCTATTAAACAAGTTTGCCAGAAATTCAGATGTATTTTTGAAAGGTCTAGCATTTTTTAATCCAACACCTAACTGTAGTGACAGTTATGCAGAAGTAATAAACCTTTTATCATCCTCTGCAGGGTCCCTGGAGTGTTCCTCTTTCCAATATCATCACCCATACTGCATTATCTAGAACCTTGGTTTCCCTCAGAGTGTCCCCCAAACCTGTGCTGTTCATTCCTAGTCATACGCTTTTCTTTTCATTTAAATGTACATGCTCATACAATTAGCAATTAATTGTGCATTATTCTTTGCGATGTTTCGCATCGTTTTGTATCATATGCCATTATTTTCCAGAACAGTCTTGCTTGTAAATTTGGCAATTAAATATTTGACAGTATTCTGGTAGATCTCAACTTTTCATTTCTTCGTGTATTTATACCTCGACTCTCCTACTAGACTGTAAACAGCAAGACACCAGTTTCTAATTTACACAGCTTCACAAGTCTACGGTACTTCAGAAGAGTTTGCAAATAATAGGTAAGAAATAATGCTTGTTAATTTAATTGTTCCCTCATGGTGTTTTCATGTAATAAAATTAGATTTAACTTAATTTTTCTAAATTTTTATTTACTTATTTATTTTTTGGTTGCATCTGCATCTGCACGGCATGTGGGATCTTAGCTCCCCAACCAGGGAACGAACCCATGCCTTCTTCATTGGAAGTACTGAGTCTTAACCACCAGGAAAGTCCCTAGATTTAACTTTTAAAACAAAATTATAACAGTGACAAGTCTTGAAAAGCAGAGCAAAGCTACCAATTACTAATCATGCTAATAAATTTTAACAAAACCATACATGGTTTTTTGTCTTTTACACTAATACACACTAAGTGGGGTGGAAGAAGTTATCAAAATCCTTAGAGGGTAACATGCTTAGTAGAAGGAATGATTTGCCAGTGACATATTTAATCCAAAGAGAAAAATAGAACAGCAAATTTAAAACATGGTGACAAATTAGTGAGCTTTGTGAAATTTGTTTTATGGTGCATGATCATTTCAGTAATCAAACACAAGCTGGTCCATTTGTATTTGATTCATTCTGTTATTTGTGAGGCATGCCAAGAAAAATGTTCTGTCCAAAAACAGTTATCTAACACATATATTTTAAATTAATTGAAAAAGTATGGTTACTTGTTTCACAATTAACTTTTTATTTACAAAAGCTCTAAACTCTGTTGATACTCAATTTTGCCTGTTCAGAAAACAACCAACCCCACACCCCCTCTACTTTCTTTTCCCTATATCAGTCCTTAAAAATATGAAACCATTTTTCCAAGTGATCTTCCTTTCTGATTTATATTTGTCACACTAACAGAGAAGAAAGCACCTACTAGTTGCATAAAAATACAGCAAACCTTTCATAATATATTTACCTTAATTCTCATTAATACAGATATTAATAAATATTTTAAAACTGTATTCATAATAGAGGAATAATTATGTCACTATTTTAAAGCTAATATTTAAGAATAACATGTAAGTTTGAATTCAATTTTAGTGTTCAGATAAAATGTTTTTCCATAGGGTAGCATAACACTTGTGTTTATATAATTTAAGTATATTTAAATGTTCACCTCAGTGTTGATCATTCAGTTATTAGAATTATATTTAAATTTTCTATTAAAATATAATA
Source organism: Bos mutus (assembly GCF_027580195.1). NCBI lineage: Eukaryota > Metazoa > Chordata > Mammalia > Artiodactyla > Bovidae > Bos > Bos mutus. The sequence continues at coordinate 25,923,201 of NC_091628.1, forward strand.
TTTGAAAATTTTCTTATTCTTTTTTTTGAGTGGCTATAAACTATTTTACCAATTTGGATAAGTTTCTTGAGTTAAATTTTACTTTTTGTTTGACTCAATTTTCAAAATATAAATGGCTTATGTAAATTTAATAATTAGGACACACTAAAAAAAGATTTGTTCTATACATCCTTTAGTTATGGATGGACAGTTATTACTCAGTATTTAATAAGTTTCTTATTTCCTCCTTTACATAAAGGTAGTTTATATGCTTAAAACAATAACATAATATCATGACTAGGAACATAGCACCTAGCTCACAATTCACTAATCCGTATCTATTGATTTGACCTTCATTGGAGGTTATTTTGAATATAAGTATAAATAATGAGGATAAAATGATGTAGAGTTTAGTTGATAATAAATGACTTCTGTCTTCCCTAAAACCATATTCTTTCTAAAATAGACTGATATGATTGATTAATGAACTACTTAAAGATGGCAACAACCTTTTGTAAAATATTGAAACATTCTTCTCCTACAATTGCCTCAAGATAGAGGAAAAGACTATTGGCAAATGTTTTAGAATACTGTTCCATATAGAAAAAACTCAATTAACAAAATGTTTAGGGGTTCTAGTGAAGAGTTTTCTGTTTAAGTGGAAAGCTGCATTAAACATCCCAACTCAACATCCAAAACTCATTTGACCATGTAATACTTTACTCAAGTAACACTTCCTGACAGCCCTTGGGTCATACTTTGGAATATGTTGTAGAGATATGGTGATTTTTCATTTAAAACCACTAGGTTCTATAAGCCAGGCACTGTTCAGTACGTTAGCTCACTCATGAAACCTCCCACTTGCTCATGAGGACAGAGACTTTTCTGTCTTGATCATTGCTATATCCTCAGTCCTTAGAAATAACCTGTATTACAGTGCCTGTTTTAAATGACTACCATCCTGTAGTAACTGTGTTAAGAGTGAGGCTAACAAAGGTCAGTAAAGAGTATTTTCTACTTGAGAAACTTACAGCCTTGTGTAAAAGAGGACAAAGGTATAAACAATTATAATATAATAGGGTGAGTGATGTCTGAATGAAGTGTTCTGAGGGCAAATGAGAAAGACTTATGAATTTGCCTGGAGAGGTCAGGGAGAGACGATGCTAGCAATAAGGCTTTAAACAATAAAGAAGGATGGACCAGGTGAATAAGGAAAGGGGTGGTATGGATTCTGTGCTGCAGTCACACGAAATAACCCTAAGGTCTCTAACTCTAATAACTGATTTCTTAGTGATTTTCTCCCTTTCTTCTAACACTGGAGTGCTTCATAAATAAGTGAATGGATAAATGAATTTTGGTTCAGTGAGACTTGTGATTATGTCAAACATTCCATAGTTTGAATCCCACGCAAATCTTCCCAGGGAACTTTCCAGTCTATAAGTTCCAGATTAGAAGTGGTGATATATGGAAAAGAAAGGTTACTGTGAATTTGAAGCAGAAGCAGAAGGAAGGACTGAGCCAGATTACAAATAGCATCTAGGCCTGCATGCAGTTTAATCATCTTCAGTGTTCTGAATTCTGAAGTTTTCCCCCACTCATTGTCTTTCCCAAGACTGCGCTATGATGCTTTAAAATTATATAATTTTTCTTGCTCTGAAGAAAACATAGCATGTTATATGTCTCTCTTTACTTTTTTGTGACACTCTTTGAGCTAATGTTTTCTGAGTAGCAAATATGAATCAGGCATCATATTATATTCTACAAACATATCATTTAATCCTTACAACAGTTATATAAGGTATATATATTAATCCCAAAGTTCACAGATAAGGAGAGGGAGGGTCAAGAACCCACACACCAAGCCCAACCAGGCAGATTCAGTATTCAATAAACACATATTTAATTTAATGACTATTTTAGAATAGGCACTATTTCTAGGAGGTAGGGATACAGTAATGATTAATACTGAAAAGGTCTCTGTCCTTATGGAATTTACATTTTCATACAGGAAACAGACAATAAGTATGCAAAAATTAGTAATAAGAGTTATGATGAAAACAGAGTTATGGGGTTTAGAGTGACTGTATTACACACAGTCACAGTCATATTTAGGGAAATGCTCTATTGGAAGGTAACATATGAACAGGTATCTCAGTGATGAAAGAATCCTGTCACCCAAAGATAAAAGATAACAGCATTCTAAACAGTAGGGAGAGCTAGCTTAGAAGGCATCACATTGGATATGAGCTTGCATGTTTTAGTACAAAAAGGATGTTAGTGTGACTTACAATTATAAGAGGACCAAATGTGCCCTGAAATTAGGCAGGTGCAGGATTATTTAGTGTCTTGAAGGAGTCTCTGGAAGATTTTAAGAAAGGAGCAGTGATAAGAGCTGATTTACCTTTATGTCATTATGGCAGCTGTGTGAAGAAAAAAATGATCCTAAGCTAGTGTGAAAGCTGAAAAGCAGTTTAGGGGGATGGTGGGAAAGCTGAGATGCAAACAGTTGTGGTAGGCAGCATTGGAACTTGAGAGAAGACATCAGATTTGGGATATATTTTACAGACAGAGCCAATAGGACTTGCTAATATAATACAGAGGCAGAGGAAGGGTACTGAGTGGTGAGGGAAAGACAAGAATGAAAAATCACTCCTAGCTGGAGGTGTAAGCTCCCAGCAACAAACTGAATCTTTCACAGATAACAATCATTAAGATCACAGCAAACCGGAAACAACAACCAGAGAGCTGTGGAGAGTAAAGAAAAACAGTGTGATTTTGGTAAAGTGTTAAAACTAAAGAAACTGGTCAATATGAGGTGAGGTCTTCATTTCTGAGGGTTTGTCTCCAGGGCAGCTACAGTCATGGCATCTATGCAGGGTGAATGAAACTCTGATAGAAAGCTTGCTCCTGGAAACAGGTAGAACAAGGAGCTTGAGGTGGACTGTTGGACAGTGAGGTGGGAACAACTGAAAAGAGAGTGCCTGAGAAGGAGAATGCCAAATTCTATATGTTTAAATCCTTTTCAAGTCTTTTGCTGGATCATGAACCATAAGACAGAAAAAAGCAGCACGAACTGAGGTCTGAGCCACAACCCACTGTAAATGTGATAGACTTTTCACTGTTTGAGTCTAATCTAGTTGTTGTTGTTCAGTTGCTAAGTCGTGCCCGACTCTTTCGAACCCCACGAACTGCAGTACACCAGGCTTCCCTGTCCTTCACTATCTCCTGGAGTCTGCTCAAACTCATGTCCATTCAGTCAATGATGCCATCCAACCATCTCATCCCCTGTCGCCCCCTTCTCCACCTGTCCTCAATCTTTCCCAGCATCAGGGTCTTTTTAAACGAGTAGCTCTTTGTATCAGATGGCCAAAGTATTAGAGCTTCAGCTTCAGCATCAGTCCTTTCAATGAATATTCAGGGTTGATTTCCTTTAGGATTAACTAGTTTGATCTCCTTCCTGTCCAAGGGACTCTAGAGTCTTCTCCAGTACCACAGTTCAAAAGCTTCAATTCTTCAGTGCTTAGCCTTCTTTATGGTTCAACTCTCATATCCATACATAATTACTGGAAAAACCATAGCTTTGACTATATGGACTTTTGTCAGCAAAGTGATGTCTCTGCGTTTTAATGTGCTGTCTAGGTTTGTCACTGCTTTTCTTTCAAGGAGCAAGTGTCTTTTAATTTCGTGGCTGCAGTCACTGTCTACATTGATTCCGGAGCCCAAGAAAATAAAATCTGTCACTGTTTCCAATGTTTCCTTATCTATTTTCCATGAAGTGATGGAACCCGATGCCATGATCTTCTTAGTTTATTGAATCTGAGTTTTAAACCAGCTTTTTCACTCTCATCTTTCACCCTCATCAAGAGGTTCTTTAGTTTGTCTTTGCTTGCTGCCATTAGAGTGGTATCATGTGTATATCTGAGGTTGTTGATATTTCTCCCAGCAATCTTGATTCCAGCTTGTGAGTCATCCAGTCTAGCATTTCACATGATGTACTCTGCACAGAAGTTAAATAAGCAGGGTGACCATATACAGCCCTGACAAAGTCCTTTCCCAATTTTGAACCAGTCTGTTGTTTCATGTCCAGTTCTAACTGTTGCTTCTTATCCTGCATACAGGTTTCTCAGGAGACAGGTAAGGTGGTTTGGTATTCCCATCTCTTCAAGAATGCTTCACAATTTGTTGTGATCTAAACAGTTAAAGGCTTTAGCATAGTCAGTGAAGCAGAAGTAGATTTTTAAAAAAATTCCCTTGCTTTTTCTATGATCCAACGGATGTTGGCAATTTGATCCTCGGTTCCTCTGCCTTTTCTAAATCTAGCGTGTACATCTGGAAGTTCTGTTCCTAAACTGTTGAAGCTTAGCTTGAAGGATTTTGAGCATTACGTCTGTAGCATGTGAAATCAGCACAATTGTGTGGTAGTTTGAACATTCTTTGGCACTGCCCTTCTTTGGGATTGGAATGAAAACTGATCTTTTTCAGTCCTGTGTCCACTGATGAGTTTTCTGTATTTGGTGGCATACTGAGTGCAGCACTGTCACAGCATCATCTTTTAGGATGTGAAACAGCGCAGCTGGAATTCCATTACCTCCACTAGCTTTGTTTGTAGTAATGCTTCCTAAGGCCCAATTGACTTCACACAGAATGTCTGCCCCTTGTGGTTATCCAGCATTATGGTAACCCAGGTCATTACGATTTTTTTTGTACAGTTCTTCAGTTTATTCTTTCTACTCTTCTTAATCTCTTCTGCTTCTGTCAGGTCCTTGCTGTATCTGTTCTATATCATGCCCATCTTTGTATGAAACGTTTCCTTGTTATTTCTAATTTTATTAAAGAAATTTCTAGTTGTTCCCATTCTATTGTTTTCCTCTAGTTCTTTGCATTGTTCATGTAAGAAGGCTTTCTTTTCTCTTCGTGCTATTCTCTGGTACTCTGAATTCAGTAGGGTGTATCTTTCTCTTTCTCCTTTGCCGTTCGCTTCTCTCCTTTTCTCAGCTATGTTTAAAGCTTCCTCAGACAACCACTTTGCCTTATTGTATTTCTTTTTCTTGGAGATGGCTTTGGTCACCACTTCCTGTTATGAACCTCTGTCCATAGCTCTTCAGGCATTCTATCTACAAGCTTTAGTCTTTTGAATTTATTTGTCACCTCTACTGTATAATCATAAGGGATTTATTTAGGGATTTATTCATACCTGAATGGCTCACTGGTTTTCCCTATTTTCTTCAATTTGAGCCTAAATTTTGCAATAAGGAGGTGTTAATCTGAGGCACAGCAGCTCCAGGTCTTGTTTTTGCTGACTGTGTAGAGCTTCTCCATCTTCAGCTGTGAAGAATATAATCAATCTGATTTCGGTATTGACCATCTGTGATGTCCATGTGTAGACTCATTTCTTGTGTTGTTGGAAGAGGGTTTTTGCTATGACCAGTGCGTTCTCTTGGCATAACTCTATCAGCCTTTGCCTTGCTTCACTTCATACTCCTAGGCCAAACTTGTCTAGGTATCTCCTGACTTTCTACTTTTGCATTCCAGTTCCCTATTATGAAAAGGACATCTTTTTTTGCTAATAGTTCTAGGAGGTCTTGTAGGTCTTCATATAATCGTTCAGCTTCTTCAGCATTAGTGGTTGGGGCACTGACTTGGATTACTGTGATTAAGACCTGTTTTAAATCCTAGAAGGAAAACTCCTATTCTCATTTGTCACAAATTTAAGCAAATGCAGAGTATCTGTAATTTATTTTACTTCTCAATAATATTACTTAGTATATGCAAACCTTATTTTTTGTGTACTTTATTTCATAAATGAAGAAATCATAATCTTATTAGTCTACTAGAGTCCCTCTAAATAAGATTAACAAAAATTCTGGATATAATTTATGAGTAATGGCATTTGCAGAAAAGTTTATTTTTATTGATTTGGTATAAAACATACAAGAGCAACAGTGTGCTTGTGACCACTTCTATCAAACCGACTGCTGTTATTTTGGGGTCTCTTCTACAAACAGATTCTAGCACCAACAAAGATTAGAGTCAGATGAATGAAAATGGCATCAAAAGTGATATGGATATAGCTGAGATCTGAGGGAAAATTCAATTCAGTCATACAGAAAATTAATTTACAAAACTGACATACATAATTATACTTGAAGAAGATTTAGTAAGAACTAAGAAATAACTTTATGATGGCCTGGTTTGACAATTAATGACAGATAAAATCTTCAACTAACTTGTGTATATTTCTCAATTTCACTTTTCTGAATATTGAAGTCTAATTCTTATAAAAATTATGGGGAGAACAGCAATTTCCCTCTTGGAATTCCTTCATGTTCCGCATTTCCACACTTCTAATTTACTTATCTATATATACCCATGCATCTATAATTCTTGTTTATCAATATAAATCTATGTAAAGTATCAGCATACATACATATACAAACATATAATATTCTTTAAACAAAGCTTGGTATTAAATTAACAAGGAGTTAAATTTAAAAAACAGAGTAAACCTGTAGAATTTATAATGATTTTGTATATTTTAAACCATCCTTGTTATTCATAAATTCTTTCTAAATCATGTCTATTCTCTTTATATCACTTCCCTAATATCTATGTTAACTGGCATATAACTGCAATTTCAAATACCCCCACTCATACAACATACATGAAACTCAGTACAGTAATGAAGAAAAGAAGGCTAGGTATATCCTTATACTAAGTTACTATTTCTAGAAACCTTTATGCTACGCTATGCTCTGCTAAGTCGCTTCAGTCGTGTCCGACTCTGTGCGACCCCATAGACGGCAGGCCACCAGGCTCCTCTGTCCCTGGGATTCTCCAGGCAAGAATACTGGAGTGGGTTGCCATTTCCTTCTCCAATGCATGAAAGAGAAAAGTGAAAGTGAAGTCGCTCAGTCGTGTCCGACTCTTAGTGACCCCACGGACTGCAGCCTACCAGGCTCCTCCATCCATGGGATTTTCCAGGCAAGAGTACCAGAGTGGGGCACCACTGCCTTCTCCAAGAAACCTTTAAACTAAATGCAAAAAATTTTATGGTATATAATGAGTGATTTAAGATTTTTCAGGTAAGTTGTAGGAATAAAAATACTTCCTAGTTTAATGAGGTACTTTGCATAGCAATGATATAAACAAAATAACTACGAATATTGTTAACATGGCATATAAAAATTAGAGATGATATGATTTGAAATTCTTCAAATAAATATAAAATCTAAAATTAAAAAGTGGTGCTTCCTTTGCTGCTTTGGTAAAAAAATTTTTTTCTAAAAAATATTCTTGAAGACTTATGTTCAAGATACCTATTCATGCACAGTACTTGCCAGGTGATCTTTGCTTTCAGAAAGTTTAAAATCTCTAAAATGACATTAATATCCCTTAGCCTAGTCCCCTACTTCAGAAGAGCCAGTTTGTTTTTTTTCCCCTGAATTTTGCCTTCTACCTACCCTGACACTTCATTGAGTGCTTCATTCTCTGCAGACAAAGATTCCCTAACTGTTTCCTTACTCTAGTACTAGTTGCTAGCCTGGAAAATAACAGGAAAATTCATTTTACTGAATTCTATCATCTTTCAAAACATTGCATTCTGCATTTTCTTGTATCTGGCTTCAGATGGACAAACGTCTCAAAAGAAAGAATGTTTTTAAATTCTGTATCTTTGCCTCTCAGGAATTAGGAAAGATAAAAAAATGCATCTACTTTGAGCTCTAACAGTATTGATTTTTATAGAAAAGATATTAGCACAGAATAGGTCTTAAATCTGACAACCCCTGGATATTTATTTCTTTAGGACTGTTTTTACCGCAATTGGAAGAAAAATTACAAGGTAACTAGAAGTGATTCAGTTAACAGACTCATCTTATATACCAATACTTTTAAAAATAAAAAACAAATTATAATAAAAAGCCATCTAAGGCAAGATACTGTACGAATGTAAATTCTACAACAAAGATTACATATCAACAGTACTGAGTGCTACTTATTTCTGAACCTCCTGTCTTTCAGAAAACACACATATACACAGAAACCCTACAAAAGACACAACCATAGAGAAGACTAGAAGACAGGTTATTTATTAGAAAAAATTGCACCCTTAGTCACAAAAATTACTAAAGCAAATGAACTAAGACAGAATAATAAAATTAGTATAGCTAGCATTGAACCATTTACCAAAAAGGACCACTTTATCTGTGCTCTTTTCTTTTGCAGAATCCAATAAACTGCCATTATATTCCTTCTAAATGGTTCCATTACAAGGATTCTATAACAACAGCCTAATCTCTTGATAATTATAATAAATGCTTGTAATCAAAGAAGGAACCATTTAAAATATGAAGGAGAAAGGCTGTTTTCCATCAAACTCATTGTAGTTCCGTGACCTGTGAAGCATCCAGCTACAATACAGCTTTCTCTCCAGTTTTGTTCAAATAAATATTTAAGAAAATACTAGATCAATGATAATTTGGATTGAAGTATTTCCGCATTTTTTGTTTCAAAATTTCAAACCGTGTTAACATTAAGAATAAAAGGGCTTCTTTGTCTAGAGTTTAAGTTTCCAGAATTTAAATGGTAAAATGATTTGATTAGATTTGTTTCCTTTGTCGGGGAACAAAAGCAATAGTTATTTTAGAAAACTGGAATGATGAGCGGTTCACAATGCTTATGGCTTTGAGGAAGTATTATTTTCCTAGAAGACAGCACATCTCAACACAGAAGTTGGGGCTCTATTTACTTGAATAAACAATGATTTCCAGAGCGCACAGAAATAGCTGAAGGCTGATAAAGTTACGGGAAATGACTATGCATGATCAGAATGGCTTTCATCTGCATTTTGTTAGGCCAAGCATTGATTTCACTTTTCAACTGTGAACAGCAAGAGGCCAGCTGTGGCCAGAGTGGGAGCAAACTGTGAACCAGGGATACACTGGAGGGGGAATAGTTTAAAAAAATAAAAAGTAAGACTTTTTAATAAGTCTTAGCAAAAAAAAAAAAAAAAACTACTTGTTTTAAACGTTTGGAGAAATATATATATAGGGATTTCCACAAACTGTCAAGAGTGGTGAATCTAATTTATGACAAAATGAAACCTTTGTGCTCAGCTGTGGGAATAAACAGAATTATGAGGAGAAAATAAACAAAGAGAAGGAAAATATAAAATATACTGCCTTCAAGGCAGAAACAACTACATTTTACTTGGTATTCCCAGTTGTGGTAAGAGGAAATTTATGACAGCACACTGAAAGCAAGACTCCCTTTGTGAAACCTTTCACATCTATTTAACTAAGCACAATCATTGAAAATGACCTTTATCCAAACCCTTCACAGGAGTCTTTAAATGATCTAAAATGACTGCCAGATATTCTTTAAATAATATTACTTAACTAAAAGTCATTACCCAGGGGCAATATTAAAGTACTGGAAAGTAAATACAGATCTATTTTTGGCAAAATATAACATAGGCTTAATGAAAAATTGGTAACACATTAAACATCTTTGTCAAAAAGCTAATGAATAAAACAAATTATCTGAGTTTTTCAGAATTGGTAGGGAATATATGTTTTTCACACAGAAAACATCTTACTTGCCTCTTAATGAAGATAAGCATCATAGAAAAAGAATCAAAAAATAGATTAATGATACTTACAATTGTAAAAAATTAGCCATATACCCAGAGAAGGCTACTAAATGAACTAAATTTTCATACTTGCTAAATACATTAAATTTCAGAAAACTAATAGATATTTATTTAATGACTTCTCTTATTGTCCTAAGTGTATAAGATCTGACCATCTCTATCTTTTCTCTTTTTAATTTACATTTAATGGCAGATCAAAGGCTACCTAGTAGACTGGTAATGGCCTAAGGATAAGTAAAATAGGTCAGGAATAACTGATAGTTGATTAGAAATGTGTATACTTGTGAACCCCAAAATATGAAACAATTTCAAGGCTTAATAATGCACTTCTGTTTCAGTTAGGAAAACTGGACATGCTCTGAGGGTGGGGGTAGAATTTCCTCTATTAAGAAGATGATTAGTTCAGTAAATCATGGCTTTGAGATAAAGATGATTACTATATCTCCTTGATGGGAAAAGGAGAAGGGTATAGGAGGTTCATTTCACCACAAAGCAATTATGGTGAGCCGGAACGTTACCATTTATCATGGCTGAAAGATGACACTCACTGTTAGCCAAGGGAAACTGCTACTCAAATGCTCCCATTGAGATCAATACACCATGCTTTTTTTCCCCCCTAGCAAAAAGTAATTATACAACAGAAACTTCACAATCAATACCTTCTCAGGGTAACTTAAAATCGGCTATAAAGGCATGAAGGTATGGTGGTATCAGCTGTCACTGAAGTCTACCCCATTAAATCCAAATTAAGACTGTTTTTCTGTGTTGTTAATCAAATCATTCCTAGTGTTATTTCAACTCCTCAATACTGGTTCCTTAGAAATAAAGTGTCAGGTTTTTCCTGTGTTTTGTTACTAAAGCATACCAAGTTACTATCGACTACATAACAATACAGGAAAGTTGCCATTAATTAACCCATTAGTATTTTTCAAGGAAATTAAAAAAAAAAAGAAAAAAAAATCAATTCACATGGAAAAAACAATCAGTGTCTCTACTCAGTAAAAACTAAAGTACCTCACTGGAAGCATGTTTCCTAATCTTGCAATTGAGGTTCTGACCTTCTCCGAACTTCTGAGATCCTTAAGGAGAACAATCTACAATTTCAAAATGTGCAACCCAATTTTTCTCAAGATAAACAATCGTTACAATTAGGATGGCAGATCTTAAGATGATCATATATATGCTTATTTACACACATGGATCAAAATAGGTGTTACAATCATTTGAAAATCTATCCAAATGTCAATTTGACAACTGCTTTCTGTAAGATAGGGCTTAGTCTTATAAACCAATCTAATATATCAGAAAAGGTTAAAGGGCATGGAAAAATCACTCTTTCAGTGAAAAAAATTTTGACATCCAATTTTCAAGCTGATTTATCAGTGGAAAGCTAAAATTGATAGGTTGCCATTACTGGGGAGTAGTGTGTCTAAGAAAGCTGTTACAAAACCTCTCGTTTTGATTTAGCCACATTAATCAATACAAACCTATACTGTTTCAATTTTTAAAACATTGATCTTCTGCGTAAGCTTAGTACAGCCACATTTACCAACAATCATAAAAAAACTCTATATATTTTTAAACAAAGGTTCAGAAAATAAAAAGATCAAATGAAATTCAAGTTTATTTGCCTTATTGGTTAATCATTATTACCAAATATTGTTTAGTTAATCAAGATATTGAGGGTTTTTTAAATTTTTTTAGGAAATAACTGTTACTTTCACTTTGTTCTCAATTTTAACTAGTCCAATATCATCGCCTAGGTTTCTTAGTTAATTTAGTCTTACTTAAACTTATCCTAGAGTTATTCTATCCTAAGTTATTTCTAAATACTTACAATTAAACAGATAAAAATTATAGAGTGAATTATTATTTACTATAGAAATATGTTTACTTGTTAATGAACAGCTGAGAGTGACAGTCAAGTGACAAGGAATTTCAGAATGTGTGGTAGAAATATTATGGGGGCACAGTAGTCTTAAATATTTCTGAATTCAGAACTATATAAATGAAAATTCTGCTAGTAAAATGAGAATTTTGCTCAAAGTCATCCATTGTGTTCTGGAAGATTTAAAGTAGAAAAAGTAAAAGTCAATACATTTTGTAAATAAAGTGCCAGTGTTGTCACACACTATTAGTATTTTATTGTAAGTGCTGTTTAAGTATCTAGAGGAAAGGAGCAGAAGGAAATATTATTATGGAAAAATCCTGCCTTTAAAATTTTTTCCACAATAAAAACATTCAAGTTATATATTTAGAAAATATATACTCATATTAAAAGCTTATCACATTTACATAATTTTTTATGCATACCTGAAATACCCCTGCATTTACTGTGGATCTCTATAGAAAACTATATAAAACATAAAGAGAAATGGAAAAGAGTGGGAAATGATGTGAATCATACATGTTAACTGTTATTTATTAAGATTCCCTTTCCACATGTGCATATCATTGTGGTGAGTCTTATACAAAGTCAGATAAATGGATTCAGTCCCTGCCTACTCAGTATGAAACAGATAACATCAGAAGAGATTTTATTGTATTAGACATATACCACAGATAAGACATTTCCAACTAACATGTTAAATAAAAGAAAATATTAATTACTTAAAGTTTCAAACCCAGAAACACATGACTTGTATTTTTTAACCAGGTAGAAGTAAACAGCTGAACAAAAGAAAAGAAAGACAAAAATTGGTTATTATAAAAACAATTGTAAAGTTAAAACAAGAACATTTTAAATTTATACCATATATAATAAAAAAAGAAGTACTCTGTAGATAATATATAGATACACTCATGCCAACCTTCATTTATCAAAGTTTAAATTAATAAAACTGAGCTTCCACAGAACTTACTAAAAATTTTAATACAGCAAAGACTCAGAAAGGTTTACCTGAAGAACAAAAATAATGTTTGAAGAAGAAGAAAATGTACTTCAATCAATGCAGGGTTTCAGACCTAGAGTATCTAAGCCAATAGTGGCAGAAATATATTTTTGAGAGGAAAAGGTAAAAAAAAAAAACGGATGAAATCTTTAAACTGAATTCTGTCTGGTGATCCTTAAACAAGCCTCATAATTAACTTTGGGAATGGTACAATATTACGTTCTTATCTCTCTAGAAAAGGTATCCATTTTCAAAATGGACATGGTTGAAAATAAGTAATTTAAAAATGTCTTACAATTCTAGGGTTGTAGGTGCTAAAATACTCTGATTTAGAAGAAAAGCATAAATAAATTTGAGTAATGACAAAAATTGTCTGTAACCTTCTGAGTGATTAAAATACTCCTCTGATTATGTATCAGGTACTTCTGGAGATATATTACTCTTACATATCTCAAGGATACTACTTAATGCCTTAGAGATGTAACTTACCACTTAAATTAGGGAGAATTTATTTAGGTATAAAAATTGAGAATAAGTAAATACTCTTTAGAACATGACAAAGGACTCAATAATAAAGTGCTAATCCAGGTGGTGCTAGCAGTGAAGAACCAGCCTGCCAATGCAGGAGACATAAGAGACATGGATTCGATCCCTGTGGCAGGAAGATCCCCAGGAGGAGGACATGGCAACCCACTCCAGTATACTTGCTTCAAGAATCCCATTGACAGAGGAGGCTGGCGGGCTACAGTCCATAGCATTGCATTTAAAATTGATATTAATTGTGTTCATGGTTTTTCTATTTTCTGGCATTTGCTTGCTGTGTTACTCACTAAGCCATGGTATGCTCTGCCAATCAGTATGTTTGTGACTGGGTTTGGGTTTTAGAGTCTCTGTTCTTTTCAATCTTTATCTTAGTCATTTCTAGAAACCACCTGGGCCTCTGTGCTAGATTTACCCCTCTCATATGGCCAGCCCATCATATCACAGGCCAGTACCAATCTGACTGGCTATTTCACCACAGCCCCAAACATGGAAGAAAATACCCGTTTATCTCCAACATAAAAGAATATGTTTAAACAAGAACACACACACGTCTGTATCTTTTCCTGAAATTATTTTCCCTATTTATTTTTTTAAGACACTAGTAGAAATGTTGTCAACATTATTTTTGTCATTAAAGTCAAATTTTATGAATATTTTTAATAATTTTCAACTTTCCCAACTTTTATATATTTACTCTCTCTTTCTACGTTTCTCCCAGCAGCAGAGAAACACAAAGTACGTCCTGTTTACTACAAGCTGCTGATGGGCGAGGAGAATGCCCACACCAGGACAAGTCACATTTAGCCACGCCTGACCTGCTCACCGCAATGGTCTCTCAGTGGCTTTCTTCTCTGTCCTTTCCACTCAGCCCGGAAGTTCACTAAAAAGTGGTTTTTCCAAAGACACACTGATGATTCCTTTGAGCACGTGAAGTGAAGTGAAGTGAAAGTTGCTCGGTCATGTCCAACTCTTTGCGATCCCATGAACTATACAGTCCATGGAATTCTCCAGGCCAGAATACTGGAGTGGTTAGCCTTTCCCTTTTCCAGAAGATCTTCCCAAAACAGGTCTCCTGCATTGCAGGCAGATTCTTTACCAGCTGAGCCAAAAGGGAAGCCCAAGAATACTGGAATGGGTAGCCTATCCCTTCTCTGGCAGATCTTCCCAACCCAGGAATCAAACTGGGGTCTTCTGTACTGCAGGAGGATTCTTTACCAACTGAGCTATGAGGGAAGTCATGTGGAGGCCTGCAATTCTCTGAAATAAGACTCAATTCTTACTTCCACTTTAAGGAACCGTGTCTGTTTTCTCTGTGGCTCAGCAAGTAAAGAATCCACCTGCAATGTGGGAGACCTGGGTTTGATCCCTGGGTTGGGAGTATCCCCTGGATAAGTGAAAGGCTACCCACTCCAGTATTCTGGGCTGGAGAATTCTACGGACTGTGCAGTCCGACTCGCAAAGAGTTGGACATGACTGAGCGACTTTAGACTGAACGACTTTCACTTTCACTTCTGTTCTATTTCCTCATCCCCTCTAAGTAAAGCTATTTAAAGTTTATACAGAGGGCTAACAAACACATGAAAAGATGCTCAACATCACTCATTATCAGAGAAATGCAAATCAAAACCACTATGAGGTACCATTTCACACCAGTCAGAATGGCTGCCATCCAAAAGTCTACAAATAATAAATGCTGGAGAGGGTGTGGAGAAAAGGGAACCCTCTTACACTGTTGGTGGGAATGCAAACTAGTACAGCCACTATGGAGAACAGTGTGGAGATTCCTTAAAAAACTGGAAATAGAACTGCCTTATGATCCAGCAATCCCACTGCTGGGCATACACACTGAGGAAACCAGAAGGGAAAGAGACACGTGTACCCCAATGTTCATCGCAGCACTGTTTATAATAGCCAGGACATGGAAGCAACCTAGATGTCCATCAGCAGATGAATGGATAAGAAAGCTGTGGTGTATATACACAATGGAGTATTACTCAGCCATTAAAAAGAAAACATTTGAATCAGTTCTAATGAGGTGGATGAAACTGGAGCCTATTATACGGAGTGAAGTAAGCCAGAAAGAAAAACACCAATACAGTATACTAACGCATATATATGGAATTTAGAAAGATGGTAACAATAACCCTGTGTACGAGACAGCAAAAGAGACACTGATGTATATAACAGTCTTATGGACTCTGTGGGAGAGGGAGAGGGTGGGAAGATTAGGGAGAATGGCATTGAAACATGTAAAATATCATGTATGAAACGAGTTGCCAGTCCAGGTTTGATGCACGATACTGGATGCTTGGGGCTAGTGCACTGGGACGACCCAGAGGGATGGTATGGGGCGGGAGGAGGGAGGAGGGTTCAGGACGGGAAACACATGTATACCTGTGGCGGATTCATTTTGATAATTGGCAAAACTAATACAATTATGTAAAGTTTAAAAATAAAATTAAATTAAAAAAAAGTTTATACACTGATTAGACATAGCTTGCTTTTGACTGACATTATTTTAATTTCTGACTTTAGACAATATATCACAGTTTCTTTGATTCCCAATTGTGACAGATCTTAAAAATTCTACCAGTCATCTAAACTCTCTCTCATTTTAATGCCACCTAATCCACCTAATGCGGGCAGTCTTCCTGGTGGGCAGTTTTGATCAATGCTTACTTATTGCTTCTATAAGCTATGTCTAAACTTCTCTTCTACTAATGCTCTTAGAAATTCAAATCTTTCTTAATCTGTAAGGTACTGCTACATACAATCGCTTATAAGGAGGTGAACATCCTGCCGGCATTAATGTGTTTAAGGACATAGGACAAAGCAGCTACATTATGCATCAGTATCTGCTGGTCCCCAGATTATAGAAAGGCAGATGACACAAGAGAATCATGTGCTAAGGTACATTGTTCAAACCAGACCAATTACTCGTTTCTAGTATAAGTTCAACTGAAATACAGCTCACAAAAGTCAAAGTAGGGGCTAAACCAAAGTTTCCTTTGTTGCCAAAGTTAAGTATTTTCATTTTCAATTTACTTTAACTTATGAATTTTCAGTTCATATTAAAAACTGAGATTTATTATTAGAGTGTATATTATTAATAACTATATAACTTTTGAAAATGTAAGCCTATTACAAAATTGAGATAAACAGAGAGTGAATGAGAAAGGAAGAATGCCTTACTTCCAGGCTTATGAAAGAGTGATAATAACAATTCAGTTATTTTCTCCATTAATTCATTCATTATACATATCATTGACCTATGTAGTAATGTCTTCTGAAATATATAACTTACCTCCCCAAAGATATTTTGCTACATAAAAATAACAACAAAATTATTCACTCCAATATCCTCTTAGTACTTTTTTTCTCCTTTAATGTTTCTTGTACTTCTGACTCTAAATAAGGGCTAACCCATGTGATGCTTAAATATGTGTTAAAGAAAATAGAATTACATGATTTGCTTTGAATATTAAGATTAAAAAGGACAGTACAAAAAAGGGAATATGCAACAGCATTTTCATCATCCCTAATAAAACCTGTGGTCCTTGACCTCTTTTTAAGAAAGCTTTGAGTTAATGGGATAAAGAAGTCAGCATGAAGAGAGTCTATAGGCTTCTGGTATCATGACCACTATAGAAAAACCCTGTTATCATGTCACCAGAGTTTTAGTACTAAATGATAAATATCCTGGCCAGTACACCCATAAGATGTTTCCCGTCACATTCATCACCCAGAGGTACTATATTGCCTGTTTCCTTTTCTCTAGTGCCCTGTGACCTCGTTTTAACATTCAGTATCATATGACATGAATGCCTATTATATCTGTCATGGCCAAAGAATAATTGCTTTCCCCCTCCCACTTCTCATCAATTTGATTTTACAACTGAGCATTATATATGGCGTTATATATAATTAGACATAGAAGAATACAATTAAAAAAGACAAGAAACAAACTATTCTTATGAATATAAAGTCACACCACTGTAATAATTAGTCAAATAAACTAGTTTGGAAGGGGTGGAAAATTTCATTAAGGATCAAGACGATTACATTTTTTCTTCTCATGAACTCGAGTTCTGATGTTGTATCACCACAGGCAGGTCACGACCTCTCAAGACTTATTTTCTTATCTGGTAAAATTGAGTTGCCTTCACATCCAGGTCTAATCTTTCACTGGGCATTAAAGATCTTCCTTGATTGAATCTGAACTCTCTTGGAGTCTTATCTTTAACTACTAACAGTTTTGTACTTTATTCTGGATCATTTACTGTAATGAAACAAGCCTGGATTTTTCAATTCTGTGCTATTTCTTGGGACTGCAAAGATGAACATTCATCCATTTCTTTATAAAATATACAATCTAATCAATGCTTCACTTAACTGTTATTAAATATTGCTTTATGTTAACATTACAATTACCTAAGAATCGGTATGATCTCACAAACTAGATTACAGCTCCTTGGAGCTGAGACTGAGACTTACATATCTTTGTATTCCACACAGTACATAGCACAGTGGCCTGCTGTGTGTCATATCATTGCATAGTTGTTTAACATTTATTAATTTGGATGGAAGAATGTATATATTCTCCCAAATGACGTATTAATTTAACTACCAGTTAGCTAACAAAACACCAATCCATGTCCTAGCACACTGCCAGGCACTTAAACTCTTGAGAAGTTGCTAGTCTGAAAAAGCCATTAACCAGCTTAACAATCAACCTTTGGTATATAAGCTTAACATTATAACACCAATCAACTGAATCACTGCATTAATAGAAAAAAAAGAAGAAAAATCATATGGGCACTATAATAAATCAGGAAAAAACACTGACAAAATTATTTACCTATTAGGATAAAAAGTTTTTAACAAACCAGTATGGAAAGGGAAGGGAAGGGAAAAGAAGTTCCTTTTACTTGATAAAGAATATCTACAAAAAGCAAACAATGCACCCTATGGCAAATATTATGATTATGGCAAAATATTTAAAGCCTTTCCCTTGCCATTAAGAACAAAGACAAGTATGTCCACTATCACACTTCAATTCATTCAACACGTACTGGATTTCCTAGGCACTGTAATAAAGTAAAACAAACTAAAAGGTATGAATTTGGGAAAATGCAGACCAAGACTATAATTCAGTACATTTTACTTCTACCTGAATGTTCAAAATGAAACAGACAGAAAATACCAACTGTTGGAGAGAATGCAGAACAACTGAAAATTCTGGCAAACTGTTAAGCAGTAAAGCTAAACATAAGACTATACTTGCTGTTGTTTAGTCTCTAAGTCATATCCAACTCTTCTGCGGCCCCATGGACTGTAGCCCATCAGGTTTCTCTGCCCATGGGATTTCCCAAGCAAGAATACTGAAGTAGGTTGCCATTTCCTATTCTATGGGATCTTCCAGACCCAGGGATTGAACCTGTGATTCATGCTTTGCAGGCAGATTCTTTACCACTGAATCACTGGGGAAGCTAAGCCGGTATTATCATGTGGCAATTCCAATTCAAGGTACATGCCTACTAGAAATATATTTATTTCTTTATCAACAAATAATGGAATTGAAACAAACATATGAAAATGTTCATAGCAACACTATACATAATAGTCACCATCTGTGTAATCATAAATAAGTTCAGGTATATTCACAAATGGACAGACTACTATGCATCAATGAGAATAACCAATTATACACGCAAATGTATCCATTGTTTTTCAAGTTATTCTCCCCTTTAGACTGTTATATAATATTAAGTGTAATTCTCTGTGCTAGTTGACTCATTGGAAAAGACTCTGATGCTGGGAGGGATTGGGGACAGGAGGAGAAGGGGACGACAGAGGATGAGATGGTTGGATGGCATCACCGACTTGATGGACATGAGTTTGGGTGAACTCCGGGAGTTGGTGATGGACAGGGAGGCCTGGTGTGCTGTGATTCATGGGGTCACAAAGAGTCGGACATGACTGAGCGACTGAACTGAACCAAATACAGCAGGTCTTTGTTGGTTTTCCAGTTTAATTGCATAGACCGCCTTAGTTTTTGAAAATTCATTGATATTTTTCATTACAATATGTGCACTTTTACTATATTTTAAAGTTAAAAAAATTGCTAATTATTTTAATGCCTTTTGTTTGCTTTCTTCTTTTCTGCTACAGTAATCTGTGGTCCATACCATTTCTGTCCTTTATTATACCTATCTTTGCATGAAATGTTTCCTTGGTAGCTCTAATTTTCTTGAAGAGATCTCTAGTCTTTCTCATTCTATTGTTTTCCTCTTATTTCCTTGCACCGATCACCGAGGAAGGCTTTCTTATCTCTCCTGGCTATTCTTTGGAACTCTGCATTCGGATGCTTATATCTTTCATTTTCTCTTTTTGCCTTTAGCTTCTCTTGTTTTCTCAGGTTTTGTAATGCCTCCTCAGACAACCATTTAGCCTTTTTGCATTTCTTTTACTTGGGGATGGTCTTGATCACTGCCTCCTGTACAATGTCATGAATCTCTCTCTGTCCACAGTTCTTCAGGGACTCTGTCTATCAGATCTAATTCCTGAAATCTATTTGTCACTTACACTGTAAAATAGGAAGGGATTTGATTTAGATCATACTTGAATGGTCTAGTGGTTTTCCCTACTTTCTTCAATTTAAGCCTGAAATTTGCAATAAGGAGTTCATGATCTGAGCCACAGTCAGCTCCCAGTCTTGTGTCTGCTGACTGTATAGAGCTTCTTTTCATGCAAAGATGGACACAATAAATGACAGAAATGGTATGGTCTAGCAAAAACAGAAGACATAAAGAAGAGATGGTAAGAATACACGGAAGAACTATACAAAAAGATCTTCATGACCCAGATAACCATGATGGTGTAATCACTCACCTAGAGTGAGACATCCTGGAATGAGAAGTCAAGTGAACCTTAGGAAGCATCACTACGAACAAAGCTAGTGGAGGTGATGGAATTCCAGCTGAGCTATTTCAAATCCTAAAAGATGATGCTGTGATAGTGCTGCACTCAATATGCCAGCAAATGTGGAAAACTCAGCAGTGGCCACAGGATTGGAAAAGGTCAGTTTTCATTCCAATCCCAAAGAAGGGCAATGCCAAAGAATGCTCAAACTACTGCACAATTGCACTCACTTCACACGCTAGAAAAGTAATGCTCAAAATTCTCCAAACCAGGCTTCAACAGTATGTGAACCATGAACTTCCAGATGTTCAAGCTGGATTTAGAAAAGGCAGAGGAACCAGAGATCAAATTGCCAGCATCCACTGGATCACTGAAAAAGCATTAGAGTTCCAGAGAAACATCTACTTCTGCTTTATTGACTAAGCCAAAGCCTTTGACTGTGTACATCACAACAAACTGTGGAAAATTCTTAAAGAGATGGGAATTATCAGACCACCTGACCTGCCTCCTGGGAATCTGTATGCAGATCAAGAAGCAACAGTTAGAACTGGACACAGAACAACAGACTGGTTCCAAATCAGGAAAGGCGTACATCAAAGCTATTTAACTTATATGCAGAGTATGTCATGTGAAAGGCCGGGCTGGATGAAGCAAATGCTTTCCAAGCACTGGGCCAAGAAAGCAATTTAAAATCAGTCTGAGACAACTGGAAGGTTAAATACCTGGGATGGATAAGTAATCATCACTGGGCTCTGAGTTTGAGGCTTATTCACTGGAAAAGGTAAATTTTAACAAGGTTATGAAATGAGAGATGGCACCTTGCTGCTTCATGACAGTTCAGATGTAAAAGCTTGGAAGCATTTGAACTGGGGGAAATTAACCAACAAAATTATAGGGAATAGAGATTAACGCTGTAGAAGAAAAGGATATCCTGTCAAACCCTAATCCCCACAGTTTCTTCTTATTACCAGCCTCATCAGTTTAACCTAAATGGACCTTTTAGTTCTTCACTGGCAGGGGATTGGATTTTGCCATTTGTCTTCCTCCTCAATCACAGATCAGTACTTAAGAAGCTTCGTCCTCTACCTAGCAATTTACCATCTCTGCTACTGGTCCATGCTGCTCCTTAGCTGATACTCCTTTTGATCAACATCAACAGTCCTACCACCACTGTAGATCACTTCCACAGGGGTAGGAAAATCTGTCTCTTCTCTTAATCTACATCGAGTTAAAATATAACTCTCTCCCTGCCAAAAAACATCCAAAACCAAACCAAACAGATCGACCCCAACCTGCCAACAAACAAAACATCTCACAGCAGATACTCAGTTCTTATCAGTGCTTTCCCTATTGATTAATTCTTTAAGGAAATATGAAACAAAGGGTATCTGATAGTCATAGCCTTTTCATTCCCATAGAATTTATCCTCTCACTGGGAAGCAAGGGCACCTAAACATTTACTAGGATGAAATGCTGGACAGCGGCCTCAAAACAGGAGATCTCCAGGCTGCTCAGTTGGGAACAACACCATTAAACCTAAGCAGGCTTATCACAACTTATCTCCCTTTATTGGAGCATGTGCCCACAACTTCACAACCCTTTTTCCTAACTACTCTGCTACTCTTAATCTTCCTCTCCTTCAACAGTTTCACCATCTGGAAGGGAGGAACACCCCATTCCTTCTGTCATCAGTCTCCCCTCAAGACTTTTGCCTCCTGGAGACCATTCCTCAGTTCTTGCATAATTCTAGACAACTGGGATAATTTACAGAATGAATGAAAAGTAGGGGGAAAAAAAAGAACAATGAACCAAAGGACATGTGTGACAGCAAAAAGACTTGTCTTTATTCTAAAATAAGAGTTGCCTTGTGCAAACTTATGTTTTATGAATAACAGTAACATTATAATTATATTGTCATTAATGTGATGGAAGTTCTAAATAAGGAGAAAATTCAGGCTTATAAAAATGTTTACAGACACTTGAAACACAGTAGGCAAATGAAATTTAACTAAATTTAAAATGAGAGGAACAACATTTTTAAAAAGTGATGAAGGTTTCTCTGGAATGATTGCAACATTCAAATATAGCAGCCATATCAATGAACAAATGCCAGACAGCAACTTCATAATGCTTAAGGGCTCTGTGCTTTACAGCACTACCCGTAATGGAAAAGTTAATGTAGCATTGAATAAAAGTGAGCTGCTCAGCTGCTGCAGTAAAATCTCTAGATCATGGAAATAATGGGCCATTCCCGCACCACCCCCCCAAAAACAACAGTTTAAAAAATAAAAAGAAAATTTTTAAAAAGTAAAAACAACATCAAAGATTTATGACTTATACTACCCAGTGAATCCCTGACAAATCATATGCCAGTTAGATTTCCCCTCAAAACACTTTAAAGGTAAAAAATATTTAACAAAGAGGTGTTGTCTTTCAAATATTCAAGAATCAATAGTTTATTAAGAAACCGAAAACAAAAATATCATTCATATTAAACTACAAATTAAAAAATTAGGAAACATGCCTAACATTTTCCCTAAACATTAGGCCTAAATATGTTAACTTTAGTAATTTTTAAAAAGCTGCCTCAAAATTTTAAAACCAAAGGCTGAATTTCTGACTTTACAGCATAGTTGGTGATATTTTTCTCTTAGAAAAACTTTATTAATGAACAATACTCTCCAAAGGTTTATTTAGGAAAGTTATTTCTACTAAATATTCTAGATGTATAAAACTATGCATACTGTCATGTATTTCTATATATTTGTAAAAATGCTTACTCCTTGGATGGAAAGTTATGACCAACCTAGATAGCATATTCAAAAGCAGAGACATTACTTTGCCAACAAAGGTCCGTCTAGTCAAGGCTATGGTTTTTCCAGCGGTCATGTATGGATATGAGAGTTGGACTGTGAAGAAAGCTGAGCACTGGAGAATCGATGCTTTTGAACTGTGGTGTTGGAGAAGACTCTTGAGAGTCCCTTGGGCTGCAAGGAGATCCAACCAGTCCATTATAAAGCAGATCAGTCCTGGGTGTTCTTTGGAAGGAATGATGCTAAAGCTGAAACTCCAGTACTTTGGCCACTTCATGCGAAGAGCTGACTCATTGGAAAAGACTCTGATGCTGGGAGGGATTGGGGGCAGGAGGAGAAGGGGACGACAGAGGATGAGATGGCTCGATGGCATCACTGACTCGATGGCTGTGAGTCTGAGTGAACTCTGGGAGTTGGTGATAGACAGGGAGGCCTGGCGTGCTGCAATTCATGGGGTCGCAAAGAGTCGGACACGACTGAGCGACTGAACTGAATGCCAATTACTAAATGCTTTCATTTAGATGACAGTGAGAAGTATAAAAGAAAACCATAAGGTAAGTAATTAGAAATCAGACTGGTAAAGATATGTTTGCTGCTGCTGCTGCTAAGTCGCTTCAGTTGTGTCCGACTCTGTGCGACCCCATTGATGGCAGCCCACCAGGCTCCCCCGTCCCTGGGATTCTCCAGGCAAGAACACTGGTGTGGGTTGCCATTTCCTTCTCCAATGCATGAAAGTGAAAAGTGAAAGTGAAGTCACTCAGTTGTGTCCGACTCCTAGCGACCCCATGGACTGCAGCCCACCAGGCTCCTCTGTTCATGGGATTTTCCAGGCAAGAGTACTGGAGTGGGGTCCCATTGCCTTCTCTGAAGATATGTTTAAGTGTCTGTTAATATTGTGGGCTTAAAATATTAATTTCTTAATAACCACTAGATAAAATGTTGCAGGATAGTGTAGAATAGGAATAGTGTGCGAGTGCTCAGTCATGTCCAACTCTTTGCAACTCCATGGACTGTAGCCTGCCATGCTCCTCTGTCCATGGAATTCTCCAGGCAATAATACTGGAGTGGTTTGCCATTTCCTACTCCAGGGGTCCTTCCAGACCCAGGGATCAAATCCATGTCTCTTGTGTCTCCTGTACTGGCAGGAAGATGCAGTAGGATATTGTTTTCTAATTTATCTAATTTATATTCCACAATTGTATGAAATAGTTATTATGTTGTATTTTATAAATGAAAAATATTGAAGCTTGGAGAATTTAGGAAATTTACCAAAGTTACACAAATATTCAGCTCTGGAGATAAATTTTACTCAAGTCTGAGTCCTTGAACGTAATACTATCTATATAATTATTTAATTAATATTTATAAAGCATGTAAGTATTTTAATAATAATATAACTTAAGTTCATGTAATGAACTTAAATTTTACATTTATCAATTTAGTTTATTTTTCTTATGTTCAAAGTTTACCAAATGATGCACTGAAAATTAGAATTCTGTTAAACACACAAAATATTGTAGTTAATATATTCAAAATATTCTGAATTATAGTATTGCTCATTCTTTCTATATTGCAAGGTAAAAAAAGAAAGTCAGAGGTGGAGGCTGAAGTAAAGTCCTTATTTAGTACTTTATCCAAACTTAATAATTTCTGAAACATTAGCAAATAAACCTAAATAATATTATTATTCTTTATTGAGTACATTTGGTAACATTTCAGAATCCTTTGGGACCAGTTATAGGTACTTTGAACTCCTGCATTCATTCATTCTTTCATTCAATTACCTCCTCACTTACTCAGCAATATTTATTTACAGACCACCTCTTACATGTCAGGTACTCTGATACATACAAAGAACTTTGGCTCCTGAGGAACTTGGGGTTTGGGTAGTAAAGTAAAAAGATAAATATACATGTATGGCAGGGATATAAGCCAAGTAAAAATGTGTTAAAGAAGCGAGGAGGAAGGAACTAAACCAAAAATGTAACACTTAAGTTCAATCTTCTCCACTTTAAGCTCTCACAGACGTCAAGTAAATAGTTGGAAATTCTAATCTGACCAGGTGGCATTTCAACAAGTCAGTCTGTGGACAACAAACACATGCTGGGATGGTCTGAGTGTTTGATTCTGGGCAGAGGCTGGAATAGCAAACCCTCCTTAACCATACTTTCTAGCCCTAGCATCTGAAACCCAAAACACACTGAACTGAGTTGATATACTACTTTTTAGGTGTAATTTAAGTATTTTTGGATTTTTTAATATTTAAGACGTTATCCTTTGGGGAAATATGGGGTAAGGAGTGAAATAATCATAAGAATTAAAATAACTAACATTTGTACTTACTGTTTTTAACCATCACAACCTACTTAAGAGCTGGCTATATCAATAATAATGTAAATTTTAAATGTGAAAAAGAGATCAGAGAGGTAATTTTAAAATATTTGGAGTACAGAATGTTTTGAAAGATGAAACAAAGAATACTAATGTAAAGGGATTTATAATATATACTCCGAATAAAAACAAATAATCCTGGGTTGCAGGACGATGGATGAAACTGTAATTTCAAAGTGAAAAGCATTATTAAAATGGCAGGGCTTCAAGTTGGACAGAATAGATATTGAAGAACCTCAAGAAACACAAAGTGACAAATGTGAGGTATTTTATTCCTCTAGGTCCTGAATTATATATACCAAAATTAGATGAGCAGAGAGTAGTCACAAAGGTGCTTTGTGGAGCATATGTTAGGTTGTATTATAAGATGACTCATTTTATAGATCAAATGAGTTACCAAAGTTGAGGGTTCATGAAAACGATCTGGGAGATGGTAAATAAGCAGTAATTAGGTTAAACCAGAAAAGAAAACTTTACTTCTGATATGGATTTAAAAGACCTATATGTGACACAGAATTACATAAAAATTAACTGATTTACCAATTTTACTTTAAAGTAAGTAGCAACTATTCCTTCAGGGAACAGTGCCCTTGAACATCAAGTTAGTGCCTCTGAACTAGCAATACTTGAAACCAATGCTCACATAACTCGGACCATGACGCCATCAAATCTACTGTAAGGTGAAAATTGTAATTATCACTCAATTATTATATTTGTAATGACTGCTCTTAAAGAAGTTAACAAGGTATTTTGCTACTTATCTTTTTCATATGTTAACTTACTGCTTAATAATGTACCTTAAAGTACACTAAAACACACTCAGCTTCTCAGCTGATACATCTAAAGCTTTAAAAATGCCTGTGTGATGGTTTATATTTGGCATATTTTATTGCCTAGCCCTCAAATGTCTTTCTTCATACAAAAGTCAGCCGTACTCAATTTTAAAATTTATATTAAGATTCAAAAGGCATAAAAACCCTCTTGATGGAATATCCCATTCCCTGGCTCTGAACTGCATCTTCATCTGTAGAGTGTTTGACTGCAATTTGGTAACTATTTACTGAATAATGGTAACACCAAAGAACTCCACTTGAAAGAAAAGAGTTTCTGTCTTACTGTCTACAAAGAGATATTACAATTTGTAGCTTCTACAAAAATCAGATGAATCAAGTTTTTAGGGCTTATATTAGCTTGAAAAGCTCTTAAAACAGTTTTTCTTAGGGCTCAGTTGTCTATACCTAAAAGTAAAGGAGCTGATTATATCTTTAATGATACACATCAGCATTTTCTTCATGGAAGATTGTTTTCAACTTGATGCTAATGGCCTAAGATTCAATTAGTAAAGATACATGATTCATCTTATTTTTCTGGGGACTTGTATCATATCGGTAATTGGTCTTTCCTGACAGACTTCAGGGCTTCATTTTCTTTGTTTCCTTCCTGAATTGCTACTAAAATGCTTATGGGCTTGTTTTACAGATTTTTATATTTCTAAAGTAATATTATAAAAATATAAATACCATGCTTCCCCCACAGAAGAATTCTCCCCACAGATTTTACATTATATAGCACACATTTCAAGTTTAGAATTTATTATTACCATGCAAATTGGATTAATAGTAGCCAAAGTACCAAATCCTATTTGAAAAGAGGATTAAAGGTTTTACCATGCCAAACAAAACTGACAAAAAGTTTTTTACATATGAAGTTGGTAGGAGACAAATGTAAACTAAGATCATTGCAATAAGAGTATTAATAACATTTACTTTCACAAAATGTTGAACAAACGTTGGATTTTCTTCTGGTTGTGGAGATGGTCTCAGGTATAGACTTTTAGTTTCTTCCACTAATTATCCTAGGGCCACACTTTTTTTTTCCTTCTTGAATGACTCAATACCCTCAATTTTTGTTTTTGTTGTTTTTCAGAATGCCTCACTAGTTGTTTACAAAAAAGTGGGATAAAACAAACAGATAAACAGACATTAAGACTTTATGTTTGAGAAACCATATAATCTCAAATATTAAAAAAAGTGCATACAGAAAAAAACTAACACAAGGATGTGATACAATGAAAACACAGTATAGGACAAAGCTATATTAAAACATCCTTGTAAAAACCAACCTTATTATATTAACATTAATAATCTTAAAATGCCAAAAAATGAAACTTTAAAAAATAGTCACAATATGTATATTATTTGCATTTATTTTCTTTTTTTCTTAATGAGTATTAGATACTGAAAATACTATCTGAAAATAGAGTACAAATTACAATAAATAATTATTTTCTAGCATTACTTATTAGAAAAAGGGAATGGTAAAATGCATCTGTAGTATCACTATCTGGGCCACATTTATTCCATCACAGAGTTAATTCCTAAAGCTGAAACAATCATTACATTTTGATGTTCATCTGTTTTATTGAACTACCACATGGGAGATTTATGGGAATGCTATCATGTCAGGGTCACAAGATTAAGTGAACAGTGATGACAGTAAATAAGCCATTTCTCTATATTCCAAAGGGTTTAACTCAGTTACTTAAAATGCCATAAACATAAATAGTCTTCTCTCTCTACATTGTATTTGTGACAGATGACTTCAAAATACAGCACTCTAGGGCAATGGCACTTTCCAACTAAACAGGCAACCCTTGTTGACAAAAGACACAAAACGACTTGTAAACACAAATATTAAAAGCAATTTCACATTTTAATCCATAAAATTTTAGTGTGCATAAAATATAGAGCAGTATCACTGTAAACTACTCATTTATAAAAGCAAAAATGATGTAGTTATAAAAAGGGTATTTGCTGAGGAAAATATTGTTCAAATTCAAATTCTTAAATGTTTGTAAGAATGTTTTCATGTCATTTCATGAGTTTCAAAAAGTCAATGAGTTTAACACATTATTTTAGGGAGTGTAGTGATATTTAAGTAAAAATATCTAAAATAGCTTTAAAAAATATCAAAAAAGCACGCTTATAAAAACAGTTACCTCAAAGGCAACCAGAGAGTTTTCTCAACAGCCTAATAATGTACTATCGCCAATGATTCTTACAAAATTGCCAGCTGCCAAGATAACAGATGCTACTGCCTGAAAAATATTTTCTACAGTTTGGTATATGAATATTTTAATTAGCAGCCAAATAAAGGACTGAGGTACTGTGATAAACTTAATTTGACTCTAGGCACTTATTTCAAGTGGTCAAAAATTTTTTAACTTTATGCTATTTGAAGGTCAAGGAGAAGTTTTGTTACTGTGGAGATCCAAAACATTAATTTTTATTTTAAAACTAATTATGAAAAAAAAAATAAAACTAATTATGTCAATGCCTGAGAAAGTGTCTAATTTTTGTGAGTTTTATTATTTTACATTTGTTTATTGATTTTCTTCATTATTTTCATTTGTGTAGATTATGTCATTCTAATGTTATATGACAGAATGTGGTCCACCAGAGAGGGGAATGGCAAACCACTTCAGTATTCTTGCCTTGAGAACCCCATGAACAGTATGAAAAGGCAAAATGATAGGATACTGAAAGGGGAACCCCCCAGGTCAGTAGGTGCCCAAAATGCTACTGGAGATCAGTGGAGAAATAACTCCAGAAAGAATGAAGGGATGGAGTCAAAGCAAAAACAATACCCAGTTGTGGATGTGACTGGTGATAGAAGCAAGGTCCGATGCTGTAAAGAGCAAGATTGCATAGGAACCTGGAATGTCAGGTCCATGAATCAAGGCAAATTGGAAGTGGTCAAACAGGAGATGGCAAGAGTGAACATCGACATTCTAGGAATCAGCAAACTAAAATGGACTGGAATGGGTGAATTTAACTCAGATGACCACTATATCTACTACTGTGGGCAGAACCCCTGAGAAGAAATGGAGTAGCCATCATGGTCAACAAAAGAGTTCCAAATGC
Organism: Bos mutus; assembly: GCF_027580195.1. NCBI lineage: Eukaryota > Metazoa > Chordata > Mammalia > Artiodactyla > Bovidae > Bos > Bos mutus. The sequence continues at coordinate 25,952,311 of NC_091628.1, forward strand.
AGTACTTGGATGCAATCTCAAGAAGGACAGAATGATCTCTGTTCATTTCCAAGGCAAACCATTCAATATCACAGTAATCCAAGTCTATGCTCCAACCAGTAACGCTGAAGAAGCTGAAGTTGAACGGTTCTATGAACACCTACAAGACCTTTTAGAACTAACACCCAAAAAAGATGTCCTGTTCATTACAGGGGACTGGAATGCAAAAGTAGGAAGTCAAGAAAGACCTGGAGTAACAGGCAAATTTGGCCTTGGATACGGAATGAAGCAGGGCAAAGGTGAATAGAGTTTTGCCAAGAGAAGGCACTGGTCATAGCAAACACCCACTTCCAACAACACAAGAGAAGACTCTACACGTGGAAATCACCAGATGGTCAACACCGAAATCAGACTGATTATATTCTTTGCAGCCAAAGAATAGGGAAGCTCTATATAGTCATCAAAAACAAGACCGGGATGACTATGGCTGAGATCATGAACTCCTTATTGCCAAATTCAGACCTAAAATGAAGAAAGTAGGGAAAACCCACTAGACCATTCAGTTCAGTTCAGTTGCTCAGTCGTGTCCGATTCTTTGCAACCCCATGAACCGCAGCACGCCAGGCCTCCATGTCTATCACCAACTCCTGGAGTTCACCCAAACTCATGTCCATTGAGTTGGTGATGCCATCCCGCCATCTCAACCTCCGTCGTCCCCTTCTCCTCCTGCCCCCAATCCCTCCCAGCATCAGAATCTTTAATGAGTCAGCTCTTCGCATGAGGTGGCCAAAGTATTGGAGTTTCAGCTTTAGCATCATTCCTTCCAAAGAACACCCAGGACTGATCTGCTTTAGAATGGACTGGTTGGATCTCCTTGCAGTCCATGGGACTCTCAAGAGTCTTCTCCAACACCACAGTTCAAAAGCATCAATTCTCCAGTACTCAGCTTGAAGAAAGTAGGGAAAACCACTAGACCATTCAGGTATGACCTAAATCAAATCCCTTATGATTATACACTGGAAGTGAGAAATAGATTTAAGGGCCTAGATCTGATAGATAGAGTGCCTGATGAACTATGGATGGAGGTTTGTGACACTGTAGAGGAGACAGGGATCAAGACCATACCCATGGAAAAGAAACTCAAAAAAGCAAAATGGCTGTCTGGGGAGGCCTTACAAATAGCTGTGAAAAGAAGAGAAGTGAAAAGCAAAGGAGAAAAGGAAAGATATAAGCATCTTAATGCAGAGTTCCAAAGAATAGCAAGAAGAGATAAGAAAGCCTTCCTCAGTGATCAATGCAAAGAAATAGAGGAAAACAACAGAATGGGAAAGACTAGAGATCTCTTCAAGAAAATTAGAGATACCAAGGGAACATTTCATGCTAAGATGGGCTCAATAAAGGACAGAAATGGTATGGACCTAACAGAAGCAGAATGTATTAAGAGGAGGTGGCAAGAATACACAGAACAATACAAAAAAAGATCTTCACAACCAAGATAATCAAGATGGTGTGATCACTCACCTAGAGCCAGACATCCTGGAATGTGATATCTAAGCAGACCTTAGAAAGCATCACTATGAACAAAGCTAGTGGAGGTGATGGAATTCCAGCTGAGCTATTTCAAATCCTGAAAGATGATGCTATGAAAGTGCTACACTCAATATGCCAGCAAATTTGGAGAACTCAGCAGTGGCCACAGGACTGGAAAAGGTCCGTTTTCATCCCAATCCCAAAGAAAGGCAATTCCAAAGAATGCTCAAACTACCGCACAATTGCACTCATCTCACACGCTAGTAAAGTAATGCTCAGAATTCTCCAGGCCAGGCTTCAGCAATATGTGAACCGTGAACTTCCTGATGTTCAAGCTGGCTTTAGAAAACCATGGACATGGAACAACAGACTGGTTCCAAATAGGAAAAGGAGCATGTCAAGGCTGTATATTGTCACCCTGCTTATTTAACTTATATGCAGAGTACATCATGAGAAACGCTGGGTTGGAGGAAGCACAAGCTGGAATCAAGATTGCTGGGAGAAATATCAATAACCGCAGATATGTAGACAACACCACCCTTATGGCAGAGGTGAAGAGGAACTAAAAAGCCTCTTGATGAAAGTAAAAGAGGAGAGTGAAAAATTTGGCCTAAAATTCAACTTTCAGAAAACGAAGATCATGGCATCTGGTCCCATCACTTCATGGGAAATAGATGGAGAAACAGTGGAAACAGTGTCACACTTTATTTTTTGGGGGCTGCAAAATCATTGCAGATGGTGATTGCAGCCATGAAATTAAAAGATGATTACTCCTTGGAAGGAAAGCTATGACCAACCTAGATAGTATATTCAAAAGCAGAGACATTACTTTGCTGTCTCGTCAGGGCTATGGTTTTTTCAGTGGTCATGTATCGATGTGAGAATTGGACTGTGAAGAAAGCTGAGAGCTAAAGAACTGATGCTTTTGAACTGTGGTGTTGGAGAAGACTCTTGAGAGACCCTTGGACTGCAAGGAAATTCAACCAGTCCATTCTAAAGGACTGGTGTTCTTTGGAAGGAATGATGCTAAAGCTGAAACTCCAGTACTTTGGCCACCTCATGCGAAGAGCTGACTCATTGGAAAAGACTGTGATGCTGGGAGGGATTGGGGCAGGAGGAGAAGGGAATGACAGAGGATAAGATGGCTGGACGGCATCACCGACTCAATGGACGTTGAGTTTGAGTGAACTCCAGGAGTTGGTGATGGACAGGGAGGCCTGGCGTGTTGCAATTCATGGGGTTGCAAAGAGTCGGACACGACTGAGCGACTGAACTGGACTGAATGGTATGTAAAGCATTTTATAAATTATTTTACTTTGGAGAGACTGACAGGCTGTTAAAGTTTTCTCTCTCTCTCTTTAAGGGAAGATGAACTTTGATACTTCTAAAGGTATTTGCTGAATCTGGTAATACCACTTTGGTCTTTTCCCCCACTTGGAATATTCTCCCAGCTTCACATTCTTTTCCTTTCATTTACTGAAGACTCAGAAGCTGCTCACAATTTTCCTTTCCATCCCAAATACTGTAATTATATGTCAAGGTTGTATACATCATGCAAAATACCGAGCTGGATGAATCACAAGCTGGAATCAAGATTGTCAGGAGAAATATCAATACCTCAGATATGCAGATGACACTACTCTAACTACAGAAAAGTAAAGGGAACTAAAGAGCCTCTTAATGAGGGTGAAACAGGAGAGAGAAAAAGCCAGCTTAAAACTCAACATTCAAAAAACTAAGATCATGGCATCCAGTACCTCCACTTCATGGTAAAAAGAAGGGGAAAATGTCAAAGCAGTGACAGATTTTCTTTCTTTGGGCTCCAAAATCACTGCAAGTGGTGACTGCAGCTATGAAATTCAAAGATGCTTGCTACTTGGAAGGAAAGTGTGACAAACCTAGATAGGATATTAAAAAAGCAGACACATCACTTTGCCAACAAAATTCTGTACAGTCAGAGCTATGGTTTTTCTAGTAGTTGTGTATGGATGTGAGAGCTGTACTATAAAGAAGGCTGAATGCCAAAGAATTGATGTTTTTGAATTGTGGTGGTAGATAAGACTCTTTAGAGTCCCTTGGTGGAGAAGGCAATAGCACCCCACTCTAGTAGTTTTGCCTGGAAAATCCCATGGATGGAGGAGCCTGGTGGGCTGCAGTCCATGGGGTCACTAAGAGTCGGACACAAGTGAGCGACTTCACTTTCACTTTTCACTTTCATGCATTGGAGAAGGAAATGGCAACCCACTCCAGTGTTCTTTCCTGGAGAATCTCAGGGACGGGGGAGCCTGGTGGGCTGCCGTCTATGGGGTTGCACAGAGTCGGATCGACTGAAGTGACTTAGCAGCAGCAGCAGAGTCCCTTGGACTGCAAGGAGATCAAACCAGTCAATCCTAAAGGAAATCAACCCTCAATATTCTTTGGAAGGACTGATGCTGAAGCTGAAGCTTCTATACTTTGGCTACTTTATGCAAAGAGCCGACTCACTTAAAAAGACCGTGATACTGGGAAAGATTGAAGCCAAAAGTAGAAGGCCGCAGAGAATAAGATGGTTAGATAGCATCACTAACTCAGTGGAGATGAATCTGAGTAAACTCTGGGAGGCACTGAAGGACACGGAAGCCTGGCATGCTGTAGTCCATGGGTTCACAGAGTCGGAAGTGACTTAGCGACTAAACAATAACAATTCAACTTAAGTGCCAAATGCAAGATTCCATCCTTTCAGTTTCTTGATCTCATTATTATGATTTTCAACTTGACTCCACTTAATTATTGTATTTTTATGACCACATTCTGGTTGTGTTAACCTGTTCTTATATATTTCTGAAATCTTAAAATCAAACATCTGAGAGATTCCCATAGTTTCAGTTCACTGACTCTTATTTTCTTGACTCCATTATTTTCTGTGTATCAGTCCCCTGCTTTCTTTACTTGCTTCCTTCCTTAACTATTTAAATTATCACTTATCACTCTATCACTTCAATCACTTTCTTATTTTTAACTTAATATGTTTACTCCTTTGCCTTGATGAAACTATCCAGCAATAAACAACCCTAGAAGTAATGAATTAAAGATAATGTACTTTTAAACCTATTTAAAGATAGAGCTTAATAGTCACAGATACAGTTCTTTCTCTTTTTGGCTGTTGACAGAATATAAGAAGTTTCTTACATATTTTAAAAATTTACAATTAGACTCCTTCCTTTTATTTGGAAGGAAATGGAGTACAGACCTTGTAATCTATTGTAATCAAATGTTTTGCTGTATCAGAGAAAACATCATGTGATACACTCAGAGAAGTTGGGAAAATAATTCAAAATATAGTATAATTAACTCAAAATAAAATCCCCCTACCCTACAAGAATCCATATTATAACAACTTTTGGTGGTTGGAAGAAGAAAACATATAGATGTATTGCTGACACGATCTGTTGAGGGACAATGTGTGTACGTGTGCTGTATGGGGAGTGGAAGATGAAAGAAAGAAGTAAATCAAGGAATAAGAGAGATGAGATTTGTTGGGGATTGGAAGTATATATTTGGCCATGTCTAAGAAGTTCATCACATGCACGAACAGTGACCTACTGTCATATGGAGCTCTATTTTCTTCTTTATGGTAGACTTTTCCATTAAAATATGATCTGGGCAAGGCAAACTCAATAATCATCTTCCCATCTACACCACTTCTTTCAGTGTTTCTGAGTTCTAAGAATGGCACCACCATTACCTGGTGAGTGATGACAGCAACCTGGACAACATTCTTGATTCTTTACTAACCATTTAATCATCAAGTCACAATGACATTACATAATTTTAGATGTATGTTTTCTATTAAAGTGGTTAGAGTCAGTGATCTAAATTAATTAGAACACAATGAGTTGAATGTTAAAGATTCAAGTACCCAATGTTAAAGATTTCCAAGTACCCAAGGAAAATGAAAATCTGTTCCATGGTTACAGAACCTAGAGTTCAAACAGATGGTTGCAAAAAAGTCCCAGCCAGGGAATAAAATGGATCAGAAAACTAAGCAAAATCCCCACTACGCTGTATGCCAACTTCTCCAAAATAAGCAGGGTTTTGGATCTAGAAATCTGAGGCTATTTTTACCTTCTTAGCAGATACGAGATACTCCTTTTAAAAGGCAGCTGAACTATCCCAGAAGACATGCTGGACAATGAGTCTTAAGGGAAGAAGAGACTGAGGTATCCAGGGTTTGGGTAGTTTATTGTAAGACTAAGAAGATGATGTAAGAAGAGGGTCCTGAAAGTGAGATGGTACATTTACTTCCAATGAAAGGGCAGGAACATGTGCAGCTGTTCCCCAGGTACTACAGCTCGTTGCATTAATGCAGAAACTAAAGTCTAATTTTGTCCAGAAACAGACCTGCTTTTAAGAATAAGCGTATCTCTAGAGCCCAGAGTAAAATGAAGATCCAGAGCTTTACATTAATAAGATTATCAGAATCTCAGCATAATCCTTGAGTGTGTGGGGCCCTATTAATAAATAAGACTGAGTTTTCCAACTCCCATGGAAGGGACTCAGGGCAAATTAATTCAGGTTTAAATAAAATCTGAGTACAGTGGCTATAGTTCATACCCATTATAAATGGCATCAGTAAACATTTTAAGTCAAAGGACAGAGAAATGGAGCCAGGAAGTGAAAGTTAATACGACTGTTTCAAAATATTTCAAATCTAGACTTTGTTTCAAAAGTATATGTATGAAACGAGTTGCCAGTCCAGGTTCGATGCACGATACTGGATGCTTGGGGCTAGTGCACTGGGACGACCCAGAGGGATGGTATGGGGAGGGAGGAGGGAGGAGGGTTCAGGATGGGGAACACATGTATACCTGTGGCGGATTCATTTTGATATTTGGCAAAACTAATACAATTATGTAAAGTTTAAAAAAAAAAAGTATATGATTTTCACTTGAAATACTACCTGCTCACTCCTTGCTTTATGTTTTAGTGTTAAATTACATTACTTTAAGTTAATATTTTGTGCTTATAATGCTGATTTTGGGTTATTTCATTACTTTGACTTTAAATTATTGATAGAGTGAGAGAACTCTTGATACAGATCAAGTCTTGTTTTGGAAGTGTAGACTATCAGATTGAAATCCAATAACTATGTCCATCCTCTCATTTGAACCTGTTATATTTATTTATATAACTTTTTAGAAGCAATGGCATGCTATTCTATGAAGTTTCATAGCCATTAAATGAGAATGAGCTATGATACGAATATTTTTTATTTCTAAGCAGGTTAATTTTTTGGTCATCTTAGATTTCACAGTATTAACAAGATCACAATTAATATTAATAGATTGTTTCTTCTACTTAGTGCTACCAACATACTTGTCAATACAACTTGTAATGTATATTTTAAAAAAGCTCTCAAATTCTAGTTTTTCCACAGGGAAGAAATCAAGATCAATAACATTATATGAATTCAAAAGTTAAAATATGTTAGAGCCAATGAGCAGCATAATTGAGTCAAAAGATAAAATTAAAAGGAATTGTATGTTAAAACTAAACATTTTATATAAAACAGGAAGTAGAATATTATAGAGATGAAATTCCTTCAGATTTAACATATATTTAATAACAAGAATATATCTATAAGTGGTATTCAACCTCTCCACTGAGGAAACTACAAGGCTATTGGAAGAGGCAGGCACATCTACATTGCTATAAAACAGTAAGTGATATACCATAGATAGTTGCAATACAGATAATTATCACAAACTATGAGGAATCAGGTTTACAAAAGATAGAGAACCCAGGAAACTCTATAGAAAGGGTGACATGTGACCTCAGCTAAAACAGGTTGACCATATTTTCCTATTTCTTCTAGTATATGTCTTCAAAAAGCAGCCAGACTAATCTTTTTAAACATAAATCAGATCATGTTACCCTTCTGCTCAAAACCCTTCACTGTTTTTCATGCCACTTAGGATAAAGTCACAAATCCTTGTGATCTACAGGACTTTAAATCATCAGGCTCATATGTTCCTCTCCAGCCTCATCTCAAGACACCACCCCCACCACTCACTGAGCTGTAGACATAGAACTCCCCTTTCTGTTCATTTTATTATCTCTATAGTCTGAGTCTTTGTAATGTTTGTCTCCTAATGTTCTATATTCCACACTTTGCTGATGATTCCCTTCTCATCCCTCAAAACTTGGCCTAAACTGACCTTCTTTGAAAAAGTCTTTGCATCTATTGAGATAATCATATGGGGAGGGAGGAGCGAGGAGGGTTAAGGATGGGGAACATGTGTGTACCTGTGGCGGATTCATGTTGATGTATGGCAAAACCAATACAATATTGTAAAGTTAAAAAATAAAATAAAATTTAAAAAAAAAAGAAAAAAAAAAAAAAGAAAAAGTCTTCCCTGAAATCTCTAATCTAAAATAAAGATTCTCTGTTACACTCTTTCTTTCAGAGTACCCTATATTTTTCTTTCCTAACGTTTGCTGAATTTTGTTATTAATGTTTTATTTCTATAATTATTTGTTTACTACCAGCCCCTTCTACCAGACTATAATTTAATTATGTGAGGGCAGGCCAGGCTTTGGTGCTCAGCTGTTTCATCAAATACTAGTCTAGATGTTGCTGTGAAGGTATTTTGTAGGTGTGATAACATGTATAAACAGTTGACTATAAGTAAAGGATATTATGCCCAGTAATGTGGGTGGGACTCATCTAATCAGTTGAAGGTCTTAAGAGAAAAGACCTAGGTTTCCTGGAGAAGAAGGAATTCTGCCTCAAGACAGAAATCCTGTCTGTGCTTCCAGACTGCCAGCCCAGCCTACAGATTTCAGATTTGCCAGGTCCCATAAGCATGTGAGCCAATTCTTTAAAATAAATAAATATCTATATATCTATATTCATATCCATACCTACATCTATATCTGTATCTTATATATATTCTGTTGGATCTTTTCTGTTTGTCTGGTGAACCCTGACTGATACAGTCTGCTTCTACTTGTAAAACTGTGTGATACTATACAGGTTTCACTTAAACTCTGAAATCTTCAAATTTCTTTATTGTAATATGAAAAAAAAAATTCAGTATCAACCTTAATAGAGATTTTCTGAATGTTAAAAAAAAATCTCATTTAACATTCTTAGTATAGTGCCTGGCAAACAATAAATATTTAATTAATGTTAGATGTGGTGGTATTGTTATTATTATAAGAAACAAATATCTAGAGTTAGCTATTTTTAAAGATGTTTATGTTATAATATTACTTTAAATTCAAATAATAAAGTTTTCTTAAATCTATCTTATACTTGAGATCCCAGGACAGTTGATCAACTATTATCCTGGCCATATTCCAGATGTTCTCTCTAGCTAACAGAATCACTTCTACCAGAATTTTTCTTAGTGTCCTTTCCACAGGTAACCAACCCCTAAATTCTTCCAGACAGAGACTGGATAAAAACATTCAATGAGATAAGACAGTCCTAATATATATAAATGAAGGACCTTAGCAATCTAAATATAGTGACCTGACTCACTACTATTTTTCTAGAAAACATTGTGCAGAAGAAAACAAAACAATTTTATACCCACAAAATTTTAGTAGAAAAACACTTTATTATTGTCTCAAAAATAGCCTAATTTGAGATGAAAACCTTTCCTAAGAAAAAGTGAATAGAGAAATATGAAATAAAATATTTTTAAAGAATGTTATTACTTCTCCATAATACATGCTTATATTATTACTTATATGTAAGCAAAATTAAGAATGATATAAATCTAATAATTTGAAGAGTTGACTCTAAAAGATTAAAAACAAACCATTTCTACACTCTTGCTATATATGAGAAATGATAGTCTAAAATACTTGTCTAAACAAATTTTGTATTGTTATACATAATTATAAATTAGAAATAACTTCCATTAGATTACTTGTAAAAGTTTAGATTTTCTTTTAAAGCCATTCTAAAGAGTCATTAAAAAGATTTCAGGAAAAAAATTAAGCAATTTATAATACTTTAAAATAATAGTCTATGAGTAATTTTTAAGTTTATAGTTATTTTTTATTTATAACTTTTAAAATTAACCTATGAGTTACTCTTTACTTCTAGTATTTTTTTTTACAACTCACCTATGAGAAACCGCTCCCCATGCACCATGCTTATTTGTGAGAATGTTCAAGATTTTCTGTTTCAACTGATTTGCAGTCACGTGGTCCCGATGCTTTGCGGCACTTATGAGATGGTCACACATCTTCTCTTCCTCTCTTCTATCAGCAGCATATTGGGCACACTGTGACTAGAAGAAATACCAACAGTGCATGATAATACACCTCTATCTATATAGGAAAGAAATGGTATCTAGCCTTGAATTAAAGGGTAATCATTATCAATTCAATTTTTAAAATTCAGATAATATAATATTTTGAAAGATATTCTAGTATATATGTATGTGTATATATATATATGCATATACACATGGTCACTTTTTAAACTGGTAAAACTGTGTTCTTTCTATGTGTTTATACATAAAGTATATGGAAAGCAATTTGAATGTTAATAATCTGGGTCTCTCGCATTGTAGGCAGATTCTTTACCATCTGAGTCCCAAGGAAAGCTCATTAAGTAATATTATCAGATAATTTATGACTTTTAATCTACTTTCCAATTCTGAAATTCTGATTTTAACATATTCTAAAAGTGAGCATTTTAGAAACAAAATAGTTTATCAAAAATGCAAATCTACTTATTATTTTACCAATACAATGTTGTTGTTGCTGTTTAGTTGCTACGTAGTGTCTGACTTTTTGTGACCCCATGGATGGTAGCCTGCCAGGCTGCTCTATAGATGGGATTTCCCAGCAAGAACACTGGAGTGATTTGCCATTTCCTTTTCCAGGAGATTGTCCCGACCGAGGGATTGAACCCAGGTATCCTGCATTGGCAGGGGAATTCTTTACTGCTGAGCTACCAGGGAAGCCCCTAATATAGTATATAAGTGTTCATTGTTCAGTCATGTCCAGTTCTTTGCCACACCATGGACTGTAGCCTGTCAGGTTCTTTTATCCATGGAATTCTCCAGGCAAGATTACTGGAGTAGGTAGCCATTCCCTCCTCCAGGGGATCTTCCTGACCCAGGGGTTGAACCCAGGTCTCCTGAATTGCAGGAAGATTTTTTTTTTTTTTTACCATCTGAGCCACCACGGAAGCCCAATATAGTATCAGCTCAGTTCAGCTGCTCAGTTGTATACAACTCTTTGCAAATCCATGAACTGCAGCAAGCCAGGCCTCCCTGTCCATCACTAACACGCGGAGTCCACCCAAACCCATGTCCATTGAGTCAGTGATGTCATCCAGCTATCTTATCCTCTGTCGTCCCATTCTCCTCCTGCCCTCAATCTTTCCCAGCATCAGGGTCTTTTCAAATCAGTCAGCTCTTCACATCAGGTGGCCAAAGTATTGGAGTTTCAGCTTCAAAATCAGTCCTTCCAATGAACACCCAGGAATGATCTCCTGTAGGATGGACTGGTTGGATCTCCTTGCAATCCAAGAGACTCTCAAGAGTCTTCTCCAACACCACAGTTCAAAGCATCAATTCTTTGGCACTCAGCTTTCTTTACAGTCCAACTCTCACATCCATACATGGCCACTGGAAAAACCATAGCCTTGACTAGATGGACCTTTGTTGACAAAGAAATGTCTCTGCTTTTTAATATGCTATCTAGGTTGGTCATAACTTTCCTTCCAAGGAGTAAGCGTCTTTTAATTTCATGGCTGCAGTCACCATCTGCAGTGATTTTGGAGCCCAGAAAAATAAAGTCTGACACTGTTTCCACTGTTTCCCTATCTATTTTCCATAAAGTGATGGAACTGGATGCCATGATCTTAGTTTTGTGAATGTTGAGCTTTAAGCCAACTTTTTCACTCCCCTATTTCACTTTCATCAAGAGGCTCTTTAGTTCCTCCTCACTTTCTGCCATAAGGGTGGTGTCATCTGCATATCTGAGGTTATTGATATTTCTCCCAGCAATCTTGATTCCAGCTTGTTGCTTCCTCCAGCCCATCATTTCTCATGATGTACTCTGCATAGACGTTAAATAAGCGGGGTGACAATATACAGCCTCGACGTACTCCTTTTCCTATTTGGAACCAGTCTGTTGTTACATGTTCAGTTCTAACTGTTGCTTCCTGACCTGCATACAGGTTTCTCAAGAGGCAGGTCAGGTGGTCTGGGATTCCCATCTCTTTCAGAATTTTCCACAGTTTATTGTGATGCACACAGTCAAAGGCTTTGGCATGGTCAATAAAACAGAAGTAGATGTTTTTCTGGAACTCTCTTGCTTTTTCCATGATCCAGCGGATGTTGGCAATTTGATCTCTGGTTCCTCTGCCTTTTCTAAAACCAGCTTGAACATCTGGAAGTTCACGGTTCATGTATTGCTGAAGGCTGGCTTGGAGAATTTTGAGCATTAGTTTACTAGCGTGTGGGATGAGTGCAATTGCGCGGTAGTTTGAGCATTCTTTGGCATTACCTTTCTTTGGGATTGGAATGAAATGTCTTACTTAAAAATGTTATGTTCCTGATAATTATATATAAATCAAAACTGTGCCATTTAATAGTGTTCCATGAGAAACGCTGGACTGGAAGAAACACCAGCTGGAATCAAGATAGCTGGGAGAAATATCAATAACCGCAGATATGCAGATGACACCACCCTTATGGCAGAAAGTGAAGAGGAACTCAAAAGCCTCTTGATGAAAGTGAAAGTGGAGAGTGAAAAAGTTGGCTTAAAGGTCAACATTCAGAAAACGAAGATCATGGCATCCGGTCCCACCACTTCATGGGAAATAGATGGGGAAACAGTGGAAACAGTGTCAGACTTTATTTTTCTGAGCTCCAAAATCACTACAGATGGTGACTGCAGTCATGAAATTAAAAGACGCTTACTCCTTGGAAGGAAAGTTATGACCAACCTAGATAGCATATTCAAAAGCAGAGACATTATTTTGCCAACAAAGATTCGTCTAGTCAAGGCTATGGTTTTTCCTGTGGTCATGTATGGATGTGAGAGTTGGACTGTGAAGAAGGCTGAGCGCCGAAGAATTGATGCTTTTGAAGTGTGGTGTTGGAAAGGACTCTTGAGAGTCCCTTGGACTGCAAGGAGATCCAACCAGTCCATTCTGAAGGAGATCAGCCCTGGGATTTCTTTGGAAGGAATGATGCTAAAGCTGAAACTCCAGTACTTTGGCCACCTCATTCGAAGAGTTGACTATTGGAAAAGACCCTGATGCTGGGTGCGATTGGGGGCAGGAGGAGAAGGGGACGACAGAGGATGAGATGGCTAGATGGCATCACTGACTCGATGGACATGAGTCTCAGTGAACTCCGGGTGTTGGTGATGGACAGGGAGGCCTGGCGTGCTGCGATTCATGGGGTCGCAAAGAGTCAGACACAACTGAGCAACTGATCTGATCTGATCTGACCTGATGCCATAAATGGCAATGTGGTATAGAAGATAGTTTAGGAATTTAGAGTTTCATTCAATTTCACACTTTATGTAAATTCTTTTTTCTCTGTATTCAGTTTTATATTCATAAAATAAAGGGCTAAAACAAGATTTTCTCTACAGAGTATCTTAGCTCTGGAATTTAGTGTATTCAAAGTGTTGTTGAATGATAACTACTCTCTTAATCTTCTCTACCTAATAATCAGTTGTCCTCTCAGCTATATGTATTCAAGTTCATTGGTATTAGAAACATAGGCAATCTTGTGTATCAAAAAGGTTCAATACAAACATGAACATGTGATGAAACATCTCTTTAATCCTAAGTCTTTTTTGTATAATGATTTACGTATAGAGTGACTGAATATTTTAATATTATCAAGTATTAATATGAGTCATATAATTATAAAAAAGTTTTATACATCTAAAATACACATATAATGAGTTCACATTCATTATTATGAAGTAAAAATCCTTCATGGAAGGTATATGAGCATAATCCTTTCAACTATCTCTAGATTTAGACTACCAAAGTCATGTCTTCCAGAGAAATAATCCTTCAGTAACCTAAGAAGGATTAATTCATTTTCCAATTTATCTTTTTGTACAGGGACTCACCAATTAGTACAATGATCTGTCTCCATAATGAGGTTAATATTTCATTAGCTCATTGGAGAGTAAAATTAAATTTTCATTTTTCTTCCTTAACAATTACAGTGGTTAGCCAAAAAACTTAACTGTTAAGTACCCATCTCAAATTAAATATACTTTTTTTCCTAATTACAGGCTTATATGGGAGATATAGAAATTCCTCAAGAAGTCCTAGTATAAAATGTTATGGCTTTTATAAAATCTATTACAATTTAAAAGTGGAATATGTTTGGTAAACTACACATGCACACAGATACACACACATCAATGCACTTTATTAATATAGCTTTAACCTAAAAGGAACAAATAGAAAATTTGGGTTAAAAAAAACAATGCACGTTTATTAAGTAACAATGATAATACTCTCAAAATTTGGTTTACATCAGTATTTTATGTGTACACAATCTAAAAACACTGAGTTGTTCACATTCCGTTCACAGCATCTATACCTCCTTTAGCTGTGTGTCCTTAATCAGAGAGATCTCATTTTCACCAAGATGGTGAAAATGGTATTAAGGGTGTGTGAAAACAATCTTACTCTTTAAATGTATAAAGCACGCATACACAGTACACAAACAAATAAACAGCATATTGGCTATAATTATAATAAATCATGGTAGGGGCTGATTAGGGTGACAACTATTTAAAAATTTTCGTTAGGGGGACAATAATGTACAAAGGTTGTAAAACATCATTCTTAGCTTAGTATCATCTTGGTTAAATATATGTTAGAGCTTGTAATTAAAATCTGATGGCTTGAAAATGTATCTTAAATGCTTTCACATGTCAAATATTGATCTGCTTATATCCCCACAAAATAACTTGCTTTTCTTAGTAGAAATATGATCAACTCAAAACTGATTCTGCAGGGAATTCAGTTAATATTCTAAACCTTATTACTAAAAGAGGTCAAAAGTCAACTGAACATTGCTATTTTGTCTAGAGTTCTGACATATCTTATACCTAAACATATTATTCAAAGCAGATAACTTAATCTTTTCTCATCATCCAGATTAGAGTATGATACCTGATTTATAAAGATTCGATGTTATTTATGGTTGGAAAGATACAAAACTTCATTCTGACAAACACTTAACTGTTGATGTATTTTTATTAGAATTTATATTTTTTTCAAATAAGACTGCTACAATCCCATATGACAGGTGTGTGGTGTCTCATTTGACAAATGAAGTGGATATTATGGTTATTATAACAAAACAGTTATTTCTGCCTTATTTTCAGCGAGGTAGATCAGAGATCTCTAGACCTATATCAACCTGCATGACTAAGAGAGCTGCTTTATTGAGATAAAAACCTCAAAACTGGAAATATGGGTTCTAGCTTCCAGCTGCACGACACTTGTTCATATGCTGTATCAGGAGCATAAATTGGTGGACTTAGGTATTATTTTCAAGGCCAACCTAAGTCTAACACCAGGTCACCTAAATATTTCTGAAAATAAGTTTATTGAATCAGGGTAATATGTCAAATAATTATTGACATGCTAGAAATATAAGAATAATATTTATTTTAAAAACTATTAGTATGTACTATGTACTACTTGGAATACCTTAAGTTTTTGAATATAAAATAGAAATGATAGTTTGTTCTTTATGCAAATTATAATTTGTGCTTATGAAGATTTTAAACTATTATGTTTCCATATATACATACAGATCTACATATACATCATATATAATAGGATTGCTTCATTTGTTAATAAAGTATAAATTATAAAAATAAAATATGAACTAAAATGATCTTTGGTCACTCTAAATAGAGATGAATACATTATTAAATAATAAATTAGAGAAGAGTAAAACTGTTTCTTCACATAACCACTATTACACCCATATCTAATGGTGTGTAAACTATGCTTAAAAATTACTAAAGGAATTGCACTGTAAAACTGTATGTGCCTTTAAGAATAAGTTAGAACAACCTCAGTCTATCAAGTGGTTAAGCATAATGCTAGAGTAGTCTTTTCATATTGCAAATGAGGTAATAAGAAATAAGTGCCCTGTCTGACATTTACTAAAGCTTTTAAAAACAACTGAAATGCCTTCAGTGAAACTTTCGTCTCGAAAAAAAAAAACTTATATAAGGTTACCATTGGTGACAACTGACTTGTAAGAGAAAAGCAGAATTTAATTCACTCCCCAAACCTTACCTCAAACTCTGCATGTTTATGTACATCCTCAGCTCTCTGTCTGTTCAAAATAAACTCAGCTTCATTTGCAACACGAACTATATGGTCCTTCATAGCATGGCATAGCAATCTGAAAAGAAAAATACCTTTGGAATTAATATTAATAACTGTGCAACTCAACTTTTTTCAGTAATCAAATTTCAGTATTGTAAATATTAACTATGCATAAATTTTAGATAAGTCTAAATCATACAATTACAAAATATGCTATTAAACTGTTTCAGCAATGCCTTTTAAATATAGTGTGTCTTGTGAACAAATGATTCAGTTAATTTAATAAAGTTATTAAACACAAGAAAAACAAGGATTTTGGACACTTTTAAAATGGTTAAAACAACAGAATTCAGTGTCATGAAAGTAAAGTTTTACCCAAAACCTGGATAATCGTACGTTAGAAAATCTAGACTGGATTCTTAACTTTAATTAATATAGACACTAGGACTAAATTACATCTAAAATTCGCTTATATGCTCAATCCTTAATTCTAAGATAGAACCTTCCTGAAACAAATTCTGAGGAGCAGTGAGTTCAAGATAGTTTCTCACTAGAAATCTTACAAAAATCTATGTCTGTTCTGACATAAACTTTGTTATCCCATGGTGAGATTTGGGTTAAATTGACTGTCACTCTAGGAACAGCAGAACTTCCTGGCCATATGACGGAGGCCTCACTTAAGAGGAACGCAGGCACATTCCAAAGGGAATATTGTCTAGTTTTCAGGATGGATGTTAACAACGTAAGTTATTCAAAGAACATAAGAGTAAGGGGAAATCTACTAGAAGCCATAATACTTGGCTCTAACTTGGAAAGTGGCTCAAACACTTCTGTAAATAATGTTGGAGGGCAAACAATCATACAGATAGTCTTAAATTTAATCACTGAGGAAGCTGGGAAAATAAAAGAAGTTAAAGACTAAACTTCCCAACTATTAACTTTTGATGACCTCATTGGTCTATATTTTATAGATAATCTTCAAAAGAGAAGAGGTTGGAGTCTTTGGTTCAGTGGCTTTATCTAGTGCATGAAGGCTGAAGAAAGCCAGGAAGAAATCTAATATGTGTGAATCAGTGCAGATTATATTTAAATAGATTAACAGAAGACAGCAGGAAGGGAGAGACTCAGGGTCTGGCTGGTTAATAGGTATTATACCATTCTTAGCAACAAAACAGTGGATGACCAAAGCCAAGAGGCATGGCGGCAGAGCAGGGGATGGGGTAGGAGAGATTCATGCCTCAGATACACCAGAGAAAACTGTATTGGTTGTCTGAAAGTCTGTCCTCCCAGTTCTTCACTGAGGAGTTATACATCAACTAATGCATGATATGTTTGTATGTGTGTTTTTTTTAAAGCAGAAATTTATTAAGATCCATTTATATAGTGTTTTACAGACCAAGTATACACACACACACACATACACACACACACACACACAGAATCCTCAACATTCAGGCAATCAACACTATTCTCAGAAGTGCATTTTAAGAAGACAGACTTCTTTGCCCTCATCTCCTAAAATGACACTTCTGTTTATACTCCTAAAAATGATGAATTTACTACACCGCCTCTCAAGAACAATCCCACTGAATCCCAAAGCCTCTTCAGAGGGTGAAGAAAGATTAGCAGAGAACCTTCTCCACAACACAGTGCCACACCCAGATGGGTAGTGCAAGAGACACAGAAATGGCTTCAAGGAGTGTATGCCCAATAATGGGGCTGTGAGGAGAGGCTGGGGGCCCTACAATACTGAATGGCTTCCAGGGCCTCTTATTCCTCCTCATCTTCTCATGCAGCACGGCTCCTGGAGATTTAGGCTCCGGGAGTACATCTGGCACCTTACTAGGTGCTTTGCCTAAAGCCCCTATGGTGATGTCAAACAGAATTCTGTCAATTTCTATTGCTGCTGCTTCTTTCATTTCTTCTTGATTGCCCATGCTTTCAAAAGTGTCCTCTAACATCTTTTCTATGATCCCAGTCTTCATCGTCTCTTTGGACAGCTCCCACACGGTGGCCTGGATTTCCAAGATCTTCACAAGATGCTGCATGGCCTTCATCACCTCTGTGTTCTTCTGCAAGAGAACCAGCCACTCACACAACTGTCGGCTGGTTCTTCACCCCTGTGAGCACGGAGTTCATGTGCGCTTTGGATGTACAGAGCTTGCTCATGGCCTTCCTTGACCTGAATCATCTCCTTGGCCAGAACCATGCAGACATCCTTCTGATCCTTTCTGGCAGCATCATTCATAGACTGTTTCACTTTTTCTTCTTCTCTATGGATATCTCATATCTGCCCGTCAACGACTCTCATTTCTTATCTTTAGTGACCATTCACTGACCAGCTCTTCCGGCGGCTTCTCCTGGGTTTTTCCAAATAGCCCCATGGCGAACTGAACTGAACTTGCACTTCCCAGCTTTCCATTCCCTGAGCCCAGGCAGGTCACAGGCAGCTGCTTGGGTGGGGCCATTGAGAGGCATGTGTGATGTTTTATTTCCATGCCTCTACTTATCTGACTCTTTTAAAGGGGAGCTAAAAATCCCCAAATCTAAGATTCCTTTAGAATCTTCAATTCTATCTCACTTCAGGAAGTCACTCTATTGGCCATAATCAGCTTCACATATTATATTTTTAAGCTCAAATAATCTACTCTGTGTCACAGTCACAGATAAGAATCCTAACCTTTCTCTCTTCCCTTCACTTGTCTCTCCCTGGTTCTAGGCAAAAAAAAAAAAAAGACTTCCAACTTCCACTTCTGTGATCCCTCTGTTTTCTCTTAGTCCTTCATCCACTGCTCAATTTATTTCCTTTTTCACTAACTTGGATCCCGTGATTCCACATTTTAAGCATCCTCTTGCAGCACCTTCACTCAATCCGTGATCTGTGCTACAGCTGCTTAGGAAATATGTAACGCTAGGTAAAGATGGGGGTATCCCTTCTCAGTCCTACATCTGGACCTCTGAGGAAACTTAAGTTGACTTTTCTAAGCTAATTTTGTTAATGCTGTATTCCTCGTCATGTGTGGTTATTTAGGTCTCTGTTTTTATTAATTAGTGGAAGTTAATGATTAGAAAAAAATTTCTTTAAATGCCTAAATCTAAAAAAATCTCTCAGACTTTCTCAAGGAGCTGCGTGTATGTGTTGACAGTCCTTGAGCACTCAACCAGGCAGGTTTCAACCCTACCTTTGTGTTTACTTCCTGCTGCCACAGAATCTTAGCATCCACAGGTGAGAGTCTGGAACTTTCTCCTCTTTCCAGAGCATGAAAACTAAGCATGTGCAGGGCCCTTTAGAATTTCAGAAGTATGTCCGAGCTTTTCAAAGTGCTGTGTACATTTTGGAGAAGGAAATGGCAACCCACTCCAGTACTCTTGCCTGGAGAATCCCATGGATGGAGGAGCCTGGTGGGCTGCAGTCCATGGGGTCCCTAAGAGTCGGACACGACTGAGCAACTTCACTTTGACTTTTCACTTTCATGCACTGGAGAAGGAAATGGCAACCCACTCCAGTGTTCTTGACTGGAGAATCCCAGGGATGGGGGAGCCTGGTGGGCTGCCATCTACGGGGTCGCACAGAGTCGGACACGACTGAAGTGACAGCAGCAGTGTACATTTCACTCCCCTGCTGTTCCTCTCAAGCTTTTCGGTTTGTCTACCATTGGCCTCAATTGTTCTCTATCACCTCAGGCAATGGCAACCTAAGATACTGGCCTATAAAGGCCTTCAACAAACACCCTCAGTAAAGCAGCTTTCTTTTCACACTGGGCCAGTTCCAAGTTAGGCAAAAGGAATCTTTTAACCTATTCTTCCAGGGAGTCACTAGACAGATCAAAAGTAAGTGATTAAAATTCTTTGCTAATGATGTCTATTTCCCTCTGGCAGAGTGGCTTATAATGTGTGCTTTTTTAATTGTTTCCTTTGAACTGGGAAGCAAAGGTTGGCACTGGAGTTAAGTTAAAATGTCACAAAATTACTGCACCATCACACCCCCTAATAGTTTTTGAAAATATTTTTGTTGTGTATACAATTTTTGAGACTTTTTTCTTCAAACATTGAAAGTATTATGTCCTTATCTTCTAGCTTTCTTTGTTGCTGTCATTCTACTTTCCCATTTTTCTAAATGATCAGTTCCTTCTTTCTGGGTGCTTTTACCTCTTTATTTTTGGCTTTGCCCAGTTTCAGTACCATGTGTCTAGCCTGGGTTTCTTTTTATTTATCCTATTTGAGGTACACTGTGATTTTCATATTACTATATTTTTATTTTCAATCAGCTTTTAAAAATTCACAAACATTATCTTTTAAAATATTTCATTTCACCTACTCTGTATTTATTTTCCTTTTTTAATTCTGATGATTTACAAATTAAACTTTCTTATTCTACCTCCACACCTCTTAATATCACTTTCATTTTTCATTTCTTTCTCTTTCTGCATTTTGGGTAAAAATCTCAAAATCTATTTTTCAAGTCAGTGTAATTCCCTTCATCTTTGTATAATCTGATGAATCATTAATACACAAGAGTTTTTCCAAATTGTATTTTTAAAATCTATGAAACTGTTAGTCACTCAGTAATGTCTGACTCTTTATGATCTCATGGACTGTAGCCTGTCAGGCTCCTCTGTCCATGGGATTCTTCAGGCAAAAGTAGTGGAGTGGGTTGCCATTCCCTTCTCCAGCAGACCTTCCTGGCCCAGGGATCAAACCCAGGTCTCTTACATTGTAGGCAGACTCTTTACTCTCTGAGCCACCAGGAAAACTAAAAAAAAAAAAAAAAAAAAAATATATATATATATATATATATATATATATATATATATCCCCAAGGACTATCAAGATTAGAATTAAGAAATTCAGGAAATAAAATAGTACAAAACCGAATGAATAAAAAGAGACCATGGGAAGCTTTGAAAAACTGAGGTGACAGAATTTAAGGCTTTCCTGAGCAACCAGGAAAGCCATATTCATATTCATCCTAGGGGTAGGATGTGAATGTTCTACAGCAGAAGATAACCCTCACTGCCCATTCAGCTTTATTCACTCTTCAATCTGTTGAAATCTGACTTTAAGATCATCCTATATTAAGCACTAATCTTGTCAATTTTATTTATTTTTAATCTGCTTCTGTATTACTTAAACATTGTTTTAATTCAAGCCTAATCATCTGTCATCCAATTACAACAGCCACCCGATTTCTCTGACTTTCTCAAATCTTCAGTTCCTCTGTTACATTTTTCGCTGTGCCACTAGTGTTATTTACACTTCTTGGCTACTTTTATTGACAAGATAATAGTTAAACATTATACATAGACATCGGTCTCGGAGAAGGCAATGGCAAGCCACTCCAGTACTCTTGCCTAGAAAATCCCATGGATGGAGGAGCCTGGTAGGCTGCAGTCCATGGGGTCGCTACGAGTCGGACGCGACTGAGCGACTTCACTTTCACTTTTCACTTTCACTTTTCACTTTCACACAATGGAGAAGGCAATGGCAACCCACTCCAGTGTTCTTGCCTGGAGAATCCCAGGGACAGCAGAGCCTGGTGGGCTGCCGTCTGTGGGGTCGCACAGAGTCGGACACAACTGAAGCGACTTAGCAGCATAGACGTCGGTCTACTTTTCCAACTTTTTTTTTTTTTTAACTTTTCCAACTTTATCTACCGCCTTTTCAATATATGTTTTTTTTGTGTTTCAGAGGACATAGTTCTTTTAATGATTCATGCAACTTCAGGATTTCTGTACGTGCTACTTCTTTGTGGAACTCTTACCACTCACTCCTCTCCATACAACTAAGAGACCTTGTCCCAATTTCTCAGATGTTCTGGGAATTATATTTATCACGCTGTCTTATGGACTTCTCCCCCTCTTTTTTCCTTTTAACAAGTCTCTCTTAGACTGTGAAGTTCGTTAAATGAAGTACAATCCCTATTCATCTCTGTATCCAACATGATTTGCATGGTAGCTGTTGAGAAACATGGACTCACTAATAACACATGACTAAATGGAAAAAATGACTGAATGAATTCCTGAGCAGGTTATGTAGGAAGGAGGGGAAAAGAAGAAATATAATTTTAATGATAAATTAGCTTAACACTATAAAATTCTATTATATATTTAGCACATAGAAAACGGGTAAATAAAAATATCATATAACTTGGTAATTATGGAACATTTTCTTCCTCAGAGTATCTGTACAACACAGGAAGTAAATGAACTGGTCTTCATCTTCTACTCTAAGTTTATTTTTCAAAGGGACTAGAAAAAGAAAACAATTTGTTGAATCCCATTCATTCTTCTTCTAGAATGGAGCTGTCATAGATACAGGAAAGCAATCAGGGAACAAAACAAAGCATTCTCTTCCAAATGGAATACATATCATTATGGCAAGTTCTGTTTACTAGGAAGTCTCTAATTCTATGCAATTTGTTATAATTTAAATTGTTTTTCATTGATTAGAAGCCCTGAGATCCTGAATTTTAAATATAAATAGTTTCTGTTGTTTTATTGAAAGAAAAAATGTCAACAGAAAAGGCAAATAAATCTTTCATCCTCTATAGATGAATGGGAGAACAGAAGGAAGAACTAGTTTATTTTTAAATTCTGCTTTTTATTAATGTTATAAATTTGGACAAATAATTTTCCATGTGTCTTAAGTTTTAGTCTTCTGATTAGAAAATGGGTGTGTAATGTCTCACATATCCTAAAAACTAGAAGAAATAGTACATGCTCAAGCTGTAAGATTAGATTTTTAGATCCCGATTTAGTCAAGAAGACAGGTCCTTATCAGAAGAGAAGTGGCCACACAGTGTAGGAGCAGATGTAATACCTCTGCGTTAATTTCAGTGGCCCCAGAATGTAAAAGGAAAGGCATAAAGTTTCTGGTGACACTGTAAGGAAAAGTTTGACTGAATCAGAAAAGTTCAATTTCTTCCTGTGATTTTTTTAAAGACTATTAAAAAATCTGGAAAAAAATACGATTCTCATTTTTCAATTTAAATAATATAAAGTTCAAAGGAGATTATAATTTTTAAAATAAAATTATGTCCATATTTGCTTTATTGGATAATAAAAAACATAAAGGTATTTTTTATTGTTTTAAATCTTATTTTCACAAAAAAAACTAGAGTTGATTTTTTTTTTTTTCTTTTTTTAATCCTACATAGTGTGCCTCTATCTGTTTAGGCCCTAAAAGAAGCCTTCCCCAATCATCACTGTCTACAGGAACAGGTCCTTCTTCTACAGTCAATGCAATTTTTATACCATTTTTTTTGCACGACTTATTTATAATGCCTGTGACATTTTGAACTGTTTAACATTTTGTGCATATAAACTCTAACTTCTCAATTACAAATTACTTTCAGATGAAGACCAGATGTAAAATGTATTTATATCACTGCTAACACTATTTAACAAGTATTTTATAGCATTTATTCAGTTTTTTTTCCTGTATGTATGGTAATTATATAGAAATTAAGAATGTCAGAAATACCTGTACTGCTATTACACTATTTTTGGTAATTAGAAAATAACTAATCCTTTTAGCTTGGACTGTGACTCTTTACAACAGTCATGCTATAAAATAAGTATTCTGTTTTTCCACACATTGTTCTGTAGAGAGCAACTGAGGGATATAAATCGTCTGTGTTGTCACCTTATGAATATGGGAACTAATCAGCCTATAATCAAAGCATTGAAGCCATTACCCAGACACCTTGGGGAGAGTTCCTAGACTAAATTAATGGCCAGGCCATGACTATGTGCACACGTGCTCAGTTCCTCAGTCGTGTCTGATTCTTTGCAACACCATGGACTGTAGACCACCAGGCTCTTCTGTCCATGGTACTATCTATACAGGCAACAACACTGGGGGAGCTGCCATTTCCTCTCCCAGGGGGTCTTCCTGACCCAGGATTGAGCTCATGTCTCGTGCAACTCTCACACTGGCAGGCAGATTCTTTAACACTGAGCCACCTGGGAAACCATGCCATGACTGGTTTTTTGAATCCTAGCTGGCATTTGCTTGTAGTAAGAAAGAACAATAAAAACAACAACAAAACTATGTCTTTAGGAAAAAAGGAACAGGAAGAAATATGGCACTGAAATGACTCTACCAAAAATAGGGTACCTTTCCCTTTTCATTGTTTTAAATGTAAGAAACCATTTGTGTCTTATGAAATAAACTACTTCAGTTCAGTTCAGTTCAGTCGCTTAGTTGTGTCTGACTCTCTATGACCCAAGAATTGCCCCACACCAGGCTTTCCTGTCCATCACCAACTCCCGGAGTTCACTCAAACTCAGGTCCATTGAGTCGGTGATGCCATAAAGCCATCTCATCCTTTGTTGTCCCCTTCTCCTCCTGCCCCCAATCCCTCCCAGCATCAGAGTCTTTACCAATGAGTCAACTCTTCGCATGAGATGGCCAAATTATTGGAGTTTCAGCTTTAGAATCAGTTCTTCCAAAGACCACCCAGGGTTGATCTCCTTTAGAATGGACTGGTTGGATCTCCTTGCAGTCCAAGGGACTCTTAAGAGTCTTCTCCAACACGACAGTTCAAAAGCATCAATTCTTCGGTGCTCAGCTTTCTTCACAGTCCAACTCTCACATCCATACATGATCACTGGAAAAACCAAAGCCTTGACTAGAAGAACCTTTGTTGGCAAAGTAATGTCTCTGCTTTTGAATATGCTATCTAGGTTGGTCATAACTTTCCTTCCAAGGAGTAAGCATCTTTTAATTTCCTGGCTGCAATCACCATCTGCAGTGATTTTGGAGCCCCCAAAATAAAGTCTGACACTGTTTCCACTGTTTCCCCATCTATTTCCCATGAAGTGATGGGACCAGATGCCTTGATCTTTGTTTTCTGAATGTTGAGCTTTAGGCCAACTTTTCCACTCTCTTCTTTCACTTTCATCAAGAGGCTTTTTAGTTCCTCTTCACTTTCAGCCATAAGGGTTGGTGTCATCTGCATATCTGAGGTTATTGATATTTCTCCCAGCAATCTTGATTCCAGCTTGTGCTTCCTTCAGCCCAGCGTTTCTCATGATGTACGCTGCATAGAAATTAAATAAGCAGGGTGACAATATACAGCCTTGACGTACTCCTTTTCCTATTTGCAACCAGTCTGTTGTTCCATGTCCAGTTCTAACTGTTGCTTCCTGACCTGCATATAGGTTTCTCAAGAGGCAGGTCAGGTGGTCTGGGATTCCCATCTCTTTCAGAATTTTCCACAGTTTATTGTGATCCACACAGTCAAAGGCTTTGGCATAGTCAATAAAGCAGAAATAGATGTTTTTCTGGCACTCTCTTGCCTTTTCCATGATCAAGAGGATGTTGGCAATTTGATCTCTGGTTCCTCTGCCTTTTCTAAAACCAGCTTGAACATCAGGAAGTTCACGGTTCACGTATTGCTGAAGCCTGGCTTGCAGAATTTTGAGCATTACTTTACTAGCATGTGAGATGAGTGCAATTGTGTGGTAGTTTGAGCATTCTTTGGCATTGCCTTTCTTTGGGATTGGAATGAAAGCTGACCTTTTCCAGTCCTGTGGCCACTGCTGAGTTTTCCAAATTTGCTGGCATATTGAGTGTAGCACTTTCACAGCATCATCTTTCAGGATTTGAAATAGCTCAACCCGAATTCCATCACCTCCACTAGCTTTGTTTGTAGTGATGGTTTCTAAGGTCTGCTTAGATACCACATTCCAGGATGTCTGGCTCTAGGTGAGTGATCACACCATCGTGATTATCTGGGTCATGAAGCTCTTTTTTGTACTGTTCTTCTGTGTATTCTTGCCATCTCTTCTTAATATCTTCTGCTTCTGTTAGGTCCCTACCATTTCTGCCCTTTATTGAGCCCGTCTTTGCATGAAATGCTCCCTTGGTATCTCTAATTTTCTTGAAGAGATCTCTAGTCTTTCCCATTCTGTTGTTTTCCTCTATTTCTTTGCATTGATCACTGAGGAAGGCTTTCTTATCTCTCCTTGCTATTCTTTGGAACTCTGCCTTCAGATGCTTATATCTTTCTTTTCCTCCTTTGCTTTTCACTTCTCTTCTTTTCACAGCTATTTGTAAGGCCTCCCCAGACAGCTATTTTGCTTTTTTGCATTTCTTTTACATGGGGATGGTCCTGATCCCTGTGTCCTGTACAATGTCTTGAACCTCCGTCCATAGTTAATCAGGCACTCTATCAGATCTAGTCCCTTAAATCTTTTTCTCACTTCCACTGTATAATCATAAGGAATTTGATTTAGGTCATACCTGAATGGTCTAGTGGTTTTCCCTACTTTCTTCAATTTAGGTCTGAATTTGGCAATAAGGAGTTCACGATCTCAGCCACAGTCAGCTCCCGGTCTTGTTTTTGCTGACTGTATAGAGCTTCTCCATCTTTGGCTGCAAAGAATATAATCAATCTGATTTCGATGTTGACCATCTGGTGACGTCCATGTATAGAGTCTTCTTTGTGTTGTTGGAAGAGGGTTTTGCTATGACAAGGGCGTTCTCTTGGCAAAACTCTATTAGCCTTTGCCCTGCTTCATTCTGTATTCCAAGGCCAAATTTGCCTGTTACTCCAGGTCTTTCTTGACTTCCTACTTTTGCATTCCAGTCCCCTATAATGAAAAGGACATCTTTTTTGGGTGTTAGTTCTAAAAGGTCTTGTAGGTGTTCATAGAACAGTTCAACTTCAGCTTCTTCAGCATTACTGGTTGGGGCATAGACTTGGATTACTGTGATACTGAATGGTTTGCCTTGGAAATGAACAGAGATCATTCTGTCCTTTTTGAGATTGCATCCAAGTACTGCATTTGGGACTCTTCTGTTGACCATGATGGCTACTCCATTTCTTCTCAGAGGTTCTGCCCGCATTAGTAGATATAATGGTCATCTGAGTTAAATTCACCCATTCCAGTCCATTTTAGTTTGCTGATTCCTAGAATGTCGATGTTCACTCTTGCCATCTCCTGTTTGACCACTTCCAATTTGCCTTGATTCATGGACCTGACACTCCAGGTTCCTATGCAATCTTGCTCTTTACAGCATCGGACCTTGCTTCTATCACCAGTCACATCCACAACTGGGTATTGTTTTTGCTTTGGCTCCATCCCTTCATCCTTTCTGGAGTTGTTTCTGCACTGATCTCCAGCAGCATATTGGGCACCTACCGACCCAGGGAGTTCCCCTTTCAGTATCCTATCATTTTGCCTTTTCATACTGTTCATGGGGTTCTCAAGGCAAGAATACTGAAGTGGTTTGCCATTCCCTTCTCCAGTGGACCACATTCTGTCAGACTACTTAACTCTCACCAAAGCTAAAATAATGGTGCCTAGAAGGAAAGTCCATTTGAAGTCGTTCTCAGAGGGACTAAAAAAAACCTAAATACATATATATATATGCATATATTTTAAAAATATGGTTCTAAATGTAATTCAGACAAAATTTATGATTACTAATCTTGAAATAATTTCCTTTTTACTTGAAATTTAGCCATTATTAAATGGGAGCTGTTTATCTTCGTTTTCAGTAAATGTATTATTCATTGTCAATATCTAAATTTAAGTCTATAAATTAGCGATACTGTTTAAGATCTATAAATTTTGTAAAAGCACAGAATTTTTTACCTGATTTATGAAGCTCATATGTTTAATAATTTACTAATATTTAAAATGAATAACTGAATAGTAAGAAAAAAGTATAAATAAGGTATTACATGAAAAAATATAGAGGGAACTTTGTTTTTAGGCAGTTCTATGGTTTCTTGGTTCAAAATCAGAATCTCAACTCTAAGAAAAAAGTTTCTTATAGAGTCTGAAGGTGCTGGTTTTTCAAACATGTGCTTTGCTGTGCTTAGTTGTTCAGTCGTGTCCGACTCTTTGCGACCCCATGGACTGTAGTCTTCCAGGCTCCTGTGTCTATGAAGATTCTCCAGGCAAGAATAATGGAGTGGGTTGCCATGCCTTCCTCTAGGGGTTCTTCCCAACCCAGGGATCAAATGCGGGTCTCCCGCATTGCAGGCACATTCTCTACTATCTGAACCACCAGGGAAGGCCAAAAATACTGGAGTGGGTAGCCTATGTCTTTTCCAGGGAAACTTTCCCATCCAGCAATCGAACCCAATCTCCTGCACTGTAGACAGATTCTTTACAGCTGAGCTACCTGGGAATCCCCTTTTTAAAACATAGTTTTTGCCAAATCAAGGACACGAAACAAACTCAAGCAAACTAAAGCTTATTGGTTCAATTATTAAATAGCATTTGTTAAATTAAAGAGGATATTAAAGTTTAGGTTATATTATCAGTAAAAAATTATACTTGAATGCAATATGCTTCTCTTCTTCAAAATGTAAGAAATGTAAGGTATGTATTTTTCAGATTTTAAAAAACAAACCAATAAATTGGAATCTCATGAACCATAGGTCAAATTCCATGCTAAACAAGAATATATTCTGACTTGTCATGAATATTCATTAATTGTATCCTATACATTTCCAAAAGAGTGATAAAGGTTTATTTTAGGCAAATGATTAATTTATTTCAAAAGATTACTCAAGTTCTATAATTTAAAAGTCTTTCTTATTTGCTTTATAGTTCAAT
The DNA here is from genome assembly GCF_027580195.1 of Bos mutus. Lineage (NCBI taxonomy): Eukaryota > Metazoa > Chordata > Mammalia > Artiodactyla > Bovidae > Bos > Bos mutus. Next base: position 25,980,742 of record NC_091628.1, read on the forward strand.
TCATATTTTAATAATTTAAAATCCAATTATTATTGCCAAGATATTATAGGCAATTTTACATCCCATTAACCTTGCTTTGTTTTAATTATAAAGATCCTTTGTTAGATTCCTTTAAATGATCCAGTTTATAATTTCAGCCTGTCCTAGGGAGTATTTTAATTCAGCTGCACATTCATCAACTGTTTTTGTCCTGTTAATTGTAGACAACTGCACAATTGCTTTCTCCACCTATGATTGATGAATTTTATTCACGAGTGTAGATGTTAAGTAGCATAAACATTTATAACAATTTCCACTTAAAGATTTTTATCTTCATTCCCACAAGGACAAATTAAAACTGATATTTAACAACCAAGAGAAAACATTTTATGCATGTTTCATTTTACAGTATTAGCAAATGTTAAGAAAAATGTTGCATTTCCATGGAAATGTGCTAAAAGTGTATGCAAAGAATCTAACATGTGCCTGGATATAGTGGGCATCAACAAATATAGGCCAGATAAACAAAGCAATATGTCTTTACTATAACTACATCCCAACCATTTAAATATGATATTTTTTTGATTTGGAACTCCCAGTTCAAATTTATGAAAGAGAAAAGTTTAAATTGAAAAGGAAAGGGCCAAAGTAAAGATAGGAGTCAGCAAAATATAATATGTCATAACAAAAAATAATAAAAAAACTTCTATTTTTAAGGTGCCAATATTACTGTAGTTGTAAAAAAAATGTCATATATTACTTCCAACTTTCAGAGAAACTAGGCAAGATGTGAAACAATATCAGAGGGAGATTATATTACATGCCTAGTTTATCAATAGGAGAACTGGTATTTGAACCTTGTATAAAGAAAGTATTTTGAGACAATGCTACTGAATTGATAACTCAATAATATGGTCAGGGGAGCCTCTCTGAGAGTGTGACATTTAAGCGGATTCTCAATGACGGGTGGAATCAATCATGTGAAGATGTGGGGAAAGAAGACTCCCAGCAGAAACAGCAGTAAGAGCCTGGCCCCAGGTTTTCCACTCTACACACTCTCTCTGAGCACCACATTTGCATCCTTATCCCCCACTGACCGCATGCAAGCTGAGAACTCCTGAATCTAAATCTCTACATGAGCTGTCTCTTTGGGCTTCCCAAGTGGCTCAGTGGCAAAGAACTCACCTGCCAATGCAGGTGACGTGGGTTCGATCCCTGGGTCAGGAAGATCCCTTGGAGGATGAAATGTCAACCCACTCCAGTATTCTTGCCTGGGAAATCCATGGACAGAGGAGCCTGGTGGGCTACAGTCCATGGGGTCAGAAAAGAGCCAGACAAAACTCAAGGGACTAAACAACAAGAGCTGTCTCTTTGAAGCCTGACACCCAAAATCTAAGACATCAATCTAACATTTCTACTTGGAACTTTCATAGGTGCTACGAATTCAGAGCATGTGACTGCATGCTCAGTCGTGTCTGACTCTTTGAGACCTCATGGACTGTAGCCTTCTGGCTCCTCTCCTCATTCCAGGCAAGAATACTGGAGTGGGTTGACATTTCTTACTCCAGGAGATCTTCCTGACCCAGGGATCAAAGCTTTGTCCTGCACTGGCAGTGGTTGGTGGTTTAGACGCTAAGTCGTGTCTGACTCTTGTGACACCATGGAGTGCAGACTGCCAGGCTCCCCTGTCCATGGGATTCTCCAGGCAAAAATACTGGAATGGGTTGCCATTTCCTTCTCCAGAAGATCTTCCCAACCCAGGGATCAAACCCAGGTCTCCTGCATTGCAGGCAGATTCTTTACCCACTTAGCTACAAGGAAAGCCCTAACGGATTTATTTACTTATTTATTTTTACCACTAACTCCACCTTTGAAGCCCATGAACTCAGTGTAACCAAAAATAAAAACATCTCTTACTCAACCTACGTTTCTCTTTCCGTATTGTTCTAAGTAAACTACAGTATTGTAAATTATCCAGCTCTTAAACAAGAAAGCAAAGTACCCATGATTCCTTCTGTCCTCTCTACCATTCAATCTATCAGCAGTTCTGTAGATTTAATTTCTAAGTGTTCTGTTGTGTGTTGAGTTGCTCAGTCTGTCCAACCCTTTGTGACCCCATGGACTGTAGCCCACCAGGCTTCTCTGTCCATGAGATGGATTCTCCAGGCAAGAATACTGGAGTGGATTGCTAGGCCCTCCTCCAGGGGATCTTCCCAATCCAGGGATTAAAACCAGGTCTCCCCCATTGTAGGTGGATTCTCTACCACCTGAGCCACCAGCTACTTCAAACTTGTCCACTTCTTCCATCCTCATAGCCACTCTTAGTTGGTTTATGACACCATTCTCTTCAACGAGATTCTGAAATTTCAGACAGCTATCTCGCTTCCAGTCTCCAGCCCCAGAAATCCATTTGTCACTCTGCAGATTATGCCAAACTTCTTCCATCCTTTACACTCCTGCATCCTTAGCACTACTTACAAACCCCTTCATGGTAGGATTCTTGCCATAAAGGGATGACCCTGGCCTCTCTGTGGCTGGCACACAATATGCGCTGAAACAGCTGTTTGCATGACTGAGAAGAGCTCTCCAGCAACACGTCTTGCTGGCTCTCACCAATAGGCTTTTGCACTATACTATTCCCTCAGTCCAGAATTTTATTCCTACTTTTTTTTTTTTCCTTTCATCTAGCCATGTCCTAATCATTTCTCAGTTCTCAACTAACATGGTGCTCTGTTTACTGTACTATACCAACTAATGAGCGCTCAGTCGTGTCTGACTTTTTGCGACCCCATGGACCCTGCCAGGCTCCTCTGTCCATGGGATTCTCTAGGCAAGAATACTGGAGTGGGTTGCCGTTCTTTTTTGGCAATAGGGCCTCCTACTTTCACTCTTTTTATAGACTAATTTTAAGAGCAGTTTAAGGTTCACAGCAAACTTAAACAGAAGTTACAGAGATATCCCAGATGTCCTCCCCAACTTATTGTACTCTCCCTCATTATCACTAATCCCCATTACAGTGGTTACATTTGCTACAAATTATGAACCTACATTGATAGACTGCATTATCACCCAAAGTCTACAGTTTACATGACCATTCACGCTTTGTGTTGCATATTACAAAGGTCTGGAAAAATGCAAAATGATATGTATCCAGTATTACAGTATCATACAGGGTCGATTCATGCCCTAAAAATCCTCTGTGCTTTGCCTATCCATCTCTGCTTCCCCTTAAGCCCTGGCAACCACAGATCTTTTTACTGTGTCCACAGTTTTGCCTTTTCCCATAATGTCATATAGTTAGAATCATACAGTAGCTTTTTCATATATTGGATTCTTTCATCTTGAAATATGGAATTAAAGTTCCTTTATGTCTTTTCATGGCTTGATAGCACATTTCTGTTTAGCACTAATTAATAAATACTCCATTGTCTTAATGCATCAGATAAATAGGTAGTTATTTATCTATTCACCTACTAAAGTGCATCTTGGCTGTTTACAAGTTTTAGAAATTGTGAATAAAATGATTATAAACACCACATGCAGGTTTTTGTGTGAATGTAAGTTTCTAATTCCTTTGGGTAGTACCAAGGAGCATGGCTACTGTATTGCATGGGAAGACTAAGTTTAATAATGCCAACCTGTCTTCCAAAGTGGCTGTACCATTCTGCATTTCCACCAGCGAAGAATGAGAGTTCCTGTCACTCCACAGCCTGAGCAGCACTTGCTGTCGCCAGGGTTCTGGGTTTTGGCTCTTTTAATAGGTGTGTAGTAGTATCTTACTGTTGTTTAAATTTCCATTTTTCTGATGACCTATGATGTGGAACATCTTTTCCTTTGCTTATTTTCCATCTGTACATCTTTTGTTTAGGAACTTGTTAAGGTCTACGGCTCATTTTCTAATCAGTTTTCTTATTGCTGAGTCTTAAGAGGTCTTTGTATACTTTAGATAACAGTCTTTTATTAGATGTGTCTTTTGCAAGTATTTTCTCTCAGTCTGTGGCTGTCTTCTCATTCTCTTGCTACTGTCTTTTGCAGAGCAGAAGTTCATTTTAATGAAGTCCAGCTCATCAGTTCTTTCTTTCATGGATCATGCCTTTAGGTTTAGAACTAAAAACTCATCACCAAACATATCATCTAGATTTTCTCCTTTGTATCTTCTATGAGTTTCATAATTTTTCATTTTACATTTAAGTCTGTGATCCACACTGAGCTAAGTTTTGTGAAGAGTATAAAGTCTGTGTCTGCATTTATTTTTGGACATCCAGTTGTTCCAGCATCATTTGTTGGAAAGATTATTTTTGTTTCATGGTCTTGGCTTTGCTTGGATGCACTTTTTGAAAACCCTGACACTACCACCAACTGGAGAATGCACCCCTCCAGACTAGGTTAAGTGCTCATCCTTCTTCTCAGATTAGTACCTGTAACATCGGACCCTATCACAGCACCCTTGTGTTACTGTATGTGCTAGTCTGTTTGTCTTTCCTCCAAAATTTAGAAACATGTTTGTCTCATTCACTTCTCTATTCCCAGTGCCCATAATGGTGTTTGGTATATGAAAGTGAAGTCGCTCAGTCAGGTACAACTCTTAGCAACCCCATGGACTGTAGCCTACTAGGCTCCTCTGTCCATGGGATTTTCCAGGCAAGAATACTGGATCGGGTTGCCATTTCCTTCTCCAGGAGATCTTCCTGACCCAGGGATTGAACCCAGGTCTCCCACATTGTAGGCAGATGCTTTACCATCTGAGTCACATATAGTAGGTGCTAAATAGACATTTGCTGTGTTAATATATACATGAGATGTGATTATATATTTATAGCTAGCTATATTTCACTATTTGTTCCAAAATCATTTTTACTGGAGAAACTACTGGTATAAAAATGGAAAAACAAACCTAAAATGGCACAAAGAATATTATGATGAGCATTTAGAGGTTTTCCTGGATTAAATTAAAAAAAATTATAACTACTTTCTATAATTCCAACTCCTTCCCTAAATCAAAATAAATGCCAAACACTACCAATGAATAACAAAACAGTTTCAAAAGCTAAAAATCTCTACTAGCAAAATTTTCACTCTTCTTCTTTTCCAAGAAATAACTATAATCTTAATCTTACAAGCTAGAGGTTCAATTTGTTAACTCTTCAGAATTCCTGATAAACAGCATAATTTTCGTTTTTTACTTCACAGCTGAAATGAGTTAGCAAAACTAGCATTATGTGAAATGAGAGATTTTATAACTCATATGACAATGAACTGCCTGAACAAATAATTTTTTTCTATTTTTCATTGCCTGAACATGGATAATAATTATTATCAATTATTTTCGCAATAAAGTTTTATAAGAAGTAGAGTATATTACTATGTTTAAAATGATTATGCTATAAAAGAAAACTAATATTCTCTTGTATCTTTTGCTTGGCAGTAGGGCAAATTTCATTTTAATATTTAGAGTTGTAATGTTATGACTAAAAATAACTCAGTCATAAAATATCTAAGTGAGAAATGCATAGTAAGATGAATTGTTGTAAAAACAGAGGCTATTTCTCAGAATATAAAACATTGATGGAAAAAAAACCACTAAATTGTATTTAACTTTTTTCAAAATAGGTATTTATAGCATAGGTTTCAAACAACACAGGTTTCAAAGACTACCCTGTAAAATATTCTTTCATGACACCTCTTTTGATAAAGGTAAGTTTTACATACAGTAAAATTATTTCCTTATTAATATAATTAAATATGGTTTCAAATGAGACACAGACTATGACAAATCTTCAGGCATTATTTTCCAAAGAACACACTCTGTCACAGATGAAACTCAAGTTGTAAGGGATGCAAGTCTTTGGCTAAGAGAAGCTATACATGTCAGGATGTTGTCCGTTACATCTGTCTTACTATATTCACTGCCAATAAAGTATAGGAAAAATCATAATGAACGACAGTTTATCATAAAAGTGATAAATGCAATAATGAGCTCAAATATAAATCTCACCATGACATCATTTTAACAATGGTATAAACATGTTCCTAGCCAGACCACTGTAGTTCCTACATTTAACTTCTCTCGCATTTTTACTGGGATAGCAGAGAGCATGATATGGTCAAATGAAACTACTTCATACGAACTGAGACGGGCTGAGGGAGTAAACACTGAACACGGCTTTGAGAACAGATGGAGCAGCAGATGGGACTGCAGGCTGGGTTCACTTGATCTGTGTAAAACAACTTTACTATTTGGTAAGACATGGCTCAGAACTCACACAAATCTTACAGACTTTGTCCCTTTATTTCATACCTGCTTCCCCTCTCCCAAATGAAAATTGCTAAACATTTTAAACTTTGTTCCTTTAAGGTATAAGTACCTGTGTGATAAATCATTTAACTAAAATATATTTTGTTACATATTTTTGGAACAGATGGCAGGAAAGAGCAGTCACCCAGTGGAATAAAATGTACACTGACTAGTTGTCTAAATACTGTACAATTAATTACCTTCCTTCATTGATGAGCTCAATAAATGCAAGTCCTGCATTCTTCTGAATAGAATTTTGCCATTCCTAAAAGGAGAGAGCAGACCACGTGTAAGAAAAATGAGCACGTAAATGAAAGTTAACATCTGGTTTAAGGATCATGTTGATGCTAATAACTTCCACGTGATATTTCTAAATCTTTCTAAAAGATTGTTAACAAATGCTATTTTCTGAGAAATGAGAATTTTAAAAGCAATCCTTTATTGTTTAGTTAAAAGGCGCTTTTGAATTCCCAGTGATGCAGACTGAGATAGAAAGTGAGGTCACAAGAACAGATCCTCACTGTGACAGTAAAATGTTGCTTATTTTACACTCTTTTTATGGCATATTTAGAATATGTTTTAAAGAGCTTTTTGCTTATTAATTTATTCCAGGGACTTTAATTTTCTTGGTCTTTCTAATATAGCTGGCAAATTTAGTTTTTTAGATTAAAGATTATACCCCTTTCAATGATACTACAAATAAATATTTGCCTAATAAAGTTTTATTAAAAATCCTTATTGATCAGTCATGCCACCCATCTATAGAGTTTTCCTCCATGATTTTCTACTAATTAAGTGTTGGCCATGACTATGGCTTTCGGAAACACAGTCTCCATGTCACTCCTTCACTCTGTTCCTGATCTTGTTTCCTTTTAAAGCTTTGAACACATGCTGGGAATAAGTGTGGTCCCCCAAAGTAGGTAATTGCTTTGTAAATATTCTCTGTTCTAAGTAGCTCTGTTAAGAAATAGAACAAATCATGAATCTATATTTCCCCAGGAGACAGAATCAACAACTTGGAAACAGGGAGGTGATAGTCTGAGGACAGGAATGATCTAATAAAAGCCTAAATGACTCTGTTTTCAGCAAAGCCATTGTGTTTAAACGCTTCCCAGGTAACACTAGTGGTAAAGAAGCCACCTGTCAATGCAGGAAATTCGGGTTCAATTCGAGTCAGGAAGATACCCTGGAGAAGGAAATGGCAACCCACTCCAGTATTCTTGCCTGGAAAATCCTATGGACAGAGGAGCCTGGCGAGCTCCAGCCCATGGGGTTGCAAAGAGTCAGACGTAACTGAGCATATTGTATTTTAGCTGCCATAACCTTTATCAAAATGATAAGATCTTTGTTGCACTGTATTGAACTTATTAAACCTTTCAAATAATTTTTGTTGAAAACAATTATAGGCAACACTTTTCTCTACATTTTAACAAAATGACTTATTGCTATCCTCATATATTTTGCATTAATTGAGGCACAGCATTAAGTCAAAGTCTCCAAAGAAGAATAAACAGGAAGACCTAGGCTGATTCTTGGGAGCCATTCACATTTTTAAGATTAGAAAAAGAGTAGTTGAAAAGGACAAGAAAAGATCTAGCAAAATTAAGAACAGCTGCAAAATATTAGAAAACATCCATGTACATACATTGGCTCAGGAAAACTGAAAAATACAAGACCCTTTAATCACTAACAGCATTTTTTAATAATAAGCTAAAAATATTATTATATGTGAACTGAAAAATTAAAATATAGCAAACCACAAAATATATGAAACACGAAAGTGAAACTACAAAAATAAAAAAGACGTCATTCCAGAGGAGGGTAAGGGATGCTCTGGTGGTGGAGTCGCACCAGAGCCAGAGGATGGCCTGAGAGCTGGTGCCAACTCAGGCTGAAGAATGGGCCCAGGAGTTGGTGCCTGAGCTGGCTCTAGCTGTGGAGAGACTCCAACTCTGGTGCTGGTGCTGGATACAGTGCTGAGGTTGGCACTAGGTGTGCTGTTGACCCTAGTTCTCTCTCTGGATTTGGTGCCAAACTAACTCTAGCTCAGACAGTAGTGCTAGAACTGGTTGTGAATTGGATCCAGTTCTGGGACTGATTCTAATTCTGGCACTGGTGCCAGGCCTGGTGTGAGAATTGCTGAGAGAAATGACTTTAGACAACTATAGATCTGGAACTGATGTCACCTCTAGAGCTGAAGCCAGAGCTGGCGTTAAAAAGGAGCTGGTAAGCTAGCTGGCTCTAGATATACGGGTGGACCTACCTTTATTCCAGTGCTAGTGCAGGCACTGGTTCTAGCTCAGAGGTACTGCTGGGACTGGTTCTAGTATTTGCTATAGCTGTGTAGTGCTGATGGAGTTGTTTGACAGCTAATGATGGAACTACCTCTACCTCTGGAGCTGGCTCCACTTACATAGCTGGTTCTAAAGAGAGAACACAAAACGAAAGGATCTCTATTTCTATTTTTTCCCATCCATAGGAAGGGAAACTATTTTATGTTCTCTGAACCCAAGCAAAAAAAAAAAAAAAAAAATTATGGGTTTAGTCTATCTTGCTCTTCTGCCACCTCTAACTGTCCTGGTCATCCTTTCTCAGACATGCTGCTACTGCTGCTGCTAAGTCACTTCAGTTGTGTCCGACTCTGTGCGACCCCATAGATGGCAGACCACCAGGCTCCCCTGTCCCTGGGATTCTCCAGGCAAGAACACAGGAGTGGGTTGCCATTTTCTTCTCCAATGCATGAAAGTGAAAAGTGAAAGTGAAGTCGCTCAGTCATGTCTGACTCTTCGCGACCCCATGGACTGCAGCCCACCAGGCTCCTCTGTCTATGGGATTTTCCAGGCAAGAGTACTGGAGTGAGGTGCCATTGCATATCAAACACTTATGTGACATAGGATTTTAAGATGACAAAAGCTAAAATGCCAATTTTCTAACACACAGTTTAAAACTTGATAACATAATAGTACTTTCCATATGTCTCTGCAACTTCATTTTTGTATGTTTATATGCATATTATATGATTAGATTTTAGATATTGAATCATTGCAGGAAGAAGCACATTTTATTCATCTGTGGTAACCACAGAAACAGAAGAAATAGAAGATGCAAACTGCACAATGACTATATACAGCATTAAGGCAACAAGAGTTCAATTGTGAAGTTTAGTGATGTTAGATGGGAAACAGAGAAAAAAGACCTTACATATGAAATTTATATTATGTTTAAAACATTATAAATATACGTTTCCCAGTATCTTTTTTCTAGTTCTAGTAGTTATTTGCTTGCCAAACATGAATATTATATTTTCTACCACAGAAGCCGACTGGTTACACTTTAAGGTTATATAGCTTGGGGTACAAGAGTAGTTTTCCAGGCCTGGTCTTTAGTAAGGACCAAAGCAGAATTCACCTAGTGTGAAGATTTTCAAAATTTCACATCAACTACAATAATCAATTTGGACAATTTTAATTTATTAAGTCAATTTCTTTTAACTACATTAATTAATATTTATAAGGCTAAAAAAATGTTACCAGTTGTCTTTCCTTAAGAAAGTGAGTTTAATTTTTTTTATTTTTCAAATTGCAATATGAGATCAAAGTCCCAGACAGAAGACATACTAAGTCCAGGTCATACATATTCATTTATCTGATGTCTGAGAGGAAAAAACAAAGCCATATAATTTAAAATTGTAAGTAATATAAGAAAATATAGTAAATATGAATTTTAAAACATAAGAGCATAGAATGCTCCTGTTACGGTGGATGGCATGGGTTACAGCTTGTATCACCCCTTTATCCACTGCACCCCAGGGTGCTACTTCAATAGAAGGCTTAGAGAAGTAACAAGCCGTAAAAGTAACAATAAAACTAGATATTTTAAACATAAGTTTTTAAGAGTTTAAAATCATTGTTTTCTGGAATCTTGCATGAGACATTTATTTTAATCTCTATTGTTACGGTGAATTTTAAATATACCTCATAAGGGAATGTGGATATTTCTTTACTTTAAAAAACGGTAAATGAGAGAGAAAAAGGAAAAACAAAATATTTCACACAAAATAAAGTATATTCTCTCAGAAAATGTCAAGATCGAATATGGTTTGTTTGTTTGTTTTTAGATTTATTTGGCTGTACTGGATCTTAGCTGCGGCACGTTGGATCTTCGATCTTCGTTGCAGCATACAGGTCTTTAGTTGCCGCATGTAAGATATTTAGTTCCAGCATGATCTAGTTCCCTGACCAGAGATCAAACCCAGGCCCCCTGCATTGGGAGCGTGGAATCTTAGCCACTGGACCACCAGGGAAGTCCCTTTAATGCAGGTTTTAAGCTTGTTTAATGATTTCTGAAATGACAGTTGTGCTAGTAGTGAAGTGAAGTTGCTTAGTCGTGTCTGATTCTTTGCAAGCCCATGAACTGTACAGTCCATGGAATTCTCCAGGCCAGAATACTGGAGTGGGTAGCCTTTCCCTTCTTCAGAGGATGATCTTCCTGACCCAGCTGAGCCACAACAAATAATCAATTTTGAGGGCATCTTTAGTTGAAAACTCTAAACTCCTTGAATTGTCAGCAAAATATGGTATATAGTATTTGGTGGTAAACAAGAATGTGTAAGTGGAAAGAAAAAAAATGAAATGTGAAGTAAAAAGTAACCCATAGGAAGTGTAACAAATAGCATATTCTCCTATTCTGTAAATGAGTCTTTAGATTTTACTCCTATGAAAAAGGGCAATACTATAACAATAATTTATGTTGGCAAAGCAAATATCAAAGTGTGTAAAGAAATAATTTTAAAACTTTGGAAATGAGAAATGGATCAAGCCTACATCATTATTTTCTCACCACTTAATATTACTTTTATTACTCATGGAACATTCGCTCTGAAATATAATTATCTATAATTTGTAGTGGTATCTCACACATATGTGTCCCCTCTAGATTATAAACTCATTTATAAAAAGAAAGATCTTATTTTATCCAACTATGTATATGTAATAAGTAGCAAGTGACTGGCATACTATACATACTCAATGTATTTCTGTTGTTGAATTTATTTCTCTAAAATCTATAGTATCACAAATCCATGAGTTCTGACTGAACTAACAAAAAATCAACAGGACTGTTGCTAAAAAGCACCAGTCATATCAGAATAGCCTCTGAAGATATGCCCAGGCATCAGTGTTATTATATTTTAAAGCTTCCCAAGTGATTGTGACGTGAATTTAGTGCTGAGAACTACTGACTAAAGTCATTCTTCCCTCTCAACAAGACTGCACACACACAAACCTCAAAGTTCCTAACTCACCAGCATGGAGTGATTTAGATATTGTAAAGTGATGTGTATATTTCCTTTCAAATTGTTCAATTATTTAAATTCCTTCTACTTATTTGTAAAGTAGTATATTATTGTATCATAACTACATCATAATTATTGTAGTGTCCACATCCCTTATTACTATGGCCCTTTTTAGCTCTCAGACAGTATTTCATTCCCATAATATGGTATTTGTGTAAGACTGAAAGTGTTACCTTATAATGAGCATGTAAAAAAATGAGTAATGAATGAGGTTATGCAGTGATTCTATTCCTTTACACTGATACACATTTGTTTCTGCATTTCAAAATGTATTTCTTAAATGCATGTTGCTGTGTAACTGATTTTAGAAGTTTCAAAAGAATTATTAGGGAGGACCTCCCTGGCGGTCCCATGCTTTCAATACAGGGTAAGGGGCTTTGATCCCTGGTTAGGGAACAAAGATCCCATATGCCACCTTGCACAGCCAAAATTAAAAAATAAAAATTAAGTAAAATACTGAAAGGGGAGATATTAAAAGCTTTGTGACAAGAAAAGTACACAACATATAAAGTACACTGAGAGTTAAGAAATAGGAGGTAGCTGGGCAAGGAAAGGACACTTTAATCACTGTCCCAAAACAAAGTAAATGAATACATGAAAATGTATACAAAAGGATAATAATAATAATTCATTGTCATCTCAACAAAGTCAATTTCTTGGCAATGACAGGAAAAAAGTATACTCAAAAATCTTAGCTACAAAATCCTTCCAAAGTTTTCTGCCATTTGAGAAAACATACACTCACTCACTTGCTCCACTACTGAAGAAAATGAGCAGCCATAAGAAAAGGTGTAAATTAAACGTAGGCATCAAATTTTTATCCTCGTGGGGAAACATACTAAACTGGGTTTGAACGCGTGTTGAGAGCTGTCAAGTATAGACAGGTTTGTCACAATTTTTTAACTCTTCTACATGGATGCATAACATTTCCTCAAGATGAAGGACTTTTTCAGAGATTTGGATATCAAGTTAAGGATCCTTTGAAACTAAACACTTTGAAGACAAATAGGTTCCAGAAGGATGACAATGAAATCCCCATGTTCTCTTCACAATCACTTTATGGCAGTTAGACAACACAGTAGAAATACTGGACCCTGCACATAATTTTTCCCCCACCAGTGTTTTCTCCTCTGTATCAATTCAGTGCACAGTTTCCATTGCCTTCTGTTTTGTATATAATTAAATTAACCAAGTTAATGTCCTTAGAGACTTAATTCATTTCAAATTTCTTGAAAATAAGGGAAATATTTCAAGGTAAAAATGGGAGGTTAAACTGAGATCTTGTCTTTTGGAACTCCAGAATCAGTTTTTACTTCCTATATCTTTAATGCCTATTTATCATTAGTTGCCAATAAAAGAAATAGGTATGTTCCTCAAAACAACTTTATAACAAATGTTCATTATAACTGGCATGCTTATAATTCTGTTCAATAAGAAAAATTGTTAAGTACAAGGACTGAAGTAAAAAAAAATACTATGCAGAGAGAAAAACAGAGATGAGTAATGTTTTCAATGAATGCAAAATAATGGAAAAATAAGCAAGTACTCAAAGTATAGACTTTTAAAAAAATTTTCATTGCTTATTTTTATGAATAGTTTACAGAAAGCATTGTAGGAAAACCTGAAAGTAAGAAATGAATAATCAATGACTAGTACAAAGAGATTATTTATATGGAGGTCAATAATAGAAAAATCATTAGGCAACATGGAAATATATCTGGTTGATCACTAAAAGAAGAGTTGGTGTACTGTACAAAGATAATGAGGTTACGTAGGATCTCAGTAGATTGCTGAATTGTGTAGTAAAATTACTACAACTTTTAATAATAAATAATCTTATGAATATATACATATACATACTTATGTTTGTATTCATAATGAAAAATAATCTAGTTTGGTTTACAATATATATTTTTAAACAGCATTTTCTATATCTATGAACATATACAACATATAAGCAAATTTATATTCAGCTGAACTTGAGAGGATACTCCTTCTTTACTGTCTGCTACCAGAAATGATCAGAAGAAATAAAGGAAATGCCAACTTTATTAAATAAGAGAATGTTTCATATTTTAAGATTTACATAGGTAGGAAAAGAGTAAAAGCTAGAACAGGGTTTTAGAATGTAGTTTTGAGAAAAAAGAACTTTTAAAACTTAAAACCAATAAAACAAAATCCTACTGGTCTATAGTCAATGAAATAACAAGGAATGTCTTTCTCTAATATCAATGATTAATGGTAAAAAAATGTTACATTTAACAGAACATGTAAGAGCGAAGTCTTGACTGATATACTATTTTATCTTAAGTTATATAATACTGTTCATACCACTCGATGATCATCTTTCAATGTTATGTTTTTCTAGAGCTAAGAATAGGTGTATCAGCACAGTGATGCTGAAAACTTGTTAACTTGAGATACTTGGCCAGAAAAAATAAGATAAATTAAAATATGAATATAAGAGAAATTATATCTTTAGAATTAAGAGCTCTAGACTGTATGGGACTATCATAAAAGTGCTGGGTATTATTATATTAAACTATGATGCAAGTTTAGTTTGTCAAATATGTTCACAGATAAACCAAAGATAAAATAGACATTTAATGTTTCTCAAGATGTATTTTCTGAGACCTTTTATATACTAATACTTTGTGGCTAACTTCTGTACTTATATAGAAGCAAGAAACCATTGAGAAAATTTCCTTATTTTCAACAATAAATAGGGAAGCAACCATTCAGGATTGAGCTGTTGATGCTTCATTGTCTGCTTGGCTTATTCACTCTCATATAGCAAACATGTAGTGCACACTATCTCAATTGACATCTTGGCAAAATAATAAATTATCCCATTTATTTATATATATATAACTTAATTATATACAAATTATACCCCCAAAATACCTCATAGCCATTATCTATGCTACCATTTAAAAATAGAAGGAAGTTCTAGTATTAAACCTGGAATGTTAAAACCCTGTTTGTGCTTTATTACCATGAAGCAGAGTTATGTACAGTTACAGTAGAATATTTTATATTTATTCATGAATAACAATGCAATTATAGTTGGATAAGCCATTAGAATTTTAGTGTTGCACAGAAACTGATGTATTGTCTGTCCTTTTTACCCAGGGCAAGAATCTTTGACACAATTAGCTGATCTTTGCTTGAAGACCTACAATATTCTGGACTTCTGGAATACCTAGTTCTATTTTTAGACTACATTAACATTTAAAAAAACACAGATGTTCATATATGAAGAAAGAGCTGTACTGACCAATACAGAATCTACATCACATGCAGCTATTATAAGCACCTCAAATGTGGTTAGTGTGACCTGATAAACGTTCTAAGTATTAAACATATGCCTGATTTGAAAGGCTAAGGAAAAAAGAAATGTAAAATACCTCATTTTAAATGCTTTTATATTGATTACATGTATGCTGAAATTATATTTAGGTTACATGAAATATACTACTAAAATTAATCTCACCTACTCTTTTTTCACTTTTTAAAATATAGTTTTAAAAAATTTAAAGTCATATGTAGCTCACATCATATTTTGATTGGACAGCACTACTCTACATTATCAACTGGGAAAAGTAATTTGTAAGCTATTGCTGTTACAACAGCAATTTTTGCTTATACTATTAACAATTTTGCATTTATGTGTAGAAATATAATTTGAAAGGATATATATTAAATGATAATTTTTTACTACTCCTGGGTAGTGAAAATATGAGGTAATAGGAAATTTTATTCAAACCTCTAATACTTATTTTTAAATTGTGCTTAATTTTCAGGGACTACTTTTGCATTAAAAATCATCATGGGCATCTATGCTCAACTGATTTTCAACAAGAGTACCAAGATCTGTTGATGGGGAAAGGATAGTCTCTTTAGCAAATGGTGCTAAGAAAAATGGATAATCATTTGCAAAAGGATAAATTTGGATCCCTATACATACTGGATATAAAAAATAACTCAAAATGAATCAAAGATCTAAATTGAGGTCCTAAAGTAACAAAACTATTAGCAGAGAATAAAGGGGGAAATCTCCATGAGCTTGAACTTGGCCATAGGTTCAAAAACATGATATCAAAAGCATAGGTAACAATAACAAAAGTTGATAAACTGGACATCATTAAATTAGAAACTTTTGTGCATCAAAGGACACTATCAAGAGAATGAAAATAAATAACCTACAGAATCAGAGAACATTTTTGCAAATCATATACTTGATAAGGATTTAATGTCCAGAATAACACTTTCAACTCAACGACAAAAAACTCAATTAAAAATGAGAAAGGATTTTAATAGGCATATGAAAAGATGTCAACATCACTACTTATCAAGAAAACATAAATAAAAATCACAATGAGATACTACTTCATACTTATCAGGAAGGGCTATAATTTAAAAAACAACAAATAAACAAACCAAAGATAAAGAGGGAGAGAGACAGAAAATAATAAGTGTTGGAGAAGACATGGAGAAAATTGGAACCCTGGTTTATTCCTCATAGAAATATAAAATGATACAGACTTTGTGGAAAACTTGCAATTCCTCAAAAAATTAAACCCAGAATTACCAAATGACTCAACAATTCTACTCAATTATACACCTGATATCTAAAGGTATAAGCTTAAAAGAAGTGACAACAGAGACTCAGATAACTTGTAGGTCAATGTTAATAGCAGCATTATTCACAATATTCAAAGAATTAACTCTGTAAGTAATTAATAAATATCTATACTAGGTGCTATACTATACTATACTATCTATAGTATAGATATTAAATATCTATACTATACTGCAAGGTGTGGATGGCGTGGTAAGGAGCGAAACAAAAAACATCACTGGCAACATAAAAATAAAATGATTTTTTTATGGTGTAAATGTATAGCATAATTAAAATTAATAACATTCATAATGCAACCTTGAAAGACTCTAAGGCTTTGTAATCCTTAAGTTTAGTCTTTCTTTTTGCATAGTTTAAAAAAATTCTACAATTCAAAGAGATCTCAATGTGAAATAAATATACTGATGAAACTATACAAAACTTATTTTCTCCATTGGCTGAATGAAATGCTTCCAGTAATGAGGAATGGTTGGCATGATGCTTACTCTAAAGGAAACTCCAATGTAATAGATAAAGAATATCATGCCTTTATCACCTATAAGAACATCTAATTAAAACATGTAAACAGGGACCTATATTTCCTGTCTAGATATATGTATTTCAAATGTAAAAGGGAAGGATGGATTGATTAAAATCATATAACAATAAACCTGAAAAGTTTCATGAAAGAAAAGAGTTTGAAATAACTGGGAAGATATGAAGTAATAGTAATAATTCTGAATTTTATATTTTGATAGTGGTAGTGATTACATCAATATAAAGAATAAAATAGCACTGATAGGAATGAAATAGCATACACACAAATGAATGCATGGAAAGGATAGTGAAAGCTGAAAAATGTCTGTAATCTAGTTAAAAGTATTATACCAATATTGATTTCCTTCTATTGACACTGTATTACATTTATATAAGATGGTGCTATTGGAGAAGGCTGGGGAAAGGGTACACTGGATTCTGTGTACTATTTTTTGCAACTTCCTATGAGTCTACAATTATTTAAACAACAACAACAAAACCACAGAAAAAAATGATCACGAAGAAATGTGCAAGCAAAGAAAAAGAGGACAAATAAAATTACCTACTATAAAATACTTTATATAACTTATTATAAAATAAAGTATGCTGAAGTACAGAGGATTAAATGGAAAAAATCCACCAAAGAGCAAGAGAATATACAAAATGGAAGGATAATGAAATATATACCACTGTTTTCACTATTTTTCAAATTGTTGTAATGCTCCTGAAGAATTTATATAATGTAAATACACAAAAATAAAAATTAGAAGAAAACAAACAAACCCAAACAGGGAAGACAGGGAAGGGGTGGACATTGTATCCAAGTGTGGAAAGGAGTTTTAGTTCAGGGAAGTGGTCTATCAGTATCCAGGGAAATCTGTGTACCTCAGAATATACTATATTCCTTCTCCTGTGTCACAGACACTGTAGCACTCTTAAAGACTATCCTGCAGGAGGCCAAGGCTTACCAATTTCTTTTTGTCCCAATTTTGGCAAAAATTGATGAGAATTCATACATAAGAAAATAACTGTTGTTTCTCTTATATTAGTACCATTTTCACACAAATGAGCCCAGCACTGAAGTTTAGCTGTCATTTTCCTTCTGTATTTATAATTCAGGTTGGATATGAACTAATCATTATCAAGGATTGAAGTGCTGCATCATGTACAAGTATCATACACATTAAGGTAGCTTAAAAATATTTTATAATAGAAAAGTGATCAACTCAAACTATACCTGCCAATTTTTCCAGAGTTGAAATAAAAGAAATCAACAATAAAAGACCCCATGCTACTGCTGTTGCGGTTCAGTCCCTAAATCCTGCTTGACTCTTTGTGACCCCGTGGACTGCAGCACACCAGGCTTCCCTGTCCTTAACTATCTCCTGGAGTTTGCTCAAAATCATGTCCATTAAGACCTCATGGAAGTGATCAAAAGTAATTGAATTCCATGCTCTTTAAATCTTTGATCAAATTTTCATAGAAGATGGTGTAAATAATTGGGTAGACAATTATTGCTGTGATTGCTCGGTAGCATTCTCCCCAAGACACATTAAATAAACATTTTCTGATTACAAATACTTAGTAATACTTTGGAGAAGGCAATGGCACCCCACTCCAGTACTCTTGCCTGGAAAATCCCATGGATGGAGGAGCCTGGAAGGCTGCAGTCCATGGGGTCCCTAAGAGTCGGACACGACTGAGCGACTTCACTTTCACTTTTCACTTTCATGCATTGGAAAAGGAAATGGCAACCCACTCCAGTGTTCTTGCCTGGAGAATCCCAGAGACGGGGGAGCCTGGTGGGCTGCTGTCTATGGGGTCGCAGAGTCGGACATGACTGAAGCAACTTAGCAGCAGCAGCAGCAGTAATACTTTATTAGTAATACTTACTAAAAGCTTTTTTCTTTAGAATGTATACATTTCATTGTATAATTTTCTCCCTATTTTCTAATAATTGAAAGTGATTATTATGACCCATATTGAGAATGGTCTATATACGTTACAACATTTTCAATTTCCTACTTAACTTTTATTTATATTTAGGATATATTAAAAGTTTCTGGCAATAAAGATGATACAACCATATTAATTCCAAAAATCTTTAAATGCCTGATTTGCTCCTTTAACTTTGAGATGACATTATAGCACAGATAAAAGCTGGGGTTAGGTTAGGCATGGTCCAGAGATAAAGGTAGGGATTTCTTAGATATTCAGGAATAACATAGTGGCTCTATTCCTTTAAAAAACACAGGCAGAAATGGTAACAGGAAACAACATGGACTATTAAAAGTATTTACAAGTGAGATGTTTTTATCAATCTCAACTCTAGGCTATTAAGATACTATAATCTTTTATATGAGGAACCACTCTTTTGAGATGTACTGCATGGAAATGGGTCTACCTGTATTACAAATAAACCCAAATAATCACATGTCTCCTACTTAATTTCTGATACACTCCAAAATGAGCTGGTCACTGGTCTGAGCACATACAGGTTCATTTCATTTCTCTCCAGACCTTTGTTTAGACTGAATCTCCTTGCCTGCTTAGGCTGTGTAGAAAGTCTATTAACTTCAAGAGGTACGTCTTTAGTCCATCTTATTAAAGCCTTTCATGAAAATCTTATTTTTATAGTTCACAGTATCAATTTTCTATACCACATATAGTTATCACTTGATGATACTCAATTTAAAATATCAAGCCATTACTTTTTATTCTTCCTTCATTTTAAATTCAGCTAGACTAACAGGCAAGTTTCATGGAGAACACTAGATTTTAAGAAATAGAAAAATATATCAACAGATCTTTAATAGAGATTACAAAGCTAAAATAGAAAAAGTTGTAACTAAATAATTCAATGTGACATAATTTCACCATGATAATTAGTAAGATTTCATATTTTCAAAGATGCTTGAAAAAATGTAGTTCATGTATATTTTTCTTAAATTTATCACTTTATTTTAAACACCAAAAACTCTTTAAATATTGAGTACTTATGAAGAAATATTCTTTTGCAGGCCTCTATATTCATCTTATCTATGTCTTTGCACCTCAGTCTTAGGTTTATTATACTTAGAAGAAGAAAAGTATGTCTTTTCCTCTGTACCATCTGATTAAACTGTATCAAATTGGAGAAAAAATTTAAAAAAATTAAAAGTTCAAAGGCTAAATCATTTAAAAACAGGAAGATAGTTCTTTAGTTGTGGTTCCTTTTGTAAGTGCTGTGTTTAGAAGTCCTGGGTTATGGCCTTGATCACATCAGGGAAGTCACTAGAATTCTTTAAGTATATGATGTATTTAAAAAAGAATAAAGGCAAACAAGACCACAAAATATTTCATGTTAGTAACTTCATACACAGATCTTAAAGAGACTTGCAAGGCTGACTTCTACTTTATGTTACTTATATATTTTGGGGTTTCTAATGAGAATAAAAATGATTTATTAAGCATACATTTGCTTAATCAGTGTTTCAAGTCAGAAAGTACTTAAATACTGAGACATATTTTTTTTTACATAAAAGTCTCTCAATTTATAAAACATTTTTTATTGACATATAAGGCACAGAAAAATGCAAGTGACATCTGCTAAGCTTTACTTATGAAAACTTAAAGAAATCCTATGGGATAACATCACTCAATTTTTCCTGGAGTACCTCTGATGGAGACTTCCTAAAAAAAATCTGGAAATAATTAGAAACTATTATAGTACCTTAAAAAGTTTACTTGAAAACTAAATCTGCTCTTCATCAAAGAATATAATACATTCAGAATAATGTAATGGAAAAATAAGGTACATATACAGAATAATGAAAAGCATCTCAACCACATCTGATTGTGAAACTTAAAGAAGTCGACAGAGGACAATAGTAGACCTGTGAGATACTGAAGAACTCCGGAGGAAACACTATATTCACTGATTAAGCACTGACTTTTCAAGACACTTTATATTATTTTACTCCAGTTCATTTTACTCTTTATTTTTAAAAAAGATACTACTAAGTACATTTTAAAAACAAATTGAAAGAAAAGAAGAATAGATAAATCTTGAAATTTACTTTTATGTCATGAGATTTATAGGAAGAAGAAAACTCCATATCCAGTAAAAAAATGTTTTTGAATATCTGTGGAACAGTTAATGCAATATAATGATAATGCTAATAGCACCTTAGAACTTAAAATATGTTTTTCAAGAGACCTAAAATTCCACTGGCATGTATGTCCCTTAGAGTTTAAAAGACTGTCCATATGAACTGAATTATCCTTGACAAGTACCTTCAGACACTTGTAATATGATCGCATGTAAATTTAGACCATATTTTGCACACAAACCACTGGCAATAGTAAGTTTATTCAAGAGCTCAAGATAAAAAGGAAAGAAAAGCTGATAGACTTAATAATATGTGGTAGTTAACATGAAATTTCCGAAATCAAAAGCATCAAAATAAAGGCATCTAATGAAAGAAAAACAAATGCTGTGAGAAATGCTGCTTTTTCCTTTCCTTTTTCTGTTCTTCACTACCTGTTTTCTCCAAACAAAATGTTATCTTTCCATGTTTTATCCAAATTTAGAGAAAAAAAAAAAACAAATTCTAAACAAATAAATAAACCAGAAAATTCCATTTGCATTGAAAACTTATTTTAACCAATAATTAAACCACAGTGTGGATAACATCTTTGCTGTGTGTTCCCACTGTGGGAAAAACTTACTCATGCAGTCCATCAAGATAGTTATTCATTCAGATTTCCAGCTATTTTATTAGTACTAATAACTGCTGATCATAATAACATGGAGTTATATCAACATTTGCAAAGGGCTAACTGTAAAACAGAAGAAAAACAACTCAAAACTCTGCTGTTTTAAGAATTCCTCAGGATTGCCTCTGCCTTGGCACCAAAAAAAAAAAGCCTACAGAACCATGCTAATTCTATAGGGATCAGCTCCATTGTCAAAGAAATGCATTAAGGTCTGAAGGAGAGAACTCAGCCATTGGACAGAGCTGCTTGCTAAGCAATCTCCACAGCACCCGCACCTATATTTATCTCTCTTTATCAGAAGTCTGCTACTGCTATGTTGTCTGGCTAATGGATGAAAACAGGATATAAATCATCATGAATTTGAGTCGTGGAGAAAATGGCAGATTATTTTAAGAAATTCTGAAGACATGTCCATTTTTTGTGTCCTCAAAGCCAAGGTTTTATATATCTGTCCAACAATGAATGATCTGCAAAAGATGTTTTCATAAGCTAATTTTAAAGTAGAACAGTGAATTATTCCCATCTGAATTGCATCAAAGGAAGATTACTGATTTATCAGTTATTTCTTTAAAAATATTTTGTGGAAAGTACAGTTTTTCAGCTTAATAGAAAATGAAACAACTGCAGCTTGTTTTTTTTTTTTTTTAATAAAGACTTTTAAACCATTTAAACAAGGTATTTTAAATCAATAAACCACTTAAATATTTAAAATGCACTGAATTATTTTAGACATTCAACCTAAAGATCAAGTTGAGAGACATGTTTATAATACAGCTTTGCTGAAACACTGAAAGAAAGTGCACTGCATAGAGAGCTTAAATTTCTCACTCTTCCTTTCAATCAATAACTGAGGCAAAGTTTCATCTCTAGGGCCCTTAATGGCAGGAATTCCTGGAGCCAGCAAATGAGTAATGTTAAACCTATGATTAGATGATGAGGCCATCAAAGACACTAGACCCTAATGCTACATTCTTCTTTATTTTTCTGAACTGCAGTGAAACCAGGAGCTAAGGAAGAAGGAATTTTACATTATTTTCCCCCATGAAACCATTTCTTTCAACCTGGCATCATCAAGAACCTATGAGGTCCAGACAGATTTCACAGAGTGTCTCTCGAACTCAGGACTCTGGCTTTGGGTAACAATTCTCAAATGTCCTGCAGATGAACTCCTGCCAGGGATGCTGTTTCCTTTAACATCTTCCTTATTTATGTATCTGGATGAAAAGTGGAAAATGGATCTAATGATATCCCTATGAATATATTCTTGAAGAAAGTAAACCTGAAGACTGAAAAATAGGTAAGTTTTGGTTGTTTTACTTTTGTTGATGCTTTAAAGGATTGGTTGAAGCCCTATTGCTATTTATTTGGAAGTTAGTTGTGATTTTAGTCAGACCTCAGGTCAGTAAATAGAAACAGTATATATAAATTTTCCTTTCTACTGAGGAAATTAGGATGTAAAAACTACTTATTACAAACATACATAAGTTCTTTTTTCATTCTCATATTACAAAATATTTAATACTTATGTGAAAATCAGGACCACCAGGAGACTTGGCAGAGCTGGCGAGAAGAAAGACCATTAGGTCCCTATTTTGGTTATCAGAAAAATGTTACATACTATTTTCTTCTAATTGCTTAAAAAAACAATAGCCAGAAATTATAATTCTATTTTTAATTCTGATTATTAAAGATAAATAGTATAAGTAGATTTTTAGATTTTATACTGAAATATATAAATTACATTAAAAAAGGGAAAGCAGCAATGTATCATATCAAAAATCCCTCACTGATCAGCTGTGTTTTATACTCTGGCTATTGCATTAGAAAAACAACCTCCAGTTTGCGTTATCTCTAATAGTGAAAAAGAAACCATATTAATTAACAATGAACATCAAAATTATAAATACTACTCTATCATTTAAAAAAGATGGATGTAAAGAAGGGTATCAAAATAGCTATAACAAATTATATATATATATATATTTGCAGAAATTAAAAAATAAGGAACAATAGAAGGCTAGGTAAGATGGAAAATAAGACAGCTAACAGGAGGGGAGAAGGAGGGAGATTAAATCAATATTTGCATGGTAAGATCATTTACATAAATACATATCTCTATTTTCTTCATCTATGAGATAATAGATATTTTAAAATACATAAACATATACATATTTATTTACATCCATTCTCCTGTTTAATGACATAAAGCAATCCTCATGTAGTTTAATGTAATCACATGATTAAGATTTCATACCTGAGAACAAAGCAGCATAACAAGCTCAACTACAGATGTGCTGGACTTCATACAAACGAGGCCTACAAAAAAGAAAGGTTAAAATAAAATGAAATAACAGTGGTAGAAATCATCATTCTAAGTTAATTCATTATATAGTTTTAACTTATAAAACATTATTAAAAAATAGAATTCCTAAAGTAAAATGAATTGAGATACTCAGTAACACATTCTTATAGCATTAATTTCAAAATATACAGATATTTCAAGAAGATATGAAAAATACATAAAAATTGACCTCAGACTTGGGTTATTTATTTGGTCAAGGCATTTCTTATATTTAAACAAGGCATGTGTCGCTTTCAAAACTGATAAGCCAGTTAGAGCTCCTTTTATTCCAATGACATTTACAATGTGATTGTCTCCAGAAATATAGAACAATAATCACTGAGTATCTATCTAAATTTTCTTCCAAAAGACAAAATTAAAATAATTTTTACTTTATTATATCTACCCATAGGTTTTCAATGGTTAAATGAATTTTGAAATATTAAAAAAATGAATTTCTCATATAATTAGCATGTTATACAATACTTATAAAATAAAATATTCCATTGTTCTGCTTCCAAAGTCTCTGAATAGAAGTCAGAAGTAAAAAGAATTCAATGTTATAATGGCTACTACTCATTGATCACGTGCTATGTGCTGGGTACTGTGTTAAGTGCCTTATGTACAAACATCTCCTTTAGTTCTCATTATATTTTGTGACATACTATTATTATTACCATTCTACAAGTAAGAAAATACTCTTCTTAAAAACAGTCTAAATGTTGATTATATATATTATTCATTGACTTTTTTTCCATTCAAAGGATGACTGCTGTATAAGAAGAGAAGGCAGGTCATGATTGGGTAGTATTTTTAACATATAGAGAAAAATGTAACCAAGGATTAATAACAATCTCTGGAGGACAGTATGTTAATCATGATGTTTGCTAATTTAAAATATATTTTTAAAAGTTTTTAACTGTTTCTAAAATTAACTAAATTAATAGACTCATTTTTCTTTTTATATGAAGACAAATATAATCAGTAAAAGCACTGCATAATGAGAAATGCCATGCTACCAGGGAAGCCCGATCTTACATTAGCTGTTGCTAAATAGCTAGCTAAAGTGAACCAGTTATTTTTTCCTTCTTAAGGTGATTTCAGTAAAGAGTCTCAAATGTCTTCCAGACACTAGCACGTATATTTATTGTAGGGAGTGGATAAATACCCTTTTGTGCCCATTCTGCTAACAACTCTACCCTTAATGTGCAGACCTACAGAACAAGTTGTAAAAAGGCACCAGTATTCCATTTTATCAGATCTTTGGGCAGACAGCTAACTAATGAAATAAGAGGCAGATGTGAAAAGCTCATTTAAGAGACAATTGTTGTAATTGATCAGCGATTCTAATGCTCAGGAGCTAGAGTCAGAAAGATTAATGGGACGTTTATCACCTGTTGGCTACTCAACTATTTGAAATTCAGACAAAGAAAAACTAAGTAGAAGGCCAAAGAGCTATGCATAGTAGAAGAATTAAAAAATTAAAATTTGTACTGCATATCAATTTAGATTTTAGACTCTAAGGCTATATAATGAAGTATTAGGTTACAAGGCTATATAATGATTGATTATACAAAGAATTATTCATCATATATTCTGTGTACTAGAGTTTTGAAATACATACAGTTTTTACAAATCAGAAAAAAATATGCAGTTATATTCATTTCTCACAGACTAATTTTAAATGAACTTCTAAAGAACTGCATGTAACAAGAATATCCATATTTTTCCCCAAATATATACTATCATTCCATAATAAGAAAAATACAGACAAATGCTCCGTCAATGCTTTTGTTCAAGGAAGTGATAACAAAATGACAGGATAGTGAAACTGCAATTTGATAAAAAGTATTCTGGGAACTTTGAAAATGGCCATTGTGATTTCAGGTCACTATATCTTTGCACCTTTACTAATGAGATGTAATTAGAACGAACAGAATGATAATGGACCCCCTTCAAATTAAAAAAAAAAAAGAAACAAAAATGAAAACCTAATTTTGCCATGAGAACACAAGCAGAGACAATTTTGGAAGGGTCATCACCTTTCAAAAACTTTATAATCATTTTGGTTGGCACTATTTCTAAGTGTCAACAAAAGTATTACTAAGACAAATGGATTTTTATTAGAGATATGCACTGAAGATATCTAGAGATATTGAGACATTTAATAGAGCTATTGAAAATACAAACACTGACGACAGTATCCTTGCACATTCTATAAATAATAAAAGCACTTATTTTTGAAATTTTAAGGTGAAAGCAATAAATGTGATTTTGTACAACTTTAGCCATAAGCTTAAGAAAGCCAAATTTATCTAGCAATGCTACAAATAACTCAGGCTATATATGCATAAAGCAAGTATTTTACAAGCATATGTCTCAAATGAGATGTGATTTTGTTTTCCTTTTTGTATCTGGCAAGAAATTTATCATCAAATCAACTCATTTGAAAACCCCTTGTATGAGTAAAGGACAGTGTTAGCACTCAGGAGTATAAATAATACGACAGTATCTACATCTTCCTAAGGGCTCCATCTTTCAATTCAAATCTAAGATTATCTAACACTTACAAAGAACTTGATCATTTACAGGTTGCATTTATACATGCTGTTTTATTTGATTCTCTTAACAACTATTTGAACTAGTTATTATTACCTCATGTGGTAGGTTAAAAAATGAAGGGATTCAGTGACTAGCCCAAGGTGTTTCATTCAGTCAGTGGTGGAACTGGGACCTGAATTCAAGTCATCTAACTCAAAAGCCCATTTCTCATCTGCTGCAGAGCTGTTTAAACAATTTGATACTAAAACAATTTGATACTAACAGGATAACAACATGTGACCGTGAGAAAGATCATAATGGTTAATTCCATCTTGGGTGATTTTGACAGTTTTCTTGGAGAAGATAACATATAGGTTGGTCAGATGTGGGAACAAAAAGCTTAACAAAAAGTACAGAGGGAGCAGAGGACCAATAAATCCTGAGAAGACCTTTCTAGTAGCTTGGGCTGATCAAAATATACGCAGTGTGAGAAAGTGGGACTGGAGGGTTAAGATAAAATTCAAAGATTATATATCTCCAACTGAAAGAAATAAAATTACACGTTTTTGAACGTTAAGAAGAAGAATATAGAGAAAGGGATACAATGGGAAATGATACTAAGGATTAGTTATTTCTATTCCATGATGACTTTTCTCACCTTGTCAATTAAGAAGTAGGCCCCAAGGGAATTAAACTTATCTGCTCCTCCAACAAATACAACAAAAAGCCACCTTTATCTGCAGATATATGCTAACCAGAATAAATATTCTGACTAGAAACAATGATGGAATACTGTATATGAACTATGGATAGAGGTTCATGACATTGTATAGGAAACAGGGATCAAGACCATTCCCATGGAAAAGAAATGCAAAAAAGCAAAATGGCTGTCTGGGGAGGCCTTACAAATAGCTGTGAAAAGAAGAGAAGCGAAAAGCAAAGGAGAAAAGGAAAGATCTAAGCATTTGAATGCAGGGTTCCAAAGAATAGCGAGGAGAGATAAAGCCTTCCTCAGTGATCAATGAAAGGAAATAGAGGAAAACAACAGAATGGGAAAGACTAGAGATCTCTTCAAGAAAATTAGAGATACCAAGGGAACATTTCATGCAAAGATGGGCTCGATAAAGGACAGAAATGGCATGGACCTAACAGAAGCAGAAGATATTAAGAAGAGGTGGTAAGAATACACAGAAGAATTGTACAAAAAAGATCTTCACGACCAAGATAATCATGATGGTGTAATCACTCACCTAGAGCCAGACATCCTGGAATGTGAAGTCAAGTGGGCCTTAGAAAGCATCACTACGAACAAAGCTAGTGGAGGTGATGGAATTCCAGCTGAGCTATTTCAAATCCTGAAAGATGATGCTGTGAAAGTGCTGCACTCAATATGCCAGCAAATGTGGAAAACTCAGCAGTGGCCACAGGACTGGAAAAGGTCAGTTTTCATTCCAATCCAAAGAAAGGCAATGCCAAAGAATGCTCAAACTACCACACAATTGCACTCATCTCACATGCTAGTAAAGTAATGCTCAAAATTCTCCAAGCCAGCCATCAGCAATACGTGAACTGTGAACTTCCAGATGTTCACGCTGGTTTTAGAAAAGGCAGAGGAACCAGAGATCAAACTGCCAACATCCGCTGGATCATGGAAAAAAGGAAGACAGTTCCATAAAAATACATATTTCTGTTTTATTGACCATGCCAAAGCCTTTGACTGTGGATCACAATAAACTGTGGAAAATTCTGAAAGAGATGGGAATCCCAGACCACCTGACCTGCCTCTTGAGAAACCTATATGCAGGTCAGGAAGCAACAGTTAGAACTGGACATGGAACAACAGACTGGTTCCAAATAGGAAAAGGAGTATGTTCAGGCTGTACATTGTCACCCTGCTTATTTAACTTCTATGCACAGTACATCATGGGAAATGCTGGGCTGGAAGAAGCACAAGCTGGAATCAAGATTGCAGGGAGAAATATCAATAACCTCAGATATGCAGATGACACCCTTATGGCAGAAAGTGAAGAGGAACTAAAAAGCCTCTTGATGAAAGTGAAAGTGGAGAGTGAAAAAGTTGGCTTAAAGCTCAATATTCCAAAAACTAAGATCATGGCATCTGGTCCCATCACTTCTTGGGAAATGGATGGGGAAACAGTGCAAACAGTGTCAGACTTTATTTTTCTGGGCTCCAAAATCACTGCAGATGGTGACTGCAGCCACAAAATTAAAAGACACTTACTCCTTGGAAGGAAAGTTATAACCAACCTAGATAGCATATTCAAAAGCAGAGACATTACTTTGCCAACAAAGGTCCGTCTAGTCAAGGCTATGGTTTTTTCAGTGGTCATGTATGGATGTAAGAGTTGGACTGTGAAGAAAGCTGAGCGCCGAAGAATTGATGTTTTGGAACTGTGGTGTTGGAGAAGACTCTTGAGAGTCCCTTGGACTGCAAGGAGATCCAACCAGTCCATTCTACAAGAGATCAGTCCTGGGTGTTCCTTGGAAGGACTGATGCTAAAGCTGAAAGTCCAATACTTTGGCCACCTCATGCGAAGTGTTGACTCATTGGAAAAGAC
Organism: Bos mutus; assembly: GCF_027580195.1. Classification (NCBI taxonomy): domain Eukaryota; kingdom Metazoa; phylum Chordata; class Mammalia; order Artiodactyla; family Bovidae; genus Bos; species Bos mutus. The sequence goes on from NC_091628.1 coordinate 26,009,746, forward strand.
TCTGGGAGGGATTGTGGTCAGGAGGAGAAGGGGATGACAGAGGATGAGATGGCTGGATGGCATCACCAACTCGAAGGATATGAGTTTGAGTGAACTCCAGGAGTTGGTGACGGACAGGGAGGCCTGGCGTGCTGCAATTCATGGGGTTGCAAAGGGTTGGACACGACTGAGCAACTGAACTGAACTGAACTATAGATCATAGTATCTTACCAGTGTAAAGTGAATTCAAAAACGTGTTGAAAGATAAGGTTGGCTAGCTGACTGGCCAGGATACATGTATTTGATAAGATGAATTAGGTGGACAAATTTGAGATGGTCCAGACCCATGCAGCAAAAATTTGCTGGGTCCAGATTAGTAAAGGACCATTCATGTCACTGGCATTTTTTTGGGTTTCCATTTACTAGGGGTGAGAAATCAGCTTCAACTTTTAGAAACAGCAAGAACAAAACCCCCACCAAATCCCACTAAACTGTAAAATGAATCTTAAAAGTTTGCCCTTTGGGATACAACCGTCTTTCTTTAATACAAGAAATGCTGACACTTTTGTTCAATGTTTGAGTCTGACTTCATGTATACGCAGAATTACAAGATCAAGTTTACATGCTTTAAGACAGTGTGGAAAAATTCCATGTCTAACAGGATGCCCCCTTATGGCGGGAGGTGAAGAGTACGAGGTGTTATGGTGACAAACAAGGAGTCATACTTGGAGGTGGGACTCATCTTCTAAGGACCATTGTTTTCTTTCAGCAAGGGCCCTCTCCCAAGGGAGAAGAGGCTACACGTCTATGCCTGGGGCAGTGCTCCGAGTATATTCTCAGTAAACTTTAACTAAAAGAATAAATCTAAAAACCACCATTCACTGAGTAAATAAATAGTTGATGTATATTTATATAAATGTTGGAGAAAAAAGATTTTAAGGAAAAATAAGAGTATTCTTTTAAGAACAAGAGCCTAATGTATTAAAAAAGCATTTATTGAGCATTCTGTCTTATGTGCCAGATACCAGGCCACGTGCTAAGTTTAAAAATAAGTGACAAAAGCGGGACAGTTTATATAAACAAATAATCATGACGTAGACTCTTAGGAGATACACAGAGACAACAGAGTGTTAGACACACAGAAAGGGTAGTGAGCAGCTCTGCCGAGGAGAATTCATAGGGACTGTGACTTCTGAGTTGCATGATGCTAATCGTATAAGCAAAAAAAGGGGGAAAGTCATCCAATTTAGTTTTTAAATAACTTTCTAATGATTTTAACTTTTAGAAGTGCCCAAATTGTGGCTTCCCAGGTCACTTGGCGGTAAAGAATTCACCTGCCAATGCAGAAGACATGGGTTCGATTCTTGAGTTGGGAAGATTCCCTGGAGAAGAAAATGGCAACCCACTCCTGTATTCTTGACTGAGAAATTGCATGAACAGAGGAGCCTGGTGGGTTACAGTCCATGGGGTCACAGAAACTTTGATATGATTTAGCCACTGAGCACCAGCACAAAACTTAATAAGGTCAAAAACTTATCAGTTATCAAACTGAGAAATTAGTGTGGCTTTATAACTTAAAACTAAAAAATCAAAATTAAACAAAAAATTAATATTAAATTAATATTAAACATCCTTTGAAATACCAATAAGGGTCTGAATTTGTATTATTATTGCTATTAATATATGTCTATGTAGTATTACATACTATTTTAATTGGACACTTCAAGATTTGCCTATATGTTTCATGGAATTTAAAACTGTACAACTAGAAACAATGCATAATATTACCTTCAAGAAACAAAAATAAAATTAAGTTCATTTCCCTTTTTAAAATGTAATTAAACAATTACAGCTTATTTTTATATTTAGACTATAAATTTTAATTGAAAATTAAAAAAACTATTTTCAAAATACTACACAGACAATGAAAGTTCATTCATTCAGTGATTTACTTTAGTTTACATAAATATTAAGCTAAGACAAATTTATGGCAGTCTTACTCTCTTTAAAAGAGGAACATAACTGAAGTCTGGAGGTATTAGGGCTAGCACACATTTTCTGTAAAGGCTCAGATAAAATATATTAGGGTTAGGGTATGGCGTCAGGTGACAATAATAAATTTCTGCTACATCTACTCAACTCTGCCACTGTATTGCAAAAGCAGCCACAGACAATACATAATCAAATGAGCTTGGCTGTCTTCCAATAAAACTATTTCCTCATTCCAAGGTTTGTTCATGTGAGAGAGAGAGACAGAGACAGAGAACACATACATATGCACACATACTTATATATACATCTTCAAATTTTTAAGCTATAGGGGAAAATATTTTAGATGTATGTCTATGACATTTTATAATTTCAAAATCCAAAAAAGCTCTGGAAAAAATCTTTCTTGCACGATTGTCATAACCTTAATCATCAGCCATGGCACCCCACTCCAGTACTCTTGCCTGTAAAATCCCATGGACGGAGGAGCCTGGTAGGCTGCAGTTCATGGGGTCTTTAAGAGTTGGACATGACTAAGTGACTTCACTTTCACTTTTCACTTTCATGCATTGGAGAAGGAAATGGCAACCCACTCCAGTGTTCTTACCTGGAGAATCCCAGGGACAGGGGAGCCTGGTGGGCTCTCGTCTCTGGGGTCGCACAGAGTCGGACATGACTGAAGCGACTTAGCCGTTACAAACTTTGGAGAAAGCAATGGCAACCCACTCCAGTACTCTTGCCTGGAAAATCCCATGGATGGTGGAGCCTGGTAGGCTGCAGTCCATGGGGTATCAAAGAGTCAGACATGACTGAGCGACTTCACTTTCACTTTTCACTTTCATGCATTGGAGAAGGAAATGGCAACCCACTCCAGTGTTCTTGCTTGGAGAATCTCAGGGACGGGGGAGCCTGGTGGGCTGCCGTCTATGGGGTCACATAGAGTCAGACATGACTGAAGTGACTTAGCAGCAGTTACAAACTTTATTCTACTTAGTGTGATTAATAGTGTGACTATCCCTACATGTTGCTGTAGATATATTAATGTGCTTAAGTAACAAGTTAATCCAGGGTCCCCTGAAGATGCTATGAAATACATGTATAAGCACCTATTACTCTTCTTAAATTCTAAAATATCTGAATTACAGAATATGTCAGGCTCTAAGCTATTAAAATATAAGAGATGTGAGTTTGTTTTTTAAGTCAGAAATCAGTGGTACTTTCACATGAAATATTTTCAATGATTCATAAAGAAATTAATATTAATTTTAATTGCCATCTCAAAGTAATTTGATATTGCATCTTTTCCCATGAAAATTCTGTATGTTCAGGACTAAAAATCTGTTTCCATATGAGAATAGTTGGCTAAGTGCTTTTAAATTATAAATTTAGAATGTTTAGATTGCTCAGAGACAAGACTAACTGTAATTGTAGCTACATAATCCCCTGTCATTTTGACTGACTTATTGAAATAAACTCTAAATTGTTTTTCATTTGTTTATTTTTGGTTTTGGTCATTGTATTTACACAGCCTAGGAATCTTATTGACGGTGAATATGTTTTCTTTAATATCGTTTTGCTCCTGCTAAGAATTTTTGCATAGTGATAAAGTTGAAGTTCCTAATATTCTTTCATGGATAACTCTTCCGTGGAATGATAGGTTACAATAAAAAAAAAAAATGAACCTACATAGATATTTCCTCCTGCTTGCTGAAGAGAATATTCATATGGTACTATTATTAACACCTATAAAATATGAAACACTGATGTAAATTTACTCTTTTTTACTTATGCTTTAGAAACCATGTTTGTGCTAGCCTATCAAAAGTGCTGCATCAAGGGAAATACCTTGGAAAATTCTTGGTATTCAATGTCACTTTTTTTTTGTCTCCACCTGACTTTCACTTCTCTTTGTACATCCCACAGAAATACTATTTTACATTTACACATGCTAAACAATAGATTATAATTTCCAAATCACTTGGGATCAAGTTTTGAGTTGGCTGTCTCTTGAGATATTCTCATTTAAACTACTTATTTTAGGAACTATAAGTAAGCCACAGAGATGACGGTATCTTTGACCTCAAGGAATGAAATCCCAGTTACAAAAATAAGGCACATAAATATATGTATATATAGGTGTCCACAGAGAATATTATACAAAAAAATTATACAGTACTATGCCTCCAAATAACTTAAAACAACTATTATTTTAAATAGAGGTCTTCATTAAATACTGTTACCTACAGTATTAGACTCAAGTTTTCACTACAGAAGTAATTGACCTGAGTGTCTTGCCCTTTTCTTTAACTTCCTGATTTAATCACAACAGCAATGAATAAGGGTGAAATAAGGGAAATAAGAGACATTTTCACTACCATAAATCATCTGGATCCTGCAATTCTCTTTGGGTTAAATTTAATTATAGAACCAATTGTTATTCCTGTATCACTCCTCTGCAACAACGTTCTTCTCTTCTCCCTGTGCTCCTTCAAATTCCAAAAGCCTCAATTAAAATTTAAAACTACTAAACTATGTCTGCTTCAAATTTTGACATTACCTTAGAGACTCAGATCCTGAATAATTATTAAGAATAATACATATATATTTAACCATGTAATTCATTTCAAGAAATATTAATAATCAAGAAAAAAAAGCAAGACATTTATACAATTAAATCACATGAATAGAGTTGAATAAAAAAATAGCTATACCAATAGCTAGTTATGAAAAAATGAAACAATAATTTATATTCTATAAAATATGGGCTCCTCCTTTTAAACACAGTATGTATAAGTGAATAATTTCTATATTGACAGTTCCAAACTATGCAAATTCTGACTTTCATTTATCTATATTCTTAAATAAATATACTTAATAATTTTAAGTTCTCAAGTTTAAATAAATTTAAGTTTAAAATTGCTTTTTAATAAAATACACCTTTAAGTTCTTTATTTTTGTATTCAGAAAAACACTGGCTCATTTTCTTTTAAATATTTATGTAATACACAATGGAAATACTATGAATTCCTTTTCTTAATAATGGATTCAAAAAGTCAAAGATAAAAACTAAGAAACATAATTAGTAAAAGAAAATTATTTGATAAATATAATAGATAAGGCATAAACAAGGAAAGAGAGGGTATAGTTTAAGGTAGGCTCAAGTAGAGGTCAGTCAGATGAACCTTACATATTTTCAAGAGTACATTAACTCTATCCAATTATAGGCTTAAACTGTCGAAGCGCTCTTGAGAAAACAAGCTAGAACTTCAGAAAACTCATTTGTGCTCAAAGCAATAAATTCTCAAATTTGACCCAAGCAGAATCTTCTTTACTAAATCCTCCATTTCAAACAAAATATCAAATAGAGATGAGTAATCAGTCCAATTTATTCATTCTTAAGAATAAAATAAAGCTTTTGTAACATGGAAGAACTTGAAAATTCCTTAAATTTAAAATTGAATGTTTTTTTTTTTAAGATACTGCCAAAAGTCACAGAAGTTATTCTAAGTATATATTCTGCCTAAGTAATAATTTAGAGAGATTATATGCCAAAAATTATATAATCAAAAAAGGATAGATCACTAAATTAACAAGATTATTTTACCCATACCAGAAAACTCTATATTCAACTCATGTGTGCATGCTAAGTCACTTCAGTCGTGTCCAACTCTTTGCGACCCTATGGAATGTAGCCCTCCAGGCTCCTCGGCCAGTGGAGACTCTCCAGGCAAGAATACCGGAGTGGGTTGTTCTGCCCTCCTCCAGGGGATCTTCCACGTCCAGGGATTGAACCAGAGTCTCCTATGTCTCCTGCACTGGCAGGCAGTTCTTTACCACTAGTGCCAGCTGGGAAGCCTATCTGATTCATACCTATCCGCAACTCAGAGTCAAATTATATACTTCTGTAAGTACCAGAATACAATCTGATAATAATAGAGAAGTCAGGGTGTGAAATGTTCTGTCATTAAAATAAATAACAATTCAACATAAAATATTATACCCATTTATTAAAGTAAATGGTGTTTTTATTTCTTCTAATTTTTGCCATAATAGAACTATTACAAATAACAGCTGCTTTTTGAAATTGTATGAATTGGGAAATCTATGAAGTGAGATATAATAAATGGTAATAAAAAATATCTGACAAAAAAGAGCTAGTCATTCCCAAGAATTAAAGACATTTCATGATTCAGTTGTAAAAACAACATTGTATACTTACTATATGCAGGGCACAGATATGAAACAGATACGTTCCATGTGCTAGAGAATCCTGCATTCTAATGGAGGACACAGCAGACAAACTCATCAGTTCAACATGAAGAGAACCGTTATCTCAGAACCATTACGGGATGTTGACTTGGTAAACAAGATAAATGATGTCATTAAAGTAATTCTTACTGTGATATAGGAAAAGGGTGAAATTGAATAAGGGGAAATATTTAACCTAAACCTGCTCCAGTATTCCTGCCCAGAGAATACCATGGACAGAGGACCCTGGCCCACTACAGTCCACGGTGTCACAAATGCTCAGACACAACTGAGCAACTAGTACACACAGACACGCACACACAGTGTGCAGTTATTAATTTTTTTGGAAAAACTGACTTAGAGATAACTCTAAGATAAAAAATCACCAATATTTCGACTTGTAAAACAGAATGTTTAATCTGATATATAAAAACACCCATTAACAGAGTATCAAACCTCAAGATTTCTCCATGTATCAAAACAAATACATTAATAGAAAGCAGAACTAAAGTGAGAATACTTGCTAGATGTTGCAAAGTACAGCTACTGAAATAATCTGTATAACTTTTTTACATAATCAGTTTTCAAGTTTAAATAATATCCTTGATTAGAAGATTATCTTTGGTTGGGCTTAGTGTAATTGGAATAACCCTATTGAGGACAGAGAGAACAACATTTTAGCCGTAGATAATAACATGTGTATCATGAATCACAGGTCATATTTCTGTATAGAGGAGGAGAAAATAATCCTCCAGCAGTCAAAACTGGTATAACAAGTCTAAATTGTAGCTTTCATGGATTCTATTATGCACAATAAAGTTTATATTTGCTTTATATGCAATAAAATAAATTCTGGATGGATAGATAGATAGATTTAAAGGATTGATTCTACATGGAAAGGCAATGTATATTCAAAAGAAAGTAAACAAGTTACCCAGGAAAATAAACTTCAAAGGAACATAAGGGGGAAAAAGCTTAGACCTCTGGTAAAAGTCCACAAAGGTAACTATTTTACTGGCTTAAGCAGAGCTGAAACAGAAAAATATTATCACACAATCAAAATCTCACCATGTATAAAAATTACACAATTTTGGTTTTCATTATTATACAATATAAAAATTAAAGATGACATCAATATTCCACTGATCTTTGCAATAATGGGACAAAAAATAGTTTATAGTACTACAATTTCTGAGGGATGTAATGAAATAAAGTCTGTTTGTAAGAAAAATAGGATGGTACAATGTGAGTTCTAAAAAACAGGTACAAGAAACCAAAGATTCTCACTTGGCAGATGGGAAGATTTCTGGGGAAAGAGTTACTGCAGAAAGGGCTTATTTCTCTTGTGATCCAGGGCCCACCTAAATCGAGGCAACTCTACATAAATGAAGGTCATCTGTAATGTGGAAACTGTGTTTTGATACCTGAGAAGGACAGACTGGAGACTGATGGTCAGGGGTGACATGCCCTGGGGCTGACCTCAATCTCTGAAACTAGAGACACTGAACAACATATCTGGACAGCAGAGATCATGGACCAAGAAAAAATTTGCCCGTGTACATTCTCTTTAGTTGTAGTGATGTTTAAAATACGATGTAGGTAGATGTTTTAAATTATTTGAATATTAGTAAGAACTAATTGGTTTGTTAATATTAGAACTTATCCTGAGCTCTCAGAACTAGGCAATTTTATTAGCATTATAGAATTCTTTAATCTGGATCTAGTTTTTAATTAACTCAAAGAAGATCTAAATTGAAAATCTGAAGACATGGCTTTAGAATACAAACTAAACAGCTGCATACTCTTGAGCTAAGATATCTGCCTTTACTGATACTAAAGTTCTTTACTGGTAAACAACAGATTAGTGATTTTGAAACTTTTTGTTTTTTACTACAATAATTCTTCTGCACTCAGCCTTCTTTATGATCCAACTTTCACATTCGTATGTGATTACTGGAAAAACCACAGCTTTGACTATACAGATCTCTGTCAGCATTTCATGTCTTTGCTTCTTAATATGCTGTCTAGGTCTGTCATAGCTTTTCTTCCAAGGAGCAAGAGTCTTTTAATTTTATGGCTGCAGTCACCATCTGCAGTGATTTGGGTGGTGGTGGTGGTGGTGGTGCAGTCACTAAGTCATTTCTGACTCTTGTGATCCCATGGACTGTAGCCTGCCAGGCTCCTCTGTCCATGGAATTTTCTAGGCAAGAATACTGGAGTGGGTTGACATTTCCTTTTCCAGGGGATCTTCCCAAACCAGGAATCGAACCCGGGTCTCCTGCATTGCAGTTAGATTATTCACCCACTTAGCTATGAAGCCTAAGAAAATAAAATCTGTCACTGCTTCCAATTTTTCCCCTTCCATTTGCAATGAAGCAATAGGACTAGATACTATGATCTTAGTTTTGTGAATGTTGAGTTTTAAGTAAGCTTTTTCACTCTCTTCTTTCACCCTCATCAAGAGGTTCTTTATTTCCTCTTCACTTCTACGTTTAGAGTGGTACCATCTGCATACCTAATGTTGTTGATATTTCTCCTGGTGATCTTGATTCATGCTTGTGATTCATCCAGCCCAGCATTTTACATGATGTACTCTGCATATGGGCTTCCCAGGTGGTGCTAGTGGTAAAGAACCCATCTGCCAATGCAAGAGTGTTAAGAGACGTGGGTTCGACCCTTGGGTTGGGAAGATCCCCTGGAGGAAGGCATGGCAACACAATCCAGTATCTTGCCTGAAGAATCCCATGGACAGAGGAGCCAGGCAGGTCATGGTCCATAGGATCACACAGAGTTGGATATGACTGAAGTGACTTACCAGGCATGTACACTCTGCCTGTAAGTTAAATAAACACGGTCACAATGTACAGCCTTTCCCAATTTTGAACCAGTCAGTTGTTCCATGTAAGGTTCTAACTGTTGATTCTTGATTCACACATAAGTTTCTCAGGAGACAGGTAAGGTGGTCTGGTATTCCCATCTCTTTAAGAAATTTAAATTTTGTTGTGATGCACATAGTCAAAGGCTTTCACACAGTCAATGAAGTAGAAGTAGGTGTTTTTCTGGAACTCCCTTGCTTTTTCTCTGATTCAAAGAATGTTGGCAATTTGATCTCTGGTTTCTTTGCGTTTTCTAAAACCAGCTTGTACATCTGAAGTTCTCAGTTCACATACTGCTGAAGCCTAGCTTGAAGGACTTTGAGCATAACCTTACTAGCATGTGAAATGAATCACAGTCTTATCATGGCAAAGGGGCTTGCTTAACTCAGTGAAGCTATGAGTCATGCTGTACAGGGCCACCCAAGACAAATAAGTAGCAGTGGAGAGTTCTGACAAAATATGGTCCACTGGAGGAGGGAATGACTAACCACTCTAATATTCTTACCATGAGATCCCCATGAACAGTATGAAAAGGCAAAAAGTTTATAATACAAGAATGTAGAAGGGTCAGCCAGGCAAATACAGGTAAATGGAAAGCATTCCATGATCATTACAAAAGAATTCAAATATGGAAAGACTTTTCTGAAGCCCTCACATTCTTTAAAAGTCAGAAATATATTGACTTAATTTCATTCCCTAGCTATAATGTATAAAACATATAATCACCATGGGAAAAATTAATTTATCTGATATATATATATATATATACATACACACACACACATACAAAGTATTACTGAAATGTATATAAGGTTTTATATTTGTTGGCTTTATAATTAACTGAAATTAAAGGATTATATAAATAATCAAATTATTTATATAAATAATTTATATAAACATATATATTCATACTATATAAATAAATATAAATAAACAAATTAGCCTCTGTTTCATTACCTGGATCAACCCCTCTAGCAACTGGCATGCAGTATACTTTATATATGGGAAATACACTAGTCCCATTGCCAGATGCTGCTGTTCCATAATTTACAATGATAGTCAATTGTTATTCTGTAGGAATTTTGTCCATAACTAACTGAATTTTACATCCTCCCTGATACCTTGGGCTATAGAAGCTAGTGAAAGCTCTCCATGAACCTATTAAAACAGAAGCAAAAAGTAATATTCTCAAGCTTTTAAGTAATAATATAATATCATAAACTTAAAAGAATATTTATATTTCATGATCCAAAACAATCAGAATTCAATTTTAAAAAAGAGGTGGATTTACCTTAGAGCAACTGAAGCATACAGACAGCCATCAAGCTACTAAATAATCTCAGGATAAACACTGCAAACTAATTACATATTATAACTATATTATGTCCATAATAAGAAAATAAAGTGGCTGAAAAATATAACCACTGTAAGTGCTCAGCAGTATATTTCCTCTTTTAAATTTTCTAATTTACTTTTTCTTTCCCAATTATTTATTTCTTCAATGTGCATAAACATCAGAGAAAGGATGAAATGATAAAAGCCTGTAGTGATTTCAAGCTTAGTTTATGGAGGGTTCCATGTAGTTTACCATATATATAAACACTGTATCTAAATCAGAATGTAGGCAATTTTCACAATATAAAAACAAATTATTATTATGCCTCAGTAAAAACTACATGTGTAGCCTCCAAAAACAGACTTGTTATTAGATGTAACATGTTTCATGGAATATATAGACCATTTCTTCTCATTGTTTATTGATTTAGAGCATCCATATGTACTGATTTGCCAAGATCATCCAAGCTGATGCCTGCATGAGTGTAATTTTAAATATCCGCTTTTTCTCTTTTAAAAATGTTCTGTTTTGCATGAAAATTTGTATGAATAATTTTATTAGAACACAAGACAAAGCTATTTTCTTTTTAAATTATATTATTATGGAATATTGGAGAAGGCAATGGCACCCCACTCCAGTACTCTTGCCTGGAAAATCCCATGGTTGGAGGAGCCTGGTAGGCTGCAGTCCATGGGGTCACTAAGAGTCGGACATGACTGAGTGACTTCACTTTCACTTTTCTCTTTTCATGCACTGGAGAAGGAAATGGCAACCCACTCCAGTATTCTTGCCTGGAGAATCCCAGGGACAACGGAGCCTGGTGGGCTGCCGTCTATGGGGTCACACAGAGTCGGACACGACTGAAGCGACTTAGCATAGCATAGCATGGAATATATGATATAGGTAGCTACAATCTATTATTTCTTGAAACAAAAATACTTTCCAAACACCATATTAAGGTTATTGTTCCATAAACTGTGGCCCACCAGGCTTCTCTGTCCATGGAATTTTCCAGGCACGAATACTGGACTGGGTTGCCATTTCCTCCTCCAGGGGATCTTCCCAAGCCAAGGGCTGAATCTCTCTTGAGTCTCCTGCACTGGCAGGCAGATTCTTTACCACTATGCTACTTGAGAAGCACCCCATATCAAGGAATATGATCCATTTCTTGTGTGTGTGTGCGCACGCACATACACACTCAGTCACATCCAACTCATTGTGACCCCATGGACTGTAGCCCGCCATGCTCTTCTGTCCTCCACTATCTCCTGCACTAAACATTTAGTTGTTATATATTAGTATTCTTTGACCTGCAACAGTTTGCAGCTTTCTTTTACGTTAAAACTTCCTGTTTTTCTCCCCCAAGATGTCCTTCTCCACATTAAAAAAAAAAAAAAAAAAAATTCCCTATGTTTAAATTCAAGCTATATTATTTGGCAAATAATACTCCATTTCAAGGTCTACTTCCCTGGTAGCTCAGACGGTAAAGCGTCTGCCTACAATGTGGGAGACCTGGGTTCGATCCCTGGGTCGGGAAGATCCCCTAGAAAAGGAAATAGCAACCCACTCCAGTATTCATGGAAATACGGGAAAATCCCAAGGACTGAGGAGCCTGGGGGGCTACAGTCCATGGGGTCCCAAAGAGCTGGACATGACTGAGCGACGTCTCTTTCCTTTCCCTTCCTTTCAAGGTCTACTCTTGATTTGTATGCTGCTTTCATATTTCTTATCTCTTTAGAAAAGATGCAATTCAATATGCTTTTACTCCTAATTTCTCTCCTGGGAGATTAGGAAATAATATTATCTCTGACTGTATCCCTATAGTATACTACAAAATACTTTATGTAGTATCTTATACATACCACTACATTTGATATACTATATGTATCATATTCAGCAAGTCCTTTTGGTAAATAAAGTTTCTCTGAATTTTCATCAGTCCTTAACTTTATACTGCTGCGGCTGCTGCTAAGTTGCTTCAGTCGTGTCCAACTCTGTGCAACCCCATAGACGGCAGCCCACCAGGCTCCTCCATCCATGGGAATTTCCAGGCAAGAGTACTGGAGTGGGTTGTCATTGCCTTCTCTGAACTTTATACTACGTTGTTGGAATACGGTTCCAGTTTAGCTAGCCAATGAGTATATGGTGAGAGTCATAAAAATTCTAGTGAATGAAAAAATAATACTAGTTTGAGGGCTTTAGTAAAACCATTCTCCTTGACAAATCATGTCTTCTTTAATCATCTTCATCAGCTAAAATGAGATTCCCATATTGCAATACAAAACTTAGCAGTTTGAAACTTTTTACTTATGATGAGAGTATAATTTCTCCTTTTAGAGGATATTATTTTCTTGTTAGAAGTTACCTATGATGGAAAAATATTTGTTAACATATATATTTCACATATATCCATATATTAACTATCTCTTGCACCCTCCTTTGTGTGTATCTAGTTTCCAACCCTGTTTCACAAATGTATTCACTGCTGTGCTAGCAATGAATTTCATTATCTCTAATTGTCTGTAAAAGTCTTCATTTTCCCTTCATTTTTGAAGAGTATTGTCACTGGACAAAGAATTTCAGGTTGGAAGTCTATCAAAACTTAAAAGATGTTCCATTATTTTCTGATTTGCATAATTTCTGACTAAAAGTTGATGATAGTTTTATTTTGAAATCATGGTTTTTCCTGACAGTGATCTCAAAATTTTAACTATAGGTTAAAATTGACTGTTTTTACTTTTTGTGTAACTTTCTGTGAGATATAACATATATATTGATCCATGTATCACCATTATCCCAAAGAATCCCTTATAATATTCCTTTACAATAACACCCTTTCCTACCTATAAACCCCGGTCAACACTGATCTGTTTTGAGAATGTCCAAAAAATAAAAAGGAAACATAACATACAAAACCCTGAGATGAGCATTTCTTTCACACAATAATGCCAATGAGATTCAACCAAGCAGTAAGGTTTACCAACAGTTTGTCCCTTTCTTCTGCTGTCTGAATCCACCACAGTCCTTTTAAAAATAAAAAACAAAAAACTCACTGAAAACCATGTTCTCCAGTTTTGGCTATTCCATGAATATTCATGTAAAGGTTTTTGCATGAAAGTAAGTTTTCATTTCCTAATGTCAAGGAATGGGATCACAGGGTCATATAACTGAATGTTTAACTCAGTAATACTCCCAAACTGTCTTCCTCAGTGACTGCCATCATGCAGTCTCAAAGCCATGGATAAGAGTGTCAGTTGTTTCAACTTCTCCCCAGCACTCAGAATTATCATTTTTTTTTTTACTTTAGTCATTCTTCTATATGTTTGTAGTGCTCAGCCAACCTGGTTTTAATTTGCATTTACTTTCTGATAAGATCGACCATCTTTTTATGAGCTTATTTCACAGCCTAATGTGATCTTTTCTCAAGTATCTGTTCAAGCCATTTTTAAATAAGTTGGTTTGCTTAATATTGATGACTACTTTTGAAATTTTCTCTTGAAACCTGGTTTTGAACAGTTTAATTATGTTGTTCCATAAATTTTTTTGTTTTTTCCTTTGTGTTCATCCTGACCAAGGTTAGTTGAATTTCTTGGATCTTAGGATTTGTAGTTTTCAAATTATTTGGCTGTTATTAAAAAAAAAAAAATACACATACACCCATATCATCTTAACTTCCTTTTTCTTGGACTCCAATTTTATGTATGTTAAAGTGCTTGATTTATCTCATAGGCTCCTATGGCTCTGTTCCCTATTTAGTCCTTTTTTCCTACTTCAGTTTTTAAAGATACAATTCTATACTTCTAATTCAGTATTATTGTCTTAGTGTATAATAAGCCATTAAATCCATCAAATGAATTTTCCAGGTTAGTTACACTGGGAGGGCAAGTCTATTTCCTATGATTCTATCATAAAAAAGTCAAGATCACACTAAGTCTTTTAGAATTTTCCGTCAAAATATTACACTATTGCATCTTTCTTCCTGTCAATAGCTTATAAGTAAGTAAGTGTTAGTTGCTCAGTCCTGTCTGACTCTGCAGTCCCGCTGACTGTAGCCCGCCAGGCTCCTCTGTCTATGGAATTCTCCAGGCAAGAATACTGGAGTGGGTAGACAGTCCCTTCTCTGGGAGATATTCCAGACCCAGAGATCGAACCCAGGTCTCTTGCATTGCAGACAAACTCTTTACCTCCTAAGCCGCCAGGGAAGTCCTGCCAAAAGCTCTTATAGGACATTATACCAGGTGGTGATAGCGGTAAAGAGCCTGTCTGCCGATTCGGGAGCCGTGAGAGATGCGGGTTTAATACCTAGATTGGGAAGATCTCCGGGAGGAGAGCATGGTGACCCACTCCAGTATTCTTATAAGGAGAATCCCATGGACAGAGGACCCTGGGGAAAACAGTCCATAAGGTTACAAAGAGTTGGACAGGACTGTAATGACTTAGCATGCATATTCAACTTCGATTACTAGAGAAATGTTAATCTTGACTAAAGACTGTTATTTCATGATCTTCCCATTTTTGAAACTAGTACAGTGAAGCAAAACAGGATCTTATGCATTTAAAGTAAAATTCTTAAACATATACAGTATATACTATGTAACAGACACTCAAAGATATTCTAAGGTCATGTTCAGTTTAGTTCAGTTCAGTCACTCAGTCGTGTCCGACTCTTTGCAACCCCATGAATTGCAACACGCCAGGCCTCCCTGTCTATCACCAACTCCCGGAGTTCACTCAGACTCACGTCCATCGAGTCAGTGATGCCATCCAGCCATCTCATCCTCTGTCATCCCCTTTTCCTCCTGCCCCCAATCCCTCCCAGCATCAGAGTCTTTTCCAATGAGTCAACTCTTCGCATGTGGTGGCCAAGTTAGATTATAATATATGAAGGCAATCTGGCTGTCAATGTTGAGTCAAGTGATACAGCTAATCCAACAGGCAACAAGGTGGAATCCTTGTTGATTCCTATGAAAAACTCTTTTTTGAAGATGTTATAAGTATGATAATCTGATTTTCTTTCAATTTATGTTTTTATCTAGATGCTCAGAGTGGTTTTGTTTTGTTTTCTCTAAACTTAGAATTTTACATTCTAGAATTTTACTAGAATGTATCTCAAGGTTGGTCATTTAGGTAATTTTCTCAGATATTCAGTGTGCCTTTTAAAATATATATTTTAAAACTTTTTTTAATGCTAAGAGTTTCTGTGAATTACTGATCCTATTATCTTTTATTTTTCTGTTCTTTGCTTTGTTTAATATTTTGGAGACTCATATGAATGTTGAATATTCTACATTTGCCCCTTTCACTCTCATCTTTTCTCATCTCTTTAAGTCACTATTTTTTTGATATTTATAGTTTCTCTTTTTACCTTATATATTTTTTATAGGCTTATCTGGTGAACTTATTTACTTCTTTATTTCTTCTAATTTAATTTTAATTTCTAAAATTATGTTTCCCTTTATTTCTAGTTCTTTCTTAATTCCTATCAGTACATCTGTGGGTTTCTCTACATTCTGATATAAATTACTTCTTATCCTATATAATTTCCTAATGTTTATTAAAATTTTTCATCTTTTTTTTCCTGGTATTTAAGGCTTTGAGGCATTTTCTACTTCCTCTCATTTTTCTTTTCCTAAAATATGGTATTTTGTTCCTTTTTGTTACTATTTTTTGTGAAGTTGGGTTATCTGAACTTTTAGATCATTTTTAAATAGATTTTCTTTTCCTCTTCAGATTCTAGAGATCTCTCTTGTTTGTTTTTATGTAGTTTATTTTTATTTTTTTGTTTTGTTTTTCTTTTTTAATTTTATTTTTTAACTTTACAATATTATATTGGTTTTGCCATATATCGAAATGAATCCGCCACAAGTATACATGTGTTCCCCATTCTGAACCCTCCTCCCTCCTCATACCATTCCTCTGGGTTGTCCCAGTGCACCAGCCCCAAGCATCCAGTACCGTGCATCGAACCTGGACTGGTGACTCGTTTCATATATGATATTATACATATTTCAATGCCATGCTCCCAAATCAACCCACTCTCTCCCTCTCCCACAGAGTCCAAAAGACTGTTCTATACATCAGTGTCTCTTTTGCTGTCTCATATACAGAGTTATTGTTACCATCTTTCTAAATTCCATATATATGCGTTAGTATACTGTATTGGTGTTTTTCTTTCTGGCTTACTTCACTCCGTATAATAGGCTCCAGTTTCATCCACCTCATTAGAACTGATTCAAATGTGTAGTTTTTTTTTTTTTTTAATGAGTCTACTTTCTGAGATCTATTAGCTCTGTCTGTCTTCCCCGGTTTTATGTGGATGTTTTGTCTCTTTTGTTCTCTGTTGCTCAATTTGGATTCTATTCGTAGCAGTTTCTCCTCAATGTGGGACTTTGTCCTGGAAGAGAACTCTGCTTGGGTTAATTTTTCATGGTGTTTAGATGCTCTCACCCCTTCTAAACATACCAGGGAACCCCTGGATTCATCTCCCTGTTTTATCTGCTGTTTTCAAACTGGCCTTCTGGCTTTTCCAGTCAGTAGCTGTACAACACCATATTCTTCAGATGTTCTCTTGCTTCCCACAATCCTATCCAATTCATCTGCTGATACTGTGTATATCTCCTAGTTATAGCTGGATTGTCCCCCCAGGCTACTTTAGGGTTCAGTAGGATACACCGTCACCTGGTTTTGATGTAAAGGTATACTTGTTGTTGTAGTTATTGTTTTACTATCCACTGTTCTGCTCATCGAGGAATTCAGGGATATTTAAAAACTAAGGCCCCATTGCCATCTACCATAATTTGTCATGTACTTTTTTTGTATTATTGCAATTTTAAAAGTGGATAACTACTGAAACTATTTTAATTTGTAAGTTCTGAATTAAACATACTCAAGTTTTTCTAATTATGTGGGCATATTGTTACTGTGAATAATTCAAAGGTGACGTAAGTTCTTTGAGTAGGCTCATTCCTTTCATAACATTTCAGTGATGTTCTTAATTTAAACTATAAATATTCTTATTATATAATTTTAATAACATTTATCAGTGTTACTAAAAGTATAGTAGATACTTTAGTGACATTTCCTGCACTGCTATTATCCCTTCCTAAGATGTTTCAACTTAAACGCTGCTTCTAAGGTGGGTTGTGTATTACGTCCACCCCAGTCTTAACTATAACAGGGATAGACACGTAACCCAAGGTTGAGCCATTCAGATTCTCTCATGATAGGAAGTGACTCTAGTCAGATGGTAAAAGAAGTTTATATTCAGGCACATTGACAGTCAAGTATGGGGTGCTATGCTGGGCCACATCCTGATGACTAAGAAAATGAAGTTAGTATGAGAAAGAAGTGAAAAATTTGAGTTGATAGAGACAAGCAAAGATAGGAGGATATAAAGCTGCCTTTAGAGGTAAAGGGAGTAGCCCTGGTTACTGACTCCCTGTTCCCCTTTCTAGGCTGCCTCAAGTCTATCTGTATTTCATTTCCTGTTTCTGGATGCTTATGAGACTAACTGCTGTATCCCCATCATAATTAAATTATATGTAATGATCTTGTGAGTTCTCAACCAAATATAAATAATGCTCACAGAATGTAACAGTGATATTCAGAGCCACTCTGTGCTGTTGTGGAATAAGACAGAGTAAAGAGCACTAGGCTAACACACACAAACACACACACATGCCCACACTGAAACATCTTCTCTTCTAATTAACTTCGGTGATTACTGCTTCTTTATTACTATGGCAACTCTAGACTCATGGTAGTTCTAAGACCTCCTGAATAAAAATTACAAAGATCTAATATCAGCACTCAAACTACAACTGGACTTTCTTCCTTAAATCTTAACTCAAGATTAAGCTTACACTTATAGGCTGCTCTCAACTCTTTAAGAAAAGGCTCATGGTTCCTCTGAAGTGAATCCTCCATTGCTCCTTAAGAAAAATAAAACAATTTTGGATCAAAGGTTGTTCTGTCATCTTGGGCTGGTATATATTGATACTTGCATACATACCTACCCTAACTTTTGCATATTAGTTTGAAAATTGAAAGGCTGTTATTTTTCTTAGAAAAAGTTCACCAAGCTCCTAAAAGTTCATACTAAAAAATCCTTAATTATTGCCAGGAGAAACACACACAAACACACACACACATCAAAAGCTATGCAAAAACAGCAAATGTTAAAAAATGAACTTAAAAGATGTGAACAACGCTGATTACTCTAGAAACATACAATAATAAATTTAACACAGTTCAACTAATAAAAGTGATAGACAAATTAAGAAAATAAAAGGATATTATTTTGACATGTGTTTTAAAGGACATAGACAATATAATCTACTGATAATTATTCTGTGAGAAAAACTTAAATGGAATACATGTGAATTAAGAAAAACTGAATATAAAACAACAAAAAAAGATGCAATTCAAATATATTTTATGATTATTTGAAATTAGGAGTAATTGCTTTCTCTTTTCATAAGACGCTAAAATATCCTCAGTTACCTAAATCCAGTTTTGTTCCTACCATGTACACATGATGAGATCAAAAGCATTGAGATTTATTCATTAGAAGGATTATTTTTGAACAGAAATATTCAACAGCTACAAGTAAGATATTCTTATCATGTAACTCTTCTGCTCTTCAGGATAGTTTGACAGTTTTTCTCCTCAGAGGAGAGAAATAATGTACCAAACTATGGAAAGAGGGGAAATGGAGCAGAGGGAAAAAGAAAGAATGATCAAGAATACATGTTCAAGAATGAGAACATGACAGGATACATAACATCCATAGGCTGGGGTAGAGAGCAAGAACAGACTTTGTGTACATAGAGAAGCCATCTCATGGGTGTGGATGATTGATCAATATTGGGAATTCTCACCACAGAACACAAATTTTATCTATCTCCCCTTATTTTATTTTCAAAACTTACCTCTATTAAACATTATCAGTAACAAAAATAATGTTCTATTCAAGTACAAGAGAAAAAGATACTCAATATTATGTACAAGAATCTAGGCTAGGCAATGTTAATAAAACCAATAAAATACTTCCTATTTACAAATGAAGATAATTTTATTAATACTATATAAATAAAACAGCAGAGAAGAATAGACGAGAAGGCATCAATTTGGCATAAGGAATCTGAAGCAGGACTCAATGGATGAGAATAATTTTGAGGAAATAAAACCATAAAATGATCCAGTGCAGAAGAAAGAGTTATACAAAAACAAAGAGATGGGACATGTGTGACTCACTGAATGTTAAAGGAATGTCTTCTATAGCAAAAGGACAGAGACTAGTTGAGTCTGAAAAGGAAGGTTATGACTAAATTGTGAGGGATACCAAATGTTGTTCTGGAGTACAGCAGAGAATTCTAGATTTTTTTGGTTGTTCAGCCTAGCAGAAATTTGGAGGACTGTACCTTAACATGGTCAACTTGCTATTTTGTCAAGGAATGGCATTTACAAAACAAAACTCAAAACCGAATAATCTCCCATTTGCTATCATCATTTTATTAAGAAAAATAATTTTAACGAAAAAGGAACATTAAATCAACATAGTTTTAAAAATTGGATATATTAAAATTTATTGGATGTAGAAAGTGAAGAAATAAAATTATATTCTGCTAAGTAAACACAAAGTGAACTTTGAATATATAACTTGTTCTAATGCTTCATTTTTAGCATAGTTACCTTTTTAAAAAATGCAATAGGAATATTCCTAATGCTCTTTCAACTCAATTCAGAGTTTTTGAGGTAAACTTAGGGAAGCCCATGAAAAAAACCTCGTAATTACCAGAGTATTTCTCCATCTTCTCTGCAGTGCTGGGAAGAAATAAGAAACAGACCAGATGTCTGACCATAGAAAATTCTGGAAAAGGGGGCTGGCTACATATGGGGGGTTCTGACTGACCAATGTAGAGCAGTTAAAGGTCATCTGATAGTAATTCCTTAGAACTTAAAATTGTCACAAATTATCATTTAGAAACCAATAATGTAAGCCTCATAACTTCAAATAATTCATTCCTTCTTTGCTTTGGCTACTGAAAAACAGTGCTGAATTTGTGTCCTAATTTTAGTAACAGTATAGGATCCATCACTAACATTACTACATTACTAACTTTATTCCATGTTTTGTTTAGCATGTCTTTGTTCACTATTTATGATTTTCTTTGGTAAATTTGTAATCATTTCTGGAAAATATATACATAGGAAAAAATATTTGGGTAACAAGGAAACATTTGAGATTTATTTTTCAATAATGCTTACTGAATTTTTTTCTTATTATAATTATAACACGTGTTATAGGGTCACTGCACTAACCATTCTTTTGACCTAGGACACTCTTCTAGTAAACTGCATGGCTTATCTCCTTTAAGTCTTTGCTGAGATGTAACTTTTTCAATTGAATAATTTAAAAGTAATCATCCTTCTTTAAAACTGCAACCTAATCCTGAGTACTCTTGCCTGGAAAATCCCATGGACGGAGGAGCCTCGTAGGCTGCAGTCCATGAGGTCGCTAAGAGTTGGACACGACTGAGCAACTTCACTTCACTTCACTTTAATCCTGACACTGCTATAATCCCAATTCCCTATGATGTATTAGTACTTATCATTTTACACAGCACTGGTACCACCTTCTAATGTGCTATCTCATTTAATTATTTAGTTTGTTTAGTGTTTATTTGTATTTTCTCTTTGATAGAATATAAGGTCCACAAGGCTCTTTGTTATTTACTAATATATTCCAAGTATCTAATAGCACTTGGTCTAGAGCAAGAAGACAACCATATGACTCTATTTTAAGAGCTTTATATGCATTATTTAAAATTTAATTCACACAAGTTCTCTATGTGGGAGTACTATCATTGATTACATCTTACAGAAAGAATCTAAGCAACAAAACGGATTAAGTAACTCACAAAGGTCATATAGCTAAGAAAGTAGTGAAACAAGGATTTAAATTCAGGTTATTAACTATTATTGTCTCCACTAATAAGAGACAGATTGTGCAAAAGCAATTAAGACAATAATAGAACAGGTACAGAAAAATATCTACAGTAAATAGGAAGTGAAAAGCAAATATATATATATATATGCAAACATATATGAAATTTGCTTATTATAAGTCTGATAAATCCAAGGAATAGCATCTGAAACCATCATTTACTTATAAGATATCAACTAGATATTGATTACCCCTTTCTGGAGCTCATGAATATTTATAAGTCAAAACTTCTTTTTAAAGAAATAAGGCTTAAGACAACCATATTTTTCAAATCTCCTAATACAGGTGCATGTATTAAATCTTCCCAATAGTTTATTTATCTTCTTTACCTTCTCACTTCATTTAAGCTGCTACTGAGTAGAAGATAACAGCTTCATCAATTCCCAGTTAAGTATCTTTATATTTTCTCAGTTAAGGACTGTCATATTACACGCTATTTGTGACTAAGCAAAGTCACTTAAAGAAATATCAATCTTATAGTTAAAAGGAGATTTTAGACATCATTGCTTAGCAAATACGCAACCTAAAAAAGGATATATAGCAGCCCTAACAGATTGAGATTATAAGGGCCAGAGTTTCCCTTTCCAACAATTTTTCAAAGTTTTTCATACTGATTATGAAAATACTCTATGTTTTTTAATAAATAAGGAGAAAGCATACATGAATATCTTACTAAAATTTGTGGAAGCAATGTCTTTTTATTCTTTTGGCAATAAATATTCCTTTAGTAACACAAGTTAGGTCATGATTAATAGATACATTACAGGAAACTAAAATAATCAGAAAATAGAGAGAAATCATACCTTCTATCAATAGCTCTTGTCCATGACTGCCAAGAAGTGTACGAGATAGGAATGGGGCAAAGTCTACAAAAATTTCACGAAGAAGAGGAGCAACTTTTTCTAAAGCTCTTTCAAGTTTTGCAGTGATGCTGTTGAAATTAAGACATAAAGACTAGTAAATATGGTTCAATATAAAACTTCAAATAAACTTTACTTCTGAATTAAAACCTTTAAAAAAAGTCACAAAAGTCCAGTTCTGACCCACTAAACAGTAACAGCTTCATGTAGAAGGCACAATGTAGAGTTTCACATTAGTCACAAAGCTACTCAAAAGGCCACAGCTAAATCATAATGATTATACTGTGAAAAGGAACCAGGGTCCTGTCACCCACAAGAGCCACAGATACTGGCCATAACTCTAGGAGTTTCAAGAAAAGAAGCTGCTATTTGTCTGCTTTGTCTATCCTCCTGTTCACCAAAGAAAAACTGTTTCGAATACCTACTATATGAGTCACTGTGAAAGTTACAAAGAATAAACTCTTGTTCTCAAGAGTTCCCTGAAAAGCTGGACAAATAAAGGAATAACTTTATAACAATAACAATAACAAATAAAGGAATAATTCAGTATGACTGAGCTGAATTGCTTTGCCAAAGTAGGTATTTTCTATATCATAATAAGCCCACTCACTTTTTATTTACCAATCATTACATCATTATTTATATTGTTGAATATTAAATGTCAAGTTACATGGCCTTACATAAGCACTCTCTGATATTCTTGAAAGTACCTTGAATAGGATATGTAAAAATAAAAACATGGATAAAGAAAATAATTCTGCTGAAAAATAAATTCTGCTCAATAATTCTGCTCAAATAAATAATTTGGTTATATCTAAATATCTCTCTTAGAAGTAAGTGCTTTAGAGTAAGAATGCTTGGATTGGAAGGTTGACTTCAATGTATGCTACCCAGGTGACCCTGGGACATCAAACTTTCTACACTGCAAAATGAAGATGATAACTCTACTTCCCCACTGAGAGTTAATGAGCTAAGGCATGTGAAATGCACAGAAAAGAACCTGACATACAGTGAGAGGTCAATAATGATAGCTCTTGTAACTGTTACTTTGAATAAAACACACCTATACTTACTTATATAAAATGTGACTCATATATTTGAACCAAAACAAAATCAATATAGTAACCTTAGATAAGCACACACTCTTCTACATGGATGACATATACAGTAAGGAATTAAACCATACTTCACAATAATAAGAGTTCTTCCACAGTGCTAAGTTATATTTTTGTTATATATGAGAAAACCATAAATGAAAAAAATTAATCACAAAAAAATGTGCAACATGATTAACATTTAAAATGAAACTATTTTATTAAGTGAATAAAGCGGAATTATGGAATAATATAGGATAATAATAATAATATCCTATATAATAATAATATCCTATATAATATAGGATAATATAGAATTATATAATAAAGGATACTTTCTTTCCTAACTTGGAATCAGCATGATCTGAACCCTCTCTTTGTGTACACAAAGCCTCACCATTAGCACTGCAATCTAACTTTTCCTCCTTTTATATGGGTCAACAGCTTTAGAGAAATAAGAACTCAGGTTTAATAACTTAAAGAGAATATCCTGGAGGAAAATTTTTAGGCAAGAAAAAGGGAAATGGTGGGGTTTGCAGACGTGCTAAAGATAAAGAGCTTTCAGTATTTGCCCCTACTCTGTTACTCTAGGAGTAAATACCTACATTAGGGCAAGGGTTCTCAATTTCTCAATCTTTATTTAGTGTATTGCAGAAACATCACTAAGAAAGTCATCTTTCTTTAAAAAAAAAAAAAGGAAAAAAGCACAGAAAGAAATGAAAGATACTGAATATTATCTTCAAAGCATTAAAAGAAAACAGTTGCTAACCTAGAATCTATTCTGGTTCAAAATATCTTTCAAAAAATAGAGGTGAATTTCAAATATTTCTAGTTAAAAAAAAAAACGGAAAGAATTCATGAGTGGCAGGCCTACACTAAATGAAACAAAAGGAGTATGGAAGAAAGAAAATAATAGCACATAGAAGTCAGACATTCAAAAAAAATGATGAGCAAGAATAAATGATAAACACTTGGGTAAATATAAATACATGTTGACTGATAAGACAGTAATTGTATTCTCTTGAGGCATTTAAAATTTAACATGCACACACAGAGGCATATATATGTGTAAATGTGGTTACAAAATTTGGACTAAATGAAGTTAAGCTATACTGAGATCCATGCATTGCCTGGGAAGAGGACTTAGATAATCAAGAATTAATGTTCCAATCTGGAAGATGATCACTTAAAACACTGTTTCTCAAAGTGTATTCTCAGCAGTACCAAGATCACTTAGTGTAATGGTTAATTTTATCTGTTACCTTGACTGGACAACAGGGTGGCCAGATGTTTGATTAAATATTATTCTGGGTAAGGTCTGTTAGAGTCTTTCTGGATTCGATGACAATTTGAATGGGTAGACCGAGTAAAGCAGACTGTCCTCCCTAATGGGCCTGTGCCTCATCCATTCAATTGAATATGTAAATAGAACAAAATGCTTGATAAGAGGGAACCCCTTCTACCTGATAGCTGGTCTTTGCTGGCCTTCAGACTCAACTGAAACATCAACTCTTCTGGGGTTTTGAGCCTCTCAGCTTTCAGACTAGAACTTATACTATCAGGCCTTTAGACTTGAATTAGAACTACATATTGGCTCAGCAATGTGTTTTAATAAGCCTCCTATCTAACTCTGTTGTATAGAGATGCTTAAGATCCATTGCACTAAGCAAAAGAAATAAGGTATAAATTCAACCTACAGTTTCTTGTTACTTCTCTATTGTGAGTATTTCTTAATGGCAATATGAATAAAACTGATTAATCACTGCCAAGAATTGGAAGGAAGGGAAGCAGAAAGCAAACTCTTAATAAATATTAAGAATAAGAAGGAAGGACTTTCCTACAGACTACATGAATGTTAAAATAATAATAACAGAATATTGTGAAATATATTATAACAATAGAATCTACCAAAGGTCGCACAAGACAAAATAGAAAATCTGGGGATAACTGTAAAAATTTAATTTATAAACTTTTCCTCAAAAGGAAATCTAGAATCAGACATCTTTGTTTGTGAACTCTACCAAATATTTTAAGAATAAAAAAACAAACAAAACAAGACAAATTTTTAAAAAATCATATGCAACCTCTTCAAAAGATAAAACAGCTGAATATAACATCATAAAAAGATTGGATTTCTTTTAGGAAGTAAAGGTTTGTTTAACATTTTTAAAATTAAAAGTCATTATAATAGACCACATTAACAGAAAAAGGAGGAAAATCACATGGTCATCTCTATTACTCCCCTCCAAAAAGAGATAAAATTTAACACTCATAGTGATGGTAACTGAGTTAATTATAAACACAAGAGAATTATTATATTTGATAAAAGTATCTTTAGTAAATAGGAAACATCATTATTAATGATGACATATTCATAACTTTTCATTTAAAGTGAATAAAAGAATGACTGCTCTAGTCACTTCTATAGAAAACTGTTCTGGAGGTACTAGGTGATACTAAAAATAAAGAAAAAGAAATAAAAATGTGTAAGAATTTGTGTAATGGGGAATAAAACTGTCAATATTCAAAGATCAAATGACTGTGTACATATATGCTTATTTAGAGATAATAATGGATAAATTAGAAAAAAAATAAAGGTTTCATGATATTAGCCCAATATATTGAAACAATATATATACTGGAAAACAGTTAAAATGAAATTCATACAATAAATAGATTTACATTAAAAATATCAAATTCCACTTTTCATCTTAAAGGGGTTAAGAGTCTACAACTACCTCCCATGCTAACAACAAGAAAATTTTACAAAATGCAGAGAACAACTATTTTCATACAAAATGCAGGGTATGAGACCATAAATTCCGAGGAAAAAGAAATAAACGACATGAGTCCCATCATCACTCAGATTTCCTACATGGAGGTATTTCAACAAGACTAAAACTGTAGTTCAAGGAGAACAGAATATGTAGGACACAGCACCCACAAGGAAGGTGTCATGGAGAGAACAGCAACCTTTGGCTGAATAACAATCTCTGTATGTGATATCTGAAAGCTCCCAACGTTAGAAGAGAACAACTTAGAAAGAACAATTATGGAACAGTCATAACAGACATCTGCCTCCCAAACAGGGCCTAGAGACTTCTGTAGACACACTGAGCATTTTGGAGAAATCCAGCATACTTTCTAAGCATGGCAAAATTAGTCCAAGAATAAAGGCCATTCTAGATATGGAAGAACAGTTTTTTGAACAAATAGTCTGACACGAACTGGACTTTCATAATCAAAAATATAAACCTGGACACAGATCTCCGGAGAAGGCAATGGCATCCCACTCCAGTACTCTTGCCTGGAAAATCCCATGGACGGAGGAGCCTAGGAGGCTCCAGTCCATGGGGTTGCTAAGAGTCGGGCACAACTGAGCGACTTTACTTTCACTTTTCACTTTCATGCATTGGAGAAGGAAATGGCAACCCACTCCAGTATTCTTGCCTGGAGAATCCCAGGGACAGAGGAGCCTAGTTGGCTGCCGTCTATGGGGTCGCACAGAGTCGGACACGACTGAAGTGACTTAGCAGCAGCAGCAGCAGGACACAGATCTCACCTCTTACATAAAAATCAGCTCAAAATGGGACCCTGACTTAAAACTAAAACTGTTACTGAACCCACAGAACTTTATAGACTACACAGGAAAAAAAATCTTTGGGACTTCGGGTGAGGTGAAGATTTCTTAGACAAGACACCATGATAAACTAGACTATAATAAAAATTCAGTTTTCCTCTGCTACAAAGAACATAAAAATAAGCTATAGTCTGAGAGCAAATACTTGGAAACAACATTTCTGAAAATGTACTTGTACTAAGAATACTGAATGCACAAGACTCAAAAGTGAAAAAGCACTCTAATTATAAAATGGGCAAAAGACAAAAACAGACATTTCACTGAAGAGGACATACTAATAGCAAATAAGCACACAAAAGTATGTTCAGAATCATCCATTAGGAAAATTCAAATTAAGACCAAAATGAGATATCCTTATATACCTACCAAAATGGCCTACAAAAAAAAAAAAAAAGATAAAACCAAATTCTGATAAAAATGAGGAGAAACTGGACTATTCATATGTTGCTTGTGGGAGTTTTTTAATAAACCTGAATAGGTACTTACCATATTAGCCCAGTAATCTCACTCTTGGGCACTAATTCCAGAGAAATGAAAACATATGTTCACATAAAAATAAAAAGGTTTATTGTAGCCTTTTTTTTTTTTTGGTACTAGCCAAAAACTGGAAAAAAACTTGAATGTTCTTTAGAGGATGAATGGTTAAACAGTCATACATCCATATCATGAAATATTACTCAGAAATTCAAAAGAAACAACCCATTAAAACACAATGACACTTGGATGGTTCTCATGACATTACACTGAAAAAGGTCAATCTTCAAATTCACTTCTGAAACACTTATGAGTCAAAGAAGAAATCACTGAGAAACTTAGAAAAAATACTGAAAATTAAAACAACATTAAATTTGTGAAATATAGCTAAAATAATGCCTAGTGGAAGTGTTATGGCTTTAAATCCTCATAACAGAAAAGAAGAAATCGAAAACCAAAGAATTAAGTAAGCGCTTGGCAAGTATTTTCTACAGAGGGTAAGATACAAAATATTTTAAGATTTTAGGCAATGTTATCTCTGTTGCAACTACTTAACTCTGCCATTGTACTGTGAAAGCAGTCACAGGCAATACATAAACAAATGATGTCACTGTATTCCAATAAAAGTGTATAAAGTATATGATGACAGGCAGATTTGGGCCCTGGGTGGTAGTTTATAGACTCCTGATCTACTATCCACCTTAAGACTCTAGAAAAAGAAAATTAAGCAAACCTGAAATAACTAAAAGGAAATTAAAAAAAAATAGAATTTGATGTAATTGAAACAGAAAAAGAAGTAATGAATCAAATACCTACTTTCTGGAGGGAAATTACAGTATTGAAAAATCAATGGTACTCTACTAATGCTAAAATGAAAAAAGGCATAAAATATTAATAACAAATTCAAAGATGAAAGAGGAAACATCATTAGAGAGTTCCTACAATATTTTAAAATAATAAAATTATGAAAAACTTTATGACAATAAATCTAACCATGTAGATAAAATGGCTGAATTTTGGTCACAAGTGACCAAAACTGATGCAAAAAGAAAACAGAAAATCTGAATAGTCATCTACCCACTGAAAGAATTTAATCTGTAAAACATTCTCAGTAAAAAAAAAAAAAAAAAATTCCAGAGATTGCTTCACTGGTGAAATCTCAAACATCTAAGAATAAATAACATTAAAGCTAAAAATAGTTGCAAAGACAAGATGGTCAATCTGAATGCAGAGTTCCAAAGGACAGAAAGGAGAGATAAGAAAGCCTTCTTAAGTGATCAATGCAAAGAAAGAGGAAAACAGTAAGATGGGAAAGACTAGTGATCGCCAAGAAAATTAGAGATACCAAGGGAACATTTCATACAAAGATGAGCACAATAAAGGACAGAAACTCATCAGTGGCCTGGACTGGAAAAGGTCAGTTTTCATTCCAATTCCAATTCCAAAGAAAGGCAATGCCAAAGCATGCTCAAACTATCCCACAATTGCACTCATCGCACATGCCAACAAAGTAATGCTCAAAATTCTCCAAGCTAGGCTTCAACAGTATGTGAACAGTATGTGAACCAAGAACTTCCAGAAGTTCAAGCTGGATTAGAAAAGGCAGGGGAAACAGAGATCAAATAACCAACATCCGTTGGATCAGAGAAAAAGCTAGAGAATTTCAGAAAAATATCTACTTCTGCTTCATCAACTATGCTAAAGCCTTTGACTGTGTGGATCACAACAAACTGTGGAAAATTCTTAAAGAGATGGGAATACAAGACCACCTTACCTGCCTCCTGAGAAATCTGTATGCACGGCATGAAGCAACAGTTAGAACCAGACACGGAACAACAGGCTGATTCCAAATCGGGAAAGGAGTACGTCAAAGCTGTATATTGTCACCCTGCTTATTTAACTTAAATGCAGAGTACATCATGTGAAATGCCAGGCTGGCTGAAGCACAAGCTGGAATCAAGATCGCCCAGAAAAAGTCTGTGTACTGTCACCCTGCTTATTTAACTTCTATGCAGAGTACATCATGAGAAACACTGGACTGGAAGAAGCACAAGCTGGAATCAAGATTGCCAGGAGAAATATCAATAACCTCAGATATGCAGATGACACCACCCTATGGCAGACAGTGAAGAGGAACTAAAAAGCCTCTTGATGAAAATGAAAGAGGAGAGTGAAAAAGTTGGCTTAAAGCTCAACATTCAGAAAACGAAGATCATGGCATCTTGTCCCATCACTTCATGGCAAATAGATGGGGAAACAGTGGAAACAGTGTCAGACTTTATTTTTTTGGGCTCCAAAACCACTGCAGATGGTGACTGCAGCCATGAAATTAAAAGACGCTTACTCCTTGGAAGGAAAGTTATGACCAACCTAGATAGCATATTGAAAAGCAGAGACATTACTTTGCCAACAAAGGTCCGTCTAGTTAAGGCTATGGTTTTTTCAGTGGTCATGTATGGATGTGAGAGTTGGACTGTGAAGAAAGCTGAGCACAGGATTGATGCTTTTGAACTGTGGTGTTGGAGAAGACTCTTAAGAGTCCCTTGGACTGCAAGGAGATCCAACCAGTCCATCCTAAAGGAGATCAGTCCTGGGTGTTCATTGGAAGGACTGATGCTGAAGCTGAAACTCCAATACTTTGGCCACCTGATGAGAAGAGCTGACTCACTGGAAAAGACTCTGATGCTGGGAGGGATTGGGGGCAGGAGGAAAAGGGGACAACAGAGGATGAGATGGCTGGATGGCATCATCAACTCGATGGACATGAGTTTGAGTGAACTCCGGGAGTTGGTCATGGACAGGGAGGCCTGGCGTGCTGCGATTCATGGGGTCGCAAAGAGTTGGACACGACTGAGCGACTGAACTGAACTGAACTGGGTCATCTTGACATCCATATCACTTCTGCTTCATAAAATTCACAAAACTCAGTTCCAGATGAACTATTCATCTTAATATGAAAAGCAGCCAGAGGATGAGTTGGGGAAAATTCAGGCAAAGATCTCGTCTACAACACAAAAAGCATGAAAACCCCAAAAACTTGATAAATTGAGTTTCATTAAAATTTACAGCCTCTTTTGATGAAAACAGATTCCACAGATGATAAGAAAAGCCACAGAATGGGAGAAGGTATATACAAAAAACATATAACCATCAAAGGGTTCATTTTCAAAATGCATAAGGAGAAAAGCCTTTACAAATTAAGGAGAAGACAACTCAATGTTTTAAAATGAGTAAGAGATTCAACAGAGAAATCACAAAAGAGGAAAACCAAAGGACCAATAAATATTGGTCCCTTTGTCCATGCCAAAAAGTCCCTTCGAGGAATTTACAACTATCTAAGATAGTTAAGATATTATGTAAGATATTACAATATATGATATTACATAAGCTATTACAATGGATAAGAAGATGCTCAACCTCATTAAGTACCAGAAAAATACAAACAAAATACAATGGAATCCCACCGACTCAGTGGACATGAATTTGGACAAATTCCAGGAGACAGTAGAAGACAAAGGAGCCTGGTTAACTGCAGTCTAAGAGGTGGCAGAGTCAGACACAACTTACTGATTGAACAACCGCCACCAGCACTATGCTTTCACCAAAAGGCAAAAATGGAAGTGACAATAAGTAAGTATTGTTACAGATTTAACGAATTACTCTCGTAAGGTGCTAATTGAGTTTAGTAAACTTGTATCAACCACTTTGGAAAACATTTGTCATTATCCAGTAAAACTGAACAGACACATATGAACCAGCAATTCCACTTAGTTATTTACCCAACATATATGCATACAAATGTGTAGTATACCTAAGAGTAATGTATAAACAGCATTGTTATGTAAAAAAGTAGCATTACTTGTAATAGTGCAAACCTGGAAAATTTCAAATACCCATCATCAGTAAAACAGATTAATAAACTGTAGTATATACCACTAAGAAATAAACATGAACAAAACTATTGCTACATGCAATACAGATAAAATCTCAGAAACATAATGTTGAACAGAAGAAGGCAGAGACAAAAAGAACCCATACTGTGCAATTCCATTCATATAAAATTCAAAAAAGACAAAACTAATCCAGTTTCAAGTCAGAGTGGTGGATATGAAGAAGAGCAAGAATAGAGTCAAAAAAAGGCACACAAGATGGGGGCTTTGAGGTACTTGCAATACTCTGTTTTTTGCCTTGAGTGGTGGTGACACAACATCATTCTTTCACTGAGCTTTTATAGTCTATATTTGTGTGATACTTGAATTGAGAACATGAATAAATGTGTGTGTGTATGTGCAATTTTACATCAAGCATGTGGGCCAATCTCTTCTAGGAATGTTCTTTGATGTATGCATGCTAAGTTGCTTCAGTCATGTCCAACTCTTTGCAAACCCATGGACTGTAACCCATCAGGCTCCTCTGTCCATGGGATTCTCCAGGCCAGAACACTGGGGTGGGTTGCCATTTCCTCCTCCAGGGGATCTTCCCAATCCAGGGATCAAACCTGACTAACCTGACTATCAAACCTGACTACCACTGAGCCACCAGGGAAGCCATGTTGTTTGATATGTTACTACAAATCATTTTTATCTATTTATCAAGATACAAAAGATAATGTTTGGTGATTCTACCTCCAGTTATATATGTTACATATAACTGTATTCTGAAAGCCTATATTTTAAACTCACCACCCCACCACATCTTGTCCAGTTTTATCATGTGCCCATGTGCATGCTTCTACCTTACATGACACTGTAACATGTGCTATATGACAGTGGATTATAAATTCAGGAAACAGATCTTGAAAACCATTCAAGACTTCTCAGTTTAGACTCTGAAATATAATAAATGATTTTTACGTAATGAATAATTATCTAAAAATATCAAAACAATGAAATACATACTTAAACATTCTTAAGAATTCTTAACTGTATCTTTAAACTTAATGAATACAGTTTCACTCTTTTTTGAGGTGGAAAGAAGGGAGTAAAATGAGTGAAAACAACAATTAGTTATGTATACCTCATGTTTTCAGCCGAATCTTCTGGCATTGGAGCAACAGTTTGAACAGCTGGAAGGTTTTTGCTGGTAGCACCATTCACAAAACTAGAAGACGAGGAAGAAGACGAAGACCCCGAATCCACGGCACCTGTTCCCAAAATAATAGTTTTTAGTCTTAAATACAAACTTATTGAACAAAATAATTTTCATTACATCATTACTGAGTTTGAAAAAAAATTCATCTGAATTTCAAAATAGAATTAGGCCATTTAAAAAATCATTTGGCCAACAGTACATTAATAACTATAATTATTAAAAATAGCTATTGCATTGAAACAGTTTATTTACTTATATTATGCTAACAAAACTACAGATTACAAATGGGGCATAAATAAAAGACATCAACAAATGAAAACAATTTTAGATAAAATGAGTCTGATAAAACAAAGCAAATTTAGATGTGAAAATACTATCTGCTTTTTCATTGCTATGTTGTTATACTTTTAGTTTTCATCATTTAAGATATAATTAGCAATAAACTGTCTCAACATAAATTTGTGGCCCTGAAGCATCAATGCTTATTTTAATATGATAGCTTAAGAAGGACTATAATAAGTATATTTGTACCCAATTTTAAAATAACGAGTTTCCTCAACGATATGAAGATGCCATTTTAGAACAGATTTTCCTATATTACACCATATATTAAATAGCCATGGAGTTGAGGGACATCTAGTGTTCCTAAATGTTATCTTTATCTTATCTTACATTAATATCCATAAAACCTGGATTTCACAACAACACTTACACAGCACGTTTGTGCCAAAATCTAAACTAGTTTTGGGTCCAGTTTAGATGCTGACCCTCAGGTTATTTGTGTGTCTGTTTGTGTATCTATATATATGTATTTCTAAGGAGGATATTCATTGCCTACATTTTTATTGTAATATATGTTTTATACTATGACTAGACCTCTGGCTACCATCACTTTCTAAATCTATTATTAATTCATAGAATAGAAATTCAAGGAAAATATCATACCTTGTTTCAAATAAATATAAAAAAGAAATTATTTGCTTTTTACTCATAAAAGTAAGGATTTAGTCCATAAACACCAAATGCAGATTTTTTTTTTCCTACTACACTGGCATATTTTAAAGTTCTTAACACTTTCCTGAGTTTACATTTTGCTAAAAGGAAAACATTTTTATTCTTTCCTCTAGAAAGCAGAATGAATATAAAGAGTAAGGCTATAAACTAAATAGAAAAAAAAAAAAAACTTTATATAAGAAGTCTTCAAACAAGTTAGAAATAAATACTTGTTTTAGTATGTATAAATCAAAGATGTTTTGTTCTTTAACACAATGCCATTAATGATGTTTATTTGCTAACATAAATATGCTTCATAGAGTACGTTCTACTTACTACAACCCCATAAATGTGCTGTTCATGATGTGTCAGGACTCAGGTGGTATGATAAACAAGATAAATACAGAAAGCACAAAGAGCTATGAAATTAATAAAAATGGGAATAATCTAAGTAATGATAATAGATGGAAAAGTTCAAGGCTATACAGTTTGGAGAAGAGAAGGCTACTATAGTCAGGGAAGGAAAGTCAGGGATCATCTTGCGTTGTGTAAATACCTAAAATGGAATCACAAAGATTTGGGTAAGGATTTATTTTGCTAATAATCAACAGGAGCATTTCTGGAAATTTACAAAAAAATAAAAAAGTTATTTTAGGCAGGCTTTTAAAAATTGTAGTGATTTGGAATTTTTCTGTTTCTAGAATTTTTAGGAAAATGTTGGACAATGAATGGATATAATTGTAATCTAAGTATATAAATTAATACAATGTCAAACAATGGTTCTTATTCACATGCAGTTTTTGTTAAGTTGAGGCTCTTGCATATCGTCAAGGTTCTTAGGGGAGCTTTGTGAAAAGTATATACTAGGTTTCAACCAGAAAATGTTACTAAATCCATTTGCTGTCACTAATATATATAGTATATTTTAATATTCTTGATACAGTTTACTAATTTTTACATATCAAATGTCAGTGTTCAAATTATATTTTGGCTTTGCTCCCCAAATATCCTTAAGCAATCTGAGTTCACTATGAAAGTAAACAGCATCTTGTTTTGAGAAGACTCAAAACAAAACCCATAGTGTTCTCAAAAGTGCCTAAAAAGTTTACCCTAGAATTACAAAATCTGAAAACATGAAGAATAATCTTCTTAAAGATTAAGATAATCTTAAAATAATCACAGTATTTTAATTTTTAAGATCAAATAAGCAGAAAAAATGAAGATACAGAAAACAGAAAGAAAAAGATGAAGTATCACAGAAATAGATAAGGACAATACCTGTTGTATTAATCATACTTTTTGGTGTAGCTCCAGTAGCAGCAAATATATTAGAGGTACTGCCTGTTGGCAGTCCACTTCCAGCAGCAGTGGCTCCTACAGTGGTTACAGCTAAACTACCCGGAGGTGGCTTCTTAACAGGGACCACAACACTCCTGCAAAGAAATGATGAAAAATAATACAATGTCTAAGATGAATTCTAATCTTCTATTGGCAGATACATGTAATCAACATTAAATTATCTTTTAGAAAACATTTTTTTGATGTGGACCATTTTTTAAGTCTTTACTGAATTTGTTACAATATTGCTTCTCTTTTACATTTTGGTTTATGAGATCTTAGCTCCCCGAACAGGGATTGAACCTGCGCCCCTTGCATTTGAAGGTGAAGTCTCAATCACTGGACCACCAGGGAAGTCCTATCATCAAATTTTCTCCTCTTTCTTTTTCCTTTTTCTGATTGCAACTTCATTGGTGAAAATAATATAGACAGTAAGGATATACTGTAAAGTGTTAACTATTACCATTTATTTGGCAAATATTTACGTAGAATCTAGAATTTGGACATCTTTTTTAAAGATGACATGTGGTCTATAATCATGACCTTAGGAAAATGTGAAAAAGGTGTGCTCTGGTTAGAATATTTTTCATATATGTACATAGGGATTTTTTTGTAAATATACATATATAAAGTGTCCATTGTATCTCTATTACATTCTAAATGTGGAAAATAGTCATAAAAACATTTGAAAGCCAAATTCTGAACTTCTTCATAGTAAAGCTAAATATTAAGGCAAGGAGTACGGAATAACAAACTGGTTCAGTGGTAAGGAGTCTGCCTGAAATCCAGGAGACATGGGTTTGATCCCTGAGTTGGGAAGATCCCCTGGAGAAGGAAAAATACTCCTATTATTTTTTTTTTTTTGGCCTGAGAAACCCGTGGACAGAGGAGACTGTAAGGTTACAGTTCATGAGGTCGCAAAAGAGGCAGACATGACTTAAGAGAATAAACAACAACAAACAATAAAATTAAACTTTATTTCCCTGAATAAAATTGAGTTGTTTTTCATAATAGGGATACTATTATAATGAAAGAGAAATGAGAGGATACACTGGACATTCGGTAAAAGATCTCTTTAGTTTTCAAACACTGACTTTGTGAGCTTAGGAGTTGAAAATGTTCTCGTTTCTTTAGCATTCTTAAATGAATTTCATTAAAAAAAATTCTGAACTTAACATTTGTGTTAACCTTAAATAATAAATAGATGTGAAGAGTCAATTTAAAAGACAAAGAAACCATTTCTTTAACATAATAAATATTTTTACTTTCTTTCAGTGAAGCTTCATCTTTCTCAAAGTTTACAGTACACCAATTCTATTTAATAAATACTTTCAAGCATTACTCACTTATTTATCTTGAAAGTAGATGTATGAGTTATTTTAAGTTCAAATATAATGCCTGAAAACAAGTCAATGTCAGAAAAAATATATCCAATTTAAATTAGGTCTTTTTAAAGTACTGTCTCTGAGATGTTATTTTATTTTAGTTTTTTGGCTGTACCAGGCCTTTAATTGAGGCATGAGGGCTCTCAGTTTTGGCATGCGGGGTCTAGTTCCCTGACAAGGGATTAAACCCAGGCCTCCTACAATGTGAGCATGGAGTCTTAACCACTGGACCATCAGGGACGTGCCTAAAATAGACCTTTTAAACTAGGCCTTTTAGATTGTAAAGAAAAATTTAATTTTCTTATTAAAAAGCTCTATTTAAAGGAAACTGTATCAATGGCTCATTGACAAGTCTATGGTTTAAACTTCTTTAATACCAACAATTTTTAAAACAAAAATGACTTTAATGTAAAAAAATTTAAATTTATAAGGATTATTATTTTCAAATTCAGGGCATTTAAAATATTTTTGTGACCATAGTAATTATAATGTTAGATAATTTTAACCTCTGCCCTCCCAAATTCTTCCGTTAGCTCTTTCTGGATACTTTTTTCTTTTTTCCTTAATGGATAGAGTCAATTCATTAGACTCAACCTTGTACTTTCAACTATCTTATTAAATTTCCAAAAGCACACACTATGCTTTCAATCCCTTCATTGACCATTCCTGATCAAACACTTTATTTCACTGAGAGGTGGTGTGACATTATGGAGAGTGTATAGGATGTGGAGTTAGAAGATTAAGGCTTGACAACTAAATCACTTCAAGCTACGTGATATTAAATTTCAGTTTTTCAGTAAAAATGGAAAGGCAAATATGATTTATTTCACATATACCTGGATAAATTAAATGAGACTGCATTTAAAAGAACCATGTCAAATTAAGAGATGTCCATTACCAGATGAATGGATAAGAAAGCGGTGATACATATACACAATGGAGTATTACTCAGCCATTAAAAAGAATACATTTGAATCAGTTTTAATGAGGTGGATGAAACTGGAGCCTATTATACAGAGTGAAGTAAGCCAGAAAGAAAAACACCAGTACAGTATATTAACGCATATATATGGAATTTAGAAAGATGGTAATGATAATCCTGTACACAAGACAGCAAAAGAGACACAGATGTATAGAAAATCTTTTGGACTCTGTGGGAGAGGGAGGGGGCGGGACGATTTGGGGGAATGGCACTGAAAAATGTATAATATCATATAAGAAATGAATCGCCAGTCCAGGTTCAAAACAGGATGCTTGGGGCTGGTGCACTGGGATGACCCGGAGGGATGGTACGGGGAGGGAGGTGGGAGGGAGGTTCAGGATGGGGAACATGCGTACACCCATAGCGGATTCATGTTGATGTGTGGCAGAACCAATACAATATTGTAAAGTAAAAGAAATAATAATAATAATTTTTAAAAAAGAGATGCCTTATAAATGTTAATAATTGTTACCACTTTCTAAATTGAAATAATTCTCTGCCTATAAGATAAGGTATTTATTTACAATGATATACACAAAGATCAACAGAAAAGAAACCAAACTAATATTTTGGATTTATCATCAAAACTCTTTCCTAAACTTATAAACTATTTCATTGACTAGCTAGCAAGAAAACAAAGTTATCAATTCTTGATTTGAAAAGAAGTAAAATTATCATTTTTCCCCTAAATCTTTCATTAAAATTCCTATGGATAAAATAAAGAAACACAAACTGATTGATAGTGCTATGAGGTGTATTTGTAAGTGGTACAAAAAAATATATATATAGCCAAAGTTTCCTGATTAACTGATCATTACCAACTTCGTACAAACTCTCTGTGACAAGGCATCTTGTCAAGAACTGAAGCTCTGAGATGTGTATTAAGAAAAATGAGTTATATGAATAAGGGAAAAGAATTTCATCTCAACAACTTGTACTGATGGTTTGTAAATAAATGCAAACAACATTAAATGTCTTCCTACTAAAACTTCTGAAAACATCTGATTTAATATTAGCTGACATTAAAGCCTCCAGACACTTCACTGACAGCAAATTCAGCAGTATAGTAGTTACTACAACATGGGATATAAATAGAGTACACAGTGACTAGAAGCCTGGTTTTTAATGTCAGGCATATCTGAGTTAGAATTCTACCTCTAAGGTATCAAGCAAGTAAATTCTCTAAGCCCCATTCTCCATACCCTTAAAAATGAGACTCATAATTGTTTGCACCTTGTAAGATTGTTACAAAGATAAAATGATATACTATTAACACATATCAAATGTTTAGCATTTTACCTGGAACACTGTAAGTGGTCCAAAAAGCTTAGCTATCATTAGTACTGCTATGGCTCTCAAATGACACCACCCTTATGGCAGAAAGTGAAGAAGAACTAAAGAGCCTCTTGATGAAAATAAAGAGGAGAGTGAAAAAGTTGGCTTAAACATAACATTAAGAAAGCTAAGATCATGGCATCTGGTCCCATCACTTTATGGCAAATAGGTGGGGAAACAATGGAAACAGTGAGAGACTTTATTTTTCTGGGCTCCAAAATCACTGCAGATGGTGACTGCAGCCATGAAATTAAAAGATACTTGCTCCTTGGAAGAAAACCTAGACAGCATATTACAAAGCAGAGGCATTACTTTGCCAACAAAGGTCCATCTAGTCAAAGCTATGGTTTTTCCAGTAATCATGAATGGATGTGAGAGACTATTAAGAAAGCTGAGTGCTGAAGAACTGATGCTTTTGAACTGTGGTTTTGGAGAAGACTCTTGAGAGTCCCTTGGACAGAAAGGAGATGCAACCAGTCCATCCTAAAGGAAATCAATCCTGAATATTCACTGGAAGGACTAATGCTGAAGCTGAAACTCCAATACTTTGGCAACCTGATGTGAAGAACTGACTCATTTGAAAAGACCCTGATGCTGGGAAAGGTGGAAGGTGGGAGGAGAAAGGGATGACAGAGGATGAGATGGTTGGATATCATCACTGACGTGATGGACATGAGTTTGAGTCAACTCCGGGAGTTGGTGATGGACAGGGAAGACTTGGGTGCTGCAGTCCATGGGGTCATAAAGAGTTGGACACTACTGAGCTACTGAACTGAACTGAACTGATGGCTCTCAAAAGTACTGATGCAATCTGGGTCTACCACAGCAACAGTATCCAGAGTGAAAGAAGCAATAATCCTGATATATTGTGTCTGTTAGACCTCATAAAATCCTATGTGCAGTTTTAGACACCATATTTCAAGAATAACAACAAAAGCATCATGTTTATAAAAGAATAGTTAGAATGACAGTAGATCTAGAATACAGGTCGTGTCAGTCAAGAAAGACTGAGAGTCTAGATAACTATAATAAAAAATCTTAAAGATCTTAAAAAAAATCTTAAAGATTGCCATTAACTAGTTATGTGAATTTTGTAAAAAGGATACTATTTTATCTGCACAACTCAAGAACTGTCTTAAGTGTAAACTGAGATAGTGAAGATAAGAAATGGCTTTTAAATAGTGACTTAATAAGACAAGTGGGTTTTATAATTGCTCATGGATTTTAAAACAACTCCTTTCTTCTTTCCACTTGCTCCCTCTTTTCTAGAACACTTATTGAACACCGAAAGGTTAAGGGAATTACAACTACACTGACAAGTCAGGAGATACATAAGACAAGTTAAGACATAATCCATGCCTTAGACATACTTGAAAAAAAAAATAGAAGAGACAAATAAATCAACTGTTCAACATATTTCAGTAACCACTCTGATTAGAGTTAGGCACAGGAACTTTCAGAAACATAAAGGATGAACATTATCAGGGAAGAGTAAGCTGAATCAAAAAGGATCAGTGGGATTCAGCTAAGAAGATAAAAGTTCAATAGCAAAAACTTCTTAAGGCAAAGAGATATGAAAAATCATAAAAGATTGAAGAACTGTAAATAGATCATTATAGCTGGTGAAAGGTGAGGACTTTCTATTTCAACCTAAGAAGTTCATCTTTTATTGTGTAAGAACAAGATATTATTTAGAAATCTTCATGAGATTTACATTTAAGAAAAACATTTCTAGCATAAATGTGGAAGGTCCATTTGGTGGGCCAACACCTGGAAAATAGTGAGGCCAGCTGGAAGATAACAGAGGGAACACACTTCAGGGATGCCAAGAGCTTAAAGTGAGGTAATAGCTTTGAAAAAGGCCTACCGAATCTTTTCTGGGGTTCAGGTCTTTTAGCCAAGTTTATAGTCATCTACTACTTTTTCAAACTAATTATAAAGCTATCTCATTTATGCCAGGATTTTCATACTTTATGGGACTTTCTGGAAACAATGTATTATTTTCCATGTTGGGAAACTGAGTCCCAGAGAACCAAAGAGAATAGATAAGGGTCACACAACTAATTATAAAGAGATACACTACTAAGAGCCACTTCTCCTAATTTCTATATTATTACTTAAAAAAAAAATTTTTTTTTTAATTTTTTATTTTTTAAATTTATTTTTTTAACTTTACAATATTGTATTGGTTTTGCCATATAACAACATGAATCCGCCACAGGTATACACGTGTTCCCCATCCTGAACCCTCCTCCCTCCTCCCGCCCCATACCATCCCTCTGGCGTCCCAGTGCACCAGCCCCAAGCATCCAGTATTGTGCATCGGACCTGGACTGGCGACTCATTTCATATATGATATTATACATGTTTCAATGCCATTCTCCCAAATCATCCCACCCTCTCCCTCTCCCACAGAGTCCAAAAGACTGTTCTATACATCAGTGTCTCTTTTGCTGTCTCGTATACAGGGTTATTGTTACTATCTTTTTAAATTCCATATATATGCATTAGTACACTGTATTGGTGTTTTTCTTTCTGGCTTACTTCACTCTGTATAATAGGCTCCAGTTTCATCCACCTCATTAGAACTGATTCAAATGTTTTCTTTTTAATGGCTGAGTAATACTCCATTGTGTATATGTACCACTGCTCTCTTATCCATTCATCTGCTGATGGACATCTAGGTTGCTTCCATGTCCTGGCTATTATAAACAGTGCTGCGATGAACACTGGGGTACATGTGTCTCTTTCAATTCTGGTTTCCTCAGTGTGTATGCCCAACAGTGGGATTGCTGGGTCATAAGGCAGTTCTATTTCCAGTTTTTTAAGGAATCTCCACACTGTTCTCCATAGTGGCTGTACTAGTTTGCATTCCCACCAACAGTATAAGAGGGTTCCCTTTTCTCCATACCCTCTCCAGCATTATTACTCTTTTTCTAACAAGTTTTACTGACATTAGACATTTATCTTGAAAGAAAAAAAATTAAACTATGAAGAAAAAATAATTATTTCTGATTTTAAGGTGATATTACAATTTACTGAAGCTCATTAGAAATTGCAAGTCTATCATTTTCATGATTTATTAATTGCTACTTTGTAAAATATTTAGAATACCTTTTTTCTTTGGAAGGAATGATGCTAAAGCTGAAACTCCAGGACTTTGGCCACCTCATGAGAACAGTTGACTCATTGGAAAAGACTCTGATGCTGGGAGGGATTGGGGGCAGGAGGAGAAGGGGACGACAGAGGATGAGATGGCTGGATGGCATCACTGACTCGATGGACATGAGTCTGGGTGAACTCCGGGAGTTGGTAATGGACAGGAAGGCCTGGCGTGCTGCGATTCATGGGGTCGCAAAGAGTCAGACACGACTGAGCGACTGAACTGAACTGAACTTTGTAAAATATTTAGAATACCAATAGAAAAATAGGATGTATGAAAAACAACTATTTCATTAATTCACACTTTAAAGAGAGATGCCTTTTTCAACTCATTGAACTGTCTGTGGAAATGTCAGGAGAGAAAAAGGCAACAATATTGGGAAAATTAGAATACAACCATGCTGGGTCAAAACTGCATCATCTGACAGCTGGCCTTAAATACTATATCCAGGGCACTTGGAACATAATAAAAGGTGGGATTTCAGTAGCTCGGTATCGTTGAAACTTTGAATTGTAATGGTTGGCAGAGTATTAATCAATTTAGATTACATTTACCTGCTCATCCTTTAAGTGATATGATCAAAATACTTAACAAAACATTAGAAAAGTATAAAGACAGAATTTGAAGTACTCAATAATTATAAGTTTTTATATTCTTACTTAATTCTAAGCTTAAAGAAATCAAGGTAGGAGGATTCCATCATTTCTACAAAAAATTTTTTTTATTTATCCTAAACTATCATTCTTAGCACTAATATTTAAAGCACTGATGTTAAAAAAAATCTATAGGGAAAATACTTAGACAAAGCCTATACTTGAAGTTTAGTAATATGAAGGCTATCTATATTGTTTTTTAATCAAATAGTATTTATAAAATACTTTTTTTCCTCCAGAGATTTTCTTTTTCAGAGAATGAAACACTGGAAAGCAAGGATACTAAATGTTTGAGGGGAAAAATACAAACTACTTCACTTAATCATATCAAACCCAGTAATTCAAACATAAGCAGGTCTTTAAAATCAAAAGGGATGAAGTATACACCATAAGATCATTGTCTGTTAGTCAGAGAAGCAACACAATTACAAGCTTTGGATGATAACCAAGATGAAAAACAATTTTTTGAAATATAATGACAGTTAAAATGTATGGAGACAAACATATTGTCCTCTGCCTTTTTTTTTGTCTTTTGTCCAAACTAAGGGGGTGTCTCAGGAATCCTGGGGAATTAAGACTGAGCTAAATCACACATATATACACCAAACTGTCAAAAGATTAAAAGCATTTGGATATGCAGGATTAAATTTTAGTTTAAAAGATGTGGTAAAACGTAATGAATGGTTTTAGAGAAAACTGTTCCCTCAATCTAAAAGTTACAGTTGCTGTTACTAATACATTAAAAAAAAAAAACAAAACACAGCTCAGCTAGACTATTTTAAAAACTATACATCTATACAGAAATCTATCAGAAGAAATAGAATTATTGAGGAACTTTGCAACTATACTCTAAGTTCTATTATGAGATTATTAAACTGTTCTCTTAAAAATAAAACCGTAAGTATTTATTTTTGCTTGGTAGTAATACAACAGTAGGAAAGTTCTTATAATTTCATTATCACACTTGCTCTATACATACGGTGTTCCCTCTACAGAATAGCACTAATAGATGTCTAGCAGTTTCAGTGCTCTACAGTCATAAATATAAATTTGTTAGGGTCACTCAGTGAAATCAAAGACATATACTTCAATCTGCACAGATGATGTCTGGAGGAAATGAAAGAAAAAGAATCAGTGCTTTCCATATATGCAGATGAGAATATTTATATGATGTCTCATAATACAACCTGATGGAAGATTTAATACTAAAGGAAAAAGGTTTATTTTAGTTAAGTCTAAATGTTTCTAAATTTTGATGTTACAATTTACCTAATAAAAATGATATTACAAACTTCAAAATGCTGAAATTAGTCAAAATGCCATCCTAAGTGAAGAGAAACTCCATATGAAAAATGTAATTGAATGTATGACTCTTATGACATCAGTTGTTTTAGGAAGTTATTCCCAACTTACAATCTAGAGAAAATATAAAGAATGCTTCGCTAGCATGTTTCCAAAAGAACCAATAAAATATTGGCTAAATCAAGGAAAATCCTAGGTGATTTCCACTGGGATTGTATAATATTATGTATGATTTAGTTACAAAGAAATGAGCAACTGAGTTTATAGCTATTTTCAACCAAAGATAAAAATGAAAAATACA
The DNA here is from genome assembly GCF_027580195.1 of Bos mutus. Lineage (NCBI taxonomy): Eukaryota > Metazoa > Chordata > Mammalia > Artiodactyla > Bovidae > Bos > Bos mutus. The sequence continues at coordinate 26,053,793 of NC_091628.1, forward strand.
TTATTGGTAGAGTAAGACCCAAGATAATTCTGTGTTTGAAACTAAAAGTATTCAGGACTTTGCATCTAAAGTCTGTCTTCTTGGATCCTATTTTCAAGGAACTCAATCTGATGCTAAAAGACATGTCATAACTTGAATTTCAGATTTTAGTGCTTCAGAAATATGTTTATATGCTTCATAATGTAATTATAGCTACCTTAAGACAGATAACACTTTAAGGCAAATGGTAGCAATATATCACAAATATAATTGAAAAATGCAGTTGTCCAGAAGCACTTGTGGGGATGATGTCTCTGAAAAGCTGCTCAAAGCTCCAGAGTTTGAAGTTAAATTTTTGATGTTGTCACTCTCAATCTATTGAATGGCTGACAGACAATCAAACCCGTCTGGCTGGCTGGCAGCTCATTTTGCTGGCAGGTGGCAAACAATTAGACACACCAATTTGTGCCTCCTGATGACATTAAAGCATGAAACTAAGTTGTATGCAGGGCCTAGTGATTTGTGTGAAAGCATTTCAAAAATAATACTCTTTGCCGTGGCAACTCATTTCAAACTGCCACCTCCCATTATGGCTTTGAGCGGTGAAGACGACAGACTTGAGTTACGTGCAGTGCAAGGCCGCTTCTGTTCAATCCGTCATCAGCGCCCCCTGAGACCTCAATCCCCTCCTTTCATCAGTATCACCTCATCATTTACATTTGATAGTACTTGAGCTACTGCATATATTAACTACACTGGAGACCCTTCTCCTAAAAAGAATTGAATACGCTTTGTGCTCCACGATTTCATTTCTACTTATGCAATTTTGAATAATGACTGCACTCCCACTGCATTTTGCACAAATGCTACTAAGAACAAATGGAAAGTTCTATTTTTTGTAAAGCAATATCCTCAAAAGTGTAATAAATTTTGAGTGGCTAAGAATATTGGCACTCAGATGACAGCTTTGTTAAGTTTTAATGAAAAAAATTGTCCTAACAATAATCCAAATTAGGAAAGATTTTACCTAATCTTTATTTCACTGGATTCTCTTATACAAATCACAATATTTCTCTTTTTCTACTGCTTATATGTTAACAAAATTTAGATACAGAACTTTAAAAGGAACATAAAACTTAAGATCCCAAATTAAACTATTATAAGTTATTTATAGATAGATTTATAAATATATACAATTAAAAATACTTATGTGGTTATGCTTATATAAATTCATTAGCACACATACACATATCTCTTAGGAATGCAAACTAAATATGAAATGGCATAGCGAATATCCAAGGAACTATATGAATAAACCTCTAAACTACTAAAAAAAGAAATAATTTCTTATATCCCTGCTTTTTTAGTTGTTAAAAAATGTCTGATACTTAACACATTTTACCTTATATGACACATATTTGCAAAGATTTTATCTCCTTTAACTACTGTAGGTGCACAGAAAACAAAACTGATTCTCTCTTTATATCTGACATGATGACTAATGTCATTTATATTTTCACAATAGATTTTCAAAAAGTATCTGTAGGACACTGGTTAAAATGTTTATAAGCAATTTTAAAATCCTATTTATGTATAAAAAAGATAATGCACCCTAACTGAAAATGCCTTTTTTGCCACACCTCAACCCCTAAACTCAAAAAGTACTGGCTCTAACTTGGACAAAGCAGTTTATCTATTTTAGAGAAAACAATATGGAATAGAAACTGCATTCTGACTGTATATTTATTTTGACATTACAGTTTAAGAAATATCTGATTTACTTACTTTTTTCTCTTTAAAACAAAAAACAATTACTTGTCGATTACCTCACATATATGTATATAGCTATAAACATATATGTATACATATATATATATATGTATGAACATAATATAAACACACACATACATATAAAATCACTTCTCCAATGTACAGTAGTCACTTGATGATAGGTCATAATCAGAATCTGTGTTACCCTATTTCCAATTCAATGTGTCATCCCCCATTTCATACTGAAGCCCCTTTTTTGAAACATATAATTAAAATGTCTGACTATGAGATCAATCAGGTTGGCCTATCACTTTGATAGTCTTTGTGATAAGAATCTACAGTAATAAACATGTTTGCAAGATCTGCCTAATTTTTTTTTTTTTGCCTAATATTTTTAAATTAAACAGACACTAATTTTCCTTCTATACATGGAGCACTGTGAATAGTAAGTTCAGAACCTACCTGTCAAAGGAATGAAACTGCATAGGAAGAATAGCTTGCGCTTCTCTCTTCAATGCTGGGTCTGGGTATGGGACAGGCTCAGGGCCACATTCTGCAATTTCGACTGGGGCGGCCACGAGACTTTTCAGTATTTCCTTGACATTGATGCCTTTGGTTTGACTTATGCTAGATATCGATGGTGCAGACTTCAATATTTCACTGGGGTTCTCGGTCAGGCTTTCCTGTGACTTTTTCACTTCATTTGACAAAGTGGATAACAGTTCACTCATAGCATCAGGGCCTGTGCTAGTCTCTAATTCTGCCCCATTCAGGATGTTAGCCACTTGCTCCTCTCCAATTCCTGAATCGGTATGAGGAATGGAACTTTCTAGATGAATATCCTCACCAGGGGTTGGTGCTTCTTTTTCCTTTACAGTGTCCGGGAATGCAGCAGGTGTTTCTATAATGATAGAAATCAGTTTAAACAAAATGCTTCACAAATGAAAACCCACCGTTATTAATAAAATATACTCACAGAAAAGAAAACCTGTAAAAAAAAAAACTCTGCTAAACGGATGTGCATAACAACACAACTTGGTTAAAACATATCACCTATATACACCTGTTATTTTATTCAGTAAGCATCAACAGAGCCCTGTTTCTTTTATAAATCATCTTGCATGTCAAAAGTGATACTTTTATAAACATGGAGAAATAATTCCTACTATAATTTCTTATAACGGCTTATAAATACTTATATTAAGCTCCCTTTTATCCTTTCATTGTCAGCTACCAATCATGCAAGATAAATTATACTCCTTTAATATTTTCCTTAAAATATGAAGCCATTTTTATATCGTTTTCGGTATTGCAATAACCAGTAATGAAATAACTAATTGAAAATTTTAAACTAAAGGTATTTTTTAAAATTATGTGTAATACATAAAATTCTAAGAGTTAGTTGCAAAAAGCATGTCAAATGATTAGTTCAAAAGGATAAATGCTTTAATAATAGAATAGTGAGCCTTGAGAATTTAACCTATATGTGCCTTTAAGAACAATTATTTTGGAATATTCATGATGATTCTCTATGAATAAACATAAATTTCAATATGTGGAAATCGAATCACAAATATATATGTATGAAAACATATATAGTATTACCAATTAAAATAGATAAAAAGAAAAACATCTTTTAAAATCTTAAATCCTTATCAAATCTCATTATACAAAGCCCACTATAATAAAATTTTACCAAATTCTAAATGATGACGTTGAAAAATTTATCTAATCTAGTATAGTGGAGGAATTTCCTGGTGGTCTAGTGGCTAAGATTCCACACTCCCAATCTTGGAGACCTGGGAACAATACTTGGTCAGAGAACTATATAGATCCCACATGCTGCAAAAAAAAAAAAAAAAAGGATCCTGAGCACCACAACTACAGATCCCGCATGACACAAAGACTGAAGAGACCCAGGAGGCAATTAAGACCCAGTGCCATCAAACAACAGCTTCACAGGTGGCTCGGTGTTAAAGAATCTGCCTGCCAATGCAGGGGACATGGGTTCAATCCCAGGATCAGGAAGATCCCCTGGAGGAGGACTGGCAATCCACTCCAGTATTCTTGTCTGGAGAATCCGATGGACAGAGGAGCCTGGCGGGCTATATAGTCCATGGGGTCAGGGAGTTGGACACACCTGAGCATGCACACACCGTCAAATAAATACTTTTTTAAAGTATCATGGAAATAGTAATAGTATTTAACTTAATAAAGTTATGCTGAAGCAGAAAATAAGATACATATGTAGATTACTTGCACTTCATGCATAAAATAGATATTTAGTAAATGGTAGCTATTTGTACTACTTAACTAACTAACAGTTATTCTTTATAAAACAAGAAGGGCAAACTAAATTATTTTGATCTCTTTGAAATTAACATTTGTAAGTTCTATAAAACTAACCTTAGGTGTTTTGCTGCTGTTATTTGTTTAGAATTTTATTGGACAAAGAAATTAAAAATATACATCTCTTACAAGTCCATGATATACTGTAATTTTCCTCATATTTATGAAATAGATTTTAGTTTTGCTTGCTTGCTTAGGCAAGGGCTTTATTACTACTTTGTAGAATATGATAATAGTATTAAGACACTGGATGAACAAAATGAAAGACAGGTTGCTCTTAGTTGTTCTCAAGGTTAAAACTTAACTGCATAAAGTATTTTTAAGAAGTCAGAAAATTTCAGTAGTATTTCTGGCAAAGCAGTAGAGAAGGAAAAGGGTAAGAGGTAAACATAATAATTTCACATTCTTAAATAAATCCTTGTGACAGACGATTAAGACAAAGTAGAAAAACTATATCAGGAATAAGAAGGACAATAAAGAATCAAGATGCTTCTGGAGTATCAAGCTGAAGAAGAAAAAAAAAAGGGGGGGGTATCTCACTAACCAAAAAAGCACGTGAAAAAGAAGCAAGTTGTTCAGGAAGATAATGAATTAAATTTTGAATGAATTGAGTCTGCAGAATCTCTGGGACATTGATATCTGGAAGTCAAGAAAACTATAGCTACGTATTTGGGGCTCATTCAACCAGAGGTGGTAACTCAGACTTTGAAAACTGTTGAAATTACCTAGGAATACAGAATGAGAAGGTGGTTAAGCCAGTTATTTCCACTCTTACAGAAACTACTGAATTTACTAAATTTATGTTTAATCTATAGACTATACATTCACGGAGAGAAAACAGTTACAGTAAAAAAATCAGGACGGAATTAAATAGCAGTAGTGACATTCCTATACTAGTAAAACAGAGAATGTAAACAGAGAAACAAAACAGAACTCTAACAATAAAATATCACAGCGGAATAGCTACTAGCCTGGGCTAAATTTTCTTACAGAGTTCAACTGCCACAAACATTCAGTCAAGGATAGAACTTAGTCTAAATTTAGCTCATTTATAGATTTGGTCTACAGGTTTGGTTTTACTCTAAACGTGTTTCAGAATCTTATGATGTGTTTCACATCAAGAGCTAGACAAAAAAGTAAACTTTTCAACTCAGGCTAAAATACAAGCATTCTGTTAGCATATAAAATATCTAAGAACATAAAATCTTTGATTTGAGTTCATAAAGTACCATATAAAAATATTTCTTTCTACTATCTATAGAGCTTTTTGCTTTTCTGTTCAATAGACTCTCTCACTAGACAATTAAAATTAATAACTCAGTAGATTGATACATAGAACTTCAATGTAAATCTTGACTTCTTGATTATAAAACAATTAAAAGTTTATTAAATTTGAATATTAAAATATTTTCAGATGATGCGTCAAAATATTATTGTTGTCCAGTCACTCAGTCATGTCCAACTCTTTGCTACACCATGGAATGCAGCACACCAGGCCTCCCTGTCCATCACCAACTTCCGGAGTTTACCCAGATTCATGTCCATTGAGTCTGTGATGCCATCCAACCATCTCATCCTTTTTTGTCCCCTTCTCCTCCTGCCTTGGATCTTTCCCAGCATCAGGGTCTTTTCAAATGAGTCATTTCTTCGCATCAGGTGGTCAAAGTATTGGAGTTTCAGCTTCAACATCAGTCCTTCCGATGAATATTCAGGATTGATTTCCTTAGGATGGACTGATTTGATTTCCTTGCAGTCCAAGGGACTCTCAAGAGTCTTCTCCAACACCACAGTTCAAAAGCATCAATTCTTTGGCGCTCAGCTTTCTTTATAGTCCAACTCTCACAACCACACATGACTACTGGAAAAACCATAGCCTTGACTAGATGGACCTTTGTTGGCAAAGTAATGTCTCTGCTTTTTAATGTGCTGTCTAAGTTGGTCAAAGCTTTTCTTCCAAGGAGCGAGCAGTCTTTTAATTTCATGGCTGCCATCACCACATGCAGTGATATTGGAGCCCAAGAAAAGAAAGTTTCTCACTGTTTCCACTGTTTTCCCACCTATTTCCACGAAGAAATGGGACCGGATTCCATGATCTTAGTTTTTTGAATGTTGAATTTTAAGTCAGGTTTTTCACTCTCCTCTTTCACTTTCATCAAGAGGCTCTTTAGTTCCTTTTCACTTTCTGCCATAAGGGTGGTGTCATCTGCATATCTGAGGTGATTGGCATCCCTCCCGGCAATCTTGATTCCACCTTGTGCTTTATCCAGCCTGGCATCTGGCATGATGTACCCTGCATATAAGTTAAATAAACGGGGTGACAGTATAGAGCCTTGACAGACTCCTTTCCCAATTTGGAACCAGTCCATTGTTCCATGTCCAGTTCTAACTGTCGCTTCTTGACCTGCATGCAGATTTCTCAGGAGGCAGGCAAGGCGGTCTTGCATTCTCATCTCTTTAAGAATTGTCTATAGTTTGTTGTGATCCTACAGTCAAAGGCTTTAGCATAGTCAATCAAGCAGAAGTAGATGCCTCTCTGATATTCTCTTGCTTTTTCTATTATCCAACAGATGCTGGGGATTTGATATCTGGTTCCTCTGCCTTTTCTAAATCCAGCTTGAACATCTAGAAGTTCTTGGGTCATGTACTGTTGAAGCCTAGCTTGGAGAATTTTGAGCATTACTTTGCCAGTATATGAAATGAGTGCAATTGTGCAGTATTTGAACATTTTTTGGCACTGTCCTTCTTTGGGACTGGAGTGAAAATTGACATTTTGCAGTTCTGTGGTCACTGCTGAGTTTTCCAAATCTGCTGGTATATTGAGTGCAGCACTTTCACAGCATCGTCTTTAAGGATTTGATATACCTCAACTGGAGTTCCATCACCTGTACTAGTGTTGTTCGTAGTTATGCTTCTATGGCCCATTTGACTTTGTATTCCAGGATGTCTGGCTCTAGGTGAGTGATCACACCAATGTGGTTATCTGGGCCACTAAGACTTTTTTTGTATAGTTCTTCTGTGTACTCTTGCCACCTCTTCTTAATATCTTCTGCTTCTGTTAGGTCCATACCATATCAAAATACTTACACAATGATAACAACCTTAATTTTATTTTCACTGTAAATGATAACAGAATTATTTCAAAAAGATGCAGTAATTTAGATATTTCATAAGAATTCTATTCAAATACATAGGTTTTGTAAAGCATAATTTGTGATGTTATTCATGTAGAAATGAAAATAAACACCAGTGAAAAATTTTATAATAATAACTGCAAATAGAAAACAAGTCAGGCATGCATGCTAAGTCACTTCAATTGCGTCTGACTCTTTGTGACCTCATGGACTGAAGCCAGCAAGGCCCTTCTGTCCATGGGATTCTGGAGTGGGCTGATTTCCCTTCTCAGGGGATCTTCCTGATTCAGGGACTGAACCCGTGTTTCTCTACTCTCCTGCATTAACAAGCTGGTTCTTTTTCACTAGTGCCACCCACAGGTCAGTATTCAGAAAACCTACCTTGATTTCCTGTTATTCATTAACCTTTTACAGAACATGCTCTCAGAAGATAGCATAAACTTCAGCTTAAAATCCACGTTTCCAAAATGATTCTTTCCACACTGTGGTACTTTGAGAATTTAACCCAAGTGATTTCAATAGAAGCCATGCTTGAGCAGCACACAAAGTATAAATGATTGCAGCTGTGCAAGTTGTATTACTGACAGGAGACTTGTAATTTTTCAGTAGTTCTCAACAGTTTCTATAGCAATAGGCCATGTCAGTACACAAAGGAGAAACATTCCCAGCCTAAGTGATCTTAACCTGGTCAGAAACAAGCAGTTGCGTGCCAGATGCCTCCTTTTCTTACTGTCTTTCATTGATTTCCATTGAACCTAATGACTTCATCTAATGCATTTTGGAAAATATGGGGTTAAGTCCAGCAAATGACATACTCTCTACATGGTGACCTCATTTGTCACACTCCTTCCTCCAAAAAAAATTTCTTGTTTTACAGTGATGTATGAAGTGTTTCTATATTTCTTACTTTTTCAATTACTCAAGTTGCTATTTTCCAAACAACCTTAAAAGTAATAACATGAAACGAACATACAGCTTCTTGCTAGTACAGGACTAAAAATTACATTAAGATTAATTATTTGATTTTCATATAGCAATATGAAGTAAACTATTCACATTCGAGTAATTTAAAATGAACTAAAAATCTGTATGTAACATACTTGGATCTTTTACTATATTAAATGCAAATTAGGTAAACTGCTTCCATTGTGTAATTGTAAGGGATTTGATCTAGGTCATATATAAACGGTCCCGTGATTTTCCCTACTTTCTTCAATTTAAGTCTGAATTTGGCAATAAGGAGTTCATGATCTGAGCCACAGTCAGCTCCTGGTCTTGTTTTTGCTCACTGTAGAGAGCTGCTCCATCTTTGGCTCCAAAGAATATAATCAGTCTGATTTTGGTATTGACCACCTGGTGATGTCCATGTGTAGAGTCTTCTCTTGTATTGTTGGATTGAGGGTATTTGCTATGACCAGCGTGTTCTCTTGACAAAACTCTGTTACCCTTGCCCTGCTTCATTTTGTACTCCAAGGCCAAATTTGCCTGTCACTCCAGGTATCTCTTGACTTCCTACTTCTGCATTCCAGTCCCCTATAATGAAAAGGACATCTTTTTTGGGTGTTAGTTCTAGAAAGTCTTTTGGGTCTTTATAGAACTTTTCAACTTCAGCTTCTTTCAGCATGACTGGCTGGGGCATAGACTTGGACTACTGTGATACTGAATGGTTTGCCTTGGAAACAAACAGAGACCATCCTGTTGTTTTTGAGCTTGCACCCAAGAACTGCATGTCGGACTCTTATGTTGACTGCGAGGGCTTCTAAGGGATTCTTGCCCACAGTAGTAGATAAAATAGTCACTTGAGTTAAATTCGCCCATTCCAGTCTATTTTAGTTCACTGATTCCTTTACTTCCGTCACCAGTCACATCCACAACTGGGTGTTGTTTTTGCTTTGTCTCTGTCTCTTTATTCTTTCTGGAGTTATTCCTCCACTCTTATCCATATTGGTGCCCTTCCATATTGGGCACCTACTGACCTGGGGAGCTCATCTTTCAGTGTCATATCTTTTTGCCATTTCATATGGTTCATGGGGTTCTCAAAACAAGAATACTGAAGTGGTTTATCATTCCCTTCTTCAGTGGACCACGTTTTGTTAGAACTCTCCTCCATGATGCATCCATCTTGAGTGTGGCTCTACAGGGCATGGTTCATAATTTCATCGAGCTAGACAAGGCTGTAGTCCATGTGACGTTTGATTAGTTTTCTGTGATTGTGGTTTTCAATCTGTCTGTCCTCTGAGGGATAAGGATAAGAGGCTTAAGGAAGTTTCCTGATGGAAGAGACTGACTGTGGGGGAAACTGGGTCTTGTTCTAATGGGCGGGCCATACTCAGTAAATCTTTAATCCAATTTTCTGTTGATGGGCCAGACTATGTTCCCTCCCTGTTGTCTGACCTGAGACCAAACTATGGTGGAGGTAATGAAGATAATGACAACCTCCTTCAAAAGGTCCATGCACACACTGCCACACTCAGTGCCCCAGACCCTGCAGCACCCACCGTTGACCCACGCCTCCACAAGGGACTCCTGGACACTCACAGGCAAGTCTGCATCAGCCTCTTGTGGGGTTACTGCTCCTAAAACAAATCCCTTATAATTATACACTAAAAGTGACAAATAGATTCAAGGGATTAGATCTGATAGACAGAGTACCTTAAGAACTATGGACGGAGGTTCATAACATTGTACAGGAGGCAGTGATCAAGACCATCCCCAAAGAAAAAAAAAATGCAAAAAGGCAAAATGGTTGTCTGAGGAGGCTTTACAAACAGCTGAGAAAATAAGAGACTCTAAATGCAAAGGGGAAAAGGAAAGATACACCCATTTAAATGCAGAGCTCCAAAGAATAGCAAGGAGAGATAAGAAAGCCTTCCGCAGCAATCAATGCAAAGAAATAGAGGAAAACAATAGAATGGGAAGATCTCTTCAAGAAAATGAGAGCCACCAAGGGAACATTTCATGCAAAGATGGTCACAATAAAGGACAGAAACGGTATGGACCTAACAGAAGCAGAAGATATTAAGAAGAGGTGGTAAGAATACACAGAAGAACTCGACAAAAAAGACCTTCATGATCCAGATAATCATGATAGTGTGATCACTCACCTAGAACCAGACATCCTGGAATGCAAAGTCAAGTAGGCCTTAGGAAGCATAACTACGAACAACACTAGCACAGGTGATGGAATTCCAGTTGAGCTATATCAAATCCTTAAAGACGATGCTGTGAAAGTGCTGCACTCGGTATACCAGCAAATTTGGAAAAATCAGCAGGGACCATAGAACTGAAAAAGGTCAATTTTCACTCGATTTACAAAGAAAGGCAACGCTAAAGAATGTTCAAATTACCAAACAACTGCACTCATCTCACACACTAGGAAAGTAATGCTCAAAATTCTCCAAGCCAGGCTCCAACAATATATGAACGGTGAACTTCCAGATGTTCAAGCTGGATTTAGAAAAGGCAGAGGAACCTGAGATCAAATTGCCAACATCTGTTGGATCATTGCAAAGCAACAGAGTTCCAGAAAAATATCTACTTCTGGTTTATTGACTACGCCAAAGCCTCTGACTGTGTGGACCACAACAAACTACGGAAAAATTTTCAAGAGATGGGAATACCTGACCACCTGACCTGCCTCCTGAGAAATCTGTATGCAGGTCAAGAAGCAACAGTTAGAACTGGACATGGAACAAAAGACTGGTTCCAAATCGGGAAAGGAGTACATCAAAGCTGTACATTGTCACCCTGCTCATTTAACTTATATGCAGAGTACATCAAGTGAAATTCCAGCCTGATAAAGCACAAGCTGGAATCAAGGTTGCTGGAAGAATTATCAATAACCTCAGATACACAGATGACACCACCCTTATGGCACAAAACGAAGAAGAACTAAAGAGCCTCTTGATGAAAGTGAAAGAGAGTGAAAAAGTTGGCTTAAAACTCAACATTCTGAAAATTATTATCATGACATCTGGTCCCATCAATTCCTAGAAAATAGATGGGAAACAATGGAAGCAGTAGGAGACTTTTTTGGGGGGAGCTCCAAAATCACTGCAGATGGTGACTGCAGCCATGAAATTAGAAGACACTTGTTCCTTGGAATAAAAGCCATGACAAATCTGAAAAACATATTAAAAAGCAGAGACATTACTCTGTCAACAAAGGTCCAACTAGTCAAAGCTATGGTTTTTCCAGTAGTCATGTATGGATGTGAGTTTGACTATAAAGAAGGCTGAGCACCAAAGAACTGATGCTTTTGAACTACGGTGTTGGAGAAGACTCTTGAGAGCCCCTTGGACTGCAAGGAGATCCAACCAGTCAATCCTAAAGGAAATCAGTTCTGAATATTCATTGGAAGGACTGATGCTGAAACCCCAATACTCTGGGCCACCTGATGCAAAGAACTGACTCACTGGAAAAGACCCTGATGCTGGGAAAGACTGAAGGCAGGAGAAGGGGATGACAAGGATGAGATGGTCGGATGGCAACATCGACTCAATGGACATGAGTTTGAGTAAACTCCGGGAGTTTGTGATGGACAGGGAAGCCTGGCATACTGCATTTCATGGGGTCGCAAAGAGTGGGACACGACTGAACTGAACTGAACTGAACTGAGGTAAACTGCATAAAAATTAGCAGAATGCCAAAGAGAAAAGAAAATACAGAGCCCAACCACTCTACCAGTTATTCTCTTTTGATCTTCAGTTCCCCTAGCTTTGGCCTCTTTATATGCAGATCAGTATCTCCTAAACAGCCAGGTATTATCTTTGAGAACATCACATACCCTAATGTGCCACATCCAATCTGTTATCATATCCTATCAAATTTTACTTCCAAAATATGTCTCTTATTTACCTTCCTGTTTAATCTCTACTGCCACCACCCTCATTCTAAGCCACAGCATTTCTTACGTAGAAAGCAACAGCCTCCAATTGGTTTCGTCAGTTTTCCTCCCTGCTCTTCTATTCCCTCACTGTACTCAGAATACTTTGTACAATTATATGATACTTGTAGTAGGCAGAACAATGCTCCCTCCCTTCCAACGATATCCACATCCTACTCTCCATAGCCTGTGAATATTACCTTACATTCAATGTAAGGGCTTCGAAGAGACCATCCTGAATTACCCAGGTGGACTCAATCAAACTCCAAAGCAGAAAGTCTTTCCTGGTTGTGCCAAGAGGAAGATGTGACTCCAGAACAGTCTGAAAGATGCCCTGTTCTTGGTTTCAAACATGGAGGGAGAAGGAAGAAGGCCATAAACCAAAGAATATGAGTAGCCTTGGGAAGCTGGAAAAGACAAAGAAAATGGATCTCCTCAAGAGCCTCCAGAAAGGAATGTAGTCTTGAGGACGTCGTGATTTTAGTCCAGTTAGAAGTCCATGTTAGACTTCTTATCTACAGTAATGTAAAATAATAAATTTGTGTTGTTTCAGGTCAGTAAGTCTGTGGTAATTTGTTATGGCAGCAATAGAACACTAATGCAACACTCCTCTGCTTAGTTTAAAAACCACAATCTTGCAAGCCCTACATGTTTTAGTTCCTGCCTATCTATATAAATTCATGGAATGATTCTCTTTCCCTTCATTCTTGTGTTCCATTCACATATGTTTGCAAAATATGCCAAGGAATTCCTCAGAAAACGCAGCCACATATTCATCCTTCGTTTCAAAGTTTAATATTGCTTCCTTGAGGCTTTTTTTGAACCTTAAATTCAGTCAGTTCAGTTGCTCAGTCGTGTTCGACTCTTTGTGACCCTATGGACTGCAGCACTCCAGGCTTCCCTACTCATCACCAACTCCCGGAGCTTGCTCAAACTCATGTCCATCGAATCGGTGATGCCATCCAACCATCTCATCCTCTGTTGTCCTCTTCTCCTGCCTTCAATTTTTCCCAGCATCAGGGTCTTTTCCAATCAATCAGTTCTTCATATCAGGTGGCCACAGGATTGGAGCTTCAGCTTCAGCATCAGTCCTTTCAATGAATATTCAGGATTGATTTCCTTCAGGATGGACTGGTTGCATCTCCTTGCAGTCCAAGGGATTCTCAACAGTCTTCTCCAACACCACAGTTCAAAAGCATCAATTCTTAAGCGCTCAGCTTTCTTTATCATCCAATTCTCACATCCATACATGACTACTGGAAAAACCATAGCTTTGACTAGATGGACCCTTGTTAGCAAAGTAATGTCTCTGCTTTTTAATATGCTGTCTAGGTTGGTCATAGCTTTTCTTCCAAGTAGCAAACATCTTTTAATTCATGGCTGCAGTCACCAACTGCAGTGATTTTGGAATCAAAATATAGGCAGCCTCTAAAAGCTAGGAAAGAGAAGGAAACAGATTCTCCCTTAAAACGTTCCAAAGGAATACCATCCTGAAAACACCCTGGTTTTAGTTCAGTAAGACCCAGTTATTAATGAGGTTATTAATGTTTTTCCTGGCAATCTTGATTTCAGCTTGCGCTTCATCCAGCCCAGCATGCCTTATGATGTATACTCTGCATATAACAGCCTTGATGTACTCTTCCTGATTTGGAACCAGTCTGTTGTTCCACGTCCAGTTCTAACTGTTGCTTCTTGACTTGCATGCAGATTTCTCAGGAGGCAGGTAAGATGGCTTGGTATTCCCATCTCTTGAAGAATTTTCCAGTTTGTTGTAATCCACACAAAGGCTAAACTCAAAGGCTTTAGCATAGTTGATGAAGCAGATGTTTCTTTGGAACTCTCTTGCTTTTTCTATGATCCAATGGATGTTGGCAATTTGATCTCTGGTTCCTTTGCCTTTTCTAAATCCAGCTTGAACATCTGGAAGATATCAGTTTAGGTACTGTTGAAGACTCACTTGGAGAATTTTGAGCATTACTTTGCTAGTGTGTGAGATGCGTGCAGATGTGCAGTAGTTTGAACATTCTTTGGCATTTCTCTTCTTTGGGATTGGAATGAAAACTGACCTTTTCCAGGGTTGTGGCTACTGATGAGTTTTCCAAATTGGCTGCCATATTGAGTGTAGCACTTTCACAGCATCATCTTTTAGATTTGAAATAGCTCAGCTGGAATTCCATCACCTCCATTAGCTTCGTTCATAGTGATGCTTCCTAAGGCCCACTTGATTTTGCACTCCAGGATATCTGGCTCTAGGTGAGTGATCACACCATCATGGTTGCCTGGGACATTAAGGCTTTTTTTTGTATAGTTCTTCTGTGTATTCTTGCCACTTCTTTTTAATATTTCTGCTTCTGTTAGGTCGATAGTGTTTCTGTCCTTTATTGTGCACATTTTTACATGAAATGTTCCCTTGGTATCTCTATCTTGAAGAGATCTCTCATCTTTTGCATTCTATTGTTTTCCTCTATTTCTAAATTAAATTAGGTTTCTTCTTTTGTATGGTCTCATGAAAGCGTTAGTCACTCAGTCGTGTCTGACTCTGTGGCCCCATGGACTGTAGAAGTTCAGGCTCCTATATCCATGGAATAAGAATACTGGAGTGGGTAGCCACTACCTTCTCAAGGGGATCTTCCCAACCCAGGGATTGAACCCAGGTCTCCTCATTGTAGGCAGATTTTTTAACATCTGATGTACCAAGGCTCATAATACTGTGAAATTTTATTTTTTAGAGTACAACATAGCTTGCAATTATATTATTTAATTGTGTGGTTTCTAAAAGTCTATCTCTTTCACAAGAATGGTACCTTCATAAAGATAAAAACTTAGTGCCCACTATTATGTATCTCCAATACCTAGTATGTAACAGGAAACTATTTATTCAGCAAATATATACTGAATAAATCTTAAAGTAAACGGAAAGAAAGATTAAATTAGAAGATTAAAAAAAAAAGAGGTGGCAGGCTTTTGTTGGCTTCCTTTACTAATATCGAAAGCAGACATTTATTTTAAAGAGTAGAAGTTTTGGAAAAATATTTGCTAGGAGTAACTGAAAATTACATAATTTTCACCTCTAAATAATATAAAATATATAGTGTATCTGACATCAACATGTAATTAGAACTTGAATGTAACTATTTATTTAAAAATATGAGTTTAATTTCTAGGTATTAATTAAATAAAAACTGCGTGGTAAAAATATTTGCATATAAACTGTTGGCATATCCTTCACTGTTTCCTTTGTATACAATTCTAAGAGTATAATTAGTGGGTTAAGGATTATGAATATTTTTATGCTATGTAAAATGCACATATCTGCATTCTTACCCTTCAAAATTTTACCCAATTTGAAAATTATGGGGGGAGGAGCCAAGATGGCGGAGGAGTAGGACGGGAGAACACTTTCTCCCCCACAAATTCATCAAAAGAGCATTTAAACGTCGAGTAAATTCCACAAAACAACTTCTGAATGCCGGCAGAGGACATCAGGCACCCAGAAAAGCAACCCAACTCTTCGAAAGGAGGTAGGAAAAAATATTAAAGACAAAAAAAAAGAGACAAAAGAGGGAGGGACGGAGTTCCGTCCCGGGAAGGGAATCTTAAAAAGAGAGAAGTTTCCAAACACCAGGAAATCTTCTCACTGCCGAATCTGTGCCGAGCTTTGGAAGCACAGAGGGCAACATAACAGGGAGAAAAAATAAATAAACAATTAAAACTCGCAGATTGCGAGCCCTACAGTAACTCCCCCAGCGGAGAAGCGGCGCAGACCCCTGCATCCGCCATTAGCAAGCAGGGGCTGGGCAGGGAGGCGCGGCGCGGGCTGCATCGCTGAGAGTAAGAATCTGGCCTGAATACCCTGAGCACTATCTGAGCAAAATAATTTGGGCTAGCAAACCAGACTGTGGGATATCTACCACGCGAAAAGCCAGCCCTAACCTAAGACCGCCAGGCCCGCGCACGGAACAAAGGACTGAACAGAGATAGCCGGCTGCAGACCTTCCCCCTCCGGTGACAGGCAGCCAGAGCCGGAAGGGGGCAATCGCAGCCCCAGAGAGACATTATCTATAAAACTGTAAGCAGGCTTCTTTGCTAATTAAACTTCTTGGGGGTCTGGACGGTCAACATCTGCCTGAGAAGGTGCACCGGTTTTACACCCAGATAACCGAGTGGCGGGGAGGCGATAAGTCGCAGCATTGGCACTCGCCAAACACCTCATCACCTGAGCTGCTCGGACCTGGGAAGAGCACAAAACGCAGGCCCAACTGAGTCTGCGCCTCTGAGGACTACCCGAGTGCCTGAACCTGAGCGGCTTGGACCTGGGAGGTGCATGCAACCCAGGACCGGCCTCGGATTGTTCCTGGCGGAACAACCTAGAGCCCGAGCAGTGTGGGCAGGGTGGCTACACGTGCCGTGAGCGGGGGCAGACCCAGGGTGGCTGAGGTACTGCGAGCCCACGCCAGTGTTATTTGTTTGCAGCATCCCTCCCTCCCTCCCCACAGTGTGACTGAACAAGTAAGCCTAAAAAAAAAAAAAAAAAGTGTCTTCCACCGTCCACTTTGTGTCAGGGCGGAAACCAGATACTGAAGAGACTAGCAAACAGAAGAAGATATAACAGAGGGAAATGCCTTGGAAGCTACAGGCAATAGATCAAAACCCTGTGGTTACTACGGACTACATAGGAAGGGGCCTATAGATCTTGAGAAATATAAGTCTGACCAAGGAACTAGCCAAAACTGAACTGAACCCACAACACCCACAACAAAACCAAGAAAGTCCTAGACATATTTTTATTATTTTTACGATCATTCTTTCTTTATTTAATTAAAAAAAAAAATTTAAGTCCTCTATTGTTCCTTTAATTTTCACTTTCATAACCTATTACTTTGCAAAAAAAAAAAAAAGACCCTATTTTTTTTTCTTCAGAAAACTTCATATATATATATTTTATAATTTTTTGACTTGTTTTTTTTTTTTTTCTTCTTTTCTTTAACACTGTATTTTTGAAATTCCAAACTCTACTCTAGATTTTTAATTTTCACTTTTTGGTATATGTTATCAATTTTGTACCTACAGTTTTTTTTATATAATTTCTGTGACTTTTTTTTTTTCTTCTTCTCTGTTTCTTTCTCTTCTTCTTTTATATAACATTGTATATCTGAAATTCCAAACTCTACTCTAGATTTTTAATTTATGCTTTTTGGTATTTGATATCAATTTTGTACCTGTATTTTCTTTATAATTTTTGTGACATTGTTTTTGTTTGTTTTCTCTCTTTATTTTTCTTATTCTTCTTTTTTTTAACATTGTATTTTTGAAATTCCAAACTCTACTCTACATTTTTAATTTTTGCTTTTTGGTATTAGTTATCAATTTTGTACCTGTACTTTCTTTATAATTTTCGCGACCTTGTTTGTTTTTGTTTGTTCATTTTTTCTCTCCTTCTTTTCCTTCTTCTTTTCTTTAACATCGTATTTTTGACATTCCAAACTCTACTCTAGATTTTTTAATTTTTGCTTTTATGTATTTGTTACCAATTTTGTACCTTTAAGAACCCAATCTTCAGGACCCATTTTTCACTAGGGAGCGAGATTACTGGCTTGACTGCTCTCTCCCCCTTTGGACTCTCCTTTTTCTCCACCAGGTCGCCTGTGTTTCCTCCCTAACCCCTCTCTACTCTACCCAACTCTGTGAATTTCTGTGTGTTCCAGACGGTGGAGAACACTTAGGGAACTGATTACTGGCTGGATCTGTCTCCCTCCTTTTCATTCCCCCCTTTTATCCTTCTGGCCACCTCTGTCACCTTCCTCCTTCTTCTCTTCTCTGTATAACTCCGTGAACATCTCTGAGTGGTCCAGTTGTGGAGTGCACATAAGTAAGTGACTACTGGCTAGCCCACTCTCTCCACTGATTCACCTCATCTCATTTGGGTCACCTCTAACTCCCTCCTCCCTCTTCTCTTCTCCATGTAACCCTGTGAACCTCTCTGAGTGACCCTCACCGTAGAGAAACTTTTCATCTTTAATGTAGATGTTTTATCAATGGTTCTGTATAGAAGGAGAAGTTTTGAAACTACTGTAAAAATAAGACCGATAACCGGAAGCAGGAGACTTAAGTCCAAACCCTGACTCCAGGGAACTCCTGACTCCAAGGAACATTAATTGACAGGAGCTCATCAAAAGCCTCCATACCGACACTGAAACCAAGCACCACACAAGGGCCAACAAGTTCCAGGGCAAGACATACCAAGCAAATTCTCCAGCAACAAAGGAACACAGCCCTGAGCTTCAAGATACAGGCTGCCCAAAGTCACCCCAAAACTATAGACATCTCATAACTCATTACTGGACATTTCATTGCACTCCAGAGAGAAGAAATACAGCACCACCCACCAGAACACCGACACAAGCTTCCCTAACCAGGAAACCTTCACAAGCCACCTGTACAAACCCACACACAGTGAGGAAACGCCACAATAAAGAGAACTCACAAACTGCCAGAATACAGAAAGGACACCCAAACTCAGCAATTTAAACAAGATGAAGAGACAGAGGAATACTCAGCAGATAAAGGAACAGGATAAATGCCCACCAAACCAAACAAAAAGAGGAAGAGATAGGGAATCTACCTGATAAAGAATTCGAATAATGATAGTGAAATTGATCCAAAATCTTGAAACTAAAATGGAATTACAGATAAATAGCCTGGAGACAAGGATTGAGAAGATGCAAGAAACGTTTAACAAGGACCTAGAAGAAATAAAAAAAAGAGTCAATATATAATGAATAATGCAATAAATGAAATTAAAAAAACATTCTGGAGGCAACAAATAGTAGAATAACAGAGGCAGAAGATAGGATTAGTGAATTAGAAGATAGAATGGTAGAAATAAATGAATCAGAGAGGATAAAAGAAAAACGAATTAAAAGAAATGAGGACAATCTCAGAGACCTCCAGGACAATATTAAACGCTACAACATTGAATCATAGGGGTTCCAGAAGAAGAAGACAAAAAGAAAGACCATGAGAAAATACTTGAGGAGATAATAGTTGAAAACTTCCCTAAAATGGGGAAGGAAATAATTACCCAAGTCCAAGAAACCCAGAGAGTCCCAAACAGGATAAACCCAAGCAGAAACACCCCAAGACACATATTAATCAAATTAACAAAGATCAAACACAAAGAACAAATATTAAAAGCAGCAAGGGAAAAACAACAAATAACACACAAGGGAATTCCCATAAGGATAACAGCTGATCTTTCAATAGAAACTCTTCAAGCTAGGAGGGAATGGCAAGACATACTTAAAACGATGAAAGAAAATAATCTACAGCCCAGATTATTGTACCCAGCAAGGATCTCATTCAAGTATGAAGGAGAAATCAAAAGCTTTTCAGACAAGCAAAAGCTCAGAGAATTCTGTACCACCAAACCAGCTCTCCAACAAATACTAAAGAATATTCTCTAGACAGGAAACACAAAAACGGTGTATAAACTCGAACCCAAAACAATAAAGTAAATGGTAACGGGATCATACTTATCAGTAATTACCTTAAACGTAAATGGGTTGAATGCCCCAACCAAAAGACAAAGACTGGCTGAATGGATACAAAAATAAGACCCCTACATATGTTGTCTACAAGAGACCCACCTCAAAACAGGGGACACATACAGACTGAAAGTGAAGGGCTGGAAAAAGATTTTCCATGCAAATACGGACCAAAATAAAGCAGGAGTAGCAATACTCATATCAGATAAAATAGACTTTAAAACAAAGGCTGTGAAAAGAGACAAAGAAGGTCACTACATAATGATCAAAGGATCAATCCAAGAAGATATAACAATTATAAATATATATGCACCCAACACGGGAGCACCACAGTACGTAAGAAAAGTGCTAACAAGTATGAAAGGAGAAATTAACAATAACACAATAATAGTGGGAGACTTTAATACCCCACTCACACCTATGGATAGATCTATTAAACAGAAAATTAACAAGGAAACACAAACTTTAAATGATACAATAGACCAGTTAGACCTAATTGATATCTATAGGACATTTCATCCCAAAACAATGAATTTCACCTTTTTCTCAAGCGCACATGGAACCTTCTCCAGGATAGATCACATCCTGGGCCATAAAGCTAGCCTTGGTAAATTCAAAAAAATAGAAATCATTCCAAGCATTTTTTCTGACCACAATGCAGTAAGATTAGATCTCAATTATAGGAGAAAAACTATTAAAAATTCCAACATATGGAGGCTGAACAACACGCTGCTGAATAACCAACAAATCACAGAAGAAATCAAAAAAGAAATAAAAATTTGCATAGAAACGAATGAAAATGAAAACACAACAACCCAAAACCGGTGGGACACGGTAAAAGCAGTTCTAAGGGGAAAGTTCAGAGCAATACAGGCACACCTCAAGAAACAAGAAAAAAGTCAAATAAATAACCTAACTCTACACCTAAAGCAACTAGAAAAGGAAGAAATGAAGAACCCCAGGGTTAGTAGAAGGAAAGGAATCTTAAAAATTAGAGCAGAAATAAATGCAAAAGAAACAAAAGAGACCATAGCAAAAATCAACAAAACAAAAAAAAAGCTGGTTCTTTGAAAGGATAAATAAAATTGACAAACCATTAGCCAGACTCATCAAAAACAAAGGGAGAAAAATCAAATCAACAAAATTAGAAATGAAAATGGAGAGATCACAACAGACAACACAGAAATACAAAGGATCATAAGAGACTACTATCAACAATTATATGCCAATAAAATGGACAACGTGGAAGAAATGGACAAATTCTTAGAAAAGTACAACTTTCCAAAACTCGACCAGGAAGAAATAGAAAATCTTAACAGACCCATCACAAGCACGGAAATTGAAACTGTAATCAAAAATCTTCCAGCAAACAAAAGCCCTGGTCCAGACGGCTTCACAGCTGAATTCTACCAAAAATTTAGAGAAGAGCTAACACCTATCCTGCTCAAACTCTTCCAAAAAATTGCAGAGGAAGGTAAACTTCCAAACTCATTCTATGAGGCCACCATCACCCTAATACCAAAACCTGACAAAGATCCCACAAAAAAAGAAAACTACAGGCCAATATCCCTGATGAACATAGATGCAAAAATCCTTAACAAAATTCTAGCAATCAGAATCCAACACCACATTAAAAAGATCATACACCATGATCAAGTGGGCTTTATCCCAGGGATGCAAGGCTTCTTCAATATCCGCAAATCAATCAATGTAATACACCACATTAACAAATTGAACACTAAAAACCATATGATTATCTCAATAGATGCAGAGAAAGCCTTTGACAAAATTCAACACCTGCTTATGATAAAACTCTCCAGAAAGCAGGAATAGAAGGAACATACCTCAACATAATAAAAGCTATATATGACAAACCCACAGCAAACATTATCCTCAATGGTGAAAAATTGAAAGCATTTCCTCTAAAGTCAGGAACAAGACAAGGGTGCCCACTTTCACCATTACTGTTCAACATAGTTTTGGAAGTTTTGGCCACAGCAATCAGAGCAGAAAAAGAAATAAAAGGAATCCAAATTGGAAAAGAAGAAGTAAAACTCTCACTATTTGCAGATGACATGATCCTCTACATAGAAAACCCTAAAGATTCCACCAGAAAATTACTAGAACTAATCAATGACTATAGTAAAGTTGCAGGTTATAAAATCAACACACAGAAATCCCTTGCATTCCTATACACTAATAATGAGAAAAGAGAAAGAGAAATTAAGGCAACAATTCCATTCACCATTGCAACGGAAAGAATAAAATACTTAGGAATATATCTACCTAAAGAAACTAAAGACCTATATATAGAAAACTATAAAACACTGGTGAAAGAAATCAAAGAGGACACTAATAGATGGAGAAAAATATACCATGTTCATGGATTGGAAGAATCAATACAGTGAAAATGAGTATACTACCCAAAGCAATTTATAGATTCAACGCAATCCCTATCAAGCTACGAACAGTATTCTTCACAGAGGTAGAACAAATAATTTCACAATTTGTATGGAAATACAAAAAACCTCGAATAGCCAAAGCGATCCTGAGAAAGAAGAATGGAACTGGAGGAATCAACCTACCTGACTTCAGGCTCTACTACAAAGCCACAGTTATCAAGACAGTATGGTACTGGCACAAAGACAGAAATATAGATCAATGGAATAAAATAGAAAGCCCAGAGATAAATCCATGCACATATGGACACCTTATCTTTGACAAAGGAGGCAAGAATATACAATGGATTAAAGACAAACAAGTGGTGCTGGGAAATCTGGTCAACCTCTTGTAAAAGAATGAAACTAGACCACTTTCTAACACCATACACAAAAATAAACTCAAAATGGATTAAAGATCTAAACGTAAGACCAGAAACTATAAAACTCCTAGAGGAGAACATAGGCAAAACACTCTCTGACATACATCACAGCAGGATCCTCTATGACCCACCTCCCAGAATATTGGAAATAAAAGCAAAAATAAACAAATGGGACCTAATTAACCTTAAAAGCTTCTGCACATTAAAGGAAACTATTAGTAAAGTGAAAAGACAGCCTTCAGAATGGGAGAAAATAATAGCAAATGAAGCAACTGACAAACAACTAATCTCAAAAATATACAAGCAACTCCTACAGCTCAACTCCAGAAAAATAAACAACCCAATCAAAAAATGGGCCAAAGAACTAAATAGACATTTCTCCAAAGAAGACATACAGATGGCTAACAAACACATGAAAAGATGCTCAACATCACTCATTATCAAAGAAATGCAAATCAAAACCACTATGAGGTACCATTTCACACCAGTCAGAATGGCTGCTATCCAAAAGTCTACAAGCAATAAATGCTGGAGAGGGTGTGGAGAAAAGGGAACCCTCTTACACTGTTGGTGGGAATGCAAACTAGTACAGCCACTATGGAGAACAGTGTGGAGATTCCTTAAAAAACTGGAAATAGAACTGCCTTATGATCCAGAAATCCCACTGCTGGCCATACACACTGAAGAAACCAGAAGGGAAAGAGACACGTGTACCACAATGTTCATTGCAGCATTGTTTATAATAGCCAGGACATGGAAGCAACCTAGATGTCCATCAGCAGATGAATGGATAAGAAAGCGGTGGTACATATACACAATGGAGTATTACTCAGCCATTAAAAAGAATACATTGGAATTAGTTCTAATGAGGTGGATGAAACTGGAGCCTATTATACAGAGTGAAGTAAGCCAGAAGGAAAAACATAAATACAGTATACTAACGCATACATATGGAATTTAGAAAGATGGTAACAATAACCCGGTGTACGAGACAGCAAAACAGACATTGATGTATAGAACAATCTTATGGACTCTGTGGGAGAGGGAGAGGGTGGGAAGATTTGGGAGAATGACATTGAAACATGTAAAATATCATGTAAGAAACGAGTTGCCAGTCCAGGTTCGACGCACGATACTGGATGCTTGGGGCTAGTGCACTGGGTCGACCCAGAGGGATGGTATGGGGAGGGAGGAGGGAGGAGGGTTCAGGATGGGGAACACATGTATACCTGTGGTGGATTCATTTTGATATTTGGCAAAACTAATACAATTATGTAAAGTTTAAAAATAAAATAAAATTAAAAAAAAAAAAGAAAATTATGGTGCAGTTTTGCTTCAACATAAATGTATTGATTATTAGTAGACTTTTTACTTTTTTTTAAATCTTTTATTTTATATAGGAGTATAGCCGATTAACAATGCTGTAATGATTAATAGCAGATTTACATAAATCTTATTTGTACTTACATTGCGTGTTAACTGTTTAGTTTTCTTTTTTAATATTTTTTCATCACTATGATACATTCTTTTAATTGATCTGCAAGAACTTTTTATTTACTAAAGCTTTTATTTATTAACTTTTATCAATAAATATAAATTTTTTCTGTTTGCATTTTTTCTTTTAATTTTGTTAATATTTTTAGAGATGCAGAGAGATAAAACTTTTTAGCTGTATTTTTACAACTTCATATTTTGATGTTATGATTTAAAACATCTTTTCTTATTTAAAATATTAATTTTAATTTTCTTGAATGATGTTCACTTTCCTTTTTAGCTTTATTTATTTTTTTCTTTTACTTTTTTTTTTATTTTATTTTATTTTTAAACTTTACAATATTGTATTAGTTTTGCCAAATATTGAAATGAATCTGCCACAGGTATACCCGTGTTCCCCATCCTGAACCCTCCACCCTCCTCCCTCCCCTCCCCTCCCTCTGGGTCATCCTAGTGCACCAGCCCCAAGCATCCAGTACCGTGCATCGAACCTGGACTGGCGACTCGTTTCATACATGATATTATACATGTTTCAATGCTATTTTCCCAAATCTCCCCACCCTCTCCCTCTCCCACAGAGTCCATAAGACTGATCTATACATCGGTGTCTCTTTTGCTATCTCGTATACAGGGTTATTGTTTCCATCTTTCTAAATTCCATATACATGCGTTAGTATACTGTATTGGTGTTTTTTTTTCTGGCTTACTTCACTCTGTATAATAGGTTCCAGTTTCATCCATCTCATTAGAACTGATTCAAATCTATTCTTTTTAATGGCTGAGTAATACTCCATTGTGTATATGTACCACAGCTTTCTTATCCATTCATCTGCTGATGGGCATGTAGGTTGCTTCCATGTCCTGGCTATTATAAACAGTGCTGCGATGAACATTGGGGTACACGTGTCTCTTTCCCTTCTGGTTTCCTCAGTGTGTATGCCCAGCAGTGGGATTGCTGAATTTTAATACATGCAGAATTTATTTAGCATGACATATGAAATAAGCATATAAATTAAATTTTTTTCAATTGGCTACCTCATTTGCTAATCCTACCTTTTGCCAAATACTTCTCCTTAAATTTGGTTAGAAAAGTTATACTCATCATATATGAGATACTCACACAAATTTCAGCCTGATTATCAACTGCTTATGCTATACATCTGTTCTTATACAAGTAGCACAATACCCTTATTTAGCACAATTCCCTAATTATAAATTATTTAGCACAATACCCTAATTATTAAAAATAATTCTTTTCCCTGAAAATAAATTGTTAGAGGAAAACTATACAATGTATTTATGTTTAAGTTCACTTAAATATTAATGTTGTTTCAAACCTAATGTGAAATAATTACCATAAAACTTCAATCGCAACTAGGACATGTCATCAATAAAAATTTATTTTCTGTTTTTAGTGTTTATTAATTAAATACATTTTATGTCTACCATCAGTATTAAACTTAAAAAAAAAGTGTTTAGCATTCTCACTGGCTTACTCATTTACTTGACAAATATTTTTATTTTATTTTATTTTTTAACTTTAAAATATCGTATTGGTTTTGCCATATGTCAAAATGAATCCGCCACAGGTATACATGTGTTCCCCATCCTGAGCCCTCCTCTCTCCTCCCTCCCCATACCATCCTTCTGGGTCGTCCCAGTGCACCAGCACCAAGCATCCAGTATCATGCATGGAACCTGGACTGGTGACTTGTTTCATATATAATATTATACATGTTTCAATGCCATTCTTCCAAATCATCCCACCCTCTCCCTCTCCCACAGAGTCCATAAGACTGTTCTCTACATCAGTGTCTCTTTTGCTGTCTCGTATACAGGGTTATCGTTACCATCTTTCTAACTGTATTAACTTCCAAGTGTCATGCTAGGGTTAGGGATTACCTTCTTCAAGCACACATTCTAATAGACAATTAAACAAATAAATAAACTGTATAAATTCAAGAAAGGAAATAAAAAGGATGCTATGATAGAAAATAAGGTTATTGTGGGTGGAAGCTACTTCGCTATGGTAGTAGGGAAAGCTTCTGTGAGGAGGCGATGACCTTTAACCAGACACCTGAAGAATGAGTACTCTCCAGTCATATGAAATATAGGGAAGAGAGCCAAAACTTAGAACAACAAACAAAGATCACGAGGCAGGAAAGTGCTTGGCATAATTAAAGAACTAAGTTAGTTTGATTGTGGCATAGTGAGCAAAGGCAAGAACTACATGAAATGAAGTTACGAAGGTTGTGATATTTTACTGTAAATGTTATGAGAAATGTTTTATGTTAAAAAGAGACATAACTTCATTTATATTTTAAAATGAACTTCAGCAAAACTATAAAAAAAAAAGAACAAAGATTAACAAGACAAGAGGTGAGAAAATCACTTAAGAGATGATTGTAGTAATCCAGGAAAGTCAGAACCAGAGTACTCTTGCCACAATTAAGACATTTAACTTTGTTCACAAAACTATAGGAATTTATTAGAAATTTTTAGAAAGAAAAATCATTATATTGGCTCTATTAGAAAAGATTTATTATATGAATATATTATATTAAATATAAATTATACTTCATTACATTATTTTATTATTTTATATAATAGTGTTACTTAAAATTTTGTCATCAGTAACAGACTAGAGACAAGTCCAATGAAGAAATTATACAATTCTCAAAGAAGGGCTATGGCTTTGAACTGAAGAACTATCGAAGATGAAGAAGAGAGAGGCCAAAGAGCTAGTTCAGAATTTTCTAAAAGGCTTAATCATGAGGGAAAAAAAGGGAGTGAAAAGTGAAGGAGCTGAAAAATAGTCCAGATCAGTCTTCTCAAAACAGAAAATAAAGCACAATAGCTTGTATTATTTGACTCCATAGACATAAATTTAAACTTCAATAAATATCATCAGAATGAAGGTAACATTGGGAAAAAACACAAATATTATCCATGTTGTTCACTGAGAGTGTGTGCACAGGTGATCAATCTACACAAATGTCATTATACTTGTAACTTTTTCAGTATATATAATAAATAAAAAGTTTTAAGCAAAGAGTGATTCCCCCAAAGAAATGTCTCTATAAACAATTTGAACAAATATTGGGAATATAAGTACTTAAAGTATATAGTGTGATGAACTTTTGCTTGTGAACTTATCTACGTAGAAATGGCAATATTAGTATTCATGGGAATAACATATGGCTTGTCTATTTTTGTTTTGTTTCAATAACATGCAGAATGGAGAAAGCTATTTTACAGAGGTATGTTGACAGAATGAGAATTCCGAGAGCTCAGAACATGTATCTATTTTACAACTTTTATCCAAAACGAAGCTAGAAATACTGTATCTTCAAAATACATCCTCAATGTTCATCAACACTCAATTCCAATAATTTATATTATACAGTTATAATCAAGCATAAATATATTTCAATTAAAGATTCCATTTTAATAAATGTCTTAATTATGAATCTTCTTTTAATGAAAAATATAAGACATTCTATCAAATACATAAAATGATAGGAGATAACTTTCCAAGATGAGTAAAATTAAGATCACTTAAAGATTGAGATACTTTACTGGCAATAACTGTCAAATATTAAATAGTATTATTAAAATAATTATTACTAAACTATGGAAAATGTTGTAGAAACTGCATACTACCAAAATTATAACTTTTATTTTTGTCCTTTAATCTATTCTGATACATGCTGCAATCTCTCCTGCTTGAAAGTACTGAGTTCATTTAACAAATATTATATGTCTGACAAAGAAGCCAGCCCTATTACATATTTACAACTGGAATGAAACTATTTTCTTATCTTGCAAAAATACTATGAATTGACTTTGCATTTCCAACATCATCAACAGAACTTTTCTTCTTAATAACCACTGCATGACAGCATGCAGTAATAGTCTTTTATGATCACCTTCCATATTATCACATAATAAAGAGAAGAGGAAATTCACCACATCAGCCTTAAAGTAATTCAAAATTTTAAAATACCCTTAAGACCTTTGTGCAGTTCAGCTAAAATTGTTTCATAGCAAACCTTTCT
The DNA here is from genome assembly GCF_027580195.1 of Bos mutus. Lineage (NCBI taxonomy): Eukaryota > Metazoa > Chordata > Mammalia > Artiodactyla > Bovidae > Bos > Bos mutus. The sequence goes on from NC_091628.1 coordinate 26,081,824, forward strand.
AGATAAAGAAAGCAGTGCACAGATATTCTGATGCAGGCTTCTGAATCTGCTTAACTACTCCAGAGCATATTCCAGTCACTGAAGTTAACCTTTTAGAACAGACTTCTACACAAAACAAACTCCAGACAACAATCCATCTAATCTAGTCTAATCCTTCTTAGTTTATACAACTCAGAGTTAGATACTTTTTGTAAGCACCAAAATCTGAAAAGAATTTTTTTCTTTATATTATCATTATGTTCAAATTTGCATTTATAAAAAAAATCAGTGCATTCAAATTATACTAAACACTTTGCTGCTTTATTTGTTCTATGAGTTGATCTTCCATATCATTAGCTGATGGATGAAGACACCGGTGATCATCTGGAGCTCAGGTACCTTCTCTAAAATTACTCCTGTTATTGGCAGAATTCAGTTTGTTGATGTTTGTAGGCTTAAGTCCCCCACTTTCTTGCTGACTGTTAGCCGGGAGGTACTCTCAGCTTCTACAAGGCAATCTCAGGTCTTTGCTGTTCAGCAACAAAGAACTTTCTTTATGTCATATCCCTTTCACACCAAGGTGCTCTCACAGCCTGTTCTAAACAAGCCAGAGAAAACTCTCAACCTTTACAGGGCTCCTGTGATTAGGTTACTTGAGCCATCTGTACAACTGCCTTTTCTTAAAAGCAACTGTGCTAACATATACTATATAACCTAGTCACAAGAATAAAATCCATCATATTCCCTGTGCCAGGAATTATGCAGAGTGTGTACACAGGAAAATCCTGGGTCGGGGGTTGGGAGCAGAGTTTGGCTCACCTTTGTTCTTCACAGAATAATCTCATGTTAATCTTAACCAGAGACATCATTCTGGCTGTTTTATTTTTCATCTCTGAAACTTTCAATTGGTTCTTTAAAAACGCTTTCATTTTTCCCTGTATTATGTTAATTTTTTCCCTTAGATTGAAAAACATCATGGACATAACAATAGCTGTTTGAATGCCCTGATCTGACAACTCTGCAATATGTATGTATCCCTTCTCAATCTGCTTCTGTTGACTGATTTTTTTGTTTCCAGCTTATGCATCACATTTTTTGTCTTTGCACACTTAACAAATTTTATTGAATGCTTAATGTTGAATAATTGCATTGATTGAAGAATTTTTTGAATTCCTTTGAAAAGAGTTGGAATTTTGTTCTGACAGAAAGTTAAATAATTATAGATCACTGTGATGTTTTTGAGGCTTGTTTAAAATCTTTTTACTTGTCATTCTACAGTAGCCTTCATTTTAGAGCTAATTCGGTCCCATTAACATGGTGGGACTTTTCTGTGATCTCTTCTGCATGCCACCACCGTGCATCTTATTATCCATATAATTAGGCAGCCTTAATTTGAAGATGATACTTAAAGAAATACAAGGGAATACAAATATAAAAACTATTTTGCTCTCAATAGCCAGGTACAAATACAACGTATTATATCTCCATGAAACCTGAGCCGTATGCTGAGATGTCTATAAACAACTACATTAATGAATGGTTATTATATAACAATTGATGAAATTTAAGAATACCCAAACAGGTCAGGAGATGAGGTCAATATTACCTTTGTAAAATGAGTGGGCAAAGCTCTGCTCGGGAATTAACTTGGCAAGGAATCCATGGTTCAAACTTGGATGAGGGATAGATGGTATGACCACAACTGTGGAGAAAATCATGGAATCAAATTTGAGCCAGCATGTAACAACCTGCAACACGGTCCACTGAAGATCCAAGACAATTCTATATCACTGCAACATGCAAACAGTACTAGCAATAAAGACTGTGTCTCTGGAGGAAGGAAAGAAGTTATGTGTTAAGGGAAAGGAAATAACATACTTGTTAAGTAGAGTCATTTGCAACAAACACAGAGACATACAAACACACAAGAAAATCAGAACTGGAAGGTTTCACTAAAATATTGCTTGCTTTATACATACATGACTGAACGCATTATAAAAGAAGAGACAGTTGATTAACATATAGAGTCTCTGTGTTTTAAATGGTTGAAACACAGAAACTGGAGTGTTAGGATAACATTTAACTTGTCAAGTAAGAAGTTAAAAGTAAGATTATACTACAAAGAAATACCACGTTTATATACTCAAAATAAATACAGCATGCAACAATAAGGAATTAAACACAATCTGTATTTCCACACAGAAACAAAAAGTAAATGAGATATGATATGAGTATGGAAAACAAAATGCAGAGATTTGACCACTAATTTCTACTCGTTTTTTAAAATATTCAATAAATGTATATATCATATGCATTTATTTAGGAAGGATAATTTCCATTACAAACTAATCTAGTGGTACATGAAATAATCACTGGGCTGCTAAGGCAACACTGCAAACAATAGAGAAACAACCTTGAGGTAAACACTGGCAGGAAATGCAATAGACAAAAGGCGTCCTGTGATACTAAAATATTAGTTGCCAAAAATGTATCTATCATTTCCAAGCAGCGTAAACAAAGCTAATAATACATGAACTCCTACAACATAAGCATCTTCTATAGATGAGAAAGATAACATGACCCAAAACGGTTCACTGCTGTCTAGAAATTTCTGACTTTAGTCGATGCAACTTTGGTATAAAATTCAGAATGTATGTTTGTTTATGATACATCTCTGGCTGAATATTTAGCTACTGAATTAACTACACATATTGAAAGAAAGAAAGGCAGATGGAAAGAAAGAAAGATGCTACTGAGCTTGGCTACAAAGATTTCTAGTTTGGCTTACTGTTGGTTTTGAACTACTCTATAAGGACCTCCTACTTTCATATGTTTATAAAGGTTAAAAATAATACATTTAAAATATATGAGTTATTTGTATATTAAGTAGTAGCATAAATGTTTTATGCTAATAAACAGAAAAACTAAACCCAAAACCTTGATAAAATGAGAATATAGCCAATATCATTCTACATTTTTGTGTAATTAAACAAGATTAAATTGGCATTTATATACTGCCTACTTATAAATACTTGAGATGATTATGAATAGAACCAGTTTAAATCTAGATGTAAAAATTAAATAAAAAGGAAATAAATGATGATGAAAATTCAAATAATTAGACAAATATTAAGTACCTGTACTTGTTGGTGAATTTATTTCTTGTCTGATGTTTCTACCTGGTTGGCTTCCAGTTCTTGCAGTCTCTCGCTGGGGTTCTAAAATGTCACGATACTTGGAAACCATCAGAACCGAAATGAAGTAAACAACAGCTAGAGCTAAGAACTGTGCCTGCTTGCTATCATCCTGCATAAAATGAAAAGGTAGTTTTGACACTCAAAAAATTTTAAGTATAAGTTCTCAGAGTATAAGAAACTATTCCTGTTTTATTTTCTTTATGGAGGAAAACATACGACATTTAACTTTTGCTAAAACTTGCTAAGTATATACTGTTAGTATTATCTAAGTATATATTAAAAAAAAAAAACCAACTCCAGAAACATATCATCTGATTTATAGGTTGAAATATAATTTAAAAAATGAGAATGTTAAAAATTTGCTGAATATGCCACAAAATTTATTATTTATCCTCTTCACTAGTATCTATTACTTCTATAACATCAGAGAATGCATATTTATAAGATATGCAGATAGCACAAGTTTGAAAAGAATAATTTAATGTCTGGCTAAAAACATCTAGAGTTTCAAATACTATAGCTGAAAAATAATAACAGAATAAAGTTACTATTGGACTACAGATACAATTCTAACATATCACTACCTGAGCAGGAAATATGAGTAAAATAAGAGAGATATAAAAATCAGGGAGCATAAAGCATGGATTTTATACAAGTTCAATATGGCAGCTTCAGAAAAAGCTAATGCAATGTTTGACACATGAACAGATAAAAATAAATAACAGCCCCACTATTCTGTACTGGAAAAATAACCTCATTTTTCCAGTGCAGGATTGGGAGCCAATATTTGAGGGTCCAAATTTCAAAAGCTCAATGACAAAATGAAGTTATTCCAGAGGATAGCAGTGATGTGGTAAAAGATCTGAAAAAGGCTGACCATATTAGGATAAAGAGATAATATTTATTTATTTCTTTGAAGCAGAACTGCATATAACCTTGAAAGCTCTATCGAAAAAGCCTAGGTAATTATCCTAGAGGGATAAAAATGTTAAATGACCTCTAAAACTATTTTCAGATTAGACTATATTTAAGGAATCATTAATAGATGGTTATTAAGCCTTTTTTCTAAGTTAGGTAAAAGTGATGCTTCAAACCAAAACCGCAAGTAATTACCATGGCCCAGAGATAAAACAGAAATAAGGAAAACAAACATGCATTAAAGTCTATTAACTCTATAAACAGTCACTTTACATTTATTACTTCATTTCAGCACTAGGTGAACAAGACTCAAAATTCATGTGCATTTGTCAGAAAAAAAAAAGCAAACAAGAAAGATGACTTAATACTCTGAAATAGAATTAGTATAGGTAATGGAGAAAATGACCAAAATAGATTACATTTGTTCTGAAATATTGTGAATTTAGTGTTTCATACTCTGTGGGTAACAGACAGCTTTTAAATACATTCCTTTTCCTTAAATACCTAAATTTTAAAATCTCATATGTTTGTGAACTTAAGGCAACATAAAGTGACTTAAACAATTCAAAGGTTAAGTAGAAATCTTATAATACCTACAACTGACTTTAAAATATAACAATTCAAAAATACTTTCAAATTCTGGAGATTATTTGAAAGAAAAAAAGCCTTCCTTGGAGTTTATGAAATATGGTGGTAAAAGAGACAGAATGCTCTGCAAAGGCCTAATTTGGGATTCTGACTCTACTTCATACTAGCTGTGTGATCTTAATGTTTTTCAGTCTTAGCTTTCTCTTAACCTTTTACTGAAAGCTGAGGGTAATATATATGTGTCTGATACACAGTGTAAATTGAATGAACACAAGTTATGTTACCTCAGTGATGTTTGGAAGGAACACCTGAACATTAATTCCCTTCCTTCAGGAAGAAAGCTAGTAAGAACCACTGTAGGGTTATCCAATATACAATAGTTACAAAACATCTATAGATATTAGAAAAAGTATACAATCCACTATAATAACCTGATACAGAACTTACTAACAATTTAAATGCAATGTCACACAACATAAATTCCTTCTATGTTAGGTCTGAGTGAGTTTCTTGGAGATGAAAACATGATCCGTGTTTAAATAATCTATCATTTAAAAAAAATTCTTCCACAACACATTTTTTTTTTTCCAGGATAAATAATTCCCATTTCTGAATGGTTTAACTGTTCATAAGTATTTTCTTCTATGTCCAGATTATGCAGATCCTTACATCAAGATTTTTACACTATTAATGCGTTTTATCTCCCATTTTAAAAACTACTTTACTTTTATTAATTAGGAAAGCAATACAGGTTTATTATTAAAAAATTTGAAAATTTTAAAAAGTACAAAATAAAAAGTGTTTACCTAGAGATAATAACTGGCAGCATTTGGGTGCCTTTTTTTAAATAAAGGTGAACATGTGCATGTATGTATACGTGACACACAACAATGCAGTATTTGTGTAGTCTAAGTACTTTTGTATAGTGTTTCTTTCCCTTACAATATATTATGAGTGTTTTACATGTCACAAAGTTTCCCTCAAAAATATGATTTTAATAGCTACATAACTTCTTGCTAAATGAATATACTGTGATTTATTACGCTCTGCGTTGGATATTTATGACGTTGCCAATTTTCCTGAGGACAGCTGTGATAAGCACATGAGTAGAACCAATGGGTCATAGGCATCAAATTTATAAGAGCTTTAGCACAATGTAAAAAGCTATTTATAAAGTTTATCCAATTTGTACTCCTACCAGTGATAAATGATAGAACACTTTCAGTATACCTTTGTAATGACAGATACTATTATTTTAAAATTTTAGTTTTTGGTAAAAATATCTTGCTGCTGCTAAGTCGCTTCAGTCGTGTCTGACTCTGTGCGACCCCAGAGACGGCAGCCCATCAGGCTCCACAGTCCCTGGGATTATCCAGGCAAGAAACTGGAGCGTGTTGCCATTTCCTTCTCCAATGCATGGAAGTGAAAAGTGAAAGTGAAGTTGCTTAGTCGTGTCCAACTCTTAGCGACCCCATGGACTGCAGCCTACCAGGCTCCTCCATCCATGGGATTTTCCAGGCAAGAGTACTGGAGTGCAGTGCCATTGCCTTCCCCGAAAAATATCTTACTCTTGTTTTAATTTGCATTTCTTTGACTACTAGTTATAATGACTTTTAAATCATATGTTTATCACCTTATTTTCATATTTCATATCTACTGCCTATTTTTCTGTTGGTATGGTTGCAATTTTCTTAGTGATTTATAAGAACTGATATATATTAAAAAGAATGTAAATTTTTCTATTATATATTTCTACCATGTAGTATGTATTAAATATTTTAACCACTTTCTCAAGTACAAAGTACTCTATCCAAGTTATTATTAAATGCAAATTTAAAATATAAATGTCTATGTTTCATAAACCATCAGTTAAAAAAAGTAAAATAGAATCCAAAATTGCTGATAAATAGCAACTATAGTAAGAAGTACTACCAACATTCAGTCTGCTGTGAAATGCTATGGATGCTTCTACACAATTTGTGGAAGGGCCAATCTTATTTTTACTTACTATGAATAAGTGATCATATAATTGGAGGGGTCTATGAAATTGTATCCTTAAGCTATATTTTCAATAAGCTTTATTAAACAACCTTTCTAACTCAAATTCCCATTGGTGTCTCTATTTCCAAATGCAGATTCTTCTCTCAAAAGTAATTGCCACCAAAAGTAATTCCCAAGAACATCTTTATGGATTAATCTCTTTTACCAATAATATAAGGAACATTGATAACAACAAAATATTCAGAACCTAGAGATGGAGCAAGGAATACTAAAAGACAGGAATTGTTATTCAAGATAAAATCGGTTATAATCTTCGAAGTTATCTTCATTCTTAGTATACATACAAATTAACTATAATTTTCACATCATTAAAAAATAAAGTGAATAAGCTTTCAGAGAAAGCTAAGCTTAATCATTTTACAAACAGAAGCACATTATAAACCTACAAGCCCTGACACTAGGACATTTAGTTTTAAAATGCAAGTTTCCTATGAAATTTAAATTATTTTATACAAATTACAGTGAAAAGTTTTCTTTTTTCTCTGGGAAATCAAGCAGGCATAACTCACCACATCCCGAAAGACAACTGCACGAAGGCGATTGATATCAACATCCTGAAGAAGCCTATCGGGATCCTTAATTGGAGAAAGGTTACCTGGAACATTCTCTAGTGGAGTCTTAAAAAAGAAAGAGAGAATTGTGAAAAAATAGTATAATACAGAAATTTATATTAATTTCTATTAATAATACCTTCAATTTTGTAATTAAACTGGCCACACACTTTACCTTCTCTCATCACTGAACAATATTTATTGACTGTTCTCTTCTACTTTTACCATGGTTTCACTTACTAGTGTTCTTGTTCTTCATCTGCATAGCTACCGCTATAGATAAAGAAAGGCTGGAGGACTGTGGCAGAAAAAAAGACTAAACTTTTACTCTGGGCTCAAATCTCTCCTGTGCAACCTCAAACTTGTTACTAACTTTTTCTAGGCTTTACATTCCTTACCTCTAGTTAACAAGCCTCTTTAAGTCATCAGGTTCATTTATTCGTCATGTTTTCATAATATATGAGATTATTATATTACATTATTATATGAGATTTCATCTGTGAAAACATTCCATGATCCACAAAAAGTCAAAAAAGGTAAGCAAAAAATGTTTTACTCATGGCCTTAATATTAAAGCTGGAAGACATTAAAGATCTTTACCACTAAAATCCTTTTTATATCTGAAGACACAAAAATCCACAAATTTTAGGTAACACGTCACACAGTAAACTCGTAAGACAGTCAAGATCCCTGAAACTCAGTCAAGTACTTTTTCACTTACAAAACATAAGAATTGTGTGAATTAAATCAGATAATATATGTGAAGTATCAAATACAACTCCTGCATATAAAAGTAACTCTATTTAATAATAGACCTCCTTCTATTTTCTATAAACCTCAATTACACTATTCCCCTCTTAAATTAAAATATTTGATTCTCTTGCAGCACAAAAGCATACACTATTTAAAGGCTGATAGTTACTTTACTTCCATTACAATTCCAAAACTTACCAGCTATATAAGCTTAGGTGAGCTTGGCTTTAATATTTAAATAATAGGCTAATGATCTTTATCAAAGGATAATTAAAGAAATAATACACTATTTACAATATATCTGAAAAAATTACATATATTTTAATCTACATACTACTTTATAGTTTACAAAGTACTTCTATGTCCATAATCTAATTAGAGATGTGTTTTGTAGGAAAATCTTATTTAATACCTCCTTTTTAGAAAACATAAAAAATGAGGCCCAAGGAAAATGTGTGGCTAATACAAGTCCACTCAGATTCGTAACACATTGAAATTATTGTTAACTATGGTTCACTTATTCAAGTGCCACATTAAAAATGCATAAAAATAGGGAAACAACTCTCACAAACTGGGTTCACTGATTCTCTGTTTTGAAATATGTTTTCTTACCAAGTCAACTTTTCCTCTAATAGTTCTATATCCATAATTTATAATCTAATTTTCATTGCTAAGGTTCTTGCTAAAAGGACTGACTAGCTCAATTACCATGAATTTCCTGCTCATTGAGCTTTTCTGTCCATATTCTATCATCAGTGTACTATTAGGTTGGTATACAAGTAATTGTGGTTTCAGACCATGAATTTTAAATCATTATAACTAGGCTCAAACACACCTTTATTATTTAAAACAGGAACCATTACAATCAACATATTTTGCCAGCAAGAAATAAGTTCTGCTTATTCCTGCAGCATAAAAATATGTGTTCAGGATTCGATGAACTCTTGGAAAAGTTTTCTGCCTCTTGCTGGTTGTGGAACCGGTTTTCCCTGCAAAAAGCTGTTAAGAGGCTTGAAGAAGTGAGGTGAGAAGTCAGGTGAATAAGGCAGCTGAGGCAAAACTCTGAAGTTCAATCCATTCAACATTTGAAGTGTTGGTTGTGCAACGTGTAGTCAGGTGTTGTTGTGGAGAAAAACTGGGCACTTTCTGTTGACCAACACTGGCTGCAGGCGTTGCAGTTTTTGGTGCAGCTCATTGATTTGCTGAACAATTACGTTTGCACCAACCTAATACTTGGTTTGACAGGCTTGAAAAGTTCCCTATTATATACTGAATTAACTATGGTCACCTTTAAGATCTAAGCACTCAAAACTACTAACTTATTTATTTCATGACATAAATATTGATTGGTTAACTCCTAGAGAGAAGAAAGGAATTACCATTAATTAAATGCTCACTTCATTTCTCAAATTACTAAGTACTTTAACATATTACTATTTTTTATTTAATTCATACAAACACCATACAAATTAAGATATATGTCCACTTTAAAGACTGGAAAATTGAGGAACAAGAGACTATGAAATTTGTTTCATTTCACAAAACCAGTAAATGGTAGAGGCAAGATACAAACTCCAAACTGTTTGATTCTAGAGTTTGTGCTCTTTTATAAAGTATTCACAATGCTATACACAATCTGCAATTGAAAAGATGTAAAAGATACAAACACACTCAAGTAACGTACAGTCTCCTGTGCCTACACAAATAAGTAGAAGCAACACTGCTAATGTGTTTGCATTTAATTTTCTAAGCAATGGAGGCTTTGTGGAGACTTGTCACCAGTAAAATATATGGTTTAATTATTCTAGGAATGTGTCTCTAACAGTAGTGAAAAAGAAAGAGGCTATAATACAGATACACTAAATGTGTGGTTGTTTTGACTGAAAACTGCAAAAGTTTGAAGCGACAGAATTTTTTTTAATAAATTAAACTCTTCATACCTTCACTTATTGAACCTTCACTAGTCAGTGTCAAACATCTAATTACAAGTACCGTGAGTGGTAAGAGACATACTAGGTTTTACAGAAGTATCAAACAAAGGAACCTCCTCTAGACTGAGTTGGCAGTGAAGGTATTAGAAAACATTTTACTCAAAGTTGAACTTAAGGTAACACCAAAAGTGGAACATATTTACTGGGGTGAAAAATAAGGATGGGAACCTGAAGAAAAACAAAGCTATGTAAAAGTTAAAAGGTTAAAAAAATTCTTCTGATGAACTGAATGAAGTCTACAGTGTGACTAAAATAAAATAGTAAAAGCAAGGGTAAGAGATTCCAAGCTGTAGCTGAAGTAAGCAACAAACATACAGGACCTAAAAATCATTACTGAAACTTTGGAAGTGATGCAAATGGTCAAATCAAATACAAACACATGTTGCTGCTGCCGCTGCTGCTGCTGCTAAGTTGCTTCAGTCGTGTCCGACTCTGTGCGACCCCAGAGACGGCAGCCCAGAAGGCTCCCCGTCCCTGGGATTCTCCAGGCAAGAACACTGGAGTGGTTTGCCATTTCCTTCTCCAAAAAACATATGTTAAATAGAGCTAATTTAGAATGACAATCACTGCTGCATTTTGAAATACTGCATACCACATATTCATTTCATGGGCATTCAATAATTTTTGTTGAATGCCATGGGAATTCTATCCCCCAAAGCATAACCATTTAAAAAGTGCATTATTCATACACTGAACTCGGTGAAAATTTAACTACTGAAGCTAGTAATAGTTAAGAACTTTTCAGTGCTATGAACTGATATAATCTTTATAAGAATCCTATGAATTAGAAATTACTAGAATCTTCCTTTGAAAAATGAAAGTGTTAGTTGCTCAGTTGTGTCTGACTCTTTGTGACTCAATGGACTGGAGCCCATCAGGCTCCTCTGTCCATGGAATTCTCCAGACAAGAATACTGGAGTGGATAGCCATTCCCTTCTCCAAGGGATCTTCCCGATTCAGAGACTGAATTCAGGTCTGTGCATTGCAGGCCAGTTCTTTAGTGTCTGAGCCACCAGGGAAGCCTAACAATTTGAAAGAAGAGAAGCCAGCACTGGAGATTCCTTGTCACTTTGTGCTCACAAACTTAAAAAAAAAGTAAATTACATTTAACTTAGAAAATGTTTAATTACCTTGGAAGCTGCTGTGGCAGTCACACCTTGGGGAGCTTCTTGAGGTTTACTGCTTCCATGGGAAGATTTGTTCCCTCTGTCTCTCTGTCTCTGTCGACATTCTAAACAGTTTCTCACAGCAACACAGCAAACTATTTTAAAAAATGAAAGCATATTATTAATATAAATTGTTGACTCTGATACTGTTTTTAAAAGTTGTTTGGTTCTATTTTTTCTTTCAACTTTCACCATCCCACTATGGTTCTTAAAATCAACCAGATCAATAAATATTTTTAATTAGAAAATACAGTAATGAAAAGCACACAAAAATATTCATGTAATTAAAAAAGTGAAAACAAATTACCATAAACTATCAACCAACTCAAGAAATACAACACTACTAGAATATTTGAGGCTCCCAATATATCCTTCCTATTCTATCACCTTCCATCCTTCAAAATTCTTAAATGTATGAATTAAAATTGATTAAAAACATACTCATATTTGATGATTTTTAAAAATAATAATTATCTGCCCATAATTTGACCATCTTAGTGACTATACAGAGCACGGCTCCCCATTTTAGGCAATAATAATGAGGTACTCCATACAGCCAAGTCTGACAAGTGCCAATATCAACTTGTTTTCATGGTGGAAAAGTCACCTTCATCAAGCAGCACATTCAATAATTACATACTCGCTTTCTATTTACTTAATTATTATAAGAAGCAGCAAAGCATAGTAATAAATAGTATAGATTTTGGAATCAGTCCACATAAACTTGAAATCTGGCTTTGCCACTTATGAGCTATGTGATCTTGGGCTAGCTGCTTCAACTACCTATGCCTCAGTCTCCTCATGTGTAAAATGAGTATAAACAAAATGACTTCCTTAGAGGACTACCCTGAGGATTAGCTGGATCGATATATGCAAAGTGCTTAGAAGAGTAAACAATATATATTGACACATAATTGTTTACCTCATTATTACTCACATAAAAATTCCCTGTGAATGATAAAAACCAAATCTGCTAAAAATTATCATTTTAAAAATGAAATCAGCAGTAAAACTTAGGAATATATTCAGAAATAAAAGTTCTCAATAACCAAATAAATGCTGTTTTTAAGATATTCAGGCATTAAAAAATATTTCTCTTTCTCACAAAGCTCAATCTGTCAGCTATTATTAAATACCAGTGGAAATGTCCATATGGCCCACAGTAAATAATCCTACACCTCTTGGCTGAAGTTATCCATATGGTCAATCTTTCCCTAATAGGATATGAAATGATTCGTCACAAGAAATACAAAATAGCAGTAAAAAGTAGATTTATTCCACCATTCTTAAATCAAGTTCTTATTCCTTTCTTGGATCAGAAACTTGTACCCTGAAACTATACATATGAAGATTTTTACATAACTTTAAAAATAATGGGTGAAAAGAATACATGTAAGAACATCCTATCAAATGCCTGACTTTCTCATATCCTCCCTGTTCACACTCTAAGGCAAGTATGAAAACAGTAGCCATTTTTGTCTAAAAACAGTAGTTGTCTGGTCCCCTGTAAAGACTAAACAGTAAAATTAAATTTTGCCTTTATAAAAGGTAAAAGATGTAAGAATGAATACTGCCTAAGGAATTGGTCAAATTTACCAAGAGTTTTCAGGGCTAAATTTTATTTGTAACACAAGATAGCAACAAAAAAATCATAGCTATAGTAATATCTACTAGTATTAAATGTTCATTCCAAAAAACAGTGAGACTGGCATAGTCAATTTTATCCTTTAGCATTGTTTATAAAGCTACGCTATTGGTTTTCTGATGTATTTGTGGGCCCAAGATAACCAGCCTGTGTATTCATTTACAGAAAAAAAAAAAAAGAATTCATAAATGGATTTACATTAAAATCACTTCAATAAAAAATGCTATTGTCCTACTGATTTTGAAAGAGCTCAAAATATATTCAACATTGACTTTATTTCAAATTTCATTGTTGTTCATTCGCTAAGTTGTGTCTGACTCTGCAACCCCACGGACTGTAGCACACCAGACTTTCCTATCCTTCACTCTCTCCCAGTGTGGTCAAATTCACAGTCCATTAAGTCAGGATACTATCTAACCATCTCAATCCTCTGCCACCCCCTTATCCTTTTGTCTTCAATCTTTCCCAGCATCATGGTCTTTTTCAATGAGTCAGCTCTTCGCATCAGGTGGCCAAAGTGTTGGAACTTCAGCTTCAAATTAGAATCCATTAAAGATTTATTCCATGAAATCTCCAATGTGATATTATTTTTTTTTAATTTAGTAATTCTACATTACATAATCAAATTGTATCACGGATACTTTATGTATCACAGAATATAAAAAAATGATCTGTAGGTAATTATTTAACATGCACCATTATTTTTAACAGACTTACCTAGCCTTAGGCACTGTCGCATTAAACCTCCAGAAGACATGTTTTTTTCAGCTTCAATCTCACTAAAATTTAGAGAACTGGCAAATACAAGTACATCAACCATAGCCATCAATCGGCTGAGGAAAGTTACTGCTGTTTCAGCTGACATGCCTTGTGTCACTTCAATATTTTCCAATTCCGTCTTTAAAAAAGTAGATATAAATCTTGTTTAAAATTTGGAAATATAATACATGCACATACATACAGCAGCTTAACAGTAGTTTAGTATATTTAGTATATTTTGTAAACAAAATAAGCTATAAATCATAAAGTAATTCCATGTAGTGTAAGAGGTGATTATCAAGTTTACTAGCTTAGCTATGAATTAACTTCAAATAAATAAAAAATTTATTTTTAAAATCAATGTTAGATTTAAATATCATTACTTTAAACACTACATTCCAAACTTAAGATCATTTCATAAAGACACTTAGAAATAATCAATGTAAATATTTATACTAGTTTTGTTCTAAGTTTGTTAACAAAGACATGCAACTCTTTTTTCTTTCCTAAAATCCTCATTCTTATTTGTAAAAATATGCTAATTTTTCTTTCCTATGAATGTATGATAATATGAAAGATATATGGCACTTTCATTTGATATCAAAGGGAGACAACTGTCAATGGTCCAATTAGAATACATAATAATTTCTTATCCATTTCAGAATAAATGAGTATGAAACCACTAGGTACCTTGTATGAGTAACAAAAATCTAGGGTAAAAATACTCAAGATCATGAATTCCTCTACCACTATTAATCAGTGACACTGGCAATGAGAAGAATTAGTAGCATTTTAGACTGGCAAAGCTGTACTTTCACTAAAATACTGTCTATGCTAAAATATAATTTTCTGCTTTGGAAGGAAATGGTACAAAGTATTCTGTTTTGTAAGATATATAACTTTGCATCTTACAAGCAATAGCAATATTTCTTCTTTTATTTTTTATTGTATGTTGTGTAAGATTTTAATTATTTTGGTTCATTATGATGCTGCTGCTGCTAAGTCACTTTAGTCATGTCCGACTCTGTGCGACCCCAGAGATGGCAGCCCACCAGGCTCCGCTGTCCCTGGGATTCTCCAGGCAAGAACACTGGAGTGGGTTGCCATTTCCTTCCCCAATGCATGAAAGTGAAAAGTGAAAGTGAAGCTACTCAGTCGTGTCCGACTTTTAGCGACCCCATGGACTGCAGCCTACCAGGCTTCTACATGCATGGGATTTTCCAGGCAAGAGTACTGGAGTGGGGTGCCATTGCCTTCTCCTGGTTCATTATCACTAGGCCTCATTTTCTCAGTGCCTCAAAAACAGAGAAAAGTAAGAAATACTTTATAAATAAAAAATACTACTGTTTAAATCATCTGAAAACGGGCAAGCTAGCCATACTGATTAACTTTACTTTTTCACCAAATGATAAATTCAACTACAAAGTAAGCATGTATTATAGGTATCTGCTCCTATTTAATGCTCCATTTGACACTATTCACACCCATCATTCTACACAGACATACACCCACTCACATTAACAGGGAAATATCAGCAGGAAACATATTAAAAAACAACATCTTCAACACTTCTTGTTTAAAACATGGGTAAGAAAAATGATAGCTGACTAGAGTAAGCACTTATATAACTTCTGCCACTAATTCACTTCAGTTGTGTCCGACTCTGTGTGATCCCATAGACGGCAGCCCACCAGGCTCCCCCGTCCCTGGAATTCTCCAGGCAAGAACACTGGAGTGGGCTGCCATTTCCTTCTCCAATGTATGAAAGTGAACAGTGAAAGTGAAGTCGCTCAGGCGTGTCTGACGCCTATCAACCCCATGGACTGTATAGCCTACCAGGCTCCTCCGTCCATGGGATTTGCCAGGCAAGAGTACTGGAGTGGGTTGCCATTGCCTTCTCCCATTTATATAACTAAACAATTATAAATGGGTTATAAAAAAGAACAACCTTTATCCCTTCCATTTAACATCAAAATATTGTTAAAACATTCCCTTTAAGAGGAGCTTGGAAATAGACAATTTTTTTTCAACTGTTCGTTTATAACATTATGCCAATTCAGCTTCTATGGCCTAAAGAAATGATTAATTTCATTACTAGGATGTTTTTAAAAATAAAGATGTATTATTTGCCAGCACTTCACTAATATACAGCATCATTTCATAGCAAGAATTAAAAATCTGTTATCATAATACAATAAAGGCAAAAAATGAAATTTTATATAAAACTTCCTTTTAAAATCTGTTATCAACATAAGTGTTTTACAATGGAATGGAAGATCTGGCCATTGCTTCGGCCTATTAGCATTCTGAAAACTTTCAAAATATTAGAATTTTAGAATATCTATACATGGATTCCGGAGAAGGCAATGGCACCCCACTCCAGTACTCTTGCTTGGAAAATCCCATGGACCGAGGAGCCTGTTAGGCTGCAATCCATGGGGTCGCTAAGAGTCGGACACGACTGAGCGACTTCGCTTTCACTTTTCACTTTCATGCACTGGAGAAGGAAATGGCAACCCACTCCAGTGTTCTTGCCTGGAGAATCCCAGGGACGGGGGAGCCTGGTGGGCTGCCGTCTATGGGGTCGCACGGAGTTGGACATGACTGACGTGACTTAGCATAGCATAGCATAGCATACATGGATTCTCAAATTCATCATTTTGAACTAGGAAAATTATGGGAAATCTAACTTATTTTATTAATTAATGATTTTATTTTGAAGTCTTTTAGAGTCTATAAAGTGTAAACATCAAAATATTCAATTTTAAATTAATAAATTATGTAGAGAAATTATAAAAGCATTATTAATCATCCATGAAATTTGCCAAACTGCTATTTTTGACCAAACAAAATAAAATTTTAAAATAAGTATTCTTAACACAACTAATAACCATAAAGGAAGTTCCCATTAATTCTAATTAAAAGCAATTTATAAATATGATGAAATGTTATATAAACATCATAATATAGGTCTAAAAATAAAGAATATCCACATATGATTATTATTAAATCTTAATATATATTCTATCCAATTTTCTTTCAGTGGCACCAGTTAAAATCTGATGGTACATATGACTGAAATATTATTGTTTTCATTATATTATGACAGTTTAGTCTAAAGATTAGTGTGAATAATAACATAGTAATTCATCAGTGCATTGAGAAAATAACCCTCTGTTGAATCTTTCAAATATACCAAAAATGTGCCTAATGTTAAAGATGGTATGGAAACTCAAAATATAACCAAGTGAAAAATTTCATAAATAAGCAAAAATAAAATTTAAAACTGAAAACCTGAAAAATTACTAAAGTAATACTAACCTTAGAACCCTGGACATGCATTAGACAAAACAGACAACAGACCAAAAAAATACAAGAAAAGAAAATCGTTAAAATTAAATGAAAATACAATGCAAAATTGAAACACAAAATAATATATTAAAAAATATATTTGATTATTTTATTAAAAGCAAAAATACTCAGAAGAAATATTCATTTTATAAATTATGTATGATTAAGATTAAATATCAAATAGACTTCTATTTATTTTTTCCATTAGAGTAACTTCCCAAATAATAATATGTAAATAAAGTTCATATATTATAAATATGAAAATTCTATTTTACAAAATAAATATCTTTTCCTAAAAAATGACCAAGGAAACATTTCAATAAGCAAACTGACATAATGTCTCTGTAAAAGCCCTAACTTACTATCAGTTTAAGCAGAAAAGACTTAGAAAAATTAACTATACCAATACCTTCTAAAATTTTCATTAAGGAATCATGCTATTTTGTTTCCTAAAATATTTGGAGCCCTTCTTATAAAACAAAATCTCCAGGAATTAGTAAGATACTAAAATATTTGAGTGATTCTAACTTAAAAACCACTCTCCTTTGCTAGAAAAGAACTTAGATACACTAAACAAGACTGCATGTGAACTAAGATAATCACAGAGACTTTGTACCAAGTTTCAGAGTATTACTAAGAATTATACTCAGGATATTATAAAAAACTGGATAGAATTAAGTTTCATGATAAAGTCAACAACTGTTCTTAATCTTTGATTTTTGCCATCATATGTAGGCATAAATTTCTAAACACTATTTTCAAAGAGTGGGTGCTGTTCTGTGCTTAGTCACTCAGTCAATTCCAACTCTTTGCGATCACATGGACTGTAGCCAACCTGGCTACTCTGTCCATGGGATTCTCCAGGCAAGAATACTGGAATGGGTAGCTAATCCTTTCTCCAGGGAATCTTCCTGACTCTGGGATGGACCCAGGTCTCTTGCACTGCAAGTGGATTCTTTGCCGTCTGAGTACAGGAGAACATTTAAAAGCATTCTGAGAATACTGAAGTATAGTAAGTGTTATGAGATAAATAAAACAAAACAAAAAAATTGTTAGTGGTTTTTCCAAATTTATTAGCTACATTTTTTAATAATGGTAAGAAAAAGTAAAAAACTAAAACTAAGTCCTTATCTTTATTTTTTGCCAGAAATGGTTGCTCTTCATTCTTATGATTATAAAACTATTAGGAAAGGCAGAAATATCAATCTTTATTATTTTTCTGTAACAGAGAATGAAACTGAATAAAATTCTAAACATTCAGTATGATTGACCAAAATGGTTGACCACAACCCTGAAGTGATTATGCAATTTGTAGCTGATTTATGCTCTTTGTTTATCTTCTTTTTTTCCCTCCAATTCCTTGCTTTCCATTCATGACCAACTTGGAACAAAGTGTAGAAAATAAGTGAGAGGATTCAACTGACTAGTAATAGTAACATTAACTTCAAAATCTCAAGAACAGTTAACAAAATAATGCAGGCTAAGTTGCTTCAGTTGTGTCCAACTCTTTGCAACCCTATGGACTGTAGCCCAGCCAGGCTCCTCTGTCCTTGGGATGAACTCTAGGAAAGAATACTGGAGTGGGTTGCCATTTCTTCCTCCAGTGGATCTTCCCAACTCAGGGATTGAACCTGCGTCTCTTATGTCTCCTGCATTGGATGGCAGGTTCTTTGCCACTAGAGCCACCTGGGAAGCCTGAACAAAAATAATGCTCCTTCCCAAAACCAGACTAGTCAAGCTACACACTAAGAGTTTTAAATTTCTTTAGCTGACTATTTAAGTTCAATTATTGTTCTAATTTGAAGACTTGCAACTATTTTTGTAATTTATTTTCTATGTAACTTATTTTCTATGCTACATAACATTTTACATAATCTAGATAAAACTGAAACTCCAATATTCTTCAAGTTCAAGGTGTCAGTATAACAAAATTATGTGTATCTATACTCTTTTTTTCCTTAAAGTTTCCACTGAAGTATTTCTCTAGAAGTAAGATTAAGCAGCTGAAATTTTTTCATGTGATGACACTACTACAGCAATACACAAATGCTATCCTTAGTATGAGTTATGGTATTCACATAAGGTCCCAGGGCAAAAAATAGACCACCTCTATACCAGTGCCATGGAGACAGCAGACGAAAAGATTACACCATTTTACTTTTTGCCATCAAAGTGGATCACCCATAATAAGTAACATGGCTCAAATATCCTATTTTAAACTTCAGAATTCTACATTTGACAGGCTTGTTTTGTAAATGGGAAGATCATTCTATCATGATACAATTCTGAATAAAAAGCTCCAAAAGGAAGTAAAAGAGGGAAACATTCAGGAAGAGCCTTCTCCATCTAGTGACATTACCTAACTTAAGTGTCACAAGTTCCTGTGGGGTAAGTAAAATTAGCACTGTTAAAATGAAGAAATTAAGGCTGACATCATATCTAGTAAGTGGTAGAAGCCAGGTTAAAATACAGATTTATCTTATGCTGGAATGCAAATGCCTTCAGTTACATCCTAACCGGAAAGAAAATCGTGTCTGAATCTTATTGATTATTGGAAAACAAGCTTGTTTTTGATGAAAAGGAGTAAATTATTTGAGATACACACTTATACTGAGAAATAGAAAAGGTATCTTCCTGGGTTGAGCTTTTAACAGCGATTTATAAAGAATACTTAGCATTCTACTTACCCATTCCAGATTGCATACAATTTCAACATTAGATGTGTCAAATGCTAAAAAATTTAGTTGGGTGCATGTGAAAAAGTTACATATCTTCTAATAAAACATAATGACCACAATATTCAGTGAATTTGTTGAAATTAACTTTGATAAATGCTCATTAAGTCAAATGCAAGCTCTTATTTAATAGGAAACCTGGATTTATCTTACACTCTAACTACTAAATTTTAATGAATTTTTAATTTAATGCTTTACACTGAAACATTATACTATGGTATTTGTATTTTAGGTCAAAATGGTGCCATAAGTCAGTGGTCAGCAACCTAGGACCCAGAAATCAAATATAAATAAAGTTTTATTAAAATACATTCACATTTACTCCTCTGTGTTATGAAATATGTCTGCTTTTGCAAACAGCAGATTTAAGTAGTCAGACAGATACTGCATAGCCCCCAAAACCAAAAATATTTATTATATGATCATTTATCAACCACTGCATACCAATATTACTCATACTTATTCCTTAGATACATATCTGTATATAATACATGAGTATTTTTAAAAACTCCACAAACCTAAACAATATTACAGATCATTCAAACATTAGTTTCAAATGTCTCTATCTCTCTTCATATATCTAGGATTGAAATTCTAGGGTATCCATGACAACGCTTCCCCCTTTGGTAATATGCATATTGACAATGTTTCCTTTTTGACTTATTCCATCCAGAATTCTCTTTCAGCTTTTTATATTAATATTTTAAATCTAATTTAAAGAAAGTTAACACAATATTGTAAATCAACTACACTCCAATAAAAGTTTCTTTAAAAATCTAAGTTAAAAAGCTCCATGTCTTTAGTTTTAATTTCTTCCTTTATTCAACGTCCTCCTTGCTCACTTTTTCCCACTATTACATTAAAATTTTTAGCAAGAGAATTAGGCAATCAAGGAACAGAAAACATTACTCAAAATTGGCACCAACCATGTTTTCTCCCAGTAGGAAGTGGGATAAAAGGTTCTTGATATTTCTTTTAAGGAAGCAATTCATTCAAAGAATATAAAGTTAACTGTGCTGTAGAAGCAGGTACAGGTGCAATCAGTTAATCAGCCAAAATAGCAGAAATACAGAGACAGAGACAATGAAGAAAAGTTTCTACAATTGAATGAATTCCAAAGTCTATTGAAAACAGTCTAAAGAAATAAGTACTGTAGTTTTAACTTCTGAACTATGGTAGTTATAACTGCATAGGTAATAATTTTGGAAGTCAAAATATCAGTGTCTTTATTATACATTCATTATAAAACAAAAAATGAGCAAATTTTGGTAGTATATTATTTAATTCATAATGTTTATTAATACTTTATTATTTTCTCTATCTTGATGGAGATCTTCTAGTTTAGAAAACTCATATTTCAAATTTATAAAACTTTTCTTATCTACTGCTAATTTTATATAAAGATCGCTTCTGTTCTACAGATTTTAAAACAGTATTATACTTTAAAGTAAATTTCAATATAACTTTTTAAAATTTCCTGATAACAATGATAATACATAAACATAAAAAAAGTATATGATGTAGAAAAATCCCAGGATGAAACATTAAGTCAATCTTCAATGGATAGAAGAGGCAAAAACCTCTTCCTGTCTCAATATTAGAATGTATTCTTAACATCACATGCAACTCTCAATTTACCAGAATTTGGTATAAGTTACGAGAGGAAATCAGAGATGAAAGAGAAGGGATGGTATGTTACAGGATATCTGCACCCTTCCCACACCATCAGCTGTTTTTCTTCCTGATTCTGTTTCCTTGGTCAGCTGCTAATTTCATGAAGGCCCTAATTAGGACCTGTTCTGTTGCACTCCCTCCTGAACTAGCCTTCTTGCCTTTGGAGACTCTTGAATAAATTCATGGATGAAAGAGAAATATATGTGTGAGGCAGAAGTGTGCTGAGGATGTATACACTCTTTTGCTGCTAATATTTAAGTTTCAGTGCTGCTTCAGGGATAATGACAAAGGGAGAGTGAGAAAAAGTCATGTAGAAAAAGCTTGTTAATGATGAAATAAAACCAGACATCAGTTTGGAAACACTGCCTCAACAAGTAAAAGACATCCTAATAAAATGGCAAGTTTCTCTCTGGAAAAGTGATCTATTTTGGGCTTATGGATGAGTTTCCAATATGGCAGCAAGAACACAGTTATTAACATGAGAAGCATATTCTCGCCCATCTGATCAATTAGCTATGGAGCTTGTTTTTCATTATATGAATCAGAGATATATTTTTAAATGATAACTAAAACACTTAATTGTTTATCTATTATATGTTAAATGACATATAAATAACATTGAATATCTTTCAATTTATGTTAATAGATTCTGATGTCTTACAAAGAGAAAGTCTATATTTTTAAAAAATAAATGCTGAACCACAAAATCATGTCAGATAAAAATTCTAAAAGATGTCATATGACTAACATAAAGTTCTTTGAGATTTTTAAGAATTACCAAATTTTTCAAGTACAGAAAATGTTATGACATTTATAGTTTTTCTATTTGAGGTACCTAAATTTTAAGTAAGAAACACTCTAAGAATTCATCTGATTCTCTTTTTGAAGCAAATTACTGGCTTCAAGATTAAATCTCAAAGAATAGAAATATAAAACTACTATAAATAGCTTAAAAATAATATTTTAAGCTAATCATATAAGACTGAATATCTAAAGATGTCTTTTTCCTATTTTAGATTCATGACTCTGTTATATAATAAATACGTACTTGTATTCCAAAATTTAAGATTTACATAACAAGAATTTTAACAGTTTATTTTAATGTAGATTTGAAAAGATAAACAATATAGAGAAAATAAAGTTAAACCATTTATGGTTATAGCTCTAAGTTACATTCATCAAAATTATCAGATAAATATTTTTATAAATACACACAGCTGAAACCCAACACTGACAATTAAAAGAAGTGAGAATAAAAATGTATGTAATTTCAAATTATATGGTTAAAAACTTCTCAGGTGAACAAGTCTTGTTAAAATCCATGTTTATAGTACAGAACGCCACTGACATGCTCTGATAATGTAATTATAAAACATAACCACTAGATGGAGTCAAAGTACTTACAGTTGGTGATGTAGCAGCAGAGAGCAAAGGTAGAATTCCTCCACAAGCAATGATGATGTTGTCTACCATTTGGGAAATGAGGTGAATTGTGTTATGTACAAAAATAATATTTTCATTGCTATTGACAAAATCCATCACAGACTTTGTGGAATGGCTAAAATAGCAGAAAAACAAAACACAAACAAACATTTCTTTGGTTTAAGAATAAAAAGTTTACAACTTATTTTTAATGTCATTTTTAAAGTGAAAAATAAGAGCTAGGCAAATTTAAAATGGAGTTACTAGAAAAGAAAATAATTTACAACAATTTAGATGTCATATTACCAAAACCAGCATTCATCTCATCATGGATTTTTTGTGAGTCCAAGCATATTAACTTATTATTTTATTTCTGCTTAAAACACTACAGTGTCCTAATTCGACTCAAAGACACATGACTAGGTCAATGAATTTGGCTGAAACATTTATTTTTGCCAAAAGCTAGTTGTTTGGTATTGAAAAGCAGAGGAAGTGGATAGTTAGCTGACAAATTGTTGTATCACCAGACCGCAGCTCCAGCTTTGACCAGACATATTGAAAACATATACTGTTAGTCACAGAAGTTACATGACAGGGTAGCATAAATGAGTCAGTAAAAATTCAAGTACTTACTGAATAAAAAATGGAAAAGACCTCAAAAGTCAGCAGTGCAGCTTTGCCATACAAAACATATAATACTGATTCCCAGAAAAATACATGCACTGCTTCAGTTTGATTGTAGATCAAGAATATGAACTATTCTCTAACAGAAAAAATTTTACTCCATGATCAAATTTAAGTCAATGATTCTAACCTTTTCTGAATTGCAAAACATCATCTATAATATCTTAGATTTCAGAATGATTTCCCATGTCCTAAAAACTAAAGTGCTATCTATCATTTAAACTTTTTAAAAATTTTGTTAAATTACACAAAATTATGTCTGGGGAATTTTATGAGAGTTCATGAAATAAAGCACTGAAAGATACACATAATGTTAAGAGAAGGAAAGTTGAGTATCACTCACTCAGCAGCTACTAAAATATAACAGGTAGTAAATTATACAATGTCTCTCCACACATTGATACTCATGTTAATAGTAACGTATTTCACGGTATTCCAGTCTCCTTATTTACCATCCCCCCGGGTATCTTACCATGTAACATTAGCAATGGAAAGACCATTGTTTCTATCACGTAAGTAGACTACGGACAAATTAACCAAATAAAATCAGAACTAAAAACTGTCTATGGCAGAGGCTGATTTCTTCTGTAAAGTTATTTCTTTTTCCCTGCTAATGTGATGTAGATTTTGTTCTATTGCTGAGCTACATCAGGTACAGGAAAGATTGGTTTCACCACAGCTACTGTGTTTGTGAGCAGCTAAAAACACAGCTACTGTGTTTGTGGAGGCCAATCATTATAATTCCATTCCTGTCTTCTGGTAATTGACTTAGAGAAAACATATGATCCAGCTGACATATGAGATATCAATACGGAATTTCATGAGGGGATACGCTTAGAAAAAGTAGAAGAACAGAATAGGAGGAAGTGGAGGAGAAGAAAAAGGAGAGAGAGGAGGAGGAAAAAAGACACAAGGAAGAACAGGAAGGAAGAATGGGGTGAGAGCCGCAGCAGAAGAGTCCTGCCTTCTAGTTGAGGGAAGTTTCCTAGGTTGAATTGATTCTGGGAGCTGAAGCAACCACCTTGAATCTTCGAAGGATAACCAAGAAAAGCAAAGGAAGTTATTTGCGTGTTAAGAATATTGTGCCACTGATTTTTTGAATCGCTGACGGTAGGGTATTGCTATGTACAGCCATTTGCTTCCTAATTTATCTGCATGAACATATGACATTTCAAAACTGATTAATCTGTTGCATATGTGCTATTACAAAATAAAACTGGAAGTGAGGCAAGGTAATTTTAACATTCATGTAGGCTTTGTTTTCTTTTTTGAAATTTATTCAATTTATTTAAACTGAAAAACATAAAACAATTGAACTTTTTTATGTTATTTTCTTTCAATGATTATATCTGAAATGATGTCCACTTACCACTTAAACAGTACAAGCTCTAAAAATGATGTCATAAGTGATTTTAAAATTTTAGCACTATGTGTTAAATCTTATTACCAAGAATAAATGTAGTATATGACATTAATTTTAACATCGAAAGATAAAAATGTAGAAATTTATCTGAACCAGTATTGAACCTTTTTTTGTTTCATTCTCTTTTGTATATAGAATAGGAGATGGCAGATGTCAAAGTTTTGCTTTTTAATCAATTTAAGCCTAAATTCTTGATTAGTTTTTAATGTGAACCACCCCATAGTCATAACTCTTATGAAAATATTTATGTTTCTACAGAAACTCCAGTGTTCTTTTGAATACATTTGTGAGATTTTTTTAATGATATAATTTACTTAATAATCAGGTAATTTCACTAATCTAAAATAGTCATTTTTTTTTCCACTAAAAGTAGTCTTATTTATAGAAAAGAAACATTTCTACCTCCTCCAAACATGTACATCTGTTTCTAATGCAAATAGCAAATCGGTGAGCAGTCGCTGGTGCATTGGAGACCATTTAAACTCAGGAATACGAAACATTGTAGTGCGTGGCCCTGGGCTGAACTGGCGCCGCTGTTCCTCCGTCATTGGCATTCCTCGAAATCCTAAATCAACTCGGAGATCTCTGTCCTGTTGTGTGATAGACCGACCCTGAACAGCCTAGAGATGGAAAAGATGGACTTTTGTATCGTGCAAAAGAAATGTCTGATTTCAAAATGAAAACAGTTAAGTATGGTTAAGTGAGCAAAGCTTTTGCATATGACTTTAATAGATTAGTATATCTGCTCTTATCATTCACCTGGTAATTGCTTGCACAGGAGATTTTCTGACAAGAAAAGGATACTATTATTATTTTTATTCTGTTTCAGAAACTAGACAAGGCAATCCAATACTTAAGTTTAACATCAAAGTTCACACTGAAAACCAGGTCCTCTTTTGCCCTTTTTGAGCCTTTACATTAGACCACATTCCTTCTTTATGAAAGTGAGCAAATACTCAAAGTGAAAAATACTGGATATATATCATCAACTAATTATAATCAGAAATACAAGATTAAAAGAAATATTACTTGAACAGATTCAAGTTAACTTCAAAGTGAATTTCACTTACAATATTTCAACTGAGAAAAACAAATGTCTTTTATAATTTAGAAAACCAGACAAAGGTCTGTGAACTCAGAATGAAAACCAGGCAAACCTAGTATTATTAAGCTCAGTAAACAATGTACCATGGTTTCCTTTATTTTAAACTTGGGCTTAATTTAGCATTTTCATTCCTCTGCTAATTATCACGGTAGCACAACTGCCACAAAAATACAAAACAGCAGTATTTAACAGAAAATAAAAATACCTTTTCCACATACAGAATATATTTTCAAAGATTCTTATTTGAATACAAAGACACTAGTGAGGTGAGGTACAGTGTACTCTTTCTAACATAATGCTAATGGACACACGCTAAATTATTCTTTGATATTAAAAGGTGAATGGAAAACCCAGGCAACAGCAACAAAAACCAAGTCACTAAGGGTAAAAATTTCTTCAACTCTTAAACATAAGGTATTATTTAGTGGCAAGTATATACTCAAAGCTTAACAATTAAAATTCATATCAGAAAACATCATCTGTTTCTAGCTTTAGTATGGTGAGGCACAACTGCAGCACCAACATTTCCTCACTACCAAGCCTGAGAGTCTTTAATTTTCTCATACAAATCCCCATACATGTGGCTATAAGGAAAACTCTCACTGCTAATTGCAAATTTTCTCAGCCATGTTGTCTGCCTTACAGGGCTGCCGTGAGGATTAAATCTGAAAACATATGGCACAGTGCCTGGAACACAGTAGTGAAGTGAAAGTCGCTCAGTAGTGTCCGACGACTCTGTGACTCCATGGACTGTAGTCCGCGGGATTCTCCAGGCCAGAATACTAGAGTGGGTAGCCTTTCCCTTCTCCAGGGGATCTTCCCAACCCAGGATTCAAACCAGGTCTCCCGCATTGCAGGCTAACCTGCTGAGCCACAAGGGAAGCCCGGAACATAGTAAGCACTTGATAAATAACAGTTCCCTTTTCCCTTTCCTGTTCATTTCATTAATTAGGTTAATATGGACTCCAAGTCCTCTTCTCTATAATTCATAGAACAGGGTTGGACTTGAAGCTTAAAAGGTTAAAATTAATCAAGTATTCAGAATGAAGATCTTGAGTGCAAATGTGTAAAAGTAGTCACAGAGACAGAAAATATTCAAACTGGTAGAGACCTTAAAGGTCATGTTTCAATCTGGCACAAGCTCTTCTTGTACTATATGAGAAAATTCAGGCCCAGAGAGGTTGAGCAAAGTTATACACACAGAACGTGGTAGAGGTGGATATCTGATTCAGATATTTTGAATTTATTTTATATGTAAACCCACACCACTCAATTCCATAAATTATTATTCTACCATAATTAAGTATAAACATGGTGTGACTGATAAGAAATTACTCTGTTTTGGTGCTAACAACTCCGTATGTCTTCAATGAATTTTGCGCACATAAAGGGTAACTTACTTGCGTCGTGGTGGTGGTCTGGATTTTACGGATTTCCTTTCCTGACTCTTTGCCATCGTCAGATCTCTCAGTGTCTGAAATTATACTTCCTGCATCAACATTTGGTACAATTTTGCTACCAGAAGATTCCGTTTCCAGGGTCGTAGCAGTCATTTCAGCATATTCTAACCCTTTAGATGATGATGCTAAGTCTCTGTCAGAAATACTGCTCATTCCATCTGAAGTTGTATGGATCTTGAACTCTTTTTCTTCTATTATACTTGATGTACAAGTCAAGTCAACACTACCAGTCATGTGAGCAAGCAATCCAAGATCATCACCAAGATGTACTTGAGTGTCCTGAATATGTGGAATAATGTGATTGCTAGAAAGTTCAGGAAGGAGTTTCTCCTCCTGCTTGGGTATTTTATCAAAGAGAAATGATGTGCTACTGTTGGGAAGTTCATCCTTCTCATCCGCTAATGTTATCAATGGACCGTTATCCTTTTCTTCATTTTTTTTAATAATACCAACACTTCCATGTACATTGTTCTGGAGTTTCTCAACAGCAGCACTATACACATTATCCAACAAAGACTCAACCTCCACAAGAGCACCATTCTCTCCACCTACTAAAGTCTCTGGTGATAAATCCATATCATCAAGCTTCACTTCTGTTGCTTCCACTTTCTCTGCTTTTATGTCAACTAAAAGATCATGTACTTCCACATGCACACCACTTCCTGGTCTATCTGAATTCCCAAGAATATCATCGGGCACTTTTGTTGACATAAGCAAGTCTCTCGTGTCTGTGCTGACAGGGTAATCTGTCTCACTTTCTGGGCTCTGGCTTTGTGAGAGGTCCTCTATCTCTCGAATTTCCATTCCACCTTTTGCTCCTGTTGTCTGTGATGAGAGACCAGAGATGGTGCTCACATTTCCCTTCTTTCCCTTTTTAATGTTTTCCTCCTCTTGTCTCTGATATTCTTCATACATTTTGGCTAGGTATTCCTTATGTGCTTCATAAGTGACCTTAGAAATGGGTAAAGAAAACACTTAAAGGCATTTTTGTATATGTTAAAAGAAAAAAAAAAGATATAAACTTATGATAATAGCAAAAATGGTATCAGTAATTTTAAGGTATCAAATATATATTAATAACCCTAAGACAAATGCTTAACTTCATCAAATAATTAGAATATCATCAAAATAGTCATATATGATTTATTACATGATTTGTCAATGCACAGGTAAACTAGCATTAAAGATTTAAATAAAATGATATCTTTAAGTGAAGTATTTCAATGTTACCCCAGTTAATATGCCAGCTGAACTCCTACATATTTTATTTATTTGAGCTAAAACAGAATTGGCTAATAATACACAATATCCAAAGTACCATGGTGTGTGAGTATGTGTGAGTGTGTGAGTGTTTTAGTCACTCAGTCATGTCCAACTTTTTGCAGCCCCATGGACTGCAGCTCGCCAGGTTCCTCTGTCCATGGGATTTCCCAGGCAAGAACACTGGAGTGGGTTTCCACTTCCTTCTCCAGGGGATCTTTTCCACCCAAGGATCGAACCCAGGTCTCCTTCACTGCAGGCAGATTCTTTACTGTCTAAGCCATCAGGGAAGCCCCAAAGTACTATTACTATATCAATATTCACCGTATATTAAAAAAAAAAAAGTGTGTCTATTGCAACAAGTGAGGTCAAAAAAATAACACATATTTATAAATATATAGTTATAAAACGTTAAAACATTGCATCTTTATAAAGACTAGTTTAATTTGTTACTTTATATAGTCTCGTTTAGGAATAATCAGTACACAGTGTAGCTAGAAATAATATATAATTCTCACACAAAGACTTGCAATGAGTTTCCCCATAAAACACTACTATCAAACTTATTAATGCAATGATAAAAATGAGGCGCTGATATATTATACAATATAAATTTATCACAGAATAAAGGTCTTTAAAATTTTTAATGTTTAAAATCCTGTAGACACATGATGATAATTTATATTTAAAATGACCGTATAATAGAATTTAAGGTTGAGATCTTGCTTTGAGGATTACCTTAATATAAAACCCCTTTATTTTACAGAAAAAAAATCAAGTCCCCAAAGTAGGGCTTAGCAAACTATGGCCCATGGATCAAATCTGCTTATTTCCTGTTTGGAATACAGCCATGTTCAAACTTTACACATTGATTATGGTTATTTTCACAATGCATGACAGAGTTGAGTAGTTGTTATTAGAGGATGCACAGCCAACAAAGCCTAATAACCACTGTGCAAAGGGATTAAATCAGTTTCCTAATGCCACAAAATTGAACTGTGGCAGAGATTGGATCAAAAGCCAACTTCTGACACCTATGCTTTTCCTATGACACCACCACATGATGAGAAATCTTAACTGAACTTCTGTACTCTAATATGTACATATTCTAAATTTTAATTTACTACTTCCTTTTCCCCCAAATCAGACAATATTTAAAATATAAACAAACATGGATTCTTAGGATTAAAAATAAAGATTATGCAATTAAGAACAACACTAAACTTAAGTACTTTAAATGCATTTATTATTCACTTAAAAACAATTTCCAATTTAGAAAGGCTTAAAAAGTATGTATCAGACTCTATTTCATGAAATATTCTTATAAGACCCAGTATAGATGTTTGAGTTAAAAGACTCAGACATAAGTTCCCAGATATCCTATAAAACATATGTGGGGGTCACATCTAGAGTGTAAAATTTAATTATAACAGGACCCCTAAAATACAGAGAAAAACAGAAACAGAGCAGAAAGAAAATTGTGATAAAGGAATCAGCCATAATGCAAGATGCCCACAAGATGGCGCCAACAGAGTGTTTACAGACATTTAATACACAGCTGAAATCCTGGTGATGTAAAATGTTAAATCCCTTGTTACCTTGGAATGGGCTATTGAGAGTGTATCCACCCAGACTCTCCAGCCTCCCCATTCATATTTTATGGCATGATACAAAAGAATCCGGAAGATATTGTAGACCATCTCTGTGATCTTCTGTTCCTCAGAATTTTTAGGATTGATATAGCCAAGAGAAAACATCCAATCTTGCCACACTGAACACTGCAATAAGCATCTTGTGGGGTGAGGGGGGAGTGGGGGAGAGAAACTCATTAAAAATTCTTAGATTATATTAGAATTTACTATTTGAGATAAATAGCAAAAATATGATCTGACTTAGGTAAATCAAAGTATACAGTTATTCTGCACATTTAATATTCTAACCTGGAATGACTTTCTCCATTTTTCTACCTAGATAAATCCATACTGTAATTTAAAATTGCTTTCCCAACTCTTCCAGTTAGATTAGTTATTGTTTCCCTACTCCCTCATCACATGTAGTACTCACAATGCACTTAACACATTATAAATTAATCATCATTTCACTGTTATCTTTCCCACTAAACTGTACCAAATAAGATGTACACCAAGACAACCTGTGCAGCACAGTGCTTTATATATGGCAGACATTCAATCAATATTTGTTAAATTTAACTCATGCAGGAACCGTGGTTCCAAATTGTACCTCATGTCCTAGCCAACCAATTTAAAAATACATGACAATAATCAGTTACCAGACCACCTTAAGAGAAGCACAGATGATCTGAGTAAATCCAACATAATTTCATTTAAAGTACTGTTGGTGGTAGACAATGACCAGGAAAAGGAATTGTACATTTTAAATAAGGGGTTTGGTGTATGTATATTCATATATACAATTAAAATATATTACCCATAAAGTTAAATAAAATTATATAAAAATAAATAAAAGTAAATGCCTTTTCTAATGATTAAAAGCATTAGCAATATAGGATATGTAAATTTTTTCTTTGCAAGAGACTGAAAATAATGGAGAGAAAATAAGATTAGTTATGGGATAAAGCTTTGTTATTGTATTCAAACTACTCACCTTCTATTTTCTCGGCTGTTACTAAAAAGTTTTATCATATCAGATAAAAATAAACGGCGAACTTCCATGAGTTCTGCACTTGGTGTAGAGTTTTTCAACAAAGTTGCCACCACTTTAAGAATCACTGAAAACAAATAAAAGTTACAGTAAAGATTTATAACTGCATCGTATTTTCTGCTCAAATAGTATTTACTGATTTTCAACTAAATGCTTAGCATGATGGTAGGCGAGTTGTAAATGCCGTAAGTTAAACTATAAATGCCATACCGACTCACGTGGTTGGGAAAAGTTTTGATTTAGTTTCACATGTTACCATGTTACTACTGCATTAAAGAATTGCTTTTTGCTCACTTGGATTCTGAATTTTCACTGTAGAATCTGGCTCTGGATGTGGTTTGTGTACAACTTGAGTACATACTTGCTCTGTCAAAATCTGAAAGACAGAAATTGAATTTCATTTAGAAAAAAAATTCATAATTGCAAATTATAGATATACAAAGAATCTGCAAAAAATGTCTATTTGTTCAAATCAAAAGAAATACATCTTTTAAAGGGTCTACCAGTAAATTCCACATACTTCTAAACTATTTTAACTCTACAGTCTTCAAATTTTGTTTGTTACAAATACAGACAAAACTAAAGCCAGTATCTATAGAAGGAAAGATTCATTAGGAATTCCAAGAACAAATTCTGTTTGAAATCACTTTTCAGTGCACATCTTTAAAACGTTTAAATTGGGGACTGTGAACATTTGGCTGTTGTCATTAAAAAAAAAAAAAACTTAGAAAATCAGTAAATAAGAAAATAATGTCTGAGTCTGGATCCCAACTTCAAATGAAGAAAGATAAAGAAAAAATCTTTATAAAAAATGTGGCTCATTGTCATTAACCAATGAGGTGTTTTTTTATTTTTTCCAGTTTTAATT
The DNA here is from genome assembly GCF_027580195.1 of Bos mutus. Lineage (NCBI taxonomy): Eukaryota > Metazoa > Chordata > Mammalia > Artiodactyla > Bovidae > Bos > Bos mutus. The sequence continues at coordinate 26,114,096 of NC_091628.1, forward strand.
AATTTATTTATCTTTGGCTGTGCTGGGTGTTTGTTGCTGCACATGGGCTTTCTCTAGTTGCGGTAAGCAGGGGCTACTCTTCATTGTGGGGCATGGGCTTCTCATTCCGGTGCTTCTTTTGTTACAGAGCATGGGCTCTGGGTGCCCAGACTTCGGGAGTTGCAGCCCATGGGCCCTAGAGTGTAGGCTCAGGAGCTGCGGGGCATGGGCTTAGATCTTCTAGGACCAGGGATCGAACCCATGTCCCTGGCATTGTAAGGTGATTCTTAACTACTGGACCACCAGGGAAGTCCCCCAATGAGTTTTTTTTTGTTAAACTTCTTTTAAGTAACAAGAAATTACCAAAGTTAACCATAGAAAGGAAAAGACAGAATTCTAAAACATTTACTGACTTTTCTACTAGCACCCAAGCTCTATGAGTACAGGATTCCTATACATCCTTTTCACTGCTACATTCCTAGCAATTAGCAAACTGCCTAACACACTGCCCATAGTCAGTAAACATTTGTCACAGTAAAGAATGAAAAATCATATATAAATTATGGATATATGATTTTTCACTATATTTTAGGCTATACCCTGTGTTTACCTCTTTTCTTACATATATTAAAAAAACAATAAATTATATTTAATAAGGATATCACTTTATATTATGACTTAATTTCATGACTTAGGTTAACACACTGAGTTTTGAATGAAACTTTTTAAATAGTTCAACCTAAAGTAATATAGAAAACTTTGAGGAAACTATACAAGTTACTTGAGAGCTTAGTTATACATCAGATCAGATCAGATCAGTCGCTCAGTTGTGTCCGACTCTTTGTGACCCCATGAATCACAGCATGCCAGGCCTCCCTGTCCATCACCAATTCCCGGAGTTCACTGAAACTCACGTCCATCGAGTCAGTGATGCCATCCAGCCATCTCATCCTCTGTCGTCCCCTTCTCCTCCTGCCCCCAATCCCTCCCAGCATCAGAGTCTTTTCCAATGAGTCAACTCTTCGCATGAGGTGGCCAAAGTACTGGAGTTTCAGCTTTAGCATCATTCCTTCCAAAGAAATCCCAGGGCTGATCTCCTTCAGAATGGACTGGTTGGATCTCCCTGCAGTCCAAGGGACTCTCAAGAGTCTTCTCCAACACCACAGTTCAAAAGCATCAATTCTTTGGCGCTCAGCCTTCTTCAACTCTCACATCCATACATGACCACAGGAAAAACCATAGCCTTGACTAGATGAACCTTTGTTAGCAAAGTAATGTCTCTGCTTTTGAATATAGCTACTTATAAAAGTTGGGGATGGAGAGTAAAATAATCAAGAGACAGGGATGGATGGCCCTTTCAGATCAGAAAAAGATCATGACATCCAGCAGTGGCATTTTTCTTACATTTCTGCTCAGACTTAAAAATAACAAAAAAGAAGATAGGATGTTTACTTAAGTGTACTACTTACTTAATGTGTATCAAAAAGGTACTGACTGAAAATTAAAAATAACCTACTGTTATTCAAATAATAAATACAGGGCACAAGCATCCCTCTTCACTCCCATACTTTTATTGAAACAAACACTTTGCTGTTTAAATACTCAAACATACGTGCAACATAGGAAGACTGCCAAATAATTGTACGTGGATATGTTTTAAAACAAAGTTTTTAAAATGTAACTATGCGTTCATTATTTTTTAAGAATTACTACCTTTTTAGATTAAATGATCAACTACTATTTCAATCACATAGAGAGTTTCCACTGCATACGTTTAAAATTTTCATCATACATGTAAAAACTTTTACCTCATAAAGTGTGTTGTATGTGGTCACAGTCACAGTGTTTGTGTGCAACATCAGCCTTTCTCCAAGAAGAGTGAAAAGGCTGTGGGTATGCATGATTTCAACTTTTCTTCTGAAGAAAAAGGGAGAAAAACATCATACTATTAAACACACAGGATTTTATAACCATATGACTTTAGGATAAGTAGTAAAATCTATAAGCAGATACAGAATTACAGAAGTAGTTATGATTACTAACTTTCATCTTCTAAAATAAATGACAGTTTATAGCATAGCTGCCTTCTAAATTACCAAGACTGCTACTTAAACACTTCTCAAAACATCTGCACAAACTGAAATGTTAGGTATACAAATTACAAAATATTGTATAAATGTTGACAGCTGTAATTTTCAAATTTCTAATAACTATTTAGGAGTTATTATATTATGCTAAATTATTGGTTTCCCTTAACACACAGAGCACAAATTTTTCAAAACCTTTCTGTCCAAATTCTATGAAATAATCTATGTAAAAATTTAATAACAAAAATTTTAAATTATGGTTAAAAATGAATACAAAGCAAAGTAATTTGGCAGAAGTAAAGGAAACTCAATACTGCTTGTATTTGTGGCTCATTTAACTGCTCCTCCAAATCCATACCTAGAAGTTTTGTTGTTGCTCAGTTGCTAAGTTAGTTGCTAAGTTGTGTCCAACTCTTTGCAACCCCATGGACTGCAGCACAGCTCTATTAGAGATCTCCTGGAACACTTTCTCACCTCTCATTCACATCACTTTCTTACAGGTCTGGATCTGGATCTTCTTGGCTTTCAACTCTCAGTATTTCATCTCTTACATTGATTTTCCTTGTTGTTTGGATTTGGCAACTATGACATAAACTGACTAGATAATCACCAAACTTTTGTTCCTTTTTTCCTGAGCCCATAGCTGTACTGTAATTCTAGTCTCTATTGCAGCTGGGTGTGGCCACTAAACTGAGTTCTAGTCCATGGAATTTGAGCAGAAAGTTTGTGGGTCAATTTTAGGTCTACCCTACAGGAAAAAACTCTTCCCCATAGAAGCAACAAAGAAGCTTTACGATAAGGATGAAGAGGTACCAGATGAAAAGAGCATCGCTTGAAGAAATCACCTACTACGGATACCCACTTGGCTCTTAAGTGAATAAAAAAGAAACTACTAGTGTGGTAAGTTACTAAAACTTCACTGTCTGTAACAGGAGCTTTTGCTATCTTAACTAATATAGAAATCAAATAATCAACCATTTATCTGGACACCACTCACCAGGAAATGCTCTCTTCCATTAGCCTTCTAACTACAATACACAACACAAAAGAGGTAGGACAGCTGATCCCCTCACCCAATCCTCCTCAGCCCAGACAGCAGAATTACCTAAACCCAAGAGGCAGCTAGGGCAAGTGTCGAACGGCTATGTTTGCAAAACAGACAAGACTGGCAAGTCAAATGGTTATATGTATGTCACGACAGATGGATATTACAGGATTACCAAGGGGGAGACTTTGGTCTCTTCCAACTCAAGCCACACCTAAGGAAAGGAAGTCAGGCACTTTCATTTGTTCCCTGTCAGGAAAACACAAATGCCAATATATATCCCTTGATATATCTTTTTGATACACAGAACTGGTTAAATTAGGCTATCTGAAATTTAGGGCAATCTCCTAACTGTGACACTACAATTTCAACTACTAAAGAAATGCATGCTCTCTTGATTATCTCCTACAGTGTAAATGCTTATTCAGGAGCTTAATTCCAGTTCTTGGGGGGACTTGAAGAATGTTGTGTTTATACCAGGGAAGAGATGAAGCAAATTCCTCTTGCAGTTTCCTTTAAAACAATGCTCACCAATAAATGCTGCTGCACAGCAGTCAAAATAAAGCCAAAAATGGCATTCATCATTTCAGGCATAAAGCGGGTACACTGGCCCTATCAATCACATGATTTTGTTTCGCATAGGACATCTAATGAAAGACCCAACTCTATGCATTCAGTTCATCAGCAATGCATGAGGACTGCATTGTGGTTCTGCTTTTATTCAAACCAAATTATCTTCTATTTTTCATTGTGATTTCAAGTGTGGTATTTACTTCATCTAGCAATTTCACAAACCTTGTGATGAAAACATTTCCTTGTGGTAAAATCTATGCTCTTAGAAACTTTAAAATATACAATAAAGTATTGTTAACTATAGTGACCACACTGTACACTTCATCCCCAGACCTCATTTATCTTACAACTGGAAGCTTGTACCTTTTGACCTCATCCACTCCTTTCTCCTAGTCTCTACCCTGCAGGCTGTGGGAAGCGCCCCATTTGTTCTCGATTTCTATGAGTTTGGTTTCTACAGATTCCACATACGAGTGAGATGACAGAGTATTTGTCTTTCTCTGTCTGACTTATTTCACTTAGTATAGAGCCCTCAAGATCCATCCAAGTTGTGCCACATGACAGGATAGCCTTATTTTTATGCCTGGGTAATATTCCACTTAAAAAAGCAGGGAAATCTACAGCCTAGCTGTCCACATTTTCTTTGTCTATTCACCCACAGATGAACATTTAGGCTGTTTCCATGTCCTGGCTATTTGCAAATAATGCTGTAATGAACATGAGGGTACAGAAATCTCTTTGAGATCCTGATTTTAATCCCATTGTATATAGACTCCCAGAAGTGACATCATTGGACCATACAATAGTTCTACTTTTAATTTTTTGAAGAATCTCCATAATGTTTTCCATAGTGGATGCACTGATTTATATTCACACCAACAGTGCACATGGACTGTTTTATTTGTGTCTCTTACCTTTTTGATAACAGTCATTCTAACAGGTATGGCTTAGATTTGCATTAGGGATACTAAGCACATGTTCCTGTACCTGTTGTAGGTCTTCCTTGGGAAAATGTGTATTCACATCTTCTATTTCTAAATTGGGTTGTTTGCTCCTAAGTTTATCAAGTCTTTATATATTTTATATATTAATATCTTATCAGTGATATGATTTGCATATATTTCTCCCATTCAGTAGGTTTCTTTTTCATATTGTTGATTTTCCATTGCTGGACAGAAATTTTTTAGATTGATATAACTGATTATTTTTGCTTTTGTTGTCAAATCCATAAAACCACTGCCAAGACTGACGTCAAAGAGCTTACCTCCTATGTTTTTTGGTGTAATGCTCAAGTCTTTAATTCATTTTGAGTTATTTTTTATTTTTTGAGATAATTTTTATCTAATGCATAAGACAGAATTCCAGTTTCATCCTTTGGCATTTGGTTGTCCAGTTTTCATGAATCTCCGCCCATAGTTCATCAGGAACTCTATCAAATCTAGTCCCGTTAATCTATTTCTCACTTTCACTGTATAATCATAAGGGATTTGATTTAGGTCATAACTGAATGGTCTAGTAGTTTTCCCTACTTTCTTCAATTTAAGTCTGAATTTGGCAATAAGGAGTTCATGATCTGAGCCACAGTCAGCTTCCAGTCTTGTTTTTGCTGACTGTATAGAGCTTCTCCAACTCTGGCTGCAAAGAATATAATCAATCTGATTTCAGTGTTGGCCATTTGGTGATGTCCATGTGTAGAGGCTTCTCTTGTGTTGCTGGAAGAGGGTGTTGATCAAGACTATGCCCAAGAAAAAGAAAGGCAAAAAATCAAAATGGCTGTCTGAGGAGGCCTTACAAATAGCTGTGAAAAGTGAAAAGCAAAGGAGAAAAGGAAAGATATAACCATTTGAATGTAGAGTTCCAAAGAATAGCAAAGAGAGATAAGAAAGCATTCCTCAGTGATCAGTGCAAAGAAATAGAGGAAAACAATAGAAGGGAAAGACTAGAGATCTCTTCAAGAAAATTAGAGATACCAAGGGAACATTTCATGCAAAGATGGGCTCAATTAAAGACAAATATGGTATGGACCTAACAGAAGCAGAAGATATTAAGAAGAGGTGGCAAGAATACACAGAAGAACTGTACAAGAAAGATCTTCACGACCAAGATAATCAAGATGGTGTGATCACTCACCTAGAGCCAGATATCCTGGAATGAGAAGTCAAGTGGGCTTTAGGAAGCATCACTATGAACAAAGCTAGTGGAGGTGATGGAATTCCAGTTGAGCTATTTCAAATCCTAAAAGATGATGCTGTGAAAGTGCTGCATTCCATATGCCAGCAAATTTGGAAAACTCAGCAGTGGCCACAGGACTGGAAAAGGTCAGTTTTCATTCCAATGCCAAAGAAAGGCAATGCCAAAGAATGCTCAAACTACTGCACAATTGCACTCATCTCACACGACAGTAAAATAGTGCTAAAATTTCTCGAAGTCAGGCTTCAGCAATACGTGAACCATGAACTTCCAGATGTTCAAGGTGGTTTTAGAAAAGGCAGAGGAACCAGAGATCAAATTGCCAACATCCGCTGGATCATGGAAAAAGGAAGAGAGTTCCAGAAAAACATCTATTTCTGCTTTATTGACTATGCCAAAGCCTTTGACTGTGTGGATCACAATAAACTGTGGAAAATTCTGAAAGAGATGGGGATACCAGACCACCTGACCTGCCTCTTGAGAAATCTGTATGCAGGTAAAGAAGCAACAGTTAGAACTGGATGTGGAACAACGGACTGGTTCCAAAGAGGAAAAGGAGTACGTCAAGGCTGTATATTGTTACCCCACTTATTTAACTTCTATGCAGAGTACATCATGAGCAACACCGTGCTGGATGAAGCACAAGCTGAATCAAGATTGCCAGGAGAAATAATAACCTCAGATATGCAGATGACACCCTTATGGCAGAAAGTGAAGAACTAAAGAGCCTCTTAATGAAAGTGAAAGAGGAGAATGAAAAAGTTGGCTTAAAACTCAACATTCAGAAAACTAAGATCATGGCATCTGGTCCCATCACTTCATGGCAAATAGATGGGGGAACAGTGGCAACAGTGCCTTACTTTATTTTTTGGGGGGGTCCAAAATCACTGCAGATGGTGACTGCAGCCATGAAATTAAAAGACATCTACTCCTTGGAAGGAAAGTTATGACCAACCTAGACAGCATATTCATAAGAGACATTACTTTGCCAACAAAAGTCTGTCTAGTCAAGGATCCAGTTTTTCCAGTAGTCATGTATGGATCTAAGAGTTGGACTATAAAGAAAGCTGAGTGCCAAAGAATTGATGCTTTTGAACTGTGGTGTTAGAGAAGACTCTTGAGAGTCCCTTGGACTTCAAGGAGATGAAACCAGTCCATTCTGAAGGAGATCAGTCCTGAATATTCATTGGAAGGACTGATGTTGAAGCTGAAACTCCAATACTTTGGCCACCTGATGCAAAGAGTTGACTTACTTGAAAAGACTCTGAGGCTGGGAAAGATGGGAAGAAGGCAGGAGGAGAAGGGGATGACAGAGGATGAGATGCTTGGATGGCATCACCAACTCAATGGACATGCGTTTGAGTAAACTCCGGGAGTTGCTGATGGACAGGGAGGCCTGGCATGCTGCAGTCCACGGGGTCGCAAAGAGTCATTCACAACTAAGCGACTGAACTGAACTGAACATGGTCCAGTTTTCCCATCATTTACACCAGAGATTATTTTTTCCTCGTTGTTATGTCTTGGCTCCTTTGTCAAGAAGTACTGGTGATGTATGTCAGCTGTATTTCTGGACTATTTTGTTCCTTTGATTCATGTGTCTGTTTTTATGCTAAGACTATACGGTTTTGAATCAGAGAAGGCAATGGCACCCCACTCCAGTACTCTTGCTTGGAAAATCCCATGGACGGAGGAGCCTGGTAGGCTGTAAACCATGGGGTCGCTAAGAGTTGGACACGACTGAGCGACTTCACTTTCACTTTTCACTTTCATGCATTGGAGAAGGAAATGGCAACCCACTCCAGTGTTCTTGCCTGGAGAATCCCAGGGACGGGGGAGCCTGGTGGGCTGCCATCTATGGGGTCGCACAGAGTCGGACACGACTGAAGTGACTTAGCATAGCATACGGTTTTGAAAACTGTAAGTTTGGATTATAATCTAAAATCAGGAAATGTGATGCCTTCAGCTTCGCTCTTTCCCAAGAGTGCTTCAGTTATTCAGTGTCTTCTGTGGTTCCATAAACATTTTAGAATTGTTTGTCTATATCTGTAAGGAAATGCCATTGTCATTTTGATAGCAATTGCATTCAATCTGTAGATCACTTTGGGTAGTATGGGCATTTTAACAAAATTCATTCTTCCAAACCATGAGCATGTATATCTTTACCTTTGTCTGTGTCTTCAACTTTTTTTTTTTTTTTCCTTATCAATGTCATAGTTTTCAGTATACAGATCTTTCCATTTCCTTGGTTAAACTTATCCTTAGGTATTTTATTCTATGAAATCTTTCATTCTTTCTATACACACTTAACCTCCTTTCCTATTTGTCATCTTTGTTTCTAGGTGCTCCTTATACATATTTCTTCTAGTTCACCAATTCTTTCTTTTTCTTTAATTTTATTTTATTTAACTTTACAATATTGTATTGGTTTTGCCATATATCAAAATGAATCTGCCACAGGTATACATGTGTTCCCCATCCTGAACCCTTCTCCCACCTCCCTCCTCATACCATCCCTCTGGGTCATCCCAGTGCACCAGCCCCAAGCATCCAGTATTGTGCATCGAACCTCGACTGGTGACTCATTTCATATATGATATTATACATATTTCAATGCCATTCTCCCGAATCATCCCACCCTCTCCCTCTCCCACAGAGTTCAAAAGACTCTTCTATACATCAGTGTCTCTTTTGCTGTCTCGTATACAGGGTTATTGTTACCATCATTCTAAATTCCATATATATGCGTTAGTATACTGTATTGGTGTTTTCTTTCTGGCTTACTTCACTCTGTATAATAGGCTCCAGTTTCATCCACCTCATTAGAACTGATTCAAATGTATTCTTTTTAATGGCTGAGTAATACTCCATTGTGTATATGTACCACTGCTTTCTTATCCATTCATCTGCTGATGGACATCTAGGTTGCTTCCATGTCCTGGCTATTATAAACAGTGCTGCGATGAACAGTGGGGTACACATGTCTCTTTCAATTCTGGTTTCCTCAGAGTGTATGCCCAGCAGTGGGATTGCTGGATCATAAGGCAGTTCTATTTCCAGTTTTTTAAGGAATCTCCACACTGTTCTCCATAGTGGCTGTACTAGTTTGCATTCCCACCAACAGAGTAAGAGGGTTCTCTTTTCTCCACACAGTCTCCAGCAATTATTGCTTGTAGACTTTTGGATCGCAGCCATTCTGACTGGTGTGAAATGGTACCTCATAGTGGTTTTGATTTGCATTTCTCTGATAATGAGTGATGTTGAGCATCTTTTCATGTGTTTGTTAGCCATCTGTATGTCTTCTTTGGAGAAATGTCTATTTAGTTCTTTGGCCCATTTTTTGATTGGGTCGTTTATTTTTCTGGAGTTGAGCTGTAGGAGTTGCTTGTATATTTTTGAGATTAGTTGTTTGTTGCTTCATTTGCTATTATTTTCTCCCATTCTGAAGGCTGTCTTTTCACCTTGCTTATAGTTTCCTTTGTTGTGCAGAAGCTTTTAAGGTTAATTAGGTCCCATTTGTTTATTTTTGCTTTTATTTCCAATATTCTGGGAGGTGGGTCATAGAGGATCCTGCTGTGATGTATGTCGGAGAGTGTTTTGCCTATGTTCTCCTCTAGGAGTTTTATAGTTTCTGGTCTTACGTTTAGATCTTTAACCCATTTTGAGTTTATTTTTGTGTGTGGTGTTAGAAAGTGCTCTAGTTTCATTCTTTTACAAGTGGTTGACCAGTTTTCCCAGCACCACTTGTTAAAGAGATTGTCTTTAATCCATTGTATATTCTTGCCTCCTTTGTCAAAGATAAGGTGTCCATATGTGCGTGGATTTATCTCTGGGCTTTCTATTTTGTTCCATTGATCTATATTTCTGTCTTTGTGCCAGTACCATACTGTCTTGATGACTGTGGCTTTGTAGTAGAGCCTGAAGTCAGGCAGGTTGATTCCTCCAGTTCCATTCTTCTTTCTCAAGATTGCTTTGGCTATTCGAGGTTTTTTGTATTCCATACAAATTGTGAAATAATTTGTTCTACCTCTGTGAAGAATACCATTGGTAGCTTGATAGAGATTGCATTGAATCTATAAATTGCTTTGGGTAGTATACTCATTTTCACTATATTGATTCTTCCAATCCATGAACATGGTATATTTTTCTCCATCTATTAGTGTCCTCTTTGATTTCTTTCACCAGTGTTTTATAGTTTTCTATATATAGGTCTTTAGTTTCTTTAGGTAGATATATTCCCAAGTATTTTGTTCTTTTTGTTGCAATGGTGAATGGAATTGTTTCCTTAATTTCTCTTTCTATTTTCTCATTATTAGTGTATAGGAATGCAAGGGATTTCTGTGTGTTGATTTTATAACCTGCAACTTTACTATAGTCATTGATTAGTTCTAGTAATTTTCTGGTGGAGTCTTTAGGGTTTTCTATGTAGAGGATCATGTCATCTGCAAATAGTGAGAGTTTTACTTCTTCTTTTCCAATTTGGATTCCCTTTATTTCTTTTTCTGCTCTGATTGCTGTGGCCAAAACTTCCAAAACTATGTTGAATAGTAATGGTGAGAGTGGGCACCCTTGTCTTGTTCCTGACTTTAGAGGAAATGCTTTCAATTTTTCACCATTGAGGATAATGTTTGCTGTGGGTTTGTCATATACAGCTTTTATTATGTTGAGGTATGCTCCTTCTATTCCTGCTTTCTGGGGAGTTTTTATCATAAATTCAAATCAATAAAATTAGAAATGAAAATGGAGAGATCACAACAGACAACACAGAAATACAAAGGATCATAAGAGACTACTATCAGCAATTATATGCCAATAAAATGGACAATGTGGAAGAAATGGACAAATTCTTAGAAAATTACAACTTTCCAAAACTCGACCAGGAAGAAATAGAAAATCTTAACAGACCCATCACAAGCATGGAAATTGAAACTGTAATCAGAAATCTTCCAGCAAACAAAAGCCCAGGTCCAGATGGCTTCACAGCTGAATTCTACCAAAAATTTAGAGAAGAGCTAACACCTATCCTACTCAAACTCTTCCAGAAAATTGCAGAGGAAGGTAAACTTCCAAATTCATTCTATGAGGCCACCATCCCCCTAATACCAAAACCTGACAAAGATGCCACAAAAAAAGAAAACTACAGGCCAATATCACTGATGAACACAGATGCCAAAATCCTTAACAAAATTCTAGCAATCAGAATCCAACACATTAAAAAGATCATACACCAAGTGGGCTTTATCCCAGGGATGCAAGGATTCCTCAATATCCACAAATCAATCAATGTAATACACCACATTAACAAATTGAAAAATAAAAACCATATGATTATCTCAATAGATGCAGAGAAAGCCTTTGACAAAATTCAACATCCATTTATGATAAAAACTCTCCAATTCTTTCTTAAGTACATAATCTGTTTAACATGTCCATGGAGTTGTTAAGTTAGTACCTTTTCATTTCCAGAAGTTATTTTTGTTATTTTTTTAAAAGCTAAATAGCTTGTTTCAATATGATCTTGTTTCTTAAGAATTATAACTCCTATTTTGTTTGAAATTCATTTTTGGCATATGAGAAAATGTTCCTTACTTTTGTGTACTGAGCTACACATCTGAAAGGAATTTTGTAATATTTTCCTCAACATTTTAAGTTTTTACTGGTACAAAGTGTTTCAGGGTATCTTTTTTACCCATCTTGTTTCTTCTCCAATTATTCTTAACAGTCCTGGTAAGTCTCCTATGCCTTTATATTTTCTCTCATTTTATGTTTTTGGTCCATGCTTTGAGATCTTCAGTTTACTAATTTGGGTGAATACAGAAAAATAATAATTTAAAGAGGCAGAATGTCACCTTTGGTAGTCTACTTGAATTTCAGATGCACTTACAAGAAATAAAGTTGAAAGATTCCATCAAAGCTTCCACACTAGTTCTATTTCATTGAGTACATAACTTGATTCTCTCTTACCTCTTGTCTCTGTCTTTTATGCCCCTTCAAATGAGTTGTTATCTCCTGTTTTCACAATGTTGCACTCAGATCACCCTGGTGTGAATTTTATATGAAGTCCCTCCCTGAGGTTGTTGTAAGGCAAAGATCCCTCTAAGCACACTGATCTGAAGTATGTAACTTATCATGGTGTAGGTCCTGAAGCCAGCATCCTAGTACTCCAATATCCTTTTACTTACAATATCCATCTACTTTTACAAGTTCTAAGACAAGGAAAAATCATCCCATCATTTCAGGTACCTCTTGCCATTCTGATGGTAACTTACATAGAAGTCAAAGTTAATATGCCTTGGAAGGGGAAGACAGAGGAGAGGAGAGAGAATGGAAGGCAGAGATCACTGAGATCAAGATTTGCTGCTTTTTAGTCTTTAACTTAGGCTACTAACATACTTCATTAGCTGTTTGTCAGTACCACGGGAGAGGAAAAATCCCTCACAGACTGCCATTTTTACTCTACTGGTACCCCAACAGAACATCAAGACTCATTTATACCTATCCAAGTACCTACAAAAGCCAACATTTTGGTAGAAGACAGCCAAGCTTGGAGTTTAGAGTAGATGAGGAGACAGCTTTTTTTTTTTTAAATTCTTTTAACTGCTGTATCCCCAAAATCTGCACCAGTACTTTTTACTAACAGACAATAAACTGGACTAATTTCAACTAGTCCAAAAAAGAAAGAAGCAATTATGTTAAACAACTGTCAACATGTAACAGGCACTTGCTAGAATGAAAAACTAACAGACAGCATTTTGATTCATTTAACTACCAATAGTACACTTTTTGGAGAAGGCAATGGCACCCCACTCCAGTACTCTTGCCTGGAAAATCCATGGACAGAGGAGTCTGGTAGGCTGCAGTCCATGGGGTCTCGAAGAGTCGGACGCGACTGAGCGACTTCACTTTCACTTTTCACTTTCATGCATTGGAGAAGGAAATGGCAACCCACTCCAGTGTTCTTGCCTGGAGAATCCCAGGGACGGGGGAGCCTGGTGGGCTGCCGTCTACGGGGTCGCATGGAGTAGGACATGACTGAAGCGACTTAGCAGCAGCAGCAGCAGTATGGTTTTGAGTGAAATTATCTTTTAGAATCATCCAAAAGCTACAGTGTTTGAAATTTAAGACTTTAGACAAACATACTTGGTTGAGAAACTTTTATTTCCACAATAAATATTCAGTAACATGTACTTTAAAAATTTTAAGCTGAAATAGTCATAGTTTTACTATGGTACAACATTGGGCATTTTGATCATCTAGTTGAACCATGTGTCAGAATTCTGTCCTGAGAGTAACTGTAATTAAGCCATTTTCATGAAGAGCCAGTTTGGCTTTCTATTCAAGCACATATCAAAGAGAAGGTTACTCAATTTTCTATGTCTTTTTATTTTGAAAATTCTTAAGATTTATAGAAAAGTTGAAAGGATAGTACAGAGAGGTCCCTTATATTACTTACCCAGCTTTCCAATATGTTAACATACCTAATCATGGTACATATGTCAAAACTAAGAATGAACACAGGTATATTATTAACTACAGACTTTATTTAGATTTCATCATGACTTTTTTTTTTTTTTTTTTTTTTCCTGTTCAGTATCCAATCCAGAATACCACTGTACATTTAGAACTTCTGGTCTTTAGCAGGTTCCCATCCATTGTGTTTCATGTCTTTCAACAGTTTTGAAGAGTATTGGTCAAGTATTCTGAAGAATGTCGCTCAACTGGGAGGCATATGATGCTTTCTTATAATTAGACTAAGGTTATTTGTTTCTTAGAAGAATACCACAGAGATGAAGTGCCCTTCTCATCATATCGCATCAGGGAACATGCTATCAAAATGACATATGACTGGTGATGTTAATCTTATTCAATAGTGAAAAACTCAATCAGATTCCACTATTTTTTGGAAGTTAGCCAGTAAGTCCACCCCTCACTCAAGGAGAGGGGGTTTAAGTTCCATCGTCAAGCAGTGGGAGTAACTACATTTATTATTTGGAACAGACTTCTCAGTTTTTATGAGAGATGCCAAATCTATCTCTAGTTCAGCTCACAAAGTATATGGGTTATCTCCCAAGCTGTGTCCTAGGTACTTACAGAAATCAAAAACTCAGTAGAGACGACGCCACCTAGACTTCAGTTTAGTTTCAGCCACAGACACAATTCCGCTTCACTATAGAATGATTCCCCCATACACAAATGAGATGCTGACTTTGGGTGGTATCTTATTTTTTAACAGTTTTAAAGATGTCTCTCTTAGGATTTTAGGTATATTAATTACGGCACCTATTTCCTGAAACTAATAGTGTTTTGTTTCAAATCCTGAAATGCTAGTAATGATTAGATTATAGTAAAATCATCCCATTTCTATTTGAATACCACTAGTGTTTCATATTTATATTTGGTGTCAGGTACGTAAGATATCATAAGGAAGAAATATTCTACTTTTATCAAAATAGTTAACTTTTTGTTAACTATTCAAATTAGCATGTAGCAATATGCTGTGAACTCTTTATATTTATTATATAGTATATATTTTAATGATAAAGGTCAATGAGGGAAGCGGTATGATTTTATTCATTCATAGGGATAAAAACTGAGATTCAAAGATGTTTCTGAAACCACTCAGAAAACACACGGCTAAGGTAAGATCCAAACCTAGGCAGTCCAACTTGAGAGCCAATGAACTACGTGTATATTGTTAATCAATTATATCCATTAACCATCAAGTTGTATATGCTTTAAGTGTTTTTTTTCTTTTTACTACTAAATTTAATTTCATAACATTGATAGGAATTATTTAAACTGTGTAGGTGTATTTAAGCCTAGTCCTGCTCCATCATTCTCCAATAGATAACTCATTTTAACTAATCAGTCATTGATTCTACTTAATTAATTCCATTAATAATGTAATTCCTGAAAATTCTTTCAAGATTTTAAAGGCGCTTTTTACATTCAATGTTTGCAGTTTTTTAAACAATTTGTTCCTGAAAAATTGTTTCTATAACTAACATTAATATGATTAAAATATTAACATAATCTATATATACCTTCATTTCTACCAACTCCCCGTTAGAAACCACTGTTCTTGATTTATTTCTTATGAATTCGACTAGACTTTCTCACTGCAAATATAATAAGTACTATGTTCTCATGTTCTCTTTCAACAAAAATAGCGTCTATTAATAATACATATCCATCTTTACTATTTATTTTTAATCTTTTAACAATATAGTTGTTATATCTGTATGTAGAGACTTATCTCATTGGTCTTATAACTACATAGTATTCCATTTAATAAATGAACTATAATTTATTTGTTAACAAATTCCCCCATTAATAGAAATTTAAGATTTCTCCTAACATTTACTATCATAAACAAAGAAAAAATGAATAACTCTGAATAGCTATCATTTCACATGCCTGCAACTGATGAATTGTTAGGTTAAAAAGTACACGTATTTGTAATTTTGACAGATATCAATGAAAATAAACTGCACTCCATATGGGGTTATACTAGTTTATGCTCTAGTTAGCAATATGTGAGATGCTTGCTCTTCCCATGTGTCTTGCTAACAGAGAAGGATGCTGAATTTTGAGATTTCTATCCATCTAATACATGAACAATGTGCTTAGTTTTAGATTATATTTCCCTTACTACAGGTAGAATTGAGCCACCAGGGAAGCCCCAACAGGTAGAATTACATTTTTATATATATATATATATATATATATATATATATATATATATATAATATATATTCTACTAGAGGTAGAATTTACCTCCTTTCAAATACAGTTGTGCCACATGTATTTGCCTCTATAAATTGTTCACTTACATACATCCTTGCCTATTCTTCTACTGGGTTGTCTTACCAATTTCTAGAGAAAGCTCATCATGCAAGATTCTTTTAACTTCCTCAGTTTCTATACTAATTAAGAAAATTATCACTGATTTTGTACATTCATTACATTTGCCCTTTCTTCAGTTGCTTAGCGGTTAGCTAGCCATTTTTATTACAATTTTTAAAAAATCAGATTTTAAATGATTATCTGTCTTTTAAATCTTTAATTCCTACTTTCTAATTTATTATTTCCATTTATTGTAATTCCTTATCTAATGTTTATGCTTTAATTCTTTTATTCTGTATTTCTTTTCTATTGTTTCACAGCTATGATATTCCTCTAAGTACTTCTTTGCTGCTGCTGCTAAGTTGCTTCAGTCGTGTCCAACTCTGTGCAACCCTATAGACGCAGCCCACCAGGCTCCTCTGACCCGAGGATTCTCCAGGCAAGAATACCGGAGTAGTTTGCCATTTCCTTCTCCAATGCATGCATGCATGCTAAGTCACTTCAGTTGTGTCCAACTCTGTGCGACCCTATGGACAGCAGCCCTCCAGGCTCCTCTGTCTACAGGATTCTCCAGGCAAGAATACTGGAGTGGGTTGCCAGTTCCTTCTCCCAAGCACTTCTTTAGCTGTATTCAATGGGGTTTTGAAGTTGTTTTCTAAAAATTCTGCAATTTCAGTGTACTTTCTCTTTGACACAAAAGTTGTTTAATAAATTTTAAATGTCTAGGAAGAAGAAACTTTATTTTTTAAATTTTATTCCTATTTTCAATTTTGTTGCATTTTAACAAGAAAATCTTGACCGTTTTGTCTCTCTGTTTTGGATTTTTTTCTTTGACCCTACTACACCCTACCATGTCCAGCCTCCCTGGTGGTTCAGATGGTAAAGAATCTGCCTGCAATGCAGGAGACCCAGGTTTGATCCTTGGGTTGGGAAGATCCCTGGAAAAGGGATGGCAACACACTCCAGTATTCTTGCCTGGAGAACTGCATGGACAGAGGAGCCTGGCTGACTACAGTCGATGGGGTGGCAAAGAGTCAGACATGACCGAGAGACTAATACTTTCACTTTCACACCAAGTCAAATTTTCATTCATGTTCCATAAGCACTTGGGAGTTACAGTCTTTATTAATGTGGTACCTACTGACTTCAAGCTATATTAATCAGATTTACTTTACTATTTATATTCCTCTCCCTTTTGCCTTTTTATGGGCTGGGGTGAATTAGAGTTTGTTTCAATGTTTTAAATTATTAGTGATTATTTCTCCTGTAATTTCTGTTTCATTAAAGTTTCAACCTTTAATATTATAAAGTATCTTTGTTTATGTTGTTTATTGCTTTTTGGCTTGAATTCTAACTTGTCCAATAATAAGACCATGATTCCTGATTTTTTTCATTTGTATTTATGTATTACAGTTTTGGGTTTCCCAGGTGGCACTAGTGGTAAAGAACATGCCACCAAAGCAAGAGACTTTAAGATATGTGGATTTGATTCCTAGATAGGAAGATCCCCTGGAAGATGGCATGGCAACCCACACCTTAATTCTTGCCTAGACTCTCATGGTCAGAGGAGCCTGGTGGGCTATGGTCCATGGGGTCACAAAGAGTCGGACACAACTGAAAGGAGTTAGCATGCATATGTCACGTTTTATGCTTCTTGAATTTTATAGATTTTTAAAAATCATCCATTATATGCATTGTTCTCAGTTTTATTTATACAGTATTTTTTAATATATTGACAGCGTTACAGTTTTCTTTTTTTCATCTTTTCTTTTTCTTGGCTGCATGGCATTTGGGAGCTCAAGTTTCCCAACGAGGGACCAAACCTATGCCCCCTGCATTGGAAGCACAGGGTCTTAACCACTGGACTACCAGGGAAGTCTTGATGAGCATTACAGTTTTAACTGTTCATCTTTGTTGTTATAAAGGAATAAGAGGTCCTTTATGTGTAGGCAGTTCATGTATTTCCCAATGATGGGCAATGATAAAATCTCCATATTTACTCAAATTTTCCTCTCTCCTAAAGCATCAAATTTTATTCAATAGGCCTACATTTTTATTGTCAGCTTACATGGATATCCTTTGATTCTTTGAACTTTGTCTAGTTTCCTCCTTTCCCTAGCTCTTTCTCAATTCATTATAACAATAGAATTTCTACCTTATTAGGGCATACAAAAAGGAGATACCGGTCTGTTATTTGTTTTAGTCTTAGTTTTACTATTAAATTAATTCAGTGTTCATCAAGAGTACTTGGCTGTAGTCTGTCCAGTCAGTCCTAATTGGCTGAACTTAACCCCTAGTAATTTTCTCAAGAATTATTCAGAAAAACAGTTCCTTACATGATTAAAAATTGTTTGGCAGCACACTTTTATGTAAAGGATACTTTGGTTTCCATTTTCTTGAGTACTTGACAGTTACTGCTTTACATTTTCTACTGATGGTTGTCGTAGACAAGCTGAAGCCCAGAGTAACTTTTTTTCCCTTTAACTTGTGAATGTTGAAAAAAGGACTTATAAAAATTATATTTAAATCCAATAGTATACTTTTCTACAGACCATTTCAAGAAAAATGTTCTTGGTACACAGCATATACCCTTTAATACGGATGGCAAGATCTATATTAGAAGCTCACTGAATTATAGGTTTAAAAACACTTGTTTAGTTACATTGTTCTGCTTTTCTTATTTGGAAACTCTATTTACGCTGTTTATGTTTTTGGAATTTCTATGTCTTCTGTATGGATCATTTCCTCTTTAATCCTTCTGAACTCTTTTATATTCATCCATATAATGCGCATCCATATATTCCATGCACATTATTTGCTTTGTTTTCATTTTTATCTTCCGTGTACCTTACTGTGCTATCCACAGAGTTTCTCTTCCTTGAGCATCTTCCAATTTCATTTTTGTGTGAGAGTTTTTCCTTCCAATTTGTTTGAAATTTTTGTTAGCTCATGATTCAACATTTCAAAGTTATTCCATCATTTCTTCTAACTTCGTAAATTTCTGCTTTGGAGCTTCCCTTTCTCACAAGAAATTCTTTCTTACTTTTTAAACTTACAGTAAAAATTTTAACTATATTTATTGTGTACTTCATGGCAATATTTTCCAGTGACTATTCTTCATGTACTGGTTAGTTCTGCTTATCGTTTCCACATTTCTATGTTTTAAAATGTGTGTTTCTTGACAATTTTTAAGAGCTTGCATAGAGGGAAGAAGCCTTTATTAATTATTCCCAATCAATTTCCTATTCTTAACCAAAGTTAAATGCTGCTAAGCTGCTAAGTCACTTCAGTCGTGTCTGACTCTGTGCGATCCCATAGACGGCAACCCACCAGGCTCCCCCGTCCCTGGGATTCTCCAGGCAAGAACACTGGAGTGGGTTGCCATTTCCTTCTCCAATGCATGAAAGTGAAAAGTGAAAGTGAAGTCGCTCAGTCGTGTCCGACTCTTCGCGACCCCATGGACTGCAGCCTACCAGGCTCCTCCGTCCATGGGATTTTCCAGGCAAGAGTACTGGAGTGGGGTGCCATGAGCCATATCTCTTGAAGTTAAAACTGAATATGCTCTCACTCCTGGTATTCTATCACCTAGTAAACTTACAGTTCCTCAAGAACACATTACTCTTTTCTACAATCCTGGCTTTGTTGAACTATTCTCTAGATCTATAATATCACCATTCTCTCTTAACTATTGATTTGGTACCAAAATGAAAATAATATTTACTTTTCTAGATTATTTAGCATGTTAGACATGTTTTATCTGAATGGTGTGAAATTTTCATTAGTATTATTGATCACTCTCCACAGTTCAAAATACCAAAAAAAAAAATTAGCAATTCAAAAATTCTGAGAGGAATCCTATCCATCGTTGCTAAATGGCAGTATTTGGGCTCATTTGTATATAAAATGGACTTATACAAGACTATTCATGCACAGGACAACATAGTATGAAAAACATTCATTATTATCAGCAAGTGATTTTTGTTTATTTTTTTCTCAGCAAATGATTTTTAAAAGTGTCTAAACTCTGGACTTTGGGGAAAAAAGGAATATTGTAGGATCTTCAGATCACAATAAGCCTCAAAATTAGAAAATAATACAAACAGATATTAAATATTGACTTAGCTGTCAGCAAAACCTCAATATACATATTTGCCTGTGTCAAGAAAGCTTTCATTGAAAGCATATCCCCATGTCCTTTATTTTATTTGATGAAATATGTTACATTATCTTTAAAAGCATGCAACAGGAATAAAGTAAATTACTTAAATTACTTAACAGTGAGAAACTGTTAAAAAAAATTCTTTTATAAAATGTTTTTCTTTTTACCGTAAGAAGTTATTTTCATTGTAACATCATTCCAATCAAATTTACGTGCTACTAAACCAGTAAAAACACAATTTCAGTAGATACTTCTATAATTCATTATGAAAAACATCAACTTACTTGTGACCTAAATGCTTCAGAAAATATCCCAGAACCTTCAGAGCTTGAACCCAAATACTTTCACTTTTAGAGGCCAATAATTTGTAGATTACCCTAAAATATATAGAAATAAATGATCTTTTGAGCACATTTGAATATTAAAAATATAAGCACTGTATACTTTACAAGGAAATTATAAATGTATAAAACATAAAATATCTCAGAATTTTAAATTCTTTGAAAAAATTTGAAAACTAGCATATTAGTTTTCTTTATATTTGAACTTCAAATACATACTCAAAAGGACAAAGCAATTGGTTGTTCATAAGTAATGCCTCCCAGCACATAGAATATAATTTTCAATATTAAGACTCATGCTCAGTTAAGCCACATTTCTTCTTCTATTAGAATTTCCCCTAACATTTGTACTTAATGACCTTTTTTCCTGGTTATGGCTAATTGGACCACGGGAGTACATACCTGCTCAATTTTTCTTTTCTGAAAATTTGGAATAAGTTCTGAGAAACAATAGCTAATCTTTGTTGGGCTCTTGAATTAGGAAATGATTTAGAACAGAAACGGTAGGACAGCCTTGCTCTGTTCACAAAGGTGAGTCTATATACAGAAGAATAAAGCAGCTATATAGGAAGTAGCAGAAAAAGCAAACTTGTTTCCTCAAAGAGTTTCAATTCTTGGTTCCTACGCAAATGTGTTGTACAACAAACTAACATATGACCTAACTTACAATCCCTTCAAATAATATTTATATGTACTTCAGAAATTTTATCTCATTTTTTTCCAAAAAATAATTTTTTTTTCCTGTAAGGTGTGTGGATACTTAGTTGCTCAGTTCTCTCCGATCTGTTTGCAAAGTATAATTTTCCTATCATTTCAGGGACAGTAACAGAGAAAAACAAATAATTGAAAGTTAATAACATCTATTTTAAATTGTTTAACAGTAGCTTATACTATTAAAAACAAAATAATATATTGTTGATAATACTATCTTATTACTCTACTGAAGAATAGATGATGAGAAGAGTGATTACTTCCTTCAGAAGATAGTTTTTTAGAAAAGCCTCAAGTTATTAGCATTAGTCACTCAGTTGTGTCCGACTCTTTGTGACCCCATGGACTGCCTGCCAGGTTCCTCTGTCCATAGGATTCTCCAGGCAATAATACTGGAGTGGGTTGCCACTCCAGTTCTTGCCATTCAAGTTCTTAAATGAATGTAAATTTACACTGAAATATACTTTCAGAATTATTAAGGACCAATATCAGTAATGAAAAAAAAAAAAAAGACAAGTATGAGAACCGAAAAGTTATTATTTTGTCATTGATGTTTTAGTCACTAAGTCGTGTCGAATTCTTTTGTGACCCCATGGACTATATGCAGCCTGCCATAAGATTTCACAGAAAAGAACACGGGAGTGAGTTGGCACTTCCTACTTCAGGGATCTTTCTGACTCAGGGATCGAACCTGCCTCAGATGCACTGGCAGGTGGATTCTTTACCACTGAGTCAACTGGAAAGCCCATAGAAAAGTTATACATTTCAAAAAAAGAGAAATATTCAGGGAATCATAAAAAGAACATTCAATAGCAAAAATAATCTTGAAAACAAAAGTAAAACCTCACAGCATAAAAATGTGACTCTACTCAAACATGTTATCAGAAACTCCACAGAATTCCTATTCTCTAGGAATAACTTTGAGTTTAAGGGATAAAAAGGTATAAATACATCTGAGATCAACAGAAATTATGATTTAACATTTGAAACATGAAAGATCTAAGGCCATCAGACATCTATGCTACATAGGATTTTTTTTACAACCAAGTACTTATTTAAAAAATAATATGAAGAATGAATAGGAAATTTACCAACGATTCAGTTAATGACCGTTTACTTACAATATAATCTGATAGGTGAATTCTAGTTAATTTGCTTTAGCCTACTATATTCAGCCAGAAAATGATGTAAAAAAGAAACTGTCTACAATGGCACCCCACTCCAGTACTCTTGCTTGGAAAATCCCATGGACGGAGGAGCCTGTTAGGCTGCAATCCATGGGGTCGCTAGGAGTCGGACACGACTGAGCGACTTCACTTTCACTTTTCACTTTCATGCATTGGAGAAGGAAATGGCAACCCACTCTAGTGTTCTTGCCTGGAGAATCCCAGGGATGGGGGAGCCTGGTGGGCTGCCGTGTATGGGGTCGCACAGAGTCGGACACGACTGAAGTGACTTAGCATTAGCATACTTTTCTTTAAAGGTTTTGAGATACAAAAATATTACATTTTTTGATGCTCAGTTCAATGTTGTATTACCACAAGGTTTTCTTTAAGCCCAGTTTAATATTAACAGTATTAAATTAAGTGCAATCTTTGTGTTCACTTCTTAGTATGTATGAATTATAATTAATCAAAAATTTCCCCAGACATAACTGTTACCCTTTAGTTCCTATTTTCTAGGGTATAGATTTTAAAATTTTATACCTAATATATCTATTTTTTCAATATTTTAAACAAGAACCTACATTCTCCACATTCTTTTTAAAATGAAAAACTAAAGTAGCAAATTTTTCATCTTTGTGATTGTTTTTAACATACTGGTAACAAACAATGTGACATGTCCAGCTGGTATCAACTATGAGAAACATGATTGTACCATATGAAATTGCTACTATTCAGTAAAATCACTAAGTTTCAGCAATTTCATAGAGTTCAATCTCACAGTAAAATATACTTGTAGTTGTTACTAATGAAATGTATAATTTTATTATTCAAATAGATTAGCAACCCCATGGGTTGTAAACTCAATGGGAAGAGTGATGTCACAAGATGGATATCCACATAGAAATAAAGTGATGGCTTCTCTAACTTGAAAAGCAAATCCTTCAAGATTATAAAGTTGTTATTTGCTGATATAAATGACCAAGTAAAAGAAGCACTAATAATATAGTCTTTTGACAGTTATTAATATATTCTTTCCAAACTCTTTTTAAAACCTGTGAAAGCTCACTGAGTTACATGTGGCATTACCTAGATTTCTTATTTATACAAATAACTCAGATTCCAGAAAAAATGAGAGAATCCCTAAGAGGCTAGGTTATAGGTTTAACGTACTTAAGAATACTAACCAAGAAACTGTTTTATTCATATCTACACAATTACTTTACAATCAACATAACTAAAGTTTTCAAATTCTTCGGTTTTGGATTCTAATTCAAAAACATTTCATCCCCATCTTCCCATCACACTGCCATTGTCCTGGCTCATTATCCCTAATACTTACGAATAAAATAATTTCTCTACTGGTCTTGCTACATTAGTTTTATCCCTTTCCAACTCATTCTCCACATTGCTCCTTGGAAAAATAGAAATCTGCAAATCATTTCTATATTCAAAATTCTTTAGTTTTCATCACCAACAGAAAAAATTTAAAGTTCTTACCATTTAATGGATCTTTCAACCTGGCCACTCTCTACCTCTTGAGCCCAAACTTAGAATTTTCTAGAGCTTTCTTTAGCTGAAATATACCATGTGCTCTCATCTTTTTGTCAAAAAATTTGCTCTTTCAACTTCTTGAAATGCCTTTACTACAGTAACAATATAATTACTCTTTTTTGAGACTTGAGACCCATTTTCTATACATTTCATCAGTTTCCTGAGTATTAGGAGGATTAATAACAGCTTTCTCCATCTATTCCCTTCTTATGTGTAAGATTTTTCTATATATACCCAAAAGTTAACTGAATAGGATTATTCTGGGAAGCATACGTGTACTAAATTAAACTCTACTAATGATACTTATATTATATTCATACCTTATTCCATTTCTTTGATCAAAGGCTGGTATCATTGATGCTGGGTGTTCTGACATTAAAGCCACTAGTAACTGTAACACATCATGAATATTTTCATCCTGCATAATAAGGATCATCAATATTTATTCAATAATAAATGTTTTTTAATGCATTGAATAAAATTGTTAAAATGGAAGACCCAAACCATATCCTACCTCATGCATTGTAAGCAGGTAATTTAATATACTCTGAAGTTCATCTTCCTTGACCCCTCGATCCTAATTTAAAATATATATATATTTAATTTAAATTTAAAATTAAAACTTTAATTAAAGACATACATCAAATTAATCATTTTAAAATAAAATATAAACTACTTAAAAGTAATGATGCTTTAATTATAATACTCAGATACTTCATAACCCATAGGCTATATCAAATCAAGTTAAATAAATAAATACTTAGAAAAGTATATTCGTCTAAAATTGCTAATATTTGATTGAATTCACTATCAAAAATATTATATTTTCTTCATCTAAGTATATTCAATCACTATTTTCTAATCCCATATTCTTTTCTTAAAATGATGCAAATTATAATAAGACTTTACAATATCAATTACTGTGTATTTTGCCATTATTTTCTATATATCTTAATCTTTTAAAAATCCTACTATGATAAAATATGTAACATATGACTTCTCAAACAGAAACACAGATGATTTTCTAGAATAAAATCTTCATGCTCAATTTTCACGCACATATTCCTTGTCTGTTTTTGTTACATCCCTCAGTATGGAGACTTTCAGAGAATATTTAACACAAAGTTTAATGCAAAGTGAAGTTCAACAAGAGTTAATACTAAGATTTATAGAATATTGAAAGTAATTCATGAATTGAAGGTAGTTATTACTGATTTTACAATATTGATTTAAACTCTGGCAAAAATTCTTTTCACTTAATATACTGCAATTATGCATTATGTAAAACTGTTTACCTTTAGTATAAGCTGTTTCAAGAAAAGTAACATAAATGCCCGCAGTGATATAATTTCTTTTTGTGATGGCCGGGGACCATCTAGAATAAAACAGAAATCAAAAAAATAAACCAAAAACCTCCATCATTGTTATTATTAAATAATAAGCTAAATGAAATTATATTGTGATATTATGGAAAATTTAAATTATATACATTGCAATTATAATATAAATTAGTAGTAATTCTGTACAGTTTCAACAATAGAGAATATAAAATTTCAGATTGTGGCAATTTCAAATTGCTTACTAATGTCAGATTTGGGAAAAAATTATTTTTTTTAAATTATAATATATTACTATTCACTGATAAATTATAACATCTGTCTTACATGGATACAGTTCCCTACTTTTATTAACTTAATAAATTCCCTTTTCCCCCTCAAATCAAAGTTTTCCCAATATTTCTTCATCTAATTTCTTTCCCAATTTCATCACCATGGCACAACTTACATAGGTAATACTGTACTTACCTAAACCTTTGGGTGTAATGCCACTACTATCAGCAGGATTAATGACCCAGTAGTAATATTTTAGTGTATGCATAAGCTGTAATACTGTTCCTACTCTGCGTATGGTGGTGTAAATGGTAGCAGTTCCAATAAATTCAGCAGACAAATAGGTGTATAGAGAAAGCTGAACCTAGTACAGAATATTAACAAAGCATTAAAATAAATTTAAAATGCCTCAAGTGCTTACATTAAAAATATACATTCTATTCTAATTTAAATGTAAATCTATATAAAGGCTGAGAAAGAATCATCTATTATGAGGTTAAAAATAATTATTTACTAAGTGTTATTTATATTATAAAGATAATCTGCAATCAACATATTCTAATAAAATTATTTAAAAAGCCAGCTAGACTAAAGCCCTTAATCAAAGTACAATGTAGCAGTTGAAAGGAACATAATATCAGTCAGCTATATCATATTTAGAAAAATTATACATTGTTGTCATAGACCCTAAAAGTTCATGTAATTTCAAATTTTCTTAACCTATTGTCACAGTATCAGAATCTAGCATGTAAGTATAAAGACAACAAGTTTAACCACCCTATTTAAAGAATGAACAAACACCAGGTTTGACTTTTACCACAATAATTAAAATGACAAACCATAAAAAAATAGAATTTTGAAGTTATGTGGGAGACTTGAAAATTACAAAAGGCAGCTCAAAATGTCCCTTGATTTCTACTAGAATAAAAGAGAGCTAAATTCAGGTATGCAAAATAATAAAAATGTTATGCTGATATCTAAAAAATTATGAATAAATTTCTTTTAAAACAAATATTTTTACATATCATGATATCATGAAAAAAAATCTATGCTCAAATAGAATGAATTTTCCAGCCACAATGATGACAATTATTGTGATATAATTAGTTATCTGGTACTTTTTTCTTTTCCTAATCTTAACAATCATTGTACCAGATTTTCTTTCTTCAAAAGGTTGTAAGTCACTATCTAATGACTTCAGAATGCATTTATTAAATCAAGCCTAATATTTTAATATTTTTAGCATTGATTTTTCAAGAGTTCCTTTTACATTCTGAATGTTTTTAATCACTATTTTCTCCGGTTATGTAACTATCATAAAAGATTTACCAACTGTTAATATTATCCCACATCTGCTTCCTTTATTCCTATTATATTATACATATAGATGTATAAATATATTTTGATAAAACTGTTTTTTTGATGAAATGTTTGAAAGGAGGTTGTTAGCATTCAGACACTTCACCACCAAATATTTCAATGTGAATCTCCTAAGAATAAGGCCATTCTCCTACATAGAACATAATATAATTCCTCTACTCAGTAAATTTAACACTTATGCAATACTAATATCTGAATCAAGGCTAATATTCAATATTTCCCTCTTATCCCAATAGTTTAACATTGTAAAATACCTCCTAATCTATCATTTTGGAAAGGCAATGGCACCCCACTCCAGTACTCTTGCCTGGCAAATCCCATGGACGGAGGAGCCTGGTAGGCTGCAGTCCATGGGGTCGCAAAGAGTTGGACATGACTGAGCGACTTCACTTTCACTTTTCACTTTCATGCATTGGAGAAGGAAATGGCAACCCACTCCAGAGTTCTTGCCTGGAGAATCCCAGGGATGGCGGAGCCTGGAGGGCTGCCGTCTATGGGGTCGCACAGAGTTGAACACGACTGAAGTGACTTAGCAGCAATCTATCATTTATTTATTAACATCATCTATGGAGATCATTTAACAAAATCCTTAATTTTGATATTATCAAATGCATTACTTAACCCCCTAAAAAGAGAGGTTTGGAAGGTCTTAATTAAGAACCTTTTGGCTATCATCAAACTGTAAAGGTATCTTTCAACAATTTCTCCTATAAGCTTTATAGTTTTACCTCTCAAATTTTGGTCTTAAGTCTAAGTGGGTTTCACCTTTAATAGGTTAAGAAATACAGGTTTGATATTTTTTTAGCAACCATCACCACTATCTAGTTCCAGAACTTTCTCATCACCCCATTAAAAAAATATAATTTTTAACTATAGTTCCACTTATTTTAATATTTGAGTATTTACCTTTTTGATTTTAATACTGCCTAATATGACTGCTTCAGACTGACTATAACATAAATTGAAAAATTTCAACATTTTCTACTCAACAGTTTAGATCCAATAACTATATATTTATAATTTATAATATTAAAATAAAATAACTGAAGTTAAACAGTATACCTTTGCAGGTGTATGTATCCAGATGGCTGGGTTGAATAAAATGTGATCACAAAGCTGCTTCAGCAAAGGTGCTCCGTGAGATAAACCATCAAGGTATTTTGCAAACGATAAAAACTGCTCCAGGACAGCTCTAGTTATATGAACTCTTGATGACTAAAGAAAGAAAGTGGAAATTCAAGCTCATGCTTTTCATTTAGTACTCAGGAAATATGTATGTTTGACAGGTATGCTTCTTGGTACTGAGGAAAGACTAGTTAACAAAACACAAAACTGGAAAAAATAAAAATAAAAAACTTACATTCTAATAAAAGAGAAGACAAGGACATCCAATAAACTTAAAAAGGTAAAACATGTAACATGATAAATATAACAAGTGTATGAAAAGTGTGAAAAAAGAACATGAAGTGAATGGAAAATGTGTGGAAGGGTGGTTTAAAGAGATTTTACTGAGAAGGTAACATTTAACTAATTTGAAGTATAAGGCTAGCAGGCTAGCAATGATTTTGTATTAGTAGGCTATGTGACAAAACACAGACAGTGAGATCAGCAACAGTCTGACAAAATTCAAACCAAGCCTTAGAACATAACTTTAGATGAAAACTTCGTAAGATGGAAGAAATAATCCTAAAAAAATAACTTATTGCAAGGGGGAGGTAGACAAAGATAAATAAATATTTGAGTTACAAAAAAGCAGATTGGTCACTCATTTTAAAGGAACTTTAATACAAAAAGTAATACTACTTTAAAATTCTAAACTATTTTAACCATGGATAGGGGAATAAGGCTATGGTTTTTCCAGTGGTCATGTCTGGAGGTGAAAGTTGGACTGTAAAGAAAGCTGAGCACCGGAGAATTGATGCTTTTGAACTGTGGTGTTGGAGAAGACTCTTGAAAGTCCCTTGGACTGCAAGGATATCCAACCAGTCTATCCTAAAGGAGATCAGTCCTGGGTGTTCACTGGAAGGACTGATGCTAAAGCTGAAACTCCAACACTTTGGCTACCTCATGTGAAGAGTTGACTCATTGGAAAAGACTATGATGCTGGGAGGGATTGGAGGCAGGAGGAGAAGGGGACGACAGAGGATGAGATGGCTGGATGGCATAACCGACTCGATGGATGTGAGTTTGAGTGAACTCCGGGAGATGGTGATGGACAGGGAGGCCTGGCGTGCTGCAATTCATGGGGTCACAAAGAGTTGGACACAACTGAGCGACTGAACTAACTAAACTGAACTGAGGGGAATAAAATTAAAATAACAGACAACCCTGTATGCGAGACAGCAAAAGAGACACAGATGTATAGAAGTCTTTTGGGCTCTGTGGGAGAGGAAGGGGGTATGATTTGGAAGAATGGCATTAAAACATGTATAATATCATATAAGAAATGAATCGCCAGTCCAGGTTCAATGCAGGATACAGGAAGCTTGGGGCTGGTGCACTGGGATGAACCAGAGAGATGGTATGGGGAGGGAGGAGGGAGGAGGGTTCAGGATGCGGAGCACGTGTACACCTGTGGCAGATGCATGTTGATGTATGGCAAAACCAATACAATATTGTAAAGTTAAAAAAAAAAATAACAGAGCAATAGTTAGAACCTATCTTATAGATCAGATTTTAGCCTATAAAAATTGTCATGTGTCTATAAAAACACTTAAGTGATATAAAATCAGATTGACCATTAGGAACATATTCATTTGAGGAACTAATTCATAATCTGGAAATAAGCTTTTAACTTCTCCACCTAATTAAAAGATATGCTTAGAAGCATCAGGTGGGTCCTTTAACATCATTAAAAAAAAGTTATTTTGTTCTTCATAGCAATTTATACTGTTGGGTAGCTTTTTAAATTCGAAAATTTATCTTTAGGACACATGTTTCTACAATTGTGCTTTTTTATTGGCCACACAAAATCCTACCAGGCATAAAATGAAAGTTCTTCAAAAGCATGTGACCTTTACCTATAAGTATGCAGTACTTATTCTGTCTACCTTGGATAACTGTTATTTACATATCTTTCTTTCCTGATATTAAAAAAGGATACTATCTTATTCATCTTTTAACTGTCTGGAACCTGCCATAATTCTTCACTAAATGTTTAACTGAATTCATGTCAAATTCAAGAACAGAGTAAGAATAAAACAGATAAGACAAAACACTGATCAGAAGAGGATAGAAGGATATCCAATTTTGTTTTAATGTTTTAACTAAGATAGATTGAAAATATTTTTAAACTATGATATTTGTTTTCATTTTGTCAAGGAAAGCTATTTTAAAAAGAGACTTATTCTTGGATAATTTATAGTTAGTTCCTTAGTCACTCAGTTGTGTCCAACGCTTTGCGACCCCATGGACTATATCCCACCAGGATCCTCTGCCCATGGAATTTTCAAGTCAAGAATACGAAGTGGGTTGCCATTTCCTACTCCAAGACAATTTATAGTTATTAATCTGTAAAGTGCAAGCTCTGAAATTTAAACTATATGATGTTACTTTTGTGTGGTAACTGAATACATAGTTTGCAAGAAGTGCTATATAAGGGGTGAATAAACACATTTGGAAGTATAATCTGGGAAGCTAGAAAAAACTATTTTATTGTAATATCTACTCCAAAAAGTTATTAAGCCAAATAAGAGTGATGAATGTTAGAGAGAGAAATTGCTATGCAGTAAAAAGAGGTCTTCCCCACACTTAAAGCAGCCCACAATGAAATGGATTGCTAGAAATGTTTTTAAAGAACCTCTTCTATCTCCCTCTCTCTCTCTCTCTCTCTATATATATATATATATATAAAACATGCATCATATATCAAGCAAACTATACATTGTGGGAAATTATTTTAATTACTAGAGGTGTATCATAACATAGTCGATCTTCATTACCCATTTAGCTCCTTATGGACACCAAGATCTATCATTTATGTGTATTATTATTGTTGTCAGAGAGAGAGCATCAAAATTTTCACAACATTAAGTTCAAAAGAGACCAAGACCTAAGCTGATCAGTCAAACTGGAGGGAAGGATCTTCTTCAGTAATTGGGAGAAAAGAGCTCTCTCCACTTGGATGTGAAGGCTTATAGCACCAAGTCGGCCCAGCAACTCTATGACCACAAAGAATAATAGCTACAGCACAAAAGCATAACTGTAGGTAGCAGTAGAGAGATAGAGAAAAACCTGGTTTCTGATGACATACATAATTGAGACTTAAGCTAACCCTGAAGTCCAACTTACTGGATATGTTTTTCTGGCTGTAATGAATTATTTTCCAACCTTCCCCATCCTATTTCTGTGCTTCCAGTGGGTTTGGCTAGTTGAAGACTCCAGCAGGAAATTAAAGGATAGGAAGAAAATGAAGTCTGGGACATTCATCTCCCTGGCTTCCCCCCTTGAGGTCAATACATTATATTCCTTTATTAAAGGCCACACTCTAGTCAGGTATACTTCTCCTATACTTAAAATATCTTTCTATTTGAATTGTGTTTTAAACATACATTCCTCTCATCTCTTCAAATGTTGATATTTCCTTTAACAATGCTCAGAAATCATTTAAAGAGCCTTGTATTAAATGCTTTCAATAATCAAGTTTGAGCACAGCATCTGTTTCCTAACAAGACAACTGATAAGCCACCTATCACTAGACTTCCAGTTACACTAGCAAGCATATTCCCTTAATGTTTAAGATAATTAATCAAATTCTTATTAACCACAATAAAAATACTGAATACATCAAACTGCCTCCAAGTTTTTTTTCAAATTCATATTTTGGCAAATAAAACAAAACAAAAATACCTTAAAAGTTTTTCATGAAATAGTCTAAACATAATGAATAAGATGGCCTCTCACTAGACTATTTTCTTTAATAATTAACTTGTATCTTCTAAAACAAGGAGATAAAGCTAAGTGACAGTTAACCATTAACTTGTTATTAGTTGATAAATAAAATGGAACTTTATTATCTACACTACTCACCTAACAGATGATTATTTGAAAATAAAACAGGTGAACATTAATATAAGAAAAAATAAAAAGTTATTCTTTTACCCTGATGCTGGGAAAGACAACACAAAAGAAGAAAAGGGTGGCAGAGGATGAGATGGTTAGATAGAGTCACTGACTCAATGAACACGAATTTGAGCAAACTCTGGGAGATAGTAAAGGACAGGGAAGCCTAGAGTGCTGCAGTCTATGGGGTCACAAAGAGTTGGACGCAACTTAGTGACTGAACAATGACAACAATTATTTTATGTAATCAGATAAATACATAAGCCCTTTACATTTATTTAATTCAATTCAACAAATACGTATAAAAGAAGACATACTTTTAGGTAGAAGATACAGCAATAATATGCAAAAAATGTTGTCCCTGTTTTCATGAAGCCAAGGCATACACTATAGCAGAAGGAAGCAGAAAACAAAAAGTAAAAAAAAAAAAGCCAGATTGGTGCTATAAAAATTAAGCAGGGAAATAATCATTGATGGTTAGCAAAGGAGTACTATTCTATTGAGTTATCAGAGAAGACTTCTCTGATAAAGTGTCATAAGCAAAATCCTAAATGACGTGTAGAATCAAGCCATGTGGATATCTACAGAATTACCAAAGCAATGTGAAAAGAAAATGCAAAAGTCCTATGAAGAGCTCATGCTTACTATTTTAGTTTTTAAGAGAAAGCTCTTCAAAGAGGCCTTTGTACGGTCAGTGTGGCTGCAACAGAGAAAGAAAGAATGAGAGTGGTAAGGGATATGTCAGAGGTAAGAGACTTACGAATTTACTTTGAGAAGGATGGACTAGAAGGACCTGGCACATTTCAAGACTAATCTGATTGCAAGCAAAAAATGGACTGTGGGTAACTAGTGGTGAACGATGATGACAGTGTGAATAAAAATGGGCATAGAAACAAGTAGAGGAGTATTAATAAGTAGCTCCAGTACTCTTGCCTGGGAAAATCCCATGGATGGAGGAGCCTGGTGGGCTGCAGTCCATGGGGTCGCTATGAGTCAGACATGACTGAGCAACTTCACTTTCACTTTTCACTTTCATGCACTGGAGAAGGAAATGGCAACCCACTCCAGTGTTCTTGCCTGGAGAATCCCAGGCACAGGGGAGCCTAGTAGGCCGTCTATGGGGTCTCACAGAGTCAAGACACAACTGAAGTGACTTAGCAGCAGCAGCAGTCACTGATTCTGGATATGTTTTGATACTAAAACAACACAGTATGCTGCCAGAAGGAATTCTGTGTGTGAAAAAGAGTCAAAAAGAATTAACATTTTTTATCTGAACTACTTGTTGAAGGGCAATACTGCTGAGACAGAGAAGAGTAAAGGACAAAAGATTTGAAAGGAAAATCAAAGGTAACAGTTTGGATAATTTAAATCTGTGAAGCTTATTAAACATCTAAGTGGAATCAGATTCAAGGGAGAGGCTGGTAGTTGGGGATACACATTTGAGTATAAGCATCTGCAGTATAAGGAAAGCTAAGGGAACCCTGAGCTCAATCAGAGTACAGTGTAAACAGAAAAGTGACAAGATTTCTAGGATTAAGCACAAGGATACCACAGGCTTTAAAGTTTAGGAAGAAGGACTAGGAGAGAATTAAAGGAGGCCAAGGAGATAAGAAGAAAGCAAAGAAATAATGTTGTTACAAAATGCAACTGAACAAAGCAGTTCAAGAAGGAAATAATGTTAAACTAAAATATCAATAAGTCAAATAAGACTTAACATTGATATGTCATTTTAAGAGAAGCATAAGGATTAGAATGGGAATGGATCTATGACTACATAGGATTCCAGGAATATAAAAATATTTAATTTTGAAAATCAACTAATGTAACTCAGTAAACTAAGAAAAAAATGTAGAAAAATCATAATTATCTCAAATAATGTAGAGAAGGAGTGATGCTAAAGCTGAAACTCCAATACTTTGGCCACCTGATGCAAAGAGCTGACTCATTTGAAAAGACCCTGATGCTGGGAAAGATTGAGGGCAGGAGAAGGGGACGACAGAGGATGAGATGGCTGGATGGCATCACTGACTTGATGGACATGAGTTTGAGTGAACTCCGCGAGTTGGTGATGGACAGGGAGGCCTGGCGTGATGCGGTTCATGGGGTCGCAAAGAGTCGGACACAACTGAGCGACTGAACTGAATGCAGACAAAGCATTTGATGATTAAGAGTGTGAAAAGGCAAGTCACAGAGGAAGAGATATTATTGATGCATATCCAATAAGGACTCATATCCAAGATATATACAGAATTCCCATGAACCAATAAGAAAATGACCAACAATTCAAATGACAAAGTGGAAATACTCTGAATAGGTATTTAGCAAAAGAGCACAACTTAAAGGACAACAAACATGTGAAAATGCTCAACTTAATTTGTAATCAAAAAAATGCATATTAAGACATAAAGTGATCCACAGAATAGAAGACTATCTTTGCAAATCATATATCTAATAAAGGATTGGGATATAGAATAAAAATTTCCTACAATTCAGTAATAAAAAGGAATACCACAGTTTTTAAAAATGGTCTTTGTAATAAATATTTCTTAAAAAATACACAAATGCTCAACATCATTTAGACATCACAGAAATGCAAATACAAAAGTGATAAAACATTTCACATCCACTATGATGGCTAGAATACTAAAAAAAGTCAGATAATAACAAAGGCTTCCAAAGCTGTGAAAAGACGAGAAACCTCATACACTGCTGAAGGACTGTAAAATGATGGAGCTATTATTATTAGTCTAATGTTCTTTTTATTTGATTTGAAGACTTTTTACAATATTTCTAATTTTAAGCTAAGTTTTAAGTGTACAAGTGAATGCTCACTTTAAAATTATGCTAATAAGCCCTCAGTAAATCGATTAAGTATATTTAAGAGGTAGTTCCTGATAGTGATCAGGAACAGCAGTGTCACAAAGGTATTTCATAATATCTAACTCCTGTCAAATGTAATTTAACACAAGTCTTGAAAACAGCTCTTAATACTTCAGACATAGGAAAAGAGTATTCTATTATTAAAAATAACTAAATAGACTTAATGAAAACATTAATAAATTTACTGAAAAAATTATCTGACTAAAAAATGCTGCCTATGATATTTTATAATTTATTACTCCTCTAGCCTTCAAGAAACAAAAGTACTTGTTTCAAAGAAAACACAGAAGAATTTTAAATGTAGATCAATCTGAGGTTAAAAAAATATTTCCAAAAGACCTCTAAATTTTATTTCTCAAGAGAAAAATAAGTTTATTTCTCTTAGTTCAGGTCTCACCTCTATTATTTTCTTGGATAGTTCCATTTACAAAGCATCTGAATGTCATATGAATGTTAATGATTAACTCTTAAGAAGAGGTTTGGGAGCACTAATGATGATGATAGATATTTCTTAAGGAAAGAAAAAAACTTATTTATGAAATATCACTTTACTGTTTGAAGGAAATCACGTGGTACAATCAAACTCCTGTGAGACCATTATCAGAAACTCAGCACTCATTGCCATTATAGTACAGTTGTAACTAAAGCAAAGGTCATTAAAAAAGCAGGGCATAAATGACACACATAGGAAGAATTAAAGTGATCTAGTTTGCACTGTTTACACTATGTATTGATTAGAAAAAAATGCTACTTTAAACATTCAAATATATTAAAATCAGGGACAAAGCAAAAACTAATGTTTCTGTTGCTACCAAATATAGGTTTTTGTTTACTACCTTAAAACTGAGAAAGAAAGCAAAAAGAAAAAAAGTAAATCCACTTAAAACTAAAATTGATAAAATGTGTAAGAAACTTGGTTTGAATGCAAAAGACAGCAAAGAATCAATTAGAAAAATAATTAAGAGAAACATTTCTAAATTTGAAGACAAGTAGATGAAATAATTTTTCTTTAGTTTCTATTTTTATTCAAAATTTCTTTATTATGTAGATTTCTAACACCCAATTTAGTGTCTATACATATATTCAAGTACATAACTTAAAAATATTTGTGAATTAACCAAATATATGACCTCTGCAGTCAATGTAAAGGGGAGACTACAGAAAAAAAGTATAATGAGTGACTGTCAGTGGTCCATCTGTGTAAAGCCATCAATACATTTCACTTACCTTTTCAAGTAAGTAGCCAATGACTAAAAAGCCTTTTCCACCCAGCATCTGTTCTTGCATGGCTACTGAACTTTTAAGTAGTTCAACCAGGAATGCCAAAAGAGTAGCACTGCATGTAAAGTACAGATAATTCCATTATGTCACCATCAAATATTGATCATAAACACAATTTTATTAATCTAAAAGGTAACAATCATATTCAATTTTAATCTATTTTGCTGTTATCTTAGGTAAGAATATTTCTCATAAGCATGAAAAAAATAAGGTTTTATATCTTTAAAATTAAACATTATATAGAAACATAACTATGGAGTTATTTTACATTCCAAGGTAAAATATCTAAGTTTATCTTTATACATATATATTCCCTGAAGTAAATCTTACATAAGAAACATACTTTTCCATAATAAAAACTACCATGATATTCTTTTGAAGCCCATGCTCTCTTAGAAAATTTAAAATATTTAAACAATATTATTTTGGTCACCTTTTTTTTTTTAAATAAACTTTTCATTTAGACCTATTTTTCAAAAACAACTTATATATATATATACACACACATACATATATTAAAATATCTAGAGAAATATGCAACATATTACTTATGTCCCATATATGCCCTCAGGAAAATTCATGAGAGCAAAGAAAATAAGATGATTTATGTCATACTGAAATAAAAAGTGACAACTGATGACACAATGTATACACAAATACATAAAAGCACAAAAAGATGTGTGCCAGACAAAGATAATGTACTTGGTATGTCTGTGGAATGAAGGAAGAAACAAAAGAAAAATAAATGATTGCATTACGTTAAGCTTTGTTAATGTATTACTTCACAAAATTACACAATTTTCAAATCAGCAGCATTGATACATGGCAGCATTCCTAATCAAGAAAATATATACTCTTCATAATATATCTTTGTTGTAGTTTATAATAATAAATAACTCCAAGCCAAACTTTATCAGTACTTAATATCCACTTACACTGGTTTATAGTATACCCCAAATTGTATATTTAGATTTATATAAATTTCTAAATATATTTTAGATTCACAATTACTCATTTCTACATGAAATTAAGAAAATTTGGTAACGAGGAAAATTTGAAGACTCAAAAGGAACTAAAGTTATTCTATTTTCTGAAGTTACTCTAGTTCTTCAGGTTTCTATAGGATTAACACCACATTTCTCTGATAATGGGGCTATTTTTGTTCAAATCAGAAATATTCTCATAAAAAGAGTCAATAGAAAATTAGCATCATTATTATCACTATAAAAATTGATAGTTTAATGGAAAGCCTGATATAAGCTAGATAGTATATATTAAATATTTTAAATAAAATACTTTGTTTCAAGAAATTAAATTCAATTGTATTAACTGGTCTTCTGTCTTTAAACCACATAAAAGAAAATAGTAAACTAGTATTGCAAATCACTGATATTCTTGTACTTTGTCCTAAAGTCAAAGATAGATATTTGTAAGAAGAACACAAATAGCAAGGAATCCCCTGGGATTTTATTTATTTATTTTTTTAATGTTTCTGTAAAGAACACCTATAAGCAATCTAGTCCATTTTACATGAATTTTATCAATAGTCAAAGCCACTTCACAAATAATTGCTTAAGCACTAGCACACATAATAGGTCTGCCTAAGTGTCTGAAAAAAAATAAAGAAAACTATTGCATAGAAATTATACAATTTCCTGACCTGTTCATGGAATTCTTACCTACACATGAGTTAGTGATTTAGTGGGAAAGAACAACTAAAATTCCTAAACATCAGCACTGCCAAAAAGAAAGACTAGAAATGCCTCACCATGGTTCCTATGGTCCATGAAATAAAATACAAAGTAAGTATTTCTTACAATAAATCACGCTCCTATACGGAACTATACAAAATGACAAAGATGCCCTAGACGTTCTTATTCTTTGATGTCAAAAGGAACACTCTTTCTCAAACAACTAATGAATTAATTAAGACTTCTAAACATGGTGGAGTTCCCTTACAAAATGAGAAATATTAATTTTATTATTCCAAAATATTAACAAAGACAAGCCATATAATGTTAATTTTACTTCAATTTTAACTATGACAACAACTGAAAAGTAAAACGCATTCACTAACAAAAGTATTTTTAATTTATACCTAAAACCCAATGCAATAGCAATACTACATCTTTTCAAAAATATCTTTAAAATAGGTATATTTGACATGGTGGACTTATTAGTAAATAGATGGCCATCTTCGAAGAGGTACATTTTCAAACATAATTTAACAAACTTACCAGTAACTAAAATGCATCGGATTGCTTCAGGGCTCACAATAAACTTGCAAAATTCTGTGTACTGCCATACAAAATTTCTCTCCATTCTTGCCTATTTCCAACTCCCCTAGATACAAAGGCAAATATAAAGGATACTTCAGCCCATTCCTATATCTCCTACATACCACTTCCTGTCTAGACACATCAGTTCATCTGTAGAGGATCTAAATATTTAGGATAAACCAAAAAGCAAGTATTTGTATCAGCCAAAACTAGTATACACAAGACAGAACATTCTTTTGAAAAGTATAGCAATACCCAGAAACAGATTTTCACAGGAATATTTTATTTGATAGAGAAAAAGTAAACTGATTTTTACCTCAGAAAGTCAAATTGCTAAACTTTTCAACAGATAGTACTATAACATGTTCTGTAAGTAGTGATTCTACTTCAGGAATGGTTAAGGGTTTTTAATACTGTCTTCTTTTAAGGAAAATGACACTAATAACCTACAGGGTTATTTCTTCAAAATAATTACCATCTTTGGATCCTTAATGAATTTTAATTAAGAAATATTTATTTCAAATATACTAATAAAGGGCTAGACCTTAAGCAAAAATGAAGGAAATAATATGATAATACCTCTATGACTTAGCATATTAATAATCTCTTTACTGGTCCACATTATTAAGAATAACCACAATAGTCTTGCCCCATAAATAACTGATCATAATAAATAACTATGTATAAACATGACTCATTTTTGTTACTAATGAAAAAATATGTACTACCTTTAGGAGTCATTAAAATTTATGTCAATATAGATCTTGACTTTATTTTAATCTAACAATCCATTTCAATTTCTTCATTATTTTTTAAAAAATAACTAATGTAGATAATCCATGTAATGTGATTTCAATTCTTATTATCTTGAAGGAATTTTACTATTTAAATATACAATATATCATAAAGATAGACCTAAAATATCTGAAATGAGTAAGACTGAATATATAACCTAAGTTCAATTCAAAGACAGTTCTTTGGGTACAGGAAACTGGCTTCTCAATTTACACTGTACTGAAACAATCAAATTACCTCAGCCAGATAGGCTTTTTAAATGCATTAAGAAGAATGGAATTAATAATGTAAAAATTTGAAGGTTCCCCCTGAAATTCAACACCCTCTCCACTTACATAAGGGTGTTTTTAATCTCTTAAGAAACCTAACAGGCAAAATAACTGTCAGAATAAATTCAGAAATAGATTATGTTCTAACAAGATTTAAGGTACCTGTAACAGAGGAAAATCTTTTGACTTTTTCATATGCTTTCATCTTTTGGGTAGCCCAATCTACTACTGAGAAACACTGAAATCTTGCAAAAGATGAATACATATATAAAATATCTAAAACATAGTTTCTATGCTACTTCTTTCACTACAAAACTCTTCCAAGATGAAAGCGATCCTAGTAGGAATAAAACCGTAAAAGAAATCAACTCAAGTCCATACCCAAAATAATTTCACACTCAACATAATTAATTTCCAGTGATACATACAAAAAACATCCCACAAGTTAGAGGAGTTAAATCCATTCACAGTTCAAAATTAGAAAGGTCTAAACCAAAAGTTTCTAACTCCAGGTACTTTTAGCAGTCACTTTTGGACCAAATGTTCCTGAAGATGCTATCTCAAAAGACTGCTACCTAACTGGCTACTTAGGCAATAAACCCTGATACACAAATTGTCATTCATCAATTCAGACATCAAATGGAGATACATGCTGAAATAAGTAAAATACATTTATCTTCAAAGTCAAATAAGGAAAACAGTCAAATGTGGGACAGCAAAATGTGAGGACAGATGAAATACACTGGGGAACACATGAAATCCTTAGACCCTAAGCCATGGAATCTCTCCTCAGTAATTTCTACCTTTTCTTTCAGTTTCAGGACTGAATTGCTATCACTGTCTTGGTTGTCAGGGAACATTATTTAAAGGCCCTACTAAATATTAGTCAGGCTATTACACGTTTTTACCTTTCTTGCTCTGGTAACAGATTTTAATTTCATGTTTCATCAGCCTATTTTGTTTCTGACAAGATATATTACAGCAAAAAAATAGACATTTGTAAAATTGCAACTGAAATCTTTCAAAGTCTGTCTTATGAAGAAAATGAAATTTTAAAATTTGTACATGTAAAGGAATAAATTCCAAACCTCTTATGGCATCATTATGTGTAAGTTTATAGCATTTACCAGAATTTACATTGTATGACAACCAGATAGCCTTTTGATCATCTCTGTTCACAGTTCTCTATAAACAACCAGTAGGTATTTATTAAAAGGTTCCAATGTAAAAAAAGATAATGCTTAAAGCCTATGTGTAATTTAATTTCAACCAAAGGATGTTCACAATGCTGTAAATGTCCTAGACTTTTACAAAAGCTTTCTGGGCATGTTACAAGTGGGACCACCACTGTATATGTAATCCATGAATACATGCGAAATTTAGAAATTTAATGATGAAACTCCCTAATACCTAAGAACTTCAAAGCTTCAAAGGAAAAATAGAGATAAATTATAAGGATGAATAAGTGATCTTAACTATATATTCATATGCTATGCCTTTCAAGAGTAAAACATGCAAAGCAGGGAGGCCAAATAGCCAGGTTCTTCTCCTGATGCTGGCTCTACTTTCAGCCAAGCCCCAGCCTATTTTACAGAGGTAGGATTAAAAACATACCTTGTAAGTGCTGAAACCGCCATAAAATAAAATAAATATTAAAACAGCTAGCTACACAGAAAGGTGAAATAATTATTTGATAGTTAAGCTTCACAAACGTTCAAGAATTTTCTATCCTTTTCATAATTTATTTCATTTTTAAATGATCTTAGTTAAATCAACTCCTTTACTTCTTTTCTGTGTGTTTGTGTGTGTATATAACATGTTACTGTAACTCCATCACAATCAAGATAAAAACAAGTTCGATCACACACAAAAAACTCATTTATCCTTAGACCTTTACAGTCACATTCTCCCAACAGCCAAAACAACCTTGGATAGCTACTTGTCTCTGATAGTGATATACTTTTGACTTTTCAAGATATGTTATATATATATAGAATCATACTGTATGTAATCTTAATATGTACTTCTTTACCAAAATATATTGTCTGAGAATCATCCAAATAGTTACATGTATCAGAAGTCTCTCTTTTTTTTTTTTCTTAACTTTTAATTGATGAAGAGTATTCCCTTGAATGAACAGACTATCTAAAGGGCACATCTGAACTGTACCTGTGCATGCTAAGTCGCTTAAGTTGTGTCTGACTCTTGCCGATCATATGGACCATACCCTGGCAGGCTTCTGTCCATGAGATTCTCCAGGCAAGAATAATAGAGTGGGTTGCCGGGC
This sequence comes from Bos mutus, assembly GCF_027580195.1. Taxonomy (NCBI): domain Eukaryota; kingdom Metazoa; phylum Chordata; class Mammalia; order Artiodactyla; family Bovidae; genus Bos; species Bos mutus. The sequence continues at coordinate 26,155,583 of NC_091628.1, forward strand.
ACTCCTCCAGGGGAACTTCCTGACACAACCCAGGGATCAAACCCGTGTCTTTTATGTCCCCTGAATTTGCAGGCGGGTTCTTTACCACTAGTGCCACCTGGGAAGCCCGAATTGTACCAAGATTATGGCAATTATGAACAGTTGGACTACTATAAACATTCACATAAAGGTTATTGTGTGAACACTTTTCACTTATTTTCTCACAAATACAAATCCAGGAGTTGAAAGTTGTTATATAAGTACATGTTTAACTTAATAACAAACTGCCAATTGTCAGAATGGCTGTACCATTTGCCAATCCCACCAGTAATACGTTCCAGTTGCTCTTCATCCTTGCTAGCACCTGGCATCATGCATATTTCATTTTTTTAGCCCTTCTAAAAATGTTCAGCTACATCTCAGAGCATTTTAAATATATCTGATAAGAATGTTAAACATTTTTTCATGTGCTATTTTGACATCCTTATATCTTCTTTGGTGAAGTATCTGCTCAAATCTTTTGTCCATTTTTTAAAACTGGATTTTATGCTTTCTTATTAATAGGGTTCAAGAGTTAGTAGTCTTGATATACATCCTTTGTCAAATAAGTGATTTTCTATCATCTTCCTCCAATCTGTAAAAGGTCTTCTCATTGTTTCTTTTGTAGAGTAGAATACTTTAACTTTGATGAAGCCAGTGTCAAATTTGCCAGTCTTTTTCTTGTATATATCGCACTTTTGGGTCATGTCTAAAATGACTTTGCCTAGCCTAGATCACAAAGATTTTCTCCTATGTTTTCTCAAAAAGTCCTACAGTTTTATATTTTACATTTACGGTCGATATTTGAGTTAGATTTTATTAAGGTGTGAGGTTGTAGTCAAGATTCATTTTTAGCATACAACTATCTTTCCTCCTATACGGTAGATTTCGCACCTTTGATAAAAACCAAACAAATAAAAGTAAGAGTACCTATTTTAGTTTTAAACAGAAAAGACTTCAGGGGAAGGAAAATATCAGAGATTACGAACAGCATTACCCAACGTTAATGGAGTCAATTTTCTAAGACAACATCTAAAGTGTATATACCTAACAACAGAGTTTAAAATTATGTAAAACAAAAACTGATATAATAAGGAGAAACAGATGAAATCATTATCATAGTTGGAGATTTCAACATCCCTATCTCAGAAATGGACAACTAGTGGTTAGAAAACCGGTTATGACTTAGTTGAACACAACAATAAACAAACAGCTGGAGATAACTGACAACTATATACTACTTCATTCAACCACAGCAGAATAAACATTTCTCTCAAGCTCACATAGAACATTCACTAAGATAGACTGCATTCTGGGAAACAAAACACATCTAATAAGTTAAAAATAATGGATATTACACAATTTACTCTCAGATTACAATGAAATTAACTAGAAACCAGAAAGACTTTAAACAGAAAGACAAATGGAAAATCCCATAATGTGAACATTAAACAATACACTTCTAAATAAAACATGAGTCAAAGAAGAAACCTTGAGAGATATTAAAAATATTTTAAATGAAGAAATGAAAATGAAAATATGACTTACCAAATTTGTGGAATAAAATGAAAGCAATGATTCCTGGGAAATTTATAACATTGAATGCTGTGATACTGTGATTTTAATAAAAAACATCTATTTGTTCTTGGCCCCATTTCTGGCACAGAGCTTTGACACAAAGCTCCCTTTAAATTTCTTTAGGGAGGGGAGCAATAAAGGTGTCTTTTGTCATGTTAGTGAAGTGACCTTTAGAATTTACTTAAGGATGAAAGCTAGTTGCCAATGTGCCGATGCTGCTGCTGCTGCTGCTGCTAAGTTGCTTCAGTCATGTCCGACTCTGTGAGACCCCACAGTCGGCCTCCCACCAGGCTCCCCCATCCCTGGGATTCTCCAGGCAAGAACACTGGAGTGGGTTGCCATTTCCTTCTCCAATGCATGAAAGTGAAAAGTGAAAGTGAAGTCGCTCAGTCGTGTCCGACTCTTAGCGACCTCATGGACTGCAGCCTACTAGGCTTCTCCATCCATTGGATTTTCCAGGCAAGAGTACTGGAGTGGGGTGCCATTGCCTTCTCTGAGTTGCCAACATAGCCAACCATATAATCAGAGGTTTGGAACTTTCAGTCCAGTCCCTCCCTCCTCCCACCTATTTACCTCCAGGGAGGAGAGAAGAGCTGGAGAGTGAGTTCAATCATCAACAGTCAATGATTTAATCAGTGATGCCTATATAATGAAGATACCATTAAAAAAAAAAAAAAAGAACAAGAGATTGGGAGAGATTCCAGGTATGTGAATAAAAGAAGATGCTAAAAGGTCTGGCACGTCTGGAGAGGGAATGAATGCTCTGTGTCCTTTTCGCATAGCTTGCCCTGTGCATCTCTTCCATTTGGATGTCCATCTGTATCCTTTATCATCCTTTTATAAAGGACTTTATAAAGTCCAGTAAATAAAATGTTTCCCTAAGCTCTGTGAACCACTCTAGCAAAGTAACAGAATCCAAGGATGGGAGGTTGAACTTCCAGTTTATAGCCAGTCAATCAGAAGTACTAGTAAGGATTTGGACTTGCAATTAGCATCTAAAGTCCAAGGAGGAGGCTATCAGAACCTACAATCTATAGTCAGTTGGTGAGAAGCACAGGTGATAATCTGGACTTGCAACCAGCAACTAAAGTGAAGAAAGCAAGTCCTGTGAGACTGAGCCCTCAACCTGTGGGATCTGATGCTATGCCAGGTTTGAGTGTCAGAACTGAGTTACATTATACAATACTCAGCTGGTGTCATAGAGAATTTCTTGGTGGAATGGAAGGAAAACCACACTTTTGCATGTTGAAACAGGGGTGTTCATACCTCTGTAATGAGGTAATTTTTAAAAATATATTTAAAAAAAAGACCTAAAATCAATAATATAAATTTCTAACTTAATAAGCTACAAAGAAAGAGAGTAAATTCAATCCAAAGTAAGAAGTAAAAATAAATAATAAGAATCAGAGTATAAATCAAAGAAATTGAAAATAGGAAATCAATTAAAGCAAAAGCTGATTCTTTAAAAAGATCAATAAAATTGATAAGCTTCTGGTCAAACTAACAGGAATAAAAAAAGAACAAGACAGGAATACTAGTATTAGAAATAAAAGAAGAAACATAGCCACACATCTCATGAAAAAAAAGTGTGAGCAATTCTATGCTGACAGACTTGAAAACCTAAATGAAATTCAGAACCATTCTGCCAAAAGTCACACAAGAATAAACAAACATTTTGAACATATCTACATCTATTAAAAAAACTGAATCAACAATTAATAAGCAGAAATCACCAATCCCAGATGGGTTCATTGGTGAATTCTACCTAACATTTAAGGAAGAAATTATACCAGTTAGTTCTCTACAGATTTTTCAGAGCATGGAAGCAGAGGAACTATTTTCCTAACTCATTATGTGAAAAACTACAATGAGTTAGGAAAAACTATCACTCAAATCAAAACTAGACAGTCATAATAAGTACATTCTAGACCAATATCTCCCATGAACAAATAGGTGAAAATTCTCAACAAAACCTGACCAAATTGAATTTAAACAAGATAAAAGAATCATACACCATAACCAAATGAGATTTACTCAAAGTATGCAAGACTGGCTCAAGATTCAAAAATCATTTTATGTCATCCAACACCCATTACAAAGCGTCCCTGGTGGCTCAGTGGTAAAGAACATGCCTGCCAACACAGGAAACTCAAGTTCGATACCTGGGTTGGGAAGATCCTCTGGAGAAGAAAATGGCAACTCACTCCAGTATCTTTGTAAGGGAAATCCCATGACAGAGGAGCCTGGTGTGCTACAGTCCACAGGGTCACAAGAGTCAGACACGACTTAGCGACTAAACGACACCAACAACAATTACCCATACAGCAATATGCTACAAAAAATTCTCAAGTTCATATCTATAGATGTAGGAAAAGCACTGGACCCAATCGAACAGCCATTCATGATAAAAACTCTCAGGGAACTAGGAATAAAGGGAAACTTTCTCAACTTGATAAAGACTATAAAAAACCTACAGGTAATGTCATATTTAATGATGAAAAATTCAATTTTCCCACTAAGATCAAAAAGAAAGCAAGGATGTCCCCTCTCACCGTTCCTTATCAACACTACACTGGAAGTCTCTGCTAATGTGATAAGACAAGAAAAGGAAATAAAACATACACAAATCGGGAAAGAAAACACAAAACTGTTTTGTTCACAAATACCATGATTATCTATTTTAAAAATTTGAAATAACTGATTAAAAAAAAAAACCCTCCAGGAACTAATAATCTATTAGTTCATTCATTGCTGGTAGGAATGAAAATGGTACAGACATTTTGGAAGAGTTTGGAGGTTTTTTATGGGACTAAACATACTTCTACCAGATAACCCAGCAATCATGATCCTTTGTATCTACCCAAAGGTGTTTAAAACGTATATATACACAAAAACATGCACACGGATATTTATAGAAGCTTTATTTTTAATTGCAAAGACTCAGAAGCAACAAAGATGGCCTTCAGCAGATGAATGGAAAAATAAACTGTGATACATTTAGACTATATTTAGTGCTAAAAGGAAATGAGCTATCAAACCATGAAAAGACACGGAGGCACTTTCACTGCATATTACTAAATGAAACAGGATAATCTGAAATAGTTGCACACTATATCATTTCAATTATATGACATTCTGGAAAAGGCAAAATTATGAAGACCATAAAAAGATCAATAGTTGCCTGGGGACAATCGAAAGGGTAAAACAAAAAATAAATTTGGGGAAGTGAACATACTTGTTATGATATTATAATATGGCTATATGCCATTATACTTTTTTCAAACCTATAAAATGTATGGCACCAAGATGAGGCCTTAAATATGGAGTTTAAGTGATTATGATCTATCAAAATATATTCATCCTTTTTAAAAAAGATGTTAAAATTTTGGTGACTGACACCGATAATAGGGGAGGGTATGTATTGGTGAAGAAAGGGAGTATATGAAGATCATTTCTGCTACTTCCTTTCAATTTTATTATAAATCTAAATTTTTCTGAAAATTAACAAAAATAAAAATCCACTTAAAAAAAAGAATGTCAAAAGTAACAGAAAATGAAGAACAGGTTATGAGCTTCTATCTGGAGGAGGCTCAGTCTGAGATAATTTCCTCACGGTTTGGGGTATATGTGCCTAAATATAAGGATGCTAGAGAAAAACCTCTGGGTGTTTTCCATCCAGGTAATAAGACCATGAATCCAGAAACAAAATAAAATAAAAGTCAATAAAATTACAATACTAAATTAATTAGAATAATACCATATTAATTATTTTATTAAAGATTACACTTATTGCACCTAAGGTCAACATATCCACAGGAGGGAACAGGAAGAGAGCAGAAACACTTGGGAGTTTAACACACAGTTTCCACCAGAAATATTGTGTGCTTCTGAGTATGAACTGTGAATATTCAGGCATATGGTAATTTTTCTCAGAAAAGCTAGTGATACTTGTGTTAGTTTTAGACTGTACGAGTATCATAATATCAAAATGAATGAAACAATTTACCTTATTTCAGAAGCAATGTAAAGACATAGAAAAACTAAAAGAAATGAATGTTATTCCATGCATAAAATAACATCTTCAATTACAAAATATTATTAAAATGTTGAAGAACAGAGAATGTGGATATGCAAACTAGAGGAAAATTGAGGCAACAAATGCATAAAGATGTGACCGGTTGCCAAAATTCCTGAAATTAATCATTTGTATTTCATTCCTTTGCCAAAACAATGCCTTTCTTTGTTTGTTTCTGGTCAAATATAAAGCAGAAGCCTTCCTTTATGGCAGGAAAAATTCACAAAGCAAAATTACGTGTTGTAAATTAAAACAGCACAAAATAACATAGCACTAAAAACAAGTTTCAGTAAATGTAAAGGAAACTTTTTATGAAGGAATTATTGTAGAAAAGCGATCATTTATGGAAAACACTTTAAAATGGGCTGTAGAAAAAAAGCTTATTTGAAAAGTCAATGTAATCAGACATCGTAAGTCTGAAAGAAATAAAATGTCCTTTCTTGTTGATAGCTGACAAACCCATTAAACTGTTAGATGTACTACAAACTGTATTACCAGATATTTTCTGTAAAGGATCCACTGAGTAAAAAAACTTTGCTGACAAAGAAAAGGTTATTTGAACATTACACTATATTTTCCCTATGTTTCAGGCAGAATACTGTATTTTAATTTTTATTTACAGATTAATTTCTACAATAAATTCAATGTAAATTCCATTTTACTCTACTTAAATCTCACTACACAAATTATTTGGTTTTCCTCCTTTAATAGTAATAGGTGTGTGTGTGCTGTTGTTGCTATTTTTTATAGTCACTGAGTCATGTCTGACTCTTTTGCAACCTCGTGAACTATAGCCCACCAGGCTCCTCTGATCATGGGATTTCCCAGGCAAGAATACTGGAGTGGGTTGCCACTTCCTTCTCTGGAGGATCTTCCCAACCCAAGTATTGAACTCCAGCACTGTCAGGTACGTTCTTTACTACTGAGCCACATGGGAAGCCCCAGTAGTGGTATGCTGCTACTGCTAAGTCACTTCAGTCGTGTCCAACTCTGTGCGACCCCATAGACAGCAGCCCACCAGGCTCCCCCGTCCCTGGGATTCTCCAGGCGAGAACACTGGAGTGGGTTGCCATTTCTTTCTCCAGTAACGGTGGTATACATACATCAAATATATTTTCTGAGTCTGTTTTGCTTCAAAGAACACTTTCATTACCAATTTTATAAACTTAAAAAAAAAAAAGCCAAAATAGCAAATATGCATATAAAGAAGTGAAAGATATATATATATTCCTAAGAAATATACAGAAAATAATTCTACAGATACAGAGTCTTAAATGTTTAAATACTTCTGGAAACCAAAATGATAATAATTATATTCTATATATACAAACAACAACCTCCATAAGGGACAGAACCATTACACACAAGAACTGATTTCACTTCTTTAACCTATCAGTTCCAGTGAAACATATGTAGAAATATTTGATATTATATGTATAATAGGCACTTTTCCCTGAACTAAAAACCAGAAAACATGGTCAAAGAATTTTTATATCACTTTGAAGTGTAAGTGGAAATTTAGGTTGTTAAGACATTGAAATGCTAAAATTTTCAGGTAATTTTGTTAGTTGATATATGACAATGATGTTAATCAAGACTTCAAAATGAAAATTTAATTATTAAAGGGGCTATAAAATTCAAGAAAATTACTGGAATATCTTTGGCTAGCCAGATATTTTTTAGGGAAAAAAATTGATTTACACCCACTGAAGAAACGAGTCATAAATATTCACCTTACAAGAGTATTCTTAATTATAAGATCATTGACACAAATGTTTTATGGGATTTGCTAAATTTTTTATAGCTTATATTTGATCAGTCTATTAAACAACCTCTATTGTAACTAGAAACAGAAAGAACACTTTTCTGATAAAAATATTTACATAATTACAAGAACTCATTTACATGATCACTTGTGGTTGGTTTTTAGTTTATAAAATTTGTCAGTTAAAAATAGCATTAAAATACATTTTAGTAATACAAAATTGCATCACATCAAATAGACTACCTACTATTCTCTGAGGAAATAAAACTCAATAATGCTTACTATGTACCAAAGGCTCTTTGTGATAGATATTTTATATATTCTATCTTACTTTAATTTATATTACTATCAGATAAAGACTGCATTACTAAAATCACTCCACATCTTGCAAAGGTGATTCTTAAAGAGTTAATAATCATGGCAGTTCAGAGTGAGAGTTCTGGAATTGGGCTTTCAGAATTGTAATTCTGGTCCTAATCTGCCACTTAATCTCTGTGACCTTTAACAGGCATGAAATTTTTCTCTCCCTTATCAGCAGAGAGGATTAAATGAGATATTATAAACAGCTAATGGCATACAGTAAGCTCTCAGTAAATGCCTTGGGTTAGTACTACACACCCTCAGATAGCCCCAGCACCTAAGAACAGATAGCTTAAAACAGAATACAAGTTTGAGCCTTAGTCTGCCCTAACAACAAAAGATGCATAACACTGTCTCTAAAAAGAGCTACTCAGTGTATTTTTAATCCTTTGATATACAAAATCCTATTTATATCTTGTGCCAGTAAACAGGTATTTTTTCAGAACACATTATTTCTAAGTCAAACACATGGGGAAGATTTGTTTTGCTTTCTATCATCTATAGAATTCAGTAACATGTACTCAAAAAAAGAAGTTGGCGGCTAAGTTGGAGAAGACAGGACATTAACTGTTAATGTCTTGATATACGACCATTCAAATCAAAGGAATATGGTATTTTTAATATACAGACTCTTCGTTACACATAAAATACAGAAGCCATGATTATTTCAAGATTGGAATTATACTTCTTGAAATCATTTATTAAATACTTGTTCATTATTTACTCATTATATAAGTATTTATTAAACCTTTAGTGAAAGGCAATTTGTTTAATTATTGCTCTCGATGACCGCTTGACAGAATGGGATTGAAAAGTCCAATACAAACATTATTAATCCATGAGAAATGAAAAAACTTCCAAATAGCTTTCATCACCGGCAGAATTACTCAAGGTGATGATGGTGATTGAGAATCATTATGAATAGGATGGAATCACTATAACAACTCTGCATAGATGAATTAGTCAAAAATATCACATTAAAAATACTGTATGTGTTTTCAAAAGCTATCATTTATTACATTTTTAGTTCACTTTTTGTTTGTTTTACAATAAAGGCTAAACTACATGTCAAAAGAAAAAGCAGTGAAAAATCTTACTATTGGATATTTAATGGGGATGCTAATGGGGTAGCTACAAAATCTAAAAACCAGCTAAAGAGCACCATCTCAAATCCTTGCAGGTATTTTATAACTCGGTATTGGCTTCCAAACATGGGTTAACACATTCCTCACTTTTAAACCACTATACCTAGAAAATGGATAAACAGTTCACAATCAGTTTTAATCACTACAACTGAAATTCAAAGTATGAGTCCTACTTCATCACTTAAATAAGTAATTTTCCATTGTAAATAACATCATTGGTAGAACAGCTCAAACAGAAAATAATATGACTCCTACCATAACAACCAATCTCTATGCTTGATGAAATATATTTAAAATATAAAACCATAGTATTAGGATAATCTTAAATAACCCACTGTCATCCGAATAACAAACCCAGCATATATTCAGTGCCTATTGTATCAATCTACATATTTTATTGCATTTAATAATCTAGTGAGCTATTATTATTCTAATTATATAATGGTAGAAACTAAAGAACAAAATAGATAACACACTCAAAGTTGTATTAATGATAAATGCTATATAACACAACACTTCAAAGCAATTATACTGCAATAAACACTTTTTAAAATAATCATTGTGCTGTTGTTCTTCTTCAGTCCCTGAGTCACGTCTGACACCTTTAGACCCTATGAACTACAGCACCCCAAGCTTCCCTGTCCTTCACCATCTCCTGGAGTTTGATCAAATTCAGTGATGCCATCCAACCATCTCATTCTCTGGGGCCGCTTTGTCCTACTGCCCTCAATCTTTCCCAGCATCAGGGTCTTTTCCAATGAGTCGGCTCTTCACATCAGGTGGCCAAAGTACTGCAGCTTCAGCATCAGTCCTTCCAATGAATATTCAGGACTGACTTCCTTTAGGATTGACTGGTTGGATCTCCTTGCAGTCCAAGGGACTCTCAAGAGTCTTCTCCAGCACCACGCTCAAAAGCATCAATTCTTCTGCACTCACCTCCTTTATGGTCCAACTCTCACATCCATACATGACAACTGGAAAAATTAGCTTTAAATATACAGAACTTTGTTGGCAAATTGTGTCTTTGCTTTTTAATACTCTGTCTAGGTTTAGGTTTGTCACAGCTTTCCTTTCAAGGAGCAAGTATCTTTTAATTTCATGGCTGCAGTCACCATGTGCAGTGCTCTTTGAGCCAAAGAAAATAAAATCTGACACTGTTTCTACTTTTCCTCCCATCTGTTTCCATGAAGTGATGGGACGGGATGCCATGATCTTAGTTTTTGAAAGCTGAGTATTAAGCCAGCCTTTTTACTCTCCTCTTTTACCCTCATCAAGAGGCTTTTTAGTTCCTCTTAGCTTTCTGCCATCAAAATGGTATCATCTGCATATCTGAGGTTGTTGGTATTTCTCCTGGCAATCTTGATTCCAGTCTGTGCTTTCATCCAGCCTGGCATTTCACATGATGTACTCTGCATATAAGTTAAATAAGCAGGATGACAATATACAGCCTTGGTGTACTCCTTTCCCAATTTGGAACCAGTCTGCTGTTCCATGTCTGGTTCTAACTGTTGCTTGTTGACCTGCATACAGGTTTCTCAGGAGGCAGGTAAGGTAGTCTGGTAGTCCCATCTCTTGAAGAATTTTCCACAGTGTGTTGTGATCCACACAGTCATAGGCTTTTCTATAGTCAGTGAAGCAGGAGTAGATGTTTTTCTGGAATTCCCTTGCCTTTTCTATGATTCAACGGATACTGGCAATTTGATCTTTGGTTTCTCTGCCTTTTGTAAATTCAGCTTTTACATCTGGAAGATCTTGGTTCACGTACTGTTGAAGCCTAGCTTGAAGGATTTTGAGCATCACCCTGCACACGTGAGATGAGCACAACTGTACAACAGTCTGAATTCTTTGGCACTGCCTTTCTTTTGGATTGGAATGAAAACTGATCTTATCCAGTCCTATGGACACTGCTGAGTTTTCCAGATTTGCTGGAGTATTGAGCCCAGCACTTTAACAGAATCATCTTTTAGGATTTGAAATAGCTCAGCTGGAATTCCATCAGTTTCACTAGCTTTGTTTGAGTAATGTTTCCTAAGGCCCATTTGACTTCACACTCTAGGATGGTTGTTTCTGGGTGAGTGACCACACTGTCTTGGCTATCCAGTAAGACCTTTTTGTCTAGTTATGTGTATTCTTTCCACCTCTTCTTAATCTCTTGTGCTCCTGTTAGGTCTTTGCTGTTTCTGTCTTTTATTGTGCCCATCTTTGCATGAAGTGTCCCTTCAGTATCTCAAATTTTCTAGAAGAGATCTTTAGTCTCTCCCATTCTATTGTTTTCCTCTATTTCTTTATATTGTTCACTTGAGAAGGCTTTCTTCTCTTTCCTTGCTGTTCTCTGGAACTCTCTTCAGTTGGGTACATCTTTCCTTTTCTTTCTCTTCTATTTGTAAGGCCTCCTTAGACAACCATTTTGCCTTCCTGCGTTTCTTTTTCTTGGGGATGGTTTAGGTCACCACCTCCTATACAATGCTATGAACCTACTCTGTCTGCCAGATCTAATCCCTTGAATGTACTTGTCACCTCTACTGTATAATCATAAGTGATGTGATTTAGGTCATACACTGGAGGTTTTCCCTATATTCTTCAATTTTAGCCTGAATTTTGCAATAAGGAGCTGATGATCTGAGCCACAATCACTTTCAGGTCTTGTTTTGCTGACTGTATAGAGCTTCTCCATCTTTGGCTGCAAAGAACATAATCTGATTTCAGTAATGACTATCTGGTGATGTCCATGTGTAGAATCATCTCTTTTGCTAGTTGGAACAGGGTGTTTGCTATGACCAGTGTGTTCTCTTGACAAAACTCTTGTTAGTCTTTGCCCTGCTTCATTTTGTAGTCCAAGGCCAAGCCTGCCTGTTACTCCAGGTATCTCTTTGACTTCATATTTTTGCATTCCAACTCCCTATAATGAAATGGACATCTTTTTTTGATGTTAGTTCTAGAACGTCTTGTAGGTCTTCAAAGAACTGTTCAACTTCAGCTCCTTCAGCCTCTGTGGTTGGGGAAGAGACTTGGATGTTGCACGGTTTGCCCTTGAAACAAATCGAGAGAACCAAGAGCATTTGTCATTTTTGAGACTGCACCCAAGTACTGCATTTTGGGCTCTTCATTGACATGAGGGCTACTCCATTTCTTCTAAGGGATTCTTGCTCACAGTAGTAGATATAATGGTCATCTGAATTAAATTTGTCCATTCTGTTCCATTTTAGTTCACTGATTTCTAACATGTAGATGTTCGCTTTTTCCATCTCCTACTTGTATGCTGTATGCTCAGTTGCTTCAGTCGTGTCCAACCCTTTGCTACCCTACAGACTAGCCCACCAGGCTTCTCTGTCTCCTCCTTGATCACATCCAATTTACCTTGATTCATGGACCTAACAGTCCAGGTTCCTATGAAATATTGTTCTGTAGAGCATTGGACCTTACTTTCACTACCAGATACAGCCACAACTGAGTATCATTTCCACTTTTGCGCAGCCTCTTCCTTATTTTTGGAGCTATTTCTCTGTTCTTCCCCAGTAGCATACTGGACACCTATCAACACGGGGGGCTAATCATCAAATGTCATATCTTTTTGCCCTTTCATACTGATCATGGAGTTCTTGAGGCAAGAATACTGGAGTGGTTTGCCATTCCCTTTCCAGTGGACCATTTTTTGTCAGATGGCAATAATAATAAATAAACTTGGGGTTTGAATTCAAGTTTTTCTAACTTGAACATTCACACTAGTTAACAACTATAATATGTAGCCTTCATGATAAAACAAAGTCATAAATTTCTCCTGTACATACAAAGCCTATTTTTAAAGGCTCTAGAAAATAATTTCTTCAATAAGTTATTTTAATATTAAGACTGCAATATATACAGTAAAACTCATCAATGATTAGAATAATAAATTATAGTGTCAACAGAAGTGAGACTTATATAAACAATAAAATGCTTCATAAATCAGGCTACTGAGTGGAGGAAAGTACATGAAACTAAGATGTTTTAGCTTGAAACATAAAAGGCAAAGAATTAACTTACTTCAGAGCTTATCTCAATTTTTCCAAAAAGTAGTCAAGAATTAGACAATATTGCAATTTGGGGCATATGTTTATTATACAAAAAAACATTTTCTAAAATAGGCATATATAAAATATTGTTGAAGATTTTTAAAGTTCAAATAGATTCTTATTCATCTGTGCATGCCTGCATGTGTGCTAAATCATTTCATCGTGTCCAACTCTGTGTGATGCTATAGCCTGTAGCCAGCTGGGAATCTCTATCCATGGGATTCTCCAGGCAGGAATACTGGAGTGGGTTGCCATACCCTCCTCCAGGGGATCTCCCCAACTTAAGGATAGAACCCACATCTCTTTAAGTTTCCCGCATTAGCAGGCAGGTTCTTTACCATTAGCACCAAGGGAAAGGGAAGTTGCTCAGTTGTGTCTGACTCTTTGCGACCCCATGGACTGCAGCCTACCAGGCTCCCCCATCCATGGGATTTGCCAGGCAAGAGTACTGGAGTGGGGTGCCATCACCTTCTCTGATGGAAAGCCATCCCTATTCATCTACAAGTTTAAAGTTAACTCCAGTACTTTGGCCACCTCATGCGAAGAGTTGACTCATTGGAAAAGACTCTGATGCTGGGAGGGATTGGGGGCAGGAGGAGAAGGGGACGACAGAGGATGAGATGGCTGAATGGCACCACTGACTTGATGGACCTGAGTCTGAGTGAACTCTGGGAGTTGGTGATGGACAGGGAGGCCTGGCGTGCTGCGATTCATGGGGTCTCAAAGAGTCGGACACGACTGAGCAACTGAACTAAACTGAACTGAAAAATAAGATAACATATCCTATTTTAAATTCTCTTTCATATGAATTTAAGATGTAGCCCCAAATTAAGGAATTCTATCAATCCTTGTCCTAAAGCTAACAATTTATGTTCTTCAAGTAGAGGGCTATGTTCCATTTAAAAATTTTTTTCAACATTTTAAAAACTGAAAGACAGTACTACCACCAAAATGGTGGCCCTCCAAACTTTAAATATAACAAAAGACTTCATTACTGATACACACAAATGTCAAAAAGCCAACCTCAGACATTAAGAGCTTTGAAGTAACTAATGAAAAACTATTAGATAAGAATTCAAAATAGCACATAAGTGAACCACACAGGAGGGCTGAAATACATACCCAAAACAGGTATGTATTATTACTGAAACGGAAAGTGATACATTTCTTATTATACTTTTTTTTATTGGCCATAAACTAAGAACATATATATCACTGAAAAAATTAAAGTTATTGCATGGAAAAATTAACATGAATGATATAAAAGAACTAAAAACAAATCCAAATGAAAATCAGAAAGCTGATCCTTTATACTACCTTTTACCTGTTATAAAATAAATACAATTTAAATATCAAAATATAATAAAAACACTAAAATGAGTTTTGAAAACAGGATACAACAAATAATCATGTCCTTGGTCCTGGTCCTTGGATGAATGGACCAGATACCTGTTAAATAGTTTTAGCACTGAGATTTTATAACTATTCAATAATATAAATTATTGTAATCATTTTAGGTGTAACATTCAAACTGCATAATCTTTCTATTTTTTTTTCTGCATGAAGCAAATAGTGATTTGCTTCAGGTTAAATATTATATATTATAATCATAATAATTATATTATAAATATAATTATTATAATATATTTCAGGTTAAAATAATTATGGACTTAGTATTAATTCATAAGAAATATTTAAAGTACACATGAAGTTTTCTAATTGCTATTTCACTTCTAACTTCTTTTCATAGCACTTACTAGGTTTTAAATTACTGATCATAATGTGTCCTAGTTCACTTAGATGATAAAGAACAAAACATTTGCATTTAAATTAGGACTGGGATTTAAAGTTTCATTTTTCAACTAAGCTGATCTACTTCTCAGTAAAATGACTGAAGATCTCATAGCAAAGTAATATCTCAGCAGGACATGGCCTCCATACTCATTTTCACATCAAATGCTAACCATTACATTATACTGATTTAAAAAAAAAAAGAAAAAAAGCATGACCCATGGATGAGAGCTGAGTTTTATAAATGTACAGGTCAGATTTAGATTTAGATTTATACTTTACATAAAGATGGTCCCAATATAGGGACAATATTAGGAGCAATATTAAGACAGAAGTTTGTTAATAGCTAATTTAAATAATTAATATGAAAAATCATGTTACATTTCAAGACCTCTAAATTTTTCCCATCTTAATTTCATTCACTAGTTTTTCTATCAATTCAAAATTGGATGATCCATAAAGAATCTCATGTATATATGTACATATTAATGAAGCATTTCTATGTTACTGTTTAGTAAACTAAATTGTTTACTTATATAACTTTCCCTTTAAATTCTCCAAACATATACAGAAATAGTTAAACTATTTGTGTAATTCACATTTAACTTATGCCATAAATGATTCTACAAAATAAGGTTAAATTGGAGTTTAATACATGAGGTATTTTTTTAATTAAAAAAAAAAAGAAATTATAAAAATTGCACATGAAATAAATCTAATTAGAAATTCTGAATATATAAAACATGGATATGCCACTGATTAGATTTAGGCTCTTAAACATAAGAAAAAAAGCTAATTTCAATTAATATTGTGCTAGTATTATGATACTAGCATTATAGAATAATACTAATATTTAGGATATAAATTGTATAACTGTTATTAAATACTATTCTTGAGAATAAACTTTACCCTAGTAATTTTGTTTAATCTGACAGGATTTCACCAACAATTCAAACAATGACCATTCATTTGCAAAGGGAAAGGCCAGGACTGACACTTTTCCTACTTCATATTATAATCATTATGCTATACCTAGTAAGAATTTTTTTATTTTTTATCAAGGAAGTCACTCCTTTGTGGTTATAAAATTTGTCAACTTTTTTTTTACTTTGCGTAAATATATCTGCCTTAATCCTAAAGAAACTTTATTAGCATTTTAAGGATAAAAACCACTATTATAATATATTTACATAGCACCAAGGGCACCATGCATAATCTAAACAATTAAAAAATACCATAAGTTACATATTGAAAGAAAACTTACCAGACAGTGGTTTCCACTTGACTGTCATTGAGCTGCCGGTTGTCTAGTTGTGCAAAAAGTGGGAAAAGCACTTGAATCCCTCCAATTGAATGAATTGCACTATGAATTGAATGTGTAACTATAGCTTTTACATCCTATGTTCAAAAACAAAAATGCTTATTAAATTTTCTAAAGCATATTATCACTATTTCCTTGTTTCAAATAACTTTGTTAAGAAAATTAAATAAAATAGATATTTTTAAATCAATTTTTAAAATTTTAAATCAAAATTATATAATTTTATACACATTTAAAATAAAAATTTGAAATATTTTGATAATCACTTAAATTTAAAGCTTAAGTTGAGAGATTTTTACACTGAAAATATGTGTCTAAATCAAAATATATTTTAAAATAAGAGATGCTATTAATCAATACAAAAGCACTCAAGTAATTTTTATTAGGGAAAAAATACTTACAGGAAAGTATTTTTATATTTACAATTATCTATTTACTAATTCACTGATTTTATTTCAAAGGATAAGAAACATAAAATATAACAGAAAAGACAGATTTCCTACTAAGGAGACAAATCCAAGGTAAACTATATTGCCAAATAAAATGCAGAAGGCAACAACACCATTCAAAGAACTAGAAAACCAAAAAAGAAAAACAAACAGCAACTGGAGATTTACAGGCGAGCAATGAGGGTTCTTGCCTGGAGAATCCCAGGGACGGAGGAGCCTGGTGGGCTGCCGTCTATGGGGTCGCACAGAGTGGGACACGATTGAAGCAACTTAGCAGCAGCAGCAGCAATGTATAAAATGTAAAATAAAGACACAGTGTTGATGAGAACATTAAGACTAAGCTACTATTCACCTACCTGGAGCATTAGAGCATGTGGGGAATGCACAAAGATCGAAGCGTTTTCCTTTGGTGATGATTCCAGGCACAGTTGAGCATCAGTGGCTTTAGCGTTATATGTAAATGCAATACTACTTGCAAGTTTCCCATCATACAGAACCTGTTTATGATGTTCTGCTAAATGAATATCACTTTCAGACTTAAACTTGAAGGTGCTCTGAAAAAATAAAACTTAAGTTAAACACTCTTTAAATGAAACATAAAAATCTCAAGTTTTAAAGCAGAAAAACATTTAAGATAAATGATTTGTTGTGACATTTCCATGTGTTGGGAACTTGTCAGTGGCATTATTTTGTTATTCTCACCTCAGTTCTGTGAGTTACAGTTTATTATGCTAATAAACATCTTCATGTTATCATTTTTACTAAAATTGTGATCATATATAAAATAATTTTATTAAGATATTATAAGGTCAGATGGTATTAAGTGTAAATAGGCTTTTACTTCAATAATTCATAACATAAATTAAAATTTATCTTGTTAACACTTTCAAAAGCATGTATAGAAGTAAACAGTGCCCGGCACATGAACTATTAATAGAGAAACAACACTATCGGTTGAGACTAAAGAAAGTTTATTCACAAAAATATGTCTTTATTACAAAAAGTGTATCAAGATAGTGGTATCAATGCTACTCCACAAAAAATCACAATAGCCATTTCAAAACCCAGAAGAAAAGTTCATGTTATCACTTTAAATAAAGGACAAGAAATAAAGGACCACAATAAGAAAAGTATGGTTAGAAACAGTTAAAATTTCTCTGCAGGTGTATAAAACTGACAATGATAAATACATTTAACCTTTGCAAAAATCACATATTAGTATCCCATCACTTTAAGGCAAATAGATGTGGAAACAATGGAAACAGTGACAGACTTCCTTTTCATGGGCTCCAAAATCACTGCAGATGGAGACTGCAGCCATGAAATTAAGACACTTGCTTCTTGGAAGAAAAGCTATGACAAACCTGGACAGCATATTAAAAGCAGAGACATTACTTTGTCAACAGAGGTCTGTCTAGTCAAAGCTATGGTTTTTCCAGTAGTTATGTTTGCATGTGAGAGTTGGACCATAAAGAAGGCTGAGCACTGAAGAATCGATGCGTTTGAACTGTGGCGTTGAAGAAGACTCTTGAGAGTCCCTTGGACTGTGAGGATACTAAACCAGTCAAATCTGAAGGAAATCAGTCCTGAATGTTCATTGGAAGGACTGATGTTGAAGCTGAAACTCCAATACTTTGGCCACATGATGCAAAGAACTGACTCACTGGAAAAAACCCTGATGCTGGGAAAGATTGAAGGTAGGAGGAGAAGGGGACGACAGAGGATGAGATGCTTGGATGGCATCACTGACTCAATGGTCATGAGTCTGAGCAAGCTCCTGGAGTTGGTGATGGAAGGCCTGGAGTTCAATCCATGGGATCACAAACAGTCAGACACAACTGAGTGACTGAACTGAACTGCATGCAGATCAAACATGTCAGGACAAATTTAGCCAATTATCTACAGTTTTCTGAACTACTACTGAAAGAGTCTTACTAACTTGAACCTGGATGCAAATTGTTCATTATTAGCATGTCAGAAGATAGGAGCAGCATGAAAAATGAAATCTGTGTGTATGTTGCTATAGATGGTACCTTTACTTTTTAAATGTATGCATGTCTATATATTTGAATATTAGACATAAGGTAAGAAAATGTCACTATTTTGGACCAGATCTTTTGCTATCTTCTCAATTAAATGGGATGTAGAACATTATCTCTCATTTCAATGTTTCCTAATTTAATTGTTTTTATAACTCACGGATTCATACAAGATAGAGGTAACAGGTAAATTAAAATCTGAATCAAAGACTCTACTTCAATTCCTAATGTACTAAATAGGTGACATTATAACAGGAAATTGAAACAAAAAATTCTTTTAAAAATATTTTAATAAATATATGAGCTAACTACTGGCAATACAAAATCCATGTAATTGCCTCCTTCACTGATTGCCTTAGTGTTATAAAATAAATACTTTATTATGTATGTCAGAAAAATCATAAACGGTCAAAATGTTTAACATCTGAATATTTTTAAGATGCTATTTAAAAAATTACTGGAGTACAGTTGATTTAAAATGTTGTATTAGTTTGCTACACATCCACTTTTTTTTAATGCATTCTTCCCATACAGGTCCTTATGGAGCATTGAGAAGGGTTTCCTGTGCTATACAGTAGGTCCTTATTAGTTATCTATTTTATATATAGCAAAGTGTATATGTCAATCCCAACATTTGTGTTTTTAACACCTTCTTAGAGTAAGATTTAACAAATATGTTAGAATTTTGACCTATTTTGTGAACCAAAGATCAAAAGCACTATTAATTATTTTAGAGTAAAACCAAAGAGCTAACTTGTAGAAAGGAGAAGGGAATGGCACCCTACTCCAGTACTCTTGCCTGGAAAATCCCATGGGCGGAGGAGCCTGGTGGGCTGTCGTCTATGGGGTCACACAGAGTTGGACATGACTGAAGCGACTTAGTAGCAGCAGCAGCAGCAGCAACTTGTAGAAATAAAATTATTTGAGGGAATTTGGGAGAACGGTATATAGAACACTGAGACACTGGGGAACCTGACCAAATAAGTAAAGACTACAGGAGTTGGATAAGATAAAGGCAAACTGTAGGACAATCAAGTAGAGAAGTGAAGTCTCTTTATGCTGTTAATAATATACCAAGAAGAGCAATATGTAAAGGATGGGAATAGCAACTGGAAAAAGAGCAACATATGCTCTTAGTAGAGGCTACATTAGGATTTTTTTATAAATTTGGCATCAAAAGCAAAGACAACAAAAGCAAATATTAACAAGCGGGACTACATAAAACCACAAAGTTTCTGCACAGCAACAAAGAGGAAAAGTGAAAGTGAAGTCTCTCAGTTGTGTATGACTCTTTGCGACCCCATGGACTGTAGCCTAACAGGCTTCTCCATCCATGGGATTTTCCATGGACAAGAGTACTGGAGTAGGTTGCCATTTCCTTCTCCAGATCTTCCCGACCCAGGGATTGAACCCAGGTCTCCTGCATCGTAGGCAGATGCTTTACCATCTGAGCCACTAGGGAAGTAAACTAGGAGAGAATATCTACAAATCATATGTCTGATTCAGGTATGACCTAAATCAAATCCCTTATGATTGTACAGTGGAAGTGAGAAATAGATTTAAGGGCCTAGATCTGATAGACTGCCTGATGAACTATGGAATGAGGTTCTTGACATTGTACAGGAGACAGGGATCAAGACCATTCCCATGGAAAAGAAATGCAAAAAAGCAAAATGGCTGTCTGGGGAGGCCTTACAAATAGCTGTGAAAAGAAGAGACACTAAAAGCAAAGGAGAAAAGGAAAGATATAAGCATCTGAATGCAGAGTTCCAAAGAATAGCAAGAAGAGATAAGGAAGCCTTCCTCAGCGATCAATGCAAAGAAATAGAGGAAAACAACAGAATGGGAAAGACTAGAGATCTCTTCAAGAAAATTAGAGATACCAAGGGAACATTTCATGCAAAGATGGGCTCGATAAAGGACAGAAATGGTATGGACCTAACAAGCAGAAGATATTAAGAAGAAGTGGCAAGAACACACAGAAGAACTGTACAAAAAAGAGCTTCACGACCCAGATAATCACGATGGTGTGATCACTCACCTAGAGCCAGACATCCTGGAATGTGAAGTCAAGTGGGCCTGAGAAAGCATCACTAGAAACAAAGCTAGTGGAGGTGATGGAATTCCAGTTGAGCTATTTCAAATCCTGAAAGATGATGCTGTGAAAGTGCTGCACTCAATATGCCAGCAAATTTGGAAAACTCGGCAGTGGCCACAGGACTGGAAAAGGTCAGTTTTCATTCCAATCCCAAAGAAAGGCAATGCCAAAGAATGCTCAAACTACCGCACAACTGCACGCATCTCACACACTAGTAAAGTAATGCTCAAAATTCTGCAAGCCAGGCTTCAGCAATACGTGAACCGTGAACTTCCTGGTGTTCAAGCTGGTTTTAGAAAAGGCAGAGGAACCAAAGATCAAATTGCCAACATCTGCTGCATCATCGAAAAAGCAAGAGAGTTCCAGAAAAACATCTATTTCTGCTTTATTGACTATGCCAAAGCCTTTGACTGAGTGGATCACAATAAACTGTGGAAAATTCTGAAAGAGATGGGAATACCAGACCACCTGATCTGCCTCTTGAGAAATTTGTATGCAGGTCAGGAAGCAACAGTTAGAACTGGACATGGAACAATAGACTGGTTCTAAATAGGAAAAGGAGTACGTCAAGGCTGTATATTGTCACCCTGCTTATTTAACTTATATGCAGAGTACATCATGAGAAACGCTGGACTGGAAGAAACACAAGCTGGAATCAAGATTGCCAGGAGAAATATCAATAACCTCAGATATGCAGATGACACCACCCTTATGTCAGAAAGTAAAGAGGAACTAAAAAGCCTCTTGATGAAAATGAAAGTGGAGAGTGAAAAAGTTGGCTTAAAGCTCAACATTCAGAAAACGAAGATCATGGCATCCGGTCCCATCACTTCATGGCAAATAGATGGGGAAACAGTGGAAACAGTGTCAGACTTTATTTTTGGGGGCTCCAAAATCACTGCAGATGGTGACTGCAGCCATGAAATTAAAACACGCTTACTCCTTGGAAGGAAAGTTATGACCAACCTAGATAGCATATTCAAAAGCAGAAACATTACTTAGCCAACAAAGGTCCATCTAGTCAAGGCTATGGTTTTTCCTGTGGTCATGTATGGATGTGAGAGTTGGACTGTGAAGAAGGCTGAGCCCCGAAGAATTGATGCTTTTGGACTGTGGTGCTGGAGAGGAATCTTGAGAGTCCCTTGGACTGCAAGGAGATCCAACCAGTCCATTCTGAAGGAGATCAGCCCTGGCATTTCTTTGGAGGGAATGATGCTGAAGCTGAAACTCCAGTACTCTGGCCACCTCATGCGAAGAGTTGACTCACTGGAAAAGACCCTGATGCTGGGAGGGATTGGGGGCAGGAGGAGAAGGGGACCACAGAGGATGAGATGGCTGGATGGCATCACTGACTCGATGGACGTGAGTCTGAGTGAACTCCGGGAGTTGGTGATGGACAAGGAGGCCTGGTGTGCTGCGATTCATGGCGTCGCAAAGAGTCAGACATAACTGAGGGACTGAACTGAACTGAAATGAACTGATAAGGGGTTAATATATAAAATATAAAAGTAACTCACACAACTCAACAGCAAAGAAACAATTCATTTAAAACACAGGCAGAAGATGTGAACACACATATTTTTTCTGAATATGATGTAAAATAGATAGCCCAAAGGTACATGAAAAGCTACTCAAAGTCACTAACCACCAGAGAAACACAAATCAAAACCACAATGAAGAGTATTATCAGAAAAACAAGAGATAATAAACGTTGGTGAGGATGTATAGAAAGGCAGAGAATAACAAGGATGTTCATATCCAAAGATAAATAAATGAACAAAGAAAAAGTGGGATATATGTGCATTGGAATGTTAGTCATAAGGAAAGTATGGTATCTTGCCATTTACAACAACATGCACGGGCCTTAAGAGCATTATGAAAAGTAAAATAAGTCAGACAGGAAAAAAATATATGACCTCACTTGTGTGTGGTACCTAAAAGAAAAAAACAAACAAACATCAAGTTCACAGATACAGAGAACAGACAGATGGTTAGCCAGAGATAAAGGAGGTGGTGGTGGTGTTCAGTCTCTAAGTCATGTCTGACTCTTTGTGACCCCATGGGCTGCAGTACACCAGGTTCCTCTGTCCTATACTATCCTCCGGAATTTGCTCAAATTCATTTCCATTGGGTCAGTGATGCTATCTAACCATCTCATCCTCTGCCACCCCTGTTTCCTTTTGCCTTCAATCTTTCCCAGTACCAGGGTACTTTCCAATGAGTCAGCTCTTCCCTTCAAGCAGCCAAAGTATTGAGGAGTTTCAGCTTCAGCAATGAATATTCAGAGTTTATTTTCCTTTAGGATTGACTGGTTTGATCTTGCTGTCCAAGGGACTCTCAAGAGTCTTCTCCACCACCACAATTCGAAAGCAATTCTTCAGTGCTCAGCCTTTTTTAGGACTTCCCAGGTGGCACTAGTAGTAAAGAATCTGCCTGCCAATGCAGGAGATGTAAGACACACAGGTTCAATCCCTGAGTTGGGAAGATACCCTAGAGAAGGAAATGGCAACCCACTCCCATATTCTTGCCTATAAAATCCCATGGACAGAGGAGCCTGGAGGGCTACAGTTCACAGTAGCCAAGAGTCAGACATGACTGAAGCAATTTAGCACAGCCTTTTTTATGGTCCAACTCTCGCATCCTTACATGAGTAATGGAAAAACTATAGCCCTGACTATATGGATCTTTGTCAGCAGACTGATGTTTGCTTTTAATGTGCTTTCTAGGTTTGTCATATCTTTCCTTTCAAGCAGCAATCATCTTTTAATGTCATAGCTGCAAGTCATGGTCTGCAGTGATTTTGGAGCCCAACAAAATAAAATCTGTCACTGCTTTCATTGTTTCCCCTTCTACTTGCCATGAAGTGTTGGGACTGGACGCTATGATCTAAGTGTTTTGTGTTTTTTTTTTTAACTTTGAGTTTCACGAATTTGGGGGGGTGGCTAAATTGCTGAAAGGGGTGAAAAGGAATAAACTTCCAGTTATAAAATAGGAATGTAATATACAGCAGGGTGATAGTGTATGGTATATTTTAAAGTTGCTAAAAGAAAAAATTTTTAAAGTTTTTATTACACACACACAAAATTTGTAACTATGATGATGGATGTTAACTAGAACTTATTGTGGTGATCATGTTGCAATATACTCAAAATATACAATCATGTTGTACACCTGAAACTAATATATTTCAATTGTATGTTAATTTTTCTAAGTTAAAAAAAAAGGGGAAAAAAGTTTTGTAGAGATTTATACAGGAAACAAAAGACGAGATCATGAGTAGAATTAAGATTCTTCTGCACAAACACTTATGTACTGGGCGTGCATACTTCAGCTATCTTGAGTATCGTTGGTAAATGCTGATTTCTCAATTATTCTGTTGTAGCCAGAACCAGTAGGAAATATCTAGAAGCGTCACCAGAATTATTGTTCATTATGAAGCATAAGTCAATATAAGGTGCTGCTGCTAAGTCGCTTCAGTAGTGTCCGACTCTGTGCGACCCCATAGATGGCAGCCCACCAGGCTCCCTCGTCCCTGGGATTCTCCAGGCAAGAACACTGGAGTGAGTTGCCATTTCCTTCTCCAGTGCATCAAAGTGAAAAGTGAAAGTGAAGTCGCTCAGTCATGTCCGACTCTTAGCGACCCCATGGACTGCAGCCTACCAGGCTTCTGCGTCCATGGGATTTTCCAGGCAAGAGTACTGGAGTGGGGTGCCATTGCCTTCTCCCAATATAAGGTAGGTCTATCCTAACCCTATTCCCAAATATCTTATAAAACATTTTACCCAGGAAGCATGTACCCAATGAGGAGATTATTCTGATGTTCTAGTTTTTTGTTTTTGCTTTGTTTTCTTTTAAGCACAGCTTCCTAGAGGAGATTTTGCTTCCTAATTACAGACTTTGCTTATTAGTGCTTTTTAAATATAAAATATGGGCAATTCTGACAAATCTATATAAAAACTCTACTTTAGCTAATAAATCAAATACAAATAGGCCCATTAGATGATTTTCTGCTGGTTTCATTGGGATCCTTCAAATACGGTATTGCTAACAGACTCATTTTTTTTTTCAGCTCCAACAGATATTCATTCTTCCAATGTGAATTAATATAAATAATGTTTACTCATAAATGTTTGCCAAAACAGTAAAATGCATGAAATAATAATGATTATAAACAACATGCTACCTAGTGTTCACTCATAATCAAGCATTTTAATTTAAAAATGAATCTTAAAATATATGCAACACCAGCAAAAACACGGCAAATTTGTTAACTCTCCCCTTACTAGCTTTCAATATAAATTTATATTTTAAAAATTTATTTTCCTAAATAAAATTCTATGCTTATGGAACAAAAATAATTAGTCTTGAAATATCTAGAAAATAGAAATTAGAAATATAAATAAATGTACTTCAAAAATTCTCTAAAAAGGCAGCATGTAAACATGTTAAATGTTATACAATCCTCAAATTGTCTCTTAACATGTCAAAGTGTGAAGGTATAAATTATACAACTTCCTAATTCCGATGAGCTGTCATATTCACTGTTCTTAATGCAGAATGACATGAGCATCTGACCCTTTGGAGGAGAGAGGAGGTAAGTAACACAGATAGTAAAACTCTTGAGGAAAGAGCAGATGAAAATTGTTTTTAGACCACACACACTGTTGTATCTAAAATTTTGTAGAATTTGAACCTGAAATTCTTTTCAAAGAGCAAGATAAACCAAAGTCTCAGCCTGTAACCGAAATTCATGTTGGAAAACCATACTTTATTGATTCCAATACTTAAGACAGTTTTTAGTTTACCATGCTATACCACCTAGAATTTCCAATGGAAATTCAAGCTTCAAGAACAGCTTACAAATATTCAATTAACTATAATCTACTATTACATACTGTTAAACTTCTGACATTGTATTTATTTTATCTGTAAAACAGCCCATCTTGGGTAAAGATTGCAATAGCCATCTTTGTTTTCTTCAAAAGCTCCACTAAGAGTTGTTGAGTGAGTTACTGCAGCCACTACAGAAACTGGTATGGAGTTTTCTCCAAAAATTAAAACCAAAACTTCCATGTGGCCCAGCAACTTCACTTTTGGATATATATCCAAAGAAAACAAGAACACTAACTAGAAAAGATATACACAGCCCCACATTCACCGAACATTATTTACTTTAACCAATACATGGAAGCAAACTAAGTATCCATTGATAGATGAATGAATAAAGATAAGATGGTATTAATTATTTCATGGGGTCGCAAAGAGTTGGACGCAACTGAACGACTGAAATGAACTGAATTATTCAAGTATAAAAAAGAAGGAAATCTTGCGATTTACAACAACATGGATGGACTTTTAGGGGATCGAAAGGGAAAGTGTATCCATGCTCAGTCATATCCGACTTTTTTCGACTCCTTGCGACCCCATGGACTGTAGTCCACCATGGTTCCTCTGTTCATGGAAATCTCAAGGCAAGAATTCTGGAGTGGGTTGTCATTCCCTTCTCCAGGGGATCTTCCTGACCCAGAGATCAAATCAAGGTCTCCTGCATTGCAGGCAGATTCTTTACCATCTGAGACACCAGGAAAGCCCCTTAGAGTATTAAGTCAAGTGAAATAAGTCAGAGAAAGACAAACATTACTCATACGGAGAATCAAAAATTGAGGCCTACATACAGAGAACCGACTAGTGATTGCAAGAGGTAAGTGTAAGGGATGGGAAAGTGGATGAAGGTGGTCAAAGAGTACAAACTTCTAGTTATAAGATAAATAAGTTCTGGGTATGCAATATACCTTATGATCCAGCAATCCCACTGCTGGGCATACACACTGAGGAAACCAGAAGGGAAAGAGACACGTGTACCCCAATGTTCATCCCAGCACTGTTTATAATAGCCAGGACATGGAAGCAACCTAGATGTCCATCAGCAGATGAATGGATAAGAAAGCTATGGTACATATACACAATGGAGTATTACTCAGCCATTAAAAAGAAAACATTTGAATGTTCTTTCTAATGAGGTGGATGAAACTGGAGCCTATTATACAGAGTGAAGTAAGCCAGAAGGAAAAACACCAATACAGTATACTAATGCATATATATGGAATTTAGAAAGATGGTAACAATAACCCTGTGTACGAGACAGCAAAAGAGACACTGATGTATAGAACAGTCTTATGGACTCTATGGGAGAGGGAGAGGGTGGGAAGATTTGGGAGAATGGCATTGAAACATGTAAAATATCATGTATGAAACGAGATGCCAATCCAGGTTCGATGCACGATACTGGATGCTTGGGGCTGGTTCACTGGGACAACCCAGAGGGATGGTATGGGGAGGGAGGAGGGAGGAGGGTTCAGGATGGGGAACACATGTATACCTGTGGCGGATTCATTTTGATATTTGGCAAAACTAATACAATTATGTAAAGTTTAAAAATAAAATAAAATTAAAAAAAAATTAAAAAACAAACAAAAAAAAGAATGTTGACTATAGTTAATAACAGTATGTTTGAAAGTTCCTGAGAGTAGATTTTAAAAGTTCTCAATACACACAAAAATTATAACTATGAAAGGTGACAGATTTGTTAATTATCTTTACTGTGATAAATCTTGCAATATATACATGTCAAATCATTATGCTCTACACATTAAAGTAAGAAATTTGTTGTTGTTATTGTCTAGTCACTAAGTCATGTCTCACTCTTTGCAACCCCATGGACTGTAGCCCACCAGGCTCTGTTGTCCATCCATGGGATTGTCCAGGCAAGAATACTACAGTGGGTTGCTATTTCCTTCTCCAAGGGATCTTTCCAACTCAGGGATCGAACCGCATCTTCTGCTTGGCAGGTGGAATCTCTACCACTGTGCCACCAGGGAAACCCAAACTAAGAGAAGTTATGATAAATTACATTTCAATAAAACTGGACAAAAAGCTTTAAAAATTAAAAAAGAATATCATATTGTCTGTACAGTACAACGGAGTTAAAATCTGTAGCTTCAAAACCAGTTAGACTTGCATCTGAATCTCAACTCTATCACCTACAGTTGTGAAACCACCCACAAGTTATTTGCCTTTCATCTGCTACACACCCAACACACAAAATACTATAAATAAAGCACTATAAACAATACCTGGTACTTTTAAAGCCAAATGGTAGCTGCTATTATCACTATATCCTTTTCTACTTAATACTATACATCTTCTATGTTAATTTTTCTTAAACATTACTCATAAAACATTCACCATAAACTTTATGGTAATGGCATAATATATAGATGACAGTGAAATTCAGGTAACTGACATAGCTGCTAATTAGGCAAAATTTCACTGAGTAGAACCTTAATCAATCAAACTGGAATTACTTAACACGAATATGAGAAAATGTGTCACAACACTGCTAAATGCAAGAAAACTGTTTATCTAATTATTATATGAGCAGAGGCATGTTATTTTCTAACACTAATCTCTGAAACCTTCACAGGCATCAAAAATATAGTCATTTATCATTGAATTTATGTTAGGATAACATACATATGACAAAATCTATTCCTTTCCCCAGACTCATTATGTGACAAATGTTGCTGATATTAACATAGTAATGACATTCCAATATTCAAGGAATCACTTTTCCTGATATACAATTAAGAGAATGTTTCCACTTATATAATGTACAATGATTTTCTCTTCAAAATGAATAAATAGTCCATCTGAATTCATTAAAAAATTAGCATCCAAACTCTAATATCTCCAAACATCTCAAGGCAAATACATAAATAGGATTAAACCATTCTCCTGCTAGCGATTTTTTGATAATTCCACATTAAAGGAAATTATTTTGATATTCAAAGCCTTCATCAACTTGGTTTCAGCTTACAGTAATCACTCTCACATTCTACCACAAATCACTCTATCTACTCTCTATTTTGCTTTGCAGTCACACCTGATTATGGAACAATCCATAAACATATCCCTTGCTTCTATCTCTTCATTCATGCCCACTGTCCTGCTCTGCCTCTTAAATTTATTTTTTCAAGAACCCTAAAAAATATATTTCTCTATGAAGAGTTCCTAAATCTTCTGTAGCTGGAATTAATCATCATTCCACAAAATGTTAATAGTATCTGCATTATACTTTCTTTGTGGTATACATACCAACTTTTAATTACAAATGTTTACATATACAATTATTCTCATAATAAAGTATAAGCTTACTCATTTTTAATCCCCAAAGCTTAGAATGGTTCATTGAATAAAACAATTATTTAATATGTTATTTGATTTTACTCAACTACATGCCCTGCATGCATGCATGCTAAGTCGCTTTAGTCGTGTCTGACTCTTTGCGACCCTATGGACTGTATGTAGTCTGCCAGGCTCCTTCATCCATGGTGTTCTCCAGGCAAGAATACTGGAGTGGGTTGCCATTTCCTCCTCCTGGGGATCTTCCCACCCAGGAACCAAACCAACGTCTCTTATGTCTCCTGCATTGGCAGGCAGGTTCTTTACCACTAGTGCCAGCTGGGAAGCCCAACACATGCCCTACAATCATGATTACCAGTCCCTGATAAACAAGAATGTAGAGAAAAGAAAAGATTATATAGCCACAACTGTGCCAACAAAAAGGGCAAATGGATTAGTATAGAATATTTCAATGAATGAAGTGAAGACAGTACTTCAACATAGCTTAAAATGACCCAACCAATCAAATCCTAAAATTAAGACAAAATATCAAATTAGCGTAAGTGCCAAGTAAGAATCATTAAGTACAGATATGAAACCATTCATGTCCTTTGTCCTACACTGAACTTTTAATGAATTTAAGTAAATTTAAGTAAAAAGTTATGCAACAGTTATGCACTGAATATTTAATGAATTTAAGTAAATTTAAGTAAAAAGTTATGCAAAACTTCCACTCTGGCTCATAATCACTACTTTTTAAAAACAATTTTTGTGAAGCAGTTTAGTGATACTTCTTTCCCTTTTTTGTTTGTTTTTTGGGGGAGTATAATTATGTATAATACCTATGTATCATAGGTATCATTATAACTATGATGCTTATGAACTCAGAGCCTATGGTTTCTAAAAATAATGACCGAAACAAAATACTGCAAATGTATAAATAGCTTCTCCATGTCTGCATTTTAACATTGCTGAAATATATGTACATTCCATTATCAGATAATAAACCTTTACTTTCATTTTGTTCATAGAGCTATCAAAGTAATCAGAAATGTTTAATATAGTCTCTTGAAAGTTATAAAATTTTGGGAGGGGAAATATAATGTAAGATGTCTAATAAAACCTAGCCTTACTTGGGAAAAAAATGGTCTTAATTTTTTCAATCTGTTATATAAAGATCATTATTTTGTAGTTTGGCTTATAGCAGCAAAACAATTTCATATCATATTTAATTGTATCATATTTAAAAAATGTGATCTAATTTAAATGACTGTAAACATATAATCAATCATGTAAATATAATTGTCTTGACTTAATCCCATTTGCGGCATTCAGATCACTACCAACTAGTCAAATAATAAGCTGATCTATGCATAAATATAAATATTTATTGCATTATTACTTTAAGAAGCATTTTTAAAAAGAGAATTATTATATAAAACGATATGAGTAGGATGGGGATGAGAACAAGGAATGACTGTGAATAGGCATGTGAGATCTTTCTGGGGTGGTGGTAATGTTCTAAAATTGGATTGTGGTGATGTTTGCACAACTCTATAAACATAGATAAAATAATGTGTATACTTAAGAGGAGAGAACTGTAAATTATATGTCAATAAAACTGCTACATATGTTAACAATAAAACATTCAAGAACATTTTGCACTAATTATTCTCAAAGGGGGATTCCCTTGTGGCTCAGATGGTAAAGAATCCTCCTGCAATGCAGGAGAGCTGGGTTTGATCCCTGGGTTGGGAAGAGACCCTGGAGAAAGGAAAGGCTACCCACTCCAGTATTCTGGCCTGGAGAATTCCATGGACTGTATAGTCTATGGGATTGCAAAGAGTCAGACATGACTGAGCGACTTGCACTTTCACTTTCATTCTCAAAGGAGTGACATATGATGCAGCTTTCTTAAATATAGAACACTTCAGTATAATATTTCAGTATGGAATATTACATGAAAAAAGAGGACAAGATACATTCTTTTCAAGGACACATGGAATGACTAGCAAAAAGAACACATTTGGGTTCATAAAACAAACTTCAGCAAATTTCCAAAGACTAAAATCATATGAATGAAATGCATATATTCCTTGATAAGTAAAATTAAAAAGCATTCCAAGAAATATAAAATATGAATTCTCTGACATTTGTTTAAAAATCTGTATTTATGTTTTAATTTCTATACAGAGAACACTGTAGGCTGGAACTTCAATGGTGAGTTCTTACAAATACTGAAGAGAAAATTAAAAGAAGATTGAATGTATACAACAGTCTTTTGGACTCTGTGGGAGAGGGAGAGGGTGGGATGATTTGGGAGAATGGCACTGAAACATGTATAATATCATATATGAAACAAGTAGCCAGTCCAGGTTCTATGCACGATACTGGATGCTTGGGGCTGGTGCACTGGGACGACCCAAAGGGATGGTATGGGGAGGGAGGAGGGAGGAGGGTTCAGGATGGGGAACACATGTATACCTGTGGCGGACTCATTTCGATGTATGGCAAAACAAATACAGGATTGTAAAGTTAAAAAATAAAATTAAATTAAATTTAAAAAAAAGAAGAAGAAAATTGAAAATGATACTAAAGTAATCCATGTAGTCAACAAACAAACAAGCCACAGAATGTGAACAAGGCTCTAGTACCCAGACATGCAACAATATATTACCTAAAAATGTCTGCTTTCCAACCAAACATCAAGAGAGAGAGAAAGAAAGAGGAAAATATGACATATATATGGAAAAAGAAG
The DNA here is from genome assembly GCF_027580195.1 of Bos mutus. Taxonomy (NCBI): domain Eukaryota; kingdom Metazoa; phylum Chordata; class Mammalia; order Artiodactyla; family Bovidae; genus Bos; species Bos mutus. The sequence continues at coordinate 26,187,213 of NC_091628.1, forward strand.
CAGGCAACAGAAACGGCTTGTGAGAGCAGCCCAGATGTCAGATTTAACAGAAAAAGATTTCAAAGAAGCCATTAAAAATATGTTCAAAGAACTAAAGGAAACCACAATCAGAGAAGTAAATACAGTTATGAAAAGGTCACATTAAACAGACGGTATCAATTAAGAGATAGATAATGCTACATAGGAAAGTGAAGTGAATAAATTTTAAGGGTTCTAATCACAGGAAATTTTTTGTCTTTTTTCTTTTTTTTATATCATATCTGTATCAGAAGATGGATACTAGCTGAATCTATTATAATAGTAATTTCACAGTCTATTTAATCAAATCACCATGATGTATGCCTGAAACTTACTCAGTGATGTATGCCAAATACTTCTATATAAAACTGGAAAAAATTAATAAAATTAGTATTTTATTAAAATAACAGTAAAATTTGTATTTTAAAATAGTAATATAATTAAAATTTAACATTATTTCTTAAAAGAGAGAAAGATACTATAAAAACAATCCAAATAGAAATTCTGGAGTTGAAAAGTATAACTGAATTGAAAAATTCTACAGAGGGTGTGAACAGTAGATGTGAAAAATCAGAAGAATTAGCAAATATAAATACTGATTATGCAATCCAAAAATCAGAGATGAAAAATACTGAAGAATGATCAAAGTCTCAGAAAAAATGGAGGAAACAAGTGTATGAACATATAAAGAAAGAGAATATCAGAGGTAGACAAGAAAGAGAAAAGAGAGGCAAATATTCAAAACCTTAATGGATAGAAGTTATCAATTTATTGAAAAGCACTGTATTACTCATTCAGCAAGCCGATGAACTTGAAGAAGAATTAAAGCAAGGAAATCTGCTAACAGAAAAGTCGTACATAGTAATGCTGAAACACAAGGAGAAAATCTTAAAAGCAGCAAGAGAAAAATGACTATTTACTTCTCATCTGAAAAAATGGAGGCCAGAACACAGAGGAATAAAACATTCAAAGTATTCAAAGGAAAAAAATAAAAATCAACCAAGAATTTATATCCAGCAATCTAAAAGGAAAACAAGATACATGCCCAAGTAAATAAAAACTGATATAAAGGGCTATTAGCTGATCTAAGTTCAGTTCAGTCGCTCAGTCATGTCAGACTCTTTGCGACCACAAAAACTGCAGCACGCCAGGCTTCCCTATCCGTCACCAACCGCCGGAGCTTGCTCAAATCATGTCCGTCGACTCGGTGATACCCTCCAACCATCTAATGCTCTGTCATCCTCTTCTCCTCCTACCTTCAATCTTTCCCAGCATCAGGGTCTTTTCCAGTGAGTCAGTTCTTCGCATCAGGTGGCCAAAGTATTGGAGTTTCAGCTTCAACATCAGTCTTTCCAATGAATATTCAGGACTGATTTCCGTTGGGATTGACTGGTTGGATCTCTTTGCAGTCCAAGAGACTCTCAAGAGTCTTCTCCAACACCACAGTTCAAAAGCATCAATTCTTCAGCACTCAGCTTTCTTTATGGTTCAATTCTCACATCCATACATGACTACTAGAAAAACCATAGCTTTGAATAGATGGACCTCTGTCGTCAAAGTAATATCTCTGCTTTTTAATACGCCAAGTTGGTCATAGCTTTTCTTCCAAGGAGCAAGCGTCCTTTAATTTCATGAATTACATAAACACAAGAAATAACAAAGAAAGTCTTTCAAGCTAAAAGTAAAGAGCTCAGACAGCAATTTGAATTGACATGAAAAACAATGAGCATCAAGTAGTCATGAAGTTATAAAAGATGGTAAAAATGTATATTTATTCTCCTTTATTCCCTCTTAATTGATTTCAAAGCAATTTTATAAAATATATATACATTATGTATGCTTTTGCCTATAACATAAAAATGTAATGCATTTGCTAATAACAACACAAAGGAGGAGGGTGGAAAAAGCCATATTGAGCTAACGAAGTAAGTTCAGGTGGTAAATGAACAAATGAGGGAATCATAAATAAAAAATGAGCTTAATATAACAAAATCTATAAACCAGTTACTTTTCCTTTCTTGACTTCCTTAAAAGACATATAAGTATATAATATAATAATTAGAATAATGTAATGTTGGGTTTGTAACCAACACTGTAGTATGTACTACATATAACAATTTAACACAAAAAGCAAAAAACACAATAGACCTATAAAAGTAACATTTCTATATCTCACAGTAATTAACTTGGTATAAACCTGAAGCTGATTCTAAGTTAAAATTTAAGTGGCAAGTACTACAGCAAACATTAAATAAATAAGGCCAAAAAAAAGTGAAAAAACAAATGAAAATGCTACAGTAAAAAATAATCATTTAATTCAAAATAAAGCAGTAAAGAAGGAATAAAGGAATCAAAAGAACATAATGCATAGGTAACAAATAAAATGATGAATGTAAATTCAACTATATCAGTAAAATTAAACGTGAATGGAAAAACAATACAATCAAAAGAGAATATTATTAGACAGGATAATAAAACAAGACCTACACTGTGTTGCCTATAGGAGACATACTTCAGATTCAAAGTTGAAAATGGATTCAAAGTAAATGAAAGGGAAAATTTATCAATAAATCACAAGCTCCAATAACTGTGCTAATATCTGAGACAAACACTTCAAAAAAAATATTACTAGATATAAAGAAACATTTAATAATAATAAAAGAGTCAAACCATTAGGAAAATGATAATATATGTGGACCTAACAACCAAGCACCAAAATACATGAAGAACTTGACAGGTAAAAAGAAAGAAATAGAAAAGTTGACAGTAACAGACGAAAACGTCAATTCCCAACTTGAATAGTGGAGAGAACAACCAGGCAGAAGTCAACAGAGAAGAGAAGACTTGAACAAAAATGTAAAGACTAAGAATTACAGGAAAAGTTACTAGAGAATAAGACAAACAAACAGCAGAGAAAAATACAACAAAACCAAAAAAGCTGATTCTTTGTAAAGATCAAAAGTGGCAAACCTGTACCTAGACTATTTAATATGTTAATATTATCATCTCAAGAGGTGATCATCTTAATAAACACAGAAGTATTTGACAAAATCCAGTACCTTTTATTTTAAACTGTCCAGCAAAACAGGAACAGAATTAAGTTATCCCATTCTGATAAAATGCATCAATGGAAACTTCACAGATAACAACACATTTAATGCTAAAAACTGAAAGTTTTCCCACTAATATCAGTAACAAGACAAAGATAACTGTGTTAATGTTCAATCTTATACTAGAGATTCTAGATAGATAAGAAAAAGCACTCAGAAAGTAAGAAGTAAATGTATCTCTATCTGCAGATGACATAGCTTTGTACATAGAAAATCCTAAAGAATACACACACACACACAAACACAAACTATTAGTGTGAATAAATTCAGCAAGATGCAGTATACAGAAATGAAACACAAAAATCTACAGTATATATTAGTAAAGAAAATCCAAACATAATATTTAAAAATAACTCTGTCTTACAACAGCACCAAAATAATAAAATACTAGAGAATACATTTAATAAAAGAAGTCCAAGAATTCTGGCATTTGACTTATGGCAAAAAGTACTAAAGACCCTCTTGATGAAAGTGAAAGAGGAGAGTGAAAAAGTTGGCTTAAAGCTCAACATTCAGAAAACATTCAGGTCATGGCACCTGAACCCATCACTTCATGGCTAATAGATGGGTAAACAGTGGCAACAGTTGCAGACTTTACTTTCTTGGGTTCCAAAATCCCTGCAGATGGTGACTGCAGCCATGAAATTAAAAGACACTTGCTCCTTGGAAGAAAAGTTATGATCAAACTTGACAGCATATTAAAAAGCAGAGACATTACTTAGCCAACAAAGGTCCGTCTAGTCAAGGCTATGGTTTTTCCAGTAGTCATGCATGGATGTAAGAGTTGGACTATAAAGAAAGATGAGTGCTGAAGAATTGACGCGTTTGAACTGTGGTGTTGGAGAAGACTCTTGAGTGTCCCTTGGACTGCAAGCAGATACAACCAGTCCACCCTAAAGGAGATCAGTCCTGAGTGTTCACTGGAAGGACTGATGCTGAAGCTGAAACACCAATACTTTGGCCACCTGATGCGAAGAGCTGACTCATTTGAAAAGATTCTGATGCTGGGAAAGATTGAAGGTGGGAGGAGAAGGGGACAACAGAGCATTAGATGGTTGGATGGCATCACCGACTCAATGGACATGAGTCTGAGTAAACTCTGAGAGTTGGTGATGGACAGGGAGGCCTGGCGTGCTGCAGTCAATGGGGTCGCAAAGAGGCAGACATGACTGAGTGACTGAACTGACTGAACTGAAAAAGTACAAAACATCTTTGAAAGAAATTATTAAGACAAATAAATCTAAAGCCATACATGTTCAAGGATTGAAAGACTTACTATTGTGTAGTTAGTAAATGTCCCTTAATTGATCTGAAGATTCAATAGTATCTCCACAAAATCCCAACTGGGTTTTGTTGTTACTGTTTTGTTATTTTTGACCCCAGAAATTGACAAGCTGATCCTAAAATTCATGTGGAAATGACAGAGATCCAGCATTTCCCAATTTCAAAATTTACATGAAATGCCCAGAATAGGCAAATCTATAGAGTGACTGCTTAGGAATGAGGAAGACTGAGAGAATAAAAAGGTGAGAGCTAAAGGGTACAACGTTTCTTTCTGAGATGGTAAAATGCTCTAAAATCCCCTATGTTGATAGCTGCATTACTAAAACCACCGGATAATTCAGTTTTTAAGCAAGTGAATTGCATATATGTAAATTATACCTCAGTAAAGCTGTTACACAAATAAAAACAAACTCATGAATGCCGGAGGAAGGGATAGTTAAGGACTTTGGGAAGGTCATGTGTGTACACTGTTGTATTTAAAATGTATAACCAACAAAAACCTATTGTATAGCACATGGAACTCTGCTCAATATAATGTTCCAGCCTGCATGGGAGGTGGTTTTGGAGGAGAATGGCTACAGGTATATGTATGGCTGAGTCCCTTCACTATTCATCTGAAACTGTCACAACATTTTTAATTGGCTATACCCCAACATAAAATGTTTTGGGTGTTCAACAAAAATAAAAATAAAAATTTTTAAATGGAGCTCTTTTCCTCTTGCTATTTTCCCTGCCTTCCGGAAAATTCATAAAGCTAACAGGAAGGGCTAAACAAGGTAGGAGTTGGCACTAGGAGGAAAGATGAGGAGTTGCAGTGGCCAGAAGCATAGCAGAGCCCTGAGCAAAGTCAGGAGCATAACCACACAAGGAAGCATCATGGTGTCAAAGTCCTATAGAGGGGAGGAGGGTGTTCACCCAACAGAGTTATCCAGGTATGGGAGACAAAGACTAAGAAACTGTTTTATTGAGCAGACAAAAGATACATTATATATAACCGCTGTGAACTAGATAATTTTCCTATAAAGGGCATTATGGGTCAATTAGCAAAATTCTAACGGGGTCTGTGAATTAAATGGTAGTAACACACTGATGTTAGAAATCCTGTAAAAGAATGGTCTTGTTTGTATAAACACAATAGTCAGGGAAGACAGGGCATTATGTCTGCAATACTTTTAAATGGTTCAGGGGAGAAATTTATCTTACTACTGTGCTTGTAATTTTTCTGTAAGTTTCACTTTCTTTTCAAGTTTAAGAATGAGAAAGAAAAAAGGATGAAAATTCAAGAGATAGTGACAAATATTAAAGGTAAGCAAAGTAAACCAAACAAGTATAGTCAAGTCTCTGAAGAAAAAAGCAATGAAATAGAACAAACAGTAAATAGTATCAAAAATTCCTTGTAATACAAAAACATGCAAAACTGCATACTGAAAGTGCATATCACTTAACTAAGAAATCAACTCAGGATAGCCAAGACATATCCAGCAAAATTGCTGAATTCAAAGGAAGAAGTTAAAAAGAAATAGTCCTTTGAACAAAACACTTTAAGCCAGAAGAAAATCAGTAACATGTTTGAGTGGTACAAAGAAATGTCAGTCTAGATATAGCCAAGCAAATGGCTATCAAACATAATGGCTCTTGATAAACTAACACGGAAATGTAGCTCTCAAAAACATTATTCTGAGTCCTTCCTGAGGAATAAGCTATATAATTAGCTTCAGATAGGTAAAACAGAATGGGCTCCCCTGGTGGCTCAGACAGTACAGAATCCACCTGCAGTGCCGGAGACCAGGGTTCGATCCCGGGGCTGGGAAGAACACTTGGAGGAGGGCACAGCAACCCACTCCATTATTGTTGCCTGGAGAATCCCCAGGGACAGAGGAGCCTGGCGGGCTACAGTCCATGGGGTTCCAAAGAGTTGGACATGACTAAGCGACACAGCACAGCACAGGCAAGACAGATCAATGTAAGGACTGCGATGAATATCAAATATATACTTATAAAACTATGACTAAGAATTTAAAAAGAAGGAGAATAATATGTAATACATCAAGGCTGTATATTTTCACCCTGCTTATTTAACATATATGCAGAGGACATCATGTGAAATGATGATGCAAAAGCTGGATGAAGCACAAGCTGTAATCAAGATTTCTGGGAGAAATAGCAATAACCTCAGATACACAGATGATACCACCATTATGGCAGAAAGCAAAGGGGAACTAGAGTCTTTTGATCAAAGTGAAAGAGGAGGGTGAAAAAACTGGCTTGAAACTCAACATTCCAAAAATGAAGATCGTGGCATATGGTCCCATCACTTCATAGCAAATAGATGGGGAAATCATGGAAACAGTGACAGACTTTTCTTGGGCTCCAAAATCACTGCAGATGGTGACTGCAGCCATGAAATTAAAAGACGCTTACTCCTTGGAAGAAAAGCTATGACCAACCTAGACAGTATATTAAAAAGCAGAGACATTACTTTGCCAACAAAGGTCCATCTAGTCAAAGCTATGGTTTTTCCAGTAGTCATGTCTGGATGTGAGAGTTGGACCATAAAGAAGGCTGAGTGCCTAAGAATTGATGCTTTTGAACTGCGGTGTTGGAGAAAACTCTTGAGAGTCCCTTGGACTGCAAGGAGATCCAACCAGTCCATTCTAAAAGAAATCAGTCCTGAATATTCACTGGAAGGACTGATGTTGAAGTTGAAACTCCAATACTTTGGCCACGTGATGCCAAGAGCTGACTCATCAGAAGAGTCCAGTGCTGGGAAAGATGGAAGGCAGAAGGGGGCGGCAGAGGATGAGAGGGTAGGATGGCATCACCAACTCGATGGTATAAGTTTGAGCAAGCTCCAGGAGATGGTGAAGGGCAGGGAAGCCTGGCATGCTGCGGTCCATGGGGTTGCAAAGAGTTGGACATGACTGAGCAACTGGACAACAACAACAATAATATGTAATAACTACATGACTCACAATGTAGCTAATCTCTTATATTTAGTTTTCTAGGACTGTCATAACAAAACACCAAAGTCTGAGTAGCCTAAACAACAAAAACTTATTTTCTCACAATTCTGGAGGCTAGAAATCCAAGTTCAAAGTGTTAGCAGGGTTGGTTTCTTCTGAATCCTCTCCCAAACCTCTCTCCTTGGCTTGTAAATGGCCCACTTTCCTTCCTATGCCTTAACGTGGTATTCTGTGAGTGTCTATATCCTAAGTTCCTTTGCTTATAAGCACAATATTCATATTGTATCAGGACCCACCCTAATGACTGCATTTAACTTTACCTCTTTAAAGACCCTATCTCCAAATATAGACACATTCTGATACTGGGAGTTGGAATTTAAACATATGAATTTTGGGGGAACCACAAGTCAGCCCATAATATACCTCAAAATTTAAAAATGGCAAGGAGAATAGAGAGAGTATATGCAAAACAAGGTTAAGTGTTTTCAGTTATTAGTAGAATAGTGTTGGCATAGCTATTCTTAGACTGTTACTTGTGTAATTATGGGCTTTTCTAATTCTATAACAATATGTGTACTTGCCACAAGAACTCTCGAAGTGGAAGAAAAGAGATACATATTTAACTAAGAGGTCAAGACAAATTTTACATTTCCCATTAATAAAAACTAGGGATTCCTGGAGTAACGATTGACTTCAGGGCTGAAACAATAAAACGTTCAGGATGAGCCAGACATGTCGTCATAGGAAATAGTAAGGATGTTATGAAAGACTAGAGTCATGTCAAAAGGACTAAGGGACCAACTAGAAGGGATATGAATTGCCCAGATTTGGAGCAATCTGAACTTCTTAAAGAAAAACACAGTAACTACAATTGGTTGAAACACCTCAAATACACTTAAATCTCTAACCTTATAATGACACTTTAAAAAATAGTAATTGGACATCTCTGAACAATGAGGAATGACATTAGATTATATTATTTCCCCTGAGAGAACATTAGGTAGCTTTATTAATCAGAGTTGGCAGAGGAGAAAGTTGTTAGTACATTAACTAGATAAAAATCTGGTAGAAATTAACCATTTTATGACCAATGGGTAACAATTATTTGACTATGGGAAATAAGATTCTGCTGAAGGCATTGCACTGAAGGAATAAAACTAGAACTTTGGAAGAACATACAGAATAGTTTTCTTTCCATTCATGGAAATTCTAGCATTCTAAATATACTATAGCTATTAAGTAATATGCCTGGTATTTTAAAGCAAATATACCTTAACAAATATGACCAAATGAGTGTTGTATTTTGCAAAAGAGTTCTCTCAGAACTACTTACACATATATTCCAATACTCAAAATATTCATTATATCTAGGGTTTTAAAAATATTTGCAGAATCTAAAGAGTTTTTAAAAGACCTTAATTAACAGGTGCTTGCAATTTGTGGACATTTTTGGAAAAAAATCACATCGTAAACTTTTATTACAAACTGAAAATGAGGTTCTTAAAAATCTCAACTTGAATGGATATGAAAGAAAAACTTTTAAAGGTATATTTAAAAAACAGGCTTTAAAAAAACAAACAACAACAAAAAAAAACAAACATGTTTGTCATCACTGAAGAGTCTTTAGGTAAAGATAATAAAAACTCGAGCCTGCTCAGGTAATGTAGTGCAGGTAATAGTTCTACTATCTGGTTATGGGATAAAAGATGGCAACCCACTCCAGTACTCTTGCCTGGAAAATCCCATGGACAGAGGAGACTGGTGAGCTACAGTCTACAGGGTCATAAGAGAGTTCTACACGTAAGAGAGTTATACAAGTTAGCCAACTAAACAACAACAAACAAGGGCTGAAAAGCAAGTACTTGAGGTCTGAACAACTCTCATTCATTTCTTGTTGCTGAAATGCTGTATTCATTTCTTCTTGTGATGAGATTCCTGCTTCTGTGCGCAGTTATTGAAGATGTAAGGTGACCAGGGCCACTGCTCCTGGTGGTACGGCTGGTCGTGCCAGGGCCTGGATGCTCATGGTTGCAATAATGACTGGGGCCAGCTGAGGCAGCTGAGGTTCTTGGGGAGATGATGATGCGACTCGGGGCTTTCCGGAGTTGGCTTTGCACTCCCACTACCAACTGAATTCTATAGCATTTTAAATTATATTTCTGAAGGCAAACTGTCATCCTCAAGGGGTTGATTTAATTTTGGGAAAAAGAATAAAATAAAAGACCTGAAGCCATCATAAAACCATCTTTCATCAAAAATACAGTTTATCTCTAAAGTAATGAGAACTGTTTCCTTGTGTCACTTAAAAACTGACCCTGCAGGCAATTTCAAAAAAGAAATGCAATTAACTTGAAAAATGGTAACATATTTTGAATATGCATATATCTTCCAAAACTAACTGGCTAAAAAGGAAAATCATTTTAAATATTATAGTTTAAAAATAGTTTCTCTATTTTACATAGCAAATTTATATAACCATACTTCATAGGCACATTAAGTACCAATTACTCAGAGGTTTTTATTTCTATAAAAATTTAATTTACAAATGTATTGGACATAAATATATGTGTAAGACAGCAAAAGGAAGTAAGAATGAGATCAGAAAAAAAAAAAACTACCTATAACCAGATCCTCAAAAGGAAAAAGTGATGGAAATGGAGTAGAGAGATATTACAGTAGATTCCTGTGATTCCTTGTGGATTCTAAGGAATTACATAGCTGGCAACAGAAGAAGAAAAACTGATCTTTAGGATTGAGCAGGTATTTCTGCCACGGGCAAGGTCTGGTTAATGCATAATGCAGATGCACAATCATACTAAAAGGGAGAAAGGAGTTCAGAGAGCAGAGAAAAATCTTATGTTTAAATTTTTCTTGTCTTACCTTCGTACGTGAATTTTTAATTCATCATTTTGCATACTAGATTTCAAGGTTGCACCCATACAACTCTTTGGTTCTTGATCCCTCCATCTTTTCTACCTCTCTTCTAACGTTGCTATCAATCTATATCCAAGTTCATTCATATCTCTTTCATGTCCATGTTCATTTCTCTTTCTGGCAATAGGCAAAGACTGGATTTCTTTTTTACCTTAGATGTATTTTTCAGTTCCAAAATTTCCATTGATATTTGTATGTTGCAGTTGATAATTTCCACCTATTAATTCATTACAAGCACTTTTTTTTTTTACCCTATTAGTTACAAAAAGTCCCCAAAAGTCCTCATGTGATAATTAAACAATTCTAGGTTATCCTGGAGTTGGGTATGTGCTAATTTTCTCTTCCCTTGAAAATAAGTCACACTTTCCTGACCTTTCATAGGATGAATAATTTGTGATGATATGCTGGACATTTTGGATATTATTCTGTGGAGACTATATTCTGAAATATCCTGATGCTTTTGTTTCAGGGGATCATTTCCTCTTTTAGATATGATTACAGACTGTCATTTTTTCTATGTGTGGCATCTCAGATGTCAGTTCATTTCTTGAACTGTTATTTACAATCTAGTATCCATTTATCATGATCATACATGGTTTCATGGGTCAGCCACACACTTCAACTGTTTTCTTTTAGTTGTTGGTAACACAGAATTCATATCCTTTTATGACTGCCTCTTTTCTAGGGGCCCATTACTCATCCTGTATTGCTGGTTACCCCAATGCTTGTTACCTTATATTTTCTGGCCAGGAAGATTGTCTATCAAGATAAAAAATGACGAACTTAGCCCATGCTGACTGCCTGGTTCCATGTTTTGACTCTCCTCTAAAACTTGCCTGCTTTATATTCAGTCTCCAAGGCTCTGATGTCTTCTGCATTACGTCCAGACTTTTTATATGGTTATCTGTGGGAACATCAGTTTCTTAGGAACTTTCTCTTCCATACAAGTACTGAAAAATCTCCAAAGTGACTTTTAATTCTGATGGTTGTCTTATACATTTTCCCCTATCACTTAGATCTTAATCTTAATATAAAACACTGTTAAAAATCATGATGCTACCATTTTCTTGAATGACAGAACACAAAACCAAATACTGAAATATACAGCAAATAAAGATTGTTTGTCACATGTTTATTTCACAATTAGGAAATCTCCAGTAATGATTATAAAATATCTAAACTTTGTAAACATCTGTTTTGCAAGTTTATGTCAAAATGCCATCTTATATTATAGATGACTCCATAACCTTGCAAACAATTCAATAACCACAATCAAATGGAGCTCCAAAATCAATCTAACTCAGAGTGAAAAGTGAAAGCTGCTTAGTCATGTCTGACTCTTAGAATTCTCCAGGCCAAAATACTGGAGTGGGTAGCCTTTCCCCTCTCTAGGGTATCTTCCCAACCCAGGGGTTGAACCCAGGTCTCCCAAATTGCAGGCAGATTCTTTACCAGGGAAGCACAAGAATACTAGTCTGTAGCCTATCCCTTCTCCAGAGGATCTTCCCGACCCAAGAACTGAACTGGGATCTCCTGCACTGCAGACAGATTCTTTACCAGATGAGCTACAACTTTACTAAACTACAGAAAGTTACAGTGAGAAATTCTGTCTTCCATGAATTACTCACAAACAATGATTTATTTAATTAACCAGTGATATCCTACCTCATTTACTGTTTACCAAAGATAACCAGGTACAAAATATTCACTGACAAGTTACAGTGCTTAAAACCAGGCATTCCAGATAAAGAAAATTACCTAGCACTCTAATGATCTACAGATGAAAATCACTTGAGACAGGTTTCATGGTATAGATGGTGTGAAGACATTATTTGTGGAGAGAATTAACTTATTTATTTCAAAGCCCAGATGTTGACATGCTATCTACATTAAGCTCCAAATCACAGACAATACGGTCTGACTATTACAATGCTTTCCGTGGTGTCTCTTTTCTGCAGACATTTTGAGGCAAAAAAATACAAATATTGTTATTATATAACAACTAATGATATAAGCTTCATTTTTAATTTAAACCAAATGCTAACTAATTAATATACCCTACCAAAATCTGATTGATTATACTGTTTGCAGCCGAAGGTGGGGAAGCTCTATACAGTCAGCAAAAACAAGACTGGGAGCTGACTGTCAGCTCCCAGTCTTGTTTTTGCTGACTGTAGCTCAGATCATGAACTCCTTACTGCACACTGCAGACTTAAATTGAAGAAAGTAGAGAGAACCACTAGACCATACAAGTTATGACCTAAATCAAATCCCTTACAATTATACAGTGGAAGTGACAAAGAGATTCAAGGGATTTGATCTGATAGAGTGCCTGAAGATCTATGGACAGAGGTTCGTGCCATTGTACAGGAGGCAGTGATCAAAATCATCTGCAAGAAAAAGAAAGGAAAAATGGTTGTCTGAGGAGGCCTTACAAATAGCTGAGCAAAGAAGAGAACCAAAAGGCAAAGGAAAAAAGGAAAGTGAAATGGTGAAAAAGCTGGCTTAAAACTCAACATTCAGAAAATTAAGACCATGGCATCCGGTCCCATCACTCGATGGCAAACAGATGGGGAAACGATGGAAATGATGACTGGCTTTATATTCTTGGGCTCCAAAATCACAGCAGATGGTGACTGCAGCTATGAAATTAAAAGATGCTTGCTCCTTGCAAGAAAAGCTATGACTAACCTAGACAGCATATTAAAAAGCAGAGACATTACTTTGCTGACCAGGATTGGTCTAGACAAAGCTATGGTTTTTCCAGTCGTCATGTATGGATGTGAGAATTGGACCATAAAGAAGGCTGAGCACCAAAGAATTGATGCTTTTGAACTGTGGTGCTGGAGAAGACTCTTGAGAGTCCCTTGGTCGGCCAGGAGATCTTTTCAGTCAATCCTAAAGGAAATCAGTCCTGAATATTCTGAAGCTGAAGATGAAACTCTAATACTCTGGCCACCTGATGTGAAGAACTGACTCCTTAGAAAAGACCCTGATGCTGGAAAAGACTAAAGGCAGGAGAAGAAGGGGATGACAGAGGATGAGATGGTTAGATGTCATTAATGACTCGATGGACATGAGTTTGAGCAAGCTCCAGGAGTTGGTGATGGACAGGGAAGCCTGGCATGCTGCAGTCCATGGGGTCACAAAGAGTCGGACACAACTGAGCGACTGAACTGACTGACTGACATACCTTAAAATTTCCACTGCAACGCACGACCCCTTCTCTCTCAGGAAGTGACTTTGCCTCCTACTCACCAAGGAAACTGAGACTATAATGTATGAGCCACCTCAGCTTTGCCCCCTGTCGTAACACAATCTGATCTTCATTTGCATCCTCTGTACCCTTCCTTAATTTTCTAAATTTCCAGAAATAAAGTTTCAATGTCAAAATTTTTGCAGGTGCCTGTCCTGATGATATTGTACTTTTTAAATTCACAAGTTGAGGAAGTACACACACCCATGAACTTAAGAGTCAACCTTCATTAACAATAAGGAAACCCACAGGCTAAGCCTAGAGACTGGGAACTTTCAAAACTTAAAATTTTTTTTAGGAAATGCCCAAAAGGCATTTTTTCTTTCTCTTTTTCTTAATGCATTACTTTAATTCTGGGAATTTTTTTGGGGGTCGGGGGTACATGCCACACAACATGTGGGATCTTAATTCCCCGACCAGGGATTGAACCTGTGCCCCCTGCAAGTGGAAGCATAGGGTCTTAACCATTGGACCACCAGGGATATCCTGAGAAGCATTCTCTTTTAAAGGTTCTGACTCTGATGCAGATAATGACATATACTCTATTGTTACGTTAAGGTTCAAGGAATATATTCTTTATCACATGAGTACTTGCATATAGAACAAAGTGACATAGAGTTACTACTTATTTTCACCGCTGGTATAAAATAATGTGATAAGAAAGAGCCACATGACAAACTGCTAAGTTTGTAAAGTAGTTCAGAACAATATTTGCTCCTTTCTGAAAGAGAGAGTTAATACCTGCTCATGTTTAATCTTTTCTTTTTTCCTTTGCTGCTAATAAGGTCCCATCAATTCTGAAGTTTCACTATAGCAACCACACTGGATTTATGGCTTTCATAGCTGTATTTTATTTTCTACTTTATTCATATTTCACTGGTTTGTCACCTGACTTAATATCATTCTGTTAATGCCTGAAGAAACCAACTTCAAATATTTATATGGAATAAGGAAAAGAAGTATGAAAGGAAGGCAAGTGGCATATTAACTCAAAAATTTGAATTATAGAAACATTTCCATGCAAATTCAACACATGGCATAACTAGGACTCAAACCCAGCAGAGTACTCATGAAAGAAAAAGTGGCTGTAACAAGCACAAATTCACTTCTGTGGATAGCAAAACAAATAAAATGGACAAAAGACGGCAGCAAGTACTGTCACTTTGACAGAGAAATGAGAGCACTATTGTCATTCAATATTATTATGGTTATTAAAATCACTGGGAGCAGAAACATCTTTTCAAAAGGGTAAATTCAAACTGTCACTTACATGTCCAATATAGAACATAAAATTTTAAACAGAAATATTAATGCAAAAATGCGAAGGCAAAAGGAAAAATATTTTTAATGTTTAGTACTCCCTTTCCCATAGCACAATCTTCACACTGATTATTTAAACACCAAGTTTTAAAAAGGAAAAACAATTCTTCCATGAAAGATCATCAGAATTATAAACACTTTGAATTATACTGTAGTATTCTCTCTCAACTCCATACAGTTTGGGATATCACAATTCCAAAAGTGACTTACACAAAACTTATATATTTCCCCAGCCAGGTGTACTGCCCATTAAGAATGAATTCATATATGTGAAAGCAATATCTTGCTTAAATAAATCTTTGTTTTTAAAGTCAAAAAAACAAGAAAATATGGTAAATCACACTAAATAGTCTTGCAAAAGTACAATATGCACTACTCTGCCCACTTCCATGCAACAGCAAAGAACAAACAAAAAAATAGACGCTAACACTGAGTAGTTTCAGCTACATGTAATTTTTTACATCATTTTCCTTCAAAATCATTAACTATTCTATTTGGGTTATCTCTAACATTTCATTTGTTCATAATATAATTCATATATTTTATAATTTGAGATTTCAAATATCATGTTAAGCAATATGGTTTTACAAAAGTTATTTAAGAATTATGTCAACAAAAGCTCTGGCTTCATCATTAGAAAACATTCTAAAGAATAAAAAAATGTTCAGGAAGGGAAGGGGAAAATAGTTAAAAAGAGAAAACAACACCTTTGAAACAAAATGAAACAAAATAATGACTCAGTTCCAAAATACCGAAATGACTTTTAAACCACATTTAAGAAAACCTATCATTATATACTATATTGTGTATGGTATTTCACCTTTCACACCTATAACTTTCCACAGAATTTATAATAAGATGATCTTCCTACCTTATATCCAGGTCCTAACTGATGAATTGCAAATATCTGTGCAGGGTTGAGGGCTTCACTGAACACATACACGGCACCAAGTTGACCACAGAATACCCTATTTGCATCAGCAGTTTCTGAAGATCCGAGAAAGCACTTGTCATAGCTCTATTTTTAAAAAGTCATAAAAAAAATCCAATGTTTTATTTTGCAATGACAAAATATTTAAGGATATCTGCCTTCATTGTAAGTAATACCATAAAGCATAATAATAGTAACAGAAAAAACCAACAATTAAGACTCTATGGATTATTTAAATAATAATAAAAAAAAAAAACTAAAGATTTTTTTGGGGAAAGTTAATCAGTCAAATGTTTCATATTTATTGGCAAGCAAACAATGACTATTCTATAATCACTTGACCAACTTTCCAAATTCTACAGTTAAAAGCAAAAGAGCTTAAAACTATTTATTTACAAAAGTATAACTTACTTTTTAAACTATAATGATTTGTAATTGTCCATAAATAGTTACCTGAATCAAAAGAATGACTCTCAAATTTAACCATAAACACACTGGACCAAAATTTTTAAATTCTACTTAATTTCTCCATTATGGATATATTTCTCTATTTCTCTACCCTAAGTTAAAGACACAAAGAAAAATCACTTCCTTCTCCTAGATGAATTGGTATAACTCAGAATCAAATAAACAATAATGATCAAAATCTGCTGACAAAAGCAGATGGTATTATCCAATGCTCTACATCTGGGGAGTTTAGCATCTAAAAAACCACATTTAACAAGATCCTTCCCACTTCTAATTCGTACATCTCATCTAACTCGTGGCCCCATCTATCCAGACCAGCGAAAGTAGTCACTATTCACTACCCATCCTCACAGGTTATTTTACGAGGAAGACATTATATATGTATGGCATCCCTTTGATGCCTCAATAATATAACTAAAAAATTGTGAAAGAGGTCCAATGGAGAAACTCCTCATAGAATACCTAATCGTTAATTAAAAGTACAGGAACTGAAGAACTGACTACATAATGTATGTGTGCATGTGTGTGTGTGTTATTCTCTAGGCCTCTCCATTTCTTGGAATATTATTGCAAATAATTAAAAAATCAGTCTTTGTTTCCTTTCTTTTTAAAAATATGACTATAGAGTCAATGGCAGTCAACAAAATCACCCTACAATAAAAAGACAGTCCCCTTTGGAAGGCAAATATGAAGCAGAATTTTACTGAATATTCTAATTTTGGAAAAAAACTATTCTCATAAATATGTATTGACTATGACCCAACTATAAGTTTCTAGGACAGAATAAGCAAACTATTCCTATAAAGGAATAGATAGTAAATATTTTCAAACTTTGCAATCTACAACTTGCTTCGGTCACAGATTCTTTTTTGATTTTTTTGTTTGAGCCTTTAAAAAAAAAAAAACTTTAAAGAAATATAAAAACCAAGATGAACTTTTCACTTCTGCCCCAAAGCCTTTGCATTCACGTTTCCACTGAATGGGATATTTCTTGCAAATACCCACATGGCTTTCTCTAGTCTCATCACTAAGGCCATCTCTGGATGATCTGGCATCTCCCTTCCCTACACCTACACTTTCTATATTTGTTCCCACTTAACCTTTCTCCACAGTATTTACCACCATTTATCTAATAAACAATATTAACATACTATTCATATTGATTCTATTTAAGGTACTCCTTTCACATCAAAATAAAGTATAAGACACATCTTTTAATGCTTAAGATTCTGAAAAGAACAGAATATTGCATTTAAATTTTGACCTAAAACTTAATAATCTGCCCAACCGATTTTCTTTTTTTTTTATCACTGCTAAGTCGCTTCAGTCGTGTCCGACTCTGTGCAAGCCCATAAACAGCAGCCCACCAGGCTCTGCTGTCCTTGGAATTCTCCAGGCAAGAACACTGGAGTGGGTTGCCAGGTCTTTTAGCCATTTCATTATTAAAAATTAAGGCAAAATTCACTTAATAGAAAAAAACTTCAAAATAAAGCTAGTTTCTACCAATTATATTATTCAATTCATGCTATAAGCAGTAATATATCAAAGACTCAAATACATTAAAATATAGATAAATAAAAACTTACATCATTTGTGTTAACATGCCAAGCCATATCACCATAGGATACCAGCTGTCCATTAACATAACACCGAATTTCACTGTTTCTCCAACGATTGTAAATGTGGACAATGCTGATCATGTACCACTTAAATGAAAAATAAGGAAATCAATATGTAATGTTTGGTTATTATTGATTAAAGGCAATCATAACATTTATCCCACACTACAAAAAATTACTTGAAGGAATATTAATGATAATCCACTATGAATACTTCAAATTCCCTCTCCCATTTCTCATTTTACAGATGAAAGAAATGATTTATAGAGAATAAATGTATGATGGAAATAGAGCAAGAACCTTTGGAGCCCTAGGCTGATATTCCTTTCACTATATCAAGATCCAAAAATTGGGGAAACACAATTATATTTGTTGTCATTCATTTAATAATATTTGCAGTGTGTCAGGCACAGTGACAGTTTTAGATCCTAGGTCATGATTTATTTACTCAAGATTCCCTGGAATTTAGGGAGTAGTGGAAGGACCCATACATTAGACAAGTAAATGAATACAGAATTACAAAACCATGATGATGACTGTGGGTGGAAAAGGACATTGTAAACTGAGAAAGAATAATGTAGGATTCTACTTTGGATTGTATAGTCAGGCAAAATCTGTCAAAGGAACACCATTTTAATAGCTATAATAATATTGAGATAATTTCAATTTCACAATGTAGAATTATTAAATCTAGGAGTAATTATATTTTCTAACTAAACAGTGTATGACTATAAATTAAGAAACAAGAAATAAGTTTATACTGACCTCTAATTTTATAGTTACTAGTGTCAACAAAAAGCACTCTGACATGAGATGGTTTAAGTTCTCTAACAATTTGTGAATCTAAACCTTAGTCTAATTCAGATAAAAGCCTGCTTCAGATAATTGTGTATTACAGATAATATGTAAACATTATTTCTAAACAACAGAAAAATACAAATGATTTACAGATGTTTGAACAATTTTGCTTTCACCAGTAAGGAGGGATTTAGACTCACCACCCCCACAACATAAAAATATAAAACACAAACTTTGTTCTTCAGATTACTTAAAAACACTATTCAATTATTTGACATAAAATTATTTATTACTTTGTATGATATTTATAAAGCCATAACAGTAATTCTCAACCACTAAAATATTATTTATTTCAAGGTACCTGAAATACTTTGAACAAAAATTAATTTTCCTCATTTTGATTTACAAAATAAAATAGTGCACTAAAAAACTCACAAAATAAAGTACCACAAAATGACATTCTTCCTTAGTTACAAAAAAATGTCAGGTCAACTGGAAAAGGTCAGTTTTCATTCCAATCACAAAGAAAGGCAATGCCAAACAATGTTCAAACTACCACACAATTGCACTCATCTCACAGGCTAGCAAAGTAATGCTCAAAATCCTCCAACCAGGCTTTAACAGTACGTGAAACGTGAACTTCCAGATGTTCAAGCTGGATTTAGAAAAGGCAGAGGAACCAGAGATCAAATTGCCAACATCCGTTGGCTCATCGAAAAAGCAAGAGAGTTCCAGAAAAACATCTATTTCTGCTTTATTAACTATGCCAAAGCCTTTGATTGTGTGGATCACCAAAAAATTGTGGATAATTCTTAGAGAGATGGGAATACCAGACCACCTGACTTGCCTCCTGAGAAATCTGTATGCAGGTGAAGAAGCAACATTAAGAACTGGGCATGGAACAACAGACTGGTTCCAAATCGGGAAAGGAGTACATCAAGACTGTATATCATCACCCTGCTTATTTAACTTGTATGCAAAGTACATCATGAGAAATGCTGGACTGGATGAAGCACAAGTTGGAATCAAGATTGCCAGGAGAAAAATCAATCACCTCAGATATGCAGATTATACCACCCTTATGGCAGAAAGAGAAGAACTAAAGAGCCTCTTGATGAAAGTGAAAGAAGAAGAGTGAAAAAGTTAGCTTAAAACTCAACATTCAGAAAACTAAGATCATGGCATCTGGTCCCATCACTTCATGGCAAATAGATGGGGAAACAATGGAAACAGTGACTTTATTTTTGGGGGCTCCAAAATTACTGCAGATGGTGACTGCAGCCATGAAATTAAGATACTTGCTCCTTGGAAGAAAAGTTATGTTCAAACTAGACAGCATATTAAAAAGCAGACATTACTTTGCCAACAAATGTCTATCTAGTCAAAGCTATTGTTTTTCCAGTAGTTATGTATGGATTGAGAATTGGACTATAGAGAAAGCTGAGCAATCAAGAATTGATGCTTTTGAATTGTGGTGTTGGAGAAGACTCTTGAGAGTCACTTGGACAGCAAGGAGACTCCAACCAGTCCATCGTAAAGGAAATCAGTCCTGAATATTCATTGGAAGGACTGATGGATGAAGCTCAGGCTCCAATACACTGGCCACCTGATGCGAAGAACTGACTCACTGGAAAAGACCCTAATGCTGGGAAAGATTGAAGGCAGGAGGAGAAGGGGACGACAGAGGATGAGATGGTTGGTTGGCATCACTAACTCAATGGACATGAGTTTGAGCAGGCTCTGGGAGTTGGTGATGGACAGGGAAGCCTGGCGTGCTGCAGTCCATGGGATTGCAGACTCGGACACAACTGAGCGACTGAACTGAACTGAAGTGCAGTATCACTAAAGAATTTTAGGCAGGAAAGTGAAATGATCATCTCCATAGCTTAGGAACATAACTGACAGCAGTGAGGAAGTGAGACTGTTGGGACTAAGAGCTGTTGTTGTTCAGACGCTCAGTTGTGTCCAGCTCTTTGCTACCCCACAGACTGGAGCGTGCCAGGCTTCCCTGTCTATTATCTCCTTGAGCATGCTCAAACTCATGTCCATCGAGTGAGTGATGCCATTAAGATAAAGGCATCGGTAATTCTAAAAGGGGGGGACAGGAAGTAGCTAACAAAACTGACTGGAGGTGCTAATTTTAAAAAGGGAATCTAAAAAGGTTTCCAATTTTTCACTTAAATGGATAGTGGTAACCAACTTAATTAATTAATAAAGTTAGCCAATTATTAGCCAGATAATTAAGTTTGGAATTTGCTTTTGGTCATAACATCAACATGTATGATAAATGGGTGAATAAATAAATAAATACACAATTTAATGAATGATCTCAAAATGAATAATACTTATTTATAAGAAAATAAACTTTTCTATCTTCTTTCCTTAGGAAAATCAAGATGTACTCTACAGATGACAGACAAGTGACTTTTTGAACCAAAAAAAGCCCAAGTTTTGACTTGATAGTTTTTGACTAAAGGAAACAGGAATAAACTTGGAGAGTGTATATGTATACTGATACTATAAATGTACACTGAGGTCTGCCTTTAGTTTGAGACTCAAAAATAGCACTATAAAAGAAAGATACTAACAGGAACAATAAAAAAGGCCTATATTAAGAATTCAGTAGAAAAATATAACATGATATTTACACAAATATCAATAGTAGTTAATATGCATTGAGCACTTACTACATATGAGGTAATATACTAATCATTTACATTCATTTCCACAAGTTCAAACATCTGGTTAAGTGACAGCACTAGGAAAACACTTCTTGATAGTCTAATTAAACTTCTTAGGAGGAAGGATAACAACTTAGCTAGGGTATCACCTGAAAAAACTAAAAGGGAAAAAATAAGAGAGTGGAGTTATCTTGACTGATGTAACAGTAAGAACCAGCCTGCCAAAGTTGGAAATGTAAGAGCCACAGGTTTGATACCTAAGTCAGGAAGATCCCCTGGAGAAGGTCATGGCAACCCACTCCAGTATTCTTGCCTGGAGAATCAATCCCATGGACGGAGGAGCCTGGCAGGCTACACTTCATAGGGTTGCAAACAGTTGTACACCACTGAAGCGACTTAGCACAAAATCAAATACTTATGATTTTCAAGATTTTATAAAAATCTTTACAGAAAGCCTTTCAAGACCTACTTCACTCCCTGATCCTACAAGATATATGTACATACACACACACACACACATATATATATATATATATATATATATATATAGAGAGAGAGAGAGAGAGAGGGGAGACTTGTTACAAATAGGAATGTATTTTTCAAAAGGCAACAATGTAAAAACAAAGAAAGAGAGAGAAGAGAGAGAGAGAACAATCAGGTTAAACTGCTTTTTATTAATTAATGGTAATTTTATTTGATTCTTAAGTTTTCTTATTTCTACTATTTGAAGCACTGCTTCTCAAACCTGTCTGATGAGAAAAATCATATAGAGCATTTGTTAAAAACTCATATTCCTGCCATGAAAATAAGTCCAAGATCAGTATTTCTAACAAATTCCCACTAAAATTCAAAATAATTTGGCACATTTGACAGATACTGCCTAGGTCTCATCCCAAATCTAATAAATTAGAATTTCTAGAGGACAGTCAATGAGACTTATATGAAAATTAGTGGGATCTGTATCCAGAAAAAAAGAAATCCCCTTCTAATGTATAAATTTATTTAAAATCATTGCTTTCAAGCTATTTTCTAATATATTAATAAATTATTGCTAAATTGTCATTCTTTAATAGAAATAACAATTAAATTATCCCTTACATAAGGGAAAACTTTTTATTAGACTTCTGTAAAAAATAAAGGTATATATTTGAAAACCCCATTCAAAATAGTATTTTCTTCAGTATGTGGCACAACACACATGGGATAACAAAAGACAAAGAAAAAGAAATGAAGTAGTCCCTCCACCTTACATGAGTTTCAAATCTGTTAGGTTGGGTTCCTGAGGATATGGGGTAGAATATGCCCTGAAACTGAATAAAACTCCCTGAAAAAAAAAAAAAAAAAGAAGATCCACAAAAGCAAGGGTGTTGTTTGTTTTGTTCACTGTCATCTCTCCTGTGCCTACAACAGTGTCTGACAGTCAGTAAATATGCACTGAGTGTTCACTGAAAGAATGTCACAGCAAGAGAGAGAATGAGAGAGTGAATGAGAGAATCAGACACGGCAAGAGGTCAAGAAACTGTTTTATGTCAAAAGTTAGACATAAAAGTAGAAAGAAAATGCAGACAGAGATAAGAGATAGGAGTCATGAAAAAACCAATAAAAGAGAATATTACGGAAGTCAAAATAGGTAAGTTTTAAGATAGTGGGAATGGTGAACTGCATTACTCTCAATAGATGATTTACTTATACATACCTTGCGTGGCTGAAAATCATATTTCACACAGTGCTGAAAACCTTTTCCTTTGGACTTCAGTGATGTAACGATCAAACAATTGCCAACAAAATGAGCAGAGTAACCAACTCCTTTACTAGTACGAAAACTGCAAAGAAAACTGAAAGTAGTATACTATCTTCTGCTACAAAGAACAATATACCTGAAGATTACTATTATATAAATAATAAAAAACACAATTATAAAAATAAAACTTGTATACCTATAGAGTAGAAAGGGTATTACAGGTACCAATAAAGACTAAAACAGGAAAACTTTAGAACTAAAAGAAGAAATTTAAGTTGGGAAAATAGAAGACTATAGAATATTTTAACATTTCAATTTCACAAATACATAAAAACAAATTAATGGTCAATAAAAGGCTACCAAGTAGATTTCGTAAACTTTCAATGACCACCTGGATTAGCATATATAGAAATCATATACACAGTTAATGTTTCAAAAACAACTTCCTCTTTAATTTTACTTTATCTCTGAAAACAGCTTACAAATTTACAGAAAAAGTGAGAGCCAAGTTTGGAAAAAAAGGTAGGTAATCAAGCAAAATCAACCAAAAGAGTACATGTACTGTCTAAAACAGAAAAATAGAAAAAAAGATGTGACTAAGATAGAGTTATTTTCTTCCAGAGAAATACTCGTCCAGCTGTGAATTCAATCACACATAAAAACCTGTAAATGTTCTGACAAATGACAGTATTACTGCAATAAAAGTATGATCTCCCAAAATGATCTTTTGGAAGTTTAACCCCATTTATGTTTGGAACTTCAGATGTCCGTTAAAACTCTCTCTCATACTATCCATACATACTATCCACATGTAATCTTTCTTCAGTAGAGTCTACAACCTATCAATAGCTCACATTTTTCAAAACTCACATTTCTGAACTAGTCATATATAAAAAGCACATAAAATATTATGCTACCATTAAATCCTACATGATAGGTACTATTATTATCCTCATTTTACAGCTGAAGACACCAAAGTACAGGATAAACAGTGAGTGGTAAAGGCAGGACTTAAACTCAGGCAATCTTATTTCAGAGCACTGCATTAAATGATGTAATACAAGTAAGCACTTATAATGCCTAGTACATAGTAAGGTAATAAATGAAAGTTTGATGTTCTTGTGACTTGACATTATTGGTAATCTAAAATGACCAAGTTCTGAGTCTTACAGGTGAACTGTTGGGATGATCCACCCATTCTGTTAGTTATCTACTAAATAATCAATCTTATCTAATTATAACATCACATGGTTATCCGGAGAGGGAAATGGCAACCCACTCCAGTATTCTTGCCTAGAGAATCCCGTGGACAGCGGAGCCTGGTAGGCTGCTGTCTATAGGGTCACTAAGAGTTGGACACGACTGAGCAGCTTCACTTCCACGCACTGGAGAAGGACATGGCAACCCACTCCAATATTCTTGCGTGGAGAATCCCAGAGACGGGGGAGCCTGGTGGGATCCTGTCTATGGGGTCGCACATAGTCGGACACGACTGAAGCAACTTAGCAACAGCACATGGTTATCAAAATCAGTATTTCAAAGCATATCTTAATTATGCTCACAGAACCATGTAAGTGAAAAGGCAAAGTGAAAGATATCTGAGAGTAGTTTGTTTTTCATTTTCTCTTCTCGATCAGCATCTTCACTCAGAACATTCAATTGATATGTGCAGACTCGAGACAGAAGGTCTGTAACACTTGATTCTTAAAATGGAATTAAGGGGGAAAAAAAATAGGGCAGATAGCCTAGAATCAACGGCAAAAAATGAATAAAATAAACTGACATAACTGTATCTTCATAGGTTTAACATATTTATTTACTTATTCTACATACTATGTTGCCTTGACACTCTGTTACATATTTTTAAAAATTGAAATGCTTAAGACAAAAGTACTAAAATTAAATATATCACTTACCAATAAAGATAAGGTTTATCCTTATCAACATTAATGTTATTTAATGGATCCATACGAAACCAAGTATTTAGGGTGAAGCCATTCTGATAAGGCCACTTTGCAATAGGAGGCAATGCAATTGCCTACAAGATAATGATAAAAAATAGGAAAGTATCAGTTAAAGAAAATGTGACAGTAACTAAGGTCAAGTATGGCTTTCACAGATTAAAACACAATGAAGGTATGATTATCAAAGAATCATGGACAAATATAAAAATAGAAATTATTATCTTATTAAACTAATCTATTAATATTCCTTGTTCATTATAGAAGCATTACACTTTCAAATAGTCAATAGATAAAGTTTCATCTCTAAGTTATATAGTATGGTTCAAACTGTACTCCAATAACACCTCCTTCAATTTCACCAATATACAGTCCCTTACACATATGCTGTAAAATTTTCAGTTTTCAGCTTACATTAGGTTTTCAGTAATATTTTACTTGATAAAAGCTGAATTTTCAATCAAAAAACAATTGTGTTAGAAATTTTAATGGAATCAATATTGAAGAAACAGAAGTATTAAGAAATAACACTAATACTGAAATGAAACAAAGAAGGGGAACATGAGGTTTATCATTCAGAAACTGAACCATTGAAATTTATGATCAAAAAGGACTCAGATCCACTTACAAGTAGGAAAGGAAATAATACAGTATTCAGTTGATAATAGTAACTAAAAAAAAAAAAAAAAAAAAAAACAACTAGCCACTCTCGGGAAAAGAAATGAGAAAGCAATATATTACTTGACCTGAAGTCAAGAAATATCTAAGTGGATTCACTTATCTTCCTATGAGATATCCAAATTCCTTCACATAAAAGATAAGTATCCTTAATTATTTTATTACTGATATGTTCCTCCAAGCAGATCCTTCATATCGCTGCTAATGAACTCAATCAAATATAACACATAGCTTCCATATTAAATATCCTCTGCATATAAAATAAATTCTAAGTTTCTTAAGGTTACACAAGGCTCTTTACACACTGGCTCCAACAAATCCTTTCAATCTTATTCTCTTCTAGTGCCTTACCTTACATCCCAAAATATATCTGAACATACCAGCTGTTCCAACAGTTACATGTTCTGATCTGTTACCTGTTCCCAAGTTTGTACATGATGCTACTTCTGCCCGAAACACAGCCTCCAATAAGATCCCAGTCAGTCAGTTTAGTCAGTTCAGTCGCTCAGTCGTGTCCGACTCTTTGCAACCCCATGAATCACAGCACGCCAGGCCTCCCTATCCATCACCAGCTCCCGGAGTTCACCCAGACTCACGTCCATCGAGTCAGTGATGCCATCCAGCCATCTCATCCTCTGTCGTCCCCTTCTCCTCCTGCCCCCAATCCCTCCCAGCATCAGAGCCTTTTCCAACAAGTCAACTCTTTGCATGAGGTGGCCAAAGTACTGGAGTTTCAGCTTTAGCATCATTCCTTCCAAAGAAATCCCAGGGCTGATCTCCTTCAGAATGGACTGGTTGGATCTCCTTGCAGTCCAAGGGACTCTCAAGAGTCTTCTCCAACACCACAGTTCAAAAGCATCAATTCTTTGGCGCTCTGCCTTCTTCACAGTCCAACTCTCACATTCATACATGACCACAAAGAACCATAGCCTTGACTAGACGGACCTTTGTTTGCAAAGTAATGTGTCTGCTTTTGAATATGCTATCTAGGTTGGTCATAACTTTCCTTCCAAGGAGTAAGTGTCTTTTAATTTCATGGCTGCAGTCACCATCTGCACTGATTTTGGAGCCCAGAAAAATAAAGTCTGACACTGTTTCCACTGT
Source organism: Bos mutus (assembly GCF_027580195.1). Classification (NCBI taxonomy): domain Eukaryota; kingdom Metazoa; phylum Chordata; class Mammalia; order Artiodactyla; family Bovidae; genus Bos; species Bos mutus. The sequence continues at coordinate 26,214,079 of NC_091628.1, forward strand.
TTCCCCATCTACTTCCCATGAAGTGATGGGACCAGATGCCATGATCTTTGTTTTCTGAATGCTGAGCTTTAAGCCAACTTTTTCACTCTCCACTTTTACTTTCATCAAGAGGCTTTTGAGTTCCTCTTCACTTTCTGTCATAAGGGTGGTGTCATCTGCATATCTGAGGTTATTGATATTTCTCCCTGCAATCTTGATTCCAGCTTGTGTTTCTTCCAGTCCAGCGTTTCTCATGATGTACTCTGCATATAAGTTAAATAAGCAGGGTGATAATATACAGCCTTGACGTACTCCTTTTCCTATTTGGAACCAGTCTGTAGTTCCATGTCCAGTTCTAACTGTTGCTTCCTGACCTCCATACAATTTCTCAAGAGGCAGATCAGGTGGTCTGGTATTCCCATCTCTTTTAGAATTTTCCACAGTTTACTGTGATCCACACAGTCAAAGGCTTTGGCATAGTAATAAAGAAGAAATAGATGTTTTTCTGAAACTCTCTTGCTTTTTCGATGATCCAGTGGATGTTGGCAATTTGATCTCTGGTTCTTCTGCCTTTTCTAAAACCAGCTTGAACATCAGGAAGTTCACAGTTCACATATTGCTGAAGCCTGGCTTGGAGAATTTTGAGCATTACTTTACTAGAGTGTGAGATGAGTGCAATTGTGCGGTAGTTTGAACATTCTTTGGCGTTGCCTTTCTTTGGGATTGGAATGAAAACTGACCTTTTCCAGTCCTGTGGCCACTGCTGAGTTTTCCACACTTGCTGGCATATTGAGTGCAGCACTTTCACAGCATCATCTTTCAGGATTTGAAATAGCTCAACTGGAATTCCATCACCTCCACTAGCTTTGTTCGTAGTGATGCTTTCTAAGGCCCACTTGACTTCACATTCCAGGATGTCTGGCTCTAGGTCAGTGATCACACCATCTTGATTATCTGGGTCATGAAGATCTTTTTTGTACAGTTCTTCTGTGTATTCTTGCCATCTCTTCTTAATATCTTCTGCTTCTGTTAGGTCCATACCATTACTCCTCAATTCCAGGCTAATACAATTCTCTCTTGGGAAGCTCTCCTGAACTTCACCATAGCCTAGTTTCTTGTTTCATTGTTTTCCCATAGGAGTTAGTCCCTAGCACATAGCACTTAGTAGCTTGTTGTAACAAGGTGCTTTTATGTATACCAAAGAGTTCCTAAAGAGTCAGAAATACAGTTTATACTCCCAGCATTGTGACTTAAGACATAGAAAACATTCAATATGTGATCACTGAAAAATCTCAAAGTAGCAAAATGCCTACTGCATTTAAAAAAAAAAAAGGAAAACACACATACAAACACATAAATGGAAACATACTATTTGAAATGAAGACTGAAACCTTAAAAATGAAATGCAAGTTTCCCAAATATGTCATGTCCTTTCAGATTTTAATACTAAGCAATTAGTCCACTTTGTCAATATAGCTTTTTTAACTTTTTAAAAAGGAAAATGTTTTACTGAATTTTTTTGTTTGCTTGTTAGTAAAATGTAATTCTTGCCAAGTGGATGAGATGGCTGGATGGCATCGCCGACTCCACGGACGTGAGTTTGAGTGAACTCCGGGAGTTGGTGATGGACAGGGAGGCATGGCGTGCTGCAGTTCATGGGGTTGCAAGAAGTTGGACACGACTGACCGACTGAACTGAACTGATACATCCATAAGTTTCACTAAACCAGACATCACCTACTATAGCTGCTTCAGAGTACCAAGGTAAACAGGAGAAATATTTATTGAGGACATTGAATGGTGATTCTACAGAATTATAAAAATAACTTACATGTACTCATTTGTTCATAATGCCTGTGGAACATAACAGGCACAGGGTTAGATTCATGGTTTCCAAACTCTTGCCATGATCAGCTTACCAAGTGCACTTCCGTATCAGCAACAGCAAGTCATGACAACACTGCCACTGCAGTATTAATAAGCATTCAGGAGGGCAGCTCACTCTTTCTCTTTTCCCCCATTACTCCACATATCCAAGCAATCTCTTACTTCCAGCCAATGGCCCCAGCAGTTTCTATTAATACATCATCAGTCTCATCATATGGTCTACTGAGCTCTACATCAGAACTTAGACAATGCATTGAACTAAGAGATGCAAGAAAGAAATTGAATTGAACTGCTCTTCAAGTTTTCCAGAACTATTCTTCCACCATGGAAAAGACATGTGGTACTCATTTGTTACTATCCAAATGGTAGGACGGAAAGAGTCCTAAATCACATTCAGTTGCAAACATCAGTGAACTAAATACAACACAAAAAAGAAAAATCTCACTAAAGAAAAATATAATAAGTTTCAGTGATAATGATATGACAATAGTCTTTGGTCTTGCTTCCCATATTATATGATATAATAACATTCTTTGGGGCTTCCCAGGTAGCACTAGTGTAAAGAATCCACCTGCCAATTCAGGAGATGCAAAGGACACGGGTTTAGTCCCTGGGTCAGAAAGATCCCCTGGAGTAGGAAATGGCAACCCACTCGAGTATTCTTGCCTGTAAAATCCCATTGACAGAGGAGCCTGGCAGGCTACAGTCCCCGGGGTCACAAAGAGCCGGACACAACTTAGCGACTGAACAGCAACAATAATTCCATAGATAAATACGGATCTTTATTTATGGCCAATCTCTTCAACAAGATGGTTAACTCTACTCAAGGACATTCTCTTAAATTTATTTTTTATTACATGTATAGTCTAAAATTATCTTTTATTGAAGTATAGTCTTAAATTTAATAAGTAACAGCTAGAAAAAATGTTTTGGGGACCCAAAATGTCCCATTTCTACAGAGTATGACTCAACTTCCTGTTCTTACTTATGTACCAACCAAAGTCTTTCATAAAGTACACTTTGTATCCCTAGTTTTTTTCAACTCTTTAATGCATACATGCTCCTTTAATCAGTGCACAAAAGCTAACTTTGTGAGACGACCGCCTAATATGGAACTCAGGTTCATTCACACCCAAATCATTCAGGCCTAAATACCCATTATCCCATGGTGATAATGGCATCTCCTTTGGACTATGTCTGTGATTATGGACTTAAGCTGCTTTCACATTTGTTCCATACTTCCTTCTACAATATTTTGGTACCCATAAATAGGGTCTCTCATTGTGTCCAGTGAGTCCACAGAACTCTGAAATCTGTATCCCTCACTGCCTCCTAGACTGGTTGACTCCAAAATTTACATTTCTGTCTCATTTCGCAAAAATACAAATGGAGAAGATTCTGATGTTCAGATAGGATGTGTTCAGTTAACTATTTCAATGAATATAGAAATGTACTATTTCTTAAATTAAGCAAATTCATGAAATAGATAATAATCATGAAAAACAAATCTAAACAATATATTCATAAAGGTGACAGGGCATATAAAATGTAATCTTACATTTATCATTCACCTTCACACAAAGCACTGAAAAACTCATTTAACTCTCTGTAAATATTACCAAATTGCTCATATGGAGGCAACAAAACTCATAGAAAGTATCTCCACAATGTGAAATACAATTCAGAAGGCCTAATATGTTATTTTGGTCATTTTGGAGGGAAAGTAAATGGTATCATGATTTTAATCATCTAAAGGCACCAATGTGAGCAGTGGTCCAAACACTATGTACTTTTTTATTACTAAAATGCCACTGGTTCATGCTCATTCAGAAACAGATCATCAAAACACTGTGATAGGAAGGGTTTAAAATCAGCTCCTATCTAAATTTTTCAGCAGTTCAACAGCAGAAGTAACATATTTGATAATTAGCCAATTTGTTGTTAAATGAAATACTGGATTTAAGATCAGGCAAATTCTTAAGGTTGTGACTCTACTTTAAGGCTATGAACAATGTTTACACTGAGGAGGCTTATTACTTAGTTTCCTTAACTGACAACAGCAGTAATGTCACTTATCTTGTACAGACTGTATGACTCAAATGAAATAATAGTTATAAAAGTTCCAGTTCCTTCCCTACTTCCTCCTTTACACAGAATATACCCTTGATCCAAACTACTCTTTATGAAAATGAGTGATGCAGGGAAAACCAGGAAAATGGGAATAGATAGTATAAATCAACCAATATCCCATGAGCAAAAACAATTCAAACATATACTACGAATGACATTAAAATTATCTCTGTGCGTGTTCTGTGTATGTAAAATGTATTGCATATTGATAGGTAATTGATGGCCAAATGGCTAAAAACATGATGAACTGCAACCATACTAAGGCAATTCAGGCAATTTATTAAACCAGAGTCATTCATTAGCTTTAGCTAAACTTTGTCAATTCTATATATAAAATAGGAACTTGCTTATATTTCATTCAAAACACTTTGCTCTTCTTTCCCATACCTTAGACTGAAACCTATCAGACATCAGATCAACAACAGTTCTGTAAAGTGTGTTAGAAGTATGTATGTGTGTGAACAGAACTATTATATCTAAGAGAACCCTCACCCACTTAGGGACAGTGACAGTATTTTCTCTGCAGATTATATATGTTCCACTCTAACAAATAGATACGTAAAATGATTGACTTCCATCATGTAATTTTTTTTAAATGTTCCGATGTTTTGTTCATAGTTGGTGAAACTGTAACTTAAAAAAAAAGATTAGTAACAAAATATTCAGGAAAAAATATAAAATTAGGAGAATGGCTAAAAAAATGGGAGATTACAAGAACACTGAAGTACTTAAAATAACCAAAGAGCAATAAATATTTACATGATGTTTTACAACGTTATAGTGCTTAAACAGTACATTATTTCATTACAGGCTCACAACCCCTATTCCATTATAAAAGTACTAATCTTTTACATGAAAGTAAGCCAAGAAACATTAAAGACTAGTCCTCTACAATAATGAACTAGAGGATTCAGAAATCAAAATTTGTTCTTCTAGCCAAAAATTCCACATATGCTCTACAATATTACCATATAGATTGAGATGATTAAACCAAGAACATTGAAAGAGCTATTTCTTTGAAAAGAGGAACAAAATGGAAACACCTCCAGCTAGACTTGGGTTCTATCCCTGGGTCAGGAAGATCCAAGGAAATGGCAACCCATTCCAATACTCCCTTGCTTGGAGAATTCCATGAACAGAGGAGCTGAGCAGGTTACAGTCCATGGGATCCCAAAGAGCAGGACATGACTGTGTGACTTTCACTTTCACGTTCCAGCGAGACAGACTGAGGGAAATTACAGTAACAAGAATGGAAGAGGAGGCATCACTACACATCCTACAGACATTAAAAGGATAATAAGAGGATACGATGAAAATTGTATGCCAATATATTTGATAACTGAAATTAACCAAAAGAATTACTTGAAAGACACAAAACTACCAATGTTCACTCAAAACAAACAAAAAACTTTCCTATATCTATAGAAATGAAATTCGTAATTTAAAACCTTCTCACAAACAAAATCCCAGACCCAGATGGCTTCAACAGTGAATTCTAGCATACATTCAAGAGTGTGTGTGTGTGCATGTGTGCTAAGTTGCTTCAGTTGCGTCTGACTCTTTCCCACCCTATGGACTGTAGCCCGCTCCTCTGTCCATGGGATTCTCCAGGCAAGAATACTGGAGTGTGCTGAGTGCGTTGCCATGCCCTCCTCCAGGGAATCCTTCTGACCCAGGGATCAAAGGTGCGTCTCTCACGTCACCTGCACTGGCAGACGGGTTCTGCACCACTAGTGCCACTTGGGAAGCCCACATTCAAAAGTAAGTATTATCATACTACACAAACTCTTCAATAGAGAGAAATGAATACTTCCCAACTCATTTTACGAGGAAATGAGCTTATGATTCTTAAGATCACAAATGGAGAAAGATTTTACAGGAAAAGAAAAATGTATCCTCAAATCAATCATAAAAATAACTAAAATTTCTTAGTAATATATTAGCAAATCAAATCCAGTATTGTATGAAAAGGTCATTACACTGTGATCAAATAGATTTTTTCCTAGGAATGCAAAGGTGACTTAACACTGAAATATCAGTTACTGTAACTCACCACATTTATAAGATTAAGAAGAAGAACTATATAATCATTTCAATAAAATCAGAAAAAGCATTTTACAAAATTCAACAATGATATTAACATACTGATGGTGAAAAAAAAATGCCCTGCAAATATGAATAGAAGTGAATTTCCTCAACCTGATAAAGGACATTATCTTAAAATGTAATGCTAATAGCATATGCAATGGTGAAATATTTAATGCTTTTCCTAAGACTAAGTCAAAACTCTTATGATTACTAACTGTAGGTCCTAGCCAGTGTAATAAAGTATGAAATGCAATTAAAAGGTATCTATTAAAACTTGCTAGGACAAGTAAGTAAGTTTATTAAGGTCTCACGATATAAGGTAAACAATAATAAAATTTTGCATTTTTATATATTAACACAAAACAATATGGAATATTTCTGAATGAATTTAACCAAAAATGTTTAATACTTGCATGCTAAAAACTACAAAATGCTGAAAAATCAAAAGAAAATAAAACAAAGGGAGAAATATACTGTGTTTCATGAGTTGGAATATTCAGAACTAGATCCACACAAAAATGGCCAGTTTTCAAGAAAAGTATCAACATAATCCAAAGTGAAAAGAACTGTTGCTTCAACAAATGGTTATGAAATAATTAATAGTCACATGTTAAAACAAACAGAACTTAACTTCCAATCTTCCTTTACACCATATTTTAAAAAATTCACACAAAGGGATCTTTGTGCGATCCTAACATAAGACCTAAATATAAGAACTAATATAACCAACTTTCAGTAGAATGCAGAAAAGAAAAAACCCTATAACCCAAGAATTTATACCAATTCTTAGACTACAGACAGCATATGACATAAAAGAAAATTTTACTTGAACCTCATCAAAATTAAAATCTTTTGCACTTCAAGAAATATTGTTAAGAAAATAAAAGACAAGCATCAGATTGGGAGAAAATATTTGACAAATGCATTTCCAAATTAACTTATATCCCAGATATATAGTGAACTCTTGAGATAACAAGACAAACAATCACATTTTTAAAGTGAACAGAAGATTTGAACATAAACATTACAAAAGATTTAAGAATAGCCAATAAATACAAGAAAAATCCTCAATATCAGCCATAAGGGCAACACAAAATTAAAACTACAATAAGATACCTTTATACTACCATTTACAAGTCTCAAATTAAAGAGACAGGACTGAACTGAATGAACTGAATATCCAGGATGCATATCAACTGAGATTTTCATATACTGCTTATGAGAATGCAAAGTTTTTCACTACAGAAAGCAATTTGCATGTTTATTATGAAACGAAATATACACTTAATAAGAAACCCAGCAATCCCACTCTTATGTATTTACTCAAGAGATAAGAAAACCCCTGGAAAAGATCTACATTCAAGACCTAATAGTTTTACTTATAATAACCAAAAACTGAAAACCCAAAAGTCCATCAACTAGTGAATAGAAAGCTGAAGTATATATCCGTAAAATGTAATACTACTCGGAATAAAAGGAATAGAATAAACCCCTGATAATCTATTATAAAATGGATAATCTCAAAAGCATTAAGCTAAGTAAAAGAAGGCTGACAGAAAAAGACTTAGATACTATTTGATTTGATTTATATGAATTTTTAAAAAGGTAAAATTATACAAACACAAAATAAATCAAAGGTTGCAAAGGAGAGGACCAGGGAGAGGGAACTGGCTTCAAACAGACAAGGAAATTTTGGTGAGTAATGGAATTGTTCTAAATCATGACTGTGGTGACAGTGAAGGGATTATTATTCAAAACTCATCAAACTGTACTTTTTAAACTGCTGAATTGACTGTGGGTAAATTATGGCATAATAGAATTGACTTAAAGTAAATTAAAACAAACAAGTATTTAAAACTTACCGCAGCACTACAACCAGGGAAATTGAAAAAAGTATCAGGACCATGTCTTTGTGGCATCTGATTAAGAACGGATAATAATTTTACTGCATGCCTTGGCTAAGGAAACAAAAAAGAGAAATGTCACTGTACAAATTTAACAAAAATATCTAATATATCACCTTAACCATCAGACTGTTTTCTAACTAGAGAGAAAATTATTTTTAAATCATTTACTGAACTATTTAAGAGGAACAATTTCTATTACCAATTTAAGTTTATAGCTCTCTAGAGACAAACTGCTGAACATTAAGTATTAATGCACTAATACTGAATACTTTTCCCTTTGACCACAGCTTACCCAGATTCCACTTTCTCCTCGAAGCATGCTGAACAAAAGCTTCAGTTCCTTGACAGTGATGCTGTAGCTGGCAAGAACCCCCAACATATCAACTAGAAGATCTTCAAAGGAAAATAAAGTTATTCTGAACTCTAGTCATAAGCTGTCATCTGTCAAGGTAATACACTTTTAGAAAGAGCAAAAGTTATCTCGTCATTTCTACATATATATTGGCATCCATTATAGCCAAATAACCTCATGAATAGCCATTCAAATTAACAATTATCAATCATCATATAAGAAAAAAATACTTTAAAGACTTTTTTCCCCACCCGGAATTACGATTTCAATTAAGTTCTCTTTGCAAAGTCATAAAAAAATGATTTTATAAATTCCCGGAATATACATACATACACATAAATCTGCTATATGCAGGGAAAGACAGGCAAAAATATGCAAAGGTACAATGATTTAACATTGTAAATTTGTTATTTTCAAATGAAAACTGATGTTTGACCACATTTTGTTTTGGAATTATCTACTCTTAATAAAATATATTCTTGAAATATCCCTTCGCCCATCAGCAACAATTCTGAGTACTCACTCCTTGCCTGGCATCATTCCAAGTGGTTTACAAGCATTAACTTCACAAATCCCTGTAACAAGCTTAAGTATTATCATTAACCTCTTCTAAAAATGAGGAAGTGAGGCACAGGTAACTTAATTCCATTGCCAAAGCACACACTCTAGTAAGTGGTACAGTTAAAATTCAAACCTAGGCAATATGTCTTCAGAGCTCTGATTTTTACCCACTAGTCTCCAAATGGAAGCACCATTTCAACCCCTGACTAGTGATATCCATTATGACAATGTATTTATGTGCATATAAGAGACATAACGGCTCACTACATAATAAGAAAAAAATTATACATTTAATCTCTTGTCTCTGATTACTTTCTCATCTCTATACACTGTGAGTCATAGTACCTTTATGAGTCATTCTGTGCAAGATATTAAACATTTAAATCTACATATCTCAATTTCTAAAGCATTTACTAAGAATTCAGATACTACACAAGTTATAATAAATACATATAAACATTATAAGAAGCTTATCATCAATTAATAGTTTAGGTTAGGATAAACTGAAATAATTAGTTATTGATATATACATTATTTAATATCACAGATTAATAGCTGAACTTTGAGATTTTAAAAATATTTATTATGTATGTATTTCAAAATAGAAATGTAATATGGTTAAGTCATCAATAAACTGACTTACTCATAACACCATTGTAAATAAGCAATCTCTATGATAAAACTGTGACTGTGGATATGCCATTTTAAAGAGACATTTTTAATGAAAGATCATTCATTATTCAAATAATAAAAATGTCCAAAGTTACTACATATTAGCCAGGTGATCTATTTCTAAGAAAAAATTCTAGATAAAAACCAAGCACCTTAAAACCTCAAGTTAATATTAAGCATTTTAAAGCAACTAGCTGAAGTGGCAAAATCTTCATCGAAGATTTCTTTCAGGTATGTCTACACATACTACAGTAAAAGAATTGTATTTCCAAACCTTTATCTCATCTCCTATATACGTCACAAAAAAAGATCTACTAAATTTGCATTTAATTACATAATTATTAAAATTTCTTATTTATTATACAGGTAACATAAGCACCTCAAGTATTAATTTCACTATAACAACTCTTCTTTTCTCATACAAGATTTTTAAAGAAGAAAAAATACTATGAAAATATACTATCAATTTACAACAGATGTTTAAACACCTTCTAGTGATACCTTCAACATTATTACATGAAAAGAATCTTGTTTAATGTAGCATGTTACAAAATACTCAGAATGAAAACTTAGTAGCGTTTTGGTGGTTACTGGGGCTTCATTAGTATGTTATCTAGATTCTAATTTCTCTACTGAAAAGTAAGGTAGAGGAAATTTTTCTAACACTTTTTTAATGTTTAAATAACAAAAAGTGAAAAATTTGTGTTATCCATACTATTAATGAGAATAAGGGATAAGGGAACTAAGAGGCTTTATATAACAGAAAATGTGAAGATATGAGCTTCTTGGTAATATCAAGCTTACTATCACCTTACTTCAGTACTCATGAATTATGTACTCATGAAGTATGTTCGTAATTGTGGCTCACTCTCTAAAGTGTACTCTATAAAGTGCACTTTATTTACAAAAAAGAAAGAAAGAAAAGGGAAAAAATTTTAAGGGTTTAAGCTCAGATATGAGGATTTAAAGATCAAATGATGTTCTATACAACATGTGTACACGAAGTTTATACAAATAAATTCATGCTAATGCTAAAATTTAGCGAAATGGTACCATATCTCCATCAAAAATACCTTTTAATTTTGATTCTTATTTTTCAAGTTAACCATCAGTAACCAAGACAGAGAATGCTAAATTATTCTAAATAGAGATACATGCCACCTTGAAAGCAATTACAAATGATTTTAACATATTCTATAAGAAAAACAAAATTGTGAAATATTGTTTAAATTTTAAAAAGCATTGATCTTTGTTCTTCATTCCTTATTTCCTGTTTAATATTTTGTTCTACTGATATTAATACTAATTATGCATAAAGCAACACATTATAGAGGATTTTCTGGTGTTTGAATTATTTTTAAGGATCAGATATGATCAGATATTGTGAGGAATTATACTAGCACTTTTAGAATTATGAAACCTTTTCATGTCAGAAGAAAGTTAGGCCAAAGACTCATGGCTTAAGAGAATCATCACAAACTCCTTATTTTCTGGGAATAGCTGGTGCTCTGGTACCATCTTTCAAAATATTTTTACTTAAGTGCATTTAACCAGAGGGAAATGGATTTGCAGGTGAGTAAAGGACTGATGATGAAGAATTACACATATCAAAATTATTATTTCAAATAACACATAACAACACAAAATTATTAAAACTTTTATCTTGAAATTTCACTCAAATTGTCTAATCCACAATGTCTGCATTTAAGACAAAAGTTCTTCCAGAAAATATCAGAGTAAGATTGACACTTTCAAAAATCACAACATGCTTGTCCTAAGGCTTTTAGCATTTCCTGTTCCATAAATGTCAGACTGAAGAAGATGGAATTCAGAGAATTTTTAATAAAGTACTAATTTTATAGAAATGTAATATGTATTGTAGTATTTTAATTATGTAAAAGTTTAAGTTCTACATCGAAAGGTACTGTTCCTTTTTCTGATAGATCTCAGAGCACTTATTCCACATTACTCAGATTTTCTAAAACCTGGAAAACCAAAATAGTAATTATATCTGTCTAATAACAGAAATCATCTTTCATTCTTCAGGTTTTCTCTTAATATAAAAGGCACATTTCCAATACATCTTGACTTATCTATTTTAAAACAAAGTGGCTTCAACAAACGTATATTAAACTAGAGAATAAAAGAAGTATATGAACATTTAAATTATACTTTCCTATCAGATAATCCCATACCTGCTATCATGTCATCTACAGCACTCATTTTCAGCAATACTTGCTCAATGAGCCCAACTTCTGTACTAGTCTGTAAATTCCGAACACTTTTTCGTAGGATGGCTGTAAACATGCTCCATATTTCTGCTTGACATGTGACATCACAGTGTTCCAAAAGCTCTGTCATGCACGTTATGCTCTCAGCATCTTGGATAATAAAGTTCATCTCCAAGTCAAATTCTCCACCAACCAGCTGAAAAGAAACAGAAAAAAATTACTAATGATAATATGAGAGGTTATATATACAACAAAACAAATATTTAGCTAGCAAAAACATATTAGGAGTCTAAAAAATTTCAAGTTTTCTAGTCAAAAACTAATTTTGATTAAAAAAATGTCACTACAGATAAGTGAAAGGTACTGTAAGAAATAAAACTATCTAAGAGATTTTTTTTTTTCTTTCAAATGGGAAAAGGCAATTTCAAATCTAGAAGAATAGAGCAAAGTAGAACAAATGACTAAGAGGTAAGTTCCGGGATAAATCTTCTTAAAAAAGGCACTGAGTCTGAGAAGGGATAAATCCTAGAAGATGCAGATCACTAAAGATGAATGTCAAGGCATGGAAACTCATTTTCTTTTATATTACTAGACTGACAAAAAAGATGTAACAAAAAAAGAATAACTGGGTCTAATCTCCATGTATAGAATATGAAGAAATGAGAAACTATATTAGCAAACTTATAATAAATGTTGAAAAAATTAATGGTAAAATTGTTTAAAAGAGAAATACCTAATATCCAGTGGTACTTAAAAAACAAAAAAAACATGTAAACTGGGAAAGGTGGCAACATATTTGACTTGTGACATTATGCTAAGTGAGTCATAAGTACTGCTGTCCCTCCTAAACGCTCCTTTAAGTACCGTGACAGACAAATACACATGGAATAAAAGATATGATGATCCTCTTAATTCTATACTGGTCAAATCACACATGAATTAGTTTATACAGTAATCAGTACCACTTTTAAGAAAAATATTAACAACTTGGATATCTTTTGGATCTAGAGAATAGGAAATTTAGGCAGAAGCTAACAGGCATATACAAAATATGTGACAAATTTGAAGTCATTTATTTCCTCATTCAATAGATATTTTATTTATTAAAGACTAGAACTTCCTGTTCTAAGAAATAGAAATATATCTGTGGACACAAAAATCCCATGCACTAACAGTGCTAAGTTCTAGAAATAAAAATGTATATTTACATATATTCTATTTTATTCCAAAAAAGGTTGAGGTTGGCTTACAAATTATATAAAGTATAAAAGAAGACCAACAGTGAGTAGCTGAGAAAGAGGAAATAAAGGAAGATAAGATTAGGGACTAGAGATTAGACTCAAGAAGTGGAATTAATTTTCCATCCATTAAAGGTGTTCATTAATACAGATGGATGAGCACATAATATAATATAGATGGGAAGATAATTGCAATAATAACAACACTACTTAACCTTATTTAACTTATATGAAGAGTACATGATGAGAAATGCTGGACTGGATGAAGCAAAAGCTGGAATCAAGATTGACAGGAGAAATATCAATAACCTCAGATATGCCAATGACATCACCCTTATGCCAGAAAGCAAACAACTAAAGAGCCTCTTGATGAAAGTGAAAGAGGAGAATGAAAAGCTGGCTTAAAACTCAACATTCAAAAAATGAAGATCATGGCATCCAGTCCCATCACTTCATGGCAAATAGATGGGGAAACAATGGAAATAGTGACAGACTTTATTTTCTTGGGCTTCAAAATCACTGTAGATGGTGACTGCAGCCATGAAATTAAAAGATGCTTGCTCCTTGGAAGAAAAGCTATGACCAACATAGACAGCATATTAAAAGCAGAGACATTACTTTGCCAAAAAAGGTCCACTGAGTCGTGTACTGTATGGATGGGAGAGTTGAACCATAAAGAAAGCTGAGCACCAAAGAATTGATGCTTTTGAACTGTGGTGTTGGAGAAGACTCTTGAGAGCCCCTGGACTGCAAGGAGATCCAACCAGTCCATCCTAAAGGAAATCAGTCCTGAATATTCAGTGGAAGGACTGATGAAGAAGCTGATTGGCCACCTGATGTAAAGAATTGACTCACTGGAAAAGACCCTCATGCTGGGAAAGATTGAAGGCAGGAGAAGGTGACGACAGAGGATGAGATGGTTAGATGGCATCACCGACTCAATGGACATGAATTTGAGTAAGCTCTGGGTGATGGACAGGGAAGGCTGGCATGCTGTACTTCAGGGGGTCGCAAAAAGTTGGACACAACTGAGCGACTGAACTGAACTGAACTTCATATGTCATTTAGAACTATTCTAAGTGCTTGACAAAGAACTCTATTATTATCTTCATTTTACAGGTAAGGAATCACAGGTACAGAAAGTTTAAGCAACATGAAAAAATTTCACAAAACTAGTAGATAGAGAACCCAGGACCAAAATCCACTAAGTCTTTCTTTACAAAACTTCAAAAAAGCAATAAAATCTCATTTAAGAACATTTTAAAAGTCTTCTAAAATTTAAGAGTTTAAAAACAAAGTATTCTCAAATTGTGAAATATTATATGCTGCATATATTATTTTCTTTGTAACAGCTCCAAAATTCAATTTTATAAGAGACTATAACCTTATGCTGACCTTTTACTGAACTAAATATTTTGTCTGGTTAAACCTTGGTTTTACTTCTACATGGCAAACAATTTCAACTCCTCCTCCTATTTCTGGTTTATTAACAAAAATAGCTATGAGGAAGGTTAAGAGGTTGGCTCTGAATTCAGACTTCCTGTTTGCTGACTTTTGCTGTACCACTCACTTGCTATGTGACCTTTAATGATGCCACATCTCTAAGCCTCAGTCAATTCATCTACAATATGGGAATAAAAGTTCCTAGCTAATAGCCTGTTGTGAAGATTAAATAAATAAAGTAGCTGGGTTATAAGCACTTAGTAACAAAGTCAGGAGCATTCAATCAAGGAGTTAAAATTAGATATTACTTACTCTCTAACCCCAACTTTGAGGTAAAAAAAGTAGTCATCTGACCACATACATCTAAAGTACAAAGAAACAGCCAGTGTAACCTTTATGTTTCTGGTAAATGATAAATTATTATGGACTGTGTACTCCCTTAGATATTACTTGTCAATCTAGCAAAACAAACTCCAGCAACATTTTAACTATGCCATCTTCAAACCAAGAACTGCTTATTTATTCATATTTATATATCCAACTGACTTGTGTCACTACTGTCAACTTGTAGACCTATGATCAGTAACTCAGAAGAGGTTCTCAAGAAGCAAACCATACAGAGAAAAAAAGTAGGTTGAAAAAGAATGACGTGGACAACTTACTGACTGAACTAAAAAAAGTAGATTCCAAAGTTTAATTCTGTGAGCCTCCGAATAAACGTACGTAAAATTAGCATACACTACAATGGAAGAACACTGACAAATTCTTCAGACTGATCTCCTTAATTAGTTGTAAATGCTTAAATAGAATCTAGTATAATCGAGAAACATTATCAAATGTATAAATAGCAGAAATGGGCTCAGTAGTAAAAAAAAAAAAAAAACAACTCTGTTTTTAAAGGAATGAACAATTATAATGTTTAATTCTAACAATCAGGCTATTATGTGAAGCCTAAGTTTCCATCTTTCACAATTAAAAAAAAAATGCCCCTTTCTACACATCACTTCATTACAAAAAAAAAAAAAAAGTTACAGCTCCTTGATTTCACTGCCAGAAACTGTAACAATATTTACTATATGCGTTATAACAGAATGGACGTATGTTTTCAGATGGTCTTTCTAACCCTATTAATTTTTAACACATTAGTGTTAACACATTAGTATTAAGGAGGCTAACTGCTTATAACTATAATTCCACCATTAGGGAGATATTATAGTTCAGTATTTATCAAAGAATACATACAATAAAAAGTAGAAACAATCAGTCTTCATTATTTAAACAATTCTTTAACAACACTATGAGGAAAAGACATAGTTGCCTTCAGAGAAGGAAACTGAAGATAAATGAGGGTAAGCAATATAAACAAAGTCACACATGAGTTAGGTGGCAGATCCAAACTTCTAATCTAGACTAAAAAATGTAATGAAATGCCTTGTTATGAAGTCAAGGGTATAAACTTAAAAAATAAATCTGGGACATGTCATAGTAGCTCTATGAAAAAAATCAGTGCCTTAAAACCTCAGATTTGCAGATGACACCACCCTTATGGCAGAAAGTGAGAGGAACTAAAAAGCCTCTTGATGAAAGTGAAAGAGGAGAGTGAAAAAGCTGGCTTAAAACTCAACATTCAGAAAACGAAGATCATGGCATCTGGTCCCATCACTTCATGGGAAATAGATGGGGAAACAGTGGAAACAGTGTCAGACTTTATTTTTCTGGGCTCCAAAATCACTGCAGATGGTGACTGCAGCCATGAAATTAAAAGACATTTACTCCTTGGAAGAAAAGTTATGACCAACCTAGATAGCATATTCAAAAGCAGAGACGTTACTTTGCCAACAAAGATCCGTCTAGTCAAGACTAGGGTTTTTCCAGTGGTCATGTATGGATGTGAGTTGGACTGTGAAGAAGGCTGAGCGCCGAAGAATTGATGCCTTTGAACTGTGGTGTTGGAGAAGACTTGAGAATCCCTTGGACTGCAAGGAGATCCAACCAGTCCATTCTGAAGGAGATCAGCCCTGGGATTTCTTTGGAAGAAATGATGCTAAAGCTGAAACTCCAGTCCTTTGGCCACCTCATGTGAAGAGTTGACTCATTGGAAAAGACTCTGATGCTGGGAGGGATTGGGGGCAGGAGGAGAAGGGGACAACAGAGGATGAGATGGCTGGATGACATCACTGACTCGATGGACATGAGTCTGAGTGAACTCCAGGAGCTGGTGATGGACAGGGAGGCCTGGCGTGCTGTGATTCATGGGGTCGCAAAGAGTCGGACACGACTGAGCGACTGAACTGAAATGAACTGAACTGAAGAATGGTGTATGGGTAAAATGAAGAAAGACAAAATGATTTCTGTGGGTAAGAAATGAAACATTCAGAGATAGTAAATCACAGTAAAGAAAACTGAAGGCCCAATTACATGAAAATTGGCAATAAAAAAATAAATAACTAAGAAAATAAAATATTCTTTTTTAGTTAACTAAATTGTGTTTACATTAAAGCATAAAAATTATTGTATAAAAATTTAGAATATAAAATCATGACATGGAAATGTACTATCTTCTAAAAGTTCTATGGTTTATAATAACTAGCAATTCAAGTATCTTTTATTTTTTGAGTCTTAAATATCTTTATTTTGAAAGATTATTAGTTAGGATTGTAAGAATAATTCAGTTTATGTTAATTAGATCAAACTGGATAATCATTAACCTGTTGGATTTCTTTGCAACTCTGTGGATAAACTCTAAGCTAGATAACATTGCTTCAGTTCAGTCGCTCAGTCGTGTCCGACTCTTTGCGACCCTATGAACCACAGCACACCAGGCCTCCCTGTCCATTACCAACTCCTGGAGTCTACCTAAATTCACATCCATTGAGTCCGTGATGCCATCCAACCATCTCATCCTCTGTTGTCTCCTTTTTCTCCTGTGCTCAATCTTTCCCAGCATCAGGGTCAGTTCTTCACATCAGGTGGCCAAAGTATTGGAGTTTCAGCTTCAACATCAGTCCTTCCAATGAACACCCAGGACTGATCTCCTTTGGGATGGACTGGTTGGATCTCCTTGCAGTCCAAGGGACTTGCAAGAGTCTTCTCCAACACCACAGTTCAAAACCATCAATTCTTTGGTGCTCAGTTTTCTTTATACTCCAACTCTCACATCCATACATGACAACTGGAAAAACCATAGCCTTGACTAGACAGACCCCTGCTGACAAAGTAATGTCTTTGCTTTTTAATATGCTGTCCATGTTGGTCATAATTTTCCTTCCAAGGAGTAAGCGTCTTTTAATTTGATGGCTGCAATCACCATCTGCAGTGATTTTGGAGCCCCAAAAAATAAAGTCAGCCACTGTTTCCACTGTTTCCCCATCTATTTGTCATGAAGTGATGGGACCGGATGCCATGGTCTTAGTTTTCTGAATTTTCAGCTTTAAGCCAACTTTTTCACTCTCCACTTTCACTTTCATCAAGAGGCTCTTTAGTTCTTCACTTTCTGTCATAAGGGTGGTGTCATCTGCATATCTGAGGTTATTGATATTTCTCCCGGCAATCTTGATTCCAAGTTGTGCTTCATCCAGCCCAGCGTTGCTCATGATGCACTCTGCATATAAGTTAAATAAGCAGGGTGACAATATACAGCCTTGACATACTCCTTTTCCTATTTGGAACCAGTCTGTTGTTCCATGTCCAGTTCTAACTGTTGCTTCTAGACCTGCATATAGGTTTCTCAAGAGGCAGGTCAGGTGGTCTGGTATCCCCATCTCTTTCAGAATTTTCCACAGTTTATTTTGATCCACACAGTCAAAGGCTTTGGCATAGTCAATAAAGCAGAAATAGATGTTTTTCTGGAACTCTCTTGCTTTTTCCATGATCCAGTGGATGTTGGCAATTTGATCTCTGGTTCCTCTGCCTTTTCTAAAACCAGCTTGAACATTTGGAAGTTCACGGTTCACGTATTGCTGAAGCCTGGCTTGGAGAATTTTGAGCATTATTTTACTAGTGTGTGAGATGAATACAATTGTGCAGTAGTTTGAGCATTCTTTGGCATTGCCTTTCTTTGGGATTGGAATGAAAACTGACCTTTTCTAGTCCTGTTGCTTATAAAGCCCCAATTCAGCATCCCACATTCAGCTTCCTATACTTCCCAGTCCCTGCTGCTGCTAAGTCTCTTCAGTCATGTCCGACTCTGTGCGACCGCATAGACGGCAGCCCACCAGGCTCCCCCATCCCTGGGATTCTCCAGGCAAGAACACTGGAGTGGGTTGCCATTTCCTTCTCCAATGCATGAAAGTGAAAAGTGAAAGTGAAGTTGCTCAGTCGTGTCCGACTCTTAGCAACCCCATGGACTGCAGCCTACCAGGCTCCTCCGTCCATGGGATTTTCCAGGCAAGAGTATGGAGTGGGGTACCATTGCCTTCTCCTCCCAGTCCCTAGCTACTATCATTAAGAACATTTCTGTAACGCCATTTCTCATTTCATGTAAAACTCTTTTTAAAACAAATATTTATTTATTTGGCTTGTATCCAGTCTTAGTTGTAGCGCGTGCGTGCTCCAGTTGTGGCAGGAGGGCTTAGCTGCCCCATTGCATGTGGTACCTTAGTTCCCCAGTTGGGAATTGAAAGAAACCATGTCCCCTGCATTACAAGGCACATTCTTAAACACCGGACCACCAGGGAATCCTTTAAAACTCTTTTTAATGTTATTGCCTATTCATGAGATAGGGCTCTCTCCCAACTTCTAATTTTAACTTGCATTAAGCCTCCAAATGACCAATCTAGACAGCATATTAAAAAGCAGAGACATTACTTTGCCAACAAAGGTCTGTCTAGTCAAAGCTATGGTTTTTCCAGTAGTCATGTACGGATGTGAGTGTTGGAGTCAATCCTAAAGGAAATCAGTCCTGAATATTCATTGGAAGGACTGATGTTAAAACTGAAATACTGAAACTCCAATACTTTGCCCACCTGATGCGAAGAACTGACTCCTTAGAAAAGACCCCGATGCTGGGAAAGACTGAAGGCAGGAGAAGGGGACAAAAGAGGATGAGACAGATGGTTGGATGGCATCACTGACTCGATGGACATGAGCTTGAGTAAGCTCCGGGAGTTGGTGATAGACAGGGAAGCCTGGTGTGCTGTGGTCCATGGGGTTGCAAAGAGTCGGACATGACTGAGTGACTGAACTGAACTGAAGCCTCCAAATATCAGTTTAAATAGCACTTAATGCAGAAAGTCCTCCTACTAACTACAAACAGAGCCTTTCCCTGAACTCTCATTACAACCTATCCAAATCACCACAATCATTTCAGTATATCCCAGATGTTTACAAATTTTTTTCTAACCCTCACTTTACAGTAAGCTTTGTAAGGGTAAGGACCGTTTCTTATCTATCAACCTTATCCGGATTACTGGCACACTGACAAACCTATGCAAATTATTCAATATTTAACATGGAATGAAAAGATGGCCGAATGAGAGGAAGAGGGAAGGAAGCAAGCTTGCAGGAGGACTTCACGAATTCATGGTCCATCATCAGGTTGTAAGCCAGACTTTCTACTACCATAATCCACTTTTCTCTTTCGGCAATGAATTGCTCTTAATGCTATATAACTTTTAATATTCCAGCAATGATCACAAAGCCAAAGAAAACATTTCCTCCTTCTTGTTTATATCCCTTGGTTGCCTTACTTTTTCTTCTTTTATCACTTAGAAAATATGTAAGGTTTCACAGGTAAAATTTAGAAGACATTATTGTCTAAGTAAGAGGCTAAGTATTCAGCACACAATTTTTAGTTATTAAAATCAGGCTTAAATATATTTTCACTTCCAGTTTCTATTTTCAAGTGAAATCAGTTACAACATCTTCCTTTGAAAAAGAATGTTGGAAATGATGTCACCAAAAAACAGCAGACTGGGCAGTTATGTCCTCCTAAAAAAAAAAGAGAGAGACAGAAAGAAACAAACACACTAATGATCTGGAAAAACTGGCACATTAACTTCTGAAAATTTCTGAAATAAAGTAAAAAATGTACAATAAACAAAGGAAGACTTGGTTAAAAAGAAGTTATCGTTTTGTGGTGAGAAGCACTATCCCACCTTCAATCTCCGCAGCCCAGACTTCAGTAGTTACAAGGACTCCAGCCTGCACCATGGTGAAGGCTGCTAGTTCCAAAGGGAGCACTAAGGACCTTATTCTCAAAGAACTGTGAGTCTAAACCTGACTGGCAGCTCCGTCAAGGATAGACCCAAAGAATTCCCTTTGCTTTACCCAACTCATAACGTCTCAAGAGTTAGGACACTTTTGCTAAGAGCATTTAAAGTCACACATATTACCTGCAGCAGTCTGGAGCAAGACAACACTTGACACAAGCAACAGACAGATATAGAAGCCTGGCAAGGAAGATATGGGGAAAGAAGGCAATTGTGGGTATACGGTGGATAATGGGTAATCCAGAAAGCCACATGTATGCCCAGGGCACGTCACACATTCAGAAAAGGCTTACAAAGACTTTAAGATTTCATTTGTAGCTGACCTTTAGGTTCTAAAATAGTAGAAGTAAAAGCTATGGCAGAAATATAAACAGCCTAAGTATTGAAGAAATCTCCAGCACAGAAAAAGGAAGATAATTATCTTTTTCTTAATAGCACTAACAACCCACAATATTAACTACAAACAAAAGAGAGTAAGGAAAAGAATTCAATTTTCAGTTTCCACTTAACAATATTCAAAACGTCCAATTTTAAAAAAAAAAATTATGAGACACACAAAGTGACAGGAAAGAATGGCCTATCAAAAGAAAAAAAATAATTTTCTCTTCAATATCTGATAACTACTTTTATCTTATCTCCATCCTCTATTCTGTCTTTCAGCTTACATTTTGTTTTCTATTAGTATACAGATGTCTTCTACTCTTAGCCAATCAAATTACTTTTAGAAATTATAAAGCTCTTGAATTAATATTTTCTAAAGAATTGATCTTCAGTATAAAGCTATGCTCAGTTGCTTCAGTCACGTTTGACTCTTTGTGACCCCATGGTCTGTAGCCCACCAGGCTCCTTCTGTCCATGAGATTTCCCAGTCAAGAACACTAGAGTAGGCTGCCATTTATTTACTCCTGCAAGGGATCTTTCCAACTCAGGGACTGAACCTGCATCTCCTGCATTGGCAGGTGAATTATTTACCACTGAGCTACCTGGGAAACCCCATACATGTATATAATTTTACAAAGAAAGAAAAAAGTGAGAAACAAGATAATGAAGAACCACCATTTTGTGAACATGTTATGTCTTGAGTAATTAAAGCATATAGCCTCATTTATTCTCATAACTCTAAGATGAGAACCTCAAACAAGGCAACTGAGGTGAGCATAAGTTAAGTAAGCTTCCCAAGGTCCCTAAGCCAGTGTCAGCATCAGAATTCTCTTTTCAATATCATAAAAAATTAAGAAGTATATCATTACCAGACAGATCATCCACAAGACATAAATATGTATTTCCACCAGTCATCTACCCTTCCAGATATGGTGCTACACATTAACATGTATAATAAATGACTTTCAGCAAAATGTTCAGTAAATAACAGAAAAGCACTTTATAATTTGGACATGAACACAATAAAAATTAATGATCCTATACCCAAAAAACCAAGGCAAGAAAAATAGAAAAAAAATTGTTTTTTCCTGTTTCTTTCCCACCAGGCCTCTCTACAAGTAATTTATATTGACGATCTTTCTGTGGTATAGAAATAACTATACCCAAGAGTACAACAATTGCTGCTACAAATACCATCCATAAAAACTCTAGGGAAGGGAGGAAAAAAACAAAGGGAATGACTATCACACAGTAAGTGCCTTCTATAAAGTATGTATTAAACAACATGCACTTTATTAAAAGCAGTACAACCATTTTTTTATAATTGTTTTGTCAGACTACACAAGCAAAGATGATAAATACATTGAGCTAGCAAGGAGCCAGTTGATGTTTGAAGGAAAACTAAATCTGTTAAATGCCAAACTACAATATGCCTTTAAATTCTAATTCTCAGGCAAACACTGAAAACATTAATGTATTTCATAAATAAAAAACAAAGTAAAGACTTCTGCAGACAAATAAAAGCTGAGAGAGTCTGCTGCCCACAGACTTTTACTATAAAAAAAATGTTAAGGTAAGTTCTTTCAACAGAAGGAAAACAATACCAGATGGAAATCTGAAATGTCACAAAAAAACCAGAGAGAGGCAGAATTGTTAAGATTGTTGTTAAATACAAAAGACATTCTTTTTTCTCATTTTGAAAACTCTTTAAAAGAAAACTATCTAAAGCAAAAAATAATAATACATTAAGGAATTTGTAACCCATGAAAGTAAAACCAATGACAGAAAGATTACAAATGACAAGAAAGGAGAAATGTACGTACACTTTTAGAAGATATTCATACCCTATACTTGAGGTAGTATATTATTTGAAGGTACAGAGTGATAAGTTAAGAATGCATATTGTAAACTCTAGAGAAAACACTAAATGTGAAAAGAAAATAAATACTAGAACCTTAACAGCCACCCCCTTAAATAAGACATGGATTTTTTTTTCCCCCAATAAATACTACAGTACTACAAGATCCTCTCAATTGGTTGAATCCTTGAAAGCAGGCAACCTGGATACAGAGGGCCAACTATGTGACTTGAGCATCCTCAAATTTTGGTATCCAGAATCAATCCCTCATTGTCAATCAACTTAATTTAATTGTTGGGCTTCCCTGCTGGTTCAGATGGAAAAGAGTTCACCTTCAATGTGGGAGACCTGGGTTCAATCCCTGGGTTGGGAAGATCCGCTGGAGGAGAGCATGGCAACCCACTCCAGTATTCTTGCCTGGAGAATCCCATGGACAGAGGAGCACGGTGGGCTATAGTCCATGGGGTCTCAAAGAGTCAGACACAACTGAGTGACTAAGCACAATCTAACTGTTGCTAAGTCACTTCAGTCGTGTCCGACTCTGTGTGACCCCATAGACGGCAGCCCACCAGGCTCCCCCATCCCTGGGATTCTCCAGGCAAGAACACTGGAGTGGGTTGCCATTTCCTTCTCCAATGTATGAAAGTGAAAAGTGGAAAGTGAAGTCGCTCAGTTGTGTCCGACCTTCAGCGACCCCATGGACTGCAGCCTACCAGGCTCCTCCGTCCATGGGATTTTCCAGGCAAGAGTACTGGAGTGGGATGCCATTGCCTTCTCTGATCTAACTGTTACAGAGGCAAATAAATCACTCTATCAAGCAACACATTTCAAATACACATCAAATATTCACCAGAATGAGAATATCCTGGGCTATAAATGAATTCTCAATAAAGTTTAAAATTTAGAACACAGCGGAATTAAGTAAAAAATCAATAAAAATACATAATAGGAAAAAATTAACAAAACATCTGGAACATTATTCTAAGTAAACTGTGGGTCAAAGAAGGAGTCACAAGGAAAACTACTTTTTATCTCTATGAATAGGAAAACATAACACATTTATGGGATACAGTAAAAGAGTGCTTTAGAGAAATATGTAGCATTAAATGTTTATGTTACCAAGGGGGAAGGGGAAATTGTATTTGAACCCACATCTGTGTGTTCAATGATGTCTGACTCTTTGCAACCCCGTGGACTGTAGCCCGCCAGGCTCCTCTCTCCATGGGGTTCTCCAGGCAAGAACACTGGAAGTGAGTTGCCGTGCCCTCCTCCAGGTAATCTTCCCAACCCAGGGATCAAACCCAGGTCACCCACACTGCAGGCAGATTTTTTACTGTTGGTGTGAGATTTCAAATTAATCACTTCTGCTTCTACCTTAAGCAATTAGAAAAACACAATTGAAAAAGACACATTCACCCCCAGTGTTCATTGCAGTACTATTTACAATAACTAGAACATGAGAGCAACCTAGATGTCCACCAACAGATGATTAAAGAAGCTGTGGTATATATATATAATGGACTACTACTCAGCCATAAAAAGGAACACATTGAGTCAATTCTATTGAGGTGGATGAACCTTGAGCCTATTATACAGAGTGAAGTAAGTTAGAAAGAGAAATATAAATATTGCATATGGACATACATATGAAATATAAAAAGATGGTACTGATGAATTTAATTTCAGAGCAGCAATGGAAAAACAGACATAGAGAAAAGACCTATGGACACGGGGGTAGGGGAGGAGGGAGAGGGTGATGTGTATGGAGAGAGTAACATGGAAATTTACATTTCACAGATGAATTCTATCAATTACTTAGAATGACCATCATTTTTGCACAATAGTTTCCTCAAATTTTAAAATGAAGGAACAATTCCAAACTCATTTTGTGGGCCAACAATATCATGATAATAAAAACAGAAAACTATGTCAGGAAGAACAACAAAAAACTATAGCGTAATAACCCTTATGAACATAGACACAGAAAAAATCTTAACAAAACACAGCAAGTCAAATCCAGCAGCACGTTAAAAAAAATAAAATAAAATAAATCATGTCTTCATACATTTTATCCCAGGAAAGGAAGTAGGTTTTACCAATGAAAAAATGAAACACTGTAATTCAATAGATTCACAGACAAAGAACAAAAGTCCCATTATCATTATAGGAAATCATTTGAGAACATCCAAAACTATTCATTAAATAAACTTTTAGCAGTAGGGGTATAAAGGAACTTAAACTGATAAAAGGCATCTATGACACATCTACAGTAAACATCATACTTAATGGTGAATGAATATGCACTTTTTAAGAATAAGGCAAGATTTCCTCTCCAAACACTTCTATTCAGCATTATACTGGATGCTTAATCTAATGTAAAATGATAAGAAAAATAGATATATAAAAGGCATATAAATTGTAAAAGAAAAAATACATATACAAATCTTGTACCAGTCTCCATGGAAAATCCTAAGGAATCTATTCCAAAACTTACAAATTAATAAAAATTTTACTAAATTCTCAAGATTTAAAATCAATATACAAAAAACCTTTACATTTTTTATACAGGCAGAGAATAATTAGAACAATAAATTCGAAAGGAAGATCACTTGAAAAAGCATAAAGCAGGGGCTTCCCTTGTGGTCTAGTGGCTAAGAATCTGCCTTGCAATGCAAGGGACACTGGTTCGACTTCTGGTCTAGGAGGATACTACATGCTTTGGAGCAACCAACTCTAAGCACCACAAAGACTGAAGCCTGTGCACCAATGGTCTGTGCTCCACAACAAGAGAAGCCACAGCAATGAGAAGACCAAACATCACAAATAGAGAGCAGGCCTTGCTTGCCTCAAATAGAGAAATGAAGACCCAGAATGGCCGAAAATATATAATTCAGTTCAGTTCAGTTCAGTTCAATCGCTCAGTCATGTCCGACTCTTTGTGATCCCATGGACTGCAGAACGTAAAGTTTCCCTAACCATCACCAACTCCCAGAGCTTACTCAAAACTCATGTCGATCTAGTCCATCCAACCCTCTTAAGCTCTGTCATCCCATCCCCTTCTCCTCTCGCTTCAATCTTTCCCAGCATCAGGGTCTTTACTAAGGAGTCAGTTCATTGCATCTGGTGGCCAAAGTATTGGAGTTTCAGCCTCAGCATCAGTCCTTCCAATGAATATTCAGGACTGATTTCCTTTAGGATGGACTGCTTGGATCTCCTTGTAGTCCAAGGGACTCTCAAGAGTCTTCTCCAACACCAAAATTCAAAAGCATCAATTCTTTGGCACTCGGCTTTCTTTATACTCCAACTCTCACATCCATACCTGACTACTGGAAAAAACATAGCCTTGACTAGACAGACCTTTGTTGGCAAAGTAATGTCTCTGCTTTTTAATATGCTGTCTAGGTTGACTATAACTTTTCTTACAAAGATCAAGCATCTTTTAATTTCATGGCTGCAGTCACCATCTGCAATGATTTTGAAGCCCCAGAAAAGAGTCTTGAGCTCTTTCCATTGTCTCCCCATCTATTTGCCATGAAGTGATGGGACCAGATGCCATGATCTTAGTTTTCTAAATGTTGATTTTTAAGCCAACATTTTCACTCTCCTCTTTCACTTTCATTAAGAGGCTCTTTAGTTCCTCGCTTTCTGCCATAAGGGTGGTGCCATCTGCACATCTGAGCTGACTGATATTTCTCCCGGTAGTCGATTCCAATGTGTGTTTCATCCAGTAGAGCATTTCTCATGATGTACTCTGCATAGACGTTAAATAAGCAGCGTGACAATATACAGCCTTGACATACGCCTTTCCCGTTTTGGAACCAGTCTGTTGTTCCATGTCCAGTTCTAACTGTTGCTTCTTGACCAGCATACAGGTTTCTCAAGAGGCAGGTCAGGTGGTCTAGTATTCCCATCTCTTTAAGAACTATCCACAGTTTGTTGTGATCCACATAGTCAAAGGCTTTGACATAGTCAATAAACCAGAAGTCGATGATCCAACAGATGCTGGCAATTTGATCTCTGGTTCCTCTGCCTTTTCTAAATCCAGCTTGAACATCTGGAAGTTCTCAGTGGACATACTATTGAAGCCTGGCTTGGAGAATTTTGAGCATTACTTTACTAGTGTGTGAGATGAATACAATTGTGGGGTAGTTTGAACGTTCTTTGGCATTGCCTTTCTTTGGGATTGGAATGAAAACTGACCTTCTCAGTACTGTGGCCATTGCTGAGTTTTCCAAATTTTCTGGCATATTGAGTGCAGCACTTTCACTGCATCATCTTTTAGGATTTGATATAGCTCAACTGGAAATCCATCACCTTCATTAGCTTTGTTTGTAGTGATGCTTCCTAAGGCCCACTTGACTTCCCTTTCCAGGATGTCTGGCTCTAGATGAGTGATCACTCCAGCATGGTTATCTGGGTCATGAAGATCTTTTCTGTATAGTTCTTCTGTGTATTCTTGCCATCTCTGTATAATATCTCCTGCTTCTGTTAGGTCCTTACCATTTCTGTCCTTTACTGTACCCATCTTTGCATGAAATGTTCCCTTGGTATCCCTAATTGTTTTGAAGAGATCTCTAGTCTTTCCCATTCTATTGTTTCCCTCTATTTCTTTCCATTAATCACTGAGGAAAGCTTTCTTATCTCTCCTTCCAATTCTTTGGAACTCTCAATTCAAATGGGTATATAGATGGTGGAGTAAAAGGACCTACGCTCATCTTCTCCTGTGAGAACACCAAAATTAAAACTTTCTGCTGAACAACTGTCAATAAAAGAATGTAGGATCCCACCAAAAAAAAGACATCCCACATCCAAGAGCAAAGGAGAAGCCCAGGAAGATGGTAGGAGGGAAGTCATGTTTAAAATCAAATCCCATACCCACCAGAGATGCTTGGAGGGCTCAAACAAAACCTTGTGCACACCAGGAGACCCCACAGACTGACAAGACCTGCCTTTGAGTGTCTGAGTGTCTCCTGCATAGGTATGGGTCAGCGGTGGTCTGCCACAGGAGCAGGGGTTTTGAGTGCAGCAGACCCAGGTATGGCATAGGCCCTTTTGGAGGAGGTCGCCATTAACCCCACCATAGAGCCACCAGAGTTTACACAGGACTGAGTAAACAGAATCTTGGAGGGCACAAAGAAAACCTTGTGCCTACCAGGACCCAGGAGAAATGAGCAGTGACCCCACAAGAGATTGACTCAGACTTGCCCAAGAGTGTCCAGGAGTGTGGGTTGGCAGTGGCTTGCAGCAGTGACCTAGGCACTAAGAGCAGCAGTCCTTGCATGGTACCTTTTGAAGGAGGTCACCATTATCTTCATTACCTCCACCATAGTTTGGCCTCAGGTAAAACAACAGGGAGGGAACACAGCCCCTCCCATGAACAGAAAACTGGATTAAAGATTTACTGAGCATGACCCCGCCCATCAGAACAAGACCCAGTTTTCCCCTCAGTCAGTTTCTCCTATCAGGAAACTTCCATAGGCTTCTTATCCTTCTCCATCACAGGGCAGACAGAATAAAAAACAAAATCACAGAAAACTAACCAAACTGATCACATGGACCACAGCCTTGTCTAACTCAATGAAACTATGAGCCATGTCATGTAGGGCCAGCCAAGATGGATGGGTCATGATGGAGAGGTCTAACAAAACATGGTCCACTGGAGAAGGGAATGGCAAACCACTTTAGTGTTCTTGCCTTGGGAACCCTATGAACCATATCAAAAGGCAAAAAGATATGACACTGAAAGATGAACTCCCCACGTCAGCAGGTGCCCAATATGCTACTAGAGAAAAGAGGCGAAAGAACTCCAGAAAGAATGAAGAGACACAGTTAAAGGAAAAACAATACCCAGTTGTGGATGTGACTGGTGATGGAAGTAAAGTTTGACGCTGTAAAGAGCAATACTGCAAAGGAACCTGGAATGTTAGGTCCATGAATCAAGGTAAATTGGAAGTGGTCAAACAGGAGATACCAAGAGTGAACATCAACATTTTAGGAATCAATGAGCTAAAATGGACTCGAATGGGTGAATGTAACTCAGATGACCATATCTACTACTGTGGGAAAGAATCCTTTAGAAGAAATGGAATAGCCATCACAGTCAACAAAAGAGTCCAAAATGTAGTATTCAGAGGCAATCTCAAAAACAACAGAATGATCTCTGTTTGTTTCCAAGGCAAACCATTCAATATTACAGTGATTCAAGTCTATGCCCCAGGCAGTAATGATGAAAAAGTTGAAAATGAATGGTTCTACAAAGACCTACAAGACCTTCTAGAACTAATACCCAAAGGAGATGTCCTTTTCATCATAGGGGACTGGAATGCAAAAGGAGGAAGTCAAGAGACACCTGCAATAACAGGCAAATTTGGCCTTAGAGTACAAAACAAAGCAGGGCAAAGGCTAACAGAGTTTTGCCAAGAGAAGGTGATGGTCAGAGCAAACACCCTCTTCCAACAACACAAGAGAAGACTCTACACATGGACATCACCAGATGGTCAATACTGAAATCAGATTGATTATATTCTTTGCAGCCAAAGAAGGAGACGCTCTATATGGTCAGCAAAAACAAGACTGGGAGCTAAATGTGGTTCAGATCATGAACTCCTTATGCCAAATTCAGAATTAAATTGAAGGAAGTAGGGAAAACTACTAGACCATTCAAGTATGACCTAAAGCAAATCCTTTATGATTATACAGTGGAAGTGACAAACAGATTCAAGGGATTAGATCTGATAGAAAAGAGTGCCTGATGAACTACGGATGGAGGTTCACGACACTGTAAAGGAGGCAGTGATCAAGATCAAACTCAAAAGAAAGAAATACAAAAAGGCAAAATGGTTGTGTGAGGAGGCCTTATAGACAGTTGAAAAAAGAAGAGAAGCTAAAGGCAAAGGAGAGATATATACATTTGAAAAATATATAATTAATTAATTTTAAAAATTAATAAGAAAATAATTTTTAAAAATAGCATAAAACATAAAATACTCAGAAATTTATCTAAATATTTGTAAAGTCTACACATTTAAAACTAGAAAACATTCTGAAGATTTTTATCAAAAGAGAGAACTAAAACCTAAACAGAAATAGAAATGCATCATTTGTTAATCCTACTCCAGTTTTTCCATACTCCAAATCAAAATTGTGACTTTTTGTCAGAAATTCACAAGCTGATCCTAGAATGCACATGGAAATTAAAGGAGATTATAATAGCCCAAGGGCTTCCCAGGTGGCCCTTGTGGTAAGGAAGCTGTCTGCCAACACAGGAGACTTAAGGGCAGTGGGTTTGATCCTTAGGTTGGGAAGATCCCTTGGAGGAGGCAACCCACTCCAGTATTCTTGCCTGGAGAATCCCATAGACAGAGGAGCCTGGCCGGTTACACTCCCTAGGATAACACAAAGTCAGACACAACTGAAGCGACTTAGCACACATGCTTAACAGACCAAATAAATCCAATGCAGAACAAATTTGAGAGGTCCTAAACTACTAAATTTTATGACAAAGTAACAAAAAGGAAGACAACGTGGTATTGCCATTAGAATTAACATCTGAATTAATAGAACATTACAGGAAGTCCAGAAATAGACACACACAAATCATATCAGTGGATGATCAGTTGACAAAAAACAAGATATCAATGATAAATGGTCATTATTTATTAACAGGAAAAACTGGACACCCACATGCCAATAAATGAACCTTGACTTATACTTTACACTATTCACAATGATAGGAGTTAAGCCTATAAAACATCTAGAAAAATTTCTTTTACTACTTTAGATTCAGTTCAGTTCAGGCGCTCAATTGTGTCTAATTCTCTGTGACCCCCATGGACTGCAGCACGCCAGGCTTCCCTATCCGTTACCAACTACTGGAGCTTGCTCAAACTCATGTCCATCGAGTCAGTGATGCCAACCAACTATCTCATCCTCTGTCAATCCCTTCACCTCCAGCCTTCATTCTTTCCCAACATCAGGTCTCTTCCAGTGCCTCAGTTCTTCACATCAGGTGGCCAAATATTGGAGTTTCAGTTTCAGCATCAGTCCTTCCAAGGAATATTCAGGACTGATTTCCTTTAGGATGGACTGGTTGGATCTCCTTGCAGTCCAAGGGACTCTCAAGAGTCTTCACTAACACCATAGTACAAAAGCATCAATTCTTCAGCACTCAGCTTTCTTTATGGTCCAACTCTCGCATACATACATGACTACTGGAAAAACCGTAGCTTTGACTAGATGGACTGTTGTTGGCAAAGTAATGTTTCTGTTTTTTAATATGCTGTCTAGGTTGGTTATAGCTTTTCTTCCAAGGAGCAAGTGTCTTTTAATTTCATGGCTGAAGTCACCATTTGCAATGATTTTGGAACCCATGAAAAGAAAGTCCACCTCTGCTTCCCCATCTATTTGCCATGAAGTGATGAGACCAGATTCCATGATCTTCGTTTTTTGAATGTTGAGTTTTAAGCCAGCTTTTTCATTGTCCTCTTTTACTTTCATCAAGAGGTTCTTCAATTCTTCTTTGCTTTTTGCCATAAGGGTGGTGTCATCTGCATTATCTGAAGTTATTGATGTTTCTCCCTTCAATCTTGATTCCAGCTTGTGTTTCATCTAACCCACCATTTCTCATGATGTACCCTGCATATAAGTTAAACAACCAGGGTGACAACACACAGCCCTGAAGTACTACTCCCTTCCCAACTTGGAACCAGTCTGTTCTTCCACATCCAGTCCTAAATGTTGCTTCTTTACGAACATACAGATTTCTCAGGAGGCAGGTAAGGTGGTCTGGTATTCCCATCTCTTGAAAAATTTTCCACAGTTTGTTGAGATCCACACAGTCAAAGGTTTTGGAGTAGTCAATAAAGCAGATGTTTTTTCTGGAACTCTTTTGTGTTCTCTATTTTTCACCAAATGTTGGTAGTTTGATCTCTAGTTCCTCTGCCTTTTCTAAATCTATCTTCAACACCTGGAAGTTTTTGGTTCACATACTGCTGAAGCCTCGCTTGCAGAATTTTGAGCATTACTTTGATAGCATGTGAGATGAGAGCTATTGTGCAGCAGGTTGAACATTCTTTGGCATTGCCTTTAAATTAGGTAGATACTCTTTGGCATTACTTTAGATTAGGCAGATATTTTTAAGCAGGCAACAAAAAGACAAACTACATAAGATATATTGCTAATTCAGAATTCTGCAAAATTAATTTACTGTTTAGAGAACAGGAGATCATGTATCTGATAAAGGACCCATACCAGAATTTATAAAGAGCTCTCACATGATAATAAAAACTCATTTTTTCAGTAAGCAAAGAATCTAAACGTAGATATAAAAGTGTCCTATAAGCACAAAAAATGATGCTCAACACCATTTGTCATTAAGAAAATGCAAATTAAACCCACAGTAAGTAACCACTATGCACCCACTAGATTCAAATCAAAAAGACTATACAAAGTGTTAAAGAGAATAAGAAAGAATTAGAACTCCCCTTGTTTCTTGTGCGGATACAAAATGGCACAGCCACCTTTGGAAAACAATTGATCAAGTTTCTAATAATGTTAAACACACATTTACCCATATGTCCCAGTAATTCTACTATTAGATATTTACCCATGGGAAATGAAATATGACCATGCATTTTACTAATAGTCACCAAATGGAAACAACCTCACTGGAAACAGCTAGAAACAAGACTCTTCTGCTAAATTTTAATTTCATTAATTTAATAAATTCCTGTGTAGCTAATGTGACCAAAACACTATACCAGATCTACACTTCCTTTGACCCTGCCTCTTTCTACCACCACAGAAAGATCTTATTAAAACATCAGTGTCACTCCTTTAGCCTTTCAATGGCTTCCCACTGCTCCTGTTACACAATATAAGCTCTGTCCCCCAGTTTGTAAAACCTTAACAAATCTCAATGTCTACCTTATGGGCTTCATCTGAATCACATTGTTCTTCCATTTTGTCTCTACAGACTCCAATCACCCAGATTTTGATCAGTTCCTCAAAAGACCTTGTTTCCTCCAACTCACAGACGTTTTGCTCACTGTTTCCTCTGTTTGCAGTGCTCTTTCACTATTTCTTTGCATGACCAACTTTTTCTTACTTTTCAATTCTCAGTTTGAGCTGCCATCTCTTCAAAGAGGCATTTACTGGTTACTCTACCTAAGGTTAAGCCTCCATCATTCTATATTGAAACACATTATTTCATTCGTAGAACTAATTAAGACCTGCACTTGATTTACATGTATTTTATCTGTATCTCATAAAAAATACAAGCACTGAAGGACAGAGGCCGAGTCTTGCTCTCCATTATACATCCTAGTGCCTACCTCAGTGTCTGGTACATAAGGTAACTTTCACTGAAGAGGTCCTAGAAATTCAAGCACCTGATGAATCAATTACTACAAAGTGTATTTCTCAATTAGACACAGTACTTACTCCATTACTCACCATAAAACTTAAAAATCCCTTCACAAATAATTTTCGTTATATATTTTACGTGTGTGTATAAATATATAATTTTCATTATATATTTTATGTGTGTATATTTTACATGTGTGTATACATGCACACAAACACATATGGCAGTGTCTGTTGACAAAGAAATTATGTGGAATCAGCCACATCTAAGACTAACTCACAAAAATTATATGACAGCATAATGCATTTCATTTCTAACTTTGAAAATTCTAATCATAATAATGCTTGAATATTTGAGGGTTTTAAGAGCTGATGACTTTGATATAAAAATATAACTTTAATTATTTGCCTCAGGAAGGGCCGAGAAGAGGTACCCCGAGTCCGAGGTCGAGGGGGAGGCGGCCGAGAGGAGCTACCCTGCGTCCAAGGTCAGGGGCGACGACGAGAGGAGTTACCCCGCATCCAAGGTCAGGGGCGGCGGCCGGGAGGAACTACCCCACGCCCCCAAGCCCCAGGCCAGGGGCGGCGGCACAGAGGACCAACCCCATGTCCAAGGAGCCGTGGCTGCACAGGCGCAGGAGGGCCTAGAGGAGCTGTCCCACGTTGAAGGTCAAAAGGGGTGGCGGTGAGGAGATAGCCCTCATCCAAGGAGCAGCGAGCAGCTGCACTTTGCTGGAACAGCCGTGAAGAGATACCCCATGCCCAAGGTAAGAGAAACCCAAGTAAGACGGTGGGTGTTGCAAGAAGGCATCAGAGGGCAGACACACTGAAACCATACTCACAGAAAACTAGTCAATCTAATCACACTAGGACCACAACCTTGTCTAACTCAATGAAACTAAGCCATGCCCGTGAGGCAACCCAAGATGGGCAGGTCATGGTAGAGAGATCTGACAGAATGTGGTCCACTGGAGACGGGAATGGCAAACCACTTCAGTATTCTTGCCTTGAGAACCCCATGAACAGTATGAAAAGGCAAAATGATAGGATACTGAAAGAGGAACTCCCCAGGTCAGTAGGTGCCCAATATGCTACTGGAGATCAGTGGAGAAATAACTCCAGAAAGAATGAAGGGATGGAGCCAAAGCAAAAAGAATACCCAGCTGTGGATGTGACTGGTGATAGAAGCAAGGTCTGATGCTGTAAAGAGCAATATTGCATAGGAACCTGGAGTGTCAGGTCCATGAATCAAGTCAAATTGGAAGTGGTCAAACAAGAGATCGCAAGAGTGAATGTCGACATTCTAGGAATCAGCGAACTGAAATGGACTGGAATGGGTGAATTTAAATCAGATGACCATTATATCTACTACTGCAGGCAGGAATCCCTCAGAAGAAATGGAATAGCCATCATGGTCAACAAAAGAGTTCGAAATGCAGTACTTGAATGCAACCTCAAAAACGACAGAATGATCTCTGTTCGTTTCCAAGGCAAACCATTCAATATCACAGTAATCCAAGTCTATGCCCCAACCAGTAAAGCTGAAGTTGAACAGTTCTATGAAGACCTACAAGACCTTTTAGAACTAACACCCAAAATAGATGTCCTTTTCATTATAGGGGACTGGAATGCAAAAGTAGGAAGTCAAGAAACACCTGGACTAAAAGGCAAATTTGGCCTTGGAATACAGAATGAAGCAGGGCAAAGACTAATAGAGTTTTGCCAAGAAAATGCACTGGTCATAACAAACACACTCTTCCAACAACACAAGAGAAGACTACACATGGACATCACCAGATGGTCAACACTGAAATCAGATTGATTACATTCTTTGCAGCCAAAGATGGAGAAGCTCTATACAGTCAGCAAAAACAAGACCAGGAGCTGACTGTGGCTCAGATCATGAACTCCTTATTGCCAAATTCAGACTGAAATTGAAGAAAGTAGGGCAAACCACTAGACCATTCAAGTATG
Organism: Bos mutus; assembly: GCF_027580195.1. NCBI lineage: Eukaryota > Metazoa > Chordata > Mammalia > Artiodactyla > Bovidae > Bos > Bos mutus. The sequence continues at coordinate 26,249,350 of NC_091628.1, forward strand.
ACCTAAATCAAATCCCTTATGATTATAGAGTGGAGGTGAGAAATAGATTTAAGGGCCTAGATCTGATACAGTGCCTGATGAACTATGGAATTAGGTTCGTGACATTGTACAAGAGACAGGGATCAAGACCATCCCCATGGAAAAGAAATGCAAAAAAGCAAAATGGCTGTCTGGGGAGGCCTTACAAATAGCTGTGAAAAGAAGAGACGCGAAAAGCAAAGGAGAAAAGGAAAGATATAAGCATCTGAATGCAGAGTTCCAAAGAATAGCAAGAAGAGATAAGAAAGCCTTCTTCAGCAATCAATGCAAAGATATAGAGGAAAACAACAGAATGGGAAAGACTAGAGATCTCTTCAACAAAATTAGAGATACCCAGGAAACATTTCATGCAAAGATGGGCTCGATAAAGGACAGAAATGGTATGGACCTAACAGAAGCAGAAGATATTAAGAAGAGATGGCAAGAATACACAGAAGAACTGTACAAAAAAGATCTTCATGACCCAGATAATTACAATGGTGTGATCACTCACCTAGAGCCAGACATCCTGGAATGTGAAGTCAAGTGGGCCTTAGAAAGCATCACTACGAACAAAGCTAGTGGAGGTGATGGATTTCCAGTTGAGCTATTTCAAATCCTAAAAGATGATGCAGTGAAAGTGCTGCACTCAATATGCCAGCAAATTTGGAATACTCAGCAGTGGCCACAGGACTAGAAAAGGTCAGTTTTCATTCCAATCCCAAAGAAAGGCAATGCCAAAGAATGCTCAAACTACCACACAATTGCACTCATCTCACACGCTAGTAAAGTAATGCTCAAAATTCTCCAAGCCAGGCTTTAGCAATATGTGAACTGTGAACTTCCTGGTGTTCAAGCTGGTTTTAGAAAAGGCAGAAGAACCAGAGATCAAATTGCCAACATCTGTTGGATCATCAAAAAAGCAAGAGAGTTCCAGAAAAACATCTATTTCTGCTTTATTGACTATGCCAAAGCCTTTGACTGTGTGGATCACAATAAACTGTGGAAAATTCTGAAAAGATGGGAATACCAGACCACCTGATCTGCCTCTTGAGAAATTTGTATGCAGGTCAGGAAGCAACAATTAGAACTGGACCTGAAACAACAGACTGGTTCTAAATAGGAAAAGGAGTATGTCAAGCCTGTATATTGTTACCCCGCTTATTTAACTTATATGCAGAGTACATCATGAGAAGCACTTGGCTGGAAGAAGCACAAGCTGGAATCAAGACTGCAGGGAGAAATATCACTAACATCAGATACGTAGATGACACCACTCTTATGGCAGAAAGTGAAGAGGAAAAAGCCTCTTGATGAAAGTGAAAGTGGAGAGTGAAAAAGTTGGCTTGAAGCTCAACATTCAGAAAACGAAGATCACGGCATCTGGTCCCATCAGTTCATGGGAAATAGATGGGGAAACAGTGGAAACAGTGTCAGACTTTATTTTGGGGGGCTCCAAAATCACTGCAGATGGTGACTGCAGCCATGAAATTAAAAGACGCTTACACCTTGGAAGGAAAGTTATGACCAACCTAGATAACATATTCAAGAGCAGAGAGGTTACTTTGCCAACAAAGGTTCGTTCTAGTCAAGGCTATGGTTTTTCCTGTGGTCATGTATGGATGTGACAGTTGGACTGTGAAGAAGGCTGAACACCGAAGAATTGATGCTTTTGAACTGTGGTGTTGGAGAAGACTCTTGCAAGTCCCTTGGACTGCAAGGAGATCCAACCAGTCCATTCTGAAGGAGATCAGCCCTGGGATTTCTTTGGAAGGAATGATGCTAAAGCTGAAACTCCAGTACTTTGGCTACCTCATGCAAAGAGTTGACTCATTGGAAAAGGCTCTGATGCTGCGAGGGACTGGGGGCAGGAGGAGAAGGGGACGTCAGAGGATGAGATGGCTGGATGGCATCACTGACTCGATGGACGTGAGTCTGGGTGAACTCCGGGAGTTGGTGATGGACAGGGAGGCCTGGCGTGCTGTGATTCATGGGGTCGCAAAGAGTCAGACATGACTGAGCGACTGAACTGAACTGAACTTAATGTAACTACATAATGAATGATGTTTTTTGAAAGGATGAATAAAAGGTCACCAGGATTATACAAGAAGAAAAAACATCCAACTTTCATTTTTTTATCTGAATTTCAAATTTTAGTCATAAATATACCAGTACTTTGTGAAAATATATATAAAACGTACGCACATAAATCATTATGTATTTTTGTGGTCAAGTAAGGTTATTTTGTAAGTTCTCTAAAACAGCATAGAGCAGGACTTCTATAATACATGGATTTTTATAGTATACATTCTTCTATATATAGAAAATCTTTAAATGTTAAATTAAATTCTAAAATATTTTTGCAATTATAATTATTCTAATCTTAATTCTGAAAAATGTTGTCTAAGACTTTGACCATAGTCAAAGCTATGGTCATTACTGTAGTCATGTACAGATGTGAGAGTTGGACCATAAAGAAGGCAGAGCACTAAAGAACTGATGCTTTCAAACTGTGATACTGAAGAAGACTCTTGAGAGTCCTTTGGACATGAAGAAGATCCAGCCAGTCAATCCTAAAGTAAATAGACCCTGAATGATCACTAGAAGGACTGATGCTGAAGAGTTCAAATATTTTGGCCACCTGATGCGAAGAGTCAACTCACTGGAAAAGAACCTGATCCTGGGAAGGACTGAAGACAGGAGAAGGGCAAAAGAGAATAAGATGCTTAGTTAGCATCCCTGGATCAATGGACATGAGTTTGAGCAAACTCCCAGGAGATGGTGAGGGACAAGAAGCCTGGTGTGCTGCAGTTCATGGGGTCAAAAAGAGCCAGACAAGGCTTAACAACAACAACAACAATTATATCATTTAATATGACATTAGTTGTTACAGAGCAGTATAATGATTTATTTCACATAGAAGAAATCTAAAAACTAATACTGAAAAAGAGTAAAAAGTACTTATAAACACTGTTTGTTCACTTTGGGTTTTTATTTTTTAAGGATTTCTAGCATCAAATAAAGAAACCAACAAATAAACAGCTGAAATCATATTACAAAAATACCAACATTTTAAAGTAAGTTTGTACCTATAAGACGAATGCAATAAAACTTCAATTTGTAGAAGAAAAATAAAAACATTTTGAATGAAACAATCATTTTTATCATGTTCCATGATCACTTTTCTTACATCTTTAAATTTTCTTGGAATTCTAGAACTTTGTAAAATTCATTAATTACATATACCGTTGGGTTCATTTTACAAAAACAAAGTAAAGCAAGCAAACAAAAAACATCATTGCAGTGTATTACTTCAAGTCATGGGTTATCAGTATTCAGCTACTACTCAGAATACTCTAAGTAACACAACCTTGAGCTCCTCAAGGTTTCAACCTCTCTCTTGCCAATTTCTTTCCCAAGGAACAAGCACACAATCTCTATAATGTATGACAAATTAAAACAATGAAGAAAAAAATTAACTAAACCTAAGAGCTGACGTTCAGGTGAAACAGAATACATTTATATAACATAAAACACATCCCTCAGAACTTCAACTTCTTGGAAAAAGACGATCATCATCCATTCTGCAACACATCATGAATTGAAAAAAACAAAACAAAACTATCTCCCTAAAACAAAATTAACTACTCTCGTAGTTTAGTCATAAACCCTTGATGCCTTCACATTACCTTTGACTGTTCTGCTTTTTTCATGTCAAGCCCTAGTATTTCATCCTTATTCATACCTGACTCAGACCTCCTTAATTTTCCCTAGCTCTCACACAAGGTATTTTGAAAATCACTTTTTTGCCTTCTTGCAATATCTTCCTACTTCAAGTCACCACTGCCAAATTAATCTTTCTACAACAGCCTTTAGATCTTAATAATCAGTTTCTCAACAACCTTTTTACTAAACGAACTTTTATTTCTTTAATATTTGAATATCTAAGTTATCTGAATTATCTGAATTTATTAGCAGAAACTCTTCTCACACAAGTACTCATCAGGCACAAACTGGTAAAATGGAAAACAGCTAGAGCCCTGCTTTTAAATCAAAGCTCTGCTAAAACCTATGGGCAAAAGTATACTTAATTTAGTATGGTAGGTACATCAGGGTATTTCTCTCCCAAACCTCAGTTTACACTTCTTGATATATAAGGGAATACGCCAAAATTACATGTTTTCTAGATCTTCTAGTTCTACGATACAATGTACTACAACCTCTAATTGAGAAGACCACTGTGATGTATGCAACAGCTATGGTATATATCATAAAATAAGGAAAGAATTTATAATCTAAGGACCAAAGTGGGTAAAGTCATTTTTAGACTGCAAGTAAAGCAATGAATGAATTCCAAAGGTTAACTGATGAGGTAAAAGCTAAAGAGATGATTCACTAATTCAAAACTTCTCTTTGAAAGATATAAAAAATATGTCATTAGAGTAATAAATATTAAACTTTGATTCCTACAATTCACAGAAGTTGCATGAAATAAAAAGTTTTTCACCAGTAACAACCAAGTCAGGAATGTGACTTCCCAAAGGGCTGTTTATATCCTAATAAGAATGAATTCCTCCTTTAAAAGACTTTCAAAAAAAGCAACAAAAACATAAAAAATAAATGATTCAAACATTTAACTTAAGAGGTTGAAAAAAATTTTAAAGCAAGTAAATAATGACAAAAGAAATTATAAATGGTAACGAAGAAGTCATTTCATGGGTTCAGTTCAGTTCAGGTCAGTCGGTCAGTTGTGTCCGACCTTTGCGACCCCATGGACTGCAGCTTGTCAGACTTCCCTGTTCATCACCAACTCCCAGAGCTTACTCAAACTCATGTCCATCGAGTCTGTGATGCCATCCAACCATCTCTTCCTCTGTCATCCCCTTTTCCTCTCTCCTTCTATCTTTCCCAGCATCAAGGTCTTTTCTAGTGAGTCAGTTCTATGCATCAGGGGGCCAAAGTATTGGAGTTTCAGCCTCAGCATCAGTCCTTCCGATGAATATTCAGGACTGATTTCCTTTAGGATGGACTGGTTGGATCTCCTTGTAGTCCAAGGGACTCTTGAGAGTCTTCTCCAAAACCGCAGTTCAAAAACATCAATTCTTTGGCACTCAGTTTTCTTTATACTCCAACTTTCACATCCATACATGACTACTGGAAAAACCATAGCCTTGACCAGACAGACCTTTGTTGGCAAAGTAATGTCTCTACTTTTGAATATGCTGTCTAGGCTGGTCATAACTTTCCTTCCAAAGAGTAAGCGTCTTTTAATTTCATGGCTGCAGTCACCATCTGCAGTGATTTTAGAGCCCAAAAATACACTCAATCATTGTTTCCATTGTTTTCCCATCTATTTGCCATGAAGTGATGGGACCAGATGTCATGATCATCTTCTGAATGCTGAGTTTTAAGCCAACTTCTTCACTCTCCTCTTTCACTTTCATTAAGAGACTCTTTAGTTCTTCTTCACTTTCTGCCATAAGGGTGGTGTCATATGCATATCTGAGGTTACTGATATTTCTCCCATCAATCTTGATTCCAGCTTGTGCTTCATCCAGCCAGGCCATTTCTCATGATGTACTCTGCATATAAGTTAAATAACAGGGTGACAACATGCAGGCTTTACATACACCTTTCCTGATTTAGAACAGTCTGTTGTTCCCTGTCCAGTTCTAAATGTTGATTCTTGATCTGCATACAGATTTCTCAGGAGGCAGGTCAGGTGGTCTGGTATTCCCACCTCTTTAACAATTTTCCACAGTTTGTTGGGATCCACACAGTTAAAGGCTTTGGCATAGCCAATAAAGCAGAAATAGATGTGTTTCTGGAACTCTCTTGCTTTTTCAATGATCCAATGGATGTTGGCAATTTAATGTCTGGTTCCTCTGCCTTTTCTAAATCCAGCTTGAATATATGGAAGTTCACAGTTCATGTACTGTTGAAGCCTGGTTTGGAGAATTTTGAGCATTACTTTACTAGCGTGTGATATGAAGTGCAACTGTGCGGTAGTTTGAATGTTCTTTGGCATTGCCTTTCTTTGGGATTGGAATGAAAACTGACCTTCTCAGTGCTGTGGCCACTCCTGAGTTTTCCAACTTTGCTGGCATATTGAGTGCAGCACTTTCACTGCATCATCTTTTAGGATTTGAAATAGCTCAACAGGAATTCCATCACCTCCACTAGCTTTGTTTGTAGTGATGCTTTCTAAGGCCCACTTGACTTCACATTCCAGGATGTCTGGCTCTAGGTCAGTGATCACACCATCGTGGTTATCTGGATCATGAAGATCTTTTTTATATAGGTCTTCTGTGTATTCTTGCCACCTCTTCTTAATATCTTGTGCTTCTGTTAGGGCTATACCATTTCTGTCCTTTATTGTGCCCATCTTTGCATGGAATGTTCCGTTGGCATCTCTAATTTTCTTGAAGAGATCTCTAGTCTTTCCCATTCTATTGCTTTCCTCTATTTCTTTGTATTGATCACTGAGGAAGGGTTTCTTATCTCTCTTTACTGTTCTTTGGAACTCTGCATTCAAACGGATATATCTTTCCTTTTCTCCTTTGCCTTGAGCATCTCTTCTTCTCTCAGCTATTTGTAAGGCCTCCTCAGACAACCATTTAGCCTTTTTGCATTTATTATTCCTGGGGATGGTCTTGATCGCTGGCTCCTGTACAAGGTCATGAACCTTCGTCCTTAGTTCTTCAGGCACTCTATCAGATCTAATTCCTTGAATCTATTTGTCAGTTCTACTGTATAAGGGATTTGCTTTAGCTCATACCTGAATTGTCTAATGGTTTTCCCTACTTCCTTCAATTTAAGTATGAATTTGGCAATAAGGAGTTCATGATTTGAGCCATAGTCAGCTCCTGGCTTTGTTTTTGCTGACTGAACAGAGCTTCTCCATCCTTGGCTGCAAAGAATATAATCAATCTGATTTTGGTATTGACCATCTGGTGATGTCCATGTGTAGAGTCTTCTCTTGTGTTGTTGGAAGAGGGTGTTTGCTCTGACCATCACCTTCTCTTGGCAAAACTCTGTTAGCCTTTGCCCTGCTTTGTTTTGTACTCTAAGGCCAAATTTGCCTGTTACTGCAGGTATCTCTTGACTTCCTACTTTTGCATTGCAGTCCCCTATGATGAAAAGGACATCTCTTTTGGGTGTTAGTTCTAGGTCTTGTAGGTCTTCATAGAACCATTCAACTTCAGCTTCTTCAACATACTGGTTGGGGCACAGACTGGGATCACTGTGATACTGAATTGTTTGCCTTGGAAAAGAACAGAGAGCATTCTGTCATCTTTGAGATTGCATGCAATTACAGCATTTCAGACTCTTCTGTTGACTATGATGGCTACTGCATTTCTTCTAAGGGATTCTTGCCTACAGTTGAAGATATAATGGTCATCTGAATTCCATTCACCCAATCGAGTCCATTTTAGCTCACTGATTCCTAAAATGTTGATGTTTACTCTTGCCATCTCCTGTTTGACCACTTCCAATTTACCTTGATTCATGGACCTAATATTCCAGGTTCCTATGCAATATTGCTCTTTACAGCATCGGATTTTACTTCCATCACCAGTCACGTTCACAACTGGATGTTGTTTTTGCTTTGGCTCCATCTCTTCATTCTTCTGGAGTTATTTCTCCACTGATCTCCAGTAGCATATTGGGCACCTACTGACCTAGTGAGTTCATCTTTCACTGTCCTGTCTTTTTGCCTTTTCATACTGCTTATGGGGTTCTCAATGCAAGAATACTGAAGTGGTTTGCCATTTCTTTCTTTCATGGGTTAGAAAATAGAAAAATTATAGATCTCGTAAATAAATCCATAATGTGATTCATAGGAGAAAATGAGTAATATAGTAATATACAATCCTCAGACAAAAAGAGAATAGACTCTGAAAATTAAAATTTAAAAGAGAGCTACATTAAAACAGTAAATTTTTCTTTATCTCAAGAGACAAATGTTCTAGCTGTGTTAATAAATTTACATGCAGAGAAAAGGAATAAAAATGTTTCTAAAACTGTAACTGAGTTGTAGGCAATCTTTTCATCTTTACATACTTTTGACTCTATAAATTTTCTAATAAGAAAATCTTTTATTTTTACAATCAGAAGAAAAATATAAGCTGAGGAGAGGGCTGTAATAACTGTAATTATCAAGATTTGTATATAAACACTAGACCATAAGCTCCCTGAAAACAGGATTCACATTTGTCTTATTAATCAAACCATAAGCAGCACCTATACAGTATGCACTGTAATACTGAAACTATTATGTACCTACTAAACAAGCATTTAATATAGTTCTGTGATCTTAGTACATTTAAAATGAGATATAAAATAGTATTTACATTTTTAGAATTTTCAACTTTATAGTTTTTTGGCCTTTTTGATCAAAGAATTACTCCCAATTCTCCCATGAAAATGAGGTATCCTTTACATAATCAGAAGCAACCCTAATGCCATTCAACTTTTCACCTCCAGTTCCACTCTGTAATATCCTAAGTCACTCAGTCATGTCAGACTCTTTGCAACCCCATGGACTGTAGCCTACCAGGCTCCTCTGTCCATGGGATTTTCCAGGCAAGAGTACTGCAATGGGTTGCTATTTCCTTCTCCAGGGCATCTTCCTGACCCAGGGATCAAACCCGTGTTTCCTGCATTGTAGGCAGATGCTTTACCACCTGAGCCACCAGGGAACTCACCATAATATTCTAAGCAGTCCCTTCCTTATACAATTTCTCTTCATCCCCTAACATGTCAATTTATCAAATTCTAATCAGAATATAAAATAAAAGCTAATTAAAGGAAGGTGATGTAGTCCAAGGAAATACTGATTAAGGATGCCACTTAACCAAGAAGAAAAGGAGCAATACACTAACACAAGGCTAAAAATCCACTATTCTGTTTTTATATGCTATGTAAAAAGTGGTTTTCACTGACCCACAGTTGATCATGACACAAAGCCTTCCAGCTGGGCCAACTTGGGACCAACGCCTGACTCTGCAGCTCACTGAATTCATGGCTTGGCAAGTAAATTCTTGATATAACACCACCTACCTCACAGGTACATTGGTTGATTAAAGAAGCTATTCCATGTTAAGTACCCAACAGTAACCAGCTTAGAACAGGTACACAAAAAACGCTTATTTCCCTTATTTTTCCAGGATGAGATGGGCAGCCAGGAAAAAATAAGGAAGGAAAAGGAAACTTACCGGTTTACATGGGAACAACACTCATGACATTAACTTCATTAGCATCATGTGCTAATCAACAGATCTAAATGACAAGTGATTAATACTATTACAAGATAAAACTGCAATATTATTTAAAAACAAAATTACCAAAAACTTTAAGAGATAGTAAAATATAGGAAGCTCCCAGGGCTTGCTCAAACTAATGTCCACTGAGTCAGTGATGTCATCCAACCATCTCATCCTCTGTCATTCCCTTCTCCTCCTGCCTTCACTCTTTCCCAGCATCAGGGTCTTTTCAAATGAGTTGGTTCTTTGCATCAGGTGGCCAAAGTATTAGAGTTTTAGCTTCAGCATCAGTCCTTGCAATGAATATTCAGTACTGATTTCCTTTAGGATGGACTGGTTGGAGCTCCTGGCAGTCCAAAGGACTCTCAAGAGACTTATCCAACACCACATTTCATTTTTTTTTCATTTTTTAAAATTTATTTTAGGGAGGAGCCAAGATGGCGGAGGAGTAGGACGGGGAAAACACTTTTTCCCCACAAATTCATCAAAAGAGCATTTAAACGTCAAGTAAATTCCACAAAACAACTACTGAATGCCGGCAGAGGACATCAGGCACCCAGAAAAGCAACCCAACTCTTCGAAAGGAGGTAGGAAAAAATATTAAAGACAAAAAAAGAGACAAAAGAGGGAGGGACGGAGCTCCGTCCCGGGAAGGGAGTCTTAAAAAGAGAGAAGTTTCCAAACACCAAGAAACCTTCTCACTGCCGAATCTGTGCCGAGCTTTGGAAGCACAGAGGGCAACATAACAGGGAGAAAAAATAAATAAACAATTAAAACTCGCAGATTGCGAGCCCTACGGTAACTCCCCCAGCGGAGAAGCAGCGCAGACGCCTGCACATGCCCTTAGCAAGCGGGGGCTGGGCAGGAGGCGCGGTGCGGGCTGCATCGCTCAGAGTAAGAATCTGGCCTGAATACCCTGAGCACTATCTGAGCGAAATAATTTGGGCTAGCAAACCAGACTGTGGGATATCTACCACGCGAAAAGCCAGCCCCAACCTAAGACACCGTCAGGCCCGCGCACGGAACAAAGGACTGAACAGAGATAGCCTGCTGCAGACCTTCCCCCTCCGGTGACAGGCAGCCAGAGCCGGAAGGGGGCAATCGCAGCCCCAGAGAGACATTATCTATAAAACTGTAAGCAGGCTTCTTTGCTAACTAAAACTTCTTGGGGGTCTGGACGGTCAACATTTGCCTGAGAAGGTGCGCCAGTTTTACGCCCAGATAACCGAGTAGCGGGGAGGCGATAAGTCGCAGCATTGGCGCTCGCCAAACACCTCATCACCTGAGCTGCTCGGACCTGGGAAGAGCACAAAATGCAGGCCCAACTGGGTCTGCGCCTCTGAGGACTACCGGAGTGCCTGAACCTGAGCGGCTTGGACCTGGGAGGTACATGCAGCCCAGGGCTGGCCTCGGATTGTTCCTGGCGGAACAACCTAGAGCCCAAGCAGTGCGGGCAGGGAGGCTACACGCGCCGTGAGCGGGGGCAGACCCAGTGTGGCTGAGGCACTGCGAACGCACGCCAGTGTTATTTGTTTGCAGCATCCTTCCCTCCCCACAGCGCGACTGAACAAGTGAGCCTAAAAAAAAAAAAAAAGTTTCCCCCACCATCGCCTTTGTGTCAGGGCGGTAACCAGACACTGAAGAGACCAGCAAACACAAGAAGTTATAACAGAGGGAAAAGCCTTGGAAGCTACAGGCAATAGATTAAAACCCCGTGGTTACTACGGACTACATAGAAAGGGGCCTATAGATCTTGAGAAATATAAGTCGGACCAAGGAACTAGCCAAAAATGAACTGAACCCACAATACTCACAATAAAACCAGAAAAAGTCCTAGATATATTTTTACTATTTTTACGATCATTCTTTTTTTTTTTTTTTAATTTTTAGAAAAATAAATTTTTTTAAGTCCTCTATTGTTCCTTTAATTTTCACTTTTATAACCTATTACTTTGCAAAAAAAAAAAAAACCCTATTTTTTTCTTCTTCAGCAAACTTTATATATATATATATATTTTATAATTTTTTGTTTTTTTTTTTTTTTTCCTTCTTTTCTTTACCATTGTATTTTTAAAATTCCAAACTCTACTCTAGTTTTTTAATTTTAGCTTTTTGGTATATGTTATCAATTTTGTACCTATAGTTTTTTTATAATTTCTGTGACTTTTTTTTTTTTCTGTTTCTTTCTCTTCTTCTTTTATATAACATTGTATATCTGAAATTCCAAACTCTACTCTAGATTTTTAATTTATGCTTTTTGGTATTTGATATTAATTTTGTACCTGTATTTTCTTTATAATTTTTGCAACATTGTTCGTTTTTGTTTGTTTGTTTTCTCTCTTTATGTCTCTCCTTCCTTTTTTCTAACATTGTATTTTTGAAATTCCAAACTCTACTCTAGATTTTTAATTTTTGCTTTTTGGTATTAGTTATCAATTTTGTACCTGTATTTTCTTTATAATTTTCACGACCTAGTTTGTTATTCTTTGTTCGTTTTTTCTCTCTTTCTTTTCCTTCTTCTTTCCTTTAACATCGTATTTTTGTAATTCCAAACTCTACTCTAGATTTTTAATTTTTGCTTTTATGTATTTGCTACCAATTTTGTACCTTTAAGAACCCAATCCTCAGGACCCATTTTTCACTAGGGAGCGAGATTACTGACTTGACTGCTCTCCCTCCCTTTGGACTCTCCTTTTTCTCCACCAGGTCGCCTGTGTCTCCTCCCTAACCCATCTCTACTCTACCCAACTCTGTGAGTTTCTGTGTGTTTCAGATGGTGGAGAACACTTACGGAACTGATTACTGGCTGGATCTGTCTCCCTCCTTTTCATTCCCCCCTTTTATCCTTCTGGCCACCTCTGTCTCCTTCCTCCTTCTTCTCTTCTCTGTATAACTCCGTGAACATCTCTGAGTGGTCCAGTTGTGGAGTGCACATAAGGAAGTGACTACTGGCTAGCCCACTCTCTCCACTATTGATTCACCTCATCTCATTTGGGTCACCTCTAACTCCCTCCTCCCTCTTCTCTTCTCCATGTAATGCTGTGAACCTCTCTGAGCGACCCCCACAGTAGAGAAACTTTTCATCTTTAACGTAGATGTTTTATCAATGGTGCTGTATAGAAGGAGAAGTTTTGAAACTACTGTAAAAATAAGACAAATAACTGGAAGCAGGAGGCTTAAGTCCAAACCCTGACTCCAGGGAACTCCTGACTCCAAGGAACATTAAGAGACAGGAGCTCATCAAACGCCTCCATACAGACACTGAAACCAAGCACCACACAAGGGCCAACAAGTTCCAGGGCAAGACATACCAAGCAAATTCTCCAGCAACAAAGGAACACAGCCCTGAGCTTCAAGATACAAGCTGCCCAACGTCACCCCAAAACCATAGACATCTCATAACTCATTACTGGACATTTCATTGCACTCCAGAGAGAAGAAATACAGCTCCACCCACCAGAACACCGACACAAGCTTCCCTAACCAGGAAACCTTCACAAGCCACCTGTACAAACCCACACACAGTGAGGAAAAGCCACAATAAAGAGAACTCCACAAACTGCCAGAATACAGAAAGGACACCCCAAACTCAGCAATTTAAACAAGATGAAGAGACAGAGGAATACCCAGCAGATACAGGAACAGGATAAATGCCCACCAAACCAAACAAAAGAGGAAGAGATAGGGAATCTACCTGATAAAGAATTCCGAATAATGATAGTGAAATTGATCCAAAATCTTGAAACTAAAATGGAATCACAGATAAATAGCCTGGAGACAAGGACTGAGAAGATGCAAGAAACGTTTAACAAGGACCTAGAAGAAATAAAAAAGAGTCAATATATAATGAATAATGCAATAAATGAAATTGAAAACACTCTGGAGGCAAAAAATAGTAGAATAACAGAGGCAGAAGATAGGATTAGTGAATTAGAAGATAGAATGGTAGAAATATGTGAATCAGAGAGGATAAAAGAAAAACGAATCAAAAGAAATGAGGACAATCTCAGAGACCTCCAGGACAATATTGAACGCTACAACATTCGAATCATAGGGGTTCTAGAAGAAGAAGACAAAAAGAAAGACCATGAGAAAATACTTGAGGAGATAATAGTTGAAAACTTCCCTAAAATGGGGAAGGAAATAATCACCCAAGTTCAAGAAACCCAGAGAGTCCCAAACAGGATAAACCCAAGGCGAAACACCCCAAGACACATATTAATCAAATTAACAAAGATCAAACACAAAGAACAAATATTAAAAGCAGCAAGGGAAAAACAACAAATAACACACAAGGGAATTCCCATAAGGATAACAGCTGATCTTTCAATAGAAACTCTTCAAGCCAGGAGGGAATGGCAAGACATACTTAAAATGATGAAAGAAAATAAACTACAGCCCAGATTATTGTACCCAGCAAGGATCTCATTCAAGTATGAAGGAGAAATCAAAAGCTTTTCAGACAAGCAAAAGCTGAGAGAATTCTGCACCACCAAACCAGCTCTTCAACAAATACTAAACGATATTCTCTAGACAGGAAATACAAAACGGTGTATAAACTCGAACCCAAAACAATAAAGTAAATGGCAACGGGATCATACTTATCAGTAATTACCTTAAACGTAAATGGGTTGAATGCCCCAACCAAAAGACAAAGACTGGCTGAATGGATACAAAAACAAGACCCCCACATATGTTGTCTACAAGAGACCCACCTCAAAACAGGGGACACATACAGACTGAAAGTGAAGGGCTGGAAAAAGATTTTCCATGCAAATACGGACCAAAATAAAGCAGGAGTAGCAATACTCATATCAGATAAAATAGACTTTAAAACAAAGGCTGTGAAAAGAGACAAAGAAGGTCACTACATAATGATCAAAGGATCAATCCAAGAAGAAGATATAACAATTATAAATATATATGCACCCAACACGGGAGCACCGCAGTACGTAAGACAAATGCTAACAAGTATAAAAGGAGAAATTAACAATAACACAATGATAGTGGGAGACTTTAATACCCCACTTACACCTATGGATAGATCAACTAAACAGAAAATTAACAAGGAAACACAAACTTTAAATGATACAATAGACCAGTTAGACCTAATTGATATCTATAGGACATTTCATCCCAAAACAATGAATTTCACCTTTTTCTCAAGCACACATGGAACCTTCTTCAGGATAGATCACATCCTGGGCCATAAAGCTAGCCTTGGTAAATTCAAAAAAATAGAAATCATTCCAAGCATCTTTTCTGACCACAATGCAGTAAGATTAGATCTCAATTACAGGAGAAAAACTATTAAAAATTCCAACATATGGAGGCTGAACAACAAGCTGCTGAATAACCAACAAATCACAGAAGAAATCAAAAAAGAAATCAAAATTTGCACAGAAACGAATGAAAATGAAAACACAACAACCCAAAACCAGTGGGACACGGTAAAAGCAGTCCTAAGGGGAAAGTTCATAGCAATACAGGCACACCTCAAGAAACAAGAAAAAAGTCAAATAAATAACCTAACTCTACACCTAAAGCAACTAGAAAAGGAAGAAGTGAAGAACCCCAGGGTTAGTAGAAGGAAAGAAATCTTAAAAATTAGAGCAGAAATACATGCAAAAGAAACAAAAGAGACCATAGCAAAAGTCAACAAAACCAAAAGTTGGTTCTTTGAAAGGATAAATAAAATTGACAAACCATTAGCCAGACTCATCAAGAAACAAAGGGAGAAAAATCAAATCAATAAAATTAGAAATGAAAATGGAGAGATCACAACAGACAACACAGAAATACAAAGGATCATAAGAGACTACTATCAACAATTATATGCCAATAAAATAGACAACGAGGAAGAAATGGACAAATTCTTAGAAAAGTACAACTTTCCAAAACTCAAACAGGAAGAAATATAAAATCTTAACAGACCCATCACAAGCACGGAAATTGAAACTGTAATCAAAAATCTTCCAGCAAACAAAAGCCCAGGTCCAGACGGCTTCACAGCTGAATTCTACCAAAAATTTAGAGAAGATCTAACACCTATCCTGCTCAAACTCTTCCAGAAAATTGCAGAGGAAGGTAAACTTCCAAACTCATTCTATGAGGCCACCATCACCCTAATACCAAAACCTGACAAAGATCCCACAAAAAAAGAAAACTATAGGCCAATATCACTGATGAACATAGATGCAAAAATCCTTAACAAAATTCTAGCAATCAGAATCCAACAACACATTAAAAAGATCATACACCATGACCAAGTAGGCTTTATCCCAGGGATGCAAGGATTCTTCAATATCCGCAAATCAATCAATGTAATACACCACATTAACAAATTGAAAAATAAAAACCATATGATTATCTCAATAGATGCAGAGAAAGCCTTTGACAAAATTCAACACCTCCTTATGATAAAAACTCTCCAGAAAGCAGGAATAGAAGGAACATACCTCAACATAATAAAAGCTATATATGACAAACCCACAGCAAACATTATCCTCAATGGTGAAAAATTGAAAGCATTTCCTCTAAAGTCAGGAACAAGACAAGGGTGCCCACTCTCACCATTACTATTCAACATAGTTTTGGAAGTTTTGGCCACAGCAATCAGAGCAGAAAAAGAAATAAAAGGAATCCAAATTGGAAAAGAAGAAGTAAAACTCTCACTATTTGCAGATGACATGATCCTCTACATAGAAAACCCTAAAGACTCCACCAGAAAATTACTAGAACTAATCAATGACTATAGTAAAGTTGCAGGATATAAAATCAACACACAGAAATCCCTTGCATTCCTATACACTAATAATGAGAAAACAGAAAGAGAAATTAAGGAAACAATTCCATTCACCATTGCAACAGAAAGAATAAAATACTTGGGAATATATCTACCCAAAGAAACTAAAGACCTATATATAGAAAACTATAAAACACTGGTGAAAGAAATCAAAGAGGACACTAATAGATGGAGAAAAATATACCATGTTCATGGATTGGAAGAATCAATATAGTGAAAATGAGTATACTACCCAAAGCAATTTATAGATTCAATGCAATCCCTATCAAGCTACCAACAGTATTCTTCACAGAGCTAGAACAAATAATTTCACACTTTGTATGGAAATACAAAAAACCTCGAATAGCCAAAGTGATCCTGAGAAAGAAGAATGGAACTGGAGGAATCAACCTACCTGACTTCAGGCTCTACTACAAAGCCACAATTATCAAGACAGTATGGTACTGGCACAAAGACAGAAATATAGATCAATGGAACAAAAGAGAAAGCCCAGAGATAAATCCACGCACATATGGACACCTTATCTTTGACAAAGGAGGCAAGAACATACAATGGATTAAAGACAATCTCTTTAACAAGTGGTGCTGGGAAATCCGGTCAACCACTTGTAAAAGAATGAAACTAGAACACTTTCTAACACCATACACAAAAATAAACTCAAAATGGATTAAAGATCTAAACGTAAGACCAGAAACTATAAAACTCCTAGAGGAGAACATAGGCAAAACACTCTCTGACATACATCACAGCAGGATCCTCTATGACCCACCTCCCAGAATATTGGAAATAAAAGCAAAAATAAACAAATGGGACCTAATTAACCTTAAAAGCTTCTGCACATCAAAGGAAACTATTAGCAAGGTGAAAAGACAGCCTTCAGAATGGGAGAAAACAATAGCAAATGAAGCAACTGACAAACAACTAATCTCAAAAATATACAAGCAACTCCTACAGCTCAACTCCAGAAAAATAAATGACCCAATCAAAAAATGGGCCAAAGAGCTAAATAGACATTTCTCCAAAGAAGACATACAGATGGCTAACAAACACATGAAAAGATGCTCAACATCACTCATTATCAGAGAAATACAAATCAAAACCACTATGAGGTACCATTTCACACCAGTCAGAAAGGCTGCTATCCAAAAGTCTACAAATAATAAATGCTAGACAGGGTGTGGAGAAAAGGGAACCCTCTTACACTGTTGGTGGGAATGCAAACTAGTACAGCCACTATGGAGAACAGTGTGGAGATTCCTTAAAAAACTGGAAATAGAACTGCCTTATGATCCAGCAATCCCACTGCTCGGCATACACACTGAGGAAACCAGAAGGGAAAGAGACACGTGTACCCCAATGTTCATCGCAGCACTGTTTATAATAGCCAGGACATGGAAGCAACCTAGATGTCCATCAGCAGATGAATGGATAAGAAAGCTGTGGTACATATACACAATGGAGTATTACTCAGCCATTAAAAAGAATACATTTGAATCAGTTCTAATGAGGTGGATGAAACTGGAGCCTATTATACAGAGTGAAGTAAGCCAGAAGGAAAAACACCAATACAGTATACTAACGCATATATATGGAATTTAGAAAGATGGTAACAATAACCCTGTGTACGAGACAGCAAAAGAGACAGTGATGTATAGAACAGTCTTATGGACTCTGTGGGAGAGGGAGAGGGTGGGAAGATTAGAGAGAATGGCATTGAAACATGTAAAATATCATGTATGAAATGAGATGCCAGTCCAGGTTCGATGCACGATACTGGATGCTTGGGGCTAGTGCACTGGGACGACCCAGAGGGATGGTATGGGGAGGGAGGAGGGAGGAGGGTTCAGGATGGGGAACACATGTATGCTTGTGGTGGATTCATTTTGATATTTGGCAAAACTAATACAATTATGTAAAGTTTAAAAATTAAATAAAATTTAAAAAAAAATTTAATTGGAAGCTAATTACTTTACAATATTGTGGTGGTTTTTGCCATACATTCACATGAATCAGCCATGAGTGTACATGTGTTCCCCATCCTGACGTCCAATACCACGTTTCAAAAGCATCAATTCTTCGGTGCTCAGCTTTCTGTATGGTCCAATTTAGTATATGTTTATTTTATACTACCTGTCCCTAGAATGTCACCACTATGAGACCATAGACTTCTCTCTGCTTTGTACACAGCTATACGCTAGCACCTGGCACCTATATGTCATTCAATAGATACTCGCTGAATAAATGAATTCAGCTGTTCAGGAAAATTTATGGAGCCCACCCCCACCGTCATCCCCCTGAGAACTAGAAAATATAAAAACAATATTTGAAGACATCAGGATCTCTGAAGACAATAAAGAATTCAATTCCCAAGCCAGATTTAGAGAGGAAGAAAGCTCAGAGAAGTAAATAACCTCAGTATTAAAGCTATTTTTCCCCTGAAGCCAAATGGTCACTGCAAAAGAAATAAGTGAAAGGCTGAGAACCTGAACATATATTTTCACCTACCTCTGGAAATAGACAAAAACTAAGGTTCAGAATCTTACAAGGGAAGAATCTTTACAAACAAGGACCTCTTTCTTGCTATCATGAAGAGCTACTAACCAGGGGTAAGGCGGAAAAAAATATAGCCCACACATACCAAGTAAAAGAAGTCAGTCACAAAAGACCACCTATTGTATGATTACGCTTAGAAAAGGCAAATTCACAGGGACAAACAGTAGATCAGTGGTTGTCAAAGATGGAGAGATGGGAGATTTTGAGGTAAACAGTCTCTTTTTGGGGTGATAGAAATATTCTGGGATTAGACAGTGGTAACAGTCATACAGCACTGTAAATATACTAAAAGGCACTGAATTGTATCCTTTAAAATGGTTATGGTGAATTGCTCAATGTGAGTTTTATACCAATTTTAAAAAGAAAGAAACAGAAAAGCCCTTGCAGAGATGAAACAGAAATTCAAACCATCTCAATTCCTAACTGCATTATGACAATCTGAGACTGCTAGGGTCTCAAGCCTGGGTGCTTGCCTAAAGCAAAATTAACCCCTGGAGGATGACAACAACACACAAAGCCTCAAATTAGCTCCACAACTTTTTATACACTTTATTCAGACCTTACACAAAAATAGCCAGTCATAAGAAAAGATGGGAATGAAAGCCAAGAAAAATAAGAGACATATATGAAGCAAATATATTTTTGTTTTTAGTGCCTAAGCCATGTTCAACTCTCTTGCGATACCATGGACTCTAGCCACCAGGTTCCTCTGTCCTTGGGATTTCCCAGGAAAGAATACTTCAGTGGGTTGCCATTTTCTTCTCCAGAAAATCTTCCCAACCCAGGGATCTACCCCACGTCTCCTGTATTACAGGTGGATTCTTTATCACTGAGCCACCTGGGAAGCAAATACAAGGAGTTATGAGACTCATAATTTAAACCAGTTTTAACTAATGTGCTCAAGGAAATAAGCAATAGGATTTAGGATTTCAGCAGTTAATTGGAAACTATAAGACTATAATATGTACTTTCTACAACTGAAAAATAAAATAACTGAAATAAATGACTTAACAGTGAGTCTTATAGCTGACTACAAACAGCTGAAGAAAGAATTAGTGAACTGGAACATGCTCGCAAAAAATGCAGACATATGCACAGAGTAAAATAAAGATTAAAATAGATGAGGTGGGGGGGGAGGATATGAAATGAAATTAATAGATCTATTATATGGATAATTAGATCTCCAGTCAGACAGGTGGCACTATTTAAACACACAAAGGTAGAGGACTTTTCAAGGCTTTTTTAAAGAAATTAAGCCATAGGTTTAAGAATCACTTCTATCATTCAGTTCACTAAGAAAATCACACCCGTGCACATCAGAGAAAAGGTGCCAAAAATATACAAAGAAATATCTTAAAAAGTAACCAGAAGAAGCACATTATCTTCAAAGAGGTAGCAAGATACTGTTTTAAAACTGAAATAAAAAGTCAGAAGATATCAAGTCATTTTATCTTCTAAGTGAGGAGAGAAAAGAACTATCATTTTTTATCTATATCCAGAAATACATCCTGATGCCAGGAAAGACTGAAGGTGGGAAAAGGCGGCGACAGAGGTTGGATATGGTTGGATCACATCATCGACTGAATGGACATGAGTCTGAGCAAACTCTGGGAGATAGTAAAGGACTGGGAAGCCAGTCCATAGGGTTGCAGAGTCAGACATGACTGAGCAACTGAATAACAAGAAATACATTCTTCAAAAATCAAAGGAAACTAAAACAGTTTCATACACACATAGGCGACAGAAGAATTACAACTTAGGAAAAGGGTAAAAATATGGGTAAATCTAAATAAATATTTATTATATATATATATATATCCCAGTAACAACAAAGTCAAAAAGGCTTAAAAGATACAAAAGATTAAAATAAATAAAAACAAAAGCTCTAAAGCTGGGAGAGAGATAAAAAGAATGGATTTTATTTCACCCTTTAATAAATCAAAGATATACATTATAATTTCTAGTATAACCACTGAAAGCGAAATAATACACTTCTAAAACTTAATAGAGGGGGTGAAAATAATTTTATAAAGTAAATATAAAAGTCAATAAGCATGAGGAAAACATGCTAAACAGGCAAGAAAAATAGAAAGCTAAGAGTAATATGATATGACTAAAGCCAAATACATCAGTAGTTACATTACATGTAGAGAGATTAAACACTCCAATTTAAAGATGAGGACTGTCAAACTGGATATATTTTTAAGAACAAAACAGTCAACTAGGTGCAGCTTACAAGAAATGAAAAAATATGTCTTAAACATGAGGAACAGCACAGAATAGAATCTGTGGGAGATACGAAATGGTGCCTGTATTCCAGAAGTTTAAAATGTGAACAAGGTAATTCATAAACACAAAACAAAGTATAAAACAATCATGCACACACATTTCAAGAAGTATAACTCTTTTGCATTCCTGTCGTTTCCCTGGCTAACTTCTTCTCTAGTTTTTATCATGTCAGTTCCCTCAGAAAGTTTTCCTTGATTCCCTTTAATGAGGTTAGCTAAGTGTTCCTGGTAGGTACTTCAACACTAACTGTAATTATCCATCACAACAATTATCACAGTGTAGACTGTTTCATAGTCTGTCACTTCCACTAGAAAACAAATTCTGTAAGATCAAGCACCCAGAATCTACTGGGTCAAGAACTATACTGGGTCAAGAACTATGAAAAAACTATGAAAGGTCTGAGATTTTGCCCTACTTGCAAGCTAACAAATTAGCCTGCCCATTTCATAAATGCTGGCAAAAGCCAGAGGCTACTGGGTCAGAGACAGGGCATTCTATTACTCAAGCACAGCAGGCTGTATGAGCTTCAGGTATGCATTGGTTTGCTCTGCCCTCCAAAGTCCCATAAAGCTGATGCAGAGAGAAGCCCAAGCAGTTGCTGCACACACAGAAACTCCAATCTTTCACAGGGGTTGCTAGCAAGCCTGACTAACCTCTGTCTTAGAGGGAGACATCTTCTTTATTATGGTTAGGAAAAGAATTTGCCTTGTGTCCTAAATATCTCCATCAAGTATGTTTTCTATACAAAAACCCATGAAAAGAATGAAAAGATTCAAAGATTTAAAAATTATTGAAAAAAAAACAATGATACAAAATATGCCCCCCAAAATGGAGAACTGTCTTCCAAAATATAGTTCACTATTTTATATACAATAATTAATTGCCTGACACATAAATGGTAATCAGTAGTAGCAGAATGCATGACAGATATATAATAAGTGAAGCAATGAAAAACTGGGAAAAACAATAATTGTCATCATAAAACATGAAATCATTTTGAATTCTCAAGCTTTCTTAAAATAAAGACATTAGCTATATTTTGATTCTACCATGTGTATAACTGCATTATGTCAACTGCAAAGTCACACTGTTTGTTCTATTACTCTCTTTTCAGATGAGAAATTTCTAGGCAAGCACTGGTTATTCTAATTTCTATTTATTTTCAATCTTCAACCAGATAATACCTTTATGATGTTATGTACTCACTTGGAATGTCATGACCATTTTGTTCAATGATACGACTTGCTGAAATAAATAAGCTAAGTGCAAATCAAAGAAATGCACTGATAATTTCTGCAGAGGCAAAAATATAGAGATATCCCTAACACACAAGAATTGCTTCCCAAACGGGATATTATGGACCTAAAAGGCATTAACAAAACAAGAAACTATTCAAGAGGAAACAACAAAGCATAGTAGTGACATATCCAAGTTCAGTTGCGTACTCTTCAGTTGCAGCGTTTTGTTTTTGTGTGTGTGCTTTTATTTCCTTTTTCATCTCAGCAAAATATTTCAAATATCCTGCAACTCAAAAAAGATTTGACTAGACTTACGATCTAAAAGAGAAGATAAAGCATGCTCCTAAGTCTAAATCAGACCAAAATTCAACTTAAGAAATAAAATGTACATGGATGAAAATTTTAGGGTGTCATATTCCTGAACCATATGGGAACACACAATCACAAACTTGGTGGAATCAAAATCATTTATGGATTATGAACCCAAACATAATCATTTAGTGACCCTCTTTATCCTCTTTATCTTGAATTCAAATTTGTGTACTCTTTAAAAAGTTGCTTAATTTTTGGTAAGGGGTGGTGAAGAGGAGTGCTAATTACCTGGAGCATCTTCTTTTTACCAATTACATATTTGTTGTAAAAAGCATACACCGGAATTTCCTTTTCTTCCCCAAAGTATAATCTCAGTCATATACAGTTAGTTTTTCTTTTGGGGGCGGGGGGGCGGTATGCAGGAAGGAGATGGCATGTAGCACATGGCGTGCCACAGTTCCCCACCCAGGAATGCAACCTGTGTCCCCTGCAGTGGAAATACAAGCCTTAACCACTGGGCTGCCAGGTAAGTCCTCAGTCATGTACTATTATATACACTCCACTATGACTTATTGACACCTTAATTTTTTTCTATCATCTTTGTGCTTTCTATTGTTGAAATAAGTTTCTAGGTCCAGGATGGAGTAGTTTCTGCCCACTGCCACATCAGCAAACCAAACTTTGGTGCTCCTATAGATGCTTCCTTTGCCCAAAATAGCAGTATATCCAGTCAGTTGAACCCCAGATGCAAAGTCAAGGCTGGACTCTATACTTCTTTCCTCGTTCCTCAGTCTTTCTAAATAATGATAGATATGCATCCCCAGCAATCATGCTTCGTTTCTACACTGCAGCTTCCAGTGCTCTATAAAAATCCCTCTGGTCCAAATCCCTCCGGAGAGTTCCACAGCTGTGAGGCCTCTGAACTTACTTCTTCAACCCATGCACTGCTTTCTTTTGAATAAAGAATAAACCCATTAGAAAGTTGTTTTAGTTTTGTCATTTGATACTATCTATCCTCTTGAGAAATCTGTATGCAGATCAGGAAGCAACAGTTAGAACTGGACATGGAACAACAGACTGGTTCCAAATAGGAAAAGGAGTTCGTCAAGGCTGTATATTGTCACCCTGCTTATTTAACTTATATGCAGAGTATATCATGAGAAACGCTGGACTGGAAGAAACACAAGCTGGAATCAAGATTGCCAGGAGAAATATCAATAATCTCAGATATGCAGATGACACCACCCTTATGGCAGAAAGTGAAGAGGAACTCAAAAGCCTCTTGATGAAAGTGAAAGTGGAGAGTGAAAAAGTTGGCTTAAAGCTCAGCATTCAGAAAATGAAGATCATGGCATCCAGTCCCACCACTTCATGAGAAATAGATGGGGAAACAGTGGAAACAGTGTCAGACTTTATTTTTGGGGGCTCCAAAATCACTGCAGATGGTGACTGCAGCCATAAAATTAAAAGACACTTACTCCTTGGAAGGAAAGTTATGACCAACCTAGATAGCATATTCAAAAGCAGACATTCCTTTGCCAACAAAGGTCCGTCTAGTCAAGGCTATGGGTTTTCCTGTGGTCATGTATGGATGTGAGAGTTGGACTGTGAAGAAGGCTGAGCGCCAAAGAATTGATGCTTTTGAACTGTGGTGTTGGAGAAGACTCTTGAGAGTCCCTTGGACTGCAAGGAGATCCAAACAGTCCATCCTGAAAGAGATCAGCCCTGGGATTTTTTTGGAAGGAATGATGCTAAAGCTGAGACTCCAGTACTTTGGCCACCTCATGCGAAGAGTTGACTCATTGGAAAAGACTCTGATGCTGGGAGGGATTGGGGGCAGGAGGAGAAGGGGACAACAGAGGATGAGATGGCTGGATGGCATCATTAACTCGATGGACGTGAGTCTCGGTGAACTCCAGGAGTTGGTGATGGACGGGGAGGCCTGGTGTGCTGTGATTCGTGGGGTCACAAAGAGTCAGACACAACTGAGCGACTGAACTGAACTGATCCAAGGTTTTCTATGAATCATTTTTCTCCTTTCTTGCTGTTTTTGGACTGAGCTGTTCAGTCTTAATACATTGCATTATGATCAGAAAATACTCTTTTTATTATCTCCATTCTTTGTAAATCAGAGTAATTTTGTTGGCCTCTATCCTGTTCAAAATTCATTAACATTCTGTGTGTGCTTAAAAAGTAAATATAGTACTTTAATGTCATGGCTTAGAATTTGCTATAATCAAGATCCACTCTTGATCATATCTTAAGGTAGTCTACATACTTGCTTATTTTTCATGAATATGATCTATCTTGGATGAAGAGGGAACTGTTAAAGTCTCTGATTATTAATATGTCTCTCTCCCTGAACATATTGTGTGTGTGTGTGTGTGCACGCGCTCAGTCATATCTGACTCTTTGCAGCCTCATGGACAGCAGCCCACCAGGCTCCTCTGCCCATGGAATTTTCCAGGCAAGAATATTTGGAGTAGGGTGCTATTTTCTACTCCAGGGGATCTTCTCAACCCAGGGATCACAACAGTTTCTTGCATCTTCGGTACTGGGAGGCAGATTCTTTACCACTAGTGCCACCCGGGAAGCCCAAACATATTGTAGCTTCTGCTGACAGATGATGTGAAATAATTCTTTGATTTATAATAAGGAATTTATACACTTGACCCTTTAACAACACAATGGTTATGAGAGCCAATGCGTCATGCAGTTGAAAATCCACATATAATTTGTCAGTCCACTGTATCCCTGGATCCTCTCTAACCAAGGTTCTGTATTTTGAGCTTCAATTCATCACACAGTGTACTATTATTATACTCTTTCCTATTGAAAAAAAAAAAATTCACATCTAAGTGGATCCATGTAACTCAAATCATGTAGTTCAAGGGTCAACTGCTTTCTGTCTGTCTTCATTCCCAACAGGGAGCTCCCGAAACTTGACATTTTCTAAAAGAAGAGAGCAATAAGTATCTTTTGTCATGTTAAGGTGATGTGGGGAAAGCCTTTAGGTAACCTAAGGTGGGGGACTGGTTGCCAGGGGGACCAACCACAGATCAGAAGGTTGGAACTTGGAATCCAGCCCTCCCATCCTCCCACCCTCTGGGGAGAAGTGTGGAGGTTAAATTCAATCACCAATGGCTAAAGATTTCATCAATCATGCCTCTGTAATAAAGGGTTCATAAAAACCAAAATAATGGGGTTTGAAGAATTTCTGAGTTGATAAACACCTGGCAATTCAGGGGAGTAGTGCAAAGAGCACAGAAACTGCACACCACTTTCTCCAAACTTTGCCCTATGCATCTCTTCAATCTAGGAGTTTCTGAGCTTCTCTAATAAACCAGTAATATAGTATGTAAAATGCTTCTCTGGGTTGTGTGAGCAAGCTTCTCTAGCAAACTAAGCAAACCTAAGGAAGGAGTTTGTTAGAACCTCTAATCATCCAGCCAGCTGATCAGATACAAGAGACACATGGTCTTACAAGTAGCATGAGGTGGGAAGGACAGCAGTCTTGTAAAACTGAGCCTTTAACCTATGGGACCTGATAGTATTATCTCAAGTAAACAATCAGAATTAACTGCTTGATGGTATGGGTGAGGGGAGGGGAAACTACATCAGAACTGGTATTAGAAAGTGAATTGGTGTCAGAATGTAAGCTCATGACAGAGGTGGGATTTGCTAGAATGGCCTAGCTCAGGGAAATGTGGCTTAGGAAGAGAAAGGATGAAAGTGATTCTGATGAACAATCTATGATTCTTGGGTGGCCACGTGGTCAGCCATGATATGGAGCAGAAGCTGTTCTGTAATTACTAAAGGAAAAAGTTACCAAAGGAATTGAGAGACAGCTCCCTAGGAGCTGGTTCACAGGATGCACAAGGAAATATAAACTAATATGAAAAAGATGAAATATATAATTTTTTGGTTATCATTATCTATAACAGCTAAAACAAAATTAGGAGTGCCGAGTTGGACACTGACAGACCAAGTTCAGATTTTTCCACCTGGGCACAGGCCTCAAATCTGCTGCCCAAGGGAAAAATTATGCAGGACAACAGAAAGCATCCCTAAGACCCCTGGTCACCACAAAGAAGAGGTGGTAGAGTATGAAGGATTTGTTTAATTTTGTAGATCAGTATCATCAGGTTCCTAAGGAAACTTTACTGAAATGGATTATGAGAGTGACTAATTTAGGTCTCTCTGGTTGTGAATGAGGAAGAGTAAAAGAGCACCACTACAGAACAATCACAGGTTTGTGATTCAGACACGTAAGAGATTATTCCTGAGAAAACAGCCAGTATGGAAGACTAGATTTTTTAGAAAGCCACTGTAAGGTCTGATTTCCCTGAGTAAAGGGAATCATCCATCACAATCTATAAATGTCAAGCGGAACACCCCAGATGAAACAGCTGATATATTCTTCAGGCAAGCCATGTTGGACTGGCCTATAGGGATACTCACCCGCTGAATATACCCATTATGAATATCATCATAAAAGCCTTTCTTTGTTAAAGGGTCCCTTTCACATGAGTATCCCGTGTATACCTTATTGCCCATGAACCAAAACAGTTCCAGGAACTTTATCAAATTTGCTGACTCATCTTCCCCTCATAGGTCTCACAGATGCTAATAAAAACATTAGGATAATCAGAGAAGAGGCCCAGGGGAGAGTCAAGGGACTCTTTCCAATAAATGGAAATGTTTAATGGTTATTAAGAAATAAGGTGAATAAAGCAACTACTGATAGGAATGAAAAAAGAAGAATGACAGAGGGAGAATCACAGGACTCATCTCAGCAGGATGCAAAGTGTTTGGAGGTTGTTATGAAATAGGATAAACAAATAGGTTATCCTATTTAACCTATGATAGGTTAAAAAGTTTTTAATACAGTCATTTACCAAAGGCTAGGTGAGGTAGAGACCCCGGTCCCCTGCTGGCCTTCTAACATTAAACGGCCTGAAACAAATCCATCCTATTTACCCTAGTTTGGAAAAAATTTAAAGTCAGAAAGCAGAAATTACAATGAGAAACCTGACATGCAACATCCTGGGACAGTGGTTCAGCAAATTATTCAAAATAAAGACTGAAAAAGGGCAGGGTGCCTTGGCTCAATCCGTCATAAGAATCAAAGCTTTCTGCACAAGAGTAAGTAAACTGATAAGGGACAGGAAAGATAAGTTTTCCTGAATGATAGCTCAGTTGGTAAAGATTCTGCCTGCAATGCAGGAGACCCCAGTTTGATTCAGGAAGATCCACTGGAGAAGGGATAGGCTACCCACTCCAGTGTTCTTGGGCTTCCTTTGTGCCTCAGCTGGTAAAAAATCCCCCTGCAATGTGGGAGACCTGGATTTTCCCTGGATTGGAAAACACCCTGAAGAAGGGAAAGGCTACCCACTCCAGTATTCTGGCCTGGAGACTTGCATGGACTGTATAGTCCATGGGGTCACAAAGAGTCAGACACGACTGAGCGACATTCACTTTCACTTTCTACAAGAGTTTTGTGAACTGTGGTAGCGAAACCCCTTGCCTAAGTCCTCACTTGGGCTACAATTATATTGAAAGCATGTAAAATGTAATGGATGGCATGATGTGGAATGAAAGTTGCAATGCTAAAGCAGCTATTACGTAATAAAGTTGTATCAACTTCACCTGAATGTCTTATGGAGATGGATGTTCTATCTGGGTGACGACACCTTCCTCTACCAAGTATTGTAAAACCAAAAACCAGGGAGGAAGACCTATCAGTAGTTGCTGTTGTTGTTGTTCAGTCACTCACTCAAGTCCGACTCTTTGCAACCCCATGGACTGCAGCATGCCAGGCTTCCCTGTCCATCACCAACTCCCGGAGCTTGCTCAAACTCATGTCCATTGAGTCGGTGATGCCATCCAACCATCTCATCCTCTGCCACCCCTTTTCCTCTTGCCTTCAATCTTTCCCAGCACCAGGGTTTTTTTCCAAAGAGTCAGTTCTTCATATCAGGTAATAAACTGAAGTAATTTCAGTTTCAGCTGCAGCATCAGTCCTTCCAATGAATATTCAGGACTGATTTCCTTCAGGATGGACTGCTTGGATATCCCGGCAGTCCAAGGGACTCACAAGAGTCTTCTCCATCACCACAGTTCAAAAGCATCAATTCTTTCGTGATCAGCTTTCTTTACGGTCCAACTCTCACATCCATACATGACTACTGGAAAAACCAAAGCTTTGACTAGATGGACCTTTGTTGACAAAGGCCTCTCGTTTTTAATATGCTGTCTAGGTTGGTCATGTATTTTCTTCCAGGGAGTGTCTTTTAATTTCATGGCTGCAGTCACCATCTGCAGTGATTTTGGAGCCCAAGAAAAGAAAGTTTGTCACTGTTTTCCATTGTTTCCCCATCTATTTGCCATGAAGTGATGAGACCAGATGCCATGGTCTTAATTACCTGAATTTTGAGTTTTAAGTCATCTTTTTCACTCTCCTCTTTCACCTCCATCAAGAAGGTATTTAATTTATTTTCACTTTCTGCCATAAGGGTGGTATCATCTGTCTACCTGAGATTATTGATATTTTCCCAGCAATCTTGATTCCAGCTTGTGCTTCATCCACCCCGGCATTTCACATGATGTACACTGCATATAAGTTAAATAAGCAGGGTGACAATATATAGCCTTGATGCACTCCTTTCTCAATTTGGAACCAATCTGTTGTTCCATGTCCAGTTCTAACTGTTGTTTCTTGACCAGCATACAGGTTTCTCAGGAGGCAGGTAAGGTGGTCTGGTATTCCCATCTCTTTCAGAATTTTCCACAGCTTGACACAGTCAAATTGTTAGCATAGTCAATGAAGCAGATTTTTTCTGGAATTCTCTTGGTTTTTCTATGATTCAACGGATGTTGGCAATTTGATCTCTGGTTCCTCTGCCTTTTCTAAATCCAGCTTGAACATCTGGAAGTTCTCAGTTCACATACTGTTGTAGCCTCACTTGGAGAATTTTGAACATTACTTTGCTAGCATGTGAGATGAATGCAAATGTGCAGTAGTTTGAGCATTCTTTGGCACTGCCTTTCTTTGGGATTGGAATGAAAACTGACCTTTTCGAGATCTGTGACTACTGCGGAGTTTTCCAACTTTGCTGGCATTATTGAGTGCAGTACTTTAACAGCATCATCTTTTAGGATTTGAAATAACTCACCTGGAATTCCATCATCTCCACTAGCTTTGTTCGTAGTGATGCTTCCTAAGGCCCACTTGACTTCGCACTCCAGAATTTCTGGCTCTAGCTGGGTGATCACATCATCGTGGTTATCTGGGTCATTAATATCTTTTTTGTATAATTCTTTTGTATATCCTTGCCACCTCTTCTTAATATCTTCTGCTTCTGTTAGGTCCATACCATTTCTGTCCTTTATTGTGTCCATCTTTGCGTGAGATGTTCCCTTGGTATCTCTAATTTTCTTGAAGAGATCTCTAAAGATTTACAGGAAAACTGGTACATTTGAACAAGCTTTATATAAAGTGGCTGCACCCTTTTACTTGACTTTATTACAGGGACGAACATTGTATCTGACTGGGAAACACTCCAGTTAGGCATGTAAATCCATGTTTCAAAGTAAGATTAATTGAACATGCTAAATGGGAACTAGTAAAACTGCTTGAGCATTCGTGGTATGGAACAGAAGCTAGAGTGCTAGAAGGGACAGGTTCTCTGTATAACAGCAGTATATGCAGCAAACTGGGGCTTAGGGCAAACGTCTGTGAGCACCTCTCAGCAATGACTACTGGGACTTCAGACTGGAGAATTTCCAATTAAGGGGCATTTACTATCCTGCCATTGGACATTATTAACTGAAGCCACCCCTATGACTGAAGGACATAAAATGATCTTGAATCATGAAACAGCCATAATGTCTAGGATGTCTGAGAAACACTCTAATGGGGAAGGCCTATCCAAAAGAATAAAGTAACAAACTGGACATGGTTTATCTAAGACCATGCTGCCTGGGGAATGCAAGGAGGAGATTCTCAGGAGTAGGGAGCCTTTTTTCCCTAAGACTGACTCTGCAACTGTATGAGGAGTTGCTGGATTCCACCATCACTTTGGCAGTTCCCTATAAACAGTTCTTAACTGACCTACAAAGAGCTGCTTGGCAGTTCCAAGGTGAATGGACAACATCCTATCTGGATGGCCACCACTCTGATCAAAGACGATACAAAGAGATCAGTCTGTTGTGCTGAATTGCATACTGTTTGCCTAGCAGTGATGGAAAAAGTGAACAGAAGTAAAAAGCCCCTATGTTTGGGTTTTTACTGACACTTGGGTAGTAGCCAATAGCCTTGGCCCTATGGTCAGGCAGGAAGGCAATGGAAATCTGACTTATTTGAGCGATGCCCATATGGGCCATAGCCCTAAGGAAATCATTACGGGAATTTGAGTACATTAGGGTACATTAGAGTAACACATATTGATGCCCACCAGAAAAACTCTCTTCTAGGTGTACAGGGTGACTGAAATCAACAAACAGGTCTCCCCCTGTACTCACTCAAAGTGGCCCCCTGGACCCGTGTAATAAGTACACATTGGGGCACTGCGGCAATGACGAGATGTGCTGAATCTATTAATAGACGTGTTCCTCTTGCACCCTCTGAAGCACGAAGGGCCAGGAAGATCCGTTCCATCGGCCAACAAGAGGGAAAAAGACTGCAGGTGGTCATGTGGCAAAATGTGGGATTTTGGTGCTGATCATAGATGGCAAATCAGACTGATGCCAGTAGCCCTGGGGATGCCAATGGATCTTGACAGGAATAGACGCTGACTCTGGGCTGGGTTTAGCTTAGCCTGTGGTAGATAACAAATCGAATACTATAAAAAACCAGGACAGGTGACACCACACCAACTGTACAGCTCACAGTCATTTCTTCAGACTAAGGAATATACTCTACAGCCCTAATGTCCAACCACGGGCAGAGAGAAACTATCAATGCACAATTAAAACACAGATTGTATAAAATGGAGGAAATAAAGGCATGGAGAAGGGCTTGCTTACACACCTTCACAAGTGTGTGCTCACATTCAAGATATACTTATGTATGTGTGTGTTCAGTCTTGTCCGACCATGGACACCTGCCAGGGACCCTGCCAGGCTCCTCTGTCCACGGGATTTCTCAGGCAAGAAGGCTGGAGTAGGTTGCCACTTTCTTCTCCAGGGGATCTTTCTGACCCAGGGATAGAACCCATGTCTCTTGCATCAGCAAGAAAATTCTTTTACCACTGTGCCAGCTGGGAAGCCCCAAGATGTATACACACACACACACACACACACACACACACATATATATTCTCTTGTAATACCTGTAAAATGTTTACAAAGTGTCTAAATTGTAGTAAGTAGTAGTTTTTTTCCTAGCCAAATCGAATGTTAGCAAGTTTATCCACCTTTCCCCAAACAGGACCAGAACCATAGCTTACTACTTTGTTCTCCCCTACACTTGCTCCTCTTCCAACCCCCATGTGATTTTTCCAATCATATTTAGGTTTAACAACATGTTTTACTGCTTTCTTTGTGCATCACTACATCCTGTATCCAACTATTTTATCTCAGTTCACTGCTCTTCATGCTGCTGCTACTGCTGCTGCTAAGTCGTTTCAGTCATGTCCAACTCTGTGTGACCCCATAGACGGCAGCCCACCAGGCTCTGCCGTCCCTGGGATTCTCCAGGCAAAAACACTGGAGTGGGTTGCCATTTCCTTCTCCAATGCAGGAAAGTGAAAAGTGAAAGTGAAGTCGCTCAGTCGCGTCCGACTCGTAGCGACCCCATGGACTGCAGCCTACCAGGCTCCTCTGTCCATGGGATTTTCCAGGCAAGAGTACTGGAGTGGGGTGCCATTGCCTTCTCCGGCTCCTCATGCTAGAGTACATCATTATTAAGTCTTTCAGCAATGATGAACGGACAGGATAGTTTCTAAGTTCCCGAATGATGGAAATTGTCTTTATTTCTATCCTATTCTAAAATGTTAATCTGTCTGGCTAAAACATTTTTAGATTCAAAGTCATTTCCCCAACCCCTTTTATCAGTGCACTGTCTTCTGGAATAACAATGTTGCTGATAAGAAATGTGCTGTCCTTCCATCTTAGTCTGAGTCATCTACAGCTTATCTGTTGATATTTTAAATACATGTAAATGTAGAGACAAAAAGAAAATAGATACAGATATATCCACGGGTGGGCATCACAGTTTAACATGCATTGCCCTGATTACTAGTGAATGTGAGTACTATACAACGTCTAAGAGTTTGGAATTTGAGAAAGATTATCTGTGTTAAAATTTAGACACTGACACTAACTGGATGTATAATTTTAGGCAAGTTATTTATATATTGTGCTCAGCTTCCACAACTGTAACATGTGGATAGTAACAGTCTAACTCATAGTTTTATTGTGAGGTTTAAGGAAGATAGTCACATGAATGAACTCAAGGCCATGATAAAGAATTTTTTAAAAAATAAGAAAAATTCACTGCACTTGGCTTCCATTTTTAGAAAGCATATTTAAGAAATCAAAACTAAACAGTAAATGGCTGAAGTGCATGTGTGTGTGTGTGTGTGTGTGTGTGTGTGTGTGTGTGTGTGTATGTATATAAAACCATGTAAAATAGAGTGATAAACAGAATAATCACATTAGTTACTCAGGAAAGTGGGACTGGGAAGTAACACAAGGGAAGGGGAGCTTCAAGAATATTGATATTATTCTAGATCTTAAGTTGGAGGGTGGGTTCCTTATTTTATTAATATTATTGAGAATGATACATGGATGAAGAATAGAAGGTAATTACCAAATGTATAATATACAAACTTATTTTACAGCAGGACATCTAACCACAAGTCTTATTATGCATTAGAAGAAGTTTTGGGGGCAAATACAAACAAAATTAAAAACATTTTAAAATTTAGAGAATTAAGATAGGAGATAAGATTGTAGAACATGCATTTCTAATACCCTAATGAAGATGAATATGTGCTTCCACCTTATCCTTCCCTCTGCCCAGCAATGCCAGGCACACTTACAGCTAACACAAAAATCATATAGATAAATGTTTTATGGGATTATCAAAAAATAAGAGTGCCAAGGTCAAATAAGCCAAAGATTCTCACATATGTACCTAACTGAAACAGTCTTTGATCAGATCTGAATTTGATATAAACAAGAATGAAGTAAAGAAACTTAAGACACCAAGTGTCTCAATGAACACAAAAGCCAGGTTATTGGAAATGGAACATGGAAAGGTATGTTGATATCAGAATAGGTAATTATAACATTAAGATTTTTACTATTTTTTTGTTTTATTTATTTGGCTACATAGTTGCCACAGGTGGGATCTTTTAGTCATGCAGCACATGGGATCTATCAATAGCTCCTTGGCCAGGGATGGAACCTGGCCCTCTGAATTGGGAGTGTGGAGTTTTAGCCACTGGACCACCAGGGAAGTCCCAACATTAACATTTTTAAAACAACCATTCTGGTGATTCCAAAGTCTGATGTCTGGCCATATATGCCAGATGTTAAAGTGGCATGAAAATACAAGCTGATGGAATAGCATCAGAGGCCTGCTACACAGGTGACATTTCCCTATGAGGTGAATTTATCCATGATGCTTAGGAAAGAGGTAGGTTACAAAGGAAAACGGTGAGCCATGAAACAAGAGTCCTAGACGGATACCCATAGGCTAATAGATAATGGCAGTAAGTATAGAAGTAACTATGATAAAGCAGGTATAGTACAGATTTCAAGGTGAGAAGAGATTATTGAAAGAAGGTGATGAAAAGGGGATCTGGAAGCAAAATATCTACAGAATGCCAAGTTCTTTGCTCATCTTGAGGTATACTAGACTTGAAAGAATGAAAAAGCACTTAAATTTCAGGTGAAGTAAAAAAATAAACTTTAGTTTTTCATTAAATAGATTATTAGACAAAAGAGTATGGTAAGTTTGAGGGATATCATATCTGTAACCCACAACTTGTATTATACAGCACAAATATATTAAAATAACTATATTCACAGGCAAAGATTTTGGGTATATTAGCTTAGTTTGGAAAGCAAAATATAACAATTACCATTTTGGAAATAACAATAAAATCAAGTTCATACACCAATGTGCAATGGAGTCAGAGCATCAGCATTTTAAACCTGAAAAGTATTTTATTACAGACTATCTACTCCAGCGGCTCCCTTGATGGAGACCATAGGCTTTTACACAGTAAAATGGGCAATGTTCAATCTACTTCTAATACTTTAAAAAAATCTAACATACCATATCCCCCCCATAATTAAAATTGTATCTGCTAACCTAAATATCATCTTTCTTTGTTCTTCATTGGGTACAGATAAATGCAGTGTTGTTACATTATTTACCTCACAGGAAATCAGATTTTAATATTTAATAAAATAATTTATTAGAAATGTGACAGAAGGAAGGGTAAGAAAAGGAATCTTTCGTGATTAAAAAAAAAAAGTTTATGAAACTCCTACAATAGGTATCAACAACTGCAGGAATAGATAAGTAGAACATCCAGGCTTCCTACCTTGCAGAAACAGTGTTCTTGCTTCCACACCTCTTTAAATATAGAATGTAAATAATGGCATCAATGAATACCAAAGTGTTTACAGCAATTACTATGGAGCAATGAGATTACTGGTAATTTTTCTTTCTTTTTTTTTTAACTTTTCAGACCCAGTTTATTATAGTATAGTCAAAGATCCAAAGGATTTCTTGGCAGTAGGAATTTTTCACTTGTTTTATCTTTTGTTTAATTTTTTAACTTTTTATTTTATATTGGAGTATAGCTGAATAACCATGATGTGATAGTTTCAGGTGGACAGCAAAGAGACTCAGCCATACATATACATGCATCCATTCTCCCCATTAATTTTTAATTTCTTTTTCACATATATTTTCAAAATGATCTATAATGAAAATATACACTATTATAATCAGAAAATACAAAAATACACACTTAAGAGTGACCTTTCCCCAAACCAAATCTGTTAAACACACAAGTCATGTCCAAAAGCATGATTTTCCAATGTGCCCTATCTTCCATTCACATAATTTCTTGATCATATTTCCTTATTTATAAATTAAAGACAACAGTTTTATGTTTCACTACTTTTGTTGTGACAATTGAAAAGAGCAAAAGCAAAAAAATTCTTTAGAAGATCACTTCTAAAACCAAGTTAATTTTCAGTTCAGTATAAATCCCATCATGATCAAGATTACATATACATATAATTCTTTTAAAGGCCCAACTCCTCTGACTACTATTTCAGGTAGCAGTATTCATTTCACAAATATTTATCGAAGTCTAATATTGATAAGGGCTTCCCTGGTCGCACAGGGGTAAAGAATCAGCCAGACAATGTAGGAGATGCAGGAGATGCAAATTCGATCCCTGGGTCAGGAAGATCCCCTGGAGGAGGAAATGGCAACCCGCCCCAGAATTCTTGCCTGAAAAATTCCACGGACAAAGGAGGCTACAGTACATGGGGTTGCAAACAGTCAGGCACAACTGAGCCACTGAGTACGCAATATTGCTAAAACTTCAACATAGTATGGCAAGTTAATAACCTGGGAAGAAAATCAAAATAAAACAAAGAGTAAAAGCTATACCAATTTTTAATTTTATATAATTTTATATTTACATAAAGTCAAAATTAATCTAAATATTCAAGTATATTTCTCTAAGTAGCGGGTTATTTTTTAGGTCCTCTAGCAATAACCACACTTTGTAAATTAACTATGAGTTTGCACTTCATTTTAACATTTCAGACAATGTTATACAGCCAAAGCACTATACAGTTAGAAGTGCACATAAGATGTGGATCTCAGTTCTCACCTCATCTCAAGTTAATAATGTGATCTTGGGCAACTCAATTTATCTATGGTTGAATCCCTGCTTTTCCAAACTCCAACAGTACAGGTAACAAAAGCTCAGGTGCAGAGCTAAATCAGTCACACCTAGCAGAGCAACAGGACCCAGGTCCCACAAGCAGGTAAGATTATCTTTCTTTTGTGTGTTTTAATTCAGATATTCGAAGGAAATGGCAAACCACTCCAGTACTCTTGCCTGGAGAATCCCATGGAAGGAGGAGCCTAGTAGGCTACAGTCCATGGGGTGGCAAAGAGTCGGACAGGACTGAGTGACTTCACTTCACTTCACTTCAAATATGTGAAGGGGAGAAAAGGTAAACTTTTAACTTCGAATCCTCTTTGGGTTTAACTAGTTCTAGAAAAGAGATTCTGCTTTGGTTTCCTCACTTAATTATACTCTCCTTGCCAGAAGATCAGGGGCAAAGAAAACATAGAGCTGGGGTCCCTAACACCTAATAAGCTCTCAAAAGTCCCTATCTCTAGGTCTGTGCATATATCTCTAACCACTGACTGAAATTCTGTTTCAACTTATAATAATTCTTCTTTGTAACCATTAAACTATTAACTACTCAAATAAAAACATCATTTATGCATACTACCAACCATGTCAGAAACTCTGGGTAACAGAGCCAATCTAAAAATCTACTTAAATGCACCAAAATCTCAGACATGGTAACGTGAACTTCCAAGAATGTGCCAAGAAGCAAACTTATCATTTCACATATTTCAACTGAATTCCCTGTTGCACTAGATCTCTCACTATGCCAACTCATCTACATGGTATCTGGTGATCAAGACGTATAGGAATAATTGTAATGAAACCCTTTTTCTCATCTAAAACAGTAAAGGACAGATTTTCTCCAAAATCAAGAGATGAAAAAATTAAGAACAAAAATATGGGAAATGTAGCTGAAAATAATTAAAATTTATTATACATATAAAAATAAATTTCAATAAGTATTATGTTTGGCTCCAAATTAGAATATATAAGAAATAATTCTTTTGAAAACTGTACAGTCCTTTTGTAAAGCCAATTTCAGTATGCATCAAGAGTTTAAAAAAATATTCCATCACTTAAAAAAAAGTATTCCATTACTTTGACCAAGAAGTCAAGCTCCAAAAATATAATCCTAATGATGGAAACATATTCATGCACAAAAATGTTCTCTGTAGCATATCTTTCATACTCAAAAAGTGGAAACAATTTTAAATACCACAAAATAGAAAAGTCATATATATGTATTATATGTACAGTTAAATATTACATATCCATTCTAAATTTGACAAACTATATAAGAAATAAATATTCATAATGTTAACTAAAAAAGATTTAACTTTATATACACAAACACACAATTACAATTATACAAATAAACATGTTCTCTGTATTAGGTTAAAATCTAAAAGAAAAACAACAAAAACTTTAGCAGTTGTGGTATTTCAGGGATAGAACAATGAGCCATCTTGTTTCCTGTTTATCCAATTTCCCTGTAAACTGTTACATTGATTTTAAAATAAAAATTCTCATGATATAATCAAAATACACAAATTTCATGTGCGGATATATTCTTGGGAGTCTATACATAAACACAGACACACACACACATATATAGACTTCAAGAATATAAAATAACCATTCAGCTAAAAGAAAAACATCTAAAATTGAATAGCTTTTCCCTATTTCTATACTGTACATAGTATTATTTTTGCATAACGTGAATTCTTTTCATCAACAGCATGTCTATTTGCATCTTACAAACATCTTTTACATCCCTATAGGGAAGGAAAAGACAGGAAAGTATAAGTCAGATCTCATAAATTTTACAATTTACTCGGGTATACATAACACAGGCATAAAACAAATCTAAGAAAACTTTAAACATCAAGACATAAAGTAGTCACAAAGTTGCTTTAATGCACTTTGATACCAAGCCGCTGTATTAGTTTGCTAAGGCTGTGTTAACAAAGTAACACAAACTAGGTGCCTGAAATAACACATCTATCCTCTCACAGTCCATAGGCTAGGAGTCCAAGACCAAGGTGTCAGCAGAACTGCTTCCTTCTGCAGTCTGTGAAGGAAAAATCTGTTGAGGCCTTGGCATACAGATGACCATCTTCACATTATCTTCCTTGTGTCTCTTCATATCATCTTCCTTCTATGCATATCTGTCTCTGAGTCCAAATTTCCCCTTTTTATAAGGACATCAATTATGTAGGACTAGAGTCCACCCTAATGATGGCATTTTAACTTGATTCCATCTCTAAATAAGGCCATATGGCTAAGATTAAGATTGCCAGCCTTTTTTTTTTTTTTTTTTTTTTGAGGGGGTTCAGTTCAGTGGCTCAGTCAAGTCCAACTCTTTGCAACCCCACAGACTGCAGCACGCTAGGCTTCCCTGTCCATCATCAACTCCCACAGCTTGCTCAAATTCATGTCCATCAAGTCGGTGATGCCATCCGACCATCTCATCCTCTGTCGTCCCCTTCTCCTCCTGCCTTCAAACTTGCCCAGCATCAGGGTCTTTTCCAATGAGTCAGCTCTTCATATCAGGTGGCCAAAATATTGGAGTTTCAGCTTCAGCATCAGTCCTTCTAATGAATATTCAGGACTGACTTCCTTAGGATTAACTGGTTTGATCTCCTTGCAGCCCAAGGGACTCTCAAGAGACTTCTCCAACACCACAGTTCAAAAGCATCAATTCTTCAGCACTCGGCTTTCTTTATGGTCCAACTCTCACATCCATATGTGACTACTGGAAAAACCATAGCTCTGACTAGACGGACCTTTGTCCACAGAGTAATGTCTCTGCTTTTTAATATGGTGTCTAGGTTGGTCATACCTTTCTTCCAAGGAGCAAGCGTCTTTTAATTTTATGGCTGCAATCACCATCTGCAGTGATTTCAGAGCCCAAGAAAAGAAAGTCTCTCACTGTTTCCATTGTTTCCCACCTGCCATGAAGTGATGGGACCAGATGCCATGATCTTCGTTTTCTGAATGTTGAGTTTTAAGCCAGCTTTTTCACTCTCCTCTTTCCCCTTCATCAAGAAGTTCTTTAGTTCTTCTTCACTTTCTGCCATAAGGGTGGGGTCATCTGCATAGCTGAGGTTTTTGATATTTCTCCTGGCAATCTTGATTCCAGCTGGTGCTTTATCCAGCCCGGCATTTCACATGATGTACTCTGCATATAAGTTATATAAGCAGGGTGAAGATATACAGCCTTTGAGGGGGTAGGTGAGTACAGTTTAACTCATAGCACCACATCTTTGCTGCAACATTCCAAACGTGTACCGACACGGTAGAGGCTGCCTTTTATTCTGTCTAATGCCTATCCATTAGAGAGAGTGAATTCTTAATTTTTATTTTGTTGTTGCCATTGCAGTGTCTCATCTAGAAATTATATTTGGGGCAAAGGGAATATGGTGATTTTATTCAGTCAATCCTAAAGAAAATCAACCCTGAATATTCACTGGAAGGACTGATGCTGAAGCTGAAGCTCCAATACTTTGGCCACCTGATGAGAAGAGCCAACTCACGGGAAAAGACTCTATTGTTCTCCTCTGTCTGAGGAGAAAGGGATGAGAGAGGGTGAGATGGTTGGATGGTGTCACTGACTCAATGGACATGAGTTTGAGCAAACTCCAGGAGATAATTAAGGACAGGGAAGCCTGGGATGCTGCAGTCCATAGGGTCGCAAAGATTTGGGCATGAATGAGCAACTGTACAACAACAATGCATATCCAACACAGAAAAAGAAAAAACAAACAAACAAAAACAAAAAAACCTAGAAAGAACTACTGCTAATTGTAAATACTGACTCTCAAGGACATTGTGGATGGCTGTTACTTCCTAATATCTTGAAATTTTCACTGAGGGAATTTTTTTTAATTATAAAATGTTTAATTAAAAAATATTGAAACTTCACTGGTCTCTGACCCCAAACCATTCCTAATTACAAAATCTGGTAAAAGTCTCCTCTTTGGGACAGAAGTTTCACAGGCTTTGGTTCCTCTCTGCTACTATGATTTTCTAGACAGAATATGAACCATGGATAAGAGTTTGAACAGTTCAGACAACATGAGATGTTTTATCTCAAATTTCAAGCAAGATCAACTCTCACTTTCAAAAAGTGTATCTCATTTTTAGAAGTCCATTATGACTAACATATACTCACCACCATATATAAAGCAGATAACTAATAAGAATCTACTATATAGCACAGAGAATTCTGCTCAATGCTCTGTGGTTACCTAAATGGGAAAGAAATCCATAAAGAGGGGAGATATGTATACATATAGCTGACTCACTATGCTGTATAGCAGAAACTAATATAACATTGTAGAGCAAATATACTCCAATATTTTTTTAAGTTAGTCCATTATGTAAGGCACATTAAAAAAAAAAAAAAAAGAGAGGGAAAGAAAAAGTGCAACACTCATGTACTGCAGACTGCTGCTGCTACTGCCACTAAGTCACTCAGTCGTGTCCGACTCTGTGCGACCCCATGGACTGCAGCCCACCAGGCTCCTCCGTCCATGGGATTTTCCAGGCAAGAGTACTGGAGTGGGGTGCTACTGCCGACACATGCACACATTTGCTCTCAGGGACCTTACAATAAAAATATGCGTTTATGGTTAGATGGCATCACTGACTCAATGGACATAAATGTGAGCAAACCCTGGGAGACAGTGAAGGAACAGGAAGCCCAGCATGAGCAGTCCATGAAGGCACAAAGAATCAGACATGACTTAGTGATTGAACAACTAATTCTGTATGACCCACTGAAACTAGCAAGTACTTTAAATAAAACTAGGCAATCACAACTGGAAATAGCTAAGAGGTCTTACTCAAGCCAGCTGTCTTTATTCAATGAAATATTTTAAACTAATATTTTCCTACTTTCTTCTTAAAAGATCTTCAAAAATGGATTGTCAACACCCTAACTTCCTAGAATATTCTTTCTATGCTGATTTCACCCTTAATCATCAAAATGTGCTTAATCTGAAATAAATTTCCCCTGTTGAAAGATGTATTTTTTTTCATCCATCACTAAAGTAGATAATAAGTGATTAGTACAAACCCCTTTCATGTCACTGAAATTTAATAGAGTCATCCTCTCAATTATTTAACATAAGCCATCCAACATTCAACCTATTTTCATAACTTAAACTATGTGACCTTATGCTTGTTTCTACATAAATTTTCAAAAAAATCATAACCAAAACTGGGTTCAAACAGCTAAAAACAATTAAAACAGCTTAAATTCTTTAATATAATAAAGAGTATAGAAAAAATTAACATACCTCTTATTTACAAACATCTTTTTTTAACTAAGTGAAAGTCAGACATAATGTTATTCACTGTACTTCTGAGTGTGTACTGGACACCATCTACATAATAAGCACAAGAGCTTGATCAGCACTTCAGTCCAGCTCAGTTCAGTTGCTCAGTCATGTCTGACTCTTTGCCACCCCATGAACCGTAGCACGCCAGGCCTCCCTGTCCATGACCAACTCCCGGAGTTTACCCAGACTCATGTCCATTGAGTCAGTGATGCCATCCAACCATCTCATCCTCTGTCATCCCCTTCTCTTCCCGCCTTCAATCTTTCCTAGCATGAGGATCTTTTCAAATGAGTCAGCTCTTTGCATCAGGTGGCCAAAGTATTGGAGTTTCAGCTTCAACATCAGTCCTTCCAATGCACACTCAGGACTGATCTCCTTTAGGATGGACTGGTTGGATCTCCTTGCAGTCCAAGGAACGCTCGAGAGTCTTCTCCAACACCACAGTTCAAAAACATCAATACTTTGGCACTGAGCTTTCTATATAGTCCAACTCTCTATATAATCCAACTCTCTATATAGTCCAACTCTTACATAGAGTATCTTTCCAACTCTCTATGGAAAAACCATAGCCTTGACTAGACAGACTTTTGTTGACAAAGTAATGTCTCTTCTTTTTAATATGCTGTCTAGGTTGGTCATAACTTTCCTTCCAAGGAGTAAGCACCTTTTAATTTCATGACTGCAGTCACCATCTACAGTGATTTTGGAGTCCCCAAGAATAAAGTCAGGCATTGTTTCCACTGTTCCCCCATCTATTTGCCATGAAGTGATCTTAATTTTCTGCATGTTGAGCTTTAAGCTAGCTTTTTCACTCTCCTCTGTCATCACTTTCATTCACTTTCATCAAGCGGCTCTTTAGTTCTTCACTTTTTGCCATAAGGGTGGTGTCATCTGCATATCTGAGGTTATTGATATTTTTCTCAGCAATCTTTATTCCAGCTTGTGCTTCTTCCAGCCCAGGTTTCTCATGATGTACCCTACATATAAGTTAAATAAGCAGGGTGACAATATACAGCCTTGATGTACTCCTTTTCCTATTTGGAACCAGACTGTTTTTCCATGTCCAGTTCTAACTGTTGCTTCCTGACCTGCATTCAGATTTCTCAGCAGGCAGGTCAGGTGGTCTGGTATTCCCATCATTTTCAGAATTTTCCACAGTTTATTGTGATCCACACAGTCAAAGGCTTTGCATAGTCCATAAAGCAGAAATATATGTTTTTCTGGAACTCTCTTGCTTTTTCCATGATCCAGCGATGTTGGCAATTTGATCTCTGGTTCCTCTGCCTTTTCTAAAACCAGCTTGAACATCTGGAAGTTCATGGTTCACCTACTGTTGAAGCCTGGCTTAGAGAATTTTGAGCATTACTTTACTAGCATGTGCTACTGCTAAGTCACTTCAGTCGTGTCCGACTCTGTGCAACCCCATAGACGGCAGCCCACCAGGCTCCCCCGTCCCTGGGATTCTCCAGGCAAGAACACTGGAGTGGGTTGCCATTTCCTTCTCCAATGCATGAAAGTGAAAAGTGAAAGTGAAGTCACTCAGTCATGTCCGACCCTCAATGACCCCATGGACTGCAGCCCACCAGGCTTCTCCATCCATAGGATTTTCCAGGCAAGAGTACTGGAGTGGCGTGCCATTACCTTCTCCTAGGTGCGTGCAATTGTGTGGCAGTTTGAGCATTTTTTGACATTGCCTTTCTTTGGGACTGGAATGAAAACTGACCTTTTCCAGTCTTGTGGCCACTGCTGAGTTTTCCAAATTTGCTGGCATATCAAGTGCAGCACTTTCACAGCATCATCTTTCAGGATTTGAAATAGCTCAACTGGAATTCCATCACCTCCACTAGCTTTGTTCCTAGTGATGCTTCCTAAGGCCCACTTGACTTCACATTCCAGGATGTCTGGCTCTAGGTGAGTTATCACACCATCGTGATTATCTGGGTCATGAAGATCTTTTTTGTACAGTTCTTCTGTGTATTCTTTCCACATCTTCTTAACATCTTCTGCGTCTGTTAGGTCCATACCATTTCTGTCCTTTATCGAGCCCCTCTTTGCATGAAGTGTTTCCTTGGTATCTCTGATTTTGTTGAAGAGATCTCTAGTCTTTCCCATTCTATTGTTACTGATAGGCACTACTCATAATATTGTAACTAGGGATCATACTCAAGCAATATGACAATAAATCTCTAAAAGCAGTTCTCATATATCTTGGTTATTTAGTTTCAGAGATTTACCTCCTCACTCTGATAATAAAACAGGCAGGAATAAATTTTTCACCCTAATGTTCAAAAATGTACTTCTCCTTGAAAATCAGCTAAGCGGAATTCCAAATAATCAATTCATCCTTGGATTTATTTATTCACCATCATTCATTCACGTTTAATTGAGCAAGGGGCTATATGTAAGGGGTTATATTAGGTGCTCAAAATACAGTAACAAACATAAAACACTCTTGGCGTCAGAGAGCTTAAATTCTAGCCCTGAAGCAGATTACTGCAAGTTTATCTGGTAGACTATGAATTAACTTTAAAAATTTAGCTGAGATCATTGGGAGTGGAGAAAGTAACGATGGGAAGATGAAAGAAATGAGGAAAAGAATCTCAGGCAGAGATATTAGGATTTATCAAAGTCTTAGAATAGGAAGAACCTCTAACAAAAGATGACCAGTGTGGCTGGCATGCAGAAAGCAAGGACAAAGAGGAAGGAGTAAAGAATGGAAGAGGAGGAGGAGATGATACTGAGGGGTTACTGGACCATGTGGGGGCTTAAGTCATACTGAGAATTTCCAGCTTTAAGTGCAATGGGTAAGCACTGAAGGATACTATTCCTCTTTCAAATACCTCTTTATCAAGTCAGAAGGTTAACACTTAAAGATTTATTTCATTTAGTTCCTTTTCTTCTCATTAATGGACTCTGGATTTCAAAATTGAGTCGACTTTCCCCAAATGGAAGATTACAATTTCCTCAGCTCTCAGTG
Source organism: Bos mutus (assembly GCF_027580195.1). Lineage (NCBI taxonomy): Eukaryota > Metazoa > Chordata > Mammalia > Artiodactyla > Bovidae > Bos > Bos mutus. The sequence continues at coordinate 26,294,057 of NC_091628.1, forward strand.
ACAATTTTCTGAGGATCCCAACAACTGTTAACACAGACATTTAATCTAGCCCTTAAGATTAACTGAGAACTGTCAGCAAAAGTAAAAGGTACTAGCAAGCCTCTGCTGAAAGTTATGTACAAATAAAACAATCCCTGATGCAAACAGTTGCATTAAAATAAACTAGCTGATCACAGACCTTAACACTGTTGACTGATCAATTCACAAACAAAAATTAATTCTTACTGGAAGCTTATCACTGTGATCTATGGGTTACAATATCTATCAGCCGTCCCAGCTGTCCCAGCTGTTTGAAAAGCTGACAGATTTCAGGACCAGTATCAGAATTCCACGGACAGAGGAGCCTGTGAGGCTATAGTCCATGGGTCTCAAAAGAGTCAGACACGACTGAGCAATTATCACATTTATGTTCTAGCTCTCACTCCTCCCAGTTTCTGGGTCATTACAGTGCTAATCTGAAGTATTTGTAGAACACAGAGGAAACTGTCCAATTTATACTGGAATTCTGTAAATCAGCACATCAGAGGGGCAGTAACCCAATTATCGAAGTTGCAGAAATCTCAGACATAATAGAAGAAGGAAAGACAGGAGAAGTTAAGAATGATTTCAAGATTTCCAACCAGACCTGGCTCTGTGTTTCACATCACTCTTTCATCTTTACATTAAAAGTGATCTCTGAAAACACTGTCCATCTATCTTCCCTCCCCATTTTCCTGAAAACACGTATTAAAGAAGTTTAGCAAAATGTTAAATGTACCATCGATATGCTGGGTATATGTGTGTTCACTGTAAAAAGTTTCCAATGCCATCAGTAAAGACTGATTATCAGAGGCTAGTGAACCAGCAATAAATCTTATCATTAACAAATATGACCAATCCACAGCCTTTCTAAATATTTCTCTAACCTATTGTTACTAACTTTTTGATCAGCATTGCTTAGAATATGCCCAAGCACAGATAAGAACACTGACTAAAGAACAACTTTACATTATATGTGTATCCTTCTCTACTTCCGTCTCTCCTTCCACAGTGACTAAATCTCTAGTTTTTGACAAGCACAGGAAATATGAATCAAAAAATCCTGAACCTTGTGAACCTTAATCTAGAAAGGAAAATGACTCCAATCTTCAAAACAGATTAGAATTGTTTAAAGTATTGATTAATGATAGCATCTATTCTGTTAAAGATAATGTTGTACAATCTACATTCACTTATATACACACTGAAATCCACAAGCACAGGCATGCAAACAAGTGGAGGAGGAGTAAAGAAGCAGAGTGGTACTAGGTAATATCTCTAGAAGAAAATACCACAACCACAAAGCCTCAAAAATCTGAATTTTATTTTCCAGAAGAGAAAGCAGCATGGGATAGTTTGCAACAGGCATCAATGAATACAAAGATTAGCTTTATGACTCTGGTCACTCTTCATGTTGTGACCTAACATTCAATGTCTTCCAAGCTCAAGCCTCACTTTAATGTTCACATCATCTTGCATGTCTCTTCTTTACACCACTTTCCCTGAGGCTCACTCCTCAAACAAGCCTCAAACATTTACCTCATCTCAGAAAGTTTATAAAACTAAGGAAATTTGTGTCTACTAGGAAGAAACAGACTTCTAAAAGGATTGGGCATCAGGCAATCAACTTTACCTGCAGAATCTTATTTTCTCACATGTGGACTGTAGACAACAGGACTTTGTCTCACAATGTTACTGTGAAGATTATTAAGTTTAGCCTCCTGCATAGACCATTGGATAAAAATTATCATTATTCTATTATTATCTCCATATGAGCCTACTTCAGTACCAACAATGTTTAATAGTTAAGTCAACTTAAAAAAATACTTCAACTGAAGCAGCAGGTGAATAAGTTATTCATGTGTTACTGATTCACAGAATATTGCTGTTGACCCATACATATAAATTGTTGTTGTTTAATCGCTAAGTCGTTTCCAATTCTTTTGTGACCCCATGGACTGCAGCCTGCCAGGCCTCTCTCTCCATGGGATTTCCCAGGCAAGAATACTGGAGTGGGTTGCCATTTCCTTTTCCGGGGGATCTTTCAAACCAAGTGATAGAACCTGCGTCTCCTGCATTGGCAGGCAGATTCTTTACCACTGAGTCACCAAGGAAACCCATAGATACAAATACTTTTAAGTAACTTTTTATGTTTATGTAACATAAACATAAGTAACTTTTTATGCCTTTTTATGTTTAACAATGATGCTACTAACTCATCTGTGGCTATTGACAAAAAAACCAAATGAGCTTCCCTATGATTCTTCTGAATTTTGCTTTTATTTCAGTCCTAAAATATTACATAAATTTCCATCACCTTCATTTTCATCAACATTTCTGCATGGCTTCATGAAGGTAATTCTTTCCACTCCCTACCCTAAGCTAACAGTTGTATCACCTAATCACATGAATGAAAGCCAACTGGAACCATACCATCCCTATTATAACAGTTCTGCTTTTCACCCAATTTTCCTCGGTTAGAGGCCTTTCCAAATGTTCATCTTCATGAAAATTTGAAACTTCATATATACTAAGACATAAACAAAACAAGAAGAGAAGTTGAAAAACTGTTAATAGCATGACTATTCATTCCATTGTGAAAGGAGAGGAAACAATTCATACTCTGGCAAACAAGAATAAAAAAGAAGGGAGAAACCAAAAGTCTTCAATACAAAAGTCCATGCCTTGATCTGAAATACACAGTAATAAGTGTGATTTCCATTGTCTCACTAGACAGCTCTCATAATGTGGAACTTGCATAGGCTCCCTTAGTCAAAGGTATAAAACGCAAACCCAAGGCTCTAGTTCACTAAAAAAAAAAAAGAAAGAAACCAAAAGGATGGGATTCAAAATAAAAACAACAGAAAGAAAACAGCATTCCAATAGCAAAAGACTACACAAAATATCACTAATCAAGGAATCCAATAAAAATCATGGTTAATCAACAGAACAACACCTATCAGCTGTTACCCAGCATGTAATATTCAAGCCTACCTACTCATATTAGCTAAAAGGAATTAAACATCTGAGAAGAATTTTCTCAATTATTAAAACATATTAGTAATCAATGTACATAAGTGGAAAATTTCCTTGTTCACTCACCAAGCACCTTAAAAAGGTCTCTCTATAGGTAGTGCCACTGAATTATACAAATTTTCCCTAAAATTACATCACTAGGGTTGTAAGGTATCATTTAAAAATTCTATAAAATAGTATATCAATTAAAACTTGTAAAGAAATAAAAGACACAGTTTAAACGTCATCTTGCAGAAGCCTTTCCTGTTTTTCTAGAGCAAGGGTCTTCAAACTACTCCTAAACGTCAATTTCAGCTTGCTGCCTTACTGTAAATAAGGTTTTACAGGAAAAGTCATGCCCATTCATTTACATATTGGTTAAACCTGCCTATAGCATAATCTAAAACTTATATATTTGATCTTTGCCCTCACAGAGCTTTGAAAATCCTTGAAATTTCATGAGTGATAGGAATTTATTTTTCTATTCACAATTAGCTTCTTTTGATCATACCTAAAGTTACGCTAACAAGTGACTCAAGGTGGGGAAACTCAAGTTTCAAGAGAGGGGATGTCCAATGAAAGACCAAGCACGTTATTAGAGGGTTGGAGACTGAATTCTGTCATGTGGCCATCATTAAATCAACCATCCTACACAATGAAGACTCCATACAAACTCTTGAACAATGAGGTTCAGGGGCTTTCTGGGTTAGTCAATGATGTGTTTCTGGGTACAGAAAGGGCATGGAAGCTCCGTGTGCCCACTCCAATACCTTGTCCTAAATCTCTTCCATCTGGCAGTTTATGATTTGTATCTTTTACAGTAAAATTGCCAGTACAGTGCTTTCCTGGGTTCTGTAAGTCATTCTAGCAAATTAGTGACCCTAAGGGACTACTGTCAGCCAGGCCAAATTCAGGTAACCCCATTTACAGATGGTATCTGAAATGGAGGCATTCTTATGGGACTAAGCTCTTAACTTGGGGTTTGTGTTAACTTCAGGTTATGTCAGAACTGCACTAAAGTCTGCCAGAAAATCAGTGTTGGAAAATTATGTATTTTCATTTAAATACTGGTTATGACTGCATTCCTATTACAACTACAGAACTGAGTAGTTGTGATAGACACCATATGGCCTACAAAGCCTAACATACTTGCATCTTTATAGAAAAAGCTTACCTACTCCTAGATGGTTTCTCACGACCTCCTCTTTCAACATTTTTGGTCCATATCACTAACACATCACCTACTCCATTTGTATATTTACATGTATATATACAGTTGATTCTTGAACTGCATGAGTTTAAACTATGCAGGTCTAATTCTATGTGGGTATTTTTCAATAAATACTATACAGAATTACAGGATCTGAAGTTGGCTGAATCCCCAGATGTGGAACTATAGGCATGGAGGACTAACTGTAAAGTTACATGCAAGTTTTGAGTGCTTGGCGTTTGTACACCCCTAATTCGTTGGAAGGAATGATGCTAAAGCTGAAACTCCAGTACTTTGGCCACCTCATGCGAAGAGTTGACTCATTGGAAAAGACTCTGATGTTGGGAGGGATTGGGGGCAGGAGGAGAAGGGGACGACAGAGGATGAGATGGCTGGATGGCATCACTGACTCGATGGACGTGAGTCTGGGTGAACTCCGGGAGTTAGTGATGGACAGGGAGGCCTGGCGTGCTGCGATTCATGGGGTCACAAAGAGTCGGACACAACTGAGCGACTGGACTGAACTGAATCCCCACACTGTTCAAGGGTCAACCTTGTTCTGTTTACCTATTTCCCCTTAGAGATTACTACTTTTCATTAACCATTCTATCTTTAGAACCAACTTCCTGGCATATGGTTGACTAAAGTTTAATAAAAATATCTATTTCAAAAACAAGCTTCTTACAGTATGTTTCTATCCTAGTGCATCTTATCTTCAACTTTAATAAACAATTCTCTGTTCTGGCTCTTAAAAAAAAAAGAAAAAAAATACTATTTAAAATCACAGAGTAATAGCATGTTAAACCTTGAAAGGCCCACATATTATCATCTAACCTAATCCTTATTTTCAGTCAAGCAAAGTAAGGTCTATGAAATGTAAACAACATTCCCAACTAATTAGTAACAAAGACAAGATTAGGATCCAAGTCCAAAATCAGTATCTTTTCACTAACAGCAGTGAACCTTTCTAACACCACACACAAAAAATAACACAAAACTAAGTTTTGTTCACTGGAAAAGTACTTTATTTCAAGCTATTTAGAGTACCAGCCAATGAGAAGTCAACTGAATCAAACAAGCATTTACACACTGCTTCCCTCATCAAGAAAGTCTTTAAAAAAAAATTAAAAAGTTATTATGGGGGGAAGGGAAGCATTTGAAATAAACAGTGTGCTTACTGACAAAATAATGTATATTCTGTCACAGGCTCTGTATCTCATTTTAGACCACAAACATTTTCACAAATATTTAAACCTGATCTGTGGCCCACATTTTGAACTGTTTTTGTTTAATTGCTAAGCAGTGTCCAACTCTGCTACCCCATGGCCTGTAGTCTACCTGGCTTCTCTGTCTATTGGATTTTCCAGGCAAGAACACTGGAGTGAGTTGCCATTTCCTTCTTCAGGGGAAGATACCCTGATAGAATCTGAGTCTTCTGCATTGGCAGATTGTTTACCACTGAACCACCAGGATTCAAACCACACTTTGAATACCAATGTGCTAAATGAACATTCTGTACAGCAGGAGAAATTTAATAATACAATGATATGTCATATATATAATTCACATCCACAGTTCCCACACAAGAAGAATACAAGAGAAAATAACATCTTTTCAGATATATTATATATGAATATACATATATAAAGTACATACAGTGGGATACATAGACCTAGACATTGATAGACACATAGACTCAAAGAACGAGAAAGAGAAACAGAGGGTCAGAGAGATGAAATACTTGCTTCAAGGTCACAAAGCCAAGGCAGAGCCAGAATTTGAATTCAGATCAGTCTTATCCCAAAAGTCAAGCTCTTTACAGAAAACCAGGATACCAAGACTGGTTTGACTCAAATAGTATTTACACAGTAATTTATAAATCTAAACACAGGGAGTCAAATATATTAGTTCAGTTATAAAAGTCCTAAAAGAAGCAGGTACAAGATGGAGCAAGAAGCAGCATCCACAAATAACACACTTGACCACTGAACACGCTGTCCTCTCTGACCAATCCTGTTGTTTCACGATAGAACCACAGACAGCTACTCAAAGAGTAAGATAACACTGGTCTATCTAATCAAATCAGCTTACATGGAATGAACATATTGCTTTGCTCATGTCTCTATTGCCAAAATGTCTTGCTGCACACTGCCCAAAGTTCTCAGCTACAAATACACAAAGTTTCACTTTTCCCAAGTCCTAAATGGGGACAGGAATGCCTCTGTCATCGAGTTCTTGTACTAAAGGATAACTTTGTATTTCTTTTATTCTAAGGAATATTTTTCACATTTTAACATTTCTGAAATCAACATATAACTCATAACAGATACATATTTTTAACGTAGTTGTGTTTTTTATTTCTCCATCAAGACGTGTTACTAAATCAGTCAACAATCTAGCAGTATAACTAACAAAAATGGTTTTTAGTCACCAAGTCGTGTCCAACTCTTTGTGACCCACAGACTGTAGCCCGCCAGGCTACTCTATTATTTTTATTATACTGGTACAAACAAGCACCAGATGAACCTGGTTTGTTTTGGAAATGGCTACATTATAGAACTTTTCTTTATATACTTATATACAAATATACAGGTTTAATGCATTGTTTTTTTGTTTTCTTCTCCCTAACCTCTGTTGACCTTGACCTTGACATTGACTTTGCCAATTGAAGTTTTGCCATGCAGTTTTGCCAACCATATTACATTTCAAGAATGTGACTCCTAAGGGTGTTGGGAGATTGATGTATATAGAAGGCACTAATAGAACACAAAAATGGAATTGCTTAACTGCCTCAAAAGTTAGAGAAGGATCTGCAGTAGAGATAGAAACCTAAGCTAAGTCCAAAAAGATAGGCAGAAATCTGCCAGAAAAAAAGTACTCCTAGAAAGATGTTAACTACTTTATAATGTGCCAATTTAAATTTCCAGATCTGGAAGGTCCTTAACTCCACTCTATTTACTCAGCAAACGCCTGCTCCCCTTGAAGCCAATTTCAAGAGAATCCTCCACTTGAAGTCTTTCCTGACTCCTGCAAATAGTTCATCACTTCCTCCTCTCTGATACTGTATTCTAATACATACTTCTACTCAAGGTCACAAGAGAAAAACAAAAGCAGAGCCAGAATCTGAATTCAGATTAGTTATACCACAAAGGTCTGATCACATAGTTGTTTTCTTTTCTTTTCTTTTTCTTATTTATACAGTGGTCCCTTTTTCTAGAATTTGAAGTCCTTAAAGAAAAAATCATCTTTCCAATCTCACTCTGTCCCTAGGTTTGATTATACTATCCCTAAGTATGGATACTCCAGCTCCTAACAATTACCTAGAAATAAAAGTATGTTTAAATTAACCTCCCTCTTATCTCCATCAAGTATGATAATTATTGCTATTATTAAAGTAAAGATCTCAATTTTCTACAAACACTGCAGCAGATATAAAACTATAATTAACTAAAGGAAAGAGTTAATTATTTTAGTCCACTGTTTGGACGAGAGGTGACACCAGTAAACATGAAATGCCTTTGAATGCATAGACAAAGGCATACGAGAATAAAAATATGAGGGAGACAAGGAGGAAAAAGCTGAAGAGAGGAAAAGGATAAAGTGATTCAAAGTAAGAAAATAGGGGCACTGCAAAAGGAACATATTGTAACTTCTCTGTGCCTAGGTTTCCATATCTGAAATCAAGATAATCTTTGAAATCTTAGCAAGATAAGCACTAGCATTACAGAACTTTAGTATTTTAGTATTCAGTTATGAGTCTTGTTTAAAATATGGTATTCCTGATAATTAGTACTGAAATTAGCAACCTAAATACAATAGAGAACTCTTATCATGATAGATAAACCTCCATGAAGCATGTGTGTGTATATATATATATAATCTGCTCTCTACTGTTCTTGCCTTGAGAGTCCCAGGGACAGGGGAGCCTGGTGGGCTGCTGTCTATGGGGTTGCACAGAGTCAGACACAACTGAAGCAATTTAGCAGCAGCAGCAGCATAGAAAGGTTAAGGTTACTTCTGGATTTGTGGTTTTGGTAAACAAGGCATACATGCATTTCCATAAAGTATATTTTCATATAAATTTTTAATAGTTAACTTACAAAAAGCAGTTGTTTAATTCATTAAGAAACTATCCAGCAAATTTTATAAGCAAAACATGTTAGAAATAACTTCATCCAACTCTTATAAAGCAACTCCAACTCTTATAAAGCAACTCCATTTTATTCTGCTTCTTAAACTCTGTAACAATGTCTACAACTTGCCTTCCAAAGTATTTGCTGACAATAAAATGCATTTTAATTTGTTGCAATATTGATTTCCATGAATTATTTAGGCAACTTTTACCAGGGCAGGGAGAACAAGTTTTTCCCTAGTGACTTGTGGTTTTTAAATTGTTGCTATTAAGTCAATGCATTAGTTAGGTTGAGGTTTACTGACATATAACAGGAAAACCCACAATATGAGTGTCTCAGACAATATAAATATTATGTACATGTCTGTATGTCTAAGTATATTCAGTATATGAATACATAGTATATACACGCTACACATACATGCATAGGCATACATATTTCTCTTAAAAGAGAGAGCATGCTAGAGTATCTAATAGTTTCTTCCTATACTCCCAGCAGTTCATCAACTTTTGAGATGTCCCCTACAAATCAATGCTGTAGCTCAGAGCCAATAAAAATATAAAGCAAGCCATGTAATTTAAAATTTTTTATTAGCTACATTAAAAGAAAAATAGAAAATAAGCAAAATTAATTTATATTTTATTTAACACAATGTATCTAGAGTATGATTTCAGCATGTAATAAATATTTTGAAATAATTAATGACAGTTTTACGTTTTCTATACCAGCTCTTCAAAATCAAGTGCACATTTTATGCTTATGGAACACTGAAAGTGCTCACCTAGCCACATGTGACTGGTAGCTACCATATGACTACACAGCCCTACACAGATCAGGCCATCTTCCAAAACTCAACTCAAACATCATCACTTTCATGAAGTCCTCCCTTGATTCCCTTGGCACATTTCTCCCTTCGGTGTCACCCCCTATTCGCTAATTTACTTCTATCACAGAATTTACACATTTCATTGCCTGCATTTTTCACTACCTACAGTGCTATCAATTCCAGGGTGGGGACTGTGGTCATGATCATTATATCCTCAGAGCTTAGCATCACACATGGTTTAAGTATTCAAAAAAGTATCTGTGGAATAAAGTGGTTATGGGGTCAGATAGGCATTAAAATGAAAATACATTATTTCCTTTATATACAAAGATAATAAATTTGAGCTCCAGGATACAGAATGCATTGTAACAGTGATCTAAAACCCCTATATTTTTCACTAGAAAAATCTCTCTTGTAAATGTCTATTTCCCATATTTTCTAAGCAGGGCATCTTCAATTTATTTCAGAGTATGGCAGCATAATTTTTCAATGTAATTGGGTGCAGCTGTCATTCTGAATGACAGTTTGTCACGCAGTAACTAAAATACATTAGTTTACCTTTCAGTGTGTAGATCACTAATAAGGTTAAACATTATTTTTAGAATTAAAAAGCCCAGGATAATGAAAAAAACAGTAGATCTGACTAAAATCTATTTGCTCAACATACTTCCTATCAAAGTATCTAAATGAATATGTTCACATAGAAAAATGCTTCTTCGTAGCTACTCCACCCACTCCTAAAATAAGGCAGTCATCCTAAAAAATGAATGTTTTTGATCCTAAAGCCCAGGATGAAAAAATGCTAATGGTTCAAAACAACTCCAAGACCACTCAGGCAATCTTGTTGAACTGTGACCAATTAACGTAGTCAGTCCCTGAGTGGTACTAATGAGACCAAACTAATGGGTTATATTTTCATTTGAATCTAAACTTAGAATATAGTCAATGGTTAAAAGACTGCACCTACTGTCCCACGCAATTAAGGTCTGCTGTCTGCCAGGTGGGTAACAGCAATGAAACAAGCAGATTAACAGATTAACACGCAAAAAGAAAAAGGAAAACATAAAATTGACACCTTAGCATATTTTATTAATAGGCTCAGAAACTCCAAAGAAAGGAAAATGTGAAAAGTCACAGTTTGATAAACATTAATCATTAAATCTCAACTCTTAAAAATCATGAAAATATACAACTTTATAAATAGTTGGAGGAGTATTATATATAACATTACTTGACTTAGTGTCTGACAATTTTTTTTTTAATGTTCTTTCAATTTTGTAATGTTGGTAATGAAAAAACTGTAATTTGATTTGCAGAAGGGAAAAACCACTATCCTTAAGGGGGGGGCGGTGCGGGGGGGGGGACAGGATTTCCTTACAGAGGAAGAAGTTTAACAAAACAGTACTAATACGAGACCAGTTAAGCAAAAACAGCTTATTCATAGCGATCCTGATACTGAACTGTATCAGGAGCACTTGAATTTTCTTCTAGATTTTAGAAAACCATTAACTGTACTTTGATAAAATGTTAAGAATTCTGATTTTATAAAACTAAAAAAATTAAAAGTAACTTTCAACACCCTCAGTTCTGTTCATCTCTTCACCTTTTCTCTTACTGATGAAACAAATATGTAAACAGAACTCCTGAAATAACTCACTTAATTGGACTCTAATAAATTTTACCATTTCCCCTGGGCAAGCTTGAAAGGGCTTTAAAAAACATTAAGCCAATAAACACTCATGGAATTAAAAAAAGATGTGGGGCGGATTTCTACAAGAAGAAATAAAGCTTATCTGACTGTAGTTTGTAGTTAACATTAGGGACACAACCATGGAAGGACTCCCTCTTTCCCTCTGTGTGGAAAGCTTTTCCACTCCTGCCCTTTTTATCCTGGGAAACAGTTACTTGTCCTTCAAGATGCAATCCAAAGTCATCCAACCAATGATAACTTTCCAGACTCCTCCAGGCAAAGGCAGTGGAACCATTAACATCTCCAGAGCATTTTGTTAAAATCTTTATAGTATCACTTTTTGCCAATGGAATCTGTGTGTCTTTTCCTTCCTTCTCCAGTACTGAATGTTGAGCTACTGAAGGCAGAGACTATAATTCCTTGTTATATTCCCAATGAGTATCTTGACTCTGGCAAAAGAATCCTAGGTTAGGATTACTCAGTAATTTATTTAATCATCATTTCAAATGATCTGAGTGTGTAAGAGTGTTTTTTTTAAAGTATGCGCCTTGATGAGAGTTGTAACCTCAAAATGGTCTGAGGCAAAGTGGAACTACAGGCACAAAGATAAAATTAAAAAAAAAACAAACAGTGGACTGAGAATCTAGGTGATAATTCAAATTCGGTGAAAAGCTGTGGGATCTGACCCAACTGTTCTTTCTTCACCTATGCAAGTGACAGAGTCAGACTATTTACCAGATCTGAAGACTCTACGACTGTGTGCGTACATACACACATACACACATCCATCCTCCCCTATGACTCCATGTATGCGTGTGTGTCAGGTTATTCACCAGATATGAAGACTCTATGATTCCACACATGTGTATGTGTGTACATACACACATACACACATCCATCCTCCCTTCTCCTCAAAAAATAAAAAAAAATAAAAGCCGGTATGTTAAAGCAAGAAGTAAACACAGAAATTAGGAGAACCAGAATAGCCTAGAAAGAAAAGATTCATACCCAAGCCAGAAGTGACAAAAACAAGCAAACTATATCAAATGTGAAAAAAATCCTCATTCAAAGAAAGTTCACTAAGCAGCACTAAACTTCTAGATTTTATGTTAAGTACTCAGGATACCAAGGTGACAACACTCCGATCTCGAGGGATTCAGAGTCTCTATGGCAGTCCAACAAGTGAAAACAAACAATTAAAATAGATCAGGCAATCTGAACTACTTTAAATCTGAATTGTGTACAAAGTGTGATGGGAGAGCACAGGATAGGAGAAAGCACTTTTAGGGGGACATCAAAGAAGGCATTACTTAAGAGGGGGATAAGAGTTAATTCTTGAAACATGCGCAGGAGTTCTTTAGAAAAAAAAAAAAAAAAAAAGAAGACAGGATGACTTGAAAAATGCAGTGATTGTTTAGCAAGTAATAGTCAAGACAGTATAACAAAATAAACATTCTTCCACTGATGACTCATATTTCATAAGCTTTAAAAATAATTTAAATATTTAATTTAAATTCAAGGACTTTTAAAGGGTAATCAAGCTACAAAAAATCATTACAAATCAAGTAAAATAATTCTATGACATTTTATAATAAAATACTGCTGATGTAATTAAAGTTGCAAGCACTTCTCTTTTAAAATACCAGACTTAGTTTAACCCTGAAAGACAATGACTATTTTTATTTCATTGAAGAGTTTATATTCCAGGTCAAGATAATAAGATAATGCATATTATATACTAAATATAGTGCTTGGCATGTAAAGATTCAGTAAGTATTAGTTATCACTGTCATCATCATTATTAAAGCACAACTTAGAACCTCTAGCTTTGAGTCTAATTTCTGCAACTAAACAGATTTGCAACCTTGAACAAGCCCCTTAATTTTTGTCATAGTTTATTTATGATATTGGAGAAGGTGATGGCACCCCACTCCAGTATTCTTGCCTGGAGAATCCCAGGGATGGGGGAGCCTGGTGGGCTGCCGTCTATGGGGTAGCACAGAGTCGGACACGACTGAAGTGACTTAGCAGCAGCAGCAGCAGTTATTATATTAAAGTATAGTTATTTCAAATATATTTATTTGAAAGGGCTTTATTTCAAAGGGCTTGTTAGAGGATTTTAAAAGCATGAGGTATGAAATCAAACCCAATTTTATAAATGCCAATTCCCTTTCCCACACGTGAGAAGTTTTAAAATAACACTAGAAATACTTATGTGCCATTTTTAAATCAGCTGTAGCTTATTTCTCTTAGAAAATGGAAGTAGTTTCTAAAGAAGAAAATATCTAGACATCTACCCTTCCATAGAATTTTCTATTAATCAGTGAACTGAAAAAAGAGAATCAATTATTGGAAATGGTATCACCTAGACTCTATTATAACTCCTTCTATAATTAATTCATCTGTTTTATCCAAGCAAACATGATTTATGCAGTGGTTCATCTGATTAACACTAAAACATAACACATTTACTTTATATAAAAATATCAATGCATACTATTTTCTTTTTCATAGTAGTATCTAAAATATCCACACTTTGCCTAGTGAAAAGTTGTACAAATGAAAGCTAGTTAACATTAATAATACTGTATAATCAGTTCCCCCAAACTCAAAAATTAAAAGTTCACAATGTAAGTCATTAGATCATTTTGTATACATATCCATCAAATTGTCCTGCATTCATTTTATTTTCTGTGGACCGAGTCCTCTATGGGCAGCATTTTTTACCACAGAATCAGCTCACTGAAGCTGGCTGGTCCCTCACCTTCCAGCACCATCTCTTCATGTAATGCAATGCTTTGGGATAATTTCTAAGTAGCTACATTTTGTTCAAATAATGCAGAAGACTACAGTCTTTGAATCTGAAGGCCTGAGTCCAAGCTATGGAAACTAATACCTGGACACCTGACTAATACTTCATATTTCCTGCAGTCTTAGTTTCCACATTTGTAGAGAAGAAATTGCACCTGAAAAGGAAGTGCTTCTGAGGATGAGTTAACACAGCACAATTCTGTAAGTACCCTGTAATCAGTTAAGAGCTATTAAAAGATAATTCTTACACTAATATTATTTTCTAAAACAACTGATCACAAAATATTTTCTAGTCCCCCACCTTGCCTCAAGGTTTGTTACTGAAAAAAATTTCTAAATATTTAAGCTAATACTCCAAGAGGGAGGTATTATTTACCCAAGATCACCGTTCATGTCCTAGTGCACATCCACATGTGACATTCAGCTGTCAAGAAAGCAAGAGATAGCAGGGATTCTAGGCAAAGGAAGCTGTCTGTGTTCCTTCATCCTATTTGTTCCCCAGTTTTTCATTATGATAAAAACCCCAGACACTGTTAAAGACTATGCAGGATTCAGGACAAACTCCTATGTTTCATTAGGAGATTATGATCTGTAGACACTTGAGATCCTTTTTCTGACAGGTTCACCAGCTCAGGTACCTCAAGTTAAAACAGAACTCAGTTAGATCATTATTTTCTTTCTATGATAAGATGATCATCAGATTCAGGATAATAAAAATAACAATAGTAAGTACTACACAAAGTTAATTTTGTACCAAGCACATTACACAAATTAATTCATTTAATCTGTGCAACAATCTTATGACGTAACCCCTTTATACATAAGGAAACTGAGGTAAGTAAACTTTTAATAGCAGTATAATATTTCACAACACAGACTTAAAATTACCTAACCTTTTCCCATTGTTGACCATATACTTATTGCAGAGTTCTATTTATATCATTTAACCCTCATACTTGTCAATAGGCAATTTTTCCTTAACCTAAAGAATGAATGATGAAGCAGACAAAACTGTATACAGAAAATTATAAGACACTGATGAAAGAAATCAAAGATGACATAAACAGATGGAAAGATATTCCATGTTCCTGGGAAGGAAAAATCAATATTGTGAAAATGACAACATTACCAAATGCAATCTACAGATTCAATGTGATCCCTATCAAATTACCAATGGCATTTTTCACAGAACTAGAACAAAAGATTTCACAATTCATATGCAAACACAAAAGACACCGAATAACCAAAGCAGTCTTGAGAAAGAAGAATGCAGCTGGAGGAATCTACCTTCCTGACTTCAGATTATACTACAAAGCTACAGTCATCAAGACAGTATGGTACTGGCACAAAAACAGAAATATAGACCAATGGAACAAGATAGAAAGCCCAGAAATAAACCCATGCACCTATGGGTACCTTATTTTTGGCAAAAGAGGCAAGAATATACAATGGGGCAAAGACAACCTTTTAAATAAATGGTGCTGGGAAAACTGACCAGCTACATGTAAAAGAAAGAAATTAGAACACTTCCTAACACCATACACAAAGATAAACTCAAAATGGATTAAAGACCTAAATGTAAGACCAGAAAATATAAAACTCTTAGAGGAAAACATATGCAGAATACTCAATGACATAAATCAAAGCAAGATCCACCTCCTAGAGTAATGTAAATAAAAAAAAAGTACACAAGTGGGACCTGATTAAACTTAGCCTTTTGCACAGCAAAGGAAACTATAAGCAAGGTGAAAAAGACAACCCCCAGAATGGGAGAAAATAATAGCAAATGAAACAACTGACAAAGGATTAATTTCCAAAATATATAAGCAGCTCATATAACTCAATACCAGAAAAACAAACAACCCAATCAAAAAGTGGGAAAAAGATCTAAATAGACATTTCTCCAAAGAAGACAGATGGCTAACAAACACATGAAAAGATGCTCAACGTCGCTCACTATTAGAGAAATGCAAATCAAAACTACAATGAGATATCACCTCACACTGATCAGAATGGCCATCAAAAAATTTACAAACAATAAATGCTGGAGAGGGTGTGGAGAAAAAAGAACGCTCTTGCACTGTTGGTGGGAATGTAAATTGATACAGACACTATGGAAGACGGTATGGAGATTCCTTTAAAAACTAGGAATAAAACCACCATATGACCCAGCAATTCCACTCCCAGGCATGTACTCTGAGGAAACCAAAATCGAAAGACAGACATGTATCTCACTGTTCACTGCAGCACTATATACAATAGCTAGAACATGGAAGCAACTTAAATGTCCATTGACAGATGAATGGATAAAGAAATTATGGTACATATACACGATGGAATATTATTCAGCCATAAAATGGAAAGCATTTGAGTCAGTTCTAGTGAGGTGGATGAACCTAGAACCTATTATACAGAGTGAAGTGAGTCAGAAAGAGAAAGATAAATATTGTATACTAATGCATATATATGGAATCTAGAAAAATGGTACTGCAGAATTTATTTGCAGGCTAGCAATGGAGAAACAGACTTAAGAGAACAGATTTACAGACATGAGGAGAGGGGGAAGAGAGAGTGAGATATAGGGAAAGAGTAACATGGAAACTTACATTACCATATGTAAAATCCCAAAGTTAGCCAATGGGAATTTGCTGTATGTCTCAGGAAACCTAAACAGGGGCTCTGTATCAACCTAGAGGGGTGGGATGGGGAGGGAGATGGGAGGGAGGTTCAACAGGGAGGGGATATATGTATACCTATGACTGATTCATGTTGTGGTTTGACAGAAAACAACAAAATTCTGTAACACAATTATCCTTCCATTAAAAAATAAATTAATTAAAAAAGAATGAAGGATTAATGAAAAGAACTTCTTAAATTTCTTGATGCATATCAGGAAAATTTCATTAAGAACAGCTGTAACATTTTACAGACCCTATAACATCATTTAACATTATTTTAGCATGCTGATGAACACTGGTACTTTCTTTTTAATCATTCCTTTTTCATGGTATCTCAGTATTACCTTATGTTCTTATTTAGTGAAGATGAATTATTAAAATAATCTGCAATGTCTCTTTTTTTTCCTTCAAATTTATCAAGCCCTCTGCCAAGTTATTATTTTTCTTAAGATTTACCTGACGATACCTAATACCTAAAGTTTTTTCTTTTAATTTTAATTCTAAGTATTAGTTAGAAATCACTGGGATGCAGCAAAGAGAACCCTGATTCAAAATAGCTTAAGCAAAACAAGAAATGTATTGGTCTAATGCACTGAAAAGCCTGGTAATATAAGTGACTCAAAAGGCTCCAAAGATGTCATCAGTAATCTCTCTCTTGGTTCTTGGAGCCTGTATGATAGCACCATCCTCAAGCATCCTCTGCCTTCATTGTACCAGCATGCCAGTCAAGTCTAGACTTACAGTCTAACATCTTAGCAACTCCAGTAGTGAGCATCTTCTTTCTCCAGCAGAAGGAAAGGAGTTACAAAGCTTTCACAGATGTGCAGGTAGATATTTAACCATAATGTTACTGATGGGCCAAGTATAGTCTCTGTTTCTAGTCCAGGAAAGCAGAAAGGAGTCCAGGGAAAGCTCAAAGCACACAAACCAAACATCAAGAAGAGAAGACTTCTCAAAGGAGTATCAAAAATTTTAGAAGGGATGGATGCTAGGAAGTTAAAATCAATAGAAATCTGTAACATTCTAGCCCTTGGATCCTCAACCACCTATACATTCATTTCTTTCCATGTATCAGATCAGATCAGATCAATCGCTCAGTCGTGTCCGACTCTTTGCGACCCCATGAACCACAGCATGCCAGGCCTCCCGTCCATCACCAACTCCCGGAGTTCACTGAGACTCACGTCCATCTAGTCAGTGATGCCATCCAGCCATCTCATCCTCTGTCGTCCCCTTCTCCTCCTACCCCCAATCCCTCCCAGCATCAGAGTCTTTTCCAATGAGTCAACTCTTCACATGAGGTGGCCAAAGTACTGGAGTTTCAGCTTTAGCATCATTCCTTCTAAAGAAATCCCAGGGCTGATCTCCTTCAGAATGGACTGGTTGGATCTCCTTGCAGTCCAAGGGACTCTCAAGAGTCTTCTCCAACACCACAGTTCAAAAGCATCAATTCTTCAGCACTCAGCCTTCTTCATAGCCCAACTTTTACATCCATACATGACCACAGGAAAAACCATAGCTTTGACTAGACGAACCTTTGTTGGCAAAGTAATGTCTCTGCTTTTGAATATGCTACCTAGGTTGGTCATAACTTTCCTTCCAAGGAGTAAACGTCTTTTAATTTCATGGCTGCAGTCACCATCTGCAGTTATTTTGGAGCCCAGACAAATAAAGTCTGACACTGTTTCCACTGTTTCCCCATCTACTTCCCATGAAGTGATGGGACCGGATGCCATGATCTTCGTTCTCTGAATGTTGAGCTTTAAGCCAACTCTTTCACTCTCGACTTTCACTTTCATCAAGAGGCTTTTGAGTTCCTCTTCACTTTCTGCCATAAGGGTGGTGTCATCTGCATATCTGAGGTGATTGATATTTCTCCCGGCAATCTTGATTCCAGCTTGTGTTTCTTCCAGTCCAGCGTTTCTCATGATATACTCTGCATATAAGTTAAATAAACAGGGTGACAATATACAGCCTTGACGAACTCCTTTTCCTATTTGGAACCAGTCTATAACTTCTTAAATACCATGTTTAACAATATTACTATCTTAACTGTAACAGAAAATGCACCCATTACTTCATCATGGGTGGGAAGGCAGGAAGGAAGACAAAGAAAATGCCAAGTTACTGGATTCAACAAGTCTGAAGTGTTTGTATTATGAATATTATTCTCGAGCAGGTCCAAACATGAATTTTTTGGTGGTACCTCAAAATCTCACAATGTATATCTATATAATAAATGTAACCATCCCCCATGTAATTAATACACAATGGTAAAAGAAACAATAAATAATCATAATGCCCACTTAGAAGAATGGAAAATGTAAATATGGAGGAGATAATCAAGAGGACATGACCGTCAGCTGACCCATGAGCTGGATCTGGGCAATCAGAGGCTCCTCACCCCCTCCCCTGTCCTTCAAATGTACACTCTGCCTACTCTTCCCACAGTGGGAAAGAGCCTTGAGAGCAAGGTGGTATTGAAACCATCTGGATGGTACAAATGACTGAACTCAGTTAAGGCCTCTGTAGTTTAAAGATTCTGGTAGGCAGGTGTGGAGACCATTCATCTTGTGGTTGCCAAAGACAAGCCTTACACATTCTCCTGCTTAATAAACCTACCAGCGACCAATTTGGAGTCTCTGCCAGAGACCAATCTGGTCTCCCTCTTTTCTTTGATATCTCCTTGCCCTCTGTGCAATATGGACCAGTTCACAAACCAACAGTAAACATATCATGGTTATTAATTCAAACCAATAGACCATATACTACTGATCAGAGTAGCAAGAATTGCCTGTCGTAGCAATGGAGTCTCTTGATCAACCAATCTGGATGCATCACCATCATCATGGTGGTGATGCACCACCGCCTCAGAAGACCTCACTTGTCCATTATCCTCTATGGCCTCAGATCTTCCTTCTAGCAGCTGTACTGTTTTAGTAGCCCGCTTCCTCTTATTGAGGCTGAGAATTGCCTTAGACGTAAAAAGAATACAAGACTTTGTTTACCAGGCTTGAGGTTATCCTGGAAATAGTACCCCTAAAAGCTCAATAAACTTTTGGTCAATTTACTTCAGTCAACTGGTTGAACTAGCAACCAAAGCCAGAGATCTTGTCAAGATACCAAACTGTCTTTTAAGTTTCATAGCAATACTGAATCTCATAGCAATAAGCCTTCACATTACTCACCCATTAAAAGCCTCTGTTTAATGATTTTCCTTGAAGCAATGTGAAATAATATGCTGGAAGAGGAGGTACAGCTACTCTATCATTTGTTCCCTGGTTGGATCCTTTTTCAAAACTCTTTAGTAACTGGACTGTTACTTTGGTCAGGAGACTGGGACTAGAATGGATGAGGTGCTTGAGAAAAGCTGTAAACCAGAACTTTGCCTGAGTTTAATTTAAACTCCTGTCTTTCCTCTTACTAATTTTAGTACAAAGTTAAAAAAAAAAATTAGAATTTCCAACCTTCAAGATTCTTGATTTTCTGATTCTCTTAGATGGCAGCTATAGGCAGAAAAGGCCTCTCTTACTTGGAAACACAATCCCTTCTTCCCTCTCTTCTTCCAAGCATGCCAGCTTGGACCAAAGAAAATTCCTTTCTTATGAGGCAAAAATTGGCCAAAACACTTGAGAATCCCTAAAGTTCCAGCCTCAGCAGCTCTATGGCCAAAGACAACCCAGGTAACAACCCAGGTAACAATTGAAAGAGCTGTTTCATAATTCCTTAAAAGGAATTGCTGGGGGAAAGCAGTCCTCACTGCCTTGCACTCCATTTCAACGTTCAGGATCTGTTCCCACATTGTCCCATTTCCAGTTATTAATGTCTAAGCTAGCAAGGAAATTTTTCCAAGTGACAAAAATGCAATTTACGCTGATTTGAAAGTAATAACAATAAAAAATAATAAACTTTACAACAGAGACGTTAACGGTTAGAAGATGATCACCACAGACAAAGAACTCCAGGTGCTCAAGCAGCATCAAGATACAGGTCTCTGGGGACCTCACTGGTGGTCCAGCGGTTAAGAATCCACCTTCCAATGCAGGGGACAAAGGTTTGACCCCCGGCAGGTGAACTAAGATCCTACATGCCTTGGGGTATCTAAGCCCAGGGCTCTGCAACTACTGAGCCTTCAGGCCACCTCTAGAGAGAAACAAGGATCCTGGAAGCTGCAACTAAGACCTGACACAGCCAAAAAGTAAGAAATATGTTTTTTTTAATTCTTAAAAATATATATATATTTCTCTCTCTTGGCTTCATACTTGGTCAAATTCTAACATAGGTCAATTCTAACATTTGGTCAAACCCCACAGCTATAGAATGGGTCTGCCAATTCAACAACCCCAAAAGGAAGAATTTCAGTTCAAGTCCTGTGACTGATCCTGTGGCTCCCCTCAGATTAAATGCTCACCTAGGAAGCAGTCATGGTGATTCTGGACATGTCTGGGTTATACACCAGCCCATGTGAATCCATCTGAACCAGCTGAACTAAGAATGGAGGATGAGTGGTTCATTTAAGGAAAGTGGGGTACTATTACCAAAAAGCAGAAATGTATGCAAGATAGACAAAAAAAGAAATGTCCACTATTCCTGGTAACATGACAAATAGTAACAATATTTTTAATTTCTATTCAATGCCATATATATATATATATATACACACATAATTTACTTAAAATAACATGTTCTTAGTTATGAGTGTATATATCTGACAATATATACCAAAAAACAATTAACAGATTCTTATTTATTCTAAGACATCAGTTCAAAATAATATTAACTTATAGAGTAATACCCTACATAGAAAACATTCATATATAGTCAACAAATATTTCTAATTGTAAGAACAGGAAATATATTAACTTTATATGAGTCATTTATTTCAAGATCTTGGATCCGGACCCTACTGCTGAACAGAATTTCAGAAACTTGCCCTCTACTGCCTAATAATGGTGTCCTGTACATTCTCAAAATTCACTTAACTTATCCAAGAGCCAGAAATACCAAAAAAAAAAAGTATACATAACATAGCCTTCCGCCCTCACAGAGTTCACAGCATAGGCAATGAAACATGTATAAATAACTAGAGACTAAATAGCATACACAAAACTAGAAAATGATGGTTGTATCTTTGTATAATAAGGAAATATGCTGACACTGCACAAAATATCACAATTAGAGGCAAGAAATGAAAAAAAACCTATGAAACTGATGCAAACTACTATTAAAGTAAATAATCAAAAATGTGGACAACTGATTTTTACAATACTGCCACATCAGTGATCCAAAATGGAAGCTGGAACCAATAAATTTGACACTGTATTTGGAGAACGTAGAGCAAAAGATGAGAGAACCTTGAGATACATTTAATTAACTACAAAGTATTTGCCAAAAACTGACGAGCAATACAAAAAATACTTATTTAAAATTACTATAACTTGATCACAAACTCATAGAACACATTCTACTTAGTGGTTAGTTGTATTAATACAACTAAATTAATATTTTAAAAGAAAACTTCAGAACTCCTCAGGATATTGAAATTCCCAATATTTACATACACACTCAATTTAGTTTTCAATACCTAATAATAAGAATAAAATATAATTCAAATTAATGTGAAAGGACTTACATATGAACATAAAATGAAGGAAATTCTATTTTAATATAAATAAATGTGGTTCTGTTGATATTAAGGGCTTCCATGACTCAAAAATCCAACTACATATATTTAAAAGAAATTTAGTTCAAAAGCAGAACACATCTTTTGTTCGTGAAATTATAAATATCTTTAAAATTAAATTATTCTGATTATGAAGCTGCAGATGAAAAAAACTCTAAGGAATAAAAGTCACTGTCACATTCAAGTACAGAAGGGAAAATCTTTTAAATTTCTTTTTAACAATAATACCACAATCCATATATCAAGAGTAGAGAGGAACTTAGCCCATAAAATCCCCTCAAAGTATCTTATTATACTTTTAATACAATATACAGTATACCACTTAGAATGTAAAAAAAAAATCAAAGGAAATGTTTTCTACCATTAAAGATATACTAGTATATTGCATGATTTGTGAAAAAATCAAATCCTATAGATTTATACTACCTAAGCCAGCAATTCCAAAAAATAAACCTATTGTGAATTAAGTAAACATTAATGTTGCATTTTATCTGTTCTAAAAATGTTTGTATTAAAATCTATAATAAGATACTTTCATGTTATAAACAAAGAACATGTTATGTATACACAGAATTTACTTCAAGGAAGTAAAAACCTTATATAAACATATATTGTGTTTATAAAGTAAGCAACGGATTAAGTAGTATGCCTAGTATACCTGTTTCATAATTGAAACAGCCAACAAAATTCCTTTTCTATAGCTAAATGCTCTTATTTTGCCACATTAAATAATACCTCCCAAAGCCAAACTTTGTCGATGATCAGTTTTTTCCATTGGTAAAGCTGTGATGCAAAATCCTTGACAATATACTTTCACTGTAATTTATTTACAAATTAACTTACTCATATCCCTGATCCTATCCATCTCATATTTGAACGTTTCAAGTGAACTATAATATCATCATACAAATACACTCATCTACAGTGGAAATTACTCATTTTATTTCTCATTCCATTGGTGATTCTTCAACAAATTCCCATAATCCACCTAACAGTGGAAATGGATCTCTACCTCTGGTCAAAAAAGGACCCAAACTTACAACCATGGCTGTATTAAACTAGTCTTATATTTTAGTGTAAACTTCAACTTTGCTCTATAAAACTTTTAATTCTTTGGGTAAAGTATGTGAGAAACCTAAAAACCAAGTATTAGTAGTTTCATCATATAAAGAAAAAGAATATACAGGACAAAAAATATTTTGACAAAGGTGGCTGAGACAGGGTTTTAAGCCAGGAACTGTTTTGTTTTCAAGTTTCATTAGTTCTTCCTTTCTTTTCTGTCATAGAAAGCACTGTGATACATATTTCATTATTCCCAACTACATTTTAATTTAATGTTTTAAATTAAGATCGTAAACAAAAACAAAAAAAAAACAACCTCATTTTAAGAGACATAGAGGCTTCCAACCTTTAGCAGGTCACAGAGAGCCCTAAATTGATTTTACTGATATACTCATTAAGTAAACAGAATTAAGTTTGATGATTATTTTTAAACATATTGATCTTCAAATATTTTCTCAATCAACAAATTTTCACATGACACTTTCATCATGAGTATATGGGAAAGATAAAGCACTAAACCTTCCATTCCAGAAATATTACACTGCAAATGGCTAATGTGCATTCCACAACCAATATACTTAACAACTTAATAGTAATAGATGCTTTTGTTATTCTTTTCCCCCAAAGTTTCTATCAACTGTACTCATTAAGTATGTACAAAGAAATTTTAAACCTGATTTTTAACGGCCAAAACCAATGCAGTTACATCTTAAATGGATTTGGGGATGTACCATGTCAGTATTAACTTATTTCTGGTTACTCTAATTAAGCTTACCAGTAAAGTTAACCTTTAATAATGTTTGCATATGGAGCCTTCATGCCAGATTTTCAGTGCACTGAAGATAGTTAAAATTCTTTTTTACCTCAACAGAAATATTTCACTTCCTTTCTTAACCTACTATATATCTATAGAACCCCATCTGTTAAGAACTGATCCAGCATACATTGCTACTGCTGCAGAGTCCAAACTGGTTACACATTCAAATCAGTTTCCAGCTTGTAACAGTCTCTATTGCCTCTTCTCACAGAAAAATGTATTAGGTAAGCATATAAATACTTCTTAAAATAACCTAAAATCACATCATCTAAGGTAAAAATGGTATTAGAAAACTGTTAAAAAAAAACAAAAAACTTTAAATGTTTTCTTTTAAATTAACAGAAGAACAGTACCTGCTAACCTACTAACATATTTTGAGATTTCATCTCTTTAAAAAAGGCAAGTACTGACCTCCTATTGGCTGCTGGTTAAAATTAAAATGTCCAAGAAAACAGTATTTCTATTAGTGTTTTGAAAAGAATTTGGTTATACCAAGGAAGTGACAGTCCCCCAAACTTATACTGACTTTCTTGTGGTGATTTGTTTGAAGGGTACACAGAAGTACAAAGAAATGTTTGGTACTTAAACAGTAATAAATATAACAAAGAAAAGTCAGATATTTTCCTATCTTTCACTTGACACCCAAGCAAGAAAAAAAAAAAACCAAAAGAAAAAGATAAAAAACAAACAAAACCCAACAGCTTTAACTTTTCTGTACATTTAAGAGGTACATATACCATGGACATTATCTAATTCCTGTCTCAGGGCACTGCTGCTGCAGCTTTCAGTTTCCCAATAGATCAAATAAAAATAATTGCTTAGCTGAAAATTCTGACTGCATGGGTGTCATCAAATCTCCTTATAAGCATATTTTTATATTCCTGTGACTCCACATCAAATACAATAGTCAACTGATTGCTCCTGATTTAAGCCTTGCCTTCCAAAACCCAACCTGACATTTTGTCAAAGGCTAAATATTGCAGAGGAAACTGTTTAAAAAGCTGTGCTGCAGCAAAAACTGCATTTACAAGGCATTAAAAAAAAAAAAAATGAACTAATCTTAAATGAACTAGTCTTATTATCCGAAATCTATGATTCTCCTCTCTTTAGTTCTTCCCCATGTCTTTCCCTGACATCTTGAAGATTCTTAGCCTCTCCGTAGATAGATATCGCCAAACATTAAGTCATACACAGTTCTGCAGTAACTCTTTCTTATCATGTAAGAAACCAAAGCCTAGGACTGAATTTAACACCTTTCCTCTGGTCTTTAGCCACATGCCACGCTCTCTGAAGGCAACCATAGAAACCAACCTGTATGATTAGGTGCCCCCACATTTTAACACCTCATGTGCACAAAAAAATGACTACGAGGTCAGTGTATTCAGGGCCGTATTACAAAGAAAGAAAGGCTACCTAAAAAGAGATGCGGGCGGGGGTGGGGTGGGGTGGGGGAGGCCTGGGGAGGAGAAACAGACACAGCACTCTCCAGTACAGTCTGGGAATATATTTAAAAGCAGATGCAAAACTGCATCATTTTCCTCCTCGTTCGAAAACATCACAACCCAGCTGCTCAAGTTGGAGCTGACGTGCTTCTCACGTTTCAGGAGCACCGGGGAATTTAGGCTCCAGGGGCAAGGCTTTCATCCTGGGAGAGCCACCGCACCGACAATTATAAGAGTGTGGCAGGAAGGACCCCAGAGAAAAGGAGGCCTTCCTCTCCCCGTGACCATAAACTCTCAAGAAGACCCAAACCCTGTACGGCCAGGGACGACTGACGACTCGCAGTCATGAAAAGTGATCCTAGGCGGTGTGAAGTTGGGCACTGCGCTCAGGCGGCAGGAGAGGACCGGAGGAGAGAACGGGGAGGTGGCGTGGCTCTGGCAGCGAGCAGGCAGCTCACCCGCTGGGCGATACCCGCTGGACGATCTGTGCTCGCGGGGACGCGCTGCGTGTGGGACCCGGGGAGGGGGGTGCAGGGGTGGGAGCCAGCGCCTGGGGAGGAAGGCAGGCCGTGGCGGGGCTGGGAGGCAGATGGCGAGCACGCCTTTCCCCTTACCAGGTTGAGCACCGTCTCCACGATGTCCCTGTTGCTGACCTCTCCGACCTGTATGAGTCCAATCAACACTGCGAATTTCATCCGGATGTTGCGGATCGGCACCGAAGGGTTAATCATCCCCGCGGGCAGCACCACCGAGCCGGAGCCGGACGCCCCCCTCAACTCCCCTATCCCGCTGCCCCCGCTGCCACCGCCGCCGCTGCCCCCGCCGCCTCCGCCGCCGCTGGCCCCGACGGCGATGAGCCCAACGGGCTGAGGCTCGAGCCCCGGGCCCGGGCCCGGCTTCTCGCTCGCCATTTGCTCCCCTCCTGACGAGAAGGGAAGAGCCGAGGCGCCGCCGCCGCCGGTACCGTTATACCTGCCTCGGCCCCCGCCCCCCGGCCGTCGCCTCGGAGCCCCAGCATCCACCAGCGCCGCGGCGCCGGGCCCGCTCCCCGCCTGCGCCTCGACCCGGCCCGCTCCGACGCCCTCCCCGGCGGAGGCGGTGGGTTATTCTCAGGCTTATTCCCGGCGGTGGCGGCGCCGCTAACCGCTGCCCGGCGAGCGGCAGTGCCCGCCCAGCAGCTGTGCCGCTGCCGCCGCCGCTGCCTCCTCACGCTCCCCCTCCCAGTCCTTCCGGCCCGGCCCGCCCCCCGCGGAGATGCTGCCGCCGTTCGGAATAACCCTGGGGCGCGAGCAGCTGCCTGCGGCGCTGGCCGGCGCTGAAGCTCAGAACTGTGACTGCCGCCGCTGCTACAGGCGCCACTGTTGTTGTGAAGCCCCGACGCCGCCGCTCACTCCGCCATGTTGCCGCCCCCTGCCTGCGGTAGCGGCCACTGCGCCTGCGCAGAGCCTCCGGGGGGGCGGAGCCCTCGTGCACCCCCTCTTTCGCCCTGCCCTCCTTCCCCTTCCACCCACCCAGCCCGACACCCCTCGTCCCTCCCCCAACCGCCCTGAACGGATAGACAGGTGAGCAGGTGCATGGGGACCGCTGCCAGACACGGGCGAGCTGGCAGAGGCGGGGCGGGTGGTGGTTTCCTCAGAGTTTTTCCCTTGAGGGTGGACTCTCCCTGTGGGGAAGGACACCCGAGTGTGTGTCTCGCCTTCGCTGCCACCTCCTTATTCCCTCACTATCCTCTTGCTAGGAAGAGGTTCGTCATCTTCGTCGTCGCATCCAGCAGCTGCTACAGCCAGTGCCACGTGCCTTGTAAGGTAGGGGAGTGGCAGACGACCTCTTTCTGCCCCCTCAGGCCCTTCCCTCAGTCCTGTCCGCCTGCCCGCCTTGGAATTACCCAGTGAAAAAAAGTGGCTGGCAAAGCAGAAACGAACGCACTGTGGGGAATAATCCTGCATTGTCGGGGGAAGGATACAGATGGAGTATAATGGGTCTTTTTCTACAGCCATCAAAGAGGCTGACACCTGCACACACAGGCACGACTTAAAATAGAACTTGTTCAACAGTGATCCTCTCTGGATGGAGCTCTGAACAACAAACAGTTCTTGAACTCACCTCCCAGATTAAAAAGGCTGCACCGTGTGACACTGTGGGGTAGTAGGTGGTGGGAGCGACAAATCCCACATTTAAAAAATCCTTAATGATCCTCAGGTATGACGCCAACTAATGATGCGCCCCTTTTTGTTAGGCATGTACAATTCAGAGGATTTTAAGAATTATCTTAAAATATAAGTAATTCTCTGCCAGTCTTAATTTGTGGTTAAAGTAATAGATTTCTGTGTCTTCACGTATAGAGAATGAAAAAAAAAATAGTTTTACTTTTGAAAATTAAAATGTACACAACAGTCTTGCCGCTCGTGTCGAATTAAAACTAAATAGGCAGGACTAGTGTTTATCTCAAAATGAAGGATGTAATTTTTTTTTAATATTTCATGAGGTATACCCTTTTCAATAGAAATATATTGTCAGACACCAGAACTATTAGGTATCTTGAGGTATATTCAAATCATTTTAACTGTCAACTCAATTGAAAATAGTCAATATACAAATCTGTCATAATCCGATTTGTTAGTGCTCATGTTTAATTGGATTGGCTAGTCAAGTTAACTCCTGGGTTATTGGGATGCATTAAAATTCTGAAGTGCCATAAGTCATGTATACCAAAATTCCTCAAGACCGGTGCTTGGATTAGTCCTTGATTGTGTGCTTCTGTTTAAACTTTTCCTGAAGTAATTGAATTATTAAAATAATTCAGCAAAAATTTCTGAAAGAAATGGTGATTGGTATGTCCATATAAATTAAATAGCAAGTGAATTAAAAAATGTTAGAAACATTGAAAGCAACCTCTAGATCTTAATAGTGTGACTTAGATATGCTGCCATAAAAAAATCCTGTGACGTATATCCACCTATTTCCTTTTATATATCCCAAGTGAATAACATCTACTTTTGCAAGCACTTTTTTCATGTGCAAGTTTAAAATGATATATCTATCTTATATCTGTAAATCCAGATTGAAAGGTCATCATACTAGCTTCTTTTTACCCTGCTGTTCAATATGACAGCAGGTTCTACTTCTTGCTACTTTTAGACTTTAAAAAGTGTTCACCAGTTCCCTGGCAGCTCCTTGAAGTCGGTGTGGTGTGGTGGAAAGTACACAGGCCTTTGAACCACACTCACAACTAACCACCTGTGCAGTCTCCTCAAGTTATTGAACTCAATCTTTTATTCACCAATAGGGGTGAGATTATCTATCCCACAGGGAGTGAGAATTCAATGAAATAATTTCAACTCAGCAGCCAGCATATAGTAAATATGTCCTTGTACACTTGGTATACAGGAACAATCTGTGTTGAATTACCTATAAACACTTGTAAGAACAATTATAACCACATGCAAGTCTTTATAATTGCAGTTACATGTACTATAGTTTCAGTACTGCCCTCTGAAACATAAAGTTTTGAAAATTCAAGCAGGTCTGTTTCCTTATAGTCAACAAAGCCTCTTTCTAACAAAGACATAAATAACTTAGCATTTGCATTAACAGTATTTTGAAATATAAAAGAGATTACCTATAATGTTCATTTTTAAGTCTCCAGATTAAAAATATTTTATGTAGTAAATGTCAATTGTGTATGCATTCATGCTTTAATAGATGCATACCCATACTTCCAAAGGACAGTCCTTCAAAGATAAGCCCATGAAGCTCTGAGTTTCAAGAGGCAATACTATGTAGTGGTTACGAACATAGGCTCCAGACTCAGTGGAACCTGGGTTTGGATTCCAGTTTTGCTACCCACTTATCCATGTGATCTTGGGCAAATGACTTCTCTTCAAAGCCCTGTTTTACCCAACCCAAAGTAGAGATTGATAGGATTAAAGGATGAAAGGAGCTAATACATTTAAGGTATTTAACTTAGTAGCAAGTGTCAATAAATAATGTTTCCTTTCTCTGGCTGTGGGAAAAGACTACACTGTAATTATTTGTGTGTCTCCTGCACCTTGTATGTGACCAGAAAAAAAGAAAACAGCAGTTGGCTAGGCTAAATGTTCCCATTCCCTTCAGCTGTCCTTTAAAAAGCAAATTTCTTTGCTTTCCTCTAAGTTTTATCTGAACAAAGTACTCCAAATCCTAGTTGAATGTAGACAGTATAAAACAGAGGGAAACTCTTACCCTGAACCTCCATCTTTAGAAACAGATTTTCTGTTAATGTATCCCAAAGTTGAATTAGTTTGCTTTGGTTTGGTTTGGTTCTGGGTTTTCCAGAAATATAACACCAGTGGTTCATGTAATGCACAGTGATCCATACTTTATGTGTAGTAGGTTCTCAAACAGTTTTGGTTCCATTCCCTTCTTATCTGAAAATTACTGTGAACTGAAACAGCAGAGTTCTGTTTTGTTGTTGTTTTGCTTTGTTTTGTTTCTAGCCATTCTGCTTCTAGGCAGCAGCACATATCCAGTAGGAGCTTTGCAAGTAGATTTGGCAATAGCAAGTGCAGAACTGTACATATCTATTTTAGATTTAATTTTATTTTATTTAAATTCTCTATTTAATTTTCTATTTAAATTTAATATGCTAGGAATTTCTTAATCCTGATTATATCATGCAAAAAAATTATCTTCTTCTTTTTATTATCTTATTATCTGCAAATCTGAGAACAGTCCTTCTATGTCTTCATCCAAATATTTTATCAAACGGGATAAAAACAGCTCTGTAGTTCCTAGAAACATTCTGATTGAAGTCACATTTTTCAAACTGTGCCTCCCAAGCCAGTAGTGAGTCATGAAACAGATTTATTAGGTTATAACCAGCAGTTTTCTTAATGAAATATAATAGAAAAATATAGACTGAAAAACATGACAGTGCATCCATTTTTTAAATTATGCATGTGCACATACTACGTATATGTATGCTTACTGGATAATATGAAAAATCTATTTCATACTGCAAGTCATTGTCAAAAAGCTTTAAAAACACTGATTTAAGTTGTATATAAACACCTGTTTGGCATAATCCTTCAATTATTAAATAGTTACCATCCTGTGCTGAAAAACAGGCCATATTTCTCTAACTTGTCCAACAGAATATTGTAAGGGACCTTGACAACTAGTTAGTTGAAGTCTGGATACACTCTGTTTCTCTGAGCAAAATTAAAGTGAAAATACATAGATTTATTATCTACAATTATAGAATTATTATCAATTTTTCCAACATCTGTTTCACAAATAAGAAAATGTTTTTGATTTGATAATGGGACTTATTGCTCTCTTTCTAATGAATGAGTCATTCCATAATCTCACCTACAGGTAGTATTAAACTACTTGCTATGGATTTTCAAGAATTTATCTCCTCCTCCTCCCTTTGGTGCTTTAATCCTCTGGCAAATCTCATTTTCTACAACTCCTCAAAGATGTTTGAGAGTTGCTAAGTGATCTAGTTTTGAGATCTTTCACGATCAATGGATATAATTTGTCCTGCCTTGGGGACCTAAATCCGTTTAGACTAGCTGGATTCCTATTTACAGTTTCTTCACCAAACTTAAACTTCTATTATTAGTTCTACCTTTCACTCCATTACTTTTAATCCTAAACAGAAAACAGACACATAGAAATTCAATATGTATTAATAAGTCTGATCTAGTTTGGGGGTGACTAAAATGATGCAGATGGTGACTGCAGCCATGAAATTAAAAGACGCTTACTCCTTGGAAGGAAAGTTATGACCAACCTAGATAGCATATGCAAAAGGAGACATTACTTTGCCAACAAAGATCCATCTAGTCAAGGCTATGGTTTTTCCTGTGGTCATGTATGGATATGAGAGTTGGACTGTGAAGAAGGCTGAGAGCCGAAGAATTGATGCTTTTGAACTGTGGTGTTGGAGAAGACTCCTGAGAGTCCCTTGGACTGCAAGGAGATCCAACCAGTCCATTCTGAAGGGGATCAGCCCTGGGATTTCTTTGGAAGGAATGATGCTAAAGCTGAAACTCCAGTACTTTGGCCACCTCATGTTAAGAGTTGACTCATTGGAAAAGACTCTGATGCTGGGAGGGATTGGGGGCAGGAGGAGAAGAGGATGACAGAGGATGAGATGGCTGGATGGCATCACTGACTCAATGGACATGAGTCTGAGTGAACTCCGGAAATTGGTGATAAACAGGGAGGCCTGGCGTGCTGCGATTCATGGGGTTGCAAAGAGTCGGACATGACTGAGCGACTGATCTGATCTGATCTGATCTGAAAATGATGCTTACCAGCCAACAAATATCTGAGCACCTACTGTGTGCAAGAAAGTACACTAGTTGAGATGCATATTTTCAAATTTCCCATTTAGAGAAATACTGTGTTTATGCATGGAAAGTTAATCAGCAAGTCAACACATTAAAAATATCAAACAGAAATAATAAATACTCTTGAATTTCAAAAGAACTAGACATGCAAACACCCTAAGGTTCATATACACGCTTATACATCCACATAAATCTACATATAGATGCACACACACACATACGTACTCAACATCAGATTAGCCATACCTCTATGCATTCTTCCTTGGCAGTTTGTCTAGCATGCATTTCATTCTTCATTCGAGTGAGATCCTGCTCACTTCATACCTGGTCCCCTTGTGTCCACACACTCACTCTTGTTCAGTGCATCATATACATAGGTAATTTTCCTAGAGCTCTACCTTGATGGACAGATTGATGTGGTTCAGAATTGTAAGTGTTTTTATCATATTATCTTCTACATGCATACATATAGAAGAAAAAAAAAAAAAACTCAAAAAATCATGTAATCCTCTTTGCCTTGTAACAAATTAAATCCAGAGTCCTTATCTTGGTACCAGAGACCCTTCATACTTGACTTTAGCTTACTTTCTTATTTTACCTCATTCTGTTCCTGACAGGAACCCTATAACAGTGGCTCCCAACCTCTTTGCATGTGTGCAACTCTTTTCATCATTAAATTTACAGACTCCTAAACTCCTGCCTCAGAGAAGGCAATGGCAATCCACTCCAGTACTCTTGCCTGGAAAATCCCATGGGCTGAGGAGCCTGATAGACTGCAGTCCATGGGGTCGCTAAGAGTCGGACACGACTGAGCAACTTCACTTTCACTTTTCACTTTCATGCATTGGAGAAGGAAATGGCAACCCACTTGAGTGTTCTTGCCTGGGGAATCCCAGGGACGGGGGAGCCTGGTGGGCTGCCGTCTCTGGGGTCGCACAGAGTCAGACATGACTGAAGCAACTTAGCAGCAGCAACAGCAGCAAACTCCTGCCTGAGACTTATCCTTCTAATATCCATTGATTGAGAAAAGTATGGTAAAAGTATTAACAATTTAATATGCTATTTAAAAATGTTTACATTTAAAAAATCATAACATCTACATATAATTGAAACACAATTGTGGGTTGCATTGTGTCTCTCAAAAAGATATGTTTAAGTCCTACCCTCAGTATCTGGGAATGTGACCTTGTTTGGAAATAAGGCCATTACAAATGTAATCAAGTTCAGAGGAAGTTATACTGGAGTTATAACCTCATTATAACTAGGAAAGATTCATCCTTAGAGCCTTCAGAAAAAGCATGACCCTTCTGATACCTTGCTACTTCTAAACTCCAAAACCGGGAGGGAATACATTTCAATTATTTTAAGCCACGTATTTTATGATGTTTTGCCACAGCAACCCTAGGAAACTAGTATACCTACATACAACGTAAATATGTTTGATACTTATTCTGTCCACAAACAATGCCTACTATGTAAATATTTGTGGATCATTTTCAATAATTCTCAAGTCCCTGGGTTGGGGAAAAATGTTTTAGCCAACCCCGAACTACTTTATCCCCAGTTAATACATTGTGCTTTTATATTTCAGTGTTTTACTCGTATTTGTCCTTCTGTCCATAGCACTGTCCTCCTCATCCCCCCTACTGAAATTCTTACCAGCTGAAATGCCATATTTGTGAATACATTCAGAATGCAACCTAGAGAAAAATGATCTGAAACTTTCTACCATTCCCAGCATTAGAAAAAAAAAAGATTCTGCCTTTTTTCCCCCAGGTAGCATAGGTTGGCACATTTTTGCTTAAATAAATTAATAGTTTGCATCCTCTCAGACGCATTTGCCAAGAGTGAGGAATTCACATAACAATATATGTAGTCACCTAAACAGTCTTCACTGAAAATTTTTTAAATGTACATGAATAGTTATTTCCATACTAACAACATGACCAGTAAGTTTCTCTTTGGTTTTTACACAGTGGCACCCAGTGCATTGTCATCATTGTTGTGTTTGGTATGCATGTGTTATAGAAAGACAAGTATGTTAAAGAGTAAGGTTCATAGTTGATTATTTTTAATAATTAAAGCTGTCATATCCTGTTCATCTCCTATCTACCATGCATTTTTACATGTATTATTTCTAACTCTGACTTCAGTTCTTTAAGTAAGGTTTTATTGTCTGCATTTTTCAAATGAGGAAACTAGTGTGAAGAGGAGGTATCAGTTGTGCAAATCATAGTTTAGGAAGTGACAAAATTAGGATTCCATCCCACTTATGGCTGGCCAGTTCCTCAGGTGTATTCAGTATTCCTCAAGGCCACATTGGGACCTAGAATGAGGTCCTTGTTTTATTTATACCAAATTTACCAGACGCAAGATAAGGAGACTGGGCAAGTTCATGGAAAAAACAACAAAGTCATCATGGTTTTACATGTTTTGGTGAAAGCACCCCACCAAGGGATGACCTTTTGTTTGTTTGTTTTTGTTTTAGTTTATTTGCTGCCTGGGCTGTTTGTTGTGGTGTGCACAAAGCTCTCTAGTTGTGGCACGCAGGCTCTAAAGGGCACAGGCTCAGTAGTCTCCATGTCTTGGCTTAGTTGTCACATGGGCTTAGTTTCCCCAGAGCATGTGGAATCTTAGTTCTCAGACCAGGGATTAAACCCATATCCCCTACACTGGAAGGCAGATTCTTAACCGCTGGACCAGCATGCTAGTCCCAAGAGATGATCTTTAGAGTCAATCTGATTGTATTGTCTTTGTGCCTATAAAGGTTCAGAAAACTCTATTAGCCTTTTTGTTTCCTGGGAATCACTTTAATTCTAGACAAAAATTACTTGGAATAAATAAATTGTTTTTAATTATGTTCATTAAGGTTAACCAAAATTTAATTGCATGGTTCCATTGATATATCACTCCTTATTATGCTTTTCTGGCAAAGATTTTGTTGTATGTCTAACTAACCATTAATCGCCTAGTCCCTGTTGAAAGTATTATTATCATTGTATGTCTATATAATCATAATTTTTTTAAAAAAAAAGCACATACTCTGCCTAGAAAGAGGGAAAGCATGCTATGAGGAAGTATCCAGGAGTTCTTTAGAATAGTTACCTCATTAATAGGATCTCTGCACAATAAGAGAGGGATCTTTACCAACTTTAGCCCAATTGAGAAGCAGCGCATAGATTCAATCTGAGCCTGATCCTGGTGCATAAAACTTTAGATTAGAACCTTCCTCTAATGATGCCGGCAGCCACAGATTAACCAGTGGAAGAATGTCTTGAAATAACCACCTCATTAATCAGTTAACAGATAGTACATGGAGACAATCTGAGGTTTATGTTTCGATATTCTGTAGCTATAGTATATCTCTCTTAACAAACACAAGAATCAGGATGAGAAAAGAAATGGAGAGGAAAAGTGGAACAGATTACCAGGACTGTAGCTTTTCCCTGGGAGTTGAATCTTACACATTTTGGGGAATTTGTTATATACAGCCTCTTTGTTGTTAATGTGAAAATGAATCTTAAATAGCACAGATAAGGTTAACAGATATCTTAAGAGTCAAGATGCTTCATCACATTCAGTATGTTTGGGTATCTGTTAAAGCACTATAAATGTGTATGTCAAACTTTATTTCTGTTTGGCTAATCTAAGTCTGTGAGAAGTAGATGGAATGTTCTATGTTGGCCACAGCTTTGTCATGGGTTTCTTTGTTTCCGTTAAAACAAACTCAACGTGATTTCTTTTGCAGTGGCGAAAGACGTAACAGAGCATGTTTCGGGGCTGTTTGCATTCAGTGAAGCATAGAAAGATGATGGCTACATGATTCGCCCCCATAATTAACACCATGGTATTTTCTTTCATATGCATAACAGAAAACTCACATGGTTACCTTATAAAATAAGACATCTTATTTTATAAACATTTCAATATTTTTTGTTTTACCATTTGCATCCTAATCCCAAGTAGTCCTTTGAAGTAGAGTGGCTAAAGGAAGGGTTTTGAAATCAGATAGATTGGGTTCATGTGCAAACAAATTGACCTTGAACCTCATTCTGCACCTGTAAAATATAACTACCTCACATATATGGAGTTTTTAAATACTCCAAGCATGTATTACATGCTTGGAGTATTTAAATAGATTAAAGATATATAACATTTAGAACAATGCCTATAATAGGTACTCAATAGATGGTAGAAATTGCAACTATACACTAACACAAAAAGACAGCAGAATCTTGAATTTTCAAATTATGTAATGGAGTACACTAATATCCGCTTATTTTATCTTTATTCATTGACCTGATTTTCCCTTCTTCAGACAGCTAATAGAACAGCATTTTCTTTTTTAGTTTTGTTAAATAGCTATACACATTCTGTATTTATAAGAATTCTGACAATTCCCCTTTCATACTTAAACGTTGTATCTCTTTTAAGTACTTAACACCTAATTAGCAATATATCTTTTCTTTGTTTTTTCACTAGCCATGGAGATAGAAGGCATATTATGAACTGGGGATTTTTCTCTGAGACTTTGCAAAGATAAAATAGCCAAAAGAATAAGCAAATAATAATAAGGTGATCCTTCATGATTTACTAACCCACACAAGTAAAATGTCTACCAAAATATATCTGAAGGTTTAAACCCAAATTTTGTCCTGTTGTTTCAGTATCTGATTCTCTACTTCTCATTTTTTCTCAATGTTTGGTTATTGCTTTCTTTGTAAATAAAGTTTAGTATTTTGAATTCATACCAAGACAAAGATATTTTCCCTGACTTTGTTTTTTGAAGAGACAATGGGATTTCATGTAATTAATTTTTTCAAATTATTTCTTAGTTATGTGTGTTTAATTTTGACATAGATTGGCAGGAACCCACAACACTAATGACGTCATTCATATGCCACAAACTTCTCAGCAATTCCTAAGGTTACCCACATAGCTTCCAGTTATTAAAATGTGAGTTGACATTGGATATTTTTGTATCTCTACTTTCTTTTCCTATTTGCTAGTTCTTTGGATTGTCCTAACCTGGAATGTTTATAGAATTCATAATGTCTTTTACATTGCCTTGATACCTTTACTAATGTCTAAACTGAAAATGTCTTATATTGAATCACTGTAAAACATATATTAACTTCTCACATGTAAACAATACTGTTAATTGTTTTGAAAGCAAACCAGAGAGATATGGTCTCAGCACTCTAGAACTGTAAAATATAATCTATTTGATTTTTAAATAAGCAAAATGCCAAAGGAAATATAATCATATACGACACAGTTTAGACCAAGAGGTGCAGTGAAACTTAGAACTTAGCAACTATAAACATGAAATAGTGTAACTGAAACATCAATCCTTTGAGCTTTGTGACCATGTACTATTCAATAAGCATTAACTGAAAATGAAATTTCATGTAGACTAATAAATTAATAAGAACTTATTCCTCCAATATTATTACATAAACAAGTAGCAACTCTAATATTCATTAGATATTTCAGAAAGCATACTAAAAAGTCTGAAATAATGGATCTATGAAACAGGACAACTTAAGAGAGACATTATCTACTTCTAACAGTGCATATTTATTGTTAAATAACTAAAAGAAATTCTATACTTAATAGATGGTATATCTGATGGATAACAGACATAGATGTCTGTTTGATAAGGTAGAAAACTTTTCTCAAAAAGTTTAAATTAGCCAGAAGTTTGGGAGAAATACATTGAATTTAGGTATCTAATAGATTGTCTTCATTCACTAAACACACAGTATAATTTTTTTAAAGCCTAGAAGAAACTAAACATAATCTTCCTTACTGCATGTAACTGTTGAGTATGTTGTACAAGGTGTAGATAGTTCAAAGCCACAGAAAATAGAGCAATGAGTAAGACAAAGTCCCTGTCTTTATGTTATTCATATTCTACAATGGACACTGGCAATAAATTAGTAAAATTTATATAAATAATATGATTTCAGAAAGTGTGCTTTTACATTATAATTACTTTTATGCACAAAAAAATGGTGGTGCAGCCATTCATTATGGTTTTTTTTTTTCCCTCACTAGATCAGCAGCTACTTGAAGACAAGGACTATATCATTCTTACAAATAAAACCTTCAGCAATATTTTGTGATCATTGACTGATACATGGTAAGTACTTAATAAATGTTTGGATAAATAAAAGGATGAGGAAAGAAATTAAAAATAGAAATTTTAATAATTCAATATATTCAACAATGTGAATATATTCAAGATTTAATTGGCTCAACTATTGAAGAAATAAGAGTAGGCTTTTAAAATCTGAGTAAAATCATTCCTCTAAAGTATTCTTAAATTATTTAAAACATGAATTTTGAGGAGGTTAAGTTCCTTAAAACTAGTGTTCAATTATTGAATTGTCACTGTTTAGTAAACTCTTCAACCTCTTTGAGTCTCAGTTTCCTTACCAATGAAATGGGAATGAACAATGCTTCTTATATAATGAGATTATTGTAGTCTCACAAATGATATAAATTGTGATCCTGCTTTGAAAAGTACAGAGTATTACAGTGAAAACAATAGCATGAATTCTGACAGACATCCGAAATGAGGACTACTTTCTCAGTTCTGGGAATACAGGCAGTAGTGAGTCATGAGTGTATATTCAGCAGGAAACTGGTTTTGTTTGAGGAGAAGGAAGTTCAATGCCAAAAGCTAGTAAATAGTCAGAATTAAATGGTCAGGAATCAAAAGCCACAGTGGGGGCAAACTTGGAAAGTTGAGGCAACCGTGAATCCTCAAGAATAGAGGCAGAAAGCAATCCAGAGGTGGGCAAACAGTTGAGTCAGGCAACACTAGTGAACAAAAAAACCTAGGTAATCTGGGTCCATCATCACACTTAGATGCCTGTTAAAATGTAAGTTGGTCTAATAACCATATATGTAACACAGAGGTTGATCCATCCACTGAAAATATATTGGGTATTGGTGACATCAAAATACGTTTATATTTGTTGTTTGTATATAAACAAATAAATGTCCATATCCAAAATTATGCAGAACCCAGATTACCTAGTTTCTAATGAAGATTATATATTAGTTCAAATATATCTATTCACATATGAATGGCTTTTTTCCAAATTAGCTGACATTTTCAGAATTGTACTTTAAAAATTGAAATATTAGAAAATTTTAATGCATGAATTTGCAGTCATTCTTGGAGTAGACATTTTTGGAGTCTACTTTTTGTAAACTTTTGGAGTAACACTTTTTGGCTATTTCTATAAATTACTAAATACATTTTGACTTCCTAGAGATTTTAATGTGCTTTTTTTCAGCTTATTTGGAAATGCACGTAATATGAAATAATATATTACAGGTGGTCATCAACAGTTCACTAATTGTTTTATTCTTCAAAGCACGTAGTAAAAATATACTGGTTAAAATTTCTATGAAAAATGATAATGCACAAGAATCCTATGACTATGTTTGCAAAGATAATTTTTCTTTAAAATTTTGTATTTTTTTTCTTTTTAACTTTTACAGTGAAGTTTAATTTGATTAAAGAACTTTAATTCATGATTTTATTGTTTTTCTTTCTTGTATTTTACTCGTATTGAGAAATGGTGGTTCACTGTTGTGCTAGATTTTAAATTAATGCATATAAAACAAGAGATATTTAATTAGGGTCATCAATTTTCCACATATTATGGATTTCTGTGACTGAGGAGAAATATAACTATTTTTACTGCATCAGCTTCGCATATAGCAAGAATAATAGCAAGAACAACAACAACAAAACATTTATAGAATGCTTCCCTTGTGCCTGCACTTATACTTAGTCATGTAAACCTAGCATTTACTCGTCTGTATTATGGCATTCATTATTATCAGGGAAGATTTCTATCCCTGGTGCTGAAACTGCTTTGTGTAGTCTTAGTGGTTGAAGAATGAAACAGTTTCTTTAGATGTACCCTTTCGTTGAAATTATGAACTAGATAAATGTTCATATCTAGAAGGAAGTATTAAATTTCATCAATGTTAACATCTTGATGAATAGTTTTCAAATCAATATATTCTGTTTATTCTGACTGTTTTATCTTTGGATATTTTTTTTCCAGAGGATAATCAGTAGTTCAAAAAAAAGTTAGTATATAGGACATTGAGAAATCAGTAAATGTTCCAGATATCAAAACATATTAATACCCACCAAAAACTTGACTTTGTTCATGTCAACTAGCATTTTGATTTAATGTGTCAAAATTAAAGGATTTGTTTTAGAAA
This sequence comes from Bos mutus, assembly GCF_027580195.1. Taxonomy (NCBI): domain Eukaryota; kingdom Metazoa; phylum Chordata; class Mammalia; order Artiodactyla; family Bovidae; genus Bos; species Bos mutus. The sequence goes on from NC_091628.1 coordinate 26,334,036, forward strand.
TAAATACATGCAATCAAATTCCCTAACTGTATTACAGCCCACTTGATTGCAGGTAGTTAGTGCTTATTCAACACTGAAAATAACTTAGAATTATGGCAAAATGGGCTTTCTCCAAGAGAATTGCTTTGTTAATCCTGAGTCAGGGTAACAAATCTGGACAGCTATTCTTTTATATGTTCCTGTAAATAGAAGCATGTAAAATGTTGGTACAAGTTCTTCTTGGACAGGTAAGCCCAGAATAAATACATTGGCACTGTTCTGTTCTGACTGCGTCACCTGCATTTACGTGCCCACTTGGGGACTTTGGGAACCAAAGAAGTCTGTGCTGGGAAAGCAGCATCTGCTTCTGCTTGATGTGGCCAACCAATTTTGCCTTCATTACTAATAAAATCATAAATGTAATCTAAACTTTTTGTGTGTTCTCTCTTTTTGTGAAATTATACCTAATCTGAAAGTATTGTGTTTGTGTGTGTTGGGGATAGTATATAAAAGTTGAACGTGAATGAAGTTAAACTAGTTATTAGTTTTATCCTACAAAATGTTGTGTTTTTTTTTTTCTATGAATAACTTTGTTGGTAACAATAAATTTCCTATTTTTAACTTTAAACTTCAAGCAAGAGTTTCAGGGTCACTCTTTCAAGCAGAATAGTTCCTGTATTTTGTGCCTGAATGAGTTAATTTCTTTTACTGTTTTCGCAAGACTTGACTTTACTATATAAGCATCTTTTTCAAAGAATACTCCTCCTCCTATATTCCTTATTTCTGCAGTTGGCACCTCCAACTCCTCCAGTTTACCTCTGCCATCTAACTGTTTAGCAGGTCCTACAAATACTAATTCCTGAGTATTTTTTAGGCCTATCCTTCCTCTTATCACTACTTACTTAAGTTCAAGTTCAAATCCTTATGGTACCTTCCCTTGATTATTGCAGTAATCAGAGTCAGTCTCCTTGACTCACATCTCACTTCTGATCTATTCTTTGCACTGACATCACAAAGATATTTTTAAATGAACTGAAATTAATTTTATAAAAAACACATATACACATAAACACACTTGAAATCCCTCAGTGATGTTCCTAATTATGTAAAATAAGAGGCATTTTATGATCAAGCCCTGACCTTTCAACCCAGACTTGTGTCCTGTCACTGTTTCCCTTGAACGTTATATCCCAGCTATTAATATTTCAAAACAATAATGCATAATATTCATGGGTCCCAGCCACTATGTAAAATAATTTACTTATATTATGTCGGTTAATCCTCAAGAACTATATTAGGTAGGTCCTATTATTATCCATACTTTATAGGTAAGGAAAGAGAAGTTAAAGTCTTCTCTTACTGATTTATACATCTAAGAAGTACAGCAGCTGGGATTTGAATCCAGGCAGCCTGTCTCTAGTGTCTACAATGGCTTTCTTTTGCTAAACTTGGAGTTCCTAATCTTGATGTTTCTGACAAGCCTCTGTGTCTTTCACATGGTCTTTCCGTTGTCTGGAAAGCCTTTCCCAACTGTATCTGCCTATCTGCCTATAGGACCAATGCTTGTTCCACAAGACTTGACTCCAGCTGTCCTTTCTTAGTGCAGGATGCTTGGGGCTGGTGCACTGGGATGACCCAGAAGGATGGTACCAGGAGGGAGGTGGGAGGGGGATTCAGGATGGGGAACCCGTAACAGATTCATGTTGATGTATGGCAAAACCAACACGATATTGTAAAGTAATTAGCTTCCAATTAAAAATAAATTTATATTAAAAAAAAAAGTTGCTGTCTTCCCAGATAGGGTTAAAGTCTTGGCACCCATGGCACCTTGCAAAGCTCAGGGAGACTACAGAAGTTTAGTGGACAGAGTACAATTGTAATGTGAGACAGACCTAATTTTGATTCATGGCTCCATTACATATTGGTTTTCTGACTTTAGGAAAATCACTTCAGCCCTCTGAATGTTAGTTTCTTTGGGGATTAATAATGTTTTTTCAGGGAGTTTCTATAAGGGATACTGCTACTGCTGCTAAGTCGCTTCAGTCATGTCTGACCCTGTGCGACCCCATAGACAGCAGCCCACCAGGCTCCCCCATCCCTGGGATTCTCCAGGCAAGAATACTGGAGTGGGTTGCCATTTCCTTCTCCAATGCATGAAAGTGAAAAGTCAAAGTAAAGTCGCTCAGTCGTGTCCAACTCTTAGCGACCCCATGGACTGCAGCCCACCAGGCTCCTCCGTCCATGGGATTTTCCAGGCGAGAGTACTGGAGTGGGGTGCCATTGCCTTTAAGTGAGTTAATTTTGTGAGGTGCATCTCCCACAATGACTAGAGCGTATTAATAGTAAGAGTTCATTAGTTTCTTCAGTACCCTCTTCCACTGCAGCCCTCAGAACCTGCGTGATGGTTGTTCGTGTCCTCACTTGCCTGTGAGCCACTTCCCCTTTCACTGATGGCTCTGGTAGGCCCTAGTGAAACGTGAAATGAGCAAATGAACAGCTGAATGTTCAATACCTAGTGACATGATTACATGAGTCCTTTTGTTCATGTTGTGGCTTGAAAATTAGTATGCTTAAGAAATAACAACTGGCAAAGAAGAGAAACTATATAGTATCTAGAACTTTTTCCTTCTAATAAAAAATATGACTGTGATCTCTTTGACTTTGTCTCAAATTTTATATAAAAAACACATACTGATCTCAGACCAGTATAACATTAAAAGATTATGTGATTTTTAAAAATCAGTTTAATAGTCTTATGGTCTTAGAATAGAAAAAAAGAATATATATCTCTCTCTCTCTCTCTCTCTCTTCAAATATGTGATGCTGCTACTTTTCTGAGACTACTTATTGTTTTATTTTTTAAAACATCTAATACTGTCTGATGTGTTGGGTCTAGCTCTCTATGATTAAGAGAAAAAAGTATTCCAGGGACAGCTCCCCAAGGTTTTGAATCATGAGATATGAAAGTAAAAGTCAAAGAAAGCAACCTTGGTAAACTGAGAACACTTCTTGTTAGTGTTTCTTACATCAACTTATATCCTCCCTTCCTCTTACATGTTTGATAGACATTCAAGCACTATGTATCTGTGAGTTTTTAAATCCAAACCATTTAACCTTAGAAAATGCTCACAGATGAAAAGACACAGAAGGTCATTCTAAATGAACAAGTAAATGAACAAGAACAAGTAAGAGCTCTACAGAATTAGAGATCATCATAGCTAGAGTCCAGACAGACTTAATTGCTTCCAGAGGAGTTAAACCATAGATAATCAGGTGACAGATTGCAATTGATCATGATTTCTAAAAATAATTTTATGTAAATTACCTATGGTAACACATTGCTATTTGAATTATTTGAAAAATGAATAGCAGGTCCTCAGAATAGCCTGACATGTAAGTATATATAGTAAGAGCATGGGTTTAGGAGCAAAATTTTTATGAAATTACCTGTCATGATTTTTTTCAGTAAGATTATTCTATTCTGTTTTCTGAAAATATCCATTACATTCCTATTATAAACCTTATAGGAAGTTAAAAGAAAGCCTCTTCTTTTCTTTTTTTTTTTGTTTCCTTGAAGTTCCTGCTCTCCAGTTCTAGGAGTTAAAATAGTCAGAAAACCTCATCTTTAGTTCTAGAACATTTGAGTGCAGGGCCAAGACAGGCTGTGAAGTGTTGAACTTCATGATCTGAGTTCCTTTCTCCTGATAGAGTCCCATTATCCCTTATCTGATACATGCCTTGACGAAAATGGAAGATGAGATAGAATGCACCCAAGTTCTTTTCTTAAGTATACAAAAGGTCATTAAAATAACAGAAGAAACACAAAGCATTTACAAATGTAAAAATGCACAATCTCAGTTCTCAAAGAGTTTATGTTCTAGTATTATGTCAGTCTCTCTTTTTATTAATAGAAGCTCAATTTTTAGGTAGTTTCCTGGGTTCCGGCACTAAAGGTTGTACTTCTTAGCTTCTCTGCAATTACTATGCCAAGAGACCATTAGTCAATTAAATGTGAGCAGAAGTGAGGTGTTTAACTTCTAAGACATACCTTTAATGGCATGTCCCCTCTCCCCTTTCCATTGGTTAGTGGGTCTGTTAGCAAGCTGTCTTAAGACACGCAGATGAAGGCAAGGTGACATGCTAGTCAGAGAGAAACAATAAGAAGCCTGATCCTCTGATGACTTCGTGAAACAGAACTACTTCCGTTGTTCATGAAACAATACCAGCTTGGACTGTTAAGTGTAAAAGAAATAAACTTCGATCTTACGAACTTACGTTAGATTACACATTTACAACATTAGTCATAGCTATATCTTAATTAATATGACAGGTTTAATTAAGCATTGTAGTAAAAGTGACAGAATTCACTAGAAAGGCTATCATAAAACAGAGGATTCTCATAAGTTTCCTTTTTTTTTTTTTTTGGAGAAAGTATTATTCTAGACAGACTAGAAAATTGAAAAAGAGCACAGAATCATTTACTTCCAACTTTATAAATGCACTTGATTAATTTCAAAAAGATATCTATGCTACTGAAATGTATGTGTGTACATACATATTTATGTTACTGAATTTAATAAAATAAAGACAACATCCAAGTCCTTAATCTAATGTAAATTAAGGAATGAGGAACTCAAAATGTAAGAATAGCTTTTTTTGTGTCATCTATTGTATTCTTTTTCTGGGAGTAAAGCCAAGATTTATAATATGAGGAATTGCCCTCTATGAGGTAAAATTGATGAAGATTGTAACATTTCAAATAGCTTCTGGCTTTTCTTGATTTCTTATCATGGATCTGTCTAAACTTCTTATGTAGTAATACTGGGTTATAAGCAGTAGTCAATAGTATTGTTCAAAATTGATTCTTTTATCTTTATTGAGCACGCAGAGTATACAGGGCAGTATCCTAGGTGTTAAAGATTCAAAGGTAAATAACTTGGCTCCTTCCATCAAGGAGCTCACATCTAATGGAGGAGACAGAATATTAATAATTATGAAACAATGATAAGAAGTAGTATGAAGGGAACATAAATAAACAGACCTAGTCAGACCAAGGTGAAGAAAGGTAGGAAGTCTTCTTAAAGGAAAAAATAACTGAACTGAGTCTTAAAGAAAGAGTAGATATCATCTATGTGATAAGTCACTGCAGTCCATGGGGTTCCAAAGAGTTGGCCACTGTAGAACATGCATAGAAAACAATTGTTTTGGGAGGATATGGCATGTGTGATGGCCTTCATGTAGCTAGAACATACTGAGAAGAAGGTGTCTGAGAGACGCTTAAGAGATGAAGCTGACGAAGGATGAAGAACTGAGGCTATGAAGAGCCTCTGTATCTTGTTGAAGTATGTGAATTTTATTCCTGATTTCAATTGAGAACCATTGACTTCCTCGCCACCCGTGGAATAAGCATTCTCAAATACGCATTTTAGAAAATCAGTTTGACAGCAATAAGAAGATGAATTGGAAAATGCAAGCCTAGAAGTAGACAGATCAGTTAGGAGACTATGAACAGGTCTAATGCGATATTAGGAAGAGTAGAAAGACTGTGTGATCTTGTTTATGGAGATTTAAATGCAAATGTACATACATTGTGGTAGAATTAACAAGACTTGATGGCTCATTGACTAAGGATGGATGAGGTGGTGAAGAAATAAAGGAGGGGGAGGATTCAAGGTCATTCATGGGATTCTTGATTGAACTAATAGTGTCTTTCATAACCATAACATATCCAAGAAATAGAATCTGGGCAGGTTCTATGGTGGTTCATATTTAGAGGTTTGATAATTTTCACATTTTGCTAAGTTGGAAGCGACTGTGGATATCCAAGTGGAGCTGTAGATGGGCAGTTATCTACATCAGATCTGGAGCTCAAAGAGTTAACTAGGCTGGGACTTGGACAGAGAGAAGATTCTGGAAATTAATGTGGCAGTTGTTGTTAGAAGGTGAGGGACTTCCCTGGTCCACTCACAAAGGCTCCACACTCCCAATGCAGGGGGCCTGAGTTCGATCCCTGCTCAGGGAACTAGATCCCACATATTGCAGCTGAAGACCAAAGATCCCATGTGCTGCAACAAATAACTAAACAAGTGTTGTTTTGTTTTTTTTTTTTTAAACAGATGATATGCCTGGATGGGAAGTTTTTATATTAGGGTAAGCAACAATGATTCAGAATAGGAAACATGGAGCTAAAAGCAAACCCACTTTTAAATCCTGTGACAACTTAGTCTTTGGGAAAATAGCCAACTTCCGCTTGAATACATTTCAAGAGAAGCAATGCCTCCACAGAGGAAAGGAACTTTTAATTAAAGCAAAGAAATGAAATGAATATCCTATAATGTTTCTGGAAGTCACAGTGGAAAAGTTGGAGAGGGAAGAAAGTTTGATTTAGAAGTAAGGCACAGAGAGGTATGGAGATAAGAGAATGGAGATGTTTCCAAAAAGGCAAGATTATTTTGCAGTTGCCTATATGTTCCCTGATAGTTTTTAGGGAGATATAACCAAAGGGCCTCCAAGGGAGTAATTACAGTGTCTCCAAATATATCCTATTTTCTGTCTACAGAGTACAGAATAAGTTAATTTCCTAGAAGCCTTCCTGCAGGAAGGAATTAACTGTTTTGACTCAAGGCAGGAAACTCTATGTCAATAACAGCAAACCTATCTCTGATGTCACTGTAGGGAATAGAAAAATTTCACTTTGAAAACAAAGTAAAATCTTTTCTACAAACAATACTGACCCAATGTCAATTTTAGGGCTCATCTTATAATTCAGAAATGCCTTTTGAATACCACTTAACTGTGCCTTTTTCAGTGAAAGTAATGTGCTGCCTTTAGGGATTGATTTCTCAGTGAAATCAATGAGAAATCCAATGTCTATTTGTCAGTAAAGATATGTGAAATTTGATGGGTCTTTTGGGACCGGACAACCAGTTAAAAATTCTAAAGCAAAACTAAGTGGAGCATAGATGCCAAAAATCTCAAGAGATCTCTGAAGAATGAAATGTGAAAGATGGAGACGAGAGAATGCTGGCATAGACCTGAACTTCCTAAAGAATACAGTAATGGGATATTATACAAAGAAACCAAAAACATTAGCACATTAGCACTTTTTGTTACCAAAAAGAACAGTTTAAAAAGTTGAAGAAGGATCTTTTAAAAATACATAAACAAATAAATGAATGCAATTTGAAAAAATATCCTTTTGGTATTTTAAAAAAATCAGTCTTTCGTAGCTAATGCCTCATTGCCAACCCTTTGACGAGTGCTGATTTCAAAATTCTTATTATTATTTTTAAAAGGTAAACATTTACATATGTAAATTAGGAGAGAACATTTTCAAATTATCAAATTTAATTTTATTAAGTGCTTGGATCTACTTATGAATATGCATTCATAATCTGAGATTGGTATCTAAGGACCTATCATCCAAATGATTTATTTATACAGCCTCCCAATATCTGTTGTGGGCTACAGTGTACATGTGCTCACCATCTCCTCTGAGAATCCAATATGCCTCTGATCATCTGTTTTCTCATTCATAGGTAGTAAACTATAGCCCTCTTTTGTTAGAATCATTAAAGAAAAAATATCACTTACTTAAAGTAAAAGACCAACTTAAAGGTAATCCTTTTGTCACAGTAAATGGGTTCACCCTAGCAACTCTAAAGTATTAAGGAATTTAACAACAGTTTAAAAGTGGGTAACACAGTTTGAGTCCAGACTTAACTAGGCAATTTACAAACTGTGCTGTTAGGGTGTTACAGAGCCTTGGTCACATCTTTCTGGGAGGCAGCAACAATTGTCGTGCATATGGTTCTTTCAGATGTTCTGTTTTCCTATTACTGTAGAGATGATTCTTGAACCTGAGGTAATGGCATGCCTATCTATATTTTGTTAGTATTCGTGGGCAACAGTAAATAAGACAATATCTTAAGATCCTATACAAAATTCATTCTATCATCACTGAAGTTATAATCACAGAATGTCAGCTGTGGAAATAAAGGAAAGCAGGGTTCTTGAGTTTTAGCCTCAGGATTCACTTAAGTGAGAAGGTAAGTCACCACATCAGCCTGTATTTCTCAGGGTGCAAAGCCAAATTAGAGTAAATCAAAAAGTTTTTGCAAATGTTCATTGCAACATCTTCTCTGTACCTGGCAATGACCTACTTCATTTATTCAGTCAGTAAATACTGAAAGCCTACTTGTTCCAGGCACTAAGGGTCTAGCCTAGTGCATAAGCCCTAGGAGTTCTCTGCTCTCATGGACTTAGCTAATATATACGGGGAGCAGATAACAGGTGAATAAATGTAACAAGTGGCAATATGTGTGATGAAGAAAACAAAGCTATAGTAAAAAATTACATCACTATGAAAAATAAAAAAGCATAAAATGTTATTAATTGCAGCATATGTTTGGCATCAGAATAAATAGTTTAAAATGCCCATCTTAAAAATGGAACTAATGTTCGAAAGGAACATTTAAATTTAACTTAAAATAGGTTTTTATTTTTGTTAAAGAGCTAAGTTGAGAGCAGTATAAACTAAGAGAAATATTTTTTAATTGAAAGATTAAAGCAGAAATAAACACCAAATAACTGACAATTGTAGTTTTTAGAGTCTATAAATGAATGGTTAAAATATAGCAGAAGATTTATAGGACTGGTGAAAATAAATGTAAAAATTCTTTATATAAGCTATTAAAATGGCTAGCTACATGATCCTTTATATTTAGAAACTGCAATTTTATTTCTGGATCTTCTAATACTAATGATAAATAACTAATGCTGTTTTTTCTATTGATAATTTGTATAGTATATTATTTGTTTTCTTATATATTTTTACTGAAATAGAATTCACATGCCATAAAATTGACCATTTTTAGTGTAGTCACAACCTTGTACCCCCATCACCACTATTTCAGAACATTTTTATCAGTCCCCCCAAAAAACTGTGACTTCATTAGAAGTCACTCCCCATTCCTACAACCCCTGGCAACCACTATTCTGTTTTCTGTCTCTTTGGATTTGCCTATTCAGAACATTTCATATAAATAGAATTGAATAATGTATGTATGGCATTTTACACCTTTTTTCTTTTCTTTACTTAGCTTGTTCTAGCATCTTTCAAGATTTTATTCCTTTATATGGTCATACTTGGGCTTTGCAGGTGGCTCAGTGGGTAAGCAATCCACCTGCAATGCAGGAGCCCCAGGTTCTATCCTTGGATTCGGAAGATCCCCCGGAGGAGGGCATGGCGACCCACTCCAGTGTTCTTACCTGGAGAATCCCATGGAAAGAAAAGCCTGGTGGGCTACATACAGTCCATAGGGTCTTAGAGTTGGAAACGACTGAAGCAGCTGAGCATGCACACACACATGGTCATACTGCTATTTCATTACTGATGTCACTCAAGTGTCTCAGCAGTTAGCTTCATTATGAAAACTTTTTTGATGCTTTCTTAGCCAAACCCCCATACAGTAGCCCTAAGCCTTACTTACCTATGGAGGCCGAACACTCATTTGATGTTATTTAAAGAACGCTAAGCAATTCCCCTGTAAAATTTATCTTCTCCACCTTATCATATACTCCCTGACTACTTCTATACTTCTTTAAATACCATCGCTAAAAACCTTCCTGTTGTCTTAACTACTTTGAAAATACAGATACCCTTTAGAAGCGTATTGAACTGTAATTAATTATCAGTTGATTAGCTCAGTTTCTCCACTGACAGTAAGCTAATAGTGCTGCTTAAAAGTTGTGATTTTTTTTAGTGGAGGAAGGAATAAGATAAAAATAATTTTGGAGTAAGGTGCTTTTCTGAAGCAAAAGTGGTCCAGAATCTCTGAGCATCTGATAAAAGGAAATGATTAGTATTTTAATTCACCCAACAGTCATTTATTGAACCCCTGCTTGAATGGTGTCAAGCCTTACTCTTAGAACCGAGGACTTAGAGTTTTATCTTATTTTAAGCAACCACAGTTTTGTACAGGAGGCAGACATATAACCAAGTCTAATGCAGAGTATTGAGTGCTGGAATAAATGCTTCTAAAAAGAACTAAAGGACTTCCCCGGTGGCACAGTGGGTAAGAATCCACCTGCTAATCCAAGCGACATGGGTTCGATCTCTGGTCCCTGAAGATTCTACATGCCGCTGAGCAGCTAAGTCCATGTGCCACAACTACTGAAGCCCACCTGCTTCAACTACTGAAGCCTGTGTGCCTAGAGTCTGTGCTCTGCAACAAGAAAAGTCACTGCAATGAGAAACCTGCACACGGCAAGAAAAGTAGCCCCCACTCGCCTCAACTAGAGAAAACCTGCACGCTTCGATGAAGACCCAGCACAACCAAAATAAATAATTATTTTCTTAATTTTATAAAGAGCTACAAAAGCCTAGGAGAAGCTAAATCAGATTGAAGTGGAAAGGTAAAGAAGGTTTCCTGGAAGTGACATGAGAAGAGATTTTTAAAGTATGTATTAGCTAGATGGATAATGAGAGAAAGGCATTACAGATGAAGGAAGCAACAAGGTAAAAAAAAAGCTCAGAAGAAAGAAACCACAGGCTGTTTTCAGAAATGTGAAATAGAACAATACAATCAAAGGGAAGGAAAGAGAAGGATTAGAAGGATGGTCATAAAGACAGGCTTCCTGGATGGCTCAGATGATATCCACCTGCAATGCAGGAGACCCAGGTTTGATCCCTTGGTCAGGAAGATCCCCTGGAGAAGGGAATGACTACCCATTCCAGTATTCTTGCCTGGAGAATTTCGTGGACAGAGGAGCCTGGTGGGCTATATAGTCCATGGGGTCACAAAGAGTCAGACATGACTGAGCAACTAGACTAACACCCTCAGTCAGCTAAAAAAGAGTCAGCTACTATCAGTCAGCTACTAAAAGTCAGGAGTTGCTTGGGATGTGCTAGGCACTACCATACATGTTTTACATGTCTCCTCATTCAATCTTTCCAGCAATCTTATCTCATAAGTGATATCATGTATGTTTTCAGATGGAGGAAACCAAGGCATGGAAAGGTTAAGTTATTGTCTACATTTCCACTGCTAGTAAGTGTGATGCTGAGTGTGAACTTCTCACCATTGGATCTTGATGGGCCTTGTGTGCCAGTCTGAGGAGTTTGGCCTCTATTCTGAAAGTGATGGGAGCCCAAAGGGTTTGAAGCAGGAAAGTTACCTGATACGAACAGATTTATAGCTCTAGAAAAATCACTGTGGAGACTGGGCAGAGAAAAGGGTAGGTACAGCCTAGAGAGAGCAGTACTCCAGGCAAAAGTAGTAGTGAGGGCCTAAGATCATACAGTGTGATTGGCAAGCAGGAAAAAGAGCCCTGACATATATTTAGGAAGCAAAACCCAACTCTTAGGAGATGGAGATAGAAGGAACAGATAGAATGACTGGGTTTACTAGGTCATTAGGGAAGTGATTGGGCCTTCAGTGAGGGGAATGCAGAGGGAGTAAAGAAGTTTTAATTCATATTGTATAGGAAGTGAGTAGAAAACGTTTAGTTAGAATTGTCAAACACAGAGCAGATGCTGTGGGTCCAGAGCGCAGCAGTGATGTCTGAGCTGAGTATAAGGAGATGGAGACACTGGGTCTTAAGCTGTCATTGAAAGAGAGCGGAGACTTAAACATGGTGGCCAATGAGAACATACGTGGACAGAAGAGCACAGGACAGAAAATCAGGCCCTAAAGCTGTGGTGGCAGCATCGATGAGGCAATCACTGGAAGAGCCTGCTTTTCAAGAAACTGAAAAATGATCAGAGAAGGAGGTGAACAGCTAGGCATGCATGGTGTTACTAACACTAAAGGCGAGTTTTAAGAAGGGGGAGGACAGCAGTATCAAATGCCACAGTGAGGTCAAAGGAGGCTGGCATTTGAGGTCAAAGTGTAAACTGTTATTGAATTTAACAATGTGAAGATAAATGATGACTTTACTGAGAGGACTTTCAGGAAGTGGAGTCAGATTGCAACAAAGAGTGAATATGAGGAGAGGGAGTGAAGAAAGTGAACATAGAAACTCTTACTGTGCAACATGACTGTGAAGAGAAAGAAGGTCAGGACAGGGGAAGAAAAAGAGCATTTGAGTGGATAGATTTATTCTGACCATGTGTTTAAACATGGGAACCATATTCTAAACCTTCATTTTTAGTTTTGCAGCTATGAGTAAATAAGTAAGAAAGGGATGTGCCATTTCAAGAGTTTGCTAAAGCAACAGGCTCTGCAGAGCCCTCTGGAGCAGATGCCTTTGGAGCATCAAGGACCCTGATGAAATAATAGCGTGAATCAGGAGAAGGCAGAGATCACCTTCAACTTCCCCTGGAACCAAGCTCAGCCTGGGGAAATTCATAGGCTACTGTGGGCTTGGGGTCAGCTAGGGACGGTAGCTTAGGTCTTGGTTGCATTGCCAAAACTCTGTAACAAGAGGCTTCCAGTGGAGACAAGGCCTCACATCCTAAATCTATAGGGGTAGACCATGTGCTAAGGATTCGCCTTAGAGGACCTGCCCAACCAGCCTGATATAACTGACAGGGTCCACATGCCTCACTGATAAGAAGGTCGTTATGTCCACCTTCCAATGTCCCTTATGCCACAGTGGGACATGGACCTGGAGGGGGCCTTGGCTTGAGGCATGAGCGGGCCCAGGGCCCAGGTGGCTTCATTTCTTTGTTGGTTGATGGAGGCTTGGAACCATGTAGGGCAGTGGCTGAAAGGTGGTATTTGGCCTGATCTCGTTGGGCCTTTTCCAGGTTTGCCTATTCTTCCTGGTTATTGAAAATCTTAAAGTCTAAACTTAAAAGGTCTTGTTGAGGGGTTTGAGGGCCTTCTGCCTTTTTGCAAGTATGAATGGCTGGCTCAGAAGAATTAGGGATGAGTGTGGCAGGGTCGAAAGTAGGACTGCGTTCAAAGAAAAACTTGAGATTTGAGAGAGGGACATGAACTCCAACAATGCCTTCTGCTCCAGCTACTTCCCATAAAGGGAGGAGTGGAGCAGGGGAAGGAGCAGGGTCCTGCAGTGAAGTTTCCTGTTTTAAAGTTGTTCAGATCGGGCATGGGGAGGGGATCTAGGGAGGTCCGGGTAAAGCCTTGGGACCTTCAGGGTATAGGGTGGGGCTGAGGTCTCAGAGCTAATCTCTGGCACAGGCTGGGGAGGGGGGTTGGGAGCTGCAGTGGTGGCTTGTGGTGGAGGCCTGAGCTTGTGAGGAGGGAGGGAGGAGGGGACATAAGGTGGAGGTTGTGGAACTGGATCTGGAGTGGCTGCAAGGGAATTGGGAGCGCTTAGGGGGTGGTTGTGCTGTGGTCGGAAGAATTGAAGGAAGAAGAAGAAAAGTCTGAACAGGGATCCGGGAGACATTATATTAGAAGGATGTGGCCCAGAGTAGGCTAAGAGTATTTGAGAAGTAGAACAGGATTCACAGAGAGAGGGTCGAGAGCAGAGTGAAGAAAACCTGAACCTAAGGGATTTCTAACCACTTGCTGTTGCAGCAGCAGCAGTTATCGAGGTCCCATAGAGTATTATAATCGAGAGTTCCGTTTTCTGGTGATTGGGACCTTTTATCAAGTTTGTATTGAGGCCAGACGATGTTAGAATAGTAAATAAGTCTTTTTGGTCTTATCTCCCCTTGGAAGCCCAAGGCTTTCAGGTTTCGGAGAAGGCATCCTAGAGTAGATTTTGAGGGCTGGGACTGAGAATTTCCCATTGTGGCCGAATAGGAAGGGTAGACAAGGGTGAGATAAAGCGAGGAGAAAGGTCTGAGAGAAAAGGCGTCCCCATTCTCAGGACTTTCTCAGAGAGTAATAATAGTCTGCTTTGAAATGAGTGTCCCCTGTTTCAAAGTCAGATGGGACCCAAGGCCAAGGGCCAGCAGGTGTTGGGATCCTCCCGCCTAGTACTAGGACCTGGAAACGAGGAGAGAGAGAGAGGATCCAAGGGAATGGGATTTCACTTACCATTGTAACCAATGGATGGAATGTGGGTGGATGTGGGGATGTCAGTCCAGCAAGGCAAGTGGAAAGTCCCATCCCAGAGCTTGTCTCCGTTTCTTGGCAGAGTCCAAGGGTGGGGACCACCCGGTTGTGGTAGATCTTCCCTCTGGGGTTTCAGCACCAGAATGTAAGAGTGAGTGCAGAGAAAAAAAGAAAGAGCCGGGCAGTCAGGCAAGAAAAGGGAAATTTATTAGAGGAAAAAGAGAGGGTGATTGGCCCTTAAGGAGAACCAGTGTCCTCCCTTTCTGACAGAGTTCTTCTTATAGACTGAGCACCTTATAAACAACAGAAATTTACTTCTCACAATTCTGGAAGCTAGGAATCCCAAGATCAAAGTACTGGAGCATTTGATGTTTATTGAGAAGCCGATTCTTGGTTCAAAGATGGCCATCTTTTCACTGTGTCTTCACAGGATAGAAGGCAGGTAGAGGGCTTCTAAGGTCTCTTCTGTAAGGCTGCTAATTCCATGCAGGGGCTCTGCCCTCACGAGCTAATTACCTACCAAAGGCCCCACCTTCTAATACCATCACATTGGGGATTAGGATTTCAGCATATGAATGGGGGGGGGACACAAACATTCAATCCATTGCAGAGGAGGAGAATTGTGGGCAGAGGGAACACTCAGCTGGACAGTGACAGGTAATAATAATACCTGCATTGGATTGAATATTTGCCGGAGAGGTACTCAATTTTAAGTCAGAAGCATTTGGAAATTTTATTGGTCTAGACTAAGTTTTCTGTTAGACCAAATTTAGTTTTTCTGCTATTGAGAAATAATGGGGCTTGTCAAAGGAAAGATGGGGTCATCATAAAAATAGAACAGGCTTTGTGTTTCCACCAAGCTAATTGGTGACATCCAGGCCATACTCAACCACACCTGCTGTTTAAAGTTGCAGAAGAGCTTATAGAGCAGGTTAGGGTGCTGCCAGGAGGACATGAGTTTGAGCAAATTCTGCAAGACAGTGAAAGGTAGGGAAGCCTGTCATGCTACAGTCCATGGGATCACAAAGAGTTGAACACAACTTAGCCACTGAACAAAGCAATAAAAAACAAGAGAACGCTAAAAGTCTGCCTCTCAGGAGGTCGGGTCTCTCTGTGGCCAGGATCTAGTCAGTTGCTTCTACTTCATGCACGGGTTTGTTTTTCTCATAACTTTCTAGCTCATCTTGTCCACATTTGGTATTCCTCTCTCAGTTCAGTTCAGTAGCTCAGTTGTGTCCGACTTGTGACCCCATGAACCACACGCAGCACGCCAGGCCTCCCTGTCCATCACCAACTCCCGGAGTTTACCCAAACTCATGTCCATTGAGTCGGTGATGCTGTCCAACCATCTCATCCTCTGTCGTCCCCTTCTCCTCCTGCCCTCAATCTTTCCCAGCATTGGGATATTTTCCAATGAGTCAACTCTTCACATCAGGTGGCCAAAGTATTGGCATTTAAGCTTCAACATCAGTCCTTCCAATGAACACCCAGGACTGATCTGCTTTAGGATGGACTGGTTGGATCTCCTTGCAGTCCAAGGGACTCTCAAGAGTCTTCTCCAACACCACAGTTCAAAAGCATCAATTCTTCGGTGCTCAGCTTTCTTTATAGTCCAACTCTCACATCTATACATGACCACTGAAAAAACCATAGCCTTGACTAGACGGACCTTTGTTGACAAAGTAATGTCTCTGCTTTTTAATATGCTATCTAGGTTGGTCATAACTCTCCTTCCAAGGAGTAAGCATCTTTTAATTTCATGGCTCCAGTCACCATCTGCAGTGATTTTGGAGGCCAAAAAAAATAAAGTCAGCCACTGTTTCTTACTGTTTCCCCATCTATTTCCCATGAAGTGATGAGACCAGATGCCATGATCATAGCTTTCTGAATGTTGAGCTTTAAGCCAACTTTTTTACTCTTCCTCTTTCACTTTCATCAAGAGGCTCTTTAGTTCTTCTTCACTTTGTGCCATAAGGATGGTGTCATCTGCATATCTGAGGTTGTTGATATTTCTCCTGGCAGTCTTGATTCCAGCTTGTGCTTCCTCCAGCCCAGCATTTCTGATGATGTACTCTTCATATAAGTTAAATAAGCAGGGTGACAATATACAGCCTTGACGTACTCCTTTTCCTATTTGGAACCAGTCTGTTGTTCCATGTCCAGTTCTAACAGGTTTCCTGACCTGCATACAGATTTCTCAAGAGGCAGGTCTCACAGTTCCTCTCTGGATTGTGCCAAATTCTCCCTTAACCTTCGCTTCTTAACACTCTGACCCAAATTGGGATCCTCTACCTCTCATGGGCTCCCTTAGCATGCCCTGATCATGTACACATCAGAGTGTATTTTAAATACCTGTTTGCCGATATGTTTCCCTCTCCTGACTTAATACCTTTAGGGCAGGAGAATAATGCTGTCTTCTTGCTTGTTCCAGATGATTCCACTCTCTTCTGTTACCTGCCGCAGCCTTATAGTTATTCTTCCATATTCATCGGGGTGTTCTCACCTCTGGCTATAGATCTTCCTCTCTGGTTCTAATCCTGGGGGACTTCAACAGCATTGTGACTATTGGAAATGGAAAGACTAGTGAATGGAAAGTCTTCACCTCCAAATTTACTGGCATCTTTCTTTATCCCACATCCTTCCTTCCCAGGCTATAGACTCTCTCCATCATCTGGAACTGCTCCTTTTACTGGAAGGCAGGACTAGATTGAGTTCTCACTCAGTCTGTCCTGGTAGCAAAGTTGAGGTTGACTGGATCAAAGGTTAAGCTGAATTGGAAGACAGGCTTATCAAAGGTAGCACATGGCATGGCAGCCTGGGGAATTGGCTCAGTCATCCTGTTAACAGTGGATGTTATATTGGAGCAGCTCTTTGAGGACTTGTGGCATGTGTTTTGACTGGCTTTTGCTTGGGGTAGTGGATACTGGCAAGGTGAATTTGTTCTTGGGTGGCCTTTAAAAGGGCTCTCCAAACGGGAGACATATCCTGGATTCCTCAGTCTAACATACGAATGTGTAGTTTGCTAGAGTGGTCATAGCAATAAACCACAGACTGCATGGCTTAAAACAATAGAAATGTATTTTTCATCGTCCTGGAGGCTGGAGGTTCAAGAGAAAGGTGCCATTAGGATTAGTTTCCGCTGAGGGCCATAAGTAAAGAATCTGTTCCGGGCCTCTCTCCTTGGCTTGTAGATGGTCCTTGTCTTTTTGCCTCTTCACATGGTTGGCCCTCTGTGCATGTGACCTGTGGTGTTTCTTCTTATGACATCAGTCATATTAGATTGGGGCCTCACCCTAATTGCCTTATTTAAATGAATCACCTCTTTAAAGACTTTTAATTCCAAATATGATTACATTCTGAGGTACTGAGGGTTGGGACTTCAACATATGAATTTGGAGAGGGGGAGACATAATCCATTCTCTAATAAAGAACAAGGTTAGAACAGAGCAAGTGCTCATTAGTTATTCCTTGAAACTTTTTTTCATGTTATTTATATTCTTTAGTTACTTTTTTTTTAAACCATTGGAGTGAATAGGATATTAAATGAAATACAAAGTGGAAATCTGCTTAACTGTGAAATATACTCTTTGTAAACAAATTTCTCAATGAAAGTTTTGATAGAATCAAATAAAGTCACACAAAAAATTAATCAGGCCAGAAATTTTTTTTTTCTTTTTAATTGGAATATAGTTGATTTATGATGTTTTTGGAAGTTTTACATATTTTTGAAAATGTGGATAAATTTTGATATTGTATATGTGTGTGTTAGTCACTCAGTCATGTCCAACTCTTTTTGACCCCATGGACTCTAGCCCGCCAGGCTCCTCTGTCCATGGAATTCTCCAGGCAAAAGTATTGGAGTGGATTGCCATTCTCAAGTCTCCAGGGGATCTTCCTGACCCAGGGATTGAACCCGAGTCCCCTTCATTGCAGGCAGATTCTTTACCATCTGAACCTATTACTTATCACAAATTGCACTTACATTGGTCTAAGAGGTAAATACTGAGAGAATTTTCAAAGGGGAAATATCATGATTCTCAGACAGATGTAAAACACTGTGTTAAAAATCTGTTAATTCATTGATCAGTGGCAGAACCAGGCAGATGCTGCAAGCAGTTCAAAGAAAGATCAAAAACAAGTACATTTCTAGATCAGGACAACTGAAATGAATGTACCAATGGAGAGAAAACTGTTTTTTCATAGGTTGGAGAGTTGATCCCAGTTAACCTGTGTGCCTACAAACAAGAATCATTTTACAGTGCTGTCAGCACCCTCCACATTACAGATTTTGGGGGAAAAAAATTCTCCCATAGAATCAGAATCAAGTAAGTGGGAGAGCATGCTATCAATAATGCACCATTTTCTGTCAAAATTCAGGCATCAACATCATGTTGGTGGGAAAGCAACTTTACAGTTGTGGGAAGAAGCTTTCTCATATCAAACACTTTGATCATGTAGGGTGTAAAATCACATATAGACCCTCTACTGTCTTCTCCATTTACTCAAAAGTTTATTTTAGTACCAAGTTAGCAGTTATTTGAAACTGGGAGTTCGTTGACCTTCCCTTATTTTGAACAGCGTAGAGGATTTATTATATGGAAAACAGAATGAATTAACAGATAATAACATATCTGATATGTTTTGTGTTTTTTTCACTATTTTCCTGTAAAGAAATTCCTTCTGAAGTTCAACACAATTGTATGTATGTTTAAAAATATTTTTCTAAACACCCAAATACCCTTACCTATAAGATATTCTTGCGGATGATAACATTTTCAATTATTTTCTTGGTTTTGGTCTCCTGAGCAAGAATTAAAATTCCAAAAAGAACAATCTTTTAGCCTGCTTTCCAGTGTTGCTTTTTATTGTTCTCTTTAAAATAAAATACTTGAACCTTGTATTAAAGAGCATTCTAATGCTGATGGAACTCATCTTGGTAAATTAAAATCAACTCAAAAAGATGAAAATATTTGATGATGTGAAACCTCATTGATCTATAGTAGTACTTTGCTGTGATATTTTTACATCACAAAAACTGAATAAATTATGCCTTAGGTGTGTGGCTGATAGATCAGAGAGATTGCCCTACTCCTTTAGAAATGATAGTGTTAATGTGGTTTGTGTGTCATGAATTACACACCTGCAAAGTCAACTGGTCCTTGGCAGGCCCCCGCCAACCCATTCTTTGAAAGTCGGCACCTATTTTCCCAGGTTCTGGGAACGTGAGAGAGATGAACCTAAAATGACAAGCTAAGGAAATACGGGCAGCTGAAAACATTTATTCTGCCACCCTCAACATAAACATCAAGTGGATAATCTGGCTGAGGCGTGGCAAATACATGTCTTATGGACCACCATTCAACATTGATAATTCACACAATACTTTTTCTGCTGACCCAGAAATAACCTCAGCATCCTAAACACAATGCTCAGGGCAGCCACTTAAATCAGAGTTGGCATGCGATTTAGAAATTATTTGCCATCCTTGCTCTGTCTCTTGATTTTGAATTTCAGTCTCCGATGAACACCATGAAATAGGCAATAACTGATGGGATGTAGAATGTGAGCCCTTAGGCAGAACCCAGGCTGCAGACAAATTTGATCTGGCCTAATTCAACAGCACTTTTGTTTGTTTTTTTTTATTTACTAGTTCCCAACAGTAAAACATCAAGAAATGTCTTAGAAATACTCAGATTTCTATCTTTCCTTCAAAGGACAGATTTGGCAACACTTGACTTTTATTGCAGTCTTGCAGCCACTGACTGGATGTGAGAATTGGCTCTCCCCTCAACATTGCAAGCTCCCAACTTTGTCCCAGGCCCCTCTCATCCAACTTGGCTTTTTTACATGATAAACTTTGACTGCCCTTCCTTGTTCTTCTGTGACTCCTAAGTGTCCGAGGCTCTTCACTCTGATCTCCCAGAATTTTCAGCCTAAAAAGCACAGGCGCAGGATCTATAAGCCCTCTTTCGCATTAAGGCGGCTTTGGAGGTGAGGAATGAGAGCAATAGGAACCTCTGTAAATTACCTTCTTCCCCTGTGGTTCAGGCCATCAAAGTAGGACACGGATTTCTCAGCCAGAGCCAGAGTCCAGAAGGCCAGGATCCCCTCAGGTACTGAATCATTTCATTTCAGTGAGATTGGCATGAGGTCTGTCACAGCTCTCAATGAGGTGTCGCCTCTAAGCAATTAGGAACACAGTGGGGGGTGGGTGTGGGTAAGAAAAACCAAAATAGATCCAAAAAAAGTTTAATTATGGTCTATATATTTAGGAGAAATAGATATGAAATGATTGCTTTTAAAGTAAACTGGCCTAAGCTGCAGAAAAAGTCGAAGGCAGCTTCTAAAACCCTCTGCGTGCTAAGCAGTTTTTTTTCTTTTTTTAATATAAATTTATTTATTTTAATTGGAGGCTAATTACTTTACAATATTGTATTGGGTTTGCCATACATCAACATGGATCCACCACGGGTATATACGTGTTCCCCATCCTGAACCCCCTTCCCACCTCACTCCCCATACCATCCCTCTGGGTCATCCCAGTGCACCAGCCCCGAGCATCCTGTATCATGCATCGAACCTGGACTGGTGATTTGTTTCACGTATGATATTATACATGTTTCAATGCCATTCTCCCAAATCATCCCACCCTCGCCCTCTCCCATAGAGTCCAAAAAGACTGTTCTGTACATCTGTGTCTCTTTTGCTGCCGCTTATACAGGGTTATCATTACCATCTTTCTAAATTCCATATGTATGTGTTAGTATACTGTATTGGTGTTTTTCTTTCTGGCTTACTTCACTCTGTATAATAGACTCCAGTTTCATCCACCTCAAAGGGAAATACTTTGAATTTCCCCTAAAGTCAGGAACAAGACAAGGGTGCCCACTCTCACCATTACTATTCAACATAGTTTTGGAAGTTTTGGCCACAGCAATCGGAGCAGAAAAAGAAAGAAAAGGAATCCAAATAGGAAAAGAAGAAGTAAAACTCTCACTGTTTGCAGATGACATGATCCTCTACATAGAAAACCCTAAAGACTCCACCAGAAAATTACTAGAGCTAATCGATGAATATAGTAAAGTTGCAGGATATAAAATCAACACACAGAAATCCCTTGCATTCCTATATACTAATAATGAGAAAATAGAGAAATTAAGGAAACAAGTCCATTCACCATTGCAACAAAAAGAATAAAATACTTAGGAATATATCTACCTAAAGAAACAAAAGACCTATATATAGAAAACTATAAAACACTGGTGAAAGAAATCAAAGAGGACACTAATAGATGGAGAAATATACCGTGTTCATGGATCGGAAGAATCCATGTAGTGAAAGTGAGTATACTACCCAAAGCAATCTGTAGATTCAATGCAATCCCTATCAAGCTACCAACAGTATTTTTCACAGAGCTAGAACAAATAATTTCACAATTTGTATGGAAATACAAAAAACCTCGAATAGCCAAAACAATCTTGAGAAAGAAGAATGGAACTGGAGGAATCAACCTGCCTAACTTCAGGCTCTACTACAAAGCCACAGTCATCAAGACAGTATGGTACTGGCACAAAGACAGAAATATAGATCAATGGAACAAAATAGAAAGCCCAGAGATAAATCCACGCACATATGGACACCTTGTCTTTGACAAAAGAGGCAAGAATATATAATGGAGAAAAGACAATCTCTTTAACAAGTGGTGCTGGGAAAACTGGTCAACCACTTGTAAAAGAATGAAGCTAGAACACTTTCTAACACCATACACAAAAATAAACTCAAAATGGATTAAAGATATAAACATAAGAAGTTCTTAAGACAGCTCAGGGATCTCAGATGCAATATGGGTCAAGAAAACTTAAGAAAAAGAGAAATCTTCCCTGATGACTCAGCAGTAACAAATCAGTCTGTAGTGCAGGAGACGCAAGCAGGAGACATGGGTTCAAGACATGGGTTGAATCCCTGAGTCAGAAAGATCCCCTGGAGGAGAAAATGGGAACCCACTCCAGTATTCTTGCCTTGAGTATCTCATGGACAGAGAAAAGTGGTGGGTTACAGTCCATGGGGTCACAAAGAATCGGACACAACTGAGTGACTGAGCACATGCATACTTTAATTTTATATCACATTTTTCTCTATTTGAGGAAACTTTAGTTCTGAGAGGTCTGAGAGCTGTGGTTTCTGGTTTCTTCGAGGGCTCCCTTTACTGCAACTCTCTCTTCTTTTAGGGCTTTGCATGATGTCTCAAAGCTCTCATCATGCCACAATAACATTCCCACCTCCCTTTCCTTCTTTTTCTTGCTAGTGCCTATAGTTATCTAATATATAACATCTAATATACATTACATCTAATACATCTAATACATCTAATATGTATATATTATGTATATATACATATTAGATGTAATATGTATTTATTTTTATGGTTTCTCTTTTCATTTAAGGTTAGTTCCTTCCACCAGCTAGATAAGTGGAGAAACTTCTGTCTTCCTTGTTCTCTGATACATCCCGGACAGAGTTGGGTACATCATAAGCACTCAGTAAACATTTGCAGAATGCTGTGAAAATTGCTTGGATGCAGTAATGCCAGTCTCACAAATTATGAGTTTTATCAGGTTTCCCAAGTTCCATAAACTTCAATGAAAACTAGAGCAGGGATGACACAGTGTAACTCCCCAGCCTCTCAAATTTCATTATTTAAAAACTGCAAAAAGTTTTCCTTAGGTGGGAGATAGACGCTCCAAGCAGCTTCCAGGCAAACTGTTTCTTTATGATGGAGATAGACATCTTTAAGTTACGCAAAGGTAAAGAAAAGTCTTGGAGTCCAGATGTGGGTCAAAGGAGCTTACAGTGCTTTGGGGATGAGAATAAAAGGGCACAGTGATTCAAGGCAGTGGTACCACTTGGTTTGCTTGAAGGAGAAAGAGACTGGAGATCTTTTTTGTGGAGACAACATAGAACATTATAAAACAAATCAAAACATAGGAGTGGCCCATATTAACCTCTGAAGCAGGGCTTATATTTTATACTTATCCCAACTTTTTCTGTAGTTTTAACAGAAAGAAAAACTAGCCAGCAACAAAACAACCCTTCTGTGTACATGGTGATGTAGCTGGGGCCTGAAGCTGCACCTTGGTAAGGCAAGTGACTGTTCTCTTAACTTGTTTAAGAATGGGCTTAACTCAGTAACTGAGGCGCCCAGCATCACAGCAAGGAAGGGATGACAGCTGTGCTGTGCTCTAGGTAAAAAAGGTTGCTAGGTTGAAAAAAATTGCCTCTAAATTTACTCATTAATCCTACTTGGAGAAATATATGAACATGAATTATTTTATATTCTAGATGATTATCATTTAGTTTCCAAACCTGGAGCACCAGGCAGAGTCTGTTGGAGGACTGAAAGATACTTTGGAAGCGATGTGTCCATCTATTTTAATACACTGTGCAGTGATCATCATAAGAGGTTAACAAGAAAAAAATCAAGCATGACTATAGAAAAAAAATAACTGTATTCTGTGGTGCCAGTCTATGACATTCTAAAAAGATAGTACAGTGGGAGAAGTAACACATTATGGCATCAGATTATTCCTTATTTCTGCCTATAGTAAAAAAAAAAAGAAATAGTATCTGTTGAAAAGGGAAAATAACAGAATCCAATAATATAAGTTCCAACAACAATGAAGCCTTTTCAAAACTCCGTGCCTGGTGAACAAATATTGCAACTCCAAAGGGGAAAACAGATTTAACAACCTGGAAAAGAAACCTGTGATGCCTGAGATAAGTAAAGAAGGCTGAACTGTGTGTGTAAATGAACTGACACATACTCTTTTTGAGAAGTAGTTAAGGAGAAAACAAGGATTGTAGAAAAAGATCAACTGTGACAATGAAAGAAAAATTCTAAACCAGTTAATACTATTGATGAACTAAAAATATTTCTGGAGGCTGTGAAGAGCAGTAATAAAGCAAAAATGAACCAAAATGTCTCCCATCACGGATAAAACATATAAACTAATTATAGTACAAGAGAAAATGACTGGCCTAGTAAATAGGTTAAGGAAATTTAGTATACAAATATAGGTAGCCGAAAATTCAGTGATGTAGGAAGTCTCATTTGAGGAATAATTAAATTTTTTTCTTGAACTGGACCTTTTAAAAATACCATCAAAGACAATAAAATGTTTTTGGCTATATTAACTGAAACATAAAAAAGCATTAAGGTAAGACTGAAACTTAAAATGTGGTTCAGATAACTGATACAAACTTGCTACTTAAAAATACTTTACTGCCAGTTTTATATGTGAAGTTACGGATACTCAGATGGTAAAGAATGCACCTGCAGTGCAGAAGACCTAGATTTGATCCCTGGGTTGGGAAGATCCCCTGGAGGAGGGCATGGCAACCCACTCTAGTATTCTTGCCTGGAGAATCCCCATGGACAGAGGAGTCTGGTGTGCTACAGTCCATGGGGGTTGCAAAGAGTTGGACATGACTGAGTGACTAAGCACACATGAATACTTAAGAGTTCATGTGAGAAATTGTCAAGTGGGGAAAAAGACTTTAGAATCATAATTGTCCAAAGAGTAATGTCATACTACCTTTTTGTGTGTAGGAAGACAGAAAAACTCAAAATGGGAGGAGAGGGAAAGTTTACAGCAGAAGCTTCTACAAAATATTCATGAAACATTCTTTCCTGCACTTTGAAAATCACAGTATGCAGTCAAAGAAAATGTTGACAGGAAATGAGTTCTGTGTGTGAAGGACATGGAGCCAAAAAAAAGTTGATGAATATTGGTTTTTACACAAGAAAAAATAAGCAGTAAATAATCATTAAAAACATATGTTTTGTTAACTATTGATATGTAAATTAAATTTTAAGATATAATTGAATTGGCAAAGTAAGTTAAATAAGATTCATGATTTTAAAAGTTTGTGCATATGTAGGTCAATGATATTCAGAAGCAATATGAAAATGTAGCTTAATTACATATAACTTTTAAATTCACATGTGTGTATATCTTTATAGAGAGGTGTGTATAGGTAAAGATATGTATATGCATATATGTGTATATATACATACCAAATTGCCAACATCCGCTGGATCATCGAAAAAGAAAGAGAGTTCCAGAAAAACATCTCTTTCTGCTTTATTGACTATGCCAAAGCCTTTGACTGTGTGGATCAAAATAAACTGTGGAAAATTCTGAAAGAGATGGGAGTACTAGACCACCTGACCTGCCTCTTGAGAAACGTGTATGCAGGTTAGGAAGCAACAGTTAGAACTGGACATGGAACAACAGACTGGTTCCAAATAGGAAAAGGAGTACATCAAGGCTGTATATTGTCACCCTGTTTATTTAACTTATATGCAGAGTACATCATGAGAAATGCTGGACTGGAAGAAGCACAAGCTGGAATCAAAATTTGCCGGGAGAAATATCAATCACCTCAGATATGCAGATGACACCACCCTTATGGCAGAAAGTGAAGAAGAACTCAAAAGCCTCTTGATGAAAGTGAAAGAGGAGAGTGAAAAAGTTGGCTTCAAGCTCAACATTCAGAAAACTAAGATCATGGCATCTGGTCCCATCACTTCATGGGAAATAGATGGAGAAACAGTGGAAACAGTGTCACACTTTATTTTTTTGAGCTTCAAAATCACTGCAGATGGTGATTGCAGCCATGAAATTAAAAGATGCTTACTCCTTAGAAGGAAAGTTATGACCAAGCTAGATAGCATATTGAAAAGCAAAGACATTACTTTGCCAACAAAGGTCCGTCTAGTCAAGGCTATGGTTTTTCCAGTGGTCATGTATGGATGTGAGAGTTGGACTGTGAAGAAAGTGGAGTGCCAAAGAATTGATGCTTTTGAACTGTGGTGTTGGAGAAGACTCTTGAGAGTCCCTTGGACTGCAAGGAGATCCAACCAGTCCATCCTAAAGGAGATCAGCCCTGGGATTTCTTTGGAAGGACTGATGCCGAAGCTGAAACTGCAATACTTTGGCCACCTCATGTGAAGAGTTGACTCATTGGAAAAGACCCTGATGCTGGGAGGGATTGAGGGCAGGAGGAGAAGGGGACAACAGAGGATGATATGGCTGGATGGCATCACTTACTCGATGGACATGAAGTTGGGTAAACTCCAGGATTTGGTGATGGACAGGGAGACTTGGCATGCTGCAATTCGTGGGGTTGCAAAGAGTCGGACACGACTGAATATATCAGAACTGATCTGATATATACACATAGAGAAAGATATTTTCTGGTTAGAAAAGTAAACAACCCTTTAACCACATTTTAAATTCTACTCTACTAATATTTATTTTTCCTTGGCACTTTTCTATTCCTTTCTTTATGTATGAGGTATAATCCTGAAAGTGATACTACAGAAAAGGAGGACAAAGAATTGGGATGAAAATATCACAGGGCACTAAAATAACTCCACTACTGTTTGGGCTCTGGCCATGCTGGCTTGACTCCTGAACATGTTTCCTTGAGGCGAGTGTCCCTGAAATGCTCTGGGGAAAACTGGAGATGGTTTAAAATCATAGCCTTGAAATTCATCCTAATCACAAATTTGATCTTTTCAAAGAGAACATGCTCCTGAAGGATTTTTACACATGGTAGCAGACTTAGAAGGCTTCCAGGTGGCTCAGCTGGTAAAGTGTCTGCCTGCAATGCAGGAGACCCAGGTTCGATTCCTGGGCCAGGAAAGATCCCCTGGGGAAGAAAATGGCAACCCACTCCAGTACTCTTGTCTGGAAAATTCTATGGATGAAGGAGTCTGGCAGGCTACAGTCCATAGGGTCTCAAAGAGTTGGATACGACTGAGCAACTTCACTTTCACTTTTTCATCAGATTTAGAAAGCTTTTAGTGATAAAGCAATAATTCAAATATTAGTTTGAGGTGCATTCTAAATGGTGACAAATGTGGAGAGAGGGGAATTGAAAAAACCAAATAGAATCTAATAATTTATGATAATAAATTTCATGAAGGGGACATAAAAAATGGAAGAGATAGAGCCATTCTGAGGAATTATTTTATCTGCTGTTTCAGATATATTGACTATATGTGCTGTTTCCAGATTTGAGTTCATCTAATCCAACCAGTCCATTCTAAAGGACATCAGTCCTGTGTGTTCATTGGAAGGACTGATGCTAAAGCTGAAACTCCAATACTTTTGCCACCTCATGCGAAGAGTTGACTCATTGGAAAAGACTCTGATGCTGGGAGGGATTGGGGACAGGAGGTGAAAGGGACGACAGAGGATGAGATGGTTGGATGGCATCACTGACTCGATGGACATGAGTTTGAGCGAACTCCGGGAGTTGGTGATGGACAGGGAGGCCTGGCATGCTGCAGTTCATGGGGTCGCAGAGTCGGACACGACTGAGTGACTGAATTGAACTGAACTGAACTGAAGACTTTGTGAATTTAATTCTTACAGAAATTTTCCCATAGTTTTAAAGTTTGAGAAAATTAGCTACCTGTTTTGACCAACTCTTCATTGCAAAAAATTTTTTTAAAATTCTTTGTGAATTTACTTCTGTCAATTACACAAGATACAGCAAGAGTACCGTTTTCTTAAATAAGAAGAAATAATTGTCTGTATTACAATAGGAAAGATGGACATTATGTTCTTAAAATGATACAGATATTGTGTTATTGAAAAAGTAAATAGTGCACAAAATTTCTAAACAAAGCAAGAATCTATAATGGTCTTAAAAGTGCATCTGCTATATTTTAATACAACTTTGATTCTGTTTTGTATCTGTCCTGCAACTTGGAATGAGGATGCTCTGTGGGTAGAAGAGATACTTATGGAATGAAAATTAGAACAAATGAAACTTCCTGCAGATATCCTGGAATGAAAGGAGTCGAAGGGAAAAAGTTAGTTTCCAAAGAACTACAAAAGCATGCTTATCCTGCTGAGGAAAAGATTCATGGTTACAGATTATGTGTTTGAGTTTGAAAGTGCTAAGCAAACCTTAGCGAAAATGTAGGAATATGGTCCAAAGAGATTTAAAAGGAAATCTTGAGTCATAAAAGAACATTGAGGAGATTCATAAAGAAAGACATGTAGTAACAAGTCATAAGATGAAATTTGTCTGTACCATCAACACATATGCTCAATAAAGTCTCCTGGGAATTTTATAGAAAATGCAAATTACAGTGGAATTTAAAAGCTAAAAAAGTTGAAATAATTATAAGAAAAAAGGCAAATGTGAACTGCTGTTTGATACACGAGGAATAGTAGAGATGGGTTTCTTTGTTCTTGTACCAGAAACAGCTTCAAACACATTTTATGGCTTGCATCCGTTGCATTTGGGGTAGAGTAGACTGATGCAGTCCATGGGGTCACCAAGAGTTGGACACGACTGAGCGACTTCACTTTCACTTTTCACTTTCATGCATTGGAGAAGGAAATGGCAATCCACTCCAGTGTTCTTGCCTGGAGAATCCCAGGGGCAGGGAAGTCTGATGGGCTGCCGTCTATGGGGTCACACAGAGTCGGACATGACTGAAGCGACTTAGTAGCAGCAGCAGACTGATGCTCAGCGCTGAAGAACTGATGAAATATTTTGGTCACCTGATACGAAGAGCTGACTCATTAGAAAAGACCCTGATGCTGGGAAGGATTGAGGGCTAGAGGACAAGGGGATGACAGAGAATGCTTGGATGACATCACTAACTCAGTGGATATGAGTTTGAGCAGACTCTGGAAGATAGTGAAGGACAGGGAAGCCTGGCCTCCTGTAGTCTATGGGGTTGGAAAGTTGGACACGACTTAGCAACTGAACAAGATTGATGCTTTTCTCACAGAACAGGGAGCTTGTTCTGGGATCCAAAGACCTCAGCTCTTTGCTGTTAGCTGAGCCATTTGGTTCTGACCTTTGTGAATTTTCATCTTAAAGTTATAAAATGAAGGAGTAGGGCTAGATGATTTCTCAGTTTCTTCTTGAATGCAGTTCTGAGTGTGTTATCTTTAGTTCATTTGACTAAACTTGAATAATGACCATGTTAAGAAAAACTGATGTGGCCAGGCTGGATTTTGTTCGTGAGACCAATAAAAAGATCCTCAAAAAGAAGGCTCTTCATATTGCCTTCTAGAGTCAGTAATGGTTCAAGAATATTTTTCTTTTCAAATAATCGTAGAAGTAAATTATGAGTTCTCTGCATGACACAGTACTTAATATAACCATTTAGATTATTCCGTTGCAAACTCTTTCACCCCCAGCTGGTTAAACCTCTCTCAATCCTTTCTGGTGGGGCTCCAAGGTTCAGTCTTCTGGTATTTAAAAATCAAAACTGAACACTGGCAGCCACTGATCATGAATTGAATTCTTTGCATAGATCCTAAAACCAAACACCATACTTGTTTTCATCACTCAGATCTTTTAAGCTGGGTCAAGTTTTATAAGAAGGTGTTTTCATTTAGCCTTGACTCTTAAAGCTCCATCAAAATGCCCCGTTCTCGCTGGCTTCCCGGAGCTCCTAAATTTGTGTTGGTTTAGTGCTTGCTTGTTTTAAGTTTACTCCCACTGATATTCTCTTCCACAAACACACATGAAGGAAGCTTGTTAACATCCTTGTCCTTTCCAACAATCTCAAAAATCCCTGCTCTGTTAGTATTATCTTCCTCCACTCCCAGTGGCCTGATTTAGTCATCATGAAAGGATGAAGAAGGCAGTTCAAATGCAAATAGATAAAAGTCAGGGTTTAGATCATTACAGACATTGAACTAGAAATTTGACTGATCTTCAGTCAGTCAGTCAGTTCAGTTGCTTAGTCGTGTCCGACTCTTTGCGACCCCATGAATCATAGCACACCAGGCCTCCCTGTCCCATCACCGACTCCTGGAGTTCACTCAAACTCATGTCCATCGAGTCGGTGATGCCATCCAGCCATCTCATCCTCTCTTGTCCCCTTCTCCTCCTGCCCCCAATCCCTCCCAGCATCAGGGTCTTTTCCAATGAGTCAACTCTTCGCACGAGGTGGCCAAAGTACTGGAGTTTCAGCTTTAGCATCATTCCTTCCAAAGAACACCCAGGGCTGATCTCCTTCAGAATGAACTGGTTGGATCTCCTTGCAGTCCAAGGGACTCTCAAGAGTCTTCTCCAACACCACAGTTCAAAAGCATCAATTCTTCGGTGCTCAGCTTTCTTCTGATCTTACTTATAGCCAAACATATGTGTTTGTCAGTATATAGAGGGAGAAATGTATTAGATCTTTAGGGAAACAACTTTGTGTGGCATTAGATTTTGAGTGACATTTCTGGGGTGTGACATCACACTGAAAAATGTCCCCCAGTACAGTACATTTTTGAGTCTACAGTCCCCTCAATATGAGTTAAGGACAGAGAGCTCAAGTGGAACTTAGTGAAAGAATTTCTGGGGACTAAGACAAATACAAGCATATGAAGTTTTGTGTGATCTGATCTGGCCTAATCGACAGAAAAATGGACTACTCTTCCAACATTATTCCATTTTTGCTCTCTCAGCTAGGGTTTTGGTGTAAGTTGGGCAGCAAACTGTTTGAGGTTACTCAGGTATGTACCTGTGATCCCTAAATATTATGAAGAGGATTCCACACTTGTTCAAATTCCACTCTTTATCTCCCATATACTTCCTCTCCTACTGCAGAGCCGTCAGACCTATTTCTCTCAGAGTTCTTTCCGAAAAACTTGTTTTCCATTCTTAGCCTCTGTACCTCTTTTCTAATTTTGCACCATTGAATAACAAATAATGAACCTGGCAAAGGCAGAATCCTCCTTGGAAGGCAGGGAAGGGGGAATAGATAGACAGGATCCTTAGCAAGGTTAGTGGTTAAAAGCCAGCCTCTTATTAATTTTTATTCAATCACACATACATTATCTTTATTAAACTTTATAATGCTGTAGTGTGACATGTATTGTTTTTCTGTTTACATGCAAGAAACAAAGTTTCCAGGAGTTTACAGAATTTGCTCAGAGTCTCATAACTAGAAACTGTTTCAGCTGACATTGTAAATCCTGGTCCTGTAAGAGCCTAGAGGGCAAGTTTTCTGTGGGACTGGTTAAGGTCAAATCCATTCCCTGTAAAGACTGGATTAGCCAATGGTAATGCTGATACCCTTTTAACAAAATGGGTGGACAGGTCCTGACTCAGGATCTCACTAGTTTCAATGACTTGACTGCTTACACATAGGTTTAGGAACCTTCCACATGCATACAAACCTAAATGAATGCAATGTATAGCAGAGCACTGTACAATTATCACACATATACTCAATACAGAAGTCATATCACAGTCTTGCATTTTCCATTCAGGCATATTAGCAAAGATAGTTCCATGTTTAGGGATCCTCAAGATCACTCAGTTTCAGTGATTTGCTAAAAGGGCTCACAGAACTCAGAAAAACTGTACTATTCATAGTAATTGTTTATTGCATCCAAAGGATACAGATTAAAATCAGCAAAGGCAGAAGGGTCACAAATTGGAGAGGAGAGACCAGAATCAATTTTTGGTTGTCCTTTCCCAGTGGAGTCACTTGGCAGAGCTTAATTCTCCCAGCAATGACACGACAGATGCACACAGTGCATTGCCTATCAGGGAACTCACTCAAGCATTAATGTCTAGAGCTGCTATTGCAAGTTGGTCAAATCAGTCAATCTTAAAGGAAATCAACCTTGTATATTCATTAGAAAGACTGATGCTGAAGCTGAAGCTGCAACACTTTGGCCACCTGATGTGAAGAGCCAACTCATTGGAAAAGACCCTGATCCTGGTAAAGATTGAAAGCAAAAGGAGAAGGGGGCAGCAGAGGATAAGATGGTTAGATAGTATCACTGACTCAATGAACATGAATTTGAGCAAACTTCACAGTGAAGGACAGGGGAGCCTGGCATGCTGCAGTCCATGAGGTCCCAAAGAGTTGGATAGGACTCGTGCATATGACTGACTTTAGTTATTTCATCTCTAGCTCCCCCCAGAGGTCATACTGACTCAGCATGGCCCAGACTCCCACTATAAATCACATTGATCAACTATCTGGCAAGTCCCAGAGCTACAGGTATATAAACAGTCTTATCAGGCAAGATATTTCAAGAGTCTAGAGGATATCTCCCAGTAGCTGGTCAAGGGCCATTAATTTTTTGGAAAGTTACAAGATTTGAATATCCCAAACCTGCTAACTTAACTCTTTGGGGAAGTCGCTCAGTCGTGTCCGACTCTTTGCGACCCCATGGACTGTAGCCCACCAGACTACATCCATGGAATTTTCTAGGCAAGAGTACCGGAGTGGGTTGCCATTTCCTTCTCCAGGGGATCTTCCTGACCTGGGGATCGAACCCAGTCTCCTGCATTGCAGGCAGACACTTTATTGCCTGAGCCACCAGGGAATCCCTAAACCTAACTTTTTACTGCACAGTTAAGATAAATCTAATAGGTATATGCAGAAATAAATTGAAATAGAATTGGCCACCTAAAATGTAGCTTCTTAGAGAAATTTTAATCACTTAAAGAGTAGGTGATTTGGGACATAAAATTTTATTTTCCAGTAGAAAGTGTTACTCAACACAATAATTAAGAGAAAGTATAATCTTTCAGAATATTTTATATTTGTAAGAAAAATCATTCAAAGCCAGAGTTTAAATAGATCAGTGGTTTTAAAAATTATGGTTCAAGGTTCCTGAGTCACCACTGGATTCGGAAGTTTTGAAAATAGGACTTGTTGGGTGAATGGGCAGGCTTTTGAGTGCCTGATGTTCTTTCAACCAGAGCAGCTGTGTTTCAAACTATTTTCCTGATTTATATTTCTGGGTAAAAGCTCATCTGAATAAAAGGTTTAAAAATGCAAAACAGAACTGAAAACCAATTGTTACAGGTTTAATTGTGCCTCTCAAAGACATTATATTGAATCGGAACCTTCAGTGCCTCAGAAAGTGACCTTTTTTGGAAATAGGGCTGTTGCAGTTATAATTAAAATCAAGATGAGGTCATACTTCAGTGGGCAGTATGGAGTGGGCCCTTAATCTAACCTGACTGGTGTCCTTGTAAGAAGAGAAGAAAGATGCTCAGGGAGAAGGCAGTCATGTGAAGACAGAGGCAGGGACAGGAGCAGCTGCAAACCAAGGAGCATTGAGGAATCCTGGGAAACACCAGAAGCCAGAAGCAGCCAGGAAGGATTCCCCTCTCTAAGTTTCAGAGGGAGCGTGGCTCTGCTGATACTTGGATTTTGCACTTCTAACACTCTGTACTGTGAGACAATAAATTTTTGTTATTTTAAGCCACCCAACTTGTGGTGCTATCTTACGATAACGTTAGAAAACTAATGCACTGACTAGTCTGATTTCATTCAACTGATCGAAAATTAAGAGGTTAGGCAGCTTACTGAAGACTGAGAGTACCAAAGAGATCTACTGTGTATCTGTTCAAAAAATATGCTGTAATTCTGTGTGTTTTAAATGGATCACGTTATTTAGTTAGCAACAACAACAAAGTATATTTTCATAGATAAAACTCAAGGTTTCTTAAGTAGTCTTTATCAAATCATCATAAAACACCTTAAATATATAAAATTTTTGTCAATTATATATCAGTAAGTTTGGGGAGGGAAGACATAGCCTGGCTGATAAAATTAGGCTCCTGAAAGCAGTGCAGATTTTTGCAGCTGCAACTGAGAAATGGAACTATGTATCAGTTTTTCTGGCCTGAGTTAAAAGAAAACCGGCTAGTAGGTTTTTAATACATTCAAGTACTCATTCATTATTATTTTCACTAGAGGGAAAAGAACTTGGTGTGGGGGTGGAAGTAGAGAACAGCGTTTTCAATAGTTGACTTTGTTTAGTGGAATAAGCAAAGCATATGCAAGAAAAAAGAAAGTCGTAGTCCTTAATTAGATGTTACTCAGGAGACGTGAGTTTGATCCCTGGGTCAGGAAGATCCCTTGGAGAAGGGCATGGCTACCCACTCTAGTATTCTTGTCTGAAAAATCCCATGGACAGAGGAGCCTGGAGGGCTACAGTCCGTGGTGTTGCAGAGTCAAACATGACTGAAGCAACTGAGCACAGTAGCCCTATTTTCGCTATTTATCAAATCTTAAACTTAACCTTTGAATCAATTACCCATGACTATATTGCCATCCAGCCCAAAACTCAATGGCTTAACAGAAACAATGTACTGTTGTTGTATCTGCAGGAGGTTAGTCTTGGCTGGAGTGTCTCTGATTCAAATGTCTTTCAGGCTCCTTAGATCAGCAGGATGGTGTTAGAGAATATTTTTCTCATAACAATGGAAGAAGTAGGTGTAAGAGGGCAGTGAAAAAGTGAGCGTGAAGTTTCTTAAGGCCTAGGCTGTAGGCTGGCATACTGCTATTCCAGCCCTGCATCGCTGGGCAAAGCAAGTCATGTGATGTGTTAGTTAGCTAGGGCTGCTGTAGCAAAGTACTGTAGACCAGGTAGCTTAAAACTATGGAGATTTATTGTCTCACTGTTCTAAGCATGAAAGTCCAAAATCAAGGAATTCCATTAGACCAAACTCATCCATTTTGAACACTCTGGCCATCAGAATTTTTTTGTTTGTTTGGCTGTGCTAGGTCTTAGTTATGGCGGGAGCCATATCTTCTATCTTCACTGTGGTACATGTGGATTTTGAGTTGAGGCATGTGGGATCTAGTTCCCTGGCCAGAGGTGGAACCTGCATGAGGAGCTCAGAGTCTTGGCCACTGGACCACCAGGGAAGTCCTTGGGCATTAGAATCTTAAGGCAGTGTGAGAGAGGCCATCAGGTCCTGCTGTTCATACTTAGAAATTAAAAGAGCCTAACTCAGGTTTTTATGAAGAAACCAAAGAACGTGTTAATAAGGATATAGCTCCACCATAAGTAGAAGATTGGGAAAGATAGCCCCAATATTTTGTAGTACTGCCTGTTGAGAGTCTTTTTTCTCACCCCTTGAATCTTGCTTAAATTTGTGGAAAGCGGTGTTGTTTAAGTTCTGGATCTTAGGACTCCAAAGTCTTGCAGGTTTCATCTTTGCTATCTCAGAATGTTCCCTAAGACCACCATGTGAGGAAACTGATCTGTATGCTGCAGGGTGAGAGGCCGTGTGGAGGAGAACCATGGTTGCCCAGGTGATAGCCCATGACAGCCAGAGTCATGTCAGGGTGGCAAAGTGTAAAGTTCTGGTCCCATCTTAGTCATCTTTGTGCCCTACATTCTCTAGTCTCATACCAGCTGCCCCCAAATCTCCGCTTCAAGCTATGTTTTATATAAATGATAAGACAGATTTTACTGTTTTCCTTTGCATGAACTCAAATTATAAAACTTTAATAACAAAAATTTTAATTGATTGATTGATTTGGGAAATCCACTTTGAATGAAGGGTGGCTTCCTGAAGTTTTCTGCTTTGCTAACATGAACAGGCAATTCTGTGTTCCCTCCACAAGATCAGCACACTCTTCAGTTCAGTGTTGGGAAGGGCATTTATGCTCTTGGAGAGAAGAGTAATTTCCTGTTTGTTGTCTGAGCTGGAAAAAGATCTCTTCTTGTGCCAAGAACATCACATAGATTTCATCTTGTCTGATAATTCTGATTTGTGGTGACTGCCTGGAATAATATTAAGAAATATTGCAAAGCCACATCCAGGTTCAGTTATAAATGATTGACAGTGTCTTTCCTGGAGAGGAAATAGGTGGTTGGTACACCTTCCATTGTATTTCCTACCGTTGGCCATGGTACTTACTCTGAAAACAACTAAATGGCTCCTTTCCTCTAAAAGTAGCAACACTAAGGGATTTCTGTTTAATCACTTTGTACCCAGTAGGCATAGTTTATAAAGTTATATTAGCTAGCCTAGATAGAGCTTAATAAGATTCACTGATAACTGACATCATTAGAGATAGTAATCTCATCTAAAGTGTAAAGGCTATTATTTTGGTCATTCTTATTTATGCAGTTTCTTTAACAATCATGTATAATGGTTACTTATTTAATCCATGGCAATATTTTTTGCAATAAACAATATTTTTAAACTATAAAATAAAGCTACAATGATAAAATTGCCAAAGTCTGTAAGAGTTAAATTGAGAGGTGAGGGTTAGCCAACTATGGCCAATGGCTAGTGGGCCAAATTCAATCTGCCACCTGTTTTTTGTTTTTGTTTGTTGGTTGGTTGTGCCAGGCAGCATGTGGGCTCCCCAATCAGGGATCAAACCTGTGCCCCCTGCAGTGGAAGCATGGAGTCTTAACCTCTGGACCACCAGGGAAGTCCTATCTGTTTTTATAAATAAAATTTTATTG
Source organism: Bos mutus (assembly GCF_027580195.1). Taxonomy (NCBI): domain Eukaryota; kingdom Metazoa; phylum Chordata; class Mammalia; order Artiodactyla; family Bovidae; genus Bos; species Bos mutus. Next base: position 26,370,256 of record NC_091628.1, read on the forward strand.
GAACACAGCCATTGGCCTATGGCTGTTTTTGCACCAGGATAAGAGGATCCAGTAGTTGCAGTGGAGACCAGCAGAGTTGAGTAGCTGCAGTGGAGACCTTATAGCCTGCAAAACCTGAGATATTTGCTATCTGACCTACTACAGAAAAAGTTTGCCAACCCCTGATGAATTGAAATGGTTAAGGAGCTAATGCTTATTAACTGCTTTCCATATTCAGGGAACTGGAATGGACATAACCCTTTGATGGGCTCTTTCCTACTTAAAAATGGTAGCACAAGAGGTGTAGCCCAAGTAGTGGTTTTTAATCCTGTCTGCATATTAAAATTAACTGAGTAGAGTTGTTAAAACTATTAAAACTGGGATATGACCCATGTGAGATATGCATATTTTTGAAAGCTGCTCAGCTGAATCTGATGTGCTATAAGGTTACAAAGCATTGATCAGGGTTATAATTTTATATTTCAGCTGTTTGCTCTTACAGAGGTTAGATGGTATAACTAGCCTGTTTGATTTCAGTGGTTCAAATATTATAGAAAGTAAATCTGAAATAGCTTAACAAAATGGAATATAAAAATTTCCGGGAATGTCCGGTACTAATTCAGACTGAGCCATTTTAAAGTCCCAAGCTGAAAGAATTTTTGCTGATCCAATTTTCTTTTTTGTAAAGCATCCACAAATCTCCAGATTCAAAACTAAGAGTCAGGCTAACAAAAAAGTTATTTAAGTCTATTTTTTTGTGTGTGTGCCTTACTTTCTTAACACTCTTGAATCATTTACTTCAGAAAATAAATCCTGATATAGTTATATTCTGTCTTGCAGTTAGAAATCTTGTTCACATTGAAATACTACTTAGAAAGTACTTGAAAAATTGGGTAGAATACAAGAGGGTTTAATTTTGGCTAGATAAAGACAATTTTTTTCTAGTTCAACATGTGGCAAATTATAATGGGTATCCCAGGAATAGTGGCTCAGGAAGCTCTTTCACAGCTCTGGTTCTAAGGATATATATATACACTCCTTGTCCTGTTGAGTGCACCACTGACTTTTTATGAGTTTAAGTAGTAATTTTGATAACAAATTTTTTCATAGACATCTGAAAGTAAGACTTCTGTGAATTGCTGGAATTACACAAAGGCAGAAGTTATTTATAGATGGAGAAACTCACACTTTAACATGCTTATTCCAAAGATGTATCTTGAGAATTTCCTAGGCAAGTTAGTGCACCAATAGTAAAAATTATACATTTATAATTTAATTTTTACCAGCCTAGCAACTAGTTCAAGCATATGTGTAGATGAAAATTTCCATCCATTTTGCCAAATCACACTTCATCAATCTGAAAAATCTGTCTTGGCCACACCCACCCTATTTGGTGCCAGTTCTCTTCACTACTATGTTCTTCTTCACTACTGTCTTCTCAAAGCCTGAAATTTCCTCTCCCATCAAACTAGGAAAACTTGGAAATCTCTTGGCTAGAGATATTCTTACAGATCCTTAACGAAATTCTGATAGATTGTAATGATGAGAAGAATCCATCTTATTTTTCTTTTAAATCATGCTCTCTTTATACTCTTCTTTTCTTACTTTCTGTGGAATTGGCAATGCCACCATGAAAACCAATCTGTTCATCATCATCCGAGAATATCTGTTTTCTACTGAGACTAGTTTCTCTTTAAATGATGCATGCATTTTTCTTTGCAGAAGACTGCAAAATCCTGGGTCTGCTTCCCTAAAGTGTCTCTATCTTGGAGCAGGACCTCAGACTGTATCAGAAGTAACATTCTCCACAGTGAGAGAATAACATTTCTTCTTAGTATATATATATATATATATATATATATATATATATATATATATATATATACTGTACATATGTTCAATTGCTCAGTCGTGTCCAACTCTTTATGACTCCATGGACTGTAACCCGCCAGGCTCCTCCATCCATGGGATTTTTCAGGCAAGAATACTGAAGTAGATTGCCATTTCCTTCTCCAGAGGATTTTCCAGATCCACAGATAAACCTGTGTCTTCTGCATTGGCAGGCAGATTCTTTACCAGTGAGCCACCTGGGAATATATGTGTGTGTGTGGTGTGTGTACATATATGTATATGCATATATATATAAAATTTCTTTTTTATATACTCTTATTCCCATTTCTAGAGAAAAAGTACTAAGAAGCACAGTGTAAAAAAGCACAGTGATAACACAGGAAAGAAATTTGTATTTATTTAGTATCTAATATATGCAAAGCCTTGATAAGCACTTCACATATGTTATTTAATCGTCATAAGAAATCATCATACAGGTATTGTTTCTATTTTTACTAATGAGTAGGTGGATTTTCAAGGTCATAAGCTGCTAAACAATCTCTTTTTTATAGTCCTATGTAACTAACAAGTGATCAATTAACATTAATTATAAATCAGTGGATTCTTTTTTAATGAGCTCTTGCTCATTAAATTTGGAAATCACTTTTCATTTTTTCATATATGCCTCAGGATGCATCACAGGCATTTATGAATGAGTAATTTCCACCTCCATATGAGGAATGTGGTAACTTTCCAAAAATATCTACATACCCAGAGTAGCTTCCCACCACCTCCTAAGAGTAAGTTAGGTCTCTTTATGATGTCAACCCTCTGAAGCTAAGTCCTTTTTCTTTAGTTGAAGGGTACAGCTTTGAAAATGACTGCAGTTTGATATCTTACAACTTATTGCAGTTCTCTGCAAGTTCAGACATTTTCTGCAGTGAACAGAAAGTACAAATGTAGCTAAGTGTTAATTAAAAAGAACATCTTGAGTGTAAACATTAAAAATTGATCACCTTCTGTGAGCAATTTAATTTATGACCATTAACATATTCTAAGCTGATGTCTTGAGTTTTACTAGAACATCTCTTGGTGCATAATGAAGGGAAAGAAGGAAGAACCCTTAACACGAATTTATTTAAATTCCTTTCTTCCTAGTCCGGAGAAGGCAATGGCAACCCACTCCAGTACTCTTGCCTGGAAAATCCCATGGATGGAGGAGCCTGGTGGGCTGCAGTCCATGGGGTTGCTAAGAGTTGGACACGACTGAGCAACTTCACTTACACTTTTCACTTTCATGCATTGGAGAAGGAAATGGCAACCAACTCCAGTGTTCTTGCCTGGAGAATTCCAGTGACGGGGGAGCCTGGTGGGCTGCCATCTATGGGTCGCACAGAGTCGGACACGACTGAAGCAACTTAGAGGCAGCAGCAGCAGCTTCCCAGTCACAGTGGGTGTGCAAATTCTAAGGCCAGAGACATGGCTACTTCAGTGTTGGTTTAACTGCAGCAGCTGAAGAGCAACGGCATCCCAGTGTCCCTGGCCCCCCCACTCCTCGTGTTCGGATTCACACCATCAATTCTGCATCGTTGTAATTGTTTTTGGCAAAGTGGCAGACCTGTGGAGTGGCTCTGACAGCTTTCCTTTCGTTTTGGGTTATACTAAATCATTAATGAGTACATTTATTTATTGAATTTTCAGCTTGTTCAGTAAGGTGTAGCAGAGTATGCATATGAGAGAATGAAGAAAAGAATAAATTAAGTTTCATCACCAAAGTCAGCCAACTATCTCCATGAGCTTAATTAAGGGAATAATTTTTCCCTTTAGTTCCAGAGTCTGTTTTCAATGTCAAGATCTGGATGCTGCATTTTGAAAATATTACTAAATACAGTTAGTGTCATCAAAAATGAGAACTCGGGGGAATTTCTTGTGGGTTTCTCTTTAGGTCCCTTAACATGTCCTACCTTTTATTAAGTCCCTTCCCTAGTCCTGGCAGTCTAGTGACTCTGGGCTTTTCTGATGCTCCCTGCTTGCTCAAAGCTCCATGCAGTCATTCTGTACATGTCTTCTTCCCTCCCTCCCTCCTACTCCTCCAAAAATTCACTGATTCTCTACTCCATTCCTTTAGCATTTCATTCTAATAGGAAATCTGATTTATCTATGGCAGGTATGAGCAGGTGACAATGACTCTTCAAGGAGGTACAAAGGTGCCTGCTTTTAAAAAGTGTTAAGTGACTTCAATTTTGAGAGATGAGAAATCTTCAAAATCCTATTGTGTAGAATGTCTTAGAACTGAATCTGCCATGTCTTTTTTCATGCTTGACTGTTGTATGGGCAAGATGAAAATAAGTTCATAAAAATTTTTTCTTTTTAATTTTTAAATTTTTATTCATTTATTTTTGGCTATGCTGGGTCTTCATTGCTTTGCGGGCTTTTCTCTAGTTGCCACAAGTTGGGGCTACCCTCTAGTTGTAGTTTGTGGACTTCTTATTGCAGTGGCCTCTTGTTGTGGAGCATGGGCTCTAGGGTGCGAGGGTTTCAGTACTTGTGGCCCTTGGGCTCAGTAGTTGTGGTTCCTGGGCTCTGGAGCACAGGCTCAATAGTTGTGATGTACAGGCTTAGTTGCTCTGTGGCATGTGCTGCTGCTGCTGCTGCTAAGTCACTTCAGTCATGTCCGACTCTGTGAGACCTCACAGATGGCAGCCCACCAGACATGTGAGATCTTCCCAAATCAGGAATCGAACCCATGTCTCCTGTATTGACAGGCACATTCTTTACCACTGAACCACCAGGGATGCCCCCTCAAAATTCTTAACTAAATTTATCTTATAATAACCAAGAAGGGATTTCAGAATGGGCTTGGAAAAGAATTTTAGGTACCCCAATATTCATCGCAGCACTGTTTATAATAGCTAGGACATGGAAGCAACCTCGATGTCCATTAGCAGATGGATGGATAAGAAAGCTCTGGTACGTATACACAATGGAGTATTACTCAGCCATTAAAAAGAATGCATTTGAATCAGTTCTAATGAGGTGGATGAAACTGGAGCCTATTATACAGAGTGAAGTAAGCCAGAAAAAAACACCTATACAGTATACTAACACACATATATGGCATTTAGAAAGATGGTAATGATAACCCTGTATGCGAGACAGCAAGAGAGACACAAATGTCTAGAACAGTCTTTTGGACTCTGTGGCGGGGGGGAGATGATTTGGGGGAATGTCATGGAAACATGTATAATATCGTATAAGAAACGAATCGCCAGTCCAGGTTCAATACAGGATCCTTGGGGTTGGTGCACTGGGATGACCCAGAGGGATGGTATGGGGAGGGAGGTGGGAGGGGGGTTCAGGATGGGGAACACATGTACACCCATGGCGGGTTCATGTTGATGTGTGGCAGAACCAATACAATATTGTAAAGTAATTAGCCTCCAATTAAAATAAATTAATTTAAATTAAAATTTTGCTTCATGTAAAAATTAGGGTAATATTTTAATGAAGATATTGTGTTTCAGTGTAATATGTGATCATATGTGTAGCAAATTATAAGATTTAAATCTTAAAATAAAACTCTACCTAATAGCTCATCAAAATAAAAGTGTATTGAGTGCTGATGGCCTCTGGCTTATTTTTAGCAGGTAACTTAGTGAAGGGCTTGCAAAGGTATAATTGTTGGTGTCATTCTTCAAACCCCAGCACAAAAACAAGACAGTATCCAAGTGAAATTCTAGTGTACTAAAAATAAAACGAAGTTTGAAAGAGAGAGTTTAGTTTTATTACATTGTCAAGAAAATAAAGTGAAGTAATTTATTTTAACATAAACTTAATCATCAGTGAAATTTTAAAATAAATAGTATTTTAAATGTTTCAATCCAAACTAAATATTTCTTTGGAATGTTTTAGGGTAATGGAGCAAAAAATGAATTCTGTTTCCCAAATCCTACAGCTTTAAGGACCACTTTCATAGCAGTACAGAGAATATATCATTAAAAAATGTTGGCAGTTTTATGTATTTTATTTGGGCTCTGGACTCTTGTATATTTATGAGAAGAAGGAATGTGGATAAAAGAGATCTTTCTGTTCATTGTCTGATGAATACCTATGTGTGACTATTGCCATAACCATTTCCAGATATTTTTTCCAAGTTTCCAAAAAAATATGCATTTATCTACTGCATTAAAAAATTATTTAAGGTTCTTAAAAAGTCTGATTATACTATTAACTTATCAAAAATTTGCATATGAAAATTAAACTCTAGCTAGATAATAAAATTTATGCTATGATTTTAATTCCTCAAAAAAGATAATCACACAGGTTCATAATTTCCCACTGGGCATTTTTCACTTGGCATCTTAAGGGGCTAGTACTGATTATAGTGGCATTGACATGATGGGTCTGGATTCAGGGAGAGCAGGAATCAGAAGTGTGCATCATTGTCAGAATGACATTCCAAGTACCAAATCAATCATTTTGTAGCTGATCAACTTTAGAACACCACTGCAAAATGGGGATAGTAACAGCCATTTCACAGAAATTGCAGGAGGAGCACAGGAAGCTATGTGAGGAACTATATTATGCCAATTAGTTATTATAACCTGGAAAAGAGTAAGGGAAAAACAAGACAAGTCAATTTTGTCCTCCCCACCACCCATCCCACTAAACCATCTTGGTCAAGGATTATTTGTGCCTCCAACAGACAGTTATACAGAACAGCTGATACTGAACAATGAGGATACTTTTCGGTTGTGACTGAAAGCAATTCATTAATCTTAAGGAAAAAAAAAAAAAAGGAATTCATTGGTTCATGCAACTAGAAAGCCTTAGAGATGCCGGAAAAGATGTCATGAGGAATCTTCTTCTTTTTCAGCATTTCTTGGCTCTGTTGTCCTCTGTGGTATCTTCATGCTCAGGCAAGCCACCCCCAGATGGTGGTGAGAATGGCCCCAACAATTCCCAACCTTGTGAAGTCCCTTTGTGCTTGAGATCTCAGAAGGGCAGAGACTCTCAATTCTCTTATCAGTCTAGGGATTGTAAATCACCGAGGGTGGGTTTTGTGCAACAGCCTCCCCCTTCACCCCTAGGAAGAGAAGGGACAGTTCCTAAAATAAGAGCATCCAAAAGGGTGATGGGCAGACAAAAGTTGTCTGATACCTAGTACTCTGGTTCAAGTGAAAAAAAAAATAGACCGTATTCTATAAGGGGTAAAGAGGAATCTCAGAGGGTTAGAAACAGGAAATGAGATACAACAGGGCCACAAGGAAATTGGAACTGCAAAGTCTCCCCTACAGCTAAGTGGGGTTGGGTTTCCCACTTTTCTGTTCTTATAGTATCCTGAACTTTCCCTATCATAACATTTGTGGCATTTATCATAATCAGTTCCTCTCAGTCCTTTTTGAAGATTAAGCCTATGAAGGCGTGGGCTTTTATTGTCCCATCTGCTGTTGAATCCCTAGCATCTATGGTAATGTAGGGATCCTAGTAGGCTTAGCAAATATTTGGATGAGTGGATAAATAAATGAGGTTGCTCACTTTGTCTCTCATGGATAATCCGTCATTCATGTACATCTGCTCCATTTATACGTTCTTCCTGCTATACATTGGTGTCTTTGTTCTCTTGTATATACTTATCATTGGCTTTGCCCTGCTATATCAGTAATTTGACCCTGATTTTGCCTGTTCTTTTGGCTCTAGAGTCTCTCAGTTTCTCAACTGTAAATTTAAGGAGAATAAGAAACATTTGGGTCATTGTCCATGCTTTATCTAGGCAACTGCAGGTGGGGGTGGGGCTATGTTGTCACAAACTATGTAGGGCTGCATAACCCGTCTCTTCACCAAGGGCTCAAGTGATCCATAGAGGAAAAGTGATATAATCAATTTGTCTCAAATCAGATTTTAGTAAATGAAACATTGCCATAAGTCATATTTACTAGCTCCCAAAAGGTCACTTTTCATTCCAATCCCAAAGAAAGGCAATGCCAAAGAATGCTCAAACTACCGCACAATTGCACTCATCTCACACTCTAGTAAAGTAATGCTCAAAATTCTCCGAGACAGGTTTCAGCAATACGTGAACCGTGAACTTCCAGATGTTCAAGCTGGTTTTAGGAAAGGCAGAGGAACCAGAGATCAAATTCCCAACAATGCTGAATCATCGAAAAAGCAAGAGAGCTCCAGAAAAAACATCTATTTCTGCTTTATTGACTATGCCAAAGCCTTTGACTGTGTGGATCACAATAAACTGTGGAAAATTCTGAAAGAGATGGGAATACCAGACCACCTGACCTGCCTCTTGAGAAATCTGTATGCAGGTCAGGAAGAAACAGTTAGAACTAGACATGGAACAACAGACTGATTCCAAATAGGAAAAGGAGTACGTCAAGGCTGTATATTGTCACCCTGCTTGTTTAACTCATGTGCAGAGTACATCATGAGAAATGCTGGACTGGAAGAAACACAAGCTGGAATCAGGATTGCTGGGAGAAATATCAATCACCTCAGATATGCAGATGACACCATCCTTATGGCAGAAAGTGAAGAGGAACTCAAAAGCCTCTTGATGAAAGTGAAAGTGGAGAGTGAAAAAGTTGGCTTAAAGCTCAACATTCAGACAGCTATGATCATGGCATCTGGTCCCATCACTTCATGGGAAATAGATGGGGAAACAGTGGGAACAGTATCAGATTTTATTTTTCTGGGCTCCAAAATCACTGCAGATAGTGATTGCAGCCATGAAAATAAAAGATGCTTACTCTTTGGAAGGGAAGTTATGACCAACCTAGATAGCATATTAAAAAGCCGAGACGTTACTTTGCCAACAAAGGTCTGTCTAGTCAAGGCTATGGTTATTCCCGTGGTCATGTATGGATGTGAGAGTTGGACTCTGAAGAAAGCTGAGCGCCGAAGAATTGGTGCTTTTGAACTCTGGTGTTGGAGAAGACTCTTGAGAGTCCCTTGGACTGCATGGAGATCCAGCCAGTCCATCCTAAAGGAAATCAGTCCTGGTTGTTCATTGGAAGGACTGATGCTGAGGCTGAAACTCCAATACTTTGGCCACCTCAAAGTGTTGACTCACTGGAAAAGACCCTGATGCTGGGAGAGATTGGGGGCAGGAGGAGAGGGGGACGACAGAAGATGAGATGGCTGGATGGCATCACCGACTTAATGCACATGAGTTTGGGTGAACTCTGGGAGTTGGTGATGGACAGGGAGGCCTGGTGTGTTGCGATTCACGGGGTTGCAAAGAGTCAGACATGACTGAGCGACTGACCTGACCTGAATTCCCTTAAAAGCCATAAGTGGTCTAGTGTCTTGAATATTATTCAGGGCTACTATAGGAGGTAGATCTTTCATGTATCATAACTATGACTTTTCCTCTCATCTGTTCATATATTAATAAGTGTTGGTAGTTCCTGCTGAGGCAATAGAGTCTAGACTCTACTCTCTAGATGTAGAAGAAGTTACATACTGACTGTCCTTGAGAACCTTACAAGGGAATCATTCATTCAGTCAATATTGATTGAGCTTTGAGTTCCTAGAATATGGTAGGAGCCATGCAAGAAAGTGGGGGTGAATGAGATAGATAGTCCCTGGTTTGCAGAGTCCCTGGTTACCTTAGTGGGAAAGATAAACAATTAAAATAATTATTATAATATTCATGAAAGCCGTAAAAGAGAGAAAAACTTTAAGGAAGCAAATAAGGGGCGGACTTAACTTCAGCTAGGGGACTAGGGAAGTCTTCCTGAAAAAGTGGAGTAAAGGTGGGCATGGGAAGAGGAACAAGGACTTTATAAAAGGAGAAAACTGGAATGATCAATATTTCAGGCATGGAGTCGTGTGAAGAGGAGTAGAGGAACTGAAAGGAAACACACAACGCACACATGCCATATAGTAATCAGGGTTTCAGGAGAGATACTTTTATTTTAGAAAAAGATATCCCATTATGTGTAGCTTTGTTGTTATGCTTTTCTCATTTACTATGCATTATGGAAATTGATCCAAATCAATTGGTAAAGATCTAATTCAAATGAATACTTTTAATGACTGCTTACTATTCCATGTTGTGGATATGCTGCAGTTTATTCAACTCTTCACAAATGGGTGGGTCTTTCTTTGATTCCATCTTTTGCCACTAAAAGAATACTGTGTAAACATCATATTCTTATATGTACTGGAAATTTTTGTTTCCTAGGAGTGTTGTTTCTGGACCTAAGATGCATGTAATTAAAAATCATACAATAGTGAAAAGCTGAACGCTTGTCATGTAAGATCAGGAACAAGACAAGGATGCTCACTCTTCCCACTTTTATTTAGTATAGTACTGGAGGCCCTAGCCAGAGTGCTTAGACAAGGAAAAGAAATAAAAGACATCTAAATTGGGAAGGAAGAAGTAAAACTATCACTGTTTGCAGATGACATGATATTAGATGTAGAAAACTCTAAAAATGTCACCAAAAAACTGTTAGAACTAGTAAGTGAATTCATTAAAATTGCATGATACAAAATCAGTATACAAAAATCTGTTGTATTTCTATACAGGCATAATGAACTCTTAGAATAATTAAGAAAACAATGGCATTTACAATTACATAAAAAGAATAAAGTAAATTTCAGGTGGTGAATAAAGAATCTGCCTGCCAAACAGGAGACGTGGGTTTGATCCCTGGGTCAGGAAGATCCCCTGGAGAAGGAACTTGCAACCCACTCCGATATTCTTGCCTGGGAAATCACCAGAGGAGCCTGGTGAGCTACGGTTCATAGGGTCACAAAGAGTTAGACATGAAAACATGTAAGATGTTAATGAAAGAGATTGAAGACACAAATAAATAGAAAGATATTCTGTGCTCATGAGTTGAAAGAATTAATATTGTTGAAATGCCAATGCTGCTATAGTATTGGCCGTAGTTAGTATCTCATATTTGAAAGTTGTTATGACAGTAAATCTTAAAATTTCTCATAAAAAGAAATGAATGGTGCACTTACTGTGGTAATCATTTCACGATATATAAAAATACTAAATCATTATGTTGAACACCTGAAATTAGTATAATGTTATATGTCAACTTTTTTTGTTGTTGTTGTTGTTTAGTTGCTAAGTCGTGTCCCACTCTTTGGGACCCCATGGACTGTAGCCCGCCAGGTTCCTCTGTCCATGGGATTTCCTAGGCAAGAATACTGGAGTGGTATGCTGTTTCCTTCTCTAGGAGATCTTCCTGACCCAGGGATCAAACCCAAGTCTCCTGCATTGCAGATGAATTCCTTACCGCTGAGCCACCTAGGAAGCCATATAGGTCAACTGTGTGCTCATTCGCTCTGTCGCGTCCGACGCTGAGACCCTTTGGACTGTAGCCCATGAGGCTCCTCTGTTCCTGGGATTTTTCAAGTAGGAATACTGGAGTGGATTGCCATTTCCATCTTCAGGGGATCTTCCCAACCTAGGGATGGAACCTGCATCTCCTGAGTCTCTTGCCCGGCAGGCGGTTTCTTTACCGCTGAGCTGTTGAGGAAACCCCATATGTCAACTATCAGATCAGATCAGATTAGATCAGTCGCTCAGTCGTGTCCGACTCTTTGCGATCCCATGAATCGCAGCACGCCAGGCCTCCCTGTCCATCACCAACTCCCGGAGTTCACTCAGACTCACATCCATCGAGTCAGTGATGCCATCCAGCCATCTCATCCTCTGTCATCCCCTTCTCCTCCTGCCCCCAGTCCCTCCCAGCATCAGAGTCTTTTCCAATGAGTCAACTCTTCGCATGAGGTGGCCAAAGTACTGAAGTTTCAGCTTTAGCATCATTCCTTCCAAAGAAATCCTAGGGCTGATTGCCTTCAGAATGGACTGGTTGGATCTCCTTGCAGTCCAAGGCACTCTCAAGAGTCTTCTCCAACACCACACTTCAAAAGCATCAATTCTTCGGCGCTCAGCCTTCTTCACAGTCCAACTCTCACATCCATACATGACCACAGGAAAAACCATAGCCTTGACTAGACGAACCTTTGTTGGCAAAGTAATGTCTCTGCTTTTGAATATGCTATCTAGGTTGGTCATAACTTTCCTTCCAAGGAGTAAGTGTCTTTTAATTTCATGGCTGCAGTCACCATCTGTAGTGATTTTGGAGCCCAGAAAAATAAAGTCTGACACTGTTTCCACTGTTTCCCCATCTATTTCCCATGAAGTGATAGGACCGGATGCCATGATCTTCGTTTTCTGAATGTTGAGCTTTAAGCCAACTTTTTAATTCTCCTCTTTCACTTTCATCAAGAGGCTTTTGAGTTCCTCTTCACTTTCTGCCATAAGGGTGGTGTCATCTGCATATCTGAGGTGATTGATATTTCTCCCGGCAATCTTGATTCCAGCTTGTGTTTCTTCCAGTCCAGCGTTTCTCACGATGTACTCTGCATATAAGTTAAATAAACAGCGTTACAATATACAGCCTTGATGAACTCCTTTTCCTATTTGGAACCAGTCTGTTGTTCCATGTCCAGTTCTAACTGTGGCTTCCTGACCTACATACAGATTTCTCAAGAGGCAGGTCAGGTGGTCTGGTATTCCCATCTCTTTCAGAATTTTCCAGTTTATTGTGATCCACACAGTCAAAGGCTTTGGCATAGTCAATAAAGCAGAAATAGATGTTTTTCTGGAGCTCTCTTGCTTTTTCGATGATCCAGCAGATGTTGGCAATTTGATCTCTGGTTCCTCTGCCTTTTCTAAAACCAGCTTGAACATCAGGAAGTTCATGGTTCACATATTGCTGAAGCCTGGCTTGGAGGATTTTGAGCATTACTTTACTAGCGTGTGAGATGAGTGCCATTGTGCGGTAGTTTGAGCATTCTTTGGCATTGCCTTTCTTTAGGATTGGAATGAAAACTGACCTTTTCCAGTCCTGTGGCCACTGCTGAGTTTCCCAAATTTGCTGGCGTGTTGAGTGCAGCACTTTCACAGCATCATCTTTCAGGATTCGGAATAGCTAAACTGGAATGCCATCACCTCCACTAGCTTTGTTCGTGGTGATGCTATCTAAGGCCCACTTCACTTCACATTCCAGGATGTCTGGCTCTAGGTCAGTGATCACACCATCATGAATATCTGGGTCGTGAAGATCTTTTTTGTACAGTTCTTCTGTGTATTCTTGCCATCTCTTCTTAATATCTTCTGCTTCTGTTAGGTCCATACCATTTCTGTCCTTTATCGAGCCCATCTTTGCATGAAATGTTCCTTTGGTATCTCTCATCATACCTCACTAAAAAAATAATATACATATAAATTGCCCCCCACATGCTAGCATTTGTATTTTCACCAATTTGGTTGGAAATTCTTTTTTATAACATCCCTAACAGCAATGGATATCATCAACTTTTTAAGTTATTATTAATTTAGTGATTGTTAGTTACTTTATTTGTAGTTCTCTCAGTTGTTTGGAAGATAATGGTCCTTTCGTATGCATACTCAATTTTACTTTCCAAACGGTTATTAGCTTTTCCTTTTAAGCATAACTTTTTTATTTCAAGAATCTTTATTTAGCATATATTTTGCCCATTCCCAGTTATTATCTACTTAAATTTAAATATGCATGTTGCTAGGTAAACTTTCATTGCTGTTTCTTTCATCTTCATCTTTCCTTTTCCTGCAGTCTTTCTTGTTAATTTACTGTCTGGTTGTTGATTTATCTCCAGTATGCTTCATTGGGAGTTCTCTGAATTTCTGCTTTTGGGCAAATATTTTTCCTTTGATCTGGTTGGTGTATGGCACCTTGAATGGCTTTAGGATTCTTGAGTTCTGTCCTTTACTCTCCATCAGTTGAAAGTGGTGTGTCATTTTCTGGGTCCCTCTGTTGTGTGTAGATGAGAAGCCAAGCTTTTCTGATGATTTGTTTTGAACTTAATCTTTCTTTCGTAAAACTCTTGTAAGAATTTTTCGTTAAGTTCAGGAATTTTACCTGCATATGCCAAAAGTGTGTCCTGCTGGGAACTTAGCCCTTCACATCTATTCTCTTCCATCAACTCAGGGACATTTTTTTTCTTTTATGTACATAATTACTTCCTCTTCTGAATCTGTAACTTTTTTCTCCTGGAATTCCTGGAATTATGTCCCCTGGATCTGTCTATCTAGCCTTATGTTTTCTTTCATAATATCTAGTCCTTTGTAATTTTTTTTCCCCTTTTTTTGGTTCCACTTGATGTTCTAGATTACTCATTTAGTTCTCTTTTTTATCTTTTAAGTATGAGAATCAGAGATTTTCTTTTGCAGATGTCCTTTTTAGGGGAATATGTGATGAAATTAAATTTCTTTCATGTACTGCTATTACTGTTGTTGTAATGACAGGCAGTGGTGGTGGTAATGGTAGTAGCAGCAGTAGTAACAATAGTAGTATTTTGGTTTGGATTGATATCTGTCTTCTTTTACAGTTCCATTTTTCTAGAAATTCTCTCCTGGATTTTTAAAGATTTATGTATTTATTTATTGGCTGTGATGGGCCTGTTGCTGCTGACGCAGGCTTTCTCTGATTGCGGAGAGTGGGGCCTGCTCTCTAGTTGCAGTGCAGAGAGCAGGGCTTCTTATTGCAGTGTCTTCTCTTGTTGTGGAGCACGGGCTCTAGGCATGTGGGCTTCAGCAGTTTTGGCTCATGGGCTCTAGAATGTGGGCTCAGGAGGTGTGGTGCACAGGCTTAGTTGCTCCGTGGCATTTGGGATCTTCCCAGACCAGGGATTGAACCAGTGTCCCTTGCATTGCAAGATGGATTCTTAATGAGTGGACTGCCAGGGAAGCCCTCTTCTGGTATTTTAACCAAACTTCTTCTCCTGGGTTGTTGTGACTCTCTTGGATAGGTTTCTTGTTTTCTTTGCCTTGCAGCTGGGTTATGGGGACTAAATCTCTCTCCTCCTAGGTTCCTTTGGGTTTAAAGGCAATCACTTTGTCTCAGAGGCAAAGAGGATTCAATCCCAAGGAATTAGTTGTAAGGATGATATGAAATTCAGCTGTATAAAACTTAATGTATTCATTTCTAAAAATTCAGGAGTAAGTACCAAATAATTTCCCACTTAAATATTATTCTCGATGTGCCACTGTGACTGCAATTGTGATAGTTTTTATCTGTATATTACAAGCTCCTAAACAAAGCACTGACTCCAGGGGCCATCTCCAGTCCAGCCTTCACTGCTAACCATAGAGGATGGGCAGTTCGCTGACCTCAACATGCCCCAGTTTCTTTATCTTTAACAAGGGATAATAATACTTGTTCTACTTCCCTCACAGAGTTGTTGTGAGACTAAAGCAAAACAACAGAACAAATTTAAAGTGGTATAAAATATACAGTGTTGATGTTATCATAGAACATTGGCTGAGTGCATTTTAAATGGGAAAATGCAAAATTCTTTTCTGTGTGAGGTTTCTATATTTTATGGATTTACATTCTACTATTAAAGTCTTCTTACTCCTTTGTTTTAACTTGAAGAGAAAGAAAAAAAAACTAATGTGTGGTAACTTTTTGCTAGATAGCAAGTACTTTTGTGCAGATTGTCTCAAAAAAGTGAGGATTGTTCCCGTTTCACAGATGAGAAAACCTTAGTCAGTGCCAGGGTGAAAATTTTAACTCTCTTCTCCTGACTCCCATGACATGTTGGTACTTGTTTACTGTCACTGGAGCCCAGGACAGAAGCTCCCTCACTCTGATTTCGGCTGCGCCCTGCTATCACTGAGCTGATGCACATTTGTTGACATTTGTATACACGGCTGCTTTAGAACTGCTCTCTAATTAATGTCATTACGTCTCATCTTCTCAGTCACACCCTATCTTCGTTTCATGTCTGTCTCCTGCCTCTCCTACACTGGCAAACTTAGTGAATAACATTTCTATACTTGGTCTCTCCCTTCTTTCTTTCGCTCTTTCTCCACAAAGCACTGTATGTTATTTATTTTCTGTCTTCATTGAAGCTGCTTTCTGCAGGGTCATTAGTAGCCTCTGTGTCCTTTAAACTAATGAACACTTCAGTAATTATCTTACTTCACTTTTCAGCACTACTTTATAGCACTAACACTCTCCTTCTCTGACAAATTTCTAGAAATTTTACTCCCCTGGTTTGTCTCCTCCCTCCATCTCCAGTAGAATTTCCCTGCCTTTTCCAAAGGCTCCTTTTCTTCTCTAATATTTTTAAATATAGCCCTCCCTCTGGGTTCTGGTTATTTGTGCTCAACTTATTCTCTCAGAGAGATTGTAGAATTGAAAGCTATATGCTGATGATACTGGAATCATTTTATCCACTCCAGATTTTAGTTTGGCCCTCCAAACACGAATGTCCAAACTACTGGACATCTCTACTTAGTGGCCTCTTGGGTGTTTCAACTTCACAAGGTCTACAATTAAACATCCTGTGTCTCCCTGTAAACAGAACTGTTACCTACCCAACTCCTTAGATGAAAAGCTTGGAAGTTTTTTTTTTTTTCCTCTCTCCCTCATCACCCACTTTAAATCATCCCCCAGAATCCTGACCAATAGCTGACAGGTCTATTTTTTTCTTTTCATCATTGTAGCCACCACCCAGTCTAGACAACCTTTGCCTGCTTACTGTTTTGTTTCCCCCCAATTCATTTTCCATTCTATATCCAGAATGAGCTTCCTTAACTATAACTCTAGAAGGAACCAGCAAGCAGGTGGGGGCCTAGATGGTTCTTTCAGATCCAGATAGAGAAAGTTAACACAAACATCAGCTATAAGCAAGGTGACAAATTCACTCAGCTGTGGTTGAACACTAATTAATGAAAGGCAGTGTGACTGTTTTGATGAATTTTAGTTTGGATACCATGGAGTGAGGCTATGGGAAACTAGCCAGATAGGGATGCAGTGCTAGACACCACCTACAACACAGATGTGTGTTCTATCTCTTAATCAGGAAGATCCCTTTGAGAAGGAAGTGGCAACCCACTCCAGTATTCTTGCCTAGGAAATCCCATGGACCTAAGGAGCCTGGTAGGCTACAGTCCATGGGGTTGCAAGAGTCAGACACGACTTAGCAACTAAACCACCACCACCACTTAATTTAGTCTTAGAAACTCAAGCATCACTGACTCCCTAGCTGCTTGTTAACATCCTAATTATCAGCTAACACCTTCAGAGGAATTTGTACACTATCCTCTGGAAGAGAGACCCAGTAGGAAGGATGGTCTCCTGTCAGGTTATACATCTTGCATCTTGTACTCAATTTATCCTCACATATCATGTCCAGGAGGACAGTAATGGAATATTTTCATATTACAAATGTGGAAATTCTGAAAAGGAACAGAGAAAATGACTTGTCTCATGTCACTGCTGCTGCTGCTGCTAAGTTGCTTCAGTCGTGTCCGACTTTGTGCGACCCCATAGACGGCAGCCCACCAGGTTCTGCTGTTCTTGGATTCTCCAGGCAAGAACACTGGAGTGGGTTTCCATTTCCTTCTCCAATGCATGAAAGTGAAAAGTGAAAGTGAAGTCGCTCAGTCGTTCCCAACTCTTAGCGACCCCATGGACTGCAGCCTACCAGGCTCCTCTGTCCATGGATTTTCCAGGCAAGAGTACTGGAGTGGGGTGCCACTGCCTTCTCCGTTCTCATATCACAGAGCTCACTAAATAGAGAGCAACATCTGGGCCGTTTGTCCCTGACTCTCTGAAGCTTAAAGTTGCCAATTCTGAGACTAAGCCTCCAGGAACAAGAAATTCAGCCATGAAACCACGTTCACATGCTTCTTCACCTGGTAATTACTTTTTGTAAAGACATAGTAGCTTTAAAAATATCAAAACCAGCTCCAAGAGTGGGCATGACTCAGCAGTACACAAACTAGTAAAAAAAGAAAAATGTCATTAACTATTTTGAAATTTTAAAAACTCACCATAAGACTGGCACTTTCAAATGTAGTCATTATTTCCAGGCCCTTGGCTATTTATACAGACAAAAATTGATTCTTTTTTAAAAAGTTGTTCACAGAAATCTTCTTTCAATTTCTTGGGTTTCCATAGGAGACAAAGGTCATATTCTTATTCATAACCAAGCTTGAAGAGATTTAGAATTCACCTGAACTGAGATATTCCTAACTCTCATAATACATGTACCTCCTGGAAAAAGAAATGAAAGCACCTAAAATTTATTGGCCTGTGTTTTTATTCCCTACCTCCTGCCCCTTTCCCCAGAGCGAATATAAAATCGTGTTAAAAAAAAAATTACTTGAACAATTTGAAGATCTAAAAAAGAAATTAATATAGAACCAATATGTGCTTAATGTAGAAAATTTGATAAATACACAAATATTTTAAAATCCAAACCAGATCACCCTAGGATCACAATCTGAAGATTACCATGGGGTCACAGTGAAGTGATTTTGCACACACACACACACACACACACACACACATACAGTACCTGTATATGCTGGTAAATGCTTGTGACCATACCGCGTGTTCTACTAGGAACTGCAGACACGGTGCATGTGTATGACTACTTTCATGCCTAGGGCAGATATTAGTGATCACAGACCACCTTACCTATCTCCTGAAAAACCTGTATGTGGGTCAAGAAACAACAGTTAGAACTGGATATGGAACAAATGGTTCCATATGGTTCAAATTTGTGAAAGAAGTACAACAAGGCTGCGTATTGTCACCTTGCTTATTTAACTTATATACAGAGTATATCATGTGAAATGCTGGACTATATGAATCACAAGCTGGAATCAAGATTGCTGGAAGAAATATCAACAACCTCAGATATGCAGATGTTAACACTCTAATGGCAGAAAGTGAAGAGGAACTAAAGAGACTCTTGATGAGGGTGAATGACAAGAGTGAAAAAACTGGCTTAAAGCTCAACATTCAAAAAACAAAGAACATGGCAACCCAGTCACATTTCTTCATGTCAAATAGAAGGGTGAAACAGAAACAGTGACAAATTTTATTTTCTTAGACTCCAAAATCACTGTGGACATTTACTGTGGCCATGAAATTAAAAGACATTTGTTCCTTGTAAGGAAAGCTGTGACAAACTTAAACAGCATATTGCAAAGAGAGACATGAGTTTACCGACAAAAGTCAATATACTCAAAGCTGTGGTTTTTCCAGTAGTTGTGTTTGGATGTGAGAGTTGGACCATAAAGAAGGCTGAGCGCTGAAGAAATGATGCTTTCAAACTGCAATGCTGGAAAATACCCTTGGACTACAAGAAGATTAAAGCAGTCAGTCTTAAAGAAACTCAACTCTGAATATTCACTGGAAGGACTGATGCTAAAACTGAAGCTCCAGTACTTTGGCCACCTGATCGAAGAGCTGACTCATTGGAAAAAAACCTGAAGCTAGGAAAGACTGAAGGCAAAATGAGAAGAAGGCAGCAGAGGATGACATTGTTAGATAGCATCACTGACTCAATGGACATGAATTTGAGCAAATCCAGGAGATAGTCAAAGACAAGGAAGCCTGTCATGCTGCAGTTCATGAGGTTGCAAATAGTCGGACATGACTTAGTAACTGAACAACAAGTAATATTAAGCTGCCATTTTTTTGAGCCATTGTTTGTCTGTTATTTAATCCTAACAATCACCTTAATGTGTTGGATATAGTTATCCTACTTCTAATATCCTGAAGCTCTAATTTGCAGAGTTGTAAAAAGCCTTTCTAAGAACATGTGGCATTTCAAATAATATGCAAAGAGTGACTTCTCAGTGCCAGACACTGTTTTAAGGGCATTATCTCATTTAGTCACCATAGAAATATTGTCAGGCCAGTCTAGGATGGAGGAACAAAGATTAAGTATCTTTTTTCAGGTCATGCAGAGCTGGAAGGTGGTATACCTGGGATTAAATCCCAGATTCACAAACTCCGTAGGTCCCTTGTCCTCGCTCATCAGTTATTGTGTTAAGATGGAAGTGGCAGAGGTGAGATTCAGCGCCATCTCTACTGATTCCAGAGCCCATGCTCTTGAACCAGAGATGCTCCCAGATGTGGAGAGTAATCAGTGACGTATTGCAATCACTTGTGAACTGTGTAGCATCTCATTAATACTTAATCAGTAAAGTATTGAAGTTTGTGAATGCTGTGTTTTTAAAATCAGAGTGAATTAAAAGTTCCTTTTTTGTGGCTATCCAAATTTCTTATCTTTATAAAAAAGAAATTTCATATTTCCATAATGTTTGCTTTTCTTGTGGTTAAGAAACATATAATGTGTTATCTGTCTTCTTGACAAACTTGTAAGTTTATAGTGGCAATACTATATCATTATATCATGAACCATATCATAGCAGATCTCTAGATTTTGTTCAGGTTGAATAACTGAAACTTCATGAACCACTGAACAGCGACTCTTCATTTCCCAATCCCCCAGCCCCTGGCAAGCACCATTCTACTTTCTTAGAGTTGGCTACCGTAGATACCTCATGTAAGTGGAATTATACATTATTGATCTTTCTGTGACTGGCTTATTTCACTTCTCTTAGCCATTCAATTATACTTCCCTTATGAGGATGTTACAAGATTTTTTTGAGTGCAGGACTCTGATAAATGTGACTTTAAAAAAATCAATGCATAGCATAAAATATATAAATAACATTACATAGAATGTGTGCTCAGTAAGTTATTATTGAATAGAATTTTAAAATTTAGTATTTGATACTTTCCTATAATCCATTACATATATACATATGATTTTATGTGATGTTCATTCTTCCTTTTCCTGTACTTAACACATGGTACCAACATGAAAATTTCCTGTAAATCATAGGAGACATGACATAGAGAGGCTATTATCTTGGATACTCTGAACACTGTATTTCTTATAAATAATTTTCTCTTACAGCTACACAAGGAAGTGGTCACTGGAGTCACTAGAGTTGGAGAATAGAGATTGGTGACCTGTTGACTGGATCATTGAAGCTTAGATTAAAAAAACCTACTCATGTGCTCATAGTCACATTTTCAAAATTCTAAATTAATATTTAAATTTGTCTTCTCTAAGGCTCATACATGAATTTTCAGTTTTCACATTGATTCTTAGTTTGATTTTACAACTAGCTTTAACTGAGAAAGTTTGAGAATATTTACCAAGAGCTCATTCATGTGGAGGAATTAACCTGAAACCTTGTTGTGATATCAAAATAAAGCTCAAGTATTATGAATTTTATTGTTTAGTCAATGGTTTTATTAGCCAGTTTTTCACTTTCAGTGAATGGGTCTTTGAGTTTGAAGTATGATTTGGTAGGTCATAATTTTGGTTTCTTCTCTGTATTCTGAAGTCAATGCATCTCTATCTCACCCTCAAACAAAGTGGATATATCACTTTTATTCTGAACACATATGATTGCTTTGAATTGTTAAGCTTTCTAGAAAACATGTAATATATATTTAGCT
Source organism: Bos mutus (assembly GCF_027580195.1). NCBI lineage: Eukaryota > Metazoa > Chordata > Mammalia > Artiodactyla > Bovidae > Bos > Bos mutus. The sequence continues at coordinate 26,391,429 of NC_091628.1, forward strand.
CTGTACAGTTAAGAATTAGCATAAATCTTACATCTCATGCTTTAACAAATTTATGAGCATGAGTAGTAAAAGGGAACCTGGGGTGGAATTGGAGAAGGCATTGAGAAGTGAAATAAACAGGCTGTTGAAGGACAAGAAAATTATATAGAGGTTAGATTTTAATTCCAAGTATTTTGTTATGCATTGCCATCATCATGGCACAGGACTTTTCGGAGAGGCTAAAGTACAAAGTTACTCTGTCTGGGCTATTGGTGATTTCTACAGTAACTGAATATACAGTGATTATTGTTTAAAGCTAGTTTGTGTTCTTGCAAAGAAAGTCTTGAAGAGTGTGAAATATTCTGGCCATCTATAACACTAGGTTGTGCGTTTGTGCATGTGAACACACATATATGAACAAGTTATAAATGAAGGAGAAAGAGGCTCATTTAGGAGACAAAACAACCTCCTAAAATGTTTCTTAATAATTTGTCCTATTGGGGCTGGACTCAGATTTTTTCTGGTCTTCAATAGTTTCCATTAACTTTTCAATTTTGTTTCTTTTATTCTTGTCCTTCAGTTTCAAATAAGTGGTTTTTTAATTCAATTGAATTAAATTGTCCTTCAATCCACATTTCTCCATCAAATCCACAAGGATATTGTAAGAGACTTCTTACATGTCTTGCTCTGACATAAGTTCTACAGTAGTTAGAATGCAACTTTGCATTTGCTCTTAGACTGCAAATAATAGAAAATTTACATACCATTCAATTGATTTGAATGGTAAAGATATGTATTATCTTAAGAAGCCCAGATTTGAAGCAGCTTTAGGGTTGGTTCCCTGGAGAAGGAAAATGGCAACCCACTCCAGTACTCTTGCCTGGAGAATCCCATGGAGGGAGGAGCCTGGTAGGCTACAGTCCATGGGGTCGCAAAGAGTCGGACACGACTGAGCGACTTCACTCGCTCACTCACTCACTAGGGTTGGTTAATTCAGCAGTTCATTGACATAAAGGATCTGATTTCTTTTCATCTTTAGGTTCTACCATCTTTATTATACTGGCTTATCTTTAGGCTATTGTTCCTCTTGGTCACAGGATAACTGCAGAAGTTCCAGGCATTGCACCTGGACAAAACACTCTCTATTATAAAAGCATATCTTTTTCTGTGTCTTTTTGTTTTATGCATCAGTGTAGAGATCTACAGAGTAGACTTCTATCTTATGTTTCATTGATCAGATTATACCACATACCCATTTCTAAGGTAGTCACTAGCAAGGGTTTTTTACCATGATTAGGCTAGAGTATTCAGCATTTACTCCTTGGGAGAATGGCATTGAAACATGTATAATATCATATAAAAAATGAATCGCCAGTCCAGGTTTGATGCAGGATACAGGTTTGATGCTTTGGGCTGGTGCACTGGGATGACCCAGAGGGATGGTATGGGGAGGAAGGTGGGAGGGGGGTTCAGGATTGGGAACACGTGTATACCTGTGGCGGATTTGTGTTGATGTATGGCAAAACCAATACAATATTATAAAGTAATTAGCCTCTAATTAAAATAAATAAATTTTAAAAAAAGGAATTAGATTATACTTCATAAGCACTTGACCATAAGGAAGTAGGATAGACAAATGACACGAACCAAAAACAGGGATCTTCCAGGAAGGAAGATATTATCAGTTTCTGCCTATTTCTGCACAGTTCTTTCACATGTCCAACCTTTGATTTGGTCAAAGATTTATACTTGAGACACCAAGGTGCATATGGGAACATTTGAAAAAAAAAAAAAAAATTAGAATCAGAAGTCTTTCATAAAAGGTAGAAAAAGAAAAAAACAAAAACCCCACAAAGCAAAGAGCTCCAGTCAAACAAAAACAGATTCCTTCCAAGTGTGGAAATTCAGACTTCAGTGAGTAGAGATGAGGTCAGTCTTGGTCCTTCAAAATTTATGCCATGTTGGAAGCTTCTTCCTTCACATACTGGGTAAGGATGACCTTGTTGAGTGTAGTTACACACTGACCAGGAAGGATCAAGATTGTCCAGGGAACATTGGGGACCTCTTTGATGTCTCCTACAAATTTTGAAAGAATAATTCTACAACTAGAAAGTCAGTTACTTTTTTTTTATGATAATGAAAATGAAAAAGCAGGCATCCATGTGATTTCAGCCTCTCATTGGAAGCTGAATGGTTGCTGATTGCTAGGAGCTGAATTCTATTTTATTTACCTAGTATTACTGTTGTTACTAGGAAACCATGCTTCATAGTTTTGCACTTTATTATGAAAAATAGAATGTCCAATTATTGCAAAGGTATCTTGATGTGTGATTTAGCCTTATATTTAAAACCTCTATGTGTTTTTCAGAAAGTTATTTTATAGTGAATTGGCTGACGCATATTTAATTTTTTTCAAAATTATTTATATCCTCCTCTTTTAAGCTGATTTATGTTTTACAGCTTAGGCAGTTTATCTGTTATTAAAAAATATTTGCAAAACTGTTCCAGAATTGAGGAAACTGTCTAGTGAGTCACTGGATGGTTTTAAAGTCATTGTTATAAATCTCTCTACTTGGTTACTATGGAGCTTTTTGCCTATAAGTCCTAAGCAAAATTCTTCAATGAAAACTGCCTGGACCCTGAAAGTTTTACTGTGTTAAGTGCAAAATTTATCTGTTCTATCTGATTTATCGTAGGTGGCGCTAGTGGTAAAGAACCTGCCAGTGCCATTGCAGGAGACATAAGAGATGTGTGTTAGATCCCTGAGTTGGGAAGATCCCCTGGAGAAGGAGATGGAAATCCACTCCAGTATTCTTGCTTGGAGAATCCCATGGACAGAGGAGCTTGGCTGGCTACAGTTCATAGGGTGGCAAAGAGTCAGACACTACTGAGCGACTAGCACTTTCACTTTCTTTCATCTGATTTATAGTGATGTATATTGCAGCCATGAAATTAAAAGATGCTTACTCCTTGGAAGGAAAGTTATGACCAACCTAGATAGCATATTAAAAAGCAGAGATATCACTTCACCAACAAAGGTCCGTCTAGTCAAGGCTATGGTTTTTCCAGTGGTCATATATGGATGTGAGAGTTGGACTGTGAAGAAAGCTGAGTGCCAAAGAATTGATGCTTTTGAACTGTGGTGCTGGAGAAGACTCTTGAGAGTCCCTTGGACTGCAAGGAGATCCAACCAGTCCATCCTAAAGATTAGTCCTGGTTGTTCATTGGAAGGACTGATGCTGAGGCTGAAACTCCAATACTTTGGCCACCGCATGTGAAGAGTTGACTCATTGGAAAAGACCTAGATGCTGGGAGGGATTTGGGACAGGAGGAGAAGGGGATGACAGAGGATGAGATGGCTGGATGGTGTCCCCGACTCAATGCACATGAGTTTGAGTGAGCTCCGGGAGTTGGTGATGGACAGGGAGGCCTGGCGTGCTGCAGTTCGTGGGGTCACAAAGAGTCGGACACGACTGAGTGACTGAACTGACTGATACATTACAATACAGTATACCTCTGGGAAACTATTTTATAAGACTGTACGAATGTCCATATCTCTGTTGAAATTCCCTTTAATATTGCAGCTGAATCTGTCATTTTCCAAACGTACTCTTCAGAATATTTGAAGAGTAAACTTATACTGGTACAGTAATAACAATGAGTGATATCTTGGATTTATGTTTTTCTTTCAGAAAATTATCTCACTTGATTTCATGCTTATAATGCTACTGCTACTGCTAAGTCACTTCAGTTGTGTCCGACTCTGTGTGACCCCACGAGTCACACAGTCGTGTCCAACTCTGTGTAACCCCATCTGGTTACAATGAAGTTACAGTGGCATTGGACACTTATGTGCCAGTCTGTGAATAAAGATCTGGTATCAGGGTTTGGATTTGCTTGTCTGGCTTTTGTTTGCCTTTTTATATTGAAAGAAGCATTGGTTTTTCAAAATATAAACAGCAACGGTATCTCTTCCAAGCGGTTAAGGCAGTTGCTTTTGATTAAGACACTTTTTTTCTAGCCTATCAGTACATGTGTAGTCATAGAAGAACACTAAAATCTGACAGATATATTTAAAATTTGAATTTGCTCCCTTGCTGCTAGGCCACTCAAGTATGAAGAACAGAGTCAGGGATTCAGAACCTTTAGTATTAGGAAATGTAGGCAGCAGAATTGAAAATATTAAAGGACAGTTTTTCAGCAGGTGTATGTGTGTGTGTATGTGTGTAATGGATTATACATATTATGATTTGACTCCCTATAAATAGATATAGGAGATGGCTATCTGTAAGAAAACCAAGAAACATGTGGCATTGTCTTTGGGACTTTGTTGTGGTCAGAAGCCAAAAGGGCTTTAAGGAAAGTGTCAGTCGGATCCACCAGTGTGTTGAGAAAAGGGTCAGCAGATGCCTAAAGAGGTCAGGTGGGATGATGGTGGCAGAATATTCACATCACGTTCTTTCCCAAACTGCTTAAATCCAAGAAAAGAAAATTACTTAGATTGAGGCTGCTTTTCAGTGGATAAGAGCAAAAATAATGTTACTCTTTGGGTTCTGAGCAAAAATAGCCCACCTTCACTGCATTTCTCATTTTGCTAGCAATTCTTATCTTTTCAAAATAGTGTTTCTTATATGATCCTATTTTATACCTTAAACAGCCTACTGAAGTAAGCAGATCAGCTATTGCTGTCTCATCTCGTTTTAAGACAAGCAGATCAAGAGGTTAAATAAGAAATGCAAGTCACCCAGTTCTCTAAGGACAAAGGCAGTACTAGATCGCGTTCTCCTTAGTCATGATCCCACAGAAGAGGGTTTCCTGTAGTGGGTGGTAATTTAAGAGTTGCTACCATTTGCACAAGGGCAGGGATAGTCCAAGGGGCTGGAGAACAAGAGATAGGCTAAGCAGGTTCCATCTGACTGCCCCTTGACATTCCTCTTTCAGAACACACATTCTGGGAGAAACAGAACGTTGTGATTGTATTTTGTTTTTCTTTCCTGTCTTAGCTCTTTGTATTCTGAGTATAATTCCAAGTAAATATTTCAGGTTCTGGAGGGTTGGGTTTTGCTCCAAGAACTTTAATATTTGATGAGTCTGGAAACTGAGAATCTGATAAGCATACAACACAGGTTGCTATTAGATTGGGTTTATACTGTTTCCCTAAAATTCATATTTAAAGGTGAATCCTAGATACAATTGACTGTCCAATTATATGTGATTCTTTCTAAATAGGAAGAACCCACAGAGGAGGAGAGGAATAATTTGTGGATGAGTCTTCAAAGCAGGTACCGTTTACAGGGCACCTGTTTCTTTAAAGATAGCTGTAAGAAGACAGATTGCAGGCTATTTTTTCTTTTTTAAAAAAATTCTATTGAAGCTTAGTTGATTTACAATGTTGTTTTAATTTCTGCTGTATAGAAAAGTGACTCAGTTAAACACACACACAAACACACACATTTTTTTCATATTATCTTCTATTGTGGTTCATCACAAGATAGTGAATATAGTTCCCTGTGTTATACAGTAGACCTTTGACCTTGTTGTTTATCCATCCTATATATACTAGTTTGCATTAGCTAATCCCAAGCCTCCAGTCCTTCCCTCCCCTAACCCCCTTCCCCTTGGCAGCCACAAATCTATTCTCTATGTCTGTGAGTCTGTTTCTGTTTCGTAGATATGTCCTATTTTAGATTCCACATATAAGGGATATCATATGGTATTTGTTTTTCTCTAACTTCATTTATTCGGAGAAGGCGATGGCAGCCCACTCCAGTACTCTTGCCTGGAAAATCCCATGGATGGAGGAGCCTGGTAGGCTGCAGTCCATGGGGTCGCTAAGAGTCAGACATGACTGAGCGACTTCACTTTCACTTTTCACTTTCATGCATTGGAGAAGTAAATGGCAACCCACTCCAGTGTTCTTGCCTGGAGAATCCCAGGGATGGCGGAGCCTGGCGGGCTGCCATGTATGGGGTCCCACAGAGTCGGACACGACTGAAGCGACTTAGCAGCAGCAGCAGCAGCAACTTCATTTATTATAGTAATCTCTAGGTCCATCCATGTTTCTGCAAGTGGCATTATCTCATTCTTTTTGTGGCTGAGTAGTATTTCAATATATATGTACCATATCTTCTTTATCCATCCATCTCTTGATGAACATTTAGTTTGTTTCCATGTCATGGCTATTGTAAATAGTGTTGCTATGAACACAGGTGTGCATGTAATTTTTGAATTATAATTTTGTGTGGGTATATGCCCAGAAGTGGGGTTACTGGATCATATGGTAACTCTATTTTTAGCATTTTAAGGAATTGCCATACTGTTCTCCATAGTGGCTGCATCAACTCTCATTTCCACTAATAGTGTTAGAGTGTTCCCTTTCTCCATACCCTCTCCAGCATTTGTTATTTGTAGGCATTTTAATGATGGCTATTCTGAGTGGTGTGAGGTGGTACTTCACTGTAGTTTTGATTTGCATGTTTTTAATGATTAGCTATGATGAACATCTTTTTATGTGTCTGCTTGCCATCTGTATGTCTCCTTTGGAGACTGTCTATTTAGGTCTTCTGGCCATTTTTTGATTGGGTTGTTTGTTTTGTTGTTGTTGTTATTGAGTTCTATGAGCTGTTTGTATATTTTGGAAATTAAAGCCCTTTTCTGTCACATCATTTGCAAATAATTTCTCCCAGCCCATAGGCTGTCTTTTTGTTTTGTTTATGGCTTCCTTTGCTCTACAGAAGCTTGTAAGTCTGATTGGATCCCATTTGTTTATTTTTGCTTTTATTTCTGTTGCCTTGGGAGACTGACTTAAGAAAACATTGCTATAATTTATGTCAGAGAATGTTTTGCCTACATTCTCTTCTAGGAATTTTATGGTATCCTGTCTTATATTTAAGTCTTTAAGCCATTTTGAATTTATTTTGTGTATGCTGTGATGGTGTGTTCTAACTTCATTGATTTACATGGGGCTGTTCAAATTTCCCAGCATCACTTGCTGAAGAAACTGTCTTTTCCCCCTTGTATCAGGCTGTATTTTAAACCTCTGAAGTGATGCAAATATAGTAATAATTATCAAAGATTTTTCAGTTCAGTTTAGTTCAGTCACTCAGTCGTGTCCAACACATGGCAACCCCATGCCTGCAGCACACCAGCCCTCCCTGTCTATCACCTGTTCCCGGAGTTTACTCAAACTCATGTCTATCAAGTCTGTGATGCCATCCAACCATCTAATCGTCTGTCGTCCCCTTCTCCTCCGCCTTCAATCTTTCCCAGAATCAGAGTCTTTTCAAATGAGTCAGTTCTTCACATCAGATGGCCAAAGTATTGGAGTTTCAGCTTCAGCATCAGTCTTTCCAATGAATATTCAGCCCAACTCTCACATCCATACATGACTACTGGAAAAACCATAGCCTTGACTAGACAGACCTTTATTGGCAAAGTAATGTCTCTGCTTTTTAATATGCTGTCTAAGTTGGTCATAACTTTTCTTCCAAGGAGCAAGCGTCTTTTAATTTCATGGCTGCAGTCACCATCTGCAGTGATTTTGGAGCCCTGAAAAATAAAGTCTGTCACTGTTTCCACTGTTTCCCCATCTACTTGCCGTGAAGTGATGGGACCAGATGCCATGATCTTAGTTTTTGAAATGTTGAGTTTTAAGCCAACTTTTTCACTCTCCTCTTTAACTTTCATCAATGAAACATACTGAGAAGTCTGAAATAAGGAAGGGTAAGAGGTAACCCCTTGAGCTTTGGATCATCAAAAAACTACAAGATAGTTTCTGAACTATATTAATCTCTTTAGTTTTCTCTTTTACTGGAGGATTGGGCCACTACTTCTCCACCCTCCTAACTTCCCATAACATGCCCATCCTGAGTGTTTTTTTCCATTAACATTGGTACCACCTATGGAATTTCTTTTATCATTTGAATAATCAAAATCAAATCATGAATCACATGCCTGGCAGCCTTCTGTCTTAAGGAGTAGCACCAGCAGAGCTGGTGAGCAGAACTCTGGCCTCAGAGCAAAGGAGATGCAGCAGAAATAGTTACATAGGCCTTGGAAGGGAATCTGCATGAAATGATGGCATCTGTGAGAGAGCACTTTGTAAACTATAAAATGTTCTGCAAATATGAGGCTTTACATAAATCAGTCTCAAGAAGTTGGCCTCAGAGTTCAGGCACTGTCTATACCTTCTGAACCCATTGCTTACACATGCTGACACTGCAGTGAAAATCAAATTTGAAGACAGTCACCATCAGTGATAACTATATTAAGTGAAATATTTGCTGAAAATCTCTGAAGGACAATGTGCTATTCTCAACATGCTATTATTTGTTTAAGTAAAAAGGCAAAAGGAGAAGTGGGCAGCAGAGAGTGAGATGGTTGGATGGCATCACCGAATCAATGGACACGAATTTGAGCAGACTCTGGATAATAATGAAGGACAGAGGAGCCTGGTGTGCTGCAGTCCATGGAACCACAAAGAGTTGACTTAGCGACTGGACAACAAAAATGTCTAAAGTACCTCAATCCCAAGGGAAATTTATGGAACAGTTTGCTTGCCCATCTTTTACAGAAGAAAAAAAAATAAGATGCAGAATGTATACCAGCCTTTCATCTCCCACCCCCTGGCCCCTTTGGATGGACCTACTGTCTGTGTGACCATGCCTCCCCTGGCTGCAGGTATTGGGTCAAGGTGAACCCCTGGCTCAAGATTGGTCCACTTATTGCTGGCCAATGACCAGAGACATGAGTGGATGGTCTGGCCTGTAAAGATGAGTTGCGACCATCTGATATTCTTTGGGCAGGGAACCAGCAAATCCAGCAGAGAGTCACTAACTTAAGGATCTATAGGCGTAAAGAGGAAGCTGCCCATTATGATCATGTTTAAGATGGATAGAGAAGCCAAACAATAGGAAGGAGAATGACAGAGGTGTTCTAAGATGCACAGAAGTGGTGAGAGAAATGAAGATAAGAAAGTGACTGCTGGGACTTTGGTGGTGGTCCAAAGGCTAAGACTTGTGCTCCCAATGCAGAGGTCCTGGTTCAGTCCCTGGTCAGGGAACTAGATTCCCACATGCTGCAACTAAGAGTTCAAATGCAAGGCAACTAAAGATCCTGCATGTTGCAATGAAGATCGAAGATCCTGCTGCCACAACTAAGACCTGGAGCACCCACATAAATAAGTAAATAAAAATGAAAAAAAAACAAAAAACAAAGTTACCTTGGAGTCAACCCATCCTCTGGTCTCTGGTTGGGTGTTTTTTCTTGGTTTCCTATAATACTTCACTGAATTTAAAATAAATTCTCTTTCTTTCTTAAGATAGATGGAGTGATTTTTTTTTTTATTTGTAGTAGTGTTAAGTAGAAGAGAAAGTTTATTGCTGGAGATTATCTGCCTAATAATTGGATCTAAAATCAGGCTTACATGACCTTTCAGATTCTCCTATCTCAAAGCTCCTTATTTTCTCCCAAGAAACTTTTTCAGCATTTTCTAGGATCCTTCTGAAAGTCTCAACGAATAGGTCAGATTTTGTGGATTCCAAGAACTATAACATCCCATTAATAGAGAGAGCTCAGAGCAACCTTCAAATTAAACCATGTAGGCAGTCACCTACTTTGTTAATGAACATTGCTGTTTCATTGGTTTTAAGGTAAGTATAATTTAGATCAATGCTTTGAAGGAACACTGTAAAATTATCACTTGGAGAGCCTCTCATTCTCTTTCAAGAGCAGCCTCCATCTTCACTGTAACAAGTGTGCTTTTTCTAGAGAGACTGTGCCTGCAGTAACTATTCATGTATAACATCGTAGGCTCCTGTATCACTTTTGTTGTAATGTAATCCAGCTTGTATTTATTCTGCTTTACAGTTAACCTGGGGAAACAAAGAGCAGTTGAACTATTGGAATGAATTAAGCCTATAAGAATTTTTATCTTAAGAAATTTATTCTGAAATGTACTTCTTTAGAGTTCTGATGTATTTGAATCAAAGATTTGAGAATACTAAAGTCACTGTCAGTTATCACCAAGGAATGCATTTAGAAATATTTTTCAGTTGGGTGATCACAAAAGAAATTTGACATACATTTAAAAAGCTGTCAGTTTATAATTTTGTAGTTATCACCAAGGATAAAATACATCCTAATTTTAAATGGCTGAGTTTGTTATAGAAATCAATTTTGTCATTGTCTTTTGGGTATTGCAAATACAAAGACTGTATTAAAGTCAAGTATTTATATAATCCATATAGAATTCTAGGATAAACCAGATTTGTGAATTTGTATGATGCAAACATTAGGTATGTGTCTATGGAGTTTGTAGATGATTGGTAGGATTGTTCTAAGTCCTTAGTCACCTCCCATATCTTTCCATCCATCATTCTGAAAATGAAATGGATTATGACCATCATCTATTGTGTAAGAATGATTTAGAAATCATAGTGACTGCATTCTCCAGTGTGCATGTGGGGAGTTTCTTCTTGGATATTTAAAAGCATTAAAGTTCAATATATTAAATGTAATTTTATCTGAATTAAAAAAAAGAAAAAGAAACAGAAGCAAAACTTAAGAATTTTCTCTACTTCAGATAAATGTTTTCTCTTCTTCCTAAGAAGTTGTACTGTTTCTTCAGAGACTCATCTGGCCTCTGGTTCAAGATACAGGTCTAAATATTCCTTTATTCACATCTCTCAGTAAATTTCATAGAGATGCTAATTAAAATACATAAAAGGGAACAGAGTCATGATTAGCTGTGAAGAAGGTGATGTAGGCTGGGGCATCAAAATACTAAGCAGTTTGGCAGAGAATTTCTGAAAGAGAATGATGGGATTATTCTGAGGAATAAACTAGACAGGAGGGCATTTCATCTCACACATGCACTGAAGTCTTCGGTGGAGAGTTATCCCTTGTAAGGAAGAATGGTTCCTCACTGAGAGTCTTGGAAACAAGCATACAGACAGAATGAAAGGTGCCAGGAAGGACCCACTGAAATGACGAGTGGAAAGGACATCTTCAGAACAAGTGTGCTAGTCTTCCCTCTTCCATCCTTCTTACTTTCCTCCATCATCAATATGCAGAGTTCCTGATCTCATGTGTTTATCCTCAGACTAAATTCAAAGAACTGTACATTAAAGAAATTAATTGCTGTGCTGAGGTGTAGGATTGGTTTTGGCACAAAGGATGTAGCCCTTACCATTTTAGCTTGATCAGAGAGGCTGGGGGTTGGGTGTGGTCCAAGTATAAGTGTCTGTTCTATCTCTGAGCACCTCCATGAAAGACTTGCTTGCAGCCAGCCTCCCATGAAAGGAAACAGACCTTTGTACTTGCAGGGATATGCCATTCCAGCTACCTTCATTCATAAATATGAACGGATGTCTCAGGACTGTCAGATATTTGGGGAAATAAATAGCACAAGAAGAAGCAGCAAAAACAAGTGGCCTAAAAAGAAACTGATGAATTTTGGACAGCAAATAATTTTAAAAATCATTTACTTGATAATCATTTACCAGATGTTTCCTAAATATCCAGTGTGTTCCAGAAACTGTTATAGGCACTTGGGCATATCAGTGAATGAAACAAAGATCTCCACTTCATGGAGCTTACATTCTAGCAGAATAATTTATGTATAATATCATTTATTAAAATAAACAAAAGGAATATGTAATGCATATAAGATGGTAAAGATGCAAATAGAACACATAAAATAGTGTAAAAGGGATAAAAGTATTGTGATGGGGCAGAGTGAGTTGTGGTTTTAAATAGTTAGACCAGGCATTAATGGGAAGATGCCATTTGAGCAAAGAATTGAAACTAGTAAGAGAATCAGCCAAGATTCCAGAGCTTTTTAGGAGGAGGGGACAGTCAGTGCAAAGACCCTAACACAGGAGTTCATCTAGTATCCTTTCAGATAAGCAAGGATGCTTCACTTCTGGTTGCAGCAAAGGATTGAGGCAGAGTAATAGGAGGGAAATAACCCAGTCCAGGCCTTGTAAGGCCTTGTAGGCTTTTACTCTGAAAAGTAACTCTGAAATGGAAAGCCCTTGCAGAAAAAAAAGCAAAGAAGTTACATGATCTGACTTCACATTTAAAAGGATCATGATGGCTGCTATGGGGAGGGCAGGGCTGAAAACAGTTCAGAGGCTGTTGCTGAAATCCAGGGAAGACATGATGATGAATGGGACTAGGGTGTTAGCAGTGGGGATGGTGGGAAGTGGCTTATCAGAGTATGTTTTGGAGGTAGAGAAGGCAAAGAAAAATCATACCCTTGTTTAACGGCTACAGTGACCTGATGGAAGAAGTCCAAGCTCAGTTACCAGATGACATGAACCAATAGAACAATGACAAAAACTTTATCAAAAAAGTAATGAAAATCTTCACAGAGATGCAATAAGATCATAGGAAGGACATTTATGGGCATTAAAAAAAAACTGTAATTTTTCCAAAACAAAAAATGAACTGAAAAAAATATAATTCACTGCTGAGAGTTACAGAAGATAAACAAAGGAAATATCTTACTCTGCAGAGAAAAACAAAATAAAAATTAAGATAGATTTGAAAGATAGGTTCAGGAAGCTGAACTTGTGAATATAAAGAAGCCCAAATGGTGGAAAATATCTAGATTGAAAGGCAGTGCAAAAAATTAATTTGTACAGGAAAATTTCCTTAAGCTTATAAAAAGGTGGAAAAAAGGCTTGACATCATATATTGAAAGGATTTACAAGACCCAGGTACACCAAGACTTATTCTAATGAAGTTTCTGAATTTCAGGAGTCATGAGAAAATCTTTTATTTCTAGATTCAAGGAAAATTACTCACAGAGAAAAGGCAGTTAGCATCAGATTTCCATTTGCTACAGTGAAACCTGAAAGATAATCTTTTGGGAGAAATAGACTGTGATCTAAGCTTTAAATACATTGATAAGATATTGCTCATCTTACAGATCCACTAGAGGACATGAACCCTATCTGAAGAAAACTCTTAGGAAAGAAAACTGCCAACAAGGAAAATAGAGTGAATTTCACTCAGTTGTTGTTTAGTCACTAAGTTGTGCCTGATTCTCTGTAACCCTATGAATTGCAGGATGCCAAGTACACGAGTCCTTCACCATCTCCTGGAATTCACTCAAATTCATGTTCATTGAGTCAGTGATGCTATCTAACCATCTCATCCTCCACCACCCCCTTCACCTTTTGCCTTCAGTCTTTCCCAGCATCAGGGTCTTTTCCAGTGAGTCAGCTCTTCACATCAGGTGGCCAAAGTATTGAGCTTCAGCTTTGGCGTCAGTCCTTCCAGTGAATTTTCAGTGTTGATTTCACTCCATAGATTATGTAATTAAGAAAAATTGGAAGATATTAGTAATTATGATGAATATAAATATTTCTTCTCTCAACAAGAATAAAATAAAGTCAATTGACTATCTACCTATCTATCCATCTGTCTACCTCAATGGTTGTCTATCTACCTACATCAATAGATACTGATCATATTACTGAAAAAGGACAATGCAAGTGCTAAGTAAACTTTAAAATGGAAAATACATGTAATAGAAGACTAAATGACGGCCTGCAGCTGAAATTCTGAACTATTTTGGCAAAATCCAGAAAGACGTTGAGTGCAGAGCTAGGGAAAGTGGGCTAGAGGTGGGAGGTAAAGGCAATCTCAAGTTTCATTTCCAGAGTTGGGAGAATGTTGGCGAACACTTTGATGGAAGTAATAGTTGTTGCATTTTTATGTCATCAGCCAAAGTGAAAAGCATAGGAGAATTTACAAATTAATGTTAGTAGGTAGGGGGGGATAAAAATAACTGATGCAGACCAAGAAGTAACAAAGTGAATGAAAGAAAATCACACAGGATAAAAGTAAAAACATAAAGAAGATAGAAGGTAAAATGAACTATATTACTTTTCAAGATAAGAACAAACTGAATTTACCTATCAAAAGACAGAGAGCAATAAGTTGGGATAGAACAATAAATCCAGGTATATGTTGTTTTTAAAGAATCTACCTAAGTCAAAGTGACCAAGAAAAGTCAAATCTAAAATCTCATTTTAAAAGACATATATAATATTCCTTGCCTTTCAGTCCACCAAAGGTTTGAGCTTAACAGAATTCCCTTGAGCTGTTCAAGACACCCGAGCAGTTTCCATTTGAAGAGAAATTCTGGGTACTAAATCTTCATTGGGAATTCTAAACGATCTGATCAAAGGGTACACGAACTGAACTGATAATTAGCCAGAGTTCCTACAGGTGAGAAAAGCAAAGAAGAGTTAAACTATGTCATTTTAGTGAGAACCTTCGTTGTCAGTGTGTTCCACTAAAAGAGAAGATTCTCCTCTGGGCTTCCACCTTCATATATTTTTCAGTATAATCAGATTCAGATGAGGTTTTGGAATTTGTAATTTTTGTAAGCTCCCTGGTGATTCAGAAATGCAGTTGGGTTTAGAAATGATTCCTCTAGGCTCAGATGCAACCTATGTTAGTGTTATATGATACAGTGAATACAGAACAAAAACAGCACCAGCTTGAATTGTACTCAAAATTACTTACATATGAGTAGTCTTGACAATCCCTGAATATGGCCTTTGGTTGAGGAGGGACTCTGGGTGTCTTTGGCCTGACAGTTGACAAGGTACCTATGCCAATAGGGCCAGGCAGCCCTTAAGGTCAGAGAAGACTACTTCAGTTTCAGATAATCACTGTTAGCAGGTAGAAAACCTCTATACCATATTGATTAAATTAATTTTTCTTGCTCAATGGCAAAATTCTAAAATCAGGAAATACGTGTCACAAGTTAGTATTTGCTATCTGTGCTAGCCAAATGAACACTGACAGGTTTCTCTATTGAAGGAACCATTGCTACTTCTCAATGAGTTCCTTGACATGCTATATAAAATGCATTTTAATTATGTTTCTTTCTTTGGTCTTTGCCCTCTCAGGCTTTTTACAAAAAACAGCAGGAACCTCTACAACATTTGATGTTATTTTTAAGATGCAATCCAAAAACTAGTTTGTTTGCCAGCATGCAGTAGTGTTACAAAATTATACTTAGACTATCCAGGGATATTTTTTAGGGAAAGATCTATAGTCTAGCTGTCATTTAGTTTCAGGCTTAGAGTAATGGAAGGGGATAAAGTAATGCATAACTTCTTCCTGTCCACAATTTTCTCCACACTGAGGTCTTATGCTTCTAACAATGACTATAAAACTCTGGCTTGTGAGTCCTTCAGTGTCAAAAATTCTGTAACCTTCTCAAACAGCAGTTCTCCAACCTTTTGTGCTTGCTTCATACTTTTGATAACTAGACTTTTTCTCAGGCACAGTTAAGAGATTTACATATTCAAAATGGGATATTTTCAAGGTGTTACCTGAGTTATTTATTGTTCTCACAGAGATCAATCTTAGCATCAAAAATAGTAGGACAACCAGATATTATGTGCCTTCTGATATGCAATATGAATTTCACAGCATCACCTACAAAGTATTCTTGCCAAAAATGCTTAACTGAAACTAATCAAGCTTTTAGCTCTAACTTCCAGTTTATAGAAAATACAAAGGAAAGGAAAAGGGAGTTAAATGATACTGTATCCACACTCCCTTTAGTCCATCATATAACAGTGTCTTTCCCTGCAGCTTCAAAGTCCTCCACCTTATCTCTGTTCATTGTACTTTACTGGCAAAACCTTGCTTTGGTTAAATCTAACATTCCATTCTCTCAGCCAACTGCATGAGCAACAGTTTATGGCTGAGAGAAAGCACACAGCCCTGCTGACTGGTATCATTTTGAATCTCTTACCACAAACCTCAAGTGAGCCCTCGGGACTCCTTGGCAATTCACTGTCCTCAAACCTCCTAAACCACTTTCCTCTTCCTCACTCACAACTGATCAGCTCGCTTCTCATTTTACTGAGAAAATGAAAGCAGTCATCAGAGAATTTCCTTGCCTACCCACCACAAAATCTGTTCTTCTGCTTTCAGCTTTCCCATAAATTCAGTCTTTCCTTTTCAAGGGTTGAATACACTTATTGTGCTCCTAGGTAAAGCTAACTCCTCCCTTTCGGCCCCAATCAGCACATAGGGACATTTTCCCCTGCAACTTTCCCTGTTTTTTTAATCTTCCAAATTTCCCTATAAGCTGGATTAGCATCAAGAAGACTGTAATATTTTTATCCATTAATCCTGTTGGCCTGTTACTTCACACTGTAGCAAATTTCTAGAGAAGGCCTTGTGTAAATCCAGTGTATCAGCTTCTTCAGTTCAGTGCAGTTCAGTCGCTCAGTTGTGTCCAACTCTTTGCGACCCCATGAATTGCAGCATGCCAGGCCTCCCTGTCCATCACCAACTCCCGGAGTTTACTCAACTCACGTGCATCGAGTTGATGATGCCATCCAGCCATCTCATCCTCTGTCGTCCCCTTCCCCTCCTGCCCCCAATCCCTCCCAGCATCAGAGTCTTCTCCAATGAGTCAACTCTTTGCATGAGGTGGCCAAAGTACTGGAGTTTCAGCTTCAGCATCATTCCTTCCAATGAACACCCAGGACTGATCTCCTTTAGGATGGACTGGTTGGATCTCCTTGCAGTCCAAGGGACTCTTAAGAGTCTTCTCCAACACCACAGTTCAAAAGCATCAATTCTTCGGCGCTCAGCTTTCTTCACACTGACCTGCCTCTTGAGAAACCTATATTCAGGTCAGGAAGCAACAGTTAGAACTGGACATGGAACAACAGACTGGTTTCAAATAGGAAAAGGAGTACGTCAAGGCTGTATATTGTCACCCTGCTTGTTTAACTTCTATGCAGAGTAAATCATGAGAAATGCTGGGCTGGAAGAAGCACAAGCTGGAATCAAGAGTGCTGGGAGAAATACCAATAACCTCAGATATGCAGATGACACCACCGTTATGGCAGAAAGTGAGAAGGAACTAAAAATCCTCTTGAGGAAAGTGAAAGAGTGAAAAAGTGAAAAAGTTGGCTTAAAGCTCAACATTCAGAAAACGAAGATCATGGCATCTGGTCCCATCACTTTATGGCAAATAGATGGGGAAACAGTGGAAACAGTGTCAGACTTTATTTTGGGGGGCTCCAAAATCACTGCAGATGGTGACTGCAGCCATGAAATTAAAAAACGCTTACTCCTTGCAAGGCAAGTTATGACCAACTGAGATAGCATATTAAAAAGCAGAGATACTACTTTGCCAACAAAGGCCCGTCTAGTCAAGGCTATGGTTTTTCCAGTGGTCATGTATGGATGTGAGAGTTCAGCTTCTTAACCTCCTATTTTTCCTACCTCATCCCTGCCCCCCAAATTAAAGAGACTAGTATTGTGAACATCTACACCACTGCTGCTCAGCTTCAGAAGTAAAATGTTACACACTTAGAGCTTTTCTTTTCTCTCTCCTGGATCACAGTTCCCACCCCTGAACCCAGAGGCAGCTCATGTGGCAACAGGAAAACTGGGATACTCATTTCCTCTGCTGCGGGAAACATAGTTGATGATGGTCTTAGATGATTTTCTTCTGAATTTGCCACCGTATTAATTCCCCCAGGGTGTTCCCAGTAATGATTGTACCTGGTGGGGACACAGATTCAGGCCTGTTTCTCTCTGTTGCAAAATGTCCATGAACAGTGACTGGCTTAAGCACTCCTCACCGCCCCTGCCACGCCATTCTTACGTCCCTGGTACAGGTGAGTCTCTCACTCGATCCTTCTTCATCTCCTGTCTCCTTTCGCAGGTACCAATCTTGCCTTGGAGAGGGAGGGTTTTCCTGATACTCCTGCTTCTTCTCCTTCATCCTTCACAGCCGTTTTCCCTAAAAGTTTTTTGACATCTAGTCCTATCTTGGAATACCAAAGTACCACAGACACTATCCTGATTTTTGGTGTTTATTATTTTCATGTCTGTTTGTCTTTCTGTCATATATATACATATATATATATATATATATGACAGAATAATATATATGACAGAAATATATATATACATTATATATATAATATATATGTGTATATATATACACATATATATATTTGCTTTCTTAAAAGCAGTTTTATTGAGAGATACAATTCACATCCCATCCAATTCACCCATTTAAAGTATACTCATGTATTATTGTTTTAGGTTATTAAGCTTTGTACATAGCTTTTATAGCTTGCTTTTTTCACAATGATATTTGTTTAAGATTTATCTATGTTATATAGCTGATAATTCATTTTTACTGCTATATTAATATATTATGTAAATACATTATATTCATTCATTAACCTATTAATGCACATCTATATTGTTCCAAATTATTGCCCTTGTAATATTGTAATGAAGACTCTTTTATCTGTCTCCATTGTATACTCCTATAGTTTCTCTGTGATATACAGGAGTTAAATGCTGAGTCATAGTGTATGTGCATGTCTCCAAAGTTGTTGTTTCAGTTTGCACTCTTACTAGCAGAAAATGAGACATCATGGTTCTCTGGATTATTGTCATCTATTGATTTGTCAGATTTTTTGGTTTTGGTAATATAATGGATGAAAAGTATCTTGCATGTGTGCTAAGTCACTTCAATTGTGTCTGACTCTTTGTGACCCTATGGATTGTAGCCCACCAGGCTCCTCTGACCATGGGATTCTCTGGGCAAGAATACTGGAGTATGCTGCCATGCCCTCCTACAGGGGATCTTCCCAACCCAGGGATTAAACCCATGTCTCTTATGTCTCCTGCATTGGTAGGCAGGTTCTTTACCACTAATGCCACTTGGGAAGCCCAAAAAGTACCTTAGTATGGTTTTAATACACTTTTCCCTGATTACTAGTGAGATAGAGCATATCTTATATATTTACTGGCACTATGAGTGTCCCTTTTTTTGACATATCTATTTATTAATAATACATTTGTCCATTTTTCTACTAGGTTGTTTGTCTTATCAACATTGGAATTCTTTATATATTCTGGATATCAATGTTCTGTCAGTTATATTCATTGCAAATATATTATTCCAGGCTGTGACATGTCTTTTCACTTTTTTACAGTAACTTTTGAATCACAGAAATATAAAATTTTAATGTAGTCAAATATTTCAGTCTTTTTCTTTAAGCTTCTCTTTGTCTCTCCCCTTTCTTTTGGTATGTCTAGTTCCAGAAATTCTACTCTATCTTGACATCATAAATGTATTCTCACAATTTATTCCGGAGGATTTAAAATTTGCCTTTCACATTTAGGTTTCAGTGTATCTGGAACTGATTTTTGTGTATTGTTACATAACAATTCAATTCATTTTTTCCTATTCGAATAACAACCCAGTGTTGTATGTTGAGTAGTCTATTCTTTCCTTGCTGATCAGAATGCCATATATCAAGTATCCATATATTTGGATATGTTTATGAGATCTTTATTCTGTTTTATTGATCTGTTTGTCTGTTCTAGCACCATTATCACACCTTTTAAAAATTATTACAGTTTTATGAGTCTTGCCATCTTTTTCTTCAAAACTGCCTTGACGCTTCTTGATTTTGCATATCCATACAAGTTTAAAATCAGCTTGTGATATTCCATGAGAAATGCTGTTGAGAATTTGATTGGAATAGCATTGAAGTATCCAATTAATATGGGAAAAAATGGGCATCTTGACAAAACGGACTCTTTGTACACATGGACATGGTTTATCTTTTGATTTATTCAGGTTTTTAATTTCTTTCAATAAAGTTTTAAAATTTTATTCCTAAACCCCTTATATTTTTGTTGCTACTGCGAATGGCTGTATAAAAAATATATACAATTTCTTTCTTTGTGCCTGTTTAACCTTTAACTCTATGTCACAATTTGAATAAAACAATATCCTGTCCCAGGTATATTCATTGCAAAATTTTCACCTATCTTAGCAAACACACACTCTTCCTCTAGTCATGACTGAATGGTAACTATTCCATTCCAATTTTTTTCCCCTGAAGTCCTGTCTGTTGCATCATAATCCCTTTAACTCAACATTTTATTTTATATAAAGCACTTTGACTAGAAACAAAAATAGAGTTTACATAATAATCAAATTTGGTGGCACACAAGTGAAGGACTGTCTCTTTAGAATGTTATCTCAAAGAAAATATTTTCTATGGTAAAGTCTCACTTCTAGGTATGTTAAGACCACAGAACTGAGAATAAATTTTTCTAACTTAAACTGACACTATAGGAAAATAGGATGTATTTATTTTCTGGCTTTGACTTAGTTGTCTGAAGACATGATATCAGCTGATAGAAGGAAAATCCCAGGGTGGTCTCTTTGTTTTATGGACAGTCATGCCCTCCGCAGGGCTTCCCAGGAGGTGCCATGATAAACAATCTGCCTGCCAATGCAGGAGATGCAAGAGACAAGAGTTTGATTCCTGGGTTGGGAAGATCCCCTGGGGGAGGAAATGGCAACCTACTCCAGTATTCTTGCTTAGAAAATTCCATGGACAGGGGAGCCTGGCAGGCTACAGTCTATGGGGTCACAGAGAGTTGGAAACGACTGCACACACATGCTTAATGCACAATGCCCTCAGCATTGTATCTTTGTAATCATATTGTAGTTGGCCTGTGTGTTTACTCATACCATGACTGAAATGTGCAGAGAAAAAGTAATTTGGTTCCTCAACACTTTACTTCCTGAAACAGATCTAATCAGTGTCGTGAACCCTTCTGTGCTGCAGAGAAAGTCTTAAACTGCCAGGAGTGAGTTCTCTGTGGCTTCCGGTTTAACTCAATGTTGTGTTTGGTGTGGTGTCTCTGCTTGTGGCATTGGCATTGCATATGTGCTCAGTTGTGTCCGACTCTTTGTGACCCCATGGACTGTAGCCTGCCAGGCTCCTTTGTCCATGTGATTCTCGAGGCAAGAATACTGGAGTGGGGTGCCTACTTTAGGGGATCTTTTGACCCAGGAATCAAACATACATCTCCTGCAGCTCTTGCATTTGCAGGTGGATTCTTTACCACTGAGCCACCTTTGTGTGTGGAGCATGAGTTATTTTAATTGTGGATTTAAAAAAAATTGTTATGAATTCCTTTCTATAAGTGTTTGAAAAGGCTGTTGCTTGTATATAAATGTTCAGACTTCCTCCCTCTGTGTGACTGTCCTGTTCGTGGCTCTGTGGACGTCCTTCTGTTACCTTCTGGCTCCCTAGTCACGTATGCCTTGATGCTGTCCCTTGTTTCACTGGCCACACTTCCACTAATGGCCTCTGCTGCTGACCTTTTCCCTGGACTCAGTGGTCCCCTTCTGCTGAGGGGTCCCAGTTGAGTTTCGCAAACTCCTGGGTCTTTCTGGTGATGAGATCACTTTGTCCTTGTTGTAGCAACTCCCTCCAGGAAGTTTCCTGGTCCAATTCTCTACTACTTTGCAGGCACTTCTGAGTCTTTTCCATGCTACGTGGAAGCCAAACACAACCCAGGGTATTAACTCGGACTTTGAGCTGAACTTTGCTAAGTGGCCACTGCCAGCTCCTGGGGCTGCCCCCAGAAGAGGGGTACTGAGGGCACTGAAGAGGTAGTCCCTTTTCTTTCCTTTAAAGGTATTTTTGATATAGGCCAATTTTTAAAAGTTTTTATTGAATTTGTTGCAATATTGCTTCTATTTTTATGTTTCAGTTTTTGGCTGCAAGGCATGTGGGATCTTAGCTCCCCAACCAGGAATTGAACCTGCATGCCCTGCACTGGAAGGCAAAGTTTTAGACACTGGACTGACAGGGCGGTCCCAGGGTAGTCACTTTTCTAAGGCTACAAATGTAGCATGGGGAAAATAGTCTCTCTGCTTTTGCCTTTGCCCTCGGGATCTCACTGGCATGTTGACTCAGGCTAGGGTGTGGGGAGACAGGAGCAAAAAGTGAGGAAACTCCTGTCAGTTGTGTGACTGCTTTCCTCCCTATCCATGTCTTTCTTCCCCTTTCCACACACCCCTTGAGTTTCCTGTCCTTTTCTGATACTGGCTTTCCCTATATCATATCTCCTTCTTTGCTGTGGTCCACCTGGCTTTGGGCCACAGTAGTAGTTGAATTTAGTAAGCAATTTCTGATGATAGGAGATACAAAAATCTTACCAATGTTATGTATGCAAACAATAGGTTTAGATTTTTAATTGTGTTTTTATTAAAATAGCATGCTAGGTGTCTTAAAGATCTTTTTTTTAATTTTATTTTATTTTTAAACTTTACAATATTGTATTAGTTTTGCCAAATATCGAAATGAATCCGCCACAGGTATACATGTGTTCCCCATCCTGAACCCTCCTCCCTCCTCCCTCCCCATACCATCCCTCTGGGTCATCCCAGTGCACCAGCCCCAAGCATCTAGTATCGTGCATCGAACCTGGACTGGCAAGTCGTTTCATACATGATATTATACATGTTTCAATGCCATTCTCCCAAATCATCCCACCCTCTCCCTCTCCCACAGAGACCAAAAGACTGTTCTATACATCAGTGTCTCTTTTGCTGTCTCGTATACAGGGTTATTGTTACCATCTTTCTAAATTCTATATATATGCGTTAGTATACTGTATTGGTGTTTTTCTTTCTGGCTTACTTCACTCTGTATAATAGGCTCCAGTTTCGTGCACCTCATTAGAACTGATTCAAATGTATTCTTTTTAATGGCTGAGTAATACTCCATTGTGTATATGTACCACAGCTTTCTTATCCATTCATCTGCTGATGGACATCTAGGTTGCTTCCATGTCCTGGCTATTATAAACAGTGCTGCGATGAACAATGGGGTACACTTAAAGATTTAGCCTATACCCTATATAAGGTGGGGCTACTCAGTTCAGTTCAGTTCATTTGCTCAGTCGTGTCTGACTCTGCAACCCCATGGACTGCAGCACACCCGGCCTCCCTGTCCATCACCAAATCCTGGAGTTTACTCAAACTTGTGTCCATTGCATCGGTGCTGCCATCCAACCATCTCATCCTCTTTCGTCCCCTTCTCCTCACACCTTCAATCTTTCCCAGAATCAGGGTCTTTTCAAATGAGTCAGTTCTTCCCATCAGGTGGCCAAAGGATTTCAGCATCAGTCCTTCCAATGAATATTCAGGACTGATTTCCTTTAGGATGGACTGGTTGGATTTCCTTGCAGTCCAAGGGACTCTCAAGAATCTTCTCCAACACCACAGTTCAAAAGCATCAATTCTTCAGTGCTCAGCTTTCTTTATAGTCCAACTCTCACATCCATACATGACTACTGGAAAAACCATAGCTTTGACTAGATGGATGGACCTTTGTTGGCAAAGTAATGTCTCTGCTTTTTAATATGCTCTCTAGGTTGGTCATAAATTTTCTTCCAAGGAGCAAGTGTCTTTTAATTTCATGGCTGAAGTCACCATCTATAGTGATTTTGGAGCCCTAAAAATTAAGTCTGTTACTGTTTCCACTGTTACCCCAACTATTTGCCATGAAGTGATGGGACCAGATGCCATGATCTTAGTTTTTGGAATGTTGAGTATTAGGCAACTTTTTCACTCTCCTCTTTCATTTTCATCAAGAGGCTCTTTAGTTCCTCTTTGCTTTCTGCCGTAAGTGTGGTGTCATCTGCATATCTGAGGTTATTGATATTTCTTCCGGCAATCTTGATTTCAGCTCGTGCTTCATCCAGCCCAATATTTCTCATGATGTACTCTGCACATAAGTTAAATAAGCAGGGTGACAATATACAGGCTTGACATACTCCTTTCCTGATTTGGAACTAGTCTGTTGTTCCATGTCCAGTTCTAACTGTTGTTTCTTGACCTGCATACACATTTCTCAGAACGCAGGTCAGATGGTCTGGTATTCCCATCTCTTTAAGAATTTTCCACAGTTTGTTGTGATCCACACAGTCATAGGCTTTGGCATAGTCAATAAGCAGAAGTAGATGTTTTTCTGGAACTCTCTTGCTTTTTCACTGATCCAACAGATGTTGGCAACAGATCTTTGGTTCTGCCTTTCCTGAATCCAGCTTGAACATCTGGAGGTTCATAGTTCACGTACTGTTGAAGCCTGGCTTGGAGAATTTTGTGCTTTACTTTGCTAGCATATGAGTTGAGCGCAATTGTGCAGTACTCATTATGATTATGAGGCTACTAACACTGTGTTAATAGGCTGTTGTGAGAATTCAAATGAAAAAAGCAGTGGACAGAACCCTTGGAGAAGGCCTGGCTTGTAGACTCTGGCTCAGAACTGGCTCATTGCTTCTCTCTCTCCCTAATGGAGTGTTATTATTTTTTTTTCCTAGAGCTTGAATTGTTTTAATTATGGATGTTTTAAAAATGTTTGTTATTAATCCCTTTCTATAAATGATTTAAAAGCCTGCCTCTCTTCTCTGTGCACTTAGTTAAAAGCTTTTTATCCTTAATGTAGGCTCCCTAGAAGGAAATGTTTGAGAAAAGAACCGTGTGTAGGAGATGCCAAGAAGCTATTACTGGTTAAGTAATCTGATACTTAATATGATTAAGAGCTATCATCTTACCAATCACCACACATCTTTATCAGTTAGTAAGAAAATGCATTATTTTCAATATGGAAAAAAAGATGAGAGGGAAGTTATGTGCTTTTCCCCAAATCAAAGCAAACTGAATATTAGAACAGAGTCAGCCTTCCCTGATTTATAATCTGGTCCTCTGGGACTTTACTTCTATAGGAAAAGTCTTGAATTTCGCCCATGTTTGAACTAAACAGCAAAAAGATCATTTTAATGATTTTAGAATTTGGGGCTGGATAATACTTATTTTTAATTTTAATATTAGCAAAAGTGAAGAATATCTGAAACTATTACAAAGGAGTAGTGCTAGACACTGGAGAAGGCAATGGCACCCCACTCTAGTACTCTTGCCTGGAAAATCCCATGGGCAGAGGAGCCTGGCAGGCTGCAGTCCATGGGGTTGTGAAGAGTCGGACACGACTTCACTTTCACTTTCACTTTTCCCTTTCGTGCATTGGAGAAGGAAATGGGAACCCACTCCACTGTTCTTGCCTGGAGAATCCCAGGGACGGAGGAGCCTGGTGGGCTGCCGTCTCTGGGGTTGCACAGAGTCGGACACGAGTGAAGCAATTTTGCAGCAGCAGTAGCAGTGCTAGACACAATTGCCAAGTTTTGTACTTGTGCACATCCCCAGGAATTCAGTTAAAAGCATTTCAAACTTAATGTAATCTATAGAAGAAAATGCTGGAAAGAATTGTGTATAGGAGATGCCATAAAGTTATTGGTAAGGAATAGCTCCAAGAAAATTGAAAGTAGGCTTTTAGAGGTAGTAGAGTTTGAAAGAAGCAGTGAGTGTATTTACTCTCTGTTAGTTGAAAGCAGTCAATGCTAGACTCTGAGATTCCCTGAGGGATTTAATTTTTCTGCTTAGTGAGAGTAAATAGGACTAAGAGGACAACTGTACTACTTTGCTAATTCTTAAGGGAAAGATGTTTAACTCTAAATTGTGAAGGTAGAACAGGCATTGAGATAAGCATTCAGTGTTGCTGCCTCTCCTGCAGCGTGGAGGACAGATTGAATTCCAGTGACTAGGGTAGGTCACTCAGAATAATTCAGTATTCATTCATTAGTCAATCATGTGTTTATTCCTTCAACAGATTCCATGCTAAGTGCTGACGGTATCAAATAAGACACAGGCTCGTACTCAGAGGATGAGTTTCTGCCGTTGCAAAGATTATATGGAAAGGGGAGGTAAGGGTGTTAAAAGAGAACACCTATTTGAAATCTTGTAGCAACCTCTGTGGCCTCTGGTTGTATAGATAGAATTTTTGGCATATTAGAAGGGAATTCTGGACTCTCTTGACCAATCCAAGGGGAACTTTAGGTACTCTCATGGTACAAAAGAGACCTCCAAGTTAAAGATGTTGAATCAGGTAAGCAGAGAACATTATGAGTAGTTATGTGACTGGAATTCCCACTTCAACTGGAATAACTTCTTTGAGAGAGCAGAATATACATGGAGTGACAACTCCAGCAGACTTCTGACTCATGGGAGAGCTAGTACTAAAATATTTCTCCTGTTAACCAGCAAGTGATAAAGAGGGACACTTATTCTAGTACATTGGGGAATATTAGGTGGTTATAAATATCTACAGATAATATATAATATTTATTTCATTTTTAGTCCTAGTTAAAAAAAAAATCCTACTAGGACTTCCTTTGGTTTCTGAGTAGCAGCTTGGGAAAAACCCAAGCATGATACTGCTATACACATGCAATAGAATTTTATGTAGGGAAGCTATGAATGTGGACTATAAATTTGTTGTTGTTCAGTCACCAAGTTGTGTCCAACTCTTTGCAACCCCATGCACTTCAGCCCTCCAGGCTCCCCTGTCCTTCAGTATCTCCCAGAGTTTGCTCAGATTCATATACATTGAGTTGGTGATGCTATCTCAGCATTTCATAGCTATTAGTGATTGCCCTCTGCTCTTCCCCAGTAGCATATAGGATACTTTCCAACCTGGGAGTCTCATCTTCTGGTGTCGTATCTTTTTGCCTTTTCATACTGTTCATGGGGTTCTTGCAGCAAGAGTCCCTGAGTGTTTTGCCATTCCCTCCTCCAGTGGACCATGTTTTGTCAGAACTCTTCACTATGACCCCTCTGTCTTGGGTGGCCCTGCACGGCATGGCTCATAGCTTCATTGAGTTAAGCAAGCCGCTTCGCCACGACAAGCCTGTGATCAGTAAAATGTCATAAATTCCTTATTCATCCATCCATCTATGTAGTCATCAATTCATTGATAAAATATTTATCAAGCTCCTCTTCCGTTTCAGGCGTTTTGCCTACCACTGGAGATAGAGCAGTGAACAAGATAGATGCACCTTATCTTAAGAAGTGTATGAAAAAAAAAAAAAAAAAGAAGTGTATGGTGTTGCCTCTTTAACTATTGGATTTAGTGGGATTGAAGAAAAAACACATGGAATCCTTTTCTTTCAAGGTCCATCTATTGCGGTGGGTGTAGAAGTGAGGGCTGTACTATTCACAGAAGATTGTTTCTCTTTGCCCTACTCCAGCCTGTTTTGTGAGAACTCAGAATCATCTTCTAAAAGTTAAGCACGACCTCAGGAGTATCTTCTGCTGTTCCACCTAGAATTTACAGTTTTTCCCCTCTTCTCCAGATTATTGTGACAGTCTTTTATTTCTGCTAATGTTAATGTAGCAGCTCTGTTGCCTGCCATTTCCCTAATACCTCCAGTAACTACCCACCTTTCTCTCTTCTACCATTTTCCTCTTATTTCTCTGAGAAACTAGAAGGTATCATAAGACATATCATCTTTCTAAAGCCAAATCAACCAGTCTCTTAGTTATAATGGATGGACACTCCTGTTCTTTTTTGAGGAAGCTTCTCCACTTGAGCTCTGGATCCTCTATTCCCTCCCTTCTCCATCTATGCAGGAACTTGGTTCCAGCAGTAATCTGTTTTCTCTCCTGTGCTTCTCTCTCTCTCCCAGCTCATTCCCACCAGTGTGGAAGCATAATACATGTGAAGTACTCAAGGCAGAGCCTGTGAACACTAAAGGCTCATACATATCATCTGTTAGTATTGCTATTACCATCATCTTCTTCAGAATCATTCACATTGAACTTTGTCATAGTGATATGTATCAGGCCTTCCATATCAAGTCTTGAAAAAATCTGCTCCAAAGATTGTCATCAAGACCAACATTTAGGTGCTCAAAGATGATGAAGATGAGAAATGAGCTCTTAATATTTTATGCCTTTTTGTAAAAAAAAAAGATAGGAAGACAGAATGAGCTGACACCACAAGATGTCTATGCTAGCATGGTGGTTAATGGGGAGAGTGCAAGTGAAACAGTGTAATTTAAAGTGTTTCCACATGACAGTTTATGGAGAAATCTCAAAAGTGCAAGTAGGAAAATAGCTCAAAAAAATCCTTAGCTCAATGAAAAGAGGGATTAGTTAACATGTCAATTAATTATTGAGAGTTGGTATAAATATAGGGGATGACTTTTCAAGGTTGCTCTAAAAGATAAGAACACACAGAATTCTTTTTTTTTTTTTCATAAAACAAAAGGATTTGTTAGTGTGCTTTTATTGTTATTTACATGATTAATACTAAAAAAATGACTTTTCTGGAAAAAGATGGTTTTGTTTCCATTGTTAATTTTTAAGTTTTATTTGAGGTTTATATCTTCGAAGACTCCTGATGCTCGTATGTTGAAAGCTTTGGAACCCATGTGGAATAGGTTAGAAGGAATGCCAAAACTTCATACAGTGGAGACAAGTGTATAGATTAGGAACCCACAAGACTGGTGCTCTGAGAATTCACCCAGCAACAAGATGATTCCTATAGTGGAAATTTTTATTTTTTACAGCTTAGTGTCTATTCTCCCTCCTGGTGGTAACAACATCACAACTGTGCTTTGAAGAATCACTCCTCTTCTGTTCAGTTCAGTTCAGTCACTCAATCGTGTCTGACTCTTTGCGACCCAGCAATGAAAAGAGGGATTAGTTGCTGCTGCTGCTGCTGCTAAGTCGCTTCAGTCGTGTCCGACTTTGTGCGACCGCACTGACGGCAGCCCACCAGGCTCCCCCGACTCTGGGATTCTCCAGGCAAGAACACTGGAGTGAGTTGCCATTTCCTTCTTCAATGCATGAAAGTGAAAAGTGAAAGTGAAGATGCTCATTCGTATCCAACTCTTTGCAACCCCATGGACTGTAGCCCACTAGGCTCCTCCATCCACGGGATTTTCCAGGCAAGAGTACTGGAGTGGGGTGCCATTGCCTTCTCCAGGGATTAGTTAACATGTCAATTAACTATTGAGAGTTGGTGTAAATATAGGGCATGACTTATTAAGTTAAAAGGCAGTAACAAATCCTTTTGTTATAAAAAAAAAAAAAAAAAAAGAATTCTGTGTGTTCTTATCTTTTAAAGCAACCTTGAAAAGTCATGGTTGGATCTCCTTACAGTCCAAGGGACTCTCAAGAGTCTTCTCCAACACCACAGTTCAAAGCATCAATTCTTCGGCGCTCAGCCTTCTTCACAGTCCAACTCTCACATCCATACATGACCACAGGAAAACCCATAGCCTTGACTAGACGGACCTTTGTTGGCAAAGTAATGTCTCTACTTTTCAACATGCTATCTAGATTGGTCATAACTTTTCTTCCAAGGAGTAAGCATCTTTTAATTTCATGGCTGCAGTCACCATCTGTAGTGATTTTGGAGCCCCAAAAATAAAGTCTGACACTGTTTCCACTGTTTCCCCATCTATTTGCCATGAAGTGATCGGACCAGATGCCATGATCTTCGTTTTCTGAATGTTGAGCTTTAAGCCAACTTTTTCACTCTCCTCTTTCATTTTCATCAAGAGGCTTTTTAGTTCCTCTTCACTTTCTGCCATAAGGGTGGCGTCATCTGCATATCTGAGATGATTGATATTTCTCCCAGCAATCTTGATTCCAGCTTGTGTTTCTTCCAGTCCAGCATTTCTCATGATGTACTCTGCATATAAGTTAAATAAGCAAGGTGACAATATACAG
The DNA here is from genome assembly GCF_027580195.1 of Bos mutus. NCBI lineage: Eukaryota > Metazoa > Chordata > Mammalia > Artiodactyla > Bovidae > Bos > Bos mutus. The sequence continues at coordinate 26,420,875 of NC_091628.1, forward strand.
CCTTGATGTACTCCTTTTCCTATTTGGAACCAGTCTGTTGTTCCATGTCCAGTTCTAACTGTTGCTTCCTGACCTGCATACAGATTTCTCAGGAGGCAGGTCAGGTGGTCTGGTATTCCCATCTCTTTCAGAATTTTCCACAGTTTATAAAACATCTTTTAATTTCATGACTGCAGTCACCATCTGCAGTGATTTTGGAGCCCCCCAAAATAAAGTCTGTCACTGTTGCCACTGTTCCCCCATCCGTTTGCCACGAAGTGATGGGACCAGATGCCATGATGTTAGTTTTTGGAATGTTGAATTTGAAGCAACTTTTTCACTCTCCTCTTTCACTTTCATCAAGAGGCTCTTTAGTTCCTCTTCGCTTTCTGCCATAAGTGTGGTGTCATCTGCGTATCTGAGGTTATTGATATTTCTCCCAGCTTGTGCTTCATCCAGCTGGGCATTTCGCATGATGCACTCTGCATGTAAGTTAAATAAGCCAGTCTGTTGTTCCATGTCAAGTTCTAACTGTTTCTTCTTGACCTGCATACATATTTCTCAGGAGGAAGGTCATGTGGTCCAGTATTCACATCTCTTTAAGAATTTTCCATAGTTTATTGTGATCCACACAGTCAAAGGCTTTGTGTAGTCAATAAAGCAGAAGTAGATAACTGTTTTTCTGGAACTCTTGCCTTTTCAATGATCCAGTGGATGTTGGCAATTTGATCTCTGGTTCCTCTGCATTTTCTGAATCCAGCTTGAACATCTGGAAGTTCATGGTTTATGTACTGTTGAAGCCTGGCTTGGAGAATTTTGAGCATTACTTTGCTAGTGTGTGAGATGGGTGCCATTTTGTGGTAATTTGAACATTCTTTGCACTGCCTTTCTTTGGGATTGAAATGAAAACTGACCTTTCCCAGTCCTGTGGCCTCTACCGAGTATTCAAAATTTGCTGGCATATTGAGTGCAGCACTTTAACAGCATCATCTTTTAGGATTTGATATAGTTCAACTGGAGTTCCTTCACCTCCACTAGCTTTGTTCATAGTGATGCTTCCTAAGGCCCACTTGACTTCTCATTCCAAGATGTCTGGCTCTAGGTGAGTGAGCACACCATCAAGGTTATCTGGGTCATGAAGATCTTTTTTGTGTAGTTTTTCTGTGTGTTCTTGCCACCTCTTCTTAATATACTCTGCTTCTGTTGGGTCCATACCATTTCTATCCTTTATTGTGCCCATCTTTGCATGAAATGTTCCCTTGGTATCTCCAATTTTCTTGAAGAGATCTCTAGTCTTTCCCATTCTATTGTTTTCCTCTATTTCTTTGCATTAATCACCGAGGAAGGCTTTCTTATCTCTCCTTTCTATTCTTTGGAACTCTGCATTCAGATGCGTATGTTTTTCCTTTTCTCCTTTGCCCTTAGCTTCTCTTCTTTTCTCAGCTAGTTGTAAGACCTCCTCAGACAACCATTTTGCCTTTTTTTATTTCTTTTTCTTGAGGATGTTCTTGAAAACTGTCTCCTTTTTTTTTTTTAATTTTATTTTTAAACTTTACAATATTAGTTTTGCCAAATATCGAAATGAATCCGCCACAGGTATACATGTGTTCCCCATCCTGAACCCTCCTCCCTCCTCCCTCCCCATACCATCCCTCTGGGTCATCCCAGTACACCAGCCCCAAGCATCCATAATCGTGCATCGAACCTGGACTGGCGACTCGTTTCATATATGATATTATACGTATTTCAATGCCATTCTCCCAAATCATCCCACCCTCTCCCTCTCCCACAGAGTCCAAAAGACTGTTCTATACATCAGTGTCTCTTTTGCTGTCTCGTATACAGGGTTATTGTTACCATCTTTCTAAATTCCATATATATGCGTTAGTATACTGTATTGGTGTTTTTCTTTCTGGCTTACTTCACTCTGTATAATAGGCTCCAGTTTCGTGCACCTCATTAGAACTGATTCAAATGTATTCTTTTTAATGGCTGAGTAATACTCCATTGTGTATATGTACCACAGCTTTCTTATCCATTCATCTGCTGATGGACATCTAGGTTGCTTCCATGTCCTGGCTATTATAAACAGTGCTGCGATGAACACTGGGGTACACGTGTCTCTTTCCCTTCTGGTTTCCTCAGTGTGTATGCCCAGCAGTGGGATTGCTGGATCATAAGGCAGTTCTATTTCCAGTTTTTTAAGGAATCTCCACACTATTCTCCATAGTGGCTGTACTAGTTTGCATTCCCACCAACAGTGTAAGAGGGTTCCCTTTTCTCCACACCCTGTCTAGCATTTATTGCTTGTAGACTTTTGGATCGCAGCCATTCTGACTGGCGTGAAATGGTACCTCATAGTGGTTTTGATTTGCATTTCTCTGATAATGAGTGATGTTGAGCATCTTTTCATGTGTTTGTTAGCCATCTGTATGTCTTCTTTGGAGAAATGTCTATTTAGTTCTTTGGCCCATTTTTTGATTGGGTCATTTATTTTTCTTGAATTGAGCTGTAGGAGTTGCTTGTATATTTTTGAGATTAGTTGTTTGTCAGTTGCTTCATTTGCTATTATTTTCTCCCATTCTGAAGGCTGTCTTTTCACCTTGCTTATAGTTTCCTTTGTTGTGCGGAAACTTTTAAGTTTAATTAGGTACCTGTCTCCTGTACAATGTCACAAACCTCCATCCATAGTTCTTCAGGCACTCTGTCTATCAGATCTAAGCACTCTGGCTCAGATCATGAACTCCTTATATCCAAATTCAGACTTAAACTGAAGAATGTAGGGAAAACCACTAGACCATTCAGGTATGACCTAAATCAAATCCCCTCTTCTACTGCATTTAGTTAATAGTGATGGCTGTCTTCCTCTGGTCAATGGGTGGGCACATGTCCCAAGCTTAGCCAACCTGATGCCTTTTCTCTGGGCTTGAAGCCTTGTAGAATGTGTTCAGAGTAAATTCACTCCAATGATTCCCACCTGAAGAGGTTGTCCTTTCATTCCTGCTGCGTCAGATGCCCAGTACAGCTCTGGTTTCTGGCCTTTCTGAACTTTGGTTCTTTAGAATTTCCTTTTGCTCTGTGAGCTACTCAGCTTCTTTCCAATGTGTTTTCTCTTTTCTTTCATTAAAGATGCAGAAATGATTTGTGTCGCTTGCAACTAAACAACACTTACTGATACACATCCTCAACCCAATTGAGGGGACAGCTTGCAGTGCCTCTGGATCACAGTGTTCATGGGGGTATGGCTGGCTGCCTTCCTCATGAAATGGTGTTTGTTTTCTGGGGTCCAATTTGAGATGTGAAACTAGATGCAGTTTTTATGACTTCTGTCTGAATTGGAGAATGGACCCATCCTATATTGGAAGTAACCCAGAAATAGGCACTTTGATATTTGAGGAGAGTGGGAATGAGTGTGGGAGAACCTGGCAAGAGCTATGAAGAGGCTTCCCTGATAGCTCAGTTGGTAAAAATATCCTCCCACAAGGCAGGAGATCCCGGTTCGGTTCCTGGGTCAGGAGGATCTGCTGGAGAAGGGATAGGCTACCCACTGCAGTATTCTTGGGCTTCCCTTGTGGCTCAGCTGGTAAAGAATCCGCCTGCAATGCAAGAGACCTAGGTGTGATCCCTGGGTTGGGAGATCCCCTAGAAAAGGGAAAGGTAGCCACTCCAGTATTTTGGCCTGAAGAATTCCATGGGCTGTATAGTCCATGGGGTAACAAAAGTCGGACAGGACTGAGCAACTTTCACTTTTTCAGGAAGCAGATTCAGGTACTAAATAAACCATTTGGAGTTCAGGAGAGTGCTTCAGTTTCATTGGAAAATGAAATTCACTCCTAAAACAAAGGCAACAGAAAATTAATAACGTTACAGCTTGGGAGGCACAATTCCTAGGGCCCCCTCAGACTCATCAAGTAATAGAATTAAGGAAGCAAGACCAATTCAAGAATGAATCAGTTGGGGATAATGGGTACCTAGTGGAATGATTTAAGGAGTCACATAAAACTGAAACCTACATTAAAAGCCATTCTTTCTCTGGCAGTGATGAGACTGTGGAGAATTCTTTATGGGTGAGATGAATGTCTCTTCCTCTGGGGTGTTTTCCCTGCCATTTCCACTTTTCAATCTCTCCACCCTGTGTTGGTTGTGATGCTCCTACCACGTGTCCCAGTGGTAACCTCTACTTGACCTGCCATGTTATTTACTTGTCTCCCCAAACAGACTGTCAACTTCACAAAAGAACAACCATTTTCTTTCTTCACTTTTGTATCCTCAATGTCAAGCACAGTGCCTGACACAATAAAAACGTGCTGAATATTGAATAAGCAAACAGGAGCTAAGGAGTTTATCAGAGAGGTAGAAGGAGATTATGTGAAAAGCAAGGCAATGAAAAACCTTATTACTTCTTGTTGTATTATATTAAGTAACTTATTTACAAAGTACTTTATCTGAGGTCAATTGTAAATGATAAAAATAAGAGGTCTCCTGGCAGTAATTATGGGATTTTAAAGTAATAAAGTAAAACTTCTCTAAAGCATGTTAAATCTTTTCACACAGGGTATTTGGTTTTTACTTAACCAGGCCAATCAGCTGCTATATGTAGGAAAGTGTTTTTCTTCAAAATGACATATAACAATTGTAATAGCACCTATTAAAGTGTTTTATACATAATAGTTGTTCAGCAGCTGTTTGTTGACAGAGCAATATATTCAGCAAAATTGGCCTCTTTTTGTAAAACACTTTTAAGGCTAAAAGTATCTACTCACTATTTAATTTCATAATAGCTCACATTACAGCAAAAGATTAAATGAGAATGAAAAAGAAAATACGCTCTCTCTTTTCCTGATACAAACTTTGTGTCATAAATTCCAACCAATGAGATCTGGATTAAAAACCAAATTGCAACACATCTTGTCACCTGACACAAGAAAACTTGTGATGAATTTTAACTGTACACATAAACTGTGTTAAAGTGTTAATCCTACATGAAAGAACAGCTCCATTTACCCAATGAGAGTCGCTTTTTCCTCTTGTTAGAAAATAAAAGCTTGTGATATTTGAAAAGGTAGACTCTGCCAATGGACTTTTGTCTCTATAAATCAACATAGACAGTGATTCCTTGCAAAACAGGTTTCATGTAATATTTATGTAATCTGCACATGACCTTGAATGAAAGCAAGGGTTAGAAGAAACAGTGTTCTTATTGTTCAACAGAATGCTTCTTTATTTTGTCAAATATTACTTACTCAGGTCATATGCAGATTTTTTTTAACTGAATAACAGTTGTTTACTTCAAAGCTAGGCTGTAGGAAAGTATGGCATTTCTTTTTAGAATCAGTTCTATTTTATCTTATACTTGTGTAGAATATTTCTTTAGAAAAGCAAAGAGGAATACCAGCAGCAAAGCTGGATACAGGATGAATGTGGGTAAGTAGAACATTAAAATGTCCTCTGACCATTCATGGCCTTGATTCTGGAGAAAGTCATGAAAGCAGATGGAGAAGATCAGATGTCTGGTTGGCAGGGTGCAGGTTGCTGTGTTTGATAAGTGTTAGTTTGCTCAGTCGTATCCGACTCTTTGCAACCCCATGGACTGTGCCTGTCAGACTCTTCTGTCCATGGAATTTTCCAGGTAGGAATACTGGAGTGGGTTGCCATTTCCTCCTCCAGAGGGTGTTTGATAAACATGTACCCTCATCTAATTCTGCAGCCTCGTAGGAAGTCTGTATAGTAAGGTTAGGCATGTAGAATTTATTAGCTATAAGACTTTGGGCAATTCATTTAACTTCTCTGAACTTTTCATTCCACATAAAATGAAATAGAGAATCCTTACCTGCATTGTAACATTTCTACCACCTTTGCTTCTTACCACTCCCTTCGTAGGTTCTAACATGCTAAGTTCCAATCATGTTCGACTCCACATCATCTCCTTTTCTTTTCTGGATAAGACTCTTTGAAATGACCTTGTTTATGTGTTTGTTTTCCTTCACTAGAATTTAAGTTTCGTGATAAGAGAGGTCATTGGTATTATTTTTTTACCATATACTATGTCCTAAAACAATTAATTGGTACATAAAAACAATTAGTGAATTACTTGTAGGTATATACCCAAAGGAAAATTGAATGTGGGGATTCAAACCGATACTTGTACACATATATTCATAGCAGCATTATTTCCAGTACCTAAAAAATGAAAGCAACTCATGTATTCCTAAACAGATGAGTGGATAAACAAAATGTGATCTATTCATAAATATTATTCAGTCCTAAAAAGGAAGGAAAATCTGACACATGCTACCTGGATGTAACTTGAGGACAGTGTACTAAGTGAAGTAAGCCAGACACAAAAGAACAACTACCGTCTGATTCCACTTATATGAGATACCTTAGAGCAGTCAAATCCATAAAAACAAAGAGTGGAATGTGGTTGCCAGAGCTGTGGGACGGGATAATGGGGAGTTGTTGTTTACTGTATGCAGAATTATAACTTGGATGATGAAAGGTTCTGGAGATGAATGGTAGTGATCATTGCACAACAGTGTGAAAGTGCTTAATGTCACTGAACTGTACACTTAAAAGTGGTTTGGGAACTTTTACATTATAAGTATTTTATGACAGTTTTTTTTTTTATGGTGAACAAGTCAGTGTGGAGGTCCTTCACACAAGTGTTTCTCGCCCTTGGAACATGTTCTCTGTCGTTTCTCCACTCCTGGCATTTCCTCCCCTTCTGCCTCCACCTGTCAACTCCTAGTTGTATATCAGCTCAGCCTTGGTCGAGGTTTCTTAGCTACAGCTCTATTGACATTTTGGATTGAATAATCTTTTTCACAGGACTGCAGGTAGCCTTCTAGCCACTAGAAACCAGTAGTACTTCCCACCTTTCAAAAGACTGAGATGATCAAATATATCTTGATACGTTAGGAAATGTCCCACAGGTGGGGATGCAAATAAAACTGCCACTGGATGAGAACCACTGGTTTCAAGGTTACTCTCACTTTCACTGGAAGTCTGGGCTAAGAGCTGATTTTGTGCATCTTTTCTACTTTAATGCTTCTACCCTGCCCTACACCACTCTATTCTACTCTGTACTTTCCTATCATGATATTTATTACATTCACTACACTGCCTCTGCACTGTCTACAGGTACTGTAACTATGCTGTGCTGACCATCATTCCTAACACAGCACCTGGCGTGTAGTATGTGCTCAACATACAAATTGTGTTTTACTTATTCAATTCGGTTCCCACATCTTCAAAATGGAAATACCTGATTGTTTCCCAGAAATGTTAACATTGTTTAATAAGAGAAGCACTTTTTTTTTTACAAATTACAAAGAACTGTTTAGAAATGATTTCACATTATTATTGCTGTAATAAAAAAAAATTCACCCAGCTCTCATCTACCAGAGTTTTATCCTCCTAACCTCTAACACTTCCTGTAGTTCCCTTGCTGTACTTAAACAGTACTATGTCTTACATAGGACATAGTGTTAGTCGCTCAGTCGCGTCCGACTATATGTGACCTCATGGACTATAGCCGACTAGGGTCCTCTGTCCATGGAATACTCTAGGAAAGAATACAGGAGTGGATTGCCATTTCCTTCTCCATAAGATCTTCCTGAGCCAGGGATCAAACCCAGGTCTCCCACAACGCAGGCAGAGTCTTTACCATCTGAGCCAACAGGAAAGACTTGGATTATGCAGTGAGTCAATGACTGAATTGGGATACAGTAAGTTCTATCACTAAGCATACTTTTATCTTTAGAAACTCAATCTGGATATATAAAAGCCATGCATTGGAAATTCACTACAAGATTGCTTATTTGGGGCTTGATCTTTGGAAAACAAAAACTTAAATACAGGTTTAAAAAAAAGAATTTGTTTAGACTTGTGAGTTTTTACAAAAGTGTTCTATACTTAATATGCCTAAAATAGATAGCTTAATTGCTGTCATCAATGTGCTATAAAGATTTCAAATTCAGAGAGAAATCAAAATTATGTTCAATTTTTTCTGATAGAAATAATTTGGAATTATGGTTTCACATCTGAAAGAGATTTTTATCGTTATTGTTGTTAGTCAGAGTCAGTATGTATTGTTATAATCACAGGGTGCATGTTCCTATACAAATGAAAAAGAATGCAGTATATTCCAAATCACAAGCTAAACTAGAAGAAACATATGTAATAGTAGAAAAATTTAGAAATCATGATGTACTAAAAACAGAACAAAACAACCACCTGAAAAGAAGAAAGTAAATAATATTTTTGAAGAAATAATCTTATATTTTGTTAACTAAAAGCTAAATTTGAATTGCTTAAACAGAGCAATATGGAGGAGTTCAGATAATAATTTTGTGCCTGCATGCTCAGCTGCTCTGTTGTGTCCAAGTCTTTGTGACCCCACGGACTGTAGCCCGCCAGGCTCCTCTGTCCATGGAATTCTCCAGGCAAGAATACTGGAGTGGGTAGCCATTTCCTACTCCAAGGGATCTTCCCAACCCAGGGATCAAACCTGCCTCTCCTGCATCTCCTGCAATGGCAGGTGGATTCTTTACACTTGCCACCATTATATCCCTTTTATTTTTTCCTTCTATCTGTTCATTCCTCCTTATCATTTATTAGGCATTTATGGGAGAGGAACTGCAAAGTTGTTCACTCATCGCCTACTCTAATCCCCTTTTTAGCATTTTATCTGCCTTACACCTTATAATAGCTTCTTTTTTGCATAACCAGCTTAATTGGATACAGTGTTGAGCAACTATGGAATCTGATGGACAACATCTGTGATAGGTACTAAACGTTAAAAAGTGGATTTATGCCCAAATCTTCATACTCACTAATATTCCTCCTGGAGCACTCTAAAGTCTTGTGGATGAGGCAAAAATAGGCATGTAAATAACAGCAAAAATGTATTTATTATTTTACTTTTTAAAAATGTTTTAAAATACATCTTAAAAGTTGCTTTCCATTTGTTATTACAAAATATTGGCCACATTCTCAATGTAGTACAACACCTCCTTAAGCCTATATTATACCCAACAGCTTATCCTCACTTCCCTCATCCCTACATTACCTCTACCTACTGGTAACCACTTGTTCATTGTCTACATCTATGAGTCTGCTTCATTTTTGTTATACTCACAAGTTTGTTGTAATTTTAGATTCCATATATAAGTGATATCGTACAGTATTTATCTTTTGTCTGACTTATTTCACTTACATACTGCCCTTAGAGTCCATCCATATTGCTGCAAATGGCAAAATTTTACCCCTATTTATGACTGAGTAGTAGTCCATTATGTGTGTATATGTTGCTGGATCATATGGTAGTTCTATTTTTAATTTTTTGAGAAACTTCCATACTGTCTTACACAGTAGTTACAACCATTTTACATACCCAAAACCAGTGTACAAGAGTTCCTTTTCTCCACATCCTTACCAACATTTGTTAGTGTTCTCTTGGTAATAGCCATTCTGACAGGTTTTAACATTCTTTGGCACTGTCTTTCTTTGGGATTGGAATGAAAACTGACCTTTTCCAGTCCTGTGGCCACTGCTGAATTTGAATGTTCAAACTACCACACAATTGCACTCATTTCACACACTAGCAAAGTAATGCTCAAAATTCTCCAAGCCAGGCTTCAACAGTATATGAACCGAGAACTTCTAGATGTTCAAGCTGGATTTAGAAAAGGCAGAGGAACCAGAGATCAAATTGCCAATATCTGTTGGATCAGAGAAAAAGCAAGAGAATTCCAGAAGAACATCTACTTCTGCTTCATTGACTAGGCCAAAGCCTTTGACTGTGTTGATCCCAACAAACTGGAAAATTCTTCAAGAGATGGGAATACCAGACCACCTGACCTGCTTCTTGAGAAATCTGTATGCAGATCAAAAAGCAATAGTTAGAAATGAACGTGGAACAACAGACTGGTTCCAAATTGGGAAAGGAGTACGTCAGGGCTATATATTGTCACCTTGCTTATTTAACTTGTATACAGATTACATCACGTGAAATGCCAAGATGGATGAAGCACAAGCTGGAATCAAGATTGCTGGGAGAAATATCAATAACCTCAGATATGCAGATGATACCACACTTATGGCAGAAAGTGAAGAGGAACTAAAGAGCCTCTTGATGAAAGTGAAAGAGGAGAGTGAAAAAGTTGCTTAAAACTCAACATTCCAAAAACGAAGATCATGGCATCTGGTCCCGTCACTTAATGGCAAATAGATGGGGAAATGATGGAAACTGTGACAGACTTTATTTTTTAGGGCTCCAAAATCACTATAGATGCTGATTGCAGCCATGAAATTAAAAGACACTTGCTTCTTGGAAGAAAAGCTATGACAAACCTGGACAGCATATTAAAAAGCAGAGACATTACTTCGCCAATAAAGATCCGTCTAGTCAAAGCTATGGTTTTTCCAGTAGTCATGTATGGATGTGAGAGTTGGACTATAAAGAAGGCTGAGTGCCGAAGAATTGATGCTTTTGAACTGTGGTGTTGGAGAAGACTCTTGAGAGTCCCTTGGACTGCAAGGAGATCTAACCAGTCCATCCTAAAGGAAATCAGTCCTGAATATTCATTGAAAGGACTGATGCTGAAGCTTCAATACTTTGGCCACCTGATGGGAAGAACTGACTCATTTGAAAAGACCTGATGCTGGAAAAGATTGAAGGCGGGAGAAGGGGATGACAGAGGATGAGATGGTTGGATGGCATCTTTGACTCAGTGGACATGAGTTTAAGTAAACTCTGGGAGTTGGAAATGAACAAGGAAGCCTGTCATGTTGCAGACCATGGGGTTGCAGAGTCGGACACGACTGAGTGAACTGAACTGATTCTGACAGATGTGAGTTATATCTCATTGTGGTTTTGATTTGCATTTCCCCGATAATTAGTGATAAAATAACAGTAAAATTTAATAGATGTTGTGGGCTTTAAAAAAGTGAGAACAACAACAACAACAAAAAAAGAACAGTGCGCTAGAAGTGTAATTGGCTGTGAAGGGTTGTTGGACTGAGGAAGGTTTAATGGGAAACTTAGCATTAGATCTTTAAGAATGAATATGTCAGATGAAGAAAATGGAAAGTTATTTTGATGAAAGAATAGAATGTTCAAAGTTATGGAGTGATGATGCTGGATGGGGCATTCAGCAAAGTATTAAAGAAATTTTGTTCTATCAGTATAGAATTGATGTCAGGGATATAAACCTAGGGAAAAAAAGGTAGGGCTTTGTATGTTAGACTTAGGAGTTTGGATTTGAGGATTTTGAGCTAGGGAATAGCATATGTTTCAGGAAGATGACTTGGGCAGCCATGCGTAGAATAGATTTGGAGAGGTCACTATTAGAGACAGAATGCAGGGAAGATTTAAGACACTACCGCAATAATGCAGGGGAGATATGGTAAGACTGTGGCACATGGAATGGAGAGGAACAGATGGATTAGAGAGATACTGTAGTTGCTGGCCCATGGTAGGAACTCAATAAACATTAGCTGAATGAAATACAAGGAAGAAAAGATGAACAGAACTGAAGAGTTCTTGGCTTGGGTGAATAAGAGGAAGGGAATGGGCTTTTTATTAAATGCACAGACAGTGTGCCCTTGTACTGTTAGTCTCTACCTTATTTCAAGGCAGAAAAATGTGATAATCAACGTTATAAAATATTCACTTACTTTCCTTCATCTGTTCATTCATTTATTCACTAAGTGTTTGTTGAGTTCTGTTGATGTGGTACCCACCCCAGCCAGGCATTGTGGATTCCATATTGACTCAGCCAGTCTGGAGGGAAGGGCAGACATAAAGCAAATAAGGCTAGAATAAGTAATTGTAGTCAGGATGAGCATTTTGAAGGATAAACCAGTATATTATGTGACAGGGAAAGTTTAGGGATATATGAGCCAGAGGGGGAGGTGATGTGGAATAGTTGGCATTATTGGTGTAATGAGACTAAACCTGTTTCTGAGAAGGGGTGTGTCTTTACAAATCCATCATTTCATCCAGATTTCATAGAAGCCTTTGTTCTTAGGTCTTTAAGGCTATGGTGTCATTGTTGGAAATCTTTCTCTATACAGGGCAAATCTACCCATTCGTTCTGCCTTCTGCCATTATCACTAGAGACTTTTCTGATTAATTACTAACTAGCAAGTGCATCTCTAGAACACCTCACTAAGTGATAACGTATTAATGAAGATGAATTCGAGGTCCTACTCACACTTCTTGAGGGAAGTAAGCTGGACTATGCTAACAACCAATCCCATTCATCACTTTCTGTTAGATGCATTGTGTGATTTAGATTTTTTTTTTATGGGGATTCTTTCTTACATTTAAAAATAGATATTTTCTCCAGATAAAGGAAATGCCTTGCAATGTGCAGTGCCACCACCATGCTAATTTAAAGAGAAAGGCTGCATGGATTACTAGGTAGAACAATGGCACCCCACTCCAGTACTCTTGCCTGGAAAATCACATGGACGGAGGAGCCTGGTGGGCTGCAGTCCATGGGGTCGCTAAGAGTTGGACACGACTGAGCGACTTCACTTTGACTTTTCACTTTCATGCATTGGAGAAGGAAATGGCAATCCACTCCAGTGTTCTTGCCTGGAGAACCCCAGGGACGGGTGGGCTGCCGTCTCTGGAGTCGCACAGAGTCGGACAAGACTGATGCAACTTGGCAGCAGCAGCAGCAGCAGCAGCAGCAGCAGCAGCAGCAGCAGACCAATATATTGGTCTTGGCTATCACTTCGTAAATGACACAGTCGTCTCTAGGTGTATCAAATTAATTGAAGAAGCCTGAAATAAAGTACAATATTTAATTGGTCTAGAGCAGTGTTTTTCAAACTAGATTGAAACTCATTAATGGCTTGTGAAATCAATTTAGTGGGTTGTGACCAGTGTTTTTTAAAAGAGAAAACAGAATAAGAAAAATAATGGAAATAGAGAATATTGCCTATAGACAGAATAAGTAATACTTTGTAAAATTTCCTTTTCAGGGACTTCCTTGGCTGTCCAGTGTTTAGGAATCCTTGCTAATAATGCAGGGGGTGTGGGTTTGATCCCAGGCCAGGGAACTAAGACTTGCATGCCACACTGTGCAGCCAAAAAATCCCATTTTTATTTAATATGTATATACATATTTTATACACATTTGTCCCTTGGTATCCGCAGGGGATTGGTCACAGGATCTCTTGGATACCAAAATAAGCAGATGCTCTAGCCCTTCACAGTTGGTTCTCTGCAGGTGCAGAACCTGTGGATATGGAGGGCCAACTGTACATTCTATTGTACATGCATATTTGTAACAGGCAAAATGTGTATATATATATATAAACTTATTTATATCCATATATACTAGATCAATACATAAAACATCAAAGAAATTTTAAAGCCATAGATCTGGAGAAAAGGGTTCTAGATAAAGCCCCCTTCAGTCAGATCTTCCATTAACATACCTATCCCAGATTAATTTCTTATTACTTACAGCACATTGAAAACTACTGAAACTATTGGGATGAAGAATTATTCACACGTTTTAGCTCTGAATGAATGCTGCATAAAACAGGGAAGTAAAGGTATTCTTGGTTTGATAAATAGATTATTTCATATACTAAGTAAAGGTGTTCCAAACTCTAAAGGCTTATTAATTTTGTTATTTAGAAAGAGTTTTATTTCTTTTTACATTTAAGGAATTCTGTATCAAATATATGATAGATTGACTCATTTTCATAAGTATATTAAACATAGTAACCTGGAAAGATCAGGGATTCAGACTTTAAGTTCTTTTTTTATACCTGACAACAGATTGGTTTGGGATCTATGAATATTCATCATGAATGCCTTCTTTATGACCCACATTTAATCATTTATAAATAGAAATACTATTATTTATTGTGTTTATGGAATGTTATAAATAGTAATTTCTTAACAGAGCATTTAAAGATTTACAATTTTCAAGGCATAATTGTTGACATTCCTTTCCATTTCTACACTATGTAAAAGACAAGCTTATGAATAATGTTCTATTCTATATTGCTATGGACATTCTCCAAAGACTCCTGCTTTTGATTTCATGCAGAATTTACTTTGTTACTTTGTAACCTTGATCTCATCATTTCCACTCTTCACTGCCTGGTCTCAAATTCAGCCTTCCAAGACAACAATATAGCCTGATAAACAAGTGGCTCTTTCTCTACAAATGCCCAGGATTTTTTCTATTCCATAGGATACAGACACTGGCCATTTCGTACCTTCCTAACACTTATTTTAGAAATATTGCTTCAGACAGGTTTCAGATGGGGCAACCTTATCACCATTTGATATCAGATCCACCCTGACCAGAGCTGATTGCAAGAGGTGGAGGCTCAGGAACTGAAGCAATCAGAATGGAAGAAACATCAGGTATGAAAATAATTAGTCTTGTAGAACCAGGGTAAGAATCTGTACCATGGAGAACCAGAACTACCTGCCTGTCAATGATTCAGGAAAGAATAATCAATAGCTTTGAAGACAAAGCTAGAAAACTAGAGACCAGAGCAGAGAAGCAGAATGGAGGGGAAGCCACGTTTCTTTGAGAGATGCAGAGCCATCTTGGTCTTCATCTTCATTCTGACTCCCAGCCCTGTGTGCACTTAGATTTCATTCTCTGGAATCTGTGAGACCTCTCTTTACTTAAGCTGCTGCTGCTGCTGCTAAGTCACTTCAGTCATGTCCGACTCTGTGCAACCCCACTGACGGCAGCCCACCAGGCTCCCCCGTCCCTGGCATTCTCCAGGCAAGAATACTGAAGTGGGTTGCTATTTCCTTCTCCAATGAATGAAAGGGAAAAGTCAAAGTGAAGTCGCTCAGTCGTGTCTGACTCTTAGCGACCCCATGGACTGCAGCCCACCAGGCTCCTCCGTCCATGGGATTTTCCAGGCTAATTTTAGTAAATTCACGTTTCTAAATGTGCTCTGATTAAGACATGTCCCTTTGTTCAGTTTTCCTTGTTTCTCTCCCAACCCAATCCCTTCATGCTGTTCAATTCTGATTCTTTCTCTGAGATCCACAACCATCTCATTTCTCCAGTACTTTTGAAATTTGTCTATAAAGTCCTATTTCTGTCATCCCAAGAAATATTGGCAATGATAAGCAACCAAAATGAAGCAGAGAAAATGATTATTTCAATAAAAGTTGAATTGAAACATATGTAAAATTTTGAATCAGACAAAAAAGGCAGTCAAAGCCCACCACTTATTCAATATATGATAGTAAAACCCATATTTTTGTTCTAGTCATTTATCTCCAGGTATTTCATAAACATGTTGCTTTCCAATCAATCTGTAAAATTTAAGATGTATTTTCTACAAAATAAGATGTGTGGAACAGTATAGTTTTCAGTCGAGATAGATTTCTCTCTAGAATTTTAAATTACAGTGACTTTGGGCAGGACTTTGCCTTAAAAAAGGAGTTGAATTGATACCAAAATTAAATGGTTAGTATCTTAGATTAGATTTTTTCCTCAATAAACAACCCACCTCCAAGAAATGGTTTAATATTGCTCAATATGTTGATATTTAGTAAGTATTTAAAGATATTAGCTTTATAGAAATTTTGTTTCTTTTGATCTAAACACATACTCATTCTAATTACCATCAACATTTTTAAAACCCTGACATTTCAGTAGTTTTTGTGGCTTGGCAAACATTAAGAGATAACTTTTAAAAATATCTAAATCTCCTGTCTTAGCATTTAAGAAAGATTAATAATGTTCAATAAAACTCCATATATAATCAAATTATAGTAATGATACTCATAAAAAGGACAGAGTTTTTAATTCATTCATCAGATTCTCTTCAACTATTTCAAAGGTCTTAAGTAATTATGTTATTAGTTATTCTATTCAGGCCATTTCGTGAGGAATATAGAAGCAAATTATTTCTGGGAAAAGACACTGATAAAAAATTTACAAGATACACACTTTCCACTAAGTAGTTGGTCCTCATTCTGCGGCTTTCATTGGTCAAAAATTCTGTGTGCTATACCTGCATTTATGAGAAGAATCTACCTTAGAAATTCTGAATTCAGATTTCGGTTGTGTCATAGACCTTGTTGCTGTTTAGTCACTAAGCCTTTTGTGACCCTATGGACTGTAGCCCCACCGGGCTTCTCTGTCAATGGGATTTTCCAGGCAAGAATACTGGAGTGGGTTGCCATTTCCTTCTCTAGGGGATCTTCTTGACTAAGGGAGTGAACCCAAGACTCCTGCATCTGCAGGCAAATTCTTCATCACTGAGCCACCTGGGAAGCCCATCATAGACCTTATGTATAGTCAGTATTCTTTTTCTCTTTTTATCTTGATTTATTCCTCTATATAGTGACTAAAACTAAAATCTATTTCTCTCACATGATAGCAGGTGCTTTGATAATAAGAAATATGAGACAAGTGTTAAATATCTGCATCGAACTATAAAACTGAGAAAAGAGGTAGTTTACTGTTGTTTGCACGCTAAAAAAATGTTTGCATTTCTCCTGTGTGAAGCACAACTAACATACTCAAAGGAAGTAGGTGGGATTAAAAGCAGTACATACACACAGCTAGGGATTCCTGAAGCAAAGAGCTATTTGCAGATACTATGCATAAAAAAAAATCATCATATGATCTATTGAGCTAATTTTATGTATTTTCTCTGCACAGTCCTTGATTACGAGGTCGAGAGGACACACCATTGTTGTCTTTTGAGTATCACTAGTAAAAGTAACTGGAATTTAATTTCAGAGGATCCTGAGTATAGTTGGTATTATAATAGATCAATGTTGAAATGAGCTTTGAGTATGAGACTGATGAAGTCCATTATACCAGCATACCTAAAATAATTATTCTACTCTCAAGACCACATTTCAGAAGAACTCACCTTATACATACCAAAGGGATAGAAACAGCTGGGGACTGTCCTAATTCATTTGCATTCATTGCAAAAATCTGGCCATCATTATAAAGCATCCCCTTACCCAAAGAAAAGAGATGTTATCTTTGTTGCTGTTCCATCCTGCTTATAAGCATATCATCCTGGATTGCATCTCTCTTCATCATCATGCAACCTATAGTCTTCCCGGTACTCTGTCCTTAAAGAGAATACTGTATCGACTTATGAGATTTAGAAACTATTGAGTGTAACTGTACAGACCTGTTTGTGTGTTTATTCTGGTGAGTGCTGGTGACTAAAGGGCAGAGGTGGGCACTCTAACCACAACTAGTACTTAGTAGGCACTTAAAAAACAATGATGATGGAAGCTGAATTGTGCTGATTGCAAAGATGCCTGGAGACAGAAATGTCTAGAGTGGACTCTTGACTTTAAGATTATCTTCTAGTGTTTACTTTTATTTGTTTAGTTATTTTAAAATAATTAAAATGATTATACTTGGCAGTGACAGAATCCTGTTAACCACAGCCTTTTTCACATGAAGGAGAGAAAACACATTTGCTTTGCCTGTTTAAATTGATAGCTGTGAGCTTACCAAAGGACAAAACTGGAATTCCCCTGAAGCAATAAATATTGCTGTGGATTAAAGAAAGAAGCATTGCTTTTCTTAAAGTGCACCTTTATAAATAGAAAGCGGATGCAGTAACAGCAGAGTTGAGATATTACTCTTTCTGAGAAGGGGAACTCAGAGGCTCCACAGCATCAGAATACAGAGATTAAGGCAGAAACGGGGTCAATGTGGTCAGAGCTCGTTTCTTTAACAGGACAAACAGTAGTCCAGTGGTCATAGGCGCTGCTCCATTTCCATGATAAACATGTAGGCATATTACCTCCTATGGACTTCCCAGGTGGTTCAGTGGTAGTGAATCTGCCTACCAGTGCAGGAGACACCAGAGGCTTGGGTTCAATCCCTGGGTTGGGAAGATCCCTTGGAGAAGCAAATGGCAACCCACTCCAGTATTCCTGTCTGGGAAATCCTATAGACAGAGAAGCCTGGCGGGCTACAGTCCTTGGGGTTGCAAGAGTCAGACAGGACTTAGAAACTAGACAACAACAAACTACTAAGGGTTACAGAAGAGAACTCATTGCCAGGTCACCTTTGTTCAGACACTTCAGTGTGTTCCCAGGCTCTGACGATGAGTGTCTTAAAATGACTATGAACTGAAAGAACTGTCTGGTAACCAACATGCAAATAAGCACCCCCAAAATTCTTCCCCTGGCAGAATTCAGTGTGGGTTGCCCGGAGTGCTTATTTGAATGTCAATTCCTGGGATCTTCCTGCTCACTTTATTTCACTTGCTGGCTGGGTTTTAGTTCAAGAGTGAATTGGAGAGCATTACCGTAGAATTGTTGTCTCCTTTGGTAATTTGCTACCTTTGGTAATTCACCCCATTACCTTTTTACTCACTTGTAGGTTGTACTTCCTAATAAGCCCTACAGCCTTTCCAGAGTCTTGGGAAAACCATGGCTGTTTCCCAAAAACTGTTCTAGTGTTCTCCTCCCATTATTTTATGGCAACCCACTCCAGTATTCTTGCCTGGAAAATTCCATGCACTGAGGAGCCTGGTAGGCTACAGTCCTTGGGGTCGCAAACAGTCAGATGTGACTGAGCGACTTCACTTTCACTTTCCCATTATTTTACTATCCATTATATTTCAAAAGTGCTTGCTGTGGGGAAGGGAAAATCTTTTCTCTATCCTTCTAGGTTATTTGGCTGGTCAGAATTAAGTGAGCATGAGAGAGATCAACAGGAGAAAATAAAATTTAATTATTTGTGTTTGAAGGCTCCATAAGAATATGAGTCTAAAGCAGGCCAGGCAACTGAAGCTTCTATGCCATCTGAGAGAAAGAGAAGCAGGTAGGGGTTTGGGACTTCAAAGGGAAGGGAGACAATTTATAGGAAGATGACGTCTATTAAAAAAACAAAACAAAACATGTACAATGTAAGAGTTGTGAGTAAAGTTTTATTCGGGGCAAGTTGAGGTAAAAAGCATGGGAGAAAGCCTGTCAGATAGCTCTGAGGAACTGCTCAGAGGAGATATTGGGGGAGGTCTCTATGGACATGATTTTAGTAAAGGGTGTGTACATGTAGTTAAGCACACATTTAGGCAGAAGGTTGAGGCCAGTCACAAGAATGTTACTGCTAGTCATGAGGAACAGATATCTCCTTTCATGATTTTACTGCTTTTCTGGATATGAAAAGATTCAAGATATTGGGCTCATAAATCTTCTGAAAATATCTACCTGAAGGCCTGTTCTGCCAGTTTCTCCCAGACTACAGAGTGCTTCATTCTGACCTCTTCCCTGAACACCTTTCAGAGTGTGTTGAAGGTCAGCAGCTGCAGTGCCTAAGCACTCTATTCTTGTAGAGCCTGATCACAAGTGATACTTCTTAGTTGGCAATTAAAAAAGCAAATATTTGGCAAACAAATGATTTCCAGGCCACACAGAGACAATGGGCAGATACAACACTTTGAGCAAACAAAATGCTTAGTTTCTCCTACAGTGCCACATCTAGTTCATATTATGTTTCAGTACTTTATGGTGATAGTTCTTCCTGGAACAGGCCTTTTATATGAATTATTTCAGGCAGTTAATGGGACGAGATGCTTTTGTTTCTTAAAAAAACCAGCCCCAAATAATCATCAAGTCAAAGAGAAATATTTAGTCATAGTAAGTTTTGTTAACCAAATAATACATAGCTCTGGGGTATCTCTTTCTTTGTTTTTTTAAAAACTATTACCATTCCTTTTATTTATTTATTTAAAATATTTATCTATTTGGCTATGCCAGATCTTGTTTGCCCCACATGGGATTTTTAGTTCTGGCATGTGAACACTTAGTTACCGCATGTGGGATCTAGTTCCCCAACTAGGGATCGAACCTGGGCTGCCAGCATTGGGAGCACAGAGTCAAGAGTCTTTGCCACTGAACCACCAGGGAAGTCCCCTCTAGGATGTGGAGCATACTTATTGCCATATCTCCAATGATTGAATAATCCCCAGTCACATCATTAAAAATGATGGACTAATTGAAGATTGCTCCTGCTCCTAATACTATTTATTTATGCGTATTATTCTTCTAGAAAAGATTTGAAGAGTTGTGTCATTTATGTATGAGTAATTAAGTATATCAACTGTCCTTACTTGAAGTGGTCTCTGGCATATGTTTTCATTGTAACTTTTAGAACTGTTTCAGCTAAAGTTTTGTCTCACACCTTGTGAAACATATATTTGATCTTGTCCCTGGTTCCTGGCACAAAACTTCCAAGCACTTGTAATTTCTTTAGAGATAAGGCTGAGAAGAGAATGTTCTGTTATTCACAATAAGCCCCTCTCAACCACATCTTAGTTTGTGCTAATAAAGTGACTCTTGGAGGATGGGACCTGGTTTCCAGAGAAACTAAACATGCAATTAGATGGTTGGATCTTTTAGCCCCACCTCCCAGCCTGCCAGAAGAAGAGGACTGGAAATTGTCTTCCTCTGTCTGAATTATTTCACTTAGCATAATATACTCTAATTAAGTCCATCCATGCTGTAGCAAATGACAAGATTTATTTTTCATGGCTGAATAATATTCCCCTGTGTGCTATGCTAAGTTGCTTCAGTCATGTCCAGTTCTTTGTGACTCTATGGACTGTAGCCTGCCAGGCTCCTCTGTCCATGGGATTCTCCAGGCAAGAATACTGGAGTGGGTTGCCATACCCTCCTCCAGGGTTTCTTCACTACCCAGGGATTGAATCTCTTACATTGCCTGCATTGGCAGGAGGGTTCTTTACCACCAATACCACCTGGGAAGACCCTATGTATATAAATGCAACCTAGTGACTATCCACAGTAAGTGGATAAAGAATCTTCTTTAACCACATCTTCTTTATCCACAATGAAATATATATATTAAGAAGATATATTTTAGGTTTCAATTTTGGGAAGGCAAAATATGAAAAGTTGTTAGGCGATTTGAATGCTTGGTTGAGCCAGAATGGGCTTCCCAGGTGGCTCAGACGGTAAAGAATCCACCTTCAATGTGGGAGATCCTGGTTCAATCCCTCGTGCAGGAAGATCCCCTGGAGGAGGAAATGGGAACCCACTCCAGTATTCTTGCCAGGAGAATTCCATGGACAGAGGAGCCTGGTAGGCTACAGTCCATGGGGTCACAAAAAATTGGACACAACTAAGTGACTAAGTCACAAAAAGTTGGACACAACTAAGTGACACTTTCACTTTTTTTTGAGCCAGGATTATGGGATATTTGGCTATCTAAGATCATGGGATGCTTAAATACCAAAGTGACTATAAAATATTTTAAAAGTAAGTCTGGAAGGTAACTTGATTGGAAAGAACCTTAACTTTCTCCTAAATGAGAAACGTTTGTTTTCCTGAATAATCAAAGAAATAATAAACATAATCTGTGAAAATGAGTCTGTAATACAGAATTTTTCCATCTAGACAGAAGATAAAAATAAACTTTCATGACTATTTATCAATACCTAGTCATAATCCAAGACAAATTTTTTCATTTTAACAGAAAACTAAATTCTGGTTTTACATTATTATAATATTTGATATAAAGCTCTTTTTGAAAATTTTATAAACAAAACTATGAAACTATAGCCACCTCTTACCAGGATGAATAAAATTCCCTTTTACTGAACCTCTGTAACTTCCTATTTCCTATATAATCTTTATAGTACAGGTTTTCAAAGTGGAAAAATATGAAAACATTCATAAAACACTCCAAATATAGATTCTCCATGCCATCAAAAAATAAGAGATAAAAAGCATATAAACTTATAGTTATACTTAGTAATTAATGCTTCAGTGAGTATTCCATCTTACTTGGAAATGATCTGGTATTTAATGAATATCCATTAATTTATTCAATTTAATATCAGTCCAAGATTTTAAATTATCTAAAAATCTTGAAAGCTATCATTTAGCTGACATATTATAAAATATAATTAATGTTGAAATAAAGTTATTAGAATAGTGATTTAATTTGATTAAACACATATTCACATTATTCAAAACCTTAAACAATTAGTAGAAATAATGCTCAGTTCAGTTCAGTTGCTCAGTCCTATCTGACTCTTGCAAATTCAGCACGTCAGGCTTCCCTCTCCATCACCAACTCCCAGAGCCTACTCAAACTCATGTCATCACATCAGTGACATGTCATCGCATCATGTCATCGCATCTCATCCTCTGTCATCCCCTTCTCTTCCCACCTTCAATCTTTTCCAGCATCAGGGTCTTTTCAAATGAGTTGGTTCTTTGCATCAGGTGGCCAAAGTATTAGAGCTTCAGCTTCAGCATCAGTCCTTCCAATGAATATTCAGGACTGATTTCCTTTAGGATGGACAGGTTGGATCTCCTTGCAGTCCAAGGGACTCTCAAGAGTCTTCTCCAACACCACAATTCAAAAGCATCACTTCTTCAGCGCTCAGCTTTCTTCATAGTTCAACTCTCACATCCATACATGACTACTGGAAAAACCATAGCTTTGACTAGCTGGACCTTTGTTGGTAAAGTAATGTCTCTGCTTTTTAATATGCTGTCTAGGTTGGTCATAGCTTTTCTTCCAAGAAGCAAGCGTCTTTTAATTTCATCACTGAAGCCACCATCTGCAGTGATTTTGGAGCCCAAAAGAATAAAGTCTGTCACTGTTTCCATTGTTTCCCCATCTATTTGCCATGAAGTGATGGGACCAGATGCCATGATCTTAGTTTTCAGAATGTTGAGTTTTAGGCCAACTTTTTCACTCTCCTCTTTCACTTTTATCTAAAGGCTCTTTAGTTCCTCTTCGCTTTCTGCCATAAGGGTGGTGTCATCTGCATATCTGAGGCTATTGATATTTCCTCAGAAGTAATGCTAGCTTATTGAAGTAGTGCTAGCTTATTCCATAAATAAGCCTGTATGAATGTAAGAAGAACATACCCAAGTAAAATAAAAATGTAATCTCGTATGATTCTTAAATGATGATATCCCAGAGAAGATATAACTGTTTTTACCAAAACAATATTAGTCTCATTTGCAAAAACTTATCCAAATTATGTGAACTTGAATTCTTAAATTACTTCAGTTAATTTCATTAAAAATATCTTTTTTTAGCTCACTAAAATTATTAAAAGATAAGTTTCTTTCATTTCTCAGAATTTTATTAATATTCAATTTATATAAATACCATTTATCCCTATAAGTCAATTAAAATAGAGCTCCTTTAATTGGAGAGACTTTGTTATCTAATTTATGAATCTTACACACTCACTCAACACTTAAAGGTCGTTGTAAATTATAGACGTATAAAGATTCAGAAAAGATATATAATATTTGTATAATATTTGAAAAAGAGCTTATTATAGCTTGAGTTTTAAAATTTCAGCCATGGGTCAAACATACATATAGAAATACAAAACTCACAAGTTCAGGTATTCACTTCCCATTGGGCATGACGTTCTCAAATGATTTGAGCTCAAAAGAGGAAAATAGACAAACAAATGTCTTGAACACATCTCTTCTTACAATTCAGATCAAGAAAGTGAATCCCTTGAACTTATAGAAGCAATGGAGCTAAGAATTGTTTTATACTTTGAAAAGGTTATATAAAAAATGCTGATTATGTGACACAGACTCTCTGTGGCCCACAAAATTGGAAATATTTACTATCTGGCCTTTAACAGAAAATGCTTCCCTACCCCTGAGACTCAGTCAGAGGCCTCCAAATGGTTGCAGAAGCATTTGGACTCTTCTCTTATGAAGTCACAAGAAGCCTATTCAGTTTTTGAATTTCTAAAACAACCTCTGAAGCCTACATCAGAACAGTAGTTTCTAAAATTAAGGTTTTTCCTTCTCAAGAACTTAGCTGGTTTGAGAGTGAAAAATAAATGCTTCTTAAAAATCAAGAGAGATGTTGGTACCATAACAATTTCTTAGAACAGGGATAAAGACTCATTTTGCTATGGCCCAGGGAGATCAAAAGAATGTTGGGTTGTGCCTGAGTAGGAGGTGTGTCCTGCCTTTCGAGGAGGTCAGTGAGCCTAGAAGGAGGAGAACCTGGTGACCTCTGCTCTCAGGAAGATGGACCAGTGCCTGCAATCTGCCTACATTTGAGATGACAACTTCACAGTATCTGAGCTGAGGCATATGGTGAGCTGATCCTCACTTGGGTGTGAGGGTCTCCTTCCACAGATGTCTATAATTGCCTGTGGATAACTCAGCAGAAGATACACCCCAAGATTTAGTGGTTGTCATTGCTTAATCACTGCCATGACTGACTCTTTGTGACTCCATGCACTGTAGCCACTAGGCTTCTCTGTCCATTGGATTGAGTGGGTTGCCATTTCCTTCTCCAGAGGTTCTTTCTGGCCCATGAATCAAGCGCAAGTCTCCTGCATTGGCAGGTGGATTCTTTACCACTGAGCCACCTGGGAAGCCTAACGCTTTTTGGAGCCCCATTCAAATTGCCTATGTGCATACCCCCACTTTTTAATGGCCCAAAACACAGAGGTTAGAAATGGGGGTAAGAAAACTGGCTTTAATCCCAGAAAGATGATGACAGTGCAGAGGACAAAATGCATGTGTATATTTGGGTAGGTCTGCACAACAATAAAACCTAATCCCATTATATCTCTGGTAAAAGGAGGATAATAACCTCATACAGTTGTTTCAGAGATTAAATGAAATAATAAGTGTAAAACTCTTAGCATGCAGCCTGGCACATGATCAGTGCTCAGTAAATGATAGTAGTATCATCTAAAATGACTTTCTAAATTAAATTAGGGCCGTAGAAAGCCTGGGAAATGGCACTTTACATACACAGAGAAGCCTTCATTGAGTTGCATTCAACTCAGTCTCACAGTCAACATATAATTATGTGCAAGGCACTAAGATGTGTGGAGGAGACAATGGTCATAGACACAGTCCCTGTGCTGGACAGGGGCTTCCCAGGTAGCCTGGTGGTAAAGAATCTACCTGCCATTGCAAGAGACCTAGGAGACGTGGGTTCTATCTCTGGATTGGGAAGATCACCTGGAGGAGGAAATGCCAACCCGTTCTACATACTTGTGTGAAAAGTCTCATGTACAGGAAACTGGCGGACTTCCATGGGGTTGCAAAAGAGTCAGACACGATAGTGGCTCAGCATGCACCACCACTGTACTGAATGGAGTAGGGTCAAAATATGTTTTAAAACAGTTTAAATAAGACAGTATGAAAAAACTGCCATGAAAGCTATATAATTATTTCAACAAATTAAGAACTCTTTAATCTCTCTAGCACTTTCTTTTCTATCTAGCTAGTTTCTATTTTCCTTCTAATGTATTTTTCTTAAAATTCAAAAGATGTATTTACTAATGAGAATATTAATCTATCTTACACATTTATTGGCCATACTGAGTGATTATTTATGGGCTTTTAAATAAGGATTATCAATAGACTGGATTCTTCTCAAAAGTGTGTAGATTGCACTTTATAGATGACCTGTAAGAGTTAAATATCTACTTTTTTCTTACTTTGTCACAGTTAATAGTTTTTCAGCTCAAATTGTGAGAAGGGTTCTAGAAGAGTATGATTACAAAACTGATGAAAGAAAGAAATTTACAGTGTGACTTGTGCTGTCTATGGTCACCACACAATGCCAGAAATAAAAATTATACTTTGGTGGAAAATTAAGTACTGTCAGTCTTCCTGGCTGTCTTACTGTCGCTCTACAACATATTCTAGAATGTTGTCTTTGAACTATTTTTCAGGGTTTGTAAACTGTAGGTAATTGACAGATATGTAAACTCTGTCTTGTCCAGCAGACTTCCTTGCTCCTTGAGAAAAACCAGTTTTGTCCCCATTTACAATTTGATTCCTTTATTCCCTTAAATTTGTGCTTTTTATTTTTCCTTTGAACTGGTTATAACATGTCTGAGTTAAAGAAAAAAAAATATGCTTATGCTTGTTCAAATGGTAAGGAAGACTTTTTTTAGGACTACTGTGATAAATGTCAAGACTATTGAGATACTGGGCTCAACTCCAAATACAGCAAGTGAGTGAAAGTTGCTCAGTCATGTCTGACTCTTTGCGACCCCATGGCACCCCACTCCAGTACTCTTGCCTGGAAAATCCCATGGACGGAGGAGCCTGGTAGGCTGCAGTCCATGGGGTCGCTAAGAGTCGGACACGACTGAGCAACTTCACTTTCACTTTTCACTTTCATGGATTGGAGAAGGAAATGGCCACCCACTCCAGTATTCTTGCCTGGCGAATCCCAGGGACGGGGGAGCCTGGTGGGCTGCCGTCTATGGGGTCGCACAGAGTCGGACATGACTGAAGCGACTTAGCAGCAGTAGCAGCAGCAGGACTGTACAGAATACTGGAGTGGGTAGCCTTTCCCTTCTCCAGGGGATCTTCCCAACCTAGGGATCGAACCCAGGTCTCCCACATTGCAGGTGGATTCTTTATCAGCTGAGCCACCAGGGAAGCTCAAGAATACTAGAGTGGGTAGCCTATCCCTTCTCCAGTGGATCTTCCTGATCCAGGAATCCAACCGGGGTCTCCTGCATTGCAGGCAGATTCTTTACCATCTGAGCTCCCAGGGAAGTCCAAATACAGCAAAAACAGCTGGGAATTTATAGCCAAACAGCTGAGTGAGCAGATGAACAATGAAAATTTACTAAGAGTGGATTTCAAGGATAGAGGGATTCTTTCTAAACCAACTTAACAGGATTATTCTTGAAGGCAGGCCAGGGTTATCAGATATCAAGGATGGAGATTCTAAATGGATTCTTGGTAAAACTGGGCTATGCAGGTTCATCAGGGACTAAAGGTTGAGACTTAGTTGAAAATAAGACTCAGATGTCATGGAGAGAGATTCACATAATGAGTAAAATAAACATTTTAAACACATATTCATGTTCATATGTTTATAAGAAACATGATTCTGCATTTTCTGAAAATAATCTTTTAACACAGACAAAACATTTCTTGTGGTGTTTAACCACCACATCCAGGACATATATTGATGGAATTTATTTTTAAAGAAGCTCTGAATTCTCAACATTATGGAAAAAAGAAATATGTCAGTTTTTATTAGAAAACACTAAAATATTAAAGGAATCTCTTATAAACAATAGAGCAACAAATACACCACATTATTTTTCTTCTAGAGAGCCACCACATTTAACAAAATTAGGTTTAATTAAAAGAAGAAAATAAAACGGGAAGCTACTGCATGTAACTTGAATATAAAGACATTCATATAAGATGAACATTTCAGGAAATAGAAGGTCTTAAATGCTGATTATGCCAGTTCCATTTAGTAAGAAAATAGTTACCATGGAAATGGTGAGTGTATATGGTATTTCACTTCCACATTAAGACAGCTTCTAAAAGGAATGCATTTAGTGAACACTTGTTCTTAACACTGTTTGAAAGTAGCAGTGGCTCATAAAGAATGTGACATTTCAATTCAGATTCATTATATTAGTAAGTCTGCTTGTTTTTTTCATTTCACGATAAAATAATTTGAATAAACCTGACCTGTTTTAGGGGTTTTTGTAACCTATATACATTATGTATTTTTACTTCCAGTCTAGGGCCAGAGCGCCATTTTGGTCATAGGTTTTCTTTAGAATATCACATTTTGGGGCGCAATTCTACTTCTAGCCTGCAACATTCGCATATGGCTAATCAATTTTACAGTGTAAAGTAAATCAGAAAGAGCAAAACAAATATCATATATTAAAGCATATATGTGGAATCTGAAAAAATTGGTATAGACAATCTTTTTTATAGAACTAGAGACACAGATATAGAGCACGAATGTATGGATACCAAGGGGGAAGTGGGGGTGGGATGAATTTGGAGATTGGCATTGACATATATACACTACTACTATGTTTAAAACATAACTAATGAGAACCTACTCTATAGCACAGGGAACTCTACTCAATGCTCTGCAGTAACCTAAATGGGAAGGAAACCCAAAAAAGAGGGAATATATGTACACGTATTGCTGATTCACTTTGCTGTACAGTAGAAAGTAACAGAATATTGTAAAGCAACTACACTCCAACAATTTTGAAAAAATTAAAAAAATTATGTTTGTCCAAAGTCACAGAACACTTAGAATATGGGGACCTGGATTAGGAACCTGGATGTCCTGAAGGTTTCCAAATTTTAGGTTCTTAAATTCATGGACTCAGTTACTAATTTCATATCTCCACCCTTGCCCAGGGCTGGTCATGACACCAGTCTTAAGCTCTGGCCTGGCTGAAGCTGGCCCCAGCCCGTGTCCAGCTGCAGGCTCCCCCGCCTTCCCAGCATGCTGCTTCCATCTGTCAGCAGCACTCAGGTTCACTGGGCTTTTCCCGATCTCTTTATGTTACACCCAAAAACAACCACTCATCTTAACCAAGAAATGTATTGATTCTGGGTAAGTAAGTATCAATAGCTATTAATTTCATGATTCTAGTTCTAATGTACCTTTGGGCATAAGGATGGATTGTTTAAAGTGTAGCTTCTCTGACATTCTGTGTATCTTTAGAAGGCTGTTTTAAATATTTATAAGTACACACCAAGTTGAGAGATCAGTACCGTATTAGAAACCAGAAGGATTTTAATTCTAGCTCTGCCACCAATTAGCTAAGTGACTTGGGTAAATCACCTCCAGTACTCCCAGAAAATAAGAGGACTGGAATACTCCTTTTGCGTATTTCTAGCATGAACATTAAGAAGGCTCTAGACATCAGAGTAGAAAAAAAGACGCTAAAAATACAAGCCAAAGTCTTCAGCATCCAGATTTTTCTAGCTTGTGATTTCTATTACTCATTCCATAAAAGCAATTAACATAGTCTTGGGCTCATGAATAATGTTTGAATGGTTGAAGAATGAAGGGGACAAAATCAATTTACTTCCTAAATATATCTTGAATCTGTCACTTCTAAATCCGTGTTGTCACTGTCCTACTTCAGCCATCACTTTTTTTTTCCCCCCACCCAGCTGCCAGCTAGCCTCGTATGGGGTCTTTTTGCCCCTATTGCCATATCCCCTTACACTCATACTCCATGTGACCATCCACGTGCCAGAACCTATCTATCTGCCTCCTGCTCATCAAGCATTTTTTTCCTCAGTACATTTAATATGCTACTCAGCATCTCTCCAACCCCAAATCCTATTCCCATGCTCCGTTTCATTGTGGATACCAGTACCTACAGAGTCGCCAAGCATGAAAATTCTGTTAGCAGTTCTTAAGTCAGGCCTTGCACGAGTCAGCCTGTCTGGTGTCACTCGAGCCCACCCACAGAATAAGACTCAGTTCAGTTCAGAAGCAAAGTCTTTATCAGAGAATGGAGACATGTGAGCGTAAACGCTCTCTTGCGGTGGCATCAGGTGGTGGGCAGGGCGGCTTTTCGGGGATCTAGTCAGCGAGGAGGAGCGGGGTTCGGGCCTGGCCCCGCTGTGCAGTTCCCGCCTCCCTTCCAGGATCGCGCAGCCTCTCTGCACCTGGCCTGCCGCCATCTTGCCTGAGAGCTGTTTTAGGCGCTTGTACACCCCCTGAGGAGAAGGCAATGACACCCCACTCCAGTGTTCTTGCCTGGAAAATCCCATGGATGGAGGACCCTGGTAGGCAGCAGTCCATGGAGTCGCAAAGAGTCTGACACAACTGAGCGACTTCACTTTCACTTTTCACTTTCATGCATTGGAGAAGGAAATGGCAACCCACTCCAGTGTTCTTGCCTGGAGAATCCCAAGGACGGGGGGGGGGGGCCTGGTGGGCTGCCTGCCGCCTATGGGGTCGCACAGAATCAGACACGACTGAAGCGACTTAGCAGCAGCAGCAGCAGCACACGCCCTGAGGTGATGTGCAGCCCAGCCGGTTCATACCAGGAACTTTGGTTTGAAGCTCCAGGTATTCGGCCTCTGCACGCCCCACCTTATAAGCCAGTGGAACTAAGCACAAAGGAAAAGGGGCGGCGGTGGAGTGGGGGTGGGGGGGACGGTTAGACTTTATCTTATTACCTGAAACCTATTTTTATTATTTGGGATTCGTTAAAGGGCTTTGCCATTGACAACTGGGAAGTGACATTGACTGTTTTCTCACCCCAGCTCTTTATCTATGATCAATTCAGTTAATTCTGTCCATCCTTAATATCTTTAAAACGTTCCCCCCTCTCTTGTCCACTGATGCTGATTTCACTAAAGCCACCTGGGTTTTACAGTAGCAGCCTCTGAACTAGAGACTGGCTTCTTTAGTCTTGGCCCCTCTTTCCTTCTGTGAAGGTGCACACAGGTGGTCTCCACTCTAGATGGATCGTTACTCCCATAAGCTGTAGAGAGTCAATAATTTTCTTACTCTGCCTTTTCTCTATACAAGTCTCTGCCCAGTCCCGGTTGGTAGAACATTCCTAACCACTTCTGGTTTGGTGCTGCTGGGTTGAAATTTATTGTTGCTCAAATAAACTTTTTCAAAAAATAATTTTTTGGCTGCTCCGAATCTTAGTTATGGCACGCTGAATCTTAGGTTTTCCTCATTACATGCAGGATCTTTTAGTCCTTGGCACATGGATCTAGTTCCCTGTTGTTGTTGTTGTTCAGTTGCTTAGTCGTGTCTGACTCTTTGTGACCCCATGGATTGCAGCATGCCAGGCTTCCCAGTCCTTCACCAGGGACCAAACCTAGGCTCCATGAATTTGAAGCGGGCAGTCTTAGCTGCTGGACCACCAGGGAAGTCCCTGCTTAAATAAGCTTTGAACTTTGAACACTCCAGAGTTCATCTTTTAATAGTGGCAAACCGAGGGCCCAGACTCTGGCCACTCTGCCTCTGGAGCCTCATTCTCCTGTGCCTCCTAGCCTTAGACTTGATGTTTCACCCCTGTAACTCTGAGTAGTTGTTCCAAATACAGATTGTTAGATCCTGTCTTCTAGGTCTCTGCTCTATTAGGACTTGCTTCCTATACCTCCTTTAGTCCTCAGCTGAAGTGTAGCATCTTTCAGGCTCTTCTCTGACCCGTCCTTCCTCCTCTTTTAGGTGCTCCAGTTCACACTCCCACCATGCTCTGTTTGCATCTCCAGCATTGCATTCAGCATCCTGGATGATATAATTGCCTGCTTTTTTAATATCTTTCCCTGACTGGGTTGTGTGCATCTGAAGGCAGGGACTGTGTTCTGTCTTCTGATGGAGGAATAACCTTTGGTTGCGGACTGATTGCATGTGGGATGGTGGAATTGCCAGGATTTCCATGTAGAAGGAGCTGAGTTGAGAGAGGGGGTTGGGGAATAAGATGAGGCTAAAATGTGAGCAGTGGCCAGACTCTGAAAACTTTCCAAGCCGTTGTCCATTTCTGAGTTATTTTTCCTCTTATTAATAGGCATTGTTTGGCTATGCTTTTCCAGACAAAAATGAAGCAGAATATAAATGCAATGTTTTTTGTTTTTCTTTCACAGAAGCAAAGAAAGTGATTTATCTCTTCATTTGGGGGGGAAAAAAAAAAAAGATCAGCTAACAAAGGGAGTGGTTGTAAACAATAGAATTAATTGCCTCTCCTAGGACTATTATTTGGTATCTATTTAAGGCTACTAGATTTTATTTTAATTACTCTGTTGTATACTCTATTTGCATATATTTGCATACCTCTCAGTGATGCCTTTAAGGAATCTAAGATGACTTCAGCTGTCTACAAGCCTTGCCTTCAGAGCTTAAAAAAAATAGAATAGCTCACAGAGAACAAAAGAAAGTGTCTCAGGGCAGAGATATGTCAGAACATCAAGGGTTCTCCTCTCAGTATTGTGAACCCAAGATCACATGCCCAATACACAGCAAGGCCAAGCAAATGAAAAAGTCAGAGTTCGGAATGCAGAAAGGTTTTTTTGCAAGGGCCACACAAGAAGAGCCGGGAAGCTGATGCCCAAATCAACTGAACTCCCCAAAGAGTTTCAGAGAAGCATTTTAAAAGACAAGGTGAGGGAGAAGAGTCTTAAGGTGTGTGATCAGTTCTTTAACAATTCTCCGATTGGTTGATGGTGAGGTAACAGAGCATTGCCAGAAGGGTTAACATTATCAATCCTCAGGCTCCACTACGTCTGGGGGCTACAGGCTCATGGTCTTCAAGTAGATTACCTAATTATTTCTGGTACTCTTTTCACAAGGTATGCTAGACTGAATAATGGGTTCCCAGAGACTTTATATCTAATCCCCAGGATGTAAAATATGTTACCATAAAAGACAAACTGGTATTTGCAGACATAATTAAATTAAGGTTTTTGAAATGGAAGATTGTTTTGCATTATCTGATTGAGACCAGTATTATCATAAGGATTATATAAAAGAGAAGGGTATGTGGTGTGATAATGGAGGCAGAGATTGGAGTGATATGCTTTGGATATGGAGGAAGGGACCATAAGCCAAGGAATGTGGGTGGGCACTAGAAGCTGAAAAAAAGAAGGGAATTGTAGTCTCCCCTCAGAACCTCTAGAAGGAACCGTCCCTGCCAACGTCTTGATTTTAGCTGATTGAACCTTGCTTTGTATTTCTGATCTCCCAGAAATATAAGGGGGGTTGTATTTGTGTTGTTTTAAGACAAGTGGTGGTGACTTGTTACAGTGACAATAGCAAATACATAAATTAAAGCAAAACAAATCTTTGTGATTTTCCAAGTGTGCGAGCGTGCTCAGTTGGGTCCAACTCTTTGCAACCCCGTGGACTGTAGCCTGTCAGGCTCCTCTGTCCATGGGATTTCTCAGGCAAGAATACTGGAGTGGGTTGCCATTTCCTTCTCCAGGGGAACTTCCTGACCCAGGGATTGAACCCCATGGCTCAAAGGCAGATTCTTCACCACTGCACCACCTGGGAAACCCCAGGACCCTCTGGAAAACACCAACGTCAGTTTAGGTGTAAAAAACGCTTTGAATTTTCTCCCCATTTTAAAATCTGATACTGAAAGGAAAAAGTCAGAAGTTTGGGGAAATTTGGTCCCTTATTAACAGAGTAACTCCCGAAGTGTCTCAGTGGTAAAGAATTCTGCTGCCAATGCAGCAGATGCAGGAGACTGGGTTTAATTTCTGGGTCAGGAAGGTCCTTGGAGGAGGAAATGTCAGCCCACTCCGGTATTCTTGCCTGGGAAATCTCATGGACAGAGGAGCCTGGCAGGCTACAGTCTATGGGGTTGCAAAGAGTTGGATAGGACTAAGCATGTATGCACACAGACATATGTATGAATACATATATGTGTCAAACTTGAGTTGTATATATACACACACACATATATGTAATCTTTGCTTCTGCTTATACTGCAATGGGCTTTTCCTTGAAGTTGTATTATTCAGGGTTTCTCATATAATATATATACATTTATACATATAAAACTATGCTTTCTGACAAATGTTATATTTTATCTTATTAGAAATTACCCCCAGAAAAGAATTATCCACGTGTAACTAAATCATTTTGCTGTAGAGCAGAAATTAGCACATTTTAAATTAGTTGGACTTAAACAAAATTTGGCTTCCCTGGTAGCTCAGATGGTAAAGCGTCTGCCTGCAATGCAGGAGACCCAGGTTCGATCCCTGGGTTGGGAAGATCCCCTGAAGAAGGAAATGGCAATCCACTCCAGTATTCTTGCCTGGAAAATCCCATGGATGGAGGAGCCTGGTAGGCTACAGTCCATGTGATCGCAAAGAGTCAGAAACAACTGAGTGACTTCACGTTCACTTTCCACAAAATTTAAAAAATTATCCAGATACCCAAAGATTATTTATTAATTAACCCAATTTAATATTATCTTAAGTTCTTAATGTTAACTAAAGATCTTGAATATTATGTGTAAATTGGTATATTATAGAACACAGTCACTGATGACATTAAACAGATTTAATTATCAGAATTGTAATTTAATTTGTTTAATTTGTTACCAGAATTTGTTTAAATTAAATAATTTTATGTTTTTTATAACCCCAAATTTTATATGAAATATGTTGTCTTGTCTGAACAGTAAACACATAGGAGTTTTGAGGACTTCAGATGAAATTGTTTATTCATGAGAAAAAAAAATAGAAATCTATTGTTAAATGTTTTCTTGTATTATAGTCTACATAGATAAAGTCAGGGAGAAGATATATAGCTGCTTTTAAACTGAAGTGGTCAAACAAGTCTAATATGTCCAAGGATTCACTTTGGTTACATAAACTTGGGTTTTTACATAAAAATGCTTCTCAGCAAGCAGTTTTCCTGTTAGCTATTTGTTGGTTTGTGGATTTGGGAAATGAATGATAACATATTTAAAGTATTAGAAGTTTAGTTTACTTTCTGGGAATTCTGGTAATATTAGATTTTTGTACAGGCTTATTATTATTTATAACACAATCAGAACAGAGCTTCTTTGTGAGGTTTTATAATCTATTTTGTTAATACTTGCCCAGTGTAGTTACGTATTTGAGACTTAGGCAACAAGAGGGAAGTGAAAGTGAAGTTGCTCAGTCGTGTCCGACTCTTTGCAGCCCCATGGACTGTAGCCTACCAGGCTCCTCCGTCCATGGGATTTTCCAAGCAAGAATACTGGAGTGGGTTGCCATTACCTTCTGCAAACAAGAGGGAAAGAAAAATGAAGTCTCTCAGTCATGTCTGACTCTTTGTGACCACATGAACTTCAGCCTACCAGGCTTCTCCATCCATGGGATTTTCCAGGCAAGAATACTGGAGCGGATCGTCATTTCCTTCTCCAGGGGATCTTCCCAACCCAGGGATCGAACCTGGGTCTCCTGCATTGCAGGCAGATGCTTTACCATCTGAGCCACCAGGGAAGCCAAACAAGAGGGAAAGATGTTCTCAACGACAAACAGCTGGACAAATAGCTTGACTCTCCAGTTCTGCAACATCAGCCATAGGTCAAAAATCACAAAACACAAGTGGACACTTTAAAAAACTGATTTGAGCTTGCCAACAACTCGACAAAGAAATGAATATGCCAGCAAACCAGATTTTCTGCTTTTTTCCTGATCTCTATCATATGTTTGGGAATCTTGTGATAGGACAACCCCCCTCCCCACCTCCACCACACACACAAACTGCCAAAATGTTATCTTTAAAATTTTAAAATATTACTCTCATACAGATATAGACTAAATGCATGTAAAAGACTTATTTAATTCATTGGTAAGGGAACCAGACAAGTGGTAAAGCTGGTTCAAAATGCATTTGAGGCAAAGTGCATTTAAAGGCAATGAAGAAAAGAAAAAAAAAAAAGATTGCCAGGTAGATACAAATTTGTTTTATAAAGTGCAATAAAGGTATAATCTTTGGAGTTATTTTTTTCTGCACAAAAATCATTTAATTTCTATAAGATAAAAATCTGATAATCACAGTTTAACTTCATAGCTTCTGAACCCTAATGAACAGTAAATGGTATGACAAAGGTACAGTCCCATGGAGAATTAAATATTCCCTTCATGGGTCTATCAGACAATGATTCAGTATAACAGTGAAACAGGACAAGCAACCTTCCTTTTTTCCTCATTTTGCAATTTTTTAACTTTATGAGTATGATATTCTCCTGTAGTTGGCCCCAGGGAACTTACACAGAAATGTAGATTTCCACTCTCAGGAAGGGAAGGTCTCTCTAATTCATTCAACAAAAATATTTGACATGTATTTTGTGCTAGACACTGTACTGGGCCCAAGAGTATAGCAATAAGCAAATCATTGCAAAATATCTCATGGTCCTTACATTCTAGTAGTTTCCCTGGTGGCTCAGACAGTAAAAAAAAAATCCACCTGCAATGAGGGAGACATGGGTTTGATCCCTGGGTTGGGAAGATCCCCTGGAGGAGGGCAGTAGGAGGAGACAGATTATAAGCAACAGGTGTCTACATGTTAGGTGGAGACTGTTGGGGTGTTGAGATGTGTGACAGTGTCAAATGATGGAAAGTGCTAAGAATCAAGCAAGAAGTGGGAAAGGGGAATGTTACCATTTTTAGGAAACACTCATAGAAGTGACACTTGAGTGGATATAAAGGGAGCGAGGAGGACTGGTGCCAAGGTTGGGCACAGGGAGATGATGGAGTTTGTATTGTGCTCCCTCGGAGAGAAGGATGTGAAGAGGGAAACTTCTAACAGTCAGGTATGGACTTAGATGCCATTTCAGAACTTTGGCGTTATTGCATGTAACCATTGGGTGGTCAAATACTGTGCAATAATCATGCATAATAACCATTGTATGGTTCTAAAAGTTTGGCCTTTACCATGGCTGATAAATTTGGGGCTCAGCTTTTGAATCATAGATTATATTTGGTTAATTTTTAATAATAAAGACATTTAAGTGATAAAATAATTATTATATTCCTTTAAGGATTTTTAAAAATGATATAATGTCATAGATGCTATTCCACCTCCTGCTTTAAGCTCTTTTGGGAGAGAAAAAAAAATGCTACATCATGTTTTAGTCTTTTCTTTTCCTTTATAAGCCTGTCTGGAAAGTGCCTGTCATTGATTTTGATCTGAAAAACTCTATCTTTTTTCCGTAACTTAATTTCATTTCTACAAAAGAAAAGTACCACTTATAATATTGTATATGTCATGCAGAGAAGAGTAGAAATATTAATTGCCAGTGCTTCAGTCTAATTTGTGCATCTCTCAGAAATGTCAGTAATAGGCAGCATGCACTTCTGAGGATGGTGAGTCAGCAGAACAGAGAGCGCTTAAATAGAAATAACCCAAGCATGTGATAAAAGGTACTCAAGGGTGATTGGCAACCCTGGTAGGATGGTGCACCAGTTAACTTGATAATATGAAGACACCCAGAAGACTGTATTACCTTGGAAATACTAATGGAACCAAGTAGTCTTAAAACAGGCCCTTTATGTCATTAAGGATGATTTTTTTCAGCACTACCACATCACAGGCTCTGCAGTATTTTGGTAGTAACAGATCTGAATCAGCAATGCAAGGGGAATTTCAATTTTGGTTAAAATTCCTGCTTGACCGTAACTTCTTCTCTTTTCAAATCAAGTTGAGTCAAGTTATTTGTGTATGTACACAGTTAGAAACTCTTTGTGGGCAGCTACTGCCTTCATAGGTGTACTGGCAAAGTTTGCAGATATGAATAACAGCACTGTCTCTGAATCTCATGCCACTCATGGACACTGATCATGACAGTAACTGCTACTGAGTTGCCATGTGCACAGCACCAGACACTGTAAGAAGTGCTATGTAGATGTGCTCTTATCTAATCCTCTCAGCAACTTTAGGACTAAATCTTAAAGATAAATCTGTTACTCAGAAAATTAAAATAGTTTGTCCAAAACTATGTGGCTTTGTGTAAGTCCTAAGCTTGGGGTTTGAATTTTCTTTCTACCATGCTAGTTACTCTGCCCTCAGATAATCTTTTCAGTTTTTCATAAGAACCATAATAAGCAAATGGAAATGTTTAAAATTCTTCATGTATTACAATCTTAGGTTAAAGTGCCAAATAAGGTCACACATGGAAAGAAACTTTAGTGTAGATTGAAAAATGAGGACTTTTTTACTTTTATAGCTCTGTCCCACTTAGAATCACTTTTCATCTAGTAGGGGAAAAAAAGCAATTTCATGAAGTGCTAATTATAATCAACTTGCATCTGTATAAGGACCTTAAGCCCTCCTCTTGCATATTCCATTATATAATTCCCCCCTTTCTAGGCCTGACAGCACTGAAAAGGTTTATACCTGGACTTGTAGTTCGATATACCGGTGAAAACATATGATGTTTTTTCCAATTTCAAATTTCTTCTCTTTTCCTGAATATTAGTTTATAGAAGGGCCTTGCTATGTACTGCGATACATATCAAATTCAACTAAAAATCAGAGTAAATCTCAGGTTCTTTCTGCATGTGAGAGAAGTCTGCTTCTTCTGTTGATTTTTTCCTAATAGGGTTACAGATTTCAGTAATTTTTTAATTGAGGGGAAGAGATCAAATATCTTATTTCTTAGCTTTTCTTTTCATAATCCAGATATGCTATAGAGGCTACTGGAATGGTTTTTACCACTCAGCACAAATGTTATAGCTTGATGCAGTTGTTTTTGCTAAAGTATAATGGCCTTTACTGCCCTAAAACCACTTCACTAAGGTTCAGAGAGGAAGCTTTTTCCCCCCAGAAACAACTTTAAAAGGCACTCTGTGATTTCAGTGGTTAGGGGCCAGGTTAGTTCCCAGAAGACATAAATGGAAACAGCTTTTCCAGAAGCACAAGTCTCCATTCTAAGGAGTCCTGGCATTGTTACTTAGGTAGACTCAGACTTACTACTTCTTATGTTGTGAGAGATACCAGCTCGATGGTAGTACCTCTTTCTGTGTGGGCCCTATGCCTAGAAGATGCATCAGTCAGGATTCCTTGTAAAACTGACAGCACACCCATATAGGGTAACTGAGGAAGATTTAATGAAGGGTCTCATTTCCAGTGTGTAACTAGGATTAGGAAATCCATAAAGGATGGTGAAGGCAGTCAATAGGAGGGGTATTTACTTGTGCCATGGCCTGTGGGGGCAAAGGGAAGGAAGTGACTATTAGAACCTGGAGCAATATAGCTATAAGAAAAGTCCCTGAGGAGGAGCTGTGGCCTCAGCAGAGCAACCTCCGCCAGCTGTGACCTGGGAGCAGGGAGCTGGGGAAGTAAGTACCTGGTCCCTGTTCTGCTAGCGTGTTCTGACCCCTTATTGGTGCTTCCCCTTGGCTGGGTCTAAATGGAAGCCGGATTAAAGCCTTGGGTGAAACAACTAGGTTAGTGGATTAAAAATGGATATGTGACTTCAAGGATGGCTGTTCATTCATCCATTTATTCAAGGAAATATGTATGTCTTTTGTTTTGTTTTTTCCTGGTTACCTTTTGGCACACTGATGATGAGCACTGGCATTACAAAGACACAACCTTGCTTTCTTGAAGCTTACCATTTTATAAAGGAAGGCAGATAATCAGACAATTAACCAACAATGAAGTTACAGCATAGTGCTTACAGCAGAAGTTTAAGCAAAGTGCAACTGAATCGCAATTAAAAAGAGGTGTCAACTGTCAGTTCTCCAAAAAGACCTGTTGACTAAGCAACGTTTAGTTTGGTGAAAGTGAAAGTCGCTCAGTTGTGTTCGACTCTTTGTGACCCCATGGACTATACAGTCCATGGAATTCTCCAGGCCAGAATACTGGAGTGGGTAGCCTTTGCCTTCTCCAGGGGATCTTCCCAGCCCAGGGATCAAACCCAAATAAAATGAGTTTATTAAACATAGCCAAACTATCAGTGTCCAGAGTTTTTGATATAATAGTTTCGGGTTGGTAAGCACACAGTGAGTTGATGAGTGAGTCTTGATGAGCACTCTGTCTTGATATGTAAACTACTTGAATTGACTCATTGTTTTATCTTATAGGAACAAATATTTCCTGGAGGAAAGAGCAAAGTTATTTTTGCTTCTGAATATTTTTTAACATAGGAAAAAGAAAATATTTTTGGTTCCAGGACTATTTTACAAAGACAGTAAATTAATTCAATTTCAGTCTCAGAATCAAGAAAGAAAGTAACATTTATTAAACACCAGTTATTAACCAGGTAATACTGCATGCTTTAGTCTTCACTCTAGCCCTTAAGAGTTAAGTAGTATTATTAGTTGACTCATTCCAAATGACCCTGATGCTAGGAAAGCTTGAGGGCAGGAGGAGAAGGGGGCAACAGAGGTTGAGATAGTTGGCATCACTGACTCAGTGGACATGAGTCTGAACGAACTACGGGAGGTAGAGAAGGACAGGGAAGCCTGGCGTGCTGCAGTCCATGGGGTCACAGAGAGTTGGACACAGCTTAGCAACTGAACAACAGCATTCCTGTTTTATAGATGAGGACAGTGAGACTCAATTACCCAAGGTCACAGAGCAACTGAGAGTGCCAGGAATTTACTTTCCTGTGGGAGTGGAGAGTTGGGGAAAGATAATAAAAGGAGAGAATATTCTAGATGACCTCAAAGATACATAAGATTTCAACAATTGGGGAAGAGAAGATGGATAGGAATGGGGAGAATGAATTCAGGGAAAGGAAACAGTATGAATAGTCTTCACCCCAAGGTGTCACAGTGCCTAACACGTTTTAGGGAAGGCCTGCAGGTTTGTGGAAGATTGGTAAGAGGCATGAGGAACCCATGTAATTAGAATTAGGGCTCATGAAGAGAAACACTTTTCTTCATCTCCTTCTGTTGCTTTTGTTAAATAGGGACTTTTACCAGCATGTCCACCTTCTCAGGACTGGATTGAGGATGTAGCTTAAACTTGAACTTCCCAAGTCCTCAAAGCAAGGGGTCACTAAGCTGGTTAGTGAGATGGGGTGAAGTTCCCTGTGCTTTGTGGGCTGGTGTCTTAAATCTCGCTCTCTCGCTGAAAACGGTGGCCTGCCTTCTCTCCTGCCTTTGCTGCATTAGTTGCTTATTTTTCTATCCCCAGCTTGGAACAATGGTTGTATCATGTTAAATGTATACCTTCCATGATAAACATGGATTCAATGAGTGATTAAGTAAATATATGGAATGAAACATAACCATTTTGGGGAGTATTATTGGAAACAAGAATGGTTGTGAATAATTTTGTTCATTCCAAACATACCTGTTTTCTTATTCCTT
This sequence comes from Bos mutus, assembly GCF_027580195.1. Taxonomy (NCBI): domain Eukaryota; kingdom Metazoa; phylum Chordata; class Mammalia; order Artiodactyla; family Bovidae; genus Bos; species Bos mutus. The sequence goes on from NC_091628.1 coordinate 26,461,421, forward strand.
GTAGACTCCAGAGGACTTGAAGAGATTTCTTGGTTTTCTATTTTTGTTTCTTTTTTTTTTTTTAAAGCACGAGTTTGTGATACTCTTTTATTGTTAACCTGAACGGATGTCACTGTTGGCTTGTTCCAGAGTGGATTACAGGCAACTAAAAGTAAGCTAGGTGTCAGAAATGATTGCATTTGAAAATTATCCTGGTTCTTCCCCTGAGTCATGGAACAAAGATCTCGCTCCTTGAAGTATCTTTTTAACCCTCCTCCTTTTTCTTTCCTTTTCCTTCCCCTTTTATGTGGCAGATACAGAGAGACATTCACAGGCATTCTGCCTCTGTTCTGTCTGTCTCTCTTCCACACACACACACACACACACACACAAACACACTTGGGCAGGTCATTGATAGAGAGCATCTTCTAGAAGCTGAAGCTAGTTCTCTACTTTCAAAGTGATGAGTCTCGTTGAGGCTAAACAGGGGCTGGAAGAGGTTTGAGTTTGCAGGGTAGTGGTCTTGTGTTTGGGGCTACACTTTACCTTGACCAATTGAACATCTTTGACCCTTTCTTACATCCGTTTGTTTTCCCCTGTCTGGTGGGATAACAGATCTGAATGTTCATAAAACATAGCTGTTCATTTTCAAAGTAATTAGTTTATGTTCCAGGCATAACTAAAATTCGATCAGATAATTGCTGGTTGACAGCATGTATACCCAAAGGTGATTTAGTCTGGTTTATCTTTTATTTTCAAGAACTAGTCATTTGAATATAAACCTTCGTAGAATGTTTAAGCCACCAGCATGATTCTTCACTAACGTTCCAAATAAACGATGTCTCTCTGATGTTTGTATATGGCAGAACCAATACAATATTGTAAAGTTTAAAAATAAAATTTAAAAAATAAAAAATAAAATAAATAAAACTGAAAAACCAGTAAAAAAAAAAAAAAGCAGTAAAAAATGACCGCAGGTGATTACCTGGTCAGTTTTACCACATTGGGATGAATTGGTCTAAAATTAGTTTTTTATCAGTCCTTAGGAAGATAAATTTAATTCTTCCTCTCCCAAATGTGTCTTAATATCTTTATAATCCTAATTCAAGTTTTTCATCACAGGAAGATAAATATATAGTATGTATCTTTTTCTTTTTTTTTTAAACAAACCTACATTTTAAAAATCCATTTTAAATGAATTAAAATTTGCAACTATGTAAGTAATTTGAACAATTTTGTTATTTTGTTTACCAAAGCAGATGGAAACAGTTAATTGTGAATACACTGGGAAATGAGCCATTTCCAATTCAGACAGGTAATCATAGATATTTGGGAAAGATGTTTGCCAAACCATGATAAAAGGATAGTACCAATCACCAAGCATCATTTTTACTTAACTAAGGCAATAAAATTATGTTTTCTGACATAAATTTATACAGAACCAGCATATCTTCATTTGGCCTTAAGCTGTGTTAGTCACAACTATTATCCATGTGGGTTTTATAGGTATTTTCAGGCTACTTTTATTTTTCCTATTTTATAGAGAAGAAACCAAGATGCTCATCTGTTATTTTCTTCTCGATCTTGTTTCTGAAGAGTCAGACTCACAATTTGAATTTAATGGGACTCTCTACCTCCTATTGTGAAGAAAGGTTTTCTAAAGAAATAAATTAATTCTAAAGAATTCAATTCATAAATTAAAATTTGTGAAATTTCTGAAATCAATTAAACTGGAACCTTAAGTGTTGAATAGCGCTTAGTGAGTTAATGGCTTCTTGTGACATATTAACTTGAAAGAAAAGTACTCAAAATGTACAACATAATTAGAAATTAGTGTTTTATCCAGTTTGGGGAGTTTTAGAAAATCCTAAATGAAAAACCTTCCACTGCACAGTGAAATATTGTTTGCTGTAGATATAAATATGGGTAGAAATATATTTGTTTACTATATTGAGTTTTACATATTTTAAAGCTTTATTTATTTGAGGTATAGTTGAAATATTAGTTTCAGGTGTACAATATAGTGATTCCACATTTTTCAAGGTTATAGTCCATTTCAAATCATTATAAAATGTGGGGTACATTTCTTGTGCTGTGCAATTTATTCTTGTAGCTTATTTATTTTATACATGATAGTTTGTCCCTCTTAATTCCCTACCACTAGTTTGTTCTCTCTCTGAGTCTATTTCTGTTTTGTTACATTCATTCATTTTATTTTTTAGATTCTACAAATAAGTGATCATGTAGAGTATTTGTCTTTCTCTGTCTGACTTATTTCACTAAGCACAATACCCTCTAGGTATTTTTGATGGAAAAGCACTTTCTTTTTTCCTTTTTTTTTTTTAATTTATGTATTTTTTGAGGCTAATTACTTTACAATATTGTATTGGTTTTGCCATACATTCTGTCATTAAAAATATTTATTTTTAATTATGTTACTCTATTTTTGTTTTTGAAAATGTACATGTAAAATTACAAAAATTTAAAACTACACAAAAATAAAAAACAAGCCTTCTTTCTGCTACATTTCAAAATTCTCAGCTCCCCTTCTAGAGTTAATGACTATAATAAATGGTCTATCATTTAACAAAATTTTATGCATATATAAGTGTCTATCCACATTGTTTTCTTTAAACACAAACTATTAACATGCTATACAAACTTACCCTTACTTTGATTCTTTTGTTTAACCATTTATCTGAGAGATTGTTCCATATTGTCTTGTAAATTTTGTTTTGGGCTACTTTTATTTTTGCAAGATAAAAATCTTATTTTTTATCTTTTTTTAAACAGCTACAAAATATTCTCTTGTATGAAAGAACCCTAATTTATCTAATGTGTCTTCAGTTTAACAATCACCTCAGATAAATGAACAAGAAGACTTTCATATTTTTTTCTTTCTCTTTCTTACTTTTTCATGTGTTGAGGCTTGGCTTGTCCTGACACTTGTATCACCCCTCTGCTCTACTATGCCTCAGCAAACAATTTATATGACATGTGGTTTACTTTTCCACATTCCCACAATCTCAAATTCTGTTTGCAAGCTTACTTTTACAATGAATCGAGGATTTGGGATCTTTGTGATAATCTGTTGAAAACTAAGTTGAGGTTCGTCAGTCCAGGAGTCTTGAGCCGCTGTGTCATTTAAGTCATTTTCATTCTGTCAGTCCTGCCCAAGAGGAATTCAATATTTTCCCATGACAGTCTCTGTCTGGATAAATAATCTAATCCACACAGTTGTTAATAAAATTGCTTATTTATTGTATTGATGAACTTTGTCAGAGTCAAAATATAAATATCAGTAAGTGAATGCTCAAGTTATGAAAAAGCACCGTAACCTATTCTTCAGTTAAGCAAAACACATTAAGTATCTGCAGTGTTACTGGTAATAGGCTAGGTATGGAGGTGCAAAGACCTCCTAGGTGGTGTTAATGGTAAAGAACCCGCCTGCCAGTGCAGAAGACATAAGAGATATGTGTTCAGTCCCTGGGTAGGGAAGATCCACTGGAGGAGGGAAGAATTCATGCCTGGAGAATCCCATGGACAGAGGAGCCTCGTGGGCTACAATCCATACGGTCTCAAAGAGTCAGACAAGACTGAAGCAACTTAGCACACACCCATGCATAGAGAAACAAAGATAAATGGAGTATGGTTTTTGCCCTTAAAGGGCTTGCATTAGATTTCAGCAATAGATATAAAAAGAGACAATGTCTTTTCAAAGGTGGAGGCTTGATTTTTGCATCATGCTATTTTCCATGTATTGAAAGCTTGCATACATCAAAAAACTGTGTTAAAACAAGGTAACTGGGGTCTACTTGGATTATTTCAACCACTTCAATGACTATAACCCTGTAGCTCAGACCTAACCTATGGGTAGTGACCTTGAATGTTACAAGTACACTATGAAGCATGCTATCTTATTTGTCTCTCTGTCTCTCTTTTTGGGCTGTGCCAGGTTGTTTGTGGGATCCCTGACCAGGTATCAAACCCAGGCCCTGGCAGTTAAAGCAACAATTTCTAACAACTAGACACCCAGGGAATGGCCTGAAGCATGGTATCTTAGAAATCACAGAGCAGAAAGGATCACAGACCACAGGATTTATTAAATAAACTTAACACACACAATAATATCAAGAGTAAAGAGATAGAGTAAGTAAACGTTCTTAGATTAGGGTACAAGCAGATGGAAAGACCATCGTATCTAAGACCTGGAGTTCACAAGGCTCACGTATCCTCTTTTCCTCTCTGTCTCTCTTTGCCACTGTTGTCCTCCCTGCTCATAGTATGCTTGTGAGGACCAGAGTTGATGATTGAGGTGGAACTTCACAGGTAGTAGTCCTGGGCCATGTATATACTTGTTTTATTAGAGACACTCAAGACCAAGGACATTTGGACATCACAGTGAATTGTCAGCCTGCTAAATAGCCATGGGTCTTATGTGTGATTACAAATAGGTGTAGAGTACTCGAGTCATCTGGGGTAGAGTGCAAATGGGGCCAGAATGACATACTAGATGTCACCAATGGATGACCAAATTTGAGGGTGACATAGTATTCATCCTGAAGTTGGCATGATTTGGTCTTTTCATTCCTTTCCACCTCCAAACAATCTTGTTTATTCTATCATGGTTTTTATTAATCAGTTGTTGGCATGTCTTACAGGTTGCTAACTTGCCGTGTATTTTAACATAGCACATGAGTTCTACCTATGTCTCATGAGAAACTTGCTTACTTATTACCTGCTTGCTTATTATGTACATATAACATAGCCTATAAGTTTTACCTATTTTTTATAATTTATATGAACTATATTTAACATTTCTTATGGGTTCAGACCCTCCCATTTGTTTTCTTATCTTCTATAGTACAATTGAATATTCTCCAACAATATGGGAAATGCACATTTTGAGACTTTGTTCTTGAATTCCAATCTCATTTTGTATATGGGTTTTGAGACTCAAGTTCAATAGTTCCAAATTGGACTCATCATCTTTCACTATAAATGCTTCCTTGAATATTCTACAGTGATTGTTGACATGAATTCTCACCTTAGTCTTAAAATTCTCTTTACGTCTTCCCTCTCTTTACCAGAATCAACAAAGAATTTGCTTTTACCCTAAAATTATCTCTTTTATCTTCTATTTCTGATGTTCCTAGGCTTTTCAACTTGCTGACAGTTTTATTTTTCTGCAATACAAGCTGATTCATAGCTACTTGTTCAGCCTTCTCCCATCTCAATCCCTCCCCCAGTATTACTTGCAATTTTTCCTAAATACCATGCATATTCATACATATGAGTATTAGCATATAAAATAGTAAAAAAAATTGAAATAATTATAAATTCACAGGAAGTTGGATAACTGACATAGGTCTTATTTATGTATGCTTCATCTATTTTGCCCCAGGTACCTGTTTTTTCTATGTTTGGGATATCACTCCTTCCCTTAACTGATTGACATATTAACATTTTAACCAACCTTCTTTTAATACCCAGCTTCAAAGTCATAAAGCTTTCCAAACTTCACCCCACTGTTGCTGAATTAATCTACTTCTTCCTTAGTGCTGAGTTTTTCCCACATGGCATCATAACTATCTTCTCTGAGAATCCATAACATCTTTGAGAACAAGGACTGTGTTTTATTCATCTTGGAAATCACAGGATGTAGCTCAAAGCTTGGCACATATTAAGTCCCCAAGGCTTCAGTGATACATGAACCGTGAACTTCCAGATGTTCAAGCAGAGGAACCAGAGATCAAATTGCCAACATCCAATGGATCATCGAAAAAGCAAGAGAGTTCCAGAAAAACATCTATTTCTGCTTTATTGACTATGCCAAACCCATTGGCTGTGTGGATCACAATAAATTGTGGAAAATTCTGGAAGAGATGGGAATCCCAGACCACCTGACCTGCCTCTTGAGAAACCTGTATGCAGGTCAGGAAGCAACAGTTAGAACTGGACATGGAAGAACAGACTGGTTCCAAATAGGAAAAGGAGTACGTCAAGGCTGTATATTGTCACCTTGCTTATTTAATTTATATGCAGAGTACATCATGAGAGACGCTGGGCTGGAGGAAGCACAAGCTGGAATCAAGATTGCCGGGAGAAGTATCAATAACCTCAGATATGCAGATGACACCACCCTTATGGCAGAAAGTGAAGAAGAACTAAAGAGCCTCTTGATGAAAGTGAAAGAGGAGAGTGAAAAAGTTGGCTTCAAGCTCAACATTCAGAAAACTAAGATCATGGCATCCAGTCCCATCATTTCATGGCAAATAGATGGGGGAACCGTGGGAACAAAGTCAGACTTTATTTTTTTAGGCTCCAAAATCACTGCAGATGGTGACTGCAGCCATGAAATTAAAAGACATTTACTCCTTGGAAGGAAAGTTATGACCAAACAAGGCAGCATATTAAAAAGCAGAGACATTACTTTGCCAACAAAGGTCCATTTAGTCAAGGCTATGGTTTTTCCAGTGGTTGTGTATGAGTGTGAGAGTTGGACTATAAAGAAAGCTGAGCACCGAAGAATTGATGCTTTTGAACTGTGGTGTTGGAGAAGACTCTTGAGAGTCCCTTGGACTGCAAGGAGATCCACCCTGTCCATCCTAAAGGAGATCAGTCCTGGGTGTTCATTGGAAAGACTGTTGTTGAAGCTGAGACGCCAGTACTTTGGCCACCTGATGCGAAGAGCTGACTCGTTTGAAAAGACCCTGATGCTGGGAAAGATTGAGGGCAGGAGGAGAAGAGGATGACAGAGGATGAGATGGCTGGATGGCATCACTGACTCAATGGATATGAGTTTGGGTAGGTAGGCTCTGGGAGTTGGTGATGGACAGGGAGGCCTGGCGTGCTACAGTTATGGGGTCACAAAGAGTTGGACATGACTGAACTACTGAACTGAATAAAAATATTGTGAATTTGCTAGAAATTATATTTTATTTCAAGAAAACAGGATGTAAAAGTACAATTGTACAAAGCAGATGCATTTAGTAGGTGGTGTTTTAGTAAGTGTTAGTCCCTTAGTTGTGTTTGACTCTCTGGGACCCTATGGATTGTAGCGTACCAGGTTCCTCTGTCTGTGGAATTCTCCAGGCAAAAATATTGGAGTGGGTAGTCATTCCCTTCTCCAGGAGATCTTCCTGACCCAAGTTTGAACCTGAGTTTCCCACATGGCAAGCAGGTTCTTTACTGTCTGAGCTGCTAAGGGATGTTATTGCAGATTCCTTTCAATATGATATTTCCTGGAAAATTTTAAATATAATTCAGTTTCCAAAAAAAAAATTACTATTATGTTCATGAGTACATCTATTGAATAGTATGTGATAAATGTTGAAGAAGTATGCAAGTAAAAAATCCCAGCCTAAATTTTGGAACCAGTTTTATTCTCTGTCCTTCCTTTCTGTTACAAAGATGTAGTAATAACATCACTTCTGGGATCAGGGATTCTTACTTTCTGCTCTGTTGACTCCTGTCTCATTCTCTGGGAGAAAAGTTGCATGTGATCTGAATGTGTGTTGACTTCTCCAGGCTCTGCGTGTGAATGAAGAGGCCACATGAACATGGTGACCTGTCCCTCCTCAGAGTCTCCTAAGCTTTGTCTCACTAGTGGCCTTGATCAAGACTTCGAATCTTCTCCCTCTCTAGCTACCCCAGCAGTTTAGCTGAGGGAAGCTGCTGACTACAGTGGCTGCATCTGGCAACCCATTTGCTGTGCTGGGGTGGTGGGCACTTTCTGGCTGCTGTTCATCCTTATCCTATAGCTTCCATTGCTGCACAAAGGTTGTGACAGAAACAGTAATGCACACCCATCACGCGCACCAAAAGTGTTTGTATGAACAGCTTTTAAAAAGGCATTATGTTGACATTGCAGTTAAGATTGTGATGGCAGGAAAATGAGGAAGAAAGTGAAAACAAGACTGCGATATAGATAGAGGAAATAGGTAAATGTGGTACTTCTCATATGCGTGCTCACTTCCTTAGCTATCGCTGATGAAAATCTTGCCTAACAACACACCACCCGCCCTGGCTGGCTTCACCACGTCTTAGCACCTGGTCATATCTCTGAACTCTGTTGGAGTCATATTCTCTCCCTTGTTAACAATATAAACTCAAATTTATATCCAACGTCTCATAAGTTTCTTCATAAAAAAAAACATTTTCTTCCCTTTCTGAGGAAGGTTAGACCTAATCCGTGAGTCTGGTTTAGGCTATCTTGTCCTCTCTATTTTTTGTGTCTTTTCCAACTACACTTTTCCCCAGGGCTCCTGCAAACACTCTTCTCACCTCCGAAAGTGCAAATATGAAAAGCCCTCATGTCAGGCATGGTAGGAAGATCCTGCTGTAGGTTGGTTAAGTTTGAAGTTTAAGGAGGGAGGGTTGTTTTCCCCATAATCGCGATCCCTGTTAATGAACGATGCATGTTCTAAACATTTACCACAGTGTCTTTTGTCTTTGTTCTCTCACTGAATTAAAAATAAAGTATGGATTTTTTTCAAGACAAGTGAAGTTTTTTAATTCACCAGAGGATTAAAAACAGAGAAGAATTGCACTTCATGTCCCCCTGTTGACTTTAGGAGCAACTGGTGTTCGGAAATGATCACACAGGCATGTCTACTTCTGGGCACTGAAATTACTTTTCTCTCTTTTCATTCCCTGACATCTTAGAAGGGAAAACAAGGACTTTTCATCTGTTTTGGGACAAAGAACTGATGGAGTGAGTGACACAGCACTTTTATTCTTGGCAAGACTTGACATCGAAAGAGCAGTGGGAGATAGCTTTCAAGTGGGCCTTAGGAGAAAATTCAAAGGACTGTGTTTCTACAGGGTCAAGTATCTCTATCCTGAGAAAATCACTCAAAACAACAGGGCTAGAGGCAGTGGGCACTGTCACTCGCACATGCTGTTAGCTGTCACATTCTGTTCTGTCATGCAGAAGACCTTACAAGAATAGTGATTCATCGAATAAAATAGTTCATTAAGATAAAATTAGATAGTCAGGAAAGTAAGTCAGCATTTTAGAACTGTTACAGTAAAAAAGTACTTTGTAATAGGTTTTAGAATTCATGTCCTAAATAGTATTATCTTGATTGTCTGTGGAGGGCGTATCAGTTAAGAATCTCATATGTTTTTGCATACAAGCCTTTTTTCCATCTGTACCAAGCTAGTATCCTAGATTGATTATGAAGGTGCAACACTAGAAAAATAAATAATGTAAGGTGCTAAATTTTTGTTCTTTGAATGAGGTTATTTAGGTCAAATTTCATCCTAAGTTTAGTTATTGTATCTCACCTGGGCATCATTCTCTCATTGATTCAAATAATTTTTTAGTCATCTGTTTCCTTCCCAACTTACAACTAATACCACATCTTAACTCTACCTGCAAACATAGTCTTGTCTCTGGAATTAATGAAATTAAAATGAAAAAAAAGCAAGGAGAACAAGAGAATTTGGACATTTTATTTCTGTATTTCTTAATAGATTCCTTAAAGTAAAATCCATATTTCACAGTTAGACAAAATTATTTTTTAATCCCATTGAAATATCCAGTACACAATTTACATTTACTGATTGCCAGCGTTATGGTAGTAGGTTTCTCAGAAACCCAAAGCTGATAATTGTCTCTGAGGAAGAAAGTACTCTGAGATACTCAAGATCCATAGAGAAACAGTGAAATGTCTTATAAAATTTTCTTCTAGTAGTTATATTAAAAAAGCTAAAAAATGTATTGAATTCAACATATCTAACATTATTTCCATATATAATCAAAATGTAAAAATGGAGACACTATATTTTATATTTTTTATTATACCAAGTTTTCAATATTTAGTATGTATTTTATACCATCTAAATTTGAACTAGCCACATATCAAGTGTTCAGTAACACTTGAAACCACATGTGGTTTGTGGCTACTATATTAGACAACACACTCAGAGATAGTAAGGGTAATAAAATTGGTACATGTTCTAAATATATGCATAATTATAATTTTAAAACATTTTATACTTCCCACAACCTTGGCTTTTCTTAAAATACATTTTTACAAATTAGATTTTGAAATCTCATAGGTGCTAAGGCATGTTATAGATGATGGGTATATAAAATAAATTTAATTTTAAAATATATTTTTAAAATATGGGTATGATGTATTTTTTGTATTTATGAACACATACCAACTGAATTTCTTTTATTAATTTTGATCTATAGATCCTTTTTTACAAAGTCTTCATTATATTTCAATGGCCTAAAGTTTGACTCAATTTTTCTTATTAAAAATGTATTGAAAGAATGAATTCAAGAACCAAGCATTTTTAGAGCCAGCATTACAAACTTTTCACTGTTAGTTGGATGTCTATTTTGACAGGTGTGGTTTTTATTTGCAGTTAGAAATGCAATCATTTTCTTTCTTTTTATTTGACTGCTGTTGAGATAAATGCAGCATACTCTACTTCATTGGCCTCACTTTTTTTCCATCTGAAATTCTGTTTAAGTCAGATTCACCTTTAAAGACTCACACTGACTCATCTCTAAAATTTCTGCTAAAATAGACCCCTACCATTTTTGGATTTAATGTAAACAGTCTGGTTTTCTTTAAATATTTTAGATATATTTTCTTTAACAGTGAAAAAAAGTCACTGTTCTAAGTGTCTTTGAGGTCAGAGAGTGAACTTGAACTTACAGGTAGTGAGACCAGAATGTGGGAGTCAGTCACTAAATTTGGAAGTGAATAGAGCCAACAACCAGAAGATTGTGCCTTATCCCACTGGTTTTCCTTACTTACCTTTGTGATGCACTAATTCTTGTGAAGCAATAATATCTTTTCATGAAAAATGGTCCTGGGATTAAGTGGCACCGAGGTTCATCTAGTCAAGGCTATGGTTTTTCCTGTGGTCACGTATGGATGTGAGAGTTGGACTGTGAAGAAGGCTGAGTGCCGAAGAATTGATGCTTTTGAACTGTGGTGTTGGAGAAGACTCTTGAGAGTCCCTTGGACTGCAAGGAGATCCAACCAGTCCATTCTGAAGGAGATCAGCCCTGGGATTTCTTTGGAAGGAATGATGCTGAAGCTGAAACTCCAGTACTTTGGCCACCTCATGCGAAGAGTTGACTCATTGGAAAAGACTCTGATGCTGGGAGGGATTGGGGGCAAGAGGAGAAGGGGACGACAGAGGATGAGATGGCTGGATGGCATCACCGACTCGATGGACGTGAGTCTGAGTGAACTCTGGGAGTTGGTGATGGACAGGGAGGCCTGGCGTGCTGTGGTTCATGGGGTCGCAAAGAGTCGGACACGACTGAGCGAGTGATCTGATCTGATTTGATCTGATCTGAAGTATAATTACTAGGGAGAGGAATGAGGGGAAATAGTTCTTTGACAGAAAATACTGTATCTGGATAAACTGAAAGAAAGATGTTGAATATTAAAACATAGATGTGACAAACTGCCATACGGAAATAAGAAAAAGTGGTATCTGAAATTAGTTCACTTAGAGTTCGTGTGGCTAACGTCTTTCAAGACAGGGGCCATCAAACTTTTTCTGTAAAAGTCCATATAGTAAGTATCTTTGTGGACCATATGGTGTCTGTCAGAATGAATCAGCTCTGCTATTGTAGTTCAGACGGCAGCCTTAGGCAATTACAAATGAACATGGCTGTGTTCCAATAAAACTTTATTTACAAGCAGGTGCTTGGCTGGATTTGACCCATGTAACTCCTGTGTAAGAATATGTTGGGTAGCTGCACTGCAACTTTCACCTTCTTGGATACTTCTTGAAAATATCCACATAATGGATATGGTTTCTCCTGAATCACATTTCCCACAATGAGACACATTTCTTATCCCAAAGTAACTATTTTATAACTTTTATAGTTAGGTTATGAATTTGGCTGCTCTAAGAGAGATCTGAAATTATAGTGGCTTTAAGCAAGATAGAGGATTATTTCTGTCATGAGTAACTTTCCCTAGAAGTGTATAGCTCATATAGTGATTCAGGGTGTCACCTCATCTTCATCCCCATACATGGCTCACCATCACCCAGTCTGCCTTTGGAAGGAAAGGTAAGGCTACAACCCGGAAGTTGGTCACATCACTTCTGCTCAGATCTCACTGGTCAGCACTTAGCCAAACAGCCCCATCTAAAACTGCAAGAAAGGCTGAGAAACAGAGCAGTTATTCTGGCCAGTCATGTGCCCAAATAAACTTCCAGAACTCTTACTACTACAGAAAAGATGAACAACAATGGGGAGGGCATGTAGCTGCAACTAGCTTTTCTGCTTAACTCTTATATTTATAGAACAGTTTAGGGCCTGAAAGGAGATACTTACACTTTAAAGTTATATTTTACTGTAATTCATGTGACAGATTATATGCTGTTGTGTTATTTGAGGATAGAGACTGTCCTAAAGTCTTCAGGCATTTTTTGAAACACAAATGACAGGGTATGTACTATACTTGGTTAAAATATTGTTTTACAGCTTATGTAATGGCAACTATCTTGCATATGCTACTTCTTTTCCTGAGTCTATGATACACATTACTAATAAATCTTAGCATTCTTTCCCCTTGAACTCAGACTTGGCCTTGGGCTCCTCTGTATTCTGTTCCAATCAGGTAGAGATGGCATTCCATCAGCAGTTTATTTGTTCTTCTTGCTTAAGGTTACAGCATTCTTCTTTTTGTATCTTTGACACCAATCTTATCTGCAGACAGTGGTGTGACAATAAATAAATGAAATGTTGTTTTTTGTCTTCTTAAGTCAAATCTTCGTCCCTTAAATTTTGTTTAATTTTCATCTTGCTTTTATTTCCAGACTATGCTTTATATTTCATTTTATATAACTAATTTTATTCACACAACCAGAATTGGAATAATTTTATTCAACTTCTTAATTTTTTAAATAGAAAAAACTGAAACTCAAAAAGATGAAAGGACTTACCCATGGGAACACAGCTAGATAGTGCCAGCATTGAAACTAGGTTTCTGAATCCCTACTCTACTACTCTAGTGCTCTCCTTTTGCCAAGATGAAATCAGTAAGTGACAAGAATATTTAAAAGTCAGGAATAATTATAGCACTAATTAGATAAGACTGATCAATATCAGAACTTTAATTTTTCAAGTTTCTATTTCTTGCATCTGTAGGTAAGAACCAACATATTTCATCATTTTTTTATGTAAAAGAATTGGTACCCTAAGCAATCCTTGCTCTAATGTTTGGCTGCTTCTAGAACTTTTCAAATTTTGCAAAATGGATTTGACGTTGTGAAAAGTAGGATTTGAAGATTGCTTTCTAGTACATCCTCATTTTAGTCTATAAAGAATGATGCTGCTGTTCTTTTAATACCTGAAGCATTTCCTGCTTCAGTAAGTAAGGTGCCTTTATGTGAGATTCAAAGAACTGACTTTTGTAGAATATTTTCCAGAGTAATTTATAATAGTGATTTTAAAATTTGTTTTAGTGTATTTTGAACCATGGGTCTATCAGGTTATGTTGCTTCTCATTTTATTCAGATCTTTTCATGCATTCAAAATTGCTTGTATTCTCTCAGGCAAGGCTGTCCACTTCACTTTTCCTTATGTGCTAACAGTTTTTCTCAGCAGGTGTGCTGCTGCACCTGAAAACCCTCATAAACAGGCAGGTGAAGTTATAGTATCTTATTGTTTCAAGGACAGAAAAAAAAAATCAGCAAAAATAAGTTCAAGACAGAGAAATCAATTATAGAGCAAGAAAATCTAACTACAGTGTGCATCTAGGAAAGTATACTTAAAAAAACATATTTTAAAATATGGACTAAATCTTCCCATTTAAACTTTGAGTCCTCTAAGTTCCAAAAATAATGACACTTTTGCATGACAGAGAAAATTAGTCTAGTACAATAGACCAAAAGAAATTTTGATAGATCAAAATATACTAAAAGTAATTCTGAAGAAGTACTTGAAAGCAATGAAACTTCATGAGTATAACCGAAAGACAGAACAAAATTCATTCTGATGGAGCTAATCCTTGAGCTTACCTCATATTCCACACTTTGAGAGCATACTGCATACTGAAACCATGCTCAGGTAAATCTGGAATGCCTGCTCATCATTTGGACACTTTCCCTGGATGCATGGTATATACTTTTACTTTTTTGCTTCCAAGTTGGCCCAACAAAAAAACCTTTCTCAACAGATAAACAGTGACTTACAAACAGTCCATGTGACTTTTCATATAAGCAATGACTTACAAGCAGACCATGTGGCTGTTTTAGTGGTTCCTTTATTTAGTAAATATTTAATGAGCATTTACTATGAGTTAGATGCCATGGAAACTTATGTTGGAAAAGTCAAAGTTGTAGCCCTCAGAAATTCACCATCTAATATGCAAGATAAATAAATGAACAAATCATTTCTGGACTACACAGCCAGTTACTGCGAAAGCAGGGAGTTTTGCCCAAGTGTCGACAGAGGAGATGGTTGGAAGCCGTCTTTGAGGCTTCAGGGTTCATGAAGTGGAGAGGGTAAGACAAAGAATTCAAGTTGAAAGAAAGATAAAGTAATGGGGGTGCAATATGGCCTTTTGGTTGTTTGGTGTGGCAGGAGTGTAAGGTGAGGGGGAGGGTGTGGCAAGGAATTGCATTTTATAATTTATCAGATATTGAACAACTCTTTCACTTGGGCTCTGTGCAGGGACTCTTTCACAGATATTTTTTAACATCTTTATTAAGATATAATTCACATACCAGAAAACTTAAAATATTCAATTCAGTGGTTTTTAATATATCCAAGTTATCTAACTGTTAACATACATTTTTTCCTAGTATATGTTAATAATATTTTTTTCTATAACATTAGGTTATTGATTTGAGATCTTTTTAAAAATATATGTGTTTACAGCTATAAATTTCCCTCTGAGTACTGCTTTCTCTGCATCCCATCCATCTTGGTATATTGTATTTTTGTTTTTATTCATACTAAGGTGTGATCAGCAAAGGAACTGCAATACAATGAGTAATGTAACAAACAGGAAGAAAGGCAGAGTATTTAGGTAGCAACAGGGGTAGGGGGTGATGCTGGAAATGTGAGAGAATTCCTATATGGTTATATCTAGCTTCTCAGAGAAATACAAGTTGAAGTCAACAGTTAAAAGAGTGGGTTGGGAATATTGGAGGTCAGAAAACAGACAAGATGGGCTTCTTGGAGAATGTGGAAAATTTGCTTATAGGAAACATTAGGTTTACTGGGCACTTTTTGGTACCCATTTTGAATTCAAGAGGAGCCCAGTCAGCAACACTGTGCTCATTTTCTGAAGGCCAGGCTCCCAGTCGGTGGAGAGTTCAAGTAGAGTCAGTTGTTTTCCCAGGTGAGTGAATAAAGGATCATAAAGTATCAATAATAATGTGTTAAATGTGCTTCATCACACATATACAGATCCAGACACAGCACACACAGACATGCACCCCCCACACCACACTTATTCACATACATACTACACTGCCATATGCATGCCTACACACTCATACGTATCACACTTATATATATATATACCCTCACCACACTTAGAACTAGCCCACTTAATTTTTGCAATAACTCCCCAACAGCATTTTACTACTATTTTTGAAGAATGTGATGATTAAAGGGTGCTTGTAGTTTCCTCTGTGTGAATCATTCTCCCCAAATCCTTCAAATGTTTTAAACTTGATTATGAAATAAAGTAGAGCCAGTGTTAGGATTCTGTTATGTCCATTTGAACCACTTCTTTGGTGAACTTTGCCTTTGGAATTTTGTCCTCTGACGCCTACTACTCTCCCAACTGTCCTAGGATCTCCTCGTGCA
The DNA here is from genome assembly GCF_027580195.1 of Bos mutus. Classification (NCBI taxonomy): domain Eukaryota; kingdom Metazoa; phylum Chordata; class Mammalia; order Artiodactyla; family Bovidae; genus Bos; species Bos mutus. Next base: position 26,477,214 of record NC_091628.1, read on the forward strand.
ATGAACTATCTCCAGATGCTCCTCTCCACTCATCCACCATCTCTACCCACTCATCAGTGTCCTTAGAATTCAGGCTCTGCTCCTCACTGTCTGTGTGATCAACTTTGTAATATGGGAGCAATAATAATTCATTATGAGGATTCAAAAATAGAATGCAGGGACATAATATGTATTCAAAAAATGCCGGATTGATCCTTCTCTCTCAGTCTCAATATTTCTTTACCTGTTGTACCTGTCCTCATCTTATTTCCTCAAGGATCTTCTTTTAGCTAAGCATTTTTTACTAGTATAATTTAATTCTTTAATTTTTGATGATAGAATTGTAAGTTTATAGTGTTCTTCTGGAAATAATGTCAGAATCTGTGTGTTAGTCACTCAGTTGTGTCCATATCTTTGGGACCCCATGGACTGTAGCCCACCAGGCTTCTCTGCCCATGGAATTCTCCAGGCAAGAATACTGGAGTGGGTTGCCATTCCCTTCTCCAGGGAATCTTCCTGACCCAGGGATTGAACCCGGGTCTCCTGCATTGCAGACAGATTCTTTACCATCTGATCTACCAGGGAAGTCAGAATCTATGTTGACTCAAATGCAACTTCAGGTGGGCAAAAGCATTATATTTGGGGCATGTGGATTTTTTCACCTGATTCAGATCATGCAGAAGAACTGACTTTGATAATCATGAGTTAAACTGTAACATTGAACACATTTTTTTTTTCTTGCCCTGGTTGTTCAGGTACTTCATAAGTAAAATGAATTATTAGGTCTTTCTGAAATATCTTTGAAATATCACAGGTTTGTTCTGTTTCCTAGGATTTTTGACAATGTAGCAGAAAAACATTGCAGTATCATAAAAAGGTGTTGTGTGACTGGCATAAACTCAAAGGACATTTCTTTAAAAAGCATCCCCTAGGGAATGAGATTGAAACCATTGCTCTCACTTCACTTTTGGCTCCTGTGACACTGGCTGTCACATCTGCTGTCCAAGTCCCAAGTTGTGAGTCATTTTTGGTCTCTAAGGACAAAGGATTTTAGATAAATGAACCTCTTTGACTAGTCTGTTTTTCCTGCAGTGATTATAATACACTGTTTTATTTTGAAAACAATACTAATAACTAAGGTTAGTCCTGAGTGGGGCAGAAAGTAATAAAATGAATGTATTCCTGCTTTTTAGAAGTTGTAAGATTGAGTACTTTAGCTTTTTGTGATCCGTGGCATAAAATTGTCAAGAGGCAAAGCTGAGAATTTGTTTTCACCTTTCACATTTCCCTTTTATTTCTTAGTTCTTAGAAATAGTGACAAAATGTAGTCAGTGACTTTGTGTATATTGGCAAGTGCAATTAATACTACACTTAAACTGATTAATCTGCTCATAATCTATGCAGAATACAACCACCCCCATCGCTGGCATTATAGTCATGTGGTATTATGCATGCAAAGCTATGTTCCTATGGTTTTGATGTTATGGGAAGTAGCAGACTGTTTTCTTAATTCTCATAAGTTGAATTTCCCCCTAAAGACTCATTATGAAAAGGCATGTTGAAACGTGTGGTGTCATTCCAAGATTGTTCTCACTCAGTGACAGGCAACAAAAGGAGAAAAACGTTTTTGACAATTTCTGAAATGTGATCTTTAGAAATCACTCTCTGAAATTAATGAGATGCTAGAGAAAGCCAAGAGCTTAATAGATCATATCGTGTGTGCAACTTGATGAGGGTTTTAAATGGGAATGTGATTATTTGCCAAATGAAAGCAACAGTTTTCATGATCAACTACTTTCTCACTAATTCTGCTTAATGAAAGTTGAGCAGATCTACAATGATAAATATTGAAATGATTAAAAAAATTCTGACCCTGAGGAAATTATTTGTAATTAACAACTAAAATTTTAGTTTTACTCACCTAAATAGTCTTCTATTTATTTTATTTATTATTTTTTTTGAGACGAAATATTTAAAAAATCAGCTAGAAGGTAAATCCTCCCACCCAAACGACTGAGTCTCTCATTTTAGTTCCTTGTTTCTCCCCATCTGTTGACTCTTGGCGTTTCCCTTTGCTGCTTCTGGTCCCCACCTGGCCCCGTCGTGATTCTTCTGTTGAGCGTCTGTCTCCATGGAGACCGACTGCTCACAGGGAGGAGCCCAACACAGCATCCAGCCCTCTACCTCACCGGACCCCCTCGGTGGATCAGCCTCGGTCTGATCACGGTGTAGAGGAGAGACGTTACCTCATCTTTAGAGGAGCATAAATGTGTTTGGGACCTAAATTCCTCCCTCTGTGTGGGTTCTGAGACGCAGCTCGATAAAGCCCTGAGAGGAGAGCTAGGGCGCCATCTGTTTCCCTCGCATCAGTGTCAGGAGAGCCATGATGATTGTCGGAAGGACGCAAAGAGGAAAAGAAGATGAGAGAGAAAAGAAAATTAAGGATTCTCTGACAAATTTACAGCAGCAACCCAACTGTGCAGGGGAAAGGTTAACTAGAAACTCCGAAAAAAAAAAAAAAAAGGAAAGAAAAGCTAACTGTATATTCCTCTGTAAAATACACCATTGTTACAAATACAAAAGTACTAAAATTCATTAAAAAAAAATGTGTACCTTAATGGTTAGAGGAACTAGGCCATTAAAGAATGTCAGAAAAATTGCTTATTTTACAGAAAAGGCACACTGGTTTATAGGAAAGCATAAAATCACTGAAATTCTGTTGTTGGGCTGTGTCTTACACTTTGAACATTCAAGCCCTTGTATTAATATTTGTTTCTACCAACAGTAATATTTCTTACACAAGTATATCTGGAAAGTTTTTTTTTTAAGTAGATTTTTAAACCTGAATAAAAAGCTGTAATTGCCTATGTGATAGATACGTGTTAAAGTTTAAATTAAATACATATGGTAGACATTGAGTGAATGCCACTTATAATTTCAGGGTATCAGAATCACTATGATATTGGAGGCACCAGAACTGAGAGACAAATTCTTTTGTCTTCTAAACAAACTTGTGTAGAAAGACATTATTACCTTCCTGGTGTGCAGTGATGTCTCTGGACACCTGGATGAATCCACGATTTGATTTTCAGTCACTCCATCACACTGGAATTCACTTCCAATTTGCAATTATATCTCTGAATCACTGCTTTTAAATTGGGTATTTTCCTACAGTATAGATCTTTACCTTCTAAATATACAGAAAGAGACATCTATGAAAACAATAGTGAATAACATTTTTTATTTCTTTATGGTTTACGGAGTCTCTAGGAACATAGCTGGCTTCAGCTGGATCTTAAAAGAAGGCTGAGAAATGGGAATAGTTATAGTAACCAAGGTTCAGAGAGGTCAAGTGATTTGCCCAAGGTCATATAGCCAGTAAGTGGGAGATCTAAAACCCAGTTCTTTTCACTCCAGTGCCTGTGCAAGCCTACATGCTAATTAACAGTTTGCTAATGGTAAGCCTAGATACTTTTTCTTTAAAGAGTCACTCAGGTGTTAGACTGTAAATCAGTGTAACAAAACTAGGAAACAAGACAGGATTCTGTCATTCTCTGGGAATGATTCCTCAGTACCTTTGTCTGCTGTGCACTTTTCAGTATAAAGAGAATCCAGCTGTACTCATGCACTGCAAGACATAATACTACCTATGAGTTTTCTAGGAATGAAAATAGAAAATCTCTTTACTTTTAGCACTGTTTCTTTGGTATTTTGCAATACCTGCTGAAAGCAAGTAACCTGAAATAAGTGGGCCTTAAAATCCTAGAATCTAACAAAGCTATTTTTCTCCGTGTTGAAAGGAGTGTGTGTTACTGAGTTAGTCCTGTTTAGATGGGCTCTTGACTCCGCGAGCTCGGAAGCCACGTGGGCTTTTGTGATTCTGTAAGCTATCTTGGACTAGTCATTCTCATCATCCCTGTGCTCAGTAGTGCCAGATAACAATAAGAAGGCCTGTCCAATCAGCCAGTGACTCATAGAGGTCATTCATCATTTTGTGTTCTCACTGTTAATAATTTAGCAAACGTTAATTAAATATTTTCAGCACCAAGTGTTGTGCTCACTACATATAAGAAAGGATAAAACATTGTTCCTAGCATTAAAGATCTTACAGTCTAGTTAAATTTGCCACCCATATGAACTATAAATTCTGCTACTAATGGGCTGTTTCTGAGATTTTGAAAGAGAGAAGCTGATACACTCGGAAGTCATTTAAACCTGGTTATTTAAAACCATACAAACTGGGGCAAACCTAGGAAAGGGTTCCTATATGTTCACCAAACTGATCGCCACTGCTAGCCCACCTTGTAAAATATGATTGCATCATTTCAGGATGAAGAGTAATGCTGATTATTGGCTAATTTGGGCTCTCTGTGCTTCATTATCAAGTGCTCTTCCTGAGAGCCCTGTATTTCCTGGTTTAAGTGTGGCTGATGACGTACTTGTAACCAGGGGACTCAGTTCAGCCCAAGTGCTTCTCTCGGAGTAACAGGGAGCATGCCAAGTAAACAAGCACTTGGCTGTGCTATGTCTGAAGGAAGGAATGCAAAGATTAATTCACTGGCCCTAATATCTTTAATCCAATGATTCACAAACAAAATGATGCCATTTGAATTTTAGTAACTGCAATGGTACAACAATTATTGACTTTTATTAGTATGTAATTAACCCTGTAGTGTGTCAAGATGACAGTAGTAATTTTCTGTTCACTCAGAGTTGCTCATAGACCTCCATATAACCAGTTGTGTTATTTTCAAGGATATATTCATTCAATACTCTGATGGTCAGTGTCAACATTTGTGATCATGTTGACAGCTAACAGTGATAGGTATGCTTATTACATTTCACAGCGTAGTTGTTTTAATCCTCAACGGATTTAAAGTTCTGAGGCAAAGGTGGAGTGTGTGATTGGAGATAGCAATGGAGAGGGTGTGGGGAGAGTTGGGCAGTCCATCAAGCCAGTACTCCCAGGTTCAGGACTCTTTCATCTGACCTGTATGACTGTCATTCCAAAGATGATTTGAATCAACCTACCATGCTTCCTTATATGAAGCCTGTCCTGAATGATGCAGTTACCTCTCTCCATGTCAGGTCTTGTCTATTCCAGGACTGTCCATTGCTGAGTTCGCCAAAGCATTTTTGCAGTCTTCGTCACTGTCACGGCAAATCTTCTATCATGTCCACACGGATACCTGCTCTAGGCCACTGCCAGAGTGTGAAATAGTGTTGTTACAGGGGCTCATAGCTGTGTGTGTCTCTGGCGAATGGGTACCTCTCTTCCCAGTGTTCCTCTTCTTCTGGTCTCTGAACTCTCAAAGCATGACACGCCTCATGAAGTACCCCTTCAGGGCAGGAATCAGACCACGCCTGCCTATGTTTTACCTATGGTACATTTCAGTGCCATCCTCAAAGCTTAAGGCCATTAAAGTAGGGCAGAGGCCACGGGTCTGAGCTAGGCTGCAGGAGACATGTCTTTTCTCTCTTTTTTTAAAGCCTGTCTTTCCTATTGTAGTGGCCACTTTCACTTTCCCTATCATCCCTATAAGGTGAGTTTCCCTCCTTCCCAAAGCTTGGGACCTTACACAAATAGGTAATAAATTTCCGTAGTCTGTATATGAAGGAAATGGCAATCCACTCCAGTACTCTTGCCTGGAAAATTCCATGGATGGGAGCCTGGTGGGCTCCAGCCCATGGGGCCGCAGAGTCAGATACGACTGAGCGACTTCACTTTCACTTTCTATATGAACCTGAGCCACACATACTGTTCAGAGGAAGCCAGACAGTTGTTTTTATCAGTAATGGTCCCAGTGTTCACGAGTGTGTAAAACACTGTTAATAGTCATAGAATAGATTGCACATTATTGGCCTTTAAGGCCTTAATTAAACCTATCTTTGCACTCAAAGCAAGTAGCAACTGGTTCATATATCTACCTAAAGTTTGTCAAATTCTTGAAAATGATTCTTTTGGGATCATTTGATAAAAACGAGCAGAGATGGTAGCTCAAGTTGTTTTCTGGGTAATAGATCTTGTTTAGGCTTTTTTTTCCCCCAGTGCAGCTTGAAAACCACCTGACAGTAATTAAATTATTCTAACAACTCACTCCCACCTCCCACACATATTTTCTCCTTTTGTTTTGTTATTTGGTGGTGTGTGCAATTATCTTCTTTTAAGAAACAAGCACAGCCGCCCACAACTACACGCGTTAACTGTGAATCTGAACTTGTGGCAACGGGAAGGAGGCATTCTTTTCCCTTTTCCTCACAGGTTGTAAACTGGTTATTCACATTTTCTTTGATGAGAATTTTAAGCACCGAGCTCTGTCTTCATAAGCACATGCAGCAGATGGTTGGGAATATTGTGTGATAAGGAAAGCTAGCCGATTTCTGTAGTTATTTTCACCTCCTGAACACATTCCAGAGAAATGCAATGGCATATTTTAGGGCGTGTCTTTACAGGACCTCTTTCCTTAAATATGAATATAATTTGCTGATCTGTTCACTTTAAGATTAGGATTCATCTGGAGGATGTCTCTGCTGTAAGTGATCTTGTAGCATTTTCATATAACATTAGACTTCTGTCGAAAGCTCTCCTGGGTGTTGCTGCCTAGGAATTAACCCAGCTGTTCCTTCTCTTCATGTAGGCAGACTATGAGGCAGGAGGGAATGAAGCACAATATTTAGATGACCTCTAATGACCTCCGTGCACTTTATCTGTGTGATGAGATAATCTGTGTAGAGGAGAAAAGACATTTTCAGGTCTCTGACTTGCTCTGTGAACTAACTTCACTGTTTACTAGCTTGGGGGCTTCAGCCATGGTTCTTAGACTCCATATATTTCTGTAAAATGGAAAAACCATTACTATTTCCTTGGGTCTGTGAGGATCAACAGACATTAGGGGGTAAAGCCTTTTTTTTTTTTTTAAATCAGAGTGCTCAATGAAAAATAGTGACACTCCTGGACAAATGATATAGAAATGTGAATACACAATCTGATTGGTATGCATGAGGGCTTTCTTTCTTTCTTTTTTTTTTTAAGATTTTTCTTGATATGGACAATCTTCAAAGTCCCTACTGAATTCATTACAATATTGCTCCCACTTTATATCTTGGCCCTTTGGCCATGAGGCCTGCAGGACCCCAGTTCCCAAACCAGGGACCGAACCCACTACCCTTGCACTAAAAGGCTCAGCCTCAACAGGTGGGCCACCAGCAAAGTCCCTGCATGAGGACTTTCTTTCTGCAGAAACATCTCAAACATCTCAAAGTCCTCTGACAGCCAGCAACGCCCTGTATGGTCTCAGCTCAACTGAAAATGCTTGTTGGCCTTATATTGCTTCCCAATATACTTCCTTGTCTCCAGTTATTGCTTTCAGAGAGCATGCAGGCTGACAAATTGACTCCAAAGTTGTAGATTCAGGGGCTGCTGCTAAGTCGCTTCAGTCATGTCCGACTCTGTGCAACCCCATAGATGGCAGCCCACCAGGCTCCGCTGTCCCTGGGATTCTCCAGGCAAGAACACTGGAGTGGGTTGCCATTTCCTTCTCCAATGCATGAAAGTGAAAAGTGAAAGTGAAGTTGCTCAGTCGTGTCCGACTCTTTGCGACCCCATGGACTGCAGCCTACCAGGCTCCTCGGTCCATGGGATTTGCCAGGCAAGAGTACTGGAGTGGGGGTGCCATTGCCTTCTCCAGATTCAGGGGAGATTAGGGTAATAGACTGTGGGAGTCAGAAGAGAGCTCCCAGTGGGAGAGATGGTGGTAGTAGCCAGAGCATTCAGGCTGACAAATTGACTCCAAAGTTGTAGATTCAAGGGAGATTAGGGTAATAGACTGTGGGAGTCAGAAGAGAAGTCCCAGTAGGAGAGGTGGTGGTAGTAGCCAGAGTAGCAATAAACCTCCAGGGAAGCAATGGGATAGACTACTGAGTGGTTAACAGATCACCCACTAATTTGGCATGTATGAACCACTGGTGTATTCAGCAAGCAATGGGTTAAGACAGTATGCTATTTTATTATGTCACTATTTCTGTTTATGTAAGCAATTTTAGTATTGTGTGTTTTTGCTTGTGTGTTTAAGATATCCAGGTCTTCTCATCCCATGATTTTTACGTATATTTCTACCATTTGCATAAAGGATTTGAAATTTTCTTTATTTGGATTTATCCATTTACCTATATATGTATGTACATATTTTATAAGGACAAACTACCACTTTTTGGAGTGTGATTTATATTCTTTGTAAAGATTTGCCCTTGATCTTACTCTGAATATCCAAATAAGGTTTTAGATAAACTCTGGTAAATTTATTTTTAATTATTTCATTTGTATAGAAGTTTTCATGTCTCCAGTCCAATGACTGTATATATAGATTTTTACATTTTAAATGTTTGGATCAATTTTAACTTTGGAGAAGTAGTAATAATTCATCCATTGAAACATCAATATTAGAGAGAAAGGATCAGTTGTTTAAAAAAAAAAGGCAAGAGTGATTTAGAAGAAATAATAAACCAGAAACTTTTTCTCGCTCAAATAATGATCAATAAATTGATGCAAATACGAATTCAAAGAGAAAAGAGATTGTGGTAGAATTAAAAGTTTTCTATTTCCTGATGATAATTCTAGCTTCAGGTTTATTTGGAAATAGTCCACTTTTTTGGTTTGTTCAGTGTAAGTTTCCTGTTTCCTATGCCCCTGAATCAGTTAATGTTTTTAAGAGGCCACTATCAAAATGCAAATAGATTTCGCATTGTAAATGAACTCCTTAGGTGACTTAGGCAGATAGAGGATGACCTCAGTGGTCCTAGACTAGAAATTGTGAAGGATCTTAAGAGTGAAGTGTTAGTCACTCAGTTGTAACCAACTCTTGACAACCCCATGGACTATAGCCCACCAGACTCCTCTGTCCATGGAATTCTCCAGACAAAATTACTGGAGTGGGTTGCCATTTCCTTCTCCAGGGGATCTTCCTGACCTTCAATCCTGACCTGATTGAACCTGGGTCTCCTGCATTGCAGGCAGATTCTACTATCTGAGCCACCTGGTTTATAATTCTAGTGCTACATTGTCCAATACAGTAGCCACTAACCAAGAATATTGAAATGCGTTGCCATTTTCTATGCCAGAGGATCTTCCTGACCCAGGGATCCAACCCATGTCTCTTGCATCTTCTGCATTGGCAGGCAGATTCTTTACCAACTATGTCACCTGGGAAGCCCCTTACCAGTGAGACTGGTCTATAATTCTTGTGCTACACTGTCTAGTACAGCAGTCACTTGAAAAATGTGGGCATTGAAATTTAAATTAATTAAAATTACATTTAAAGTTTAATCATCAAAGAATCTCTTTGATTCAGTCAGTTCAGTTCAGTGGCTCAGTCATGTCTGACTCTTTGCAACCCCATGGACTGCAGCACGCCAGGCTTCCCTGTCCACTGCCAACTCCCAGAGCTTGCTCAAACTCCTGTCCACTGAGTTGGCGATGCCATCCAACCATCTCATCCTCTGTTGACACCTTCTCCTTTTGCCTTCAGTCTCTCCAAGCATCAGGGTCTTTTCCAATGAATCAGTTTCTTCACATCAGGTAGCCAAAGTTAGGCTACAGTTTTTTAGAATATTTGGAGGCATTTTTATTTCTATTCATGCTGTCTCATTTCACTCATTCATTCAGCAAGTATACATTGAGTGCCTAATATGCACCAGGGGATACAGCAGAAAATGAGCAAAATTCCTGCTTGAAAAGAACGTCTCCTTTATTAGAGGTAAGCAGACAATAAACTGAAAAAAAAAATTGGTAGAATACATATTGATAGTAGTATTAGTACTGCTTTAGCTAAAGTTTTGCAAATCTCCTTAATATTTGGCTTCATAGAATACAGTTAGATTATCGTATTTCCTACTGCATTCAGTCTGCTGTGATATGTTGTTTTGGTTGAAGTATATGAAGAAAATCTATTTTTACAGAGATATGTTCTTGGAAAAGGGAAGTGTTTTCAGATAATAGTGGATATTCTTCTTTGATATTCTACCAGTATTTATAAGTAATAATTCTTTGGGACTTACCCTGTGATCCAGAGATTGAGTCCTTCTTCCAGTGCAGGGGGAAGGAGTTTGATCCCTGGTCAGGGAACTAAGGTCCCATATGCCACAGAGTGTGGTCAAAATTTTTAAAAAGTTAATAGTTCTTCAACGTTATTTTCAATATCAATTCAAAATATATTTGAGCAATATAATTTTATTGAAACTGTATCAACAAACTTTTCATACTCTGTTTTACTAATACTCATTGATCTGTCTCATGCTGTGAATACATCTTTATTCATGCCTAATTTGACAACATCATGAAGTGGTCATTTGGAAAATATTGAATATTGAGTTATGCAGATTTCCAAAATGGTATGATGCATTTTACTGTATAATATAAAAAGCACATTCGCTCATATTGTCACCAGTCTTATCAAAAAGTTTTCAACTATTCAGAGGCTCTCAAGCCCCAGTGGCAGATACGCCTTTTCAAAAGTTCTGATTTCCCCAAAGAATCTTCAATTTTATCATTGGCATCAAATTTCTGTGGTTCCTTTTCCTTGAAAAGTGACAAACTCATTGTTCATTTTTCAGGAGAATACCTGCAAATAGCCAATACCAATGATGATAGTTTGTCTATCAATTATTCTTTTAAGTTAAAATGGTCTTCCTTGGAGAAAGTGGTTAGTTGAGCTTACAACACAAAAAATTGCACACGTGTATTTCAGCATTTAACAAAGTATTTTATTTATGTTTTCTATTTTATCATCTAGAGTCTTAGAAAACATGAACTCAAAGGTTGATATTTAATAACATTAAAATTAAAAATCGATAGTGATTCATTAAGGGCATTCTTAAGTGAAAACTGGCTCCCTCTCCCTTACTGCCTCCCACCATGAGTGTGTGGCAGTGAGAAATACAGATCAATAGTGCAGTTTTGTACCATTGGTTGGATTTGTGTTAAGAACAGTTTTCTTGGCCATTGTTTTTTTGTACCATCTCCGTAAGCAACAACACAGTGAAGAAGTCAAATATTTGAGTATTTTGTAATTTTTTTCCCTTGAAGTGATAGGCTTACTTTGTTGGACTGTCCCTTTCCCTGTAAGGTTCTTGGGGACTGCAGTGGAAGGTGAGGTATTGTCTACTATTGAATACATTTTCAAGAATTTGATGGTATTTTAGTTGTGGGGTGTGAGAAAAATAGCGGAGGCAAGGAAGACTCCAAAACTGATACCTAAATAACTAGTGTTCTTATTTGCTGAGAATGAGAAGATGGAAGCAAACAGGTGATGGAGTGGTGATAAAGGAATAAGGGTAGAAAATTTGGGCTGGGTACAGAAGATGAGGAGTTAGGTATTGAACTTTCTGCCTTGGGAAAACTTGTTGGCTAGGTTTTAAATTTTTTATTTCTCAGTTTTGAAAGCTGGAGATTTATGATTTATTCTGACTTTTAAGCATCTGGAGCATTTTTCCGATCTTTTACAAGTTTGTGGAAATCATCTGACTGCTCTTCATAGCTAGTGTAGCTTTCTTAGTTCTCTCTTTAAGAACTTTGCCTTCATTTGGAAAACTCTTTTCTTAGGACTCTCTATAGAAGTGGTTTATAATGCTAGTATTTGGGCAAAATAGCCCTTTGGGAATCTGACAACAGTTTGTGGACCTCCAGTTTACTGCTGGTCAGTTTTAATGTTAACCATTCAGAGTTAATGTCAGACTCCACAAGTTTAAGGGCACAAGTCCCCACAAGGCTGTCCTCACTTCGTATGTCCATTGCAAGTTTGGAGTTCCCAGGCAACCTGTACTTTTAACCAACTGGCCAAAAATTCAGGAATTTTTATAATTCACCAGAACAACTCATAGAATTCAGGGAAGTGTTAACACTTAAACCAGTTTATCATAAAAGACACAAATGAGGACCTGTCAAATGAAGAGATTCATGGGACAAGGCTGAGACAATTTCAAACACAGTTTCCACTGTCCTCTTCCCGTGAAATGAGAATTCATTACTTCCTGGATATTGATGTATCAGTGTGTTCAACAACCAGAAAACTAGCCTAAGTCTCCGTGTCCAGAGGTTTTACTGGTGCTTCAGTACATGAATTTGATTGATTGAAGCACTTGTCATAGGGCTGAACTCGGTCTCTAGCTCTACTCCCATCTTCAGAGGTCAGGCTGGGTTAAAGCCCCAGTCATATGGCTGTTTGTTCTGGTGAGCAACTCCCATCCTGAGTCATCTCATTTAGTGTAAACTAAGGGGTGATCTGGGGGCTCATAAATAACAAAGATAATGCCATCACTCAGGAAATTGTGTTTCAGAAGCTCCATGCCAGAAACCCAGAACAAAGAACAAACAAATTCTTTATTATAAAACAAAACCCTCTTCACAGAAAATATCCCAAATTTTGCTTAAAATGTCAAGGGTTAATGAATACCTGTAAAACCCCAGGGTAAAAAAATCCCTGGTTATAGAGTTGAAGGCAGACTTCTCTAATGCAGAGTTGAGGCCAGCACCCAATTCAGCCTTAAACTTAATAGGTGCATGAAAAGATTTCTAAGCTTGAGGTGTAAAAACAGCCTTCAGAGAGTCTTAGGAATGCTTTTACTAATCCAACCAAATCCAACCAAGGATAATTTCAAAAATATTACTAGGATTTTTTTTTTTTTTTTTGCTGTAATACGTAGGTTAAGAGAAAATGCTATTTTGTAGGACAAGCTGTTGGAGGGAACAGAGGTGTTTAGGAATTCTGATTGATCTAAATATTAAGGGATACAGAGTTTCTGCACATGTTGCTTAAGATTAAGCCTTTACAGCAGGATTCATTGTAACACTGAGTTTAACAACCCCACCTGAACAGACTCTCCAGCTCAGTTGATCAGGCTTTCGAGGCATTCGGTATTTTTTCTGATTTATTATAGAAGGAATTTTTGGTAAATGAGAGAAGACTGTTCTTTCTTAGCGAAGGGATTGCCTCTGACTTGAAAGGACCTTTTCTTAAGGTGACTTGTGTTCGGGATCACGGGCATTGTACTCTCTAAGCTTATAGGCCTCATGGCACAGTGTTGAAAAAGCTATGATGTTAACATAGCTGTACTAGCCAAATTCCAGGCCAGCTAATTACATTCTTTCTATCTTAAATTCCACCAATTTTCATAAACTCCTGTGAGATAGCTGTTTTTAAATACTTACTAATTTTTAATTTTATATCTTGGAAAACAGACACGCTACACATGCAAGGTGAAGTAGAGAGTGAAGGTTATTATCCTGGTCAGATAATTGATGTAATGTTGTTTTAATTTAGCTGTAATTACAAAGATAATGAGTTTACTTTCCCTATTTTATTCTCTCTCAAGAAAAGGGTTCACTCTGTCAAGATGTGTAAGATAAATTCTTTCAAAATATAAAAAGAAAATCTTAAGTATACTGTACTCTGTTGAGGTGAGAAAATTGCGGTTCAATTTAAGAGGAGGTACTTGTGTGAATTGTATTATGAAATAGGTGCTTGCTGGGGCTCGATTGGTCAATCTTGTATTAGTTGTATGGAAGTGAGAATGGTTCTCAACATCTGCTTTGTTGATCAGGATTTTAATGATTCTACACCTCTTTAATAAATAGAGATAAGCAGAATAGTCCTTTCAAGGGCATTTCTGAATCCCTTTAAATTTATCATGTTATGAGAAATAAAATCATTTATGTTCAGGGAAATATATTTGATTATTCTTTCCTTTTTTTGAATTTTAGAAGGATATTGTGTGTGTTCAGTTCAGTTCAGTTCAGTTCAGTCGCTCAGTCGTGTCCGACTCTTTGCAACCCCATGAATCGCAGAATGCCAGGCCTCCCTGTCCATCACCAACTCCCGGAGTTCACTCAGACTCACGTCCATCGAGTCAGTGATGCCATCCAGCCATCTCATCCTCTGTCATCCCCTTCTCCTCCTGCCCCCAATCCCTCCCAGCATCAGAGTCTTTTCCAATGAGTCAACTCTTCACATGAGGTGGCCAAAGTACTGGAGTTTCAGCTTTAGCATCATTCCCTCCAAAGAAATCCCAGGTCTGATCTCCTTCAGAATGGACTGGTTGGATCTCCTTGCAGTCCAAGGGACTCTCAAGAGTCTTTTCCAACACCACAGTTCAAAAGCATCAATTCTTCAGTGCTCAGCCTTCTTCACAGTCCAACTCTCACATCCATACACGACCACAGGAAAAACCATAGCCTTGACTAGACGGACCTTTGTTGGCAAAGTAATGTCTCTGCTTATGAATATGCTATCTAGGTTGGTCATAACTTTCCTTCCAAGGAGTAAGCGTCTTTTAATTTCATGGCTGCAGTCACCATCTGCAGTGATTTTGGAGCCCCAAAAAATAAAGTCTGACACTGTTTCCACTGTTTCCCCATCTATTTCCCATGAAGTGATGGGACCAGATGCCATGATCCTAGTTTTCTGAATGTTGAGCTTGAAGCCAACTTTTTCACTCTCCTCTTTCACTTTCATCAAGAGGCTTTTTAGTTCCTTTTCACTTTCTGCCATAAGGGTGGCGTCATCTGCATATCTGAGGTGATTGATATTTCTCCTGGCAATCTTGATTCCAGCTTGTGCTTCTTCCAGTCCAGCGTTTCTGATGATGTACTCTGCATATAAGTTAAATAAGCAGGTGACAATATACAGCCTTGATGTACTCCTTTTCCTGTTTGGAGCCAGTCTGTTGTGTGTGTGTATGTGTGTGCGTAAAAGAAGTCACTTTTAGTGATGGTAACCTCCGTCTCTCTTGCCTCACTCTCTTTCTGTTTACTGTGCCCCTCTGCCCTTGCAGCCCACGACTCTACATCCATTGACGTGGAACTTGCATTAGAGATCATGAATCTTAGTTGCCACAGGGTCTTTTCTTGTAGTTAATATATACTGGCTATGTTTTTTAGAGGATGTTGACATATATCCACATGGTATTTTCATGATGACTAGATTATTTGATCTGAAGAATAAAGGTTTCATACTAATGTAGGGACAGAGTCACATTTATCCGTAAGAAATGTAACATGCATCTCTTTTGGTTGTACACTGACAGACATTAATATAGACTCTTTGTTTGCATGTTTATCCTAGTGATGTTGCTGGCTCTCCTGGCATTCTGTGTAACTGAGCATCACAGTGGTAGAACAGTCATGAGTTAACTCACGTGGACTCATGAACCTGCTGGTGGTGGATAGCCTACTGCTCCTGCTGAAAGGGTATTCTATTTTAGGGAATTTTTTTTCTCATTTCCATGATCCAATTAAGTATGATTCTAAGAAGAGTTAAGATATGGTAGAGTTATTTTTCAATTATTTTTTATTAACTTCTAGTCATTTATTTTCTTAAGCAGAAAGAAACTGTTCTGCTGAAGATCATTTAGGGGGCTCATGGCACCCCACTCCAGTACTCTTGCCTGAAAAATCCCATGGATGGAGGAGCCTGGTAGGCTGCAGTCCATGGGGTCGCTAAGAGTTGGACACGACTAAGCGACTTCACTTTCACTTTTCACTTTCATGCATTGGACAAGGAAATGGCAACCCACTCCAATGTTCTTGCCTGGAGAATCCCAGGGACGGGGGAGCCTGTTGGGCTGCCGTCTATGGGGTCGCACAGAGTTGGACACGACTGAAGCGACTTAGCAGCAGCAGCAGCCTCCCTCTTGGTGTTACTTATATTTCACCACTATTTTACTATGTTACTTATATTTCATTACTTTGTTGCTTATATTTTATTAACTAAATTTAAGTTTTTAAAGGCAAAGATGATAACATTTTAAACTCATATTGCTTTAAACTTAGCTACTGGTAGATAACTTCAGTTCACTTCAGTTCAGTTCAGTCACGACCCCATGAATCGCAGCACGCCAGGCCTCCCTGTCCATCACCAACTCCCGGAATTCACTCAGACTCATGTCCATCGAGTTGGTGGTCATCCAGCCACCTCATCCTCAGTCATCCCCTTCTCCTCCTGCCCCCAATCCCTCCCAGCATCAGAGTCTTTTCCAATGAGTCAACTCTTCGCATGAGGTGGCCAAAGTACTGGAGTTTCAGCTTTAGCATCATTCCTTCCAAAGAACACCCAGGCCTGATCTCCTTTAGAAGGGAATGGTTTGATATCCTTGCAGTCCAAGGGACTCTCCAGAGTCTTCTCCAACACCACAGTTCTTACTAATTGATGAAACAGATGACTTGAAAGCAGGACTTTCAGATCAAATAAAATGAAGATATAATTGTAAACGTTATCATAAGAGATAGAAAATTTTTGTCAACAGAATTACTTGATGTCTTTAAATCACATTGTATGCTCTGAACACCCATAAATTAAATACTTGCTCTAAAACCTTAGGTGTGCTAGGAAATCTAGTGTCAGATTTTTCCAGTGCTCAGAAAGTTAAAAAAGTATTTTGGGGATTCACAGTATTAAATGCAATAATGGCATCTGATGTGCTTTTAAGTTAGAAAAATCAAACATCGAAATTATTATTTAAATCTTGACCTTTTAAAAGTGAAATTTGAGGGTTTCTATGTGTATGGTAGGCAGCCTTCAAGGTAAACTGCTGTGACTCTAACCTTTTAATATTTGTGATCTTGGGTAATCATTTCCCTTTGAATATGGATTGGAGTTACTGAGTCACTTCTCATGAATAGCATATAGCATGAATAAAATACACTTCTGAGGTTAGTTTAAAAAAAAAAAAACCTGTTGCTTACATCTTGGGTTCTCTATAGATCTTTGTTGCATCACTTCCTCCGGAGGAAGCCAACTGGGTACTGTGTCATGGGGCAGTCCTGTAAAAGGGCCCAAGTGAGCAAATTTGGAGTGGGTCCTCCCCTTTTGAGCCTTGAAATGACAGAATCTTTGGTCAAAAACTTAGCTGTAGCCTTAAGGAGAACCTGAGTCTGAACTACAATACTTAAGCTATTCCCAGATTCCTGACCCTCAGAACCATGAGATGATAAATATTTGTTGTTTTTAGCTGCTAAACTTTGGATTAACTTATTACACAATGACAGATAACTAATATAGTGCATGCCCAGTTGTTGGGAGAGAACAGTCACAAGCAGCAGAAGACAAATTAGACTTTGTGAAAATTAAAAGCAGTTGTACATCAAAAGACCCTATTAACAGAGCAACAAAGAAATTACATAAAGGGAGAAAATATTTACAAATTATACTTAAGATACAGGATTAATATCTGGAATGTATATAGAACTCCTAAAACTCAGCAACAATTAGTATGGGTACTATTTAAAAAAAACAGAAAATAAAAAGTATTGGTGATGATGTAGAAAAATTGAAACTTTTGTGCACTATTATTGATGGGAGTTGAAAATGGTGCAGCTGTTGTTGAAAACAGGATAGTGGTTCCTCAAAAAATTAAAAATAGAATTACCATCTGACCTAGTAATTCTGCTTCTAAGTATATAGCCTTAAAAATTGAAAGCAGAATCTTGAAGAGATATTTGCACACTTGTGTTCATTGAAACATTATTTCTATCAGCAAAATATGGAAGCAACCTAAATGTTTATTTATGGATAAATGAATAAGTAAAATATGGTATATACAATAAATGTACCTTTAAAAGGAACAAAGCTCTGACATATGCAACAAAATGGATGAAACTTAGAGACATTATGCTAAGTGAAATAAGCCAGTCACAAAAACACAAATACTGTATGATTCCACTTAGAGTAGTCCAAATCATAGAGATGGAAAGTATAATGATGGTTGCCAGGGAATAAGGGAAAAGAGATATGGGCAGTTATTATTGAACGGGTACAGAGTTCAGTTTTGCAAGATGAAAGCATTCTGAAGAAGAATGGTGGTGATTGTACAACATTATGAAAGGTGAAAGAGTTGAATTCCACTCAACTGTATACTTAAAAAGGATTAAGGTAGTAAAATTTATGTTAATGTGTATTTTACCACAGTAAAAAATTGAAAAAAAAAAGAACTCTATAAATACACAGTTTATTTCTTCTTGAATGAACTTTGGTATTGTGTCTTTCAAATACTTTGTCCATTTTATCTGAGTTGTTAAATTTATGATATTTTCCTTTTAGCATCGTGAAATCAGTAGTGATATCACCTCTCCTATTCTTGACAATGGTAATGTTTGTCTTATCACTTCTTTCCTTATTTGTCTAGATATTTTTTTCATTTTATTGATCTCAAAAATATGTTTTTCTTTGTTTTCTATTTCATTGGTTTCCACTCTGATGTTTATTATTTCCATTCTTCTGCTTACTTTGACACCATTTGCCCTTTTATTCCTCTAGCTTATTAAGATAGACATTGAGGTCATTGATTTAAGATCTTTCTACATTTCTAATACACAGTTCTAGTACTATACATTTTTATTTTAATGGCAACCTACAAATTTTCATATCCTGTGTTTTCCTTTCCATTCAGGTCCAAAAAAAATACTTTCTGTATTCCATTTGATGTATTCTTTATCCATTTGGTTATTTAGAAATGTTGTTTAGTTTACAAATATTTGGAATATTCTAGAGAAATTTGTTATTGATTTCTATTTTTATTCCATTTTACACAGAACATACTTTGTGTGACTTTGATAATTTGAATTTACTGATACTTGTTTTAACAGTCAGAATATGATCTGTTTTTGTAAGATTTCTTTATGCACTTGAAAAGAATGTGTATACTATTGTTTTTAAGTGGTATATTCTAAATGTGTCAATTAGGACAGCTGGTTGGTGATATATTTTCTATCACCTTGTTCCTGGTTATTGTCAAAGGATATGGAAATCTCTGCTTTTAATTGTGAATTTTTAAATTTCTTCTTTTTTTTTTTTTTTTTTTTTTTTACCAGGTTTTCTACATATATCTTGAAGTTTGTTTGAATTTTTCTGTCCTTCTGGAGATTTATTGCTTTAACATTGTAAACTGACCTTATTTATCCCTGAAAACCACTGTTTTCTCTGAAAAAGAGAGTAATAAATGATATTAACAGAGTCACTCTGGCTTTCTATTTGGTTAGAATTGGCATGCTATTCCTTTTTCTGTTTTTTACTCGCCTATTTGTATCTTCATGTTTAAAGTACATTTCCTATTGGCAGCATACATAATCCTTGCCTTTTAACTGGGGGAGTTTAGGCATTTTACATTTAATGTGATTATTGATGTAATTAGGTTTAGATCTGTTATCTCAATTGGTGAAGAATCCACCTGCAATGCAGGAGACCTGAGTTTGATTCCTGGGTTGGGAAGATCCCCTGTAGAAGGAAATGGCAACACTCCAGTATTCCTGCTTGGGAAACCCAATGGACAGAGGATCTTGACAAGCTACAATCCACGAGGTCACAAGAGTCAGACATGACTTAGTGACTAAACCACCACCACCAGAGCTGTTATCTTACTATTTGTTTTTTATTTCCCTATTTCTTCTTTTCTTTTTTTTCAGGAAGCTAATAATGGTGTATAAAAAAACACCAGTATAGATATATTTGTGTAGAATTAGCCAATATTTAAATTGCTTTGTATTTTCCAAGTGTAGTCATAGCTCTTCCTGGAGAAGGATGTATAGTAAAGAAGTAGGAAAGTGTACCTGGAATTGTATGTAGAATGTCTTTTTTATTTGTTTCTATATTTTTATTGTTTTCACTACTAAACTACCATATGCTTCATAAAAACCAAAGACTTTTGTCTGTTTTCTGTTTATCTAGCTATCCCTAGCTAATATTAGGTGAAAAATAAATATTTGTTTACTGACAGACTAAAAGATTCTTAGGAGATCACCTAATCCAGGTACAGTAAAATGAGAGGGAAGCCAGCCAACAGGTGCACATTTCTTAGGTATTTAGTGTTCAGTTCAGTTCAGTCGCTCAGTCGTATCTGACTCTTTGCAGCCCTATGAACTGCAGCATGCCAGGTGTCCCTGTCCATCACCAACTCCTGGAGCTTACTCAAACTCACATCCATTGAGTTGGTGATGCCATCCAACCATCTCATCCTCTGTCATCCCCTTCTCCCGCCTTCAATCTTTCTCAGCATCAGGGTCTTTTCCAATGAGTCAGTTCTTCACATCAGGTGGCCAAAGTATTAGAGTTTCCACTTTAGCATCAGTCCTTCCAATGAATATTCAGGGCTGATTTCCTTTAGGATGGACTGTCCAAGGGGCTCTCAAGAGTCTTCTCCAACACCACAGTTCAAAAGCATCACTTCTTCAGCATTCAGCTTTCTTTATAGTCCAACTCTCACATCCATACATGACTACTGGAAAAACCATAGCTTTGACTAGATGGACTCTTGTCAGCAAAATAATGTCTCTGTGTTTTAACATGTTATCTAGGTTGGGTATAACTTTTCTTCCAAGGAGCAAGCGTCTTTTAATTTCATGGCTGCAGTCACCATCTGCAGTGATTTTGGAGCCCTCAAAATAATGTCTGTCACTGTTTCCATTTAGTGTTAGAAAATCTAAATAAAAGCATGAGGAAATGCAAGAACCTAGAACTGGCAAAAAAATTGCAGTCGGACTTGCTACGAACCTGTGAAGAGAGCAAGAGATATCAGAAATAACATATGAGAGTGCCTACAAAGCTGCTTGAGTGCTCTTCTCCTTTATAAACTCTTCTGATGATCCATGGCCCAACTACCAACACAGTGCATCGATTGCTCTGAAATATGTTCATTTCTCTATGAATTTAGTGGAAATTTATTGAGTGCTTTTTTGTTGTTGTTTCAAGATTAATGAAGGCTTATCACAGCCTAATAAGGAGATAGATATTTCCATATGTAGATAAATTATTTTAAAGCATAATGAAGAGTGTAGTAATGGGTGTGTATGTGCATACATCTGGGATAGAACTATGGAAGACAGGGAAGAAGACTACCTTTTCCAGGGTGGCAGATCAAAGAAGATCTTCATAGAGAAAGTCTTAAAAAATGGGCAGGAGTTTCTAAAGTGAACAAGGCAGTGAATGGTACCATAGTAAGATAAAAGAAAATGTGAAAAAGCCTAAGGACATGAAGCACCGTGGCCTATTCAAGTTAAAACAAAGAGATTCAGAGAAGAACTTTAGGTCTGCTACTTACTGCCTGTGGATACTTGACCAAGTTACTTAATATCTCAGAGCCCCACTTCTTCCAACTGTAGAATGGGAATAATAATACCTGCCCTGTGGTGATATTATAAACATTAAATGAGATAAACAATTTAATATTTTATCTCTCATGTAATTGATGCTCCATAAATGGTCACTGTTATTGCTACAGATATTTCTAATACTACCATTTCTGTTAGTATCGCTGGAGCATAAGGCATAAAAAGGGAGCAAGATTAAACTGGAAGGGTAGGCAAAATCCAATCCAAGAAGAGCCTCATATGAAAGAACTGTAGCTAGATATTGTGGCTACTGGGGAATATGTTCTTAAAGAATTTTATCAGAGGATTAATATGTTTTGAAAATGCCTATTCAGAGCATTGCTACTGACACCAATATACAGGAGTTGATTGGGAGATAGTGAGGAAAGTTGGAAAATATATCAAATGTCAAAAGAGTTAGCTCTTAATGAAAAAATATTTGCCAAAGATAAGTATGAAGTAGATAGTTAAAGACTGAGCATGTAGTAGGCCAAACACAGCAGCAGCAGCAGGCCAAACACATGTAAAAACCAGACAAGCACATATATAAAAAGATTGATAGATAGAATTTCAGTGTTGACTTCTATTCAATAGATGATTCACAATTGTCCTAATATCTCTTTTCAATAGAATTACATCAGTCACTTATTCCTATCATATTTTCTGCCTCCTCCCGTAGCCTCTCTCCCTCAATATAAAAAGATACACTGTACTATGCTATATTGGATGTTTGGCCACTTCTAATTGTAAAGTTACACTTAATCAGAAATGCTGGATTCACACTGAAGTAATTGACTGGCTAATTACTCTTCTGGGAATGTGGCCTTAGATTAATCATTATAAATACTGGGAAACCAGAGAAGCTTACTCTTGCATCCAAAACAAAGAAGAAACAGTATTATTTTTATGGTTTTAGCTTCCCTCACTTTCTAGATGCTGCAGCTGTGTCCTCATTGTATTTTATAGCCAGAAAAAAATCACCCCTCAGCAGTTCCTATAATTTCAAATTTATAACTATGTCCAGGGTAATTCACCCGTAAGCCAACTAGAAATAAAAATAGAGGAGATAGGCCCATCTGTTGGAGTGATTTTTTAACTGTAGAAAACATTTTCCTTTCTTTAAAAGCAAAGCTGTAAAATCTGTATAAATTCCAATTCGTAAACCATGAAACTCTAATTTTTCCACTTTTCTAGTCACTTTGAGTAAATGATTTTGCATATGTAGGATGTCAAAAATCACCAAAATGGTCCAAGGGAGTGTAAGAGATTGATTTTAACTACATGAAAATCTTCTAAGTGATGGCAAAAGATTCTTCAGGTAAATTAGGACCATAAAGAATTCTGTATTGCTTGATACTGAAAGATCTGTATCTTTAGTTAGTTCCCCCGCCCCTGCCCCGCCACTTTCAAGGGAGCTTCAACATCTTAATTATTTTTAGTTAACTATATGTTTCCTTAGTAATTGAAAAATTAAACTTCTTTTCTTAAAAATCTTTTATCTCTATTCATCAAATAAGTTGTCACTTAGAGATTCTGATAGGGCTATTTAAATTACTCTGGTAAAGCCATTATTTAAGGGGAGAAATACCTTATGCTGAATAATTCAGGCAAGAGTAATTGTTTTGCTTGAATGTTCTGGCTATGATTCTATCAAATTCCCTCTTACTCTGCTTGCGTAGAATGAACTTTAGCTGGCAAAAAAGGTTTTTTATTTTATGGAGAGTGTAACCTTGGTTCTTTGTGTGATAAATCCAAGCGTAAGGCATTTGGAGTAGTCACCACTTGTGCAGCAGAAACTACTTTGTTCCAAACCCACACACCTGCATTCTGTGAAAACAGAGGTTTTCCCATAGAACACCACACAATGGCAATGCTTTCACTTTTCACAAGCTGGTAAAAGCACACACAATGAAGCACAAGTGCTGTACAGATAATGCCTTACACCACCACATAGTCCTCTTCTCAGTGAGATAAGCCGGAAGGCTAGGAGCCTCCAGGCAGTCATACTACAGTTATACCTAAACCATTTTGCGAAAGTAGAGTAAGAATCAACACTTTTTAATGCAACTGTCATCACTACTCCGAGGCATTCCTAGTGTTGTGCTGTGTCCTACCAAGTGAAGGGATCTGAAAGAGGAAGAATCTTTAGTGATATTTAAAGCTTATAGCCATTGAGCAGTCATGGAGAGTGATTATATTTTAATCAGATTGTCTGCTTCCCAAACCATTTGCTTACCAGGTTGCTTCCACCATATTTTGCCTTCTTTTTTTTCTTTGTTCTTTCACTTATTCACCCATTTAATAAATATTCTAGTGCTTCTGTAGATTGAAGAGCTCAGAACGTGTTAGTGGAATTCAAGAAAGATCTGAGGAGGCGTGGTTTCTCTTTCCTGGGTAATCAGAAAGATAACTGGACTGAGAACAGTTGAGTTTGCATCATGGATTGAACTTTAGAAACTCCGCTGAACACTTGACTTAAACATAAGCAGACATAGAGTGAACTGTGGTTCCTGTAAGGGCTTGACTACGTGCGTGGCTTGGGTGTCAGAGGCAAGCCTCCCTCCCCGGAAGTCAGGAAATTGGCAGGTAGAAGGATGGACTTTAAGACCGAAAACGTTGGTGAAAATTCTGCCAACTTTCTAGTCTGCCTCAATCCTTGGCAAATTGCAAATAAGAGAAATGTGTCCTCAGCATCTCCTAAATGTTTGTCCTTTCCTCCTTTCAGGATAAATTCTTCCTGGTTCTTAAAGTCAGTTGAATCGCACAATTTTTTCTCAGGTAAGAGTTGATGTCAGTTGATATTATTTTTACTTTGGTGTGAATTTAGATCTCTCGGTACTGTTTGCATTTTAACAGGCGTTCAGAAATGAAAGATCATCTTTTATTGAAGGAAAATCAACAATAAATGACTCTATAAGGAGACATTTTGGGATCACAGTCCATTCCAAACAATAGCAAATGTCTTCTTTACGATAGGCCTAAGATTGCCCTCCCTGCATCCCTCATCGATGGATTAGTTGGTAAAATGGGCTTAAATTTCCTTCTCTTTGAAGTGAAGCCAACCTGTGGGATCACATGAGACCATTTGTATCTTCTATCAAGCAGTGTTTGATGACAACTATTCAATGAAAAGCATTTCTGAGTTAGTACAAAATATATGATTTGTCATAGATCTAAAAATAGTGGCAGAAATGTGTTACCAGAATGCCTTCAAGTAAGAAATGATTAATTGTAATTAGAAAACAAACCATGTACCAAGCACTCAATCATGAGAAATCTTATAGAAAAGGAAACCTCTATTAATAGGACATAATTACACATGACACTCACACACCTGTTGTTCCATTTATAGAATCCTTTGTCCTCTAAAATGTTTCTCTGGTGGCTCAGTGGTAAAGAATTTACCTGCCAATGCAGGAGGTGCAAGAGATGGATTTGATCCCTAGGTCAGGAAGATCATCTGGAGTAGGAAATGGCAACCTGCTCCAGTATTCTTGCCTGGAAAATTCCATGGACAGAAGAACCTGGTGGGTTATAGTCGGTGTGATTCGAAAAGAGTCAGACATGACAAAAAGACTGAGCATGCATGCATTGTTGTCCTCTAAAGAATGACTGGAGTGATAGTATATATTCAGCAAGAATAAAATGGGAAATTGTAGCATTCTAGTTGGTCGTGACTTATCAAATGCTTCTGCATGAAATTGGTTTCCTGTAATAGCAGTTCTAACCTTATTCAGTTGCACAAAAACTCTCTCATGTGCTACTTCATATACTAAGAAACCTTGTGTTTGTGTGGTCATTTGTGTCTGACTCTTTGTGACCCTGTGGACTGTAGCCCATCAGGCTCCTCTGAATTTTCCAGGCAAGTGTACTGAAGCAGTTGCCATTTCCAATTCCAGAGGATCTTCCCAACCCAGGGATGGAGCCTGAGTCTCTTGGATCTCTTGCATTGGCAAGCGGATTCTTTACCCCTGCACCACCTGGGTAGCCTGAAACGTTATGCCTTATTCGTTTGTATCCTTGGTGGCATTCAGAGGGCTCAGAGCTTAGATGTTCATCTAGTGTCTCTTGAAGGCTGAATAAAAGTATGAATGTTGAAAAGAGTAAAAAAAAAAAATGTGTATGAGTAGTTAGAGAATTAACATGAGGAAAAAAGAAGAGGCAGGGGATTAACACAATAAATACAATTAATTCTACCTACCTTAAAACTTAATGTATCTCCATAATTATCTAAAGTCCCTGAGGTGGAAAATCTCAAAGAGTTTTCAAATAAGTGTCTTAGGATGAATTCTGGGTGAGAATTATTCATAAGTAACTAGATTTACAATAGTCAGATTATTCTTTCTTCTTTTTCTTATACATATAATTTATTAACTTCTCTCAAACTAGTAGTCAACCACCAAGTATGCATTTTACATTTTCAGTTTGCTTAGCATAATATGGACATTGTAAGATCCGTTCACAGACATAAAAAAACGCTTTCTATTTTGAGATGCCCACACTACTTAGAAAAACAGGAGCAACACAGGTCAAAGTAGAAAACAAGAGAAGGAAAAGAGGGTTTGAAGGGCACTTTTTTGGATAGCCCTACCTTCTCTTACCAATGGCTTTTCTAGAAAGTCAGGTCCCTGCAACACTGATCTAATTTGAAGTATCAGAAATCATTAGGACAATAGAGTTGTTGGGTCAGAAACCATGCTGACTTTACTTGCCACTTTGGCTATCCAATTTAAACTTTCCAGTGAAGTTTCATCTCCTTTATCATCATAGTATTTTGTACACATTGTAACTTCAGGTTCAAAATAAAAGACTATCACAAAAGGGATGCAGACACCCAAAGAAGAGTATGAGGCTCCAGTTCTTTTCTTTACCATCAAAATCAGAGCCATTGAGACAGATAACATATCAAGACAGTGTGACAAAGGGATGCAGTAGTTAATTTGTAAGCTATTTTCCTTCTCATTGATTGGATTTCCTGTCTTCTTTAACATGGATCCTTTATCTTCTCTCTCTCTCCCTCCCTCCCTTTAAAATGTATATTCAGTTCAGTCGCTCAGTCGTGTCTGACTCTTTGCGACCCCATCACCAACTCCCGGAGTTCACTGAGACTCACGTCCATTGAGTCAGTGATGCCATCCAGCCATCTCATCCTGTTGTCCCCTTCTCCTCCTGCCCCCAATCCCTCCCGGCATCAGAGTCTTTTCCAATGAGTCAGCTCTTCGCATGAGGTGGCTAAAGTACTGGAGTTTCAGCTTTAGCATCATTCCTTCCAAAGAAATCCCAGGGCTGATCTCATAGCAAACCTTGATTTTCTGAATTTAAGTATCCCAAATGTAAATAATATACTGATCAAACCTCCTAATAATTTTCTATCAAGTAACTTTTTATATCTCATTATATGAATTTGTATACCATTTTCCTGAGGTTTTTATCTCAGCAGTAGAAATATCAAAATACTAAGTGAATAATATATAACTGAAACACTATGCCAAATGCCCAAATCAATACAAAATAGTGCACTGAATATTGTAACAAATTGCTAGTGGTAACCCCCAAATAGATTCCTTCCTTCTGTTGCTCAGTCTCCTTGGCCTTGTAAAGCTCCAACTATGAAATTAGTGATTTGAGCCCTGGAAATTCAGGATCCTGTGATGCACATCTTGGAGAGGTCCTTGACAGTTTACAGAATTGTAAATTTCTGAGGGATTATTTATCACATCATCAGAGTCAACATTCTACACCAGCTGTTAGATTCAGCTTCTTCTACTTTAAGAAAATGGACCTGAAAATGTTATCTTCTGAATATTCAGTTGGAAATTATTTCTGTATTACAGACTCAACAGGTGTTTATTAACCACTGATTCTTCCTTGTCTCACTTGTATCTTTATTTGGTGTGGTGGAATAACCCACAGAAGAGCATCTAGGCGTTCTGTTGTTTGTAACTTTGTCAACTGATTGAACTAAGACCTCCATGGGAATAAGACACAATCAGGGAAAAAGTCATATAAAATTATGTGGCACTTACTGTGTTTGCACTTGGAATTCAAGGAAGAAAATGATGACAATTTGTGAAGTCAGTACATGCTGTGCAGAGAGCTTTGGATCTAAGGTGTATCTTGAAGGATTGGCAGAGTTTTGATAGGCAGAAAGAAGGAAAATAATCACTATATGTAGAGAGATTGTTGGTGGGAGTGTAACTGGCAATGACCAGAAGGCATAGAGAATGGGGTGAAGAATGTACTAACTGAAGGAAAACTGCCTGTTGGAGGCTGTGGAAAATCATTTCAATTGGCAGGGTTGTGTCTAATTCTTTAGCATTGAAATGTAAGCTGAGGAACTCAGGAGCTGCAAAAAAGGAGAGACCAGAGGTTACAAGTAGAGAGGTAGCAAGTTGTGTAAACATAAGACCAGAGTGGCAGATGGAACAGTGGCTAGAAATCAACTAAAAATCACCGTTAACAGGCAAGGTACTGTGTGTAATAAATAACCAATATACCATGCTGTGCACCAACTTTGTCCTTTTGTTTCACAATGATTTATTTGTTATATCACCACCCTCATTATCTAAAACAGAACACTACAATTTCATATACCATCTGTGAGCTCCAAATGGTCATAATTAACAATCACAAATGTTCTAAAAAGGTGATATGCTAAAAATAGCCTTATCAGGCTTGTCAGCAGGCTGCTTCTGTGGCTACCGTGACATTCAGTGACAGAAAGACTACATTTTGCTATGCCTTTACATGGTTATATTTACTACACAGATTATAAAACTATGAAAACATGCTTTTCTAATTATACACCTCAAGGCTTAATATTTTGACTAATGGTCAATTAGGGGCAAAAACATCAAGATCACTTCAAAAGTAAGTTTCCTTCAAATGAGATCTGGCTACTGTAATATCTAGAACATAGTAAATATGCTCCAAAATGCTTGTTGAACGTAGGAAAAATGTCAGCCACTTGGGTGTATTTGTGGCATATGTGAAGGGCCGTTACATTGCTCTGTCATCAAAGATTTCCATTCTTCATGATTCCTAAGGAGAGCTCAACAGAGACATCATGTTTTGGTGCTGAAGGAGAATGAGCCTTCTTTAGAGTATGCACTGGAGATTCCCTGAGAAGCTCAATGGTCTCAACAAAGTCAGGATTAAGAGCCTTGGGTTTAATTTTCACCACTGAAAATGGCCATCTTTATTGTATGCCCTTATGGCTGTCTAAACTGTTACAGCCATCTAGAAAAGCAATGAGCAAAAAAGTGTATAGCATTTAATTGAATTAAAGGTGCTACCTATTGTAAGGTGCACCATTATCTTATATACTACTTGCTGCTGCTGCTTATAAGTCACTTCAGTTGTGTCCGACTCTGTGTGACCCCACAGACGGCAGCCCACCAGGCTCCCCCGTCCCTGGGATTCTCCAGGCAACAACATTGGAGTGGGTTGCCATTTCCTTCTCCAATGCATGAAAGTGAAAAGTGAAAGTGAAGTCGCTCAGTCGTGTCCGACTCTTAGCGACCCCGTGGACTGTAGCCCACCAGGCTCCTCCGCCCATAGGATTTTCCAGGCAAGAGTACTGGCTACTACTGCTGCTAAGTCACTTCAGTCATGTCCGACTCTGTGCGACCCCATAGACGGCAGCCCACCAGGCCCCACCGTCCCTGGGATTCTCCAGGCAAGAACACGGGAGTGGGTTGCCATTTCCTCCTCCAATGCATGAAAGTGAAAAGTGAAAGTGAAGTCGCCCAGTTGTGTCCGACTCTTAGCGACCCCGTGGCCTGCAGCCTACCAGGCTCCTCCATCCATGGGATTTTCCAGGCAGGAGTACTGGAGTGGGGTGCCATTGCCTTCTCCTATATACTACTTAGAGAAAATAATTCAAATTAAACCATGGCACAGTGCCTCTTTCCAATTAAACAACATTTTGTATATTGAAGAGCTCTTTTAGACTTATTTAGCATAGTTTAAAAAATGATTTATCACTTGTTCCTTTTAGAAAGGAAATATAAATGAAACTGCTTGGTTAAAGCATTCCTGAAATACTTCCCATTCATGGTCTGATTCTTCTAAATGACTTTTGACTCACATCCATAAATGCATATGTCAGAAACCTTGATGATGCAACAGTTCTTGAAAGAATGCTCCGTTGTTTTCTCTGGAATTTTTCTCCAATCCACCAACAGTTTTAGTGCTATCATTTTGTTGTTCTTGCTAGAACTGTCTAGACACATCTCAAAAGCATCCAGAACTAACATGCTTGATGGGTTACTTAGGTTCTTTGGGGCTTCTTTGATGGAATTTAATCACTCAGGTGTCACAAATAATTATTTGGGGGGAAGTGATGTTTATTTAGGGGGTGATTTCTTACTCTAGATTTTATTTTGCTTTACACTCTTAAGTATGGAACCAAACTTTTGGCCATTGGCAATTTAGCATAACAACACAGTAATAAACCACTCTTTGTTACTCAAACTCATGATTTTGATTTCTTGATTTCATTATATTCATAATATAATTTCTAAGCATGTCAAAGAATACTGGAGTTTCTCTAGGGTTTTCTATACTTGTCTAAATTCAATTTCATGTTTTTATCAATTAAATCATTTTATTGAAAGTTAAGTAGTTCCTGTTCAAAATTAGAAGACAAAATAGTGTTTGGTGCCTTAATGCTAGTCCCATTGGATGCACAAACCAATCACATCAACCTCTCATTGCTTTGAATTTTTCTTCATCCATCTGATGGTCTGAGCAATTTCCTCTCCCTTCACATATGTTGCTTAGGTGTGATTGTCAGTTCTTTTCCATTGTCTCAGTAACAGAATGTAACACAGATTCATTTAGTTGTGGGTGTTCTTTTTTAGTTCCTACAAAGCACTTGATTATTGTTTTTTGCAATAAAATATAGAATTTCAGTCATTCTTCCAATGACAAAGTTTGGCTTTACTAAGATCAAACTTGTGTTCCATTGCTGTTTCCATTCCTTCCTTCATATATAGCAGCTTTTCATGTCAAAGCTGAATCATAGTGTGATCTTCCTAAAGATATTTTACATGGAAATTCAACTCATCGTATTTATCGATCAACACATATCACTTAACAGAAGGGACCACAACATGAACAACTCTGACCAAGTTTGTACAGGCACAGCTACATCACAAGTGACCAGCAGCTATTACAGGATACAATCAATGTCAGACTTACACTGGGTGAGAAACCTCCTGAGGAAAAGTAAAACTTGACCCACATTCATGTTAGACAGATTGGGTGGGTCTAAGAATGGGAGCTGGGAGATGAGGATGGGAGTCGAGCAGTAGAGGTCATGTTGCAAGATGCAGTGGCAAAGGCCCTGCCCTGCCAGGGGAGCTTTCCTGTGAGTCCTGGCTGTATAACCAGACTCAGACAGAGTGACAAGGCATATGGGTTAGGGGAGAGGACTCAGCAACCCTGCTGTGTTGGTCTTCCCACCTTATCTAAGTATAACACAGAGGAGAGAAGGCTTGTGCTCATTTTTGATGACCTGATGTAGTAATAAAAAAAAGATGAAGAGCAGCTGTGGTCTTAGATGGACAGATGCTTGTAGAGTAAAATGCTGGCTTGTGAGATCACCTAGGCTCAGAAAGAAAAAGATTACTGGAAGCTTGCACTAATTCAGGGATATAGGCACCTCTCAGGGACTGTCCAAATATTTATTATGCAATTCTTGTATGCAAGGTATTGTACTCTTAAATATACTGAAATTCTTTCATAGCTCTAGCAAGGGTATAGATGTAATGTGGCCTCCTCCATAACCATGGGATGGTGATGCTGAACAGGAGTTACATGACCTGTTTCAGTATTAAATGTCTTAGAATTTACAAAGAGATAGCAAAGAAATGGATTTTCCCATTCCTTTCTTTTTAGCTCATACCTCATAGATAGATTTTTCCCTTTCCTTTCTTTTTCCTCATAGATAGGGCTTACCTCCAGTTAAGTCCTAAATTTGTTTTTCTCTAGTTTTATTGAGATATAATTGACACACAGTGCTGTGTAAGTAAGTTTAAGGTATATACTGTGAAATAGTTACCCAAATAAGTTTAGTTACATCCATCATCTCATATAGATACAAAAACAGAAAACAAAAAAAAAAGAAAAAAAATCTCTTTCTTTTGTAATGAGAACTCTTAGGATCTACTCTGTCAACAACTTTTAAATATATATTAGTGTTAACTATAGTCATCATGTTGTACATTAGCACTTGAAATATGGCTAGCATGACTGATTTTAAACTTTTATTAAATTTAACTTTAAATATCTATGTGTGGCTAATGGTACCAAATTGGGCAGCAAGAGCAGGGTAACAGGCAAGTATTAATATATTAATCTGTAAGGCTTCCTTGGTAGCTCAGTGGTAAAGAATCTGCCTGAAAATGCAGGAGATGCGGATTCGATCACTGGGTCGGGAAGATCCCCTGGAGAAGGAAATGGCTTCCCACTCTAGTATTCTTGCGTGGAGAAGCCCATGAATACAGGAGCCTGGCAGTCTTCAATCCATAGGGTCGCAAAAGAGTCAGACATGACTTAGCGATTAAACAACAATATTAAACTGTAAGTTCAGGAGGGCAGTGTTTACACGTGTCACTGCTATATTCCAATGTCTTTCATGGTGCTTGGACTATCAGAGAGACTTAGCTCACCATTTTATCTTGCTCTTGGAGACATACTCAGAGTAACAAGTCCTCAGTCTCTTTGGGGATAAAGATTTTTGCTAAGTATGGTAGACAGTTTTTGAACTTCTTCCAGCTCAGTTATCCTGGCAGCAGATGTGTGTCTCAAGGTGAAAGAGGTTTAGATCTATCTGTGGAATTTTTTTTCGTGATTGTCAGTCTTCATCTTTTGCAGTTTCTCTGAAAATAAGCCATAAGATAAACATGTTACATTTTTGTTCAATCATACTAGTCTTACTGACATGGCAAATTGAGATTTTTTTCTTATCTTTTAATCTGTTACAGTCACTTGTATTTTATTAAAGGTAGTTTATATATGAAGAAAATATTTTTATGTTTTGTGTTCAGGAAACCTGCACAGTCCCTTAAAGAAGTAGAATTAATTAGTTCTAGTTGTTGAGATCATGGTGAGATATAATTGGTAGTTAAAGTTAATCTCCTATGACAGCTGTGGTTTACCACATCATGGAACACACACAATCTTATACCACAAACAGTTTAAACAGTTTCCTATAGAAAGCAGTCTTGTGTCAACTTTACAAATCAACAATTCTGAGAACTCTTAAAAGAAATCCTTACATATTAGGAAAGCTATTTTCCTTCCTTAGAAAACAGGCTGACACATACATTCAACTTTAAAATGGCAAGTTAAATAATGGATATACTTTAAATTTAAAGTATAAATTAAATAATGGGTTTACTTTAAATTTAAAGAGAACAAGTATGTAAAATTTCACTGACGCTTACCTTATCTGTCCAATAAGACATTATGGCCGGCTAAGCATGTAGCTTTTCAAAGAATTTGTTTGAACCATATTTCATTGTTTCAGAGTTTCATTGAATCCATGAACTTTCTGGTTTTAGTTATACTTTTAAAGTCAAGGCTCTGTAAGATCTGGGAGAAACATACCACAATAACTAAAAAAGAGTACAAAGAAAACAAGAGGCAAAACACACTCAGTAAATGCAAACAAAATGAAAACAGGAATGATACTACAATTTTCTAGAATGTGGAATCCAAATCTCAAGGAATTATTGGGGTATAGAGGGTTATAATATAATAATAAAGAATATAAGCTACAAAGGTATTATCTTTGTTTTAAACTTTTGTATGACAAATAATAAACCAAAAAAAAAACCCACAAATAAAAATAAAACCCCAAAATACAATGTCCTGGAAACATAAGAACTTGATAAAGCCATCATAGT
This sequence comes from Bos mutus, assembly GCF_027580195.1. NCBI lineage: Eukaryota > Metazoa > Chordata > Mammalia > Artiodactyla > Bovidae > Bos > Bos mutus. The sequence continues at coordinate 26,510,235 of NC_091628.1, forward strand.
GAGTATACAGTAGTATACTTGAAATATATTTGAAATTAAGAAGAAGGAAATATCAGATCAGATCAGATCAGTCGCTCAGTCGTGTCCAACTCTTTGCGACCCCATGAATCTCAGCACGCCAGGCCTCCCTGTCCATTACCAACTCCCAGAGTTCACTCAGACTCACGTCCATTGAGTCAGTGATGCCATCCAGCCATCTCATCCTCTGTCGTCCCCTTCTCCTCCTGCCCCCAATCCCTCCAAGCATCAGGGTCTTTTCCAATGAGTCAACTCTTCGCATGAGGTGGCTAAAGTACTGGAGTTTCAGCTTTAGCATCATTCCTTCCAAAGAAATCCCAGGTCTGATCTCCTTCAGAATGGACTGATTGGATCTCCTTGCAGTCCAAAGGACTCTCAAGAATCTTCTCCAACACCACAGTTCAAAAGCATCAATTCTTCGGCGCTCAGCTTTCTTCACAGTCCAACTCTCACATCCATACATGACCACAGGAAAAACCATAGCCTTGACTAGACGGACCTTTGTTGGCAAAGTAATGTCTCTGCTTTTCAATATGCTATCTAGGTTGGTCATAACTTTCCTTCCAAGAAGTAAGCGTCTTTTAATTTCATGGCTGCAGTTACCATCTGCAGTGATTTTGGAGCCCAAAAATAAAGTCTGACACTGTTTCCACTGTTTCCCCATCTATTTCCCATTAAGTGATGGGACCAGATGCCATGATCTTCATTTCCTGAATGTTGAGTTTTAAGCCAACTTTTTCACTCTCCTCTTTCACCTTCATCAAGAGGCTTTTTAGTTCCTCTTCACTTTCTGCCATAAGGGTGGTGTCATCTGCATATCTGAGGTGATTGATACTTCTCCCGGCAATCTTGATTCCAGCTTGTGCTTCTTCCAGCCCAGCGTTTCTGATAATGTACTCTGCATATAAGTTAAATAATCAGGGTGACAATATACAGCCTTGACGTACTCCTTTTCCTATTTGGAACCAGTCTGTTGTTTCATGTCCAGTTCTAACTCTTGCTTCCTGAAGATAAGTTTTCTTGATTCATAGTAGGGATTTACCATAATTTTGAAAACTATTCTGCTAGTGATGGGTTTTGGGTTTTCAGTGAACATATTTATACAAATATCTTTGTGCATGTGTGGAATATCTCTCTGACAGATAACAAAGAGGTAGAGTTTTGAAGTCAAATATACCATGTAGGACAAAGTCGGAATTGACAAGGAATTGTCATGAAGTGTGAAAAGTAGACCTAAATAGTTGTAAGGAACTGAGATTGGGGATTTTTTTTTTTTTTTTTTTACTGCAGCACAACTTTGAAATAATACAACATCTTATTTTACTCTAGAAACTAATAGCAACCTTTCTAATGTTTCACTGTGTAGTTTCCTGAATGCTTCTGCCAGTCACCATTATCACATTAGCTACTATAATTAAGGAAAGTCAAATTCACTTGAAAGTGTTATTTAATTCATTTATGGTATTTTATCCTGTATTTCCCTAATCAATTAGTAGTAAGATATAATTCCTCCATCATGAAAGTGAGGTGAAATTTACTAAATGTTTTTTGTCATATTTCAAAATGATCTATGAGTTTTTCTCCTTTAATCTGTTCATGTAGATTTTCCTAATACTAAAACATCCTGAAATAAGCCCTACTTAATCGTTGTGAATTAATATTTAATAATAGGCTGAATTTAATATATTAATGCTTAGAGTACTGTATATTTATCCTGTATTCTTCAGTCATAATTAGATTATTCTTTACTTTGTTCTTGTTCAGTTTGGGTATCTGGCTTATGTTAGTCTTGGAAAAAATATTTTCCAATTTTCTGGAATAGTTTAAATATGACAATAATTATCTATTCTTTGAGAGAGATTCCTTCTAGCATACAACTACTTATCAACTTTTCCAGTGTTGTCTATACTTAAAGACCACATTGTTGTTGTTGTTCAGTCGCTAAGTCATGTCCAGTTCTTTGCGACCCCACGGATGGCAGCACACCTGGCTTCCCTGTCCATCACCATCTCCTAGAGCTTAGTCAAACTCATGTCCATTGAGTCAGCGATGCCATCCAACCATCTCATCCTCTGTCGTCCCCTTCTTTTTACATCAACTGTAATACTTTGTATTTCCTGGAAAAAACTTCAAAGTTTATAGGTTTTAATATGTAACCTTTTAATACATTTTTACAAAATGTTGTATTTGATTTTCTCTTTAATCCAAATATTAGAAAAAAATGTCTTCAACTGTCTATGGTGGCTGGGCTGCTTCATATACACTGCCTCTCCCATCCTTTTGTTTAAAACTCCATTGTCAGAGAATGAAACCTCCAATATTTATTAACACAATAGTGCCAAACATTTAAAGTATGAAATTCTCACTTTAACCATAAAAAAAAAAAAAAACTCTATACACTTCTTGAAATGGAGAATTTGTATTTTAATACTTACTAATTGAGAAAATGTAAGTTTAGATACTGAAAATGAATTTACTGGTTCTTTGAAATTCATACGAATTTATCTAATCACAATGGAACCTAATACATTTGAATGGCAGTAGTAGTATTTATGTGTAAGGGTACTATTCAGTCTGTCTGCCAGGAGTCTGATACCTTGACTTACAGCCCTCTTGTAAGAGCTGCTTAGCCCCAGGTCCTGGGCCCACAGGCTGAGAACTGCTGTTCTGATTTCTACTCTTTGTTGAGTCTGCTTACCTGACTCCTGTTGCTTATGTCATTCCTTGGGCTTGAATGTTCTCCCTCCGCCTACCCCTGACCCCAGCTTTACTGAGATATAATTGACATATAAAATTATGAATTTAAGGTGTAAAATATGTTGATTTGATGCATATATACTGTGAAATGGTTACCATAGTACCATTAGTTAACGCTTCAGTCAAAACCACATGATGACCTTTTTTTTGTAGTGAGAACATTTGAGATCTACTCTCTTAGCAACTTTCAAGCATATAAAACAGTATTGTAAACTATACTCATCATGCTGTACATTAGACCCCAGAATTTACTCATCTTGTAACCAAAATTTCCCCCATTTCTAGTACCTGTCTCTAGTGTTTGACTTTTTTAGATTCCATATGCAAGTGAGATCTTACAGTATTCATCTTTCTCTGATTTATTTCACTTAATTCAATGACCATAAGTTCCATTCATGTTGGGTTCTTATTTTATGAGGAAAGAGTTAATCCCTATATTATTTAGGCCACTGTCATTTAAGTTTTCTGGGAATGAAGTTCAAACCATCAAAAATTTCAAGAATTAAACCTCACGTGCATCTCTGTGACTGTATGCACAACCTGCTTTAGAGGTGGACTGAGGCGCCATTTGTGAATGACCAAACCCAGAGGTAACCCCGTCTGCTCACCCAGGTGTGGTCTCCCTGCACTGAGCTCTCTAACATCTTTCATGCACATGGCTAGTGGATTCTGTGTGTGCTGCAGCTGGCACACCAGGAATTATAGTATTTTAAATTGAGTTAGTTTCGTTATATTAAAAAAATAATGTCTTTCTTTTCCACAGTTTGTTGTGATCCACACAGTCAAAGGCTTTGATGTAGTCAATAAAGCAGAAGTAGATGTTCTTCTGGAACTCTCTTGCTTTTGTGATGATCCAACGGATGTTGGCAATTTGATCTCTGGTTCCTCTGCCTTTTCAAAATCTGGCTTGAACATCTGGAAGTTCACAGTTCACGTCCTATTGAATCCTGGCTCGGAGAATTTTGAGCATTACTTTGCTAGCGTGTGAGATATGTGCAATTTTGCCATAGTTTGAGCATTCTTTGGCATTGCCTTTCTTTGGGATTGGAATGAAAACTGACCTTTTCCAGTCCTGTGGCCACTGCTGAGTTTTCCAAATTTGCTGGCATATTGAGTGCAGCACTTTCACAGCAGCATCTTCTAGCATTGGAAATAGCTCAACTGGAATTCTATCAGCTCTTCTAACTTTGTTCGTAGTCATGCTTCCTAAGGCCCACTTGACTTCACATTCCAGGATGTCTGGCTCTAGGTGAGTGATCACACCATCGTGCTTCTCTGGGCCTTGATCTTTTTTTGTATAGTTCTTCTGTGTATTCTTGCCACATCTTCTTAATATCTTCTGCTTCTGTTAGGTCCATACCATTTCTGTCCTTTATTGTGCTCATGTTTGCATGAAATATTCCCTTGGTATCTCTAATTTTCTTGATGAGATCTCTAGTCTTTCCCATTCTATTGTTTTCCTCTATTTCTTTGCATTGATTTATGAGGAAGGCTCAGAGAAGGCGATGGCACCCCACTCCAGTACTCTTACCTGGAAAATCCCATGGACGGAGGAATCTGCTAGGCTGCGGTCCATGGGCTGCTGAGAGTCAGACATGACTGAGTGACTTCACTTTCACTTTTCACTTTGATGCATTAGAGAAGGAAATGGCAACCCACTCCAGTGTTCTTGCCTGGAGAATCCCAGGGACGGGGGAGCCTGATGGGCTGCCATCTATGGGGTCGCACAGAGTCGGACACGACTGAAGTGACTTAGCATAGCATAGCATGAGGAAGGCTTTCTTATCTCTCCTTGCTATTCTTTGGAACTGTGCATTCAAATGGGTATATCTTTCCTTTCTACTTTGCCTTTCACTTTTCTTCTTTTCAGAGCTATTTGTAAGGCCTCCTCAGAAAACACTTTTGCCTTTTTGCTTTTCTTTTTCTTGGGGATGGTCTTGATTCCTGCCTCCTCTACCATGTCACGAACCTCTCTTCATAGTTCTTCAGGCACTCTGTCTATCAGATCTAATCCCGTGAATCTATTTGTCACTTCTACTATATAGTCATAAGGGATTTGATTTAGGTCATACCTGAATGGTCTAGTGGTTTCCCCTACTTTCTTCACTTTAATTCTGACTTTGGCAATAAGGAGTCCATGATCTGAGCCACAGTCAGCTCCCTGTCATGTTTTTGCTGACTGTATAGAGCTTCTCCATCTTTGGCTGCAAAGAATATAATCAGTCTGATTTTTGTATTGACCATCTGGTGATGTCCACGTGTAGAGTCTTCTCTTCTGTGTTTGAAAGAGGGTGTTTGCTATGACCAGTGCATTCTCTTGGCAAAATTCTATTAGCCTTTGCCCTGCTTCATTCTGTAGTCCAAGGCCAAATTTGCCTGTTACTCCGGGTATTTCTTGATTTCCTACTTTTGCATTCCAGTTCCCTATAATGATGGAGAAGGAAATGGCAACCCAATCCAGTACTCTTGCCTGGAAAATCCCATGGATGGAGGAGCCTGGTGGGCTACAGTCCATTGGGTTGCAAAGAGTCGGACATGACTCAGTGATTTCACTTTCACTTTCCCTATAATGAGAAGGACATCTTTTTTGAGTGTTACTTCTAGAAGGTCTTGTAGGTCTTCATAGAACCATTTAACTTCAGTTTCTTCAGCATTACTGGATGGGGCATAAACTTGGATTACTGTAATACTGAATGGTTTGCTTTGGAAATGAACAGAGATCATTCTGTCGTTTTTGAGATTGCATCTAAGTACTGCATTTCAGACTCTTTTGTTGATGGAAATACTAGAGCACCTGACCTGCCTCTTGAGAAATCTGTATGCAGGTCAGGAAGCAACAGTTAGAACTGGACATGGAACAACAGACTGGTTCTAAATGGGGAAAGGAGCACATCAAGTCTGTATATTGTCACCCTGCTTTTTAACTTATATGCAGAGTACATGATGAGACACGCTGGGCTGGATGAATCACAAGCTGGAATCAGGATTGCTGGGAGAAATATCAATAACCTCAGATATGCAGATGACACCACCCTTATGGCAGGAAGCAAAGAAGAACTAAAAAGCCTCTTAATGAAAGTGAAAGAGGAGAGTGAAAAAGTTAGCTTAAAACTCAACATTCAGAAAACTAAGATCATGGCATCTGGTCCTATCACTTCATGGCAAATAGATGTGGAAACAATGGAAACAGTGACAGACTTTATTCTTTTGGTTTCCAAAATCACTGCAGGTGGTGGCTGCAGCCATACAATTAAAAGACTCTTGCTCCTTGGAAGGAAAGTTATGACCAATCTAGATAGCATCTTCAAAAGCAGAGACCTTACTTTGCCAACAAAGGTCCGTCTAGTCAAAGCTGTGGTTTTTCCAGTTGTCATGTATGGATGTGAGAGTTAGACTAGAAAGAAAGCTGAGCGCCAAAGAATTGATGCTTTTGCGGTGTTGGAGAAGACTCTTGAGAGTCCCTTGGACTGCAAGGAGATCCAACCAGTCCATCCTAAAGGAAATCAGTCCTGAATATTCATTGGAAGGACTAATGCTGAAGTTCAAACTCCAGTACTTTGGCCACCTGATGTGAAGAACTGACTCATTGGAAAAGACCCTAATGCTGGGAAAGATTGAAGGCAGAAGGAGGAGAAGGGAATGACAGAGGGTGAGATGGTTGGATGGCATCACTGACTCAATGAACATGAGTTTGAGTAAACTCTGGGAGTTGGTGATGAACAGGGAAGCCTGCCATTCTGCAGCCCATGGGGTCATAAAGAGTGGGACACAACTGAGCCACTGAACTGAACTGAATGTCTTTCTTAGACTTCTCACTTTTTTAGTGGGAAAAACTGAGGTAATTGTTTTGTATGTCAGATAAACATTTTATTGCATATATGCCTGAATATATATTCATATATGCATGCATTTTATCTCGTGTTTTGAGTGATACAGAATTCTAGTTTCAAAAATTAACACTGCCACCCTCCTCCCTTCAATTTGAAGATTTTGTTTCTTTACCTACTTGATAGCAATGCTTACTGGCTATTATTATTAGGATCCAGTGTTTCTGATGAAAATTATGGTGTAAATCTGATTATTATTTCTTTAAAGAAATTTGTTTTTCACCTTTTTCTTGGGAAGCTTTTCAGTTCTTTTTTTATCCTTACTCTTAAATTTCATGAGGATAAGATCCGTTAATCTTGCCTACACTTTCCATCTGAAGGTGTCTGGGTTTTCCCATAGCTCTAAGCCTAGTTTTTGCCTATCGGCTTCAGTTCTAGCTCAGTTCTAGTTCAGTACTTTAAGTTCAAGAAAGAAAGTAGGCCAACACATGTTGCCACAGAGAGAAGTTGTCAGAAATCTGAATTTTCCTTGTGGTCAAGAGAGAGGTTTTAGATTGTGTAAATAAGAGGTGTCAGTGGGAAGGTAGGGAATCATTTCAAAATCTGGCAGCACCAAGATATAGGGGATAAGTGTTTACCTGAGAGTCATGAAAATCAGGTTCTAGGCTTGTCCCTACTTAATAAAATCTGGAATGGAGTTCACTTCCTTTATCTACAAAATAGAAATGTGGAACCTTGATGACCTCAAAGATCCTCTCCAAGGGTTCAAAGATCTACTCAGTGGTTCTCCTTAAGGGAATTTCATCCTCACTAGGGAGAGTTTTGGGGTCACTTTTGGCATTTAGTATGCAGGGGCCAGGGATAACAAGTATGTTTGAGTAAATGAGAAAAGCTTCCAAATGAAAGAATTGTCCAGGAAAAAGTAAAAGCCAGTGATGTCCCTCTGGGAAATACCGTGAGAAATAGGAACAACTAGCCGTGAAGTGATTTCTTCTGCTTCCTGGCTTCTCCTATCCTAGCCCTTTCCTGCACGAGTGGGGCATAATGGAAACACCCTCGTGGCTGACAGAGCAATCTAACTTTGGCTGCAGATGAAATGTGCTCCTTCTTTGTCTCCCAGATTGCTGGAATTGAGCCACTCTCTCTCTTTGACTTTCTAGGTCGGACAGATGTCTTTCTCCAACGATCAATAACTATGCCCCATTATAAGCTTGCATGTTTTTGTGTAATTTTTCTGATCCATCTGGTTATGTTCATCCTATTATACCCACTTTCTTCAAACCAAAGACTGTGGAGAACAAATGTCGTTCCCCATGGCTGAAATGGAGAAGACTCAGTCTAAAAGGCCAACTCTTACTACACAGAACCCAGAGAATATTGAAATGGTTTAGGTGTAGGAGGCCTCTAAGTAGGACAAGGCCTGGCATAACAATTTTACATCTGCTCTGCATACCTGAGAGGAAAGACTTCAAATTCGGTAAAGCAAAGCACAGAAGATTAAGAGCTACTGAGTCTCGCCTTTACTGCACTTTAATTAGCTTTGTAACTTGTATTGACTTAAGTGTAATTTGAAGATTCACTGTTTTATCTTGAAATATGTGTTTTGTATGTAGAAACCTGCTACTAACTTGGCTCAGATCCTCCTTAGAGACAGATTTTAACTGAAACAGGTCATTCCAAGCGAAATATTATTTTTCAGGAATAACTAGTACAACTTTCACCATAGCACAATCTGAGATTCAGAGAAGTTTGGGAGGAAGCAACTTATCTCTTGCTCATTTGCTTCAGATCCACCTGGGGCGGCCCTGGCCTTCTGCACATTCTCTAACTCTGGATCTTGCTCCCATGGGACCTTGATCCCTAGGGATTTGTATTTATTTTCTCTAAATCCTTTCCCCTTTACTTGCTTTTAATTTAGTTACACTTAACTGCCATGGAGATTCCTTGGTGGCTTAGACAGACGGTGAAGAGTCTTCTTGCAGTGCGTAAGTCTGCATACTGTTTGATCCCTGGGTCAAGAAGATCCCCTGGAGAGGGAAATGGCAATCCCACTCCAGTATTCTTGCCTGGAGAATCCCATGGACGGAGGAGCCTGGTGGGCTACAGTCCATGGGGTCACAAAGAATCAAACATGACTGAGCGGCTTCACTTACTTTAACTGCTGTATTTTACCAGTGTTGAGTTTCATCTCTCAAAACCTTGGTCAATTCTGTTTTTCTGTCTAAATGCTTCACTCTTCTTCCCTATTCTGTGTTTAGGTAACTTCCACTGGTCCTTCAACCCTCAGTTCAGGAGCCATCATCCGAGGAAGTGTCCCTTTCTGTTCCTAGACTTGTCTCTATTATAAACTTTCTCTAGGTTTGGTCTCTAGGTCCATATAGTTAAGGCTATGGTTTTTCCAGTAGTCACATACTGTTGTGAGAGCTGGACCATAAAGAAGGCAGAGCGCCAAAGAAGTGATGCTTTCGAACTGTGAACTTGGGCAAACTCCAGGAGGTGGTGAGGGACAGGGAGTGCTTGCTGCAGTCCATGGGAGCATGAAGAGTCAGACATGACTTGGTGACTGAACAACAACAAAGTGTGGTCTGAGAGAATGACCCCAGGAAGACCTCTTACAAGTGCAGACTCCTGGCCTGTATCCCATTCTTGCTGAATCAGAAGTCTGGGTGGGACCCAGAATGCACAGTTTTCATAAGCTACTTAATGTGGTTTTGAGTGTGTTTCTCTTTTTTTAAAATATTAACTCATAAACCATTTGAGGGGAGTTGTGGCATATTGTTTACCTTTGTATCCATAGTATCTAAACAGCACCACACACATAGTAGGTATTGAATACAATTGCACTAAAATGCAATTTAAAACCCAGGTTTGAGTCCTGGCTCTACCATTTGGTAGATATGGGGTTGGGACAAGTTATCAAAAGCTTATGACTCTAAATTTCTTAAGAAATAGAGATGATAATACCTACCTGTCAGTGCTTTGTGATGAACATGAGACATATATCATTATCAGTCTCATAGATTTTTAGATTTGAAATTTCCAACATTAAGAGGCTAAGAGGAAACTCCTAGGAGTGGAGGGATTTCTATGAAATGACATTTCAAAACATTGTGTGAATTGAAAGTTTTAATGAATAACCCAGAACTGAAAGGATTGACCTGCTTGGTTATCCCAGTTCTCTTGCATTGATTTGCTGGACTGGTGATTTTCTAGTTCAGCATTTCTGGTATTCAGTCTTTCCAGACAGTTAAATGCTGGTAAACAAGGTGTTTATGTCTATACCTACTGAGCTGTTTGCCTACTGTCTGCAACTCTCTTATTTCAGCAATGCATCCATCTACCCATCCAATCAGTCTCTGTTGAGCATGTACATATTCAAAGTGCTATTAATTATAATAGCTACCATTTTTTTCTGAGCATCAGTGATGGAGCAGCTACCATGTTAAAAATTTTTATGTACTTTCTCTCAAATTTTATAGCAAGATTATGGTACACTGCTGTTATTTATTTTTATTCTACAGAAGAAGATCTTAAGCATACACTTGCCCAAAAATCTTATGGAAAGAAATGATGGAACCAGGTTTTAAACCCAAATCTAGAATAAGAAGGCTCTTACCCTAGAGCCCTCTCTAGGGTAACTGTTATAATAACTGTTATAATACCCTGCTTCCTCTCACTTCAGTGTCCTTAAATCATATGCACCTAGGAAGAAACATAACAGGAAGAAACACCGCAGTGTTTGCAGGAAAAAACATGTCAATGACCAAAAACAAAAAACAAACAGAAAACAAAATAATTCTCTCTTGATTACAAAGATCTCCTTTCTCATTATTCTTCAAGGAATTAACAAAGTCAATTTTTTGTCCCATTTGTGCAGGCTTATATCTGTTTTGACTTTGTGTTTCATATTTTGTTTAGTTTCAACTTTAGAGAATGGTAGAGACACTTTTGTCCTTTCAGTTTTCAATTCTATAGCTTTTGAATGCTGTAGCTGTGTTTCTCTAAGCACTACTGAATGGTATGGCTCTGAAATATTAAGCCAGTTCCAATTTTCTCCCTAAGCCCAGTTATTACCCCCACTATTACGGTTGAAAATGGTTCCTTAGAATTTTCACCAGAAGTGGTGTATCTGTTCTTGATCAGATTGGTCCTTCACGGTCGAGGCAGTTTTTTGATGATTGTCTTAGTAATGCCTTGTTCACTTTACTAAGCACCAAACGTTGTCAGCCACTGGGGATTTCCGAAATGTCACAGGGATGATTAACACCTTGTCTTCTGAATTCTGCATGTCAAAATTGGCTCTAAAATGTGAAACATTACTCAGGTGTGTGGCATTGCTTTTCTCTAATAGATTATTTAAAGCTTTTATCAGTCATGACAGATTGAAAGGATGAGGTTATCTTGTAAATCTTTAGTACAGATTGAGGCAATAAATTAAAACACCATAGTGAGCAGCTTTCATACTGGCTTAAACAAATAATTAAATGATTATAGGCAGAATGAACAAATCCACAGGTTATTATGAAGTATACAGGAAAACCAATATATTACATTCTAAAGCTTGCTTTAAAAAAATCAGATTTTCTAGTAAAGTGGTTTTTAAGTATTTGAAACTCTGTGGAATAAAATAAATTAATTTGCAATCATTATTTTTCAAGGGAATGATAAGAAATGAAATAAAAATGCTAGATATTGATATATGCTGAGGAGGAAAAGAACTATAATCAGTATTTATTGAACACTAATGAATGTTCAGCACAGTAACTTAATAGGGCATTAGTCATTTATCATCAAATTTCAAAAACTTGTGGACTGGAGGGATGATTGTAGATTAGAGGAAAAAATGCCTAGTCCTTAAAGTTTCCCTATAAGAACTAGTCACAGTTGAACCATTCCTATAGAAATCTATAATAAAATTTTGGTTTTTATTTTAATGTTTTCATAATGAACATGCCATTAAAATATATTTGATATTTATGGAGGTGTAATCACTACCACAGGATTGTCTATTAATATTAGTGATTGTAAGATTAATGAGATTGTAGGATTTACCTAGTTCTTGTGTAAAAAATAGTCCAGTGACATTGGCTATGAATATTCTTCTTGATTTCTGTTGTAGATCTTTTTAGCATGTAAACAAATGCTTTTCCAAAATAACTCAGACTATATTCTTCATCCCTATAAGAACAAGTCAGACAGAGGAAAGTCTGGCATGGCTAATTTTAAGGCTTTCTATCAAACTCAGTGCCATGAATAGGATGGTAGTGCTAACCAGCAGGACAGTTACTTCCATGGATGATGACATAAAGACATCTTCATGGTTTCAGAAGAAATTATCTCTAGTTTATAAATGAGGGAACATATTACAACATGCAGGGGGTGGTTGAGGCTTCCATGGTAGCTCAGTTGGTAAAGAATCTGCCTACGGTACAGGAGACTCGGATTCAATCCCTAGGTTGGGAAGATCCCCTGGAGAAGGGAATGACAACTGGCTCCAGTATTCTTGCCTGGAGAATTCCATGGACAGAGGAGACTGGAAGGCTACAGTTCATGGGGTCCGAAGAGTTAGACATGACTGAGCAACTAACACTTTGACTCAGAGGGTGGAAGAAAATAAACAGATTTATTAATGCATTAGTTGTGATAAATATGCAGTTTCCAGAGGTACACTGATTTTGTACATATATAAGTTTTTCATATGTTTTTCATATATATGATAGTCTAAAGGAATATTTTATATGTTATTTCCACATTATACCTTTAAAAATATTTCTGTGGAGAAAAACTTTTATATTTGAATAAAAATCTGTTTTACTAAGAACTTGCAGTGAGTTTATGTTATGCAATTAGCTTTGTTGCTAGGCAGCCCCAATAGCAGTTTTGATGTGTAATTTGCTTGAAACTATTAAAAGGGCTCTGCTGAAGTTTTGAAACCAACTGAATTAGCTGCAGAGAACGTTAGGTGTTGCTATTTTAATGAACTGAAGCTTTGCGTTTGGGATTAAGTTTAGTGAAACAAAATAATTTGGCACTTTGGGAACTGAAATCTGTTGAGCAAAGTTGAGAGGAATTTAGCATTCACTCTTATCTCTTGGGGCATCCTAACCTTCGCCCACTAGTGCCTACTCCATATCTTAATTCAGAAACACTTTTTTCTTAAAAGTGCACGCTGTACAACTTCTGCTCGGAAGCGTTTCCTCTGTTTATATCTGCTCTGTCCTTGCTTTCTTCACCCCATACAGTCAAGTAGTGGACATTATGATGAGGCAGGTCAGGGGGCCTCAGGTTTTCCCCCAACATGTCTGGCCGGCTCCCATCTTACTGGTTGGAAGGCCATCCCAACGTCTTGTACAGTTTTCACCTCTGTGACCAAGCCTTTAATCTGATGCTTGATTTAGACTTTTAAAATTCTGATTTTGCTAGAAAGTTATCTTGGTCTCCTATAAGTTGTTATTTTGAGGCCTCAAACCCACCTCCCTCACCCATGGGCTCACCTTCCAGAATCCTGACCCAGGTATGATGGCCAGAGTTTGTATATTCCAGTTGTAAAATTAGAGAGCTTCTCTTTGCCTTATTCTAGAATGAGATTTCCAGATAACCCTTGGCCTTGGGTGATTTAAAACCCCTGCTAATACAAATTCTAATCTGAATGGCACTTGGAAGACTGCTCAATAAATCAAAAGAAACTGTTTCCTCCTTTAGTTTCTTTTTGAGTTTATTTATTAATTTTTTTTTTTTCTCTTAACAGCAGTTGCAAGAATTACAGACTACCTGCTTACTGCTGGTCTGGGATGTGGCTGCTTAAAGAATGAAATCTCATGACCTGCTGTGGTTATACCCAGGTGAGGTGTTTGAGTATATGCTTAGTTAAGGATGTGAATATATTATTTCTTTAAAAATTACTTTATTATACTTCTGAGTTTTCTTGTGAAAAGGAAAAATAAAAAGCAAAATATGATTCAGGCCTTTGAAAAAATACAGCTTGAGTCATTTTCCCATGATTACCATAATTCTGATGGTAATTGTTTTATATAAATTTTTCATTTTGCTTTTGTTATCATTTATTCTATATCACAAATAATTAGATAAAAAACAGGAGTCTACTAAATGATTTGTTTCTGGATGCATGTGACTTAGAACAGTGTTTGATTTGTGGAGTTGATGAATGTCAGAGTATTTTAATTTGAACAAATCAGGGCAGAGTATTCAGATTTGGAGATGAAACTCATGCAATGCTTGATACTCCAGTGATTCATAATAGTAAGTTAAAGCTTTTATTTCTAAGAGTGTAAAATTTTATTTCTATTAATGTAAAAATTTCCAGTATGATGATAACTTAGACTACAAGCCATTAGCATCTCAGTTAAAATTCATTTATCAGATTTTTTTCCAACATAAGAGTTGTCTGAGATGGAATAGTACATACAACTGGAAAATTTTGAAAGGAGCACACATGAACTAATTTACCAAATAGACTCACGAACTTAGAGAATGACTTTATTGTTACCAGAGGGGAAAGGTGACGGGGGATGAGGTCATTAGGGAATTTAGGATTGGCATGTATACATTGCCATATTTAAAATAGATAACCAACAAGGAGCCACTGTAAAAAAAGAGGTGGGGGGGAATTTTACCAGCAGTTTCACATTTTATTCTTATCCTTCAGTTCAGTTCAGTCACTCAGTTGTGTCCGAGTCTTTGCCACCCCATGAATCGCAGCACACCAGGCCTCCCTGTTCATCACCAACTCCTGGAGTTCACTCAGACTCACATCCATCGAGTCAGTGATGCCATCCAGCCATCTCATCCTCTGTCGTCCCCTTCTCCTCCTGCCTCCAATCCCTCCCAGAATCAGGGTCTTTTCCAATGAGTCAACTCTTCACATGAGGTGGCCCAAATATTGGAGTTTTAGCTTTAGCATCAGTCCTTCCAATGAACACCCAGGACTGATCTCCTTCAGAATGGACTGGTTGGATGTCCTTGCAGTCCAAGGGACTCTCAAGAGTCTTCTCCAACACCGCAGTTCAAAAGCATCAATTCTTCGGCACTCAGCTTTCTTCACAGTCCAACTTTCACATCCATACATGACCACTGGAAAAACCATAGCCTTGACTAGACGGACCTTTGTTGGCAAAGTAATGTCTCTACTTTTGAATATGCTATCTAGGTTGGTCATAACTTTCCTTCCAAGGAGTAAGCGTCTTTTAATTTCATGGCTGTAATCACCATCTGCAGTGATTTTGGAGCCCCAGAAAACAAAGTCTGACACTGTTTCCACTGTTTCCTATTTCCCATGAAGTGATGGGACCAGATGCCATGATCTTAGTTTTCTGAATGTTGAGCTTGAAGCCAACTTTTTCACTCTCCTCTTTCACTTTCATCAAGAGGCTTTTTAGTTCCTCTTCACTTTCTGCCATAAGGGTGGCGTCATCTGCTATCTGAGGTTATTGATATTTCTCCCGGCAGTCTTGATTCCAGCTTGTGCTTCTTCCAGCCCAGAGTTTCTCATGGTGTACTCTGCATATAAGTTCAATAAGCAGGGTGACAATATACAGCCTTGACGTACTCCTTTTCCTATTTGGAATCAGTCTATTGTTCCATATCCAGTTCTAACTGTTGCTTCCTGACCTGCATATAGGTTTCTCAAGAGGCAGGTCAGGTGGTCTGGTATTCCCATCTCTTTCAGAATTTTCCACAGTTTATTGTGATCCACACAGTCAAAGGCTTTGGCATAGTCAATAAAGCAGAAATAGATGTTTTTTGGGAACTCTTTTGCTTTTTCCATGATCCAGCAGATGTTGGCAATTTGATAGGGAACCCCAAATATGAAAAAAAAAAAAATCTACTTTCAGTACATAAAAGAAACAGAAGGGTATCCTTACCCTCTTGTTTCTTTTTATGTACTGAAAGTAGATCTTTTTTTTTTTTTTTTTGTATTTCGGGTTTCCTATAACATCTTTCTTTCTTCTGTAAAAGATTGAAAATCCTTTAATGCCTACAGTAAAAAATGGACATGACTCATGGTTTTGGGTTCATGTAGACAGTAATGAACTTTCCAATTTGGGCAAATTTTGGCTTTGTGTTTTTAGCAATTAGCGTTGTGTTATAATTTTTTATTTAGCTATCTGTTTCCCTATTATTAATGAGGGAGACCTGGGTTTGATCCCTGGGTTGGGAAGATCTCCTGAAGAAGGAAATGGAAACCCACTCCAGTATCCTTTCCTGGAGAATCCATGAATGGAGGAGCCTGGTGGGCTACAGTCCACGGGGTTGCAAAGAGTCAGACACGACTGAGCGACTTCACTTCACTTCCCTATTATACTGTGAATTCTTGTGAGCGTATGGTTGGTAGGAAACCTGTTACATCTAGCATAGCACTTAGTCCCATAGTATTGATAGATGTCTAGCAAACATTTTTCCAAATAAATTTATTTAAATGCCAGGCAAATGAGTCAGAGTAATTCCACTCTTGAGCTTATTTTCCATTGAAAATATCCTCAATGGCAAGCAAATACACTGGCCTCTAAAATATTCTTGTCCAAAATATCTGCCTATAGCAAATCAGCATCATCTTTAAGTTGGTGGCTTAGTTGTACTTCAAGAAAACAGCTTTATGATATCATATAAATATAAGCAGAACTTGATTGTCTAGCTTTTGAAAGTGTGATGGATTGCCTCTTTCCTTAAGAAGTGAATAAATCATCACAACCTCATAAATCTTAGTAATCAGTTCCCCTCCTAGTTTAAAGAATTTTCATGAATAGCTCGCAGGGGGTCCATTAAACAAGGGTGGTAGAAGAGAAGTAGGTAAAAAAAAAGAAAAAGAAAGCTAAAATGAAAAGGGTGTGGGTAAGCCATTGTATGCCTAGCTGACATGGATGTAACATGGTTTCTGTGCTATCTTTGACATGTGGAATAAAACTAGGCTCCCAAAAGGAGACTTTTACTGGTGAGTGGTAAGTAGATGCTTGTTGCCAGGAAAGAATGCTTCCTGGCTCTCTCCATTGCAGGGCTCTGGATGGGTGACTTTGGGGAGTTTTTATCTTCGTGTCTGGAAGGAACAACTACAGGGAAATTGGAACCTAAAATTTACCTGATGGATAAATCACCCAAGGCCCAAAGCATATTTTCTTTTTTTGTTGTTGTTCTTAAATTTATGTATTTATGTATTTTTGGCTATGCTGGGTCTTCATTGCTGAGTGCAGGTTTTCTGTAGTTGGCAGCAAGTAGGAGCTACTCTTTTGCTCTGCATCATGTGGGGTCTTCCCAGATCAGAAATTGAACCCATGTCCCATGTACTGGCAGGTGGTTTCTTAACCACTGGACCACCAGGGAAGTCCCTTCAAAGCCTTTCTTCTATGTTTACACTTGCCTTTGGTGTCATATGGACTTGGGTATAGAAATGTATGCCATGTGATGTCATGCAATTTGTATGCAAAGAAAGTTTTCCAGTTGTTTTTGTTTTGTTTTGGTGTCCTTTTGAATCTGTGTGCTGGCTGTTGCAAAGCTTATTCCTCAGAAGGGAGGAAGAAGAGAAGGTATAAAGTGCATTTTCTCTAATGATATTCCTCATCCATTTTTCCCCTTTGATGTCGCACCCAAGTCCATTCAACACCAAACATGTTTGAATTTTTCTTATAAGTGAAAACTTAATGTGTCTTTGGTGGTCACTGGATTATTTGTAATGCTAGCAGAATTTAACTAAAAGACGGCATATTCAGTTGAGTATGGGAGGTTTCTGTTTATGCTAAAGTGACATGCTTTTGTCATTCAGTCATATTCATTAAACAAAAACTAATTTTAAGAGCCTATTTATTATGTGTCAAATCCAGTGCTAAGCATTGAGATTTGAGATACCAGCAGGAAAGATTATATTTCTGCCATCCTGGAACTTCAAGTCCTGTGAAAAATCACAAACAAGTACTGGATAATTTAAACAATTTAGTCTGCTTTGTTTAATGACGTACCTCCATACTTTCATTACTGACTGATGTATAATTGGTGCTCAGGAGATGTTTATTAAATGAAGACTATCTATGAGGTAAATGCTATAATGAGGAAGGAAGGAGTGCCATGGGATCAGAGAAGTCTTCCCCCACCCCAGCTTTATTGATGTTGGCAAATACAATTGTAATATATTTGAAGTGTACATTGTGATGGTTTGATACACCCACTCACATACACACATGTATTATTTTGTCCTTTTGATGATAGCCATCCTAATAGGTGTGATGTAGTATCCTATTGTGCTTGAGTGAGCATCTTTTCATATACCTGTTGGTCATTTGTATATCTTATTTGGGAAAATGTCTATTCAGTTTCTTTTCCCATTTTTAAATTGGGTTTTTATTTTTTGCTTTTGAGTTGTAAAGAGAGTTCCTTTTATACTTTGGATATTAGCCCTTTATCAGATATATGATTAGCAGCTATATTCTCCCATTCATTAGGTAGCCTTTTTTGTTTTAATTGCTTCCTTTGCTTTGCATAAACTTTTCAGTTTGATGTAGTCCCACTAGTTGAATTTTGCCTTTTTTTCCTTTGCAATGGTGAACTGAAAATGTGCCCAGTTAAGACCATATAATGATGTTTCTATTGATGGAAAGAAAAAAGTGAAACTGTAGCTTGTAACCGTGGTACAAGCTAGGGATGCACATGGTCTCATCTCTGCATAGAACTGCATGTAAATTGTAGTCCAACAGCCAAAATTATTTTAAAAGGAGTTTTTATACTTGACTCTCTTAAAGAACATTGAAAAGAATCCAGATTATGTCTTCAAACAGAGTTGGAAAGCTTCTTTCTCTCCTCATATTTTTTTGTATTTCACAGCTGTGAACCATGAGGTGACATCCACTGTAAAGATCACACCTCTCTGACTGCTTTTTTGATGTCTGAGACAGGGACAGTATCAGATTGGTCAATTTGCTGATTATAGCTCATCAGGTGTTTACAGAGACATTCTGTCTCTGTGACATTCTGTCACATTCATCTAGAAATCCCATTGTTATTTATGTCACACACATGCACATATACCCACACTCATACAGACATATTAATCAATTAATGATTTGAGTGTGATGTGATTTATCTATTTGTATATATTTGATATTGTGAAATATATCACACATAGGTCTTGAAATGATTCAGTAACATTTCTGCCTGGACACACTGAGATTTAAAACAACTTCTGGTTCCATTTAATAGCAACAAAATCCATAAATCTTCATAAGCAGTGAAGTGTAATGAAGGTTGAACATTTTAAAAATCTTTTATATCATTGCATCAATGAAGGGAAATGCGTAAGACTAGAAGCAATTCATGCCATATGGTTGTAATAAGAGAGGCACTCCAGAAAAAACAAAATTAACAACAACAAATGGATCATTCAGGAGCCTGTACAAAAGGCAGAAGTCAGATGGGTCAGGGGAAATACCCATAACCCCTCACCTCCAACTCCTGCTTCTCACTAATACTGATCCCAGCCATAGGTTCTTGCCCACATCCTCAAGAAGCAATGTCAACTGAACTATTTCTGTTTCTCTTCTCCTATTTCAGGGGTAAATGTATACAGCCCTTAGCCCTCCTAAGATATCGTGCATGCTGCACGTTGACAGGAGATGAAACTACATATAGTCTCACATAAAGATACAAACAAATGCCATATGCTTAAGAGGGACTCTGATTTTCTTCTTGGTCAAAGTATATTTAAGACATATGACAAAATTTGAAGACATTCTGCTATGTGATTTTGCCAGACACAAAAGGTCAACTAATGCACTTATATGAAGTGCCTGTAATAGTCAAATTCATACAGATAGAAAGTAGAGTAGTGTTTGCCAGGGGCTTGAGAAGGGGTAACTGGAGAGTTTTGATTTAATATGTATAGACTTTAAGTTGATGAAGACATTCTGGAATTGGTTTGTGTTAATTATTACACAGTAATGTGATTTATTTAATGTTACTGAACTGTACACTTAAAAATGGTTCACATGGTAAATTTTATGGTATGTGTATTTTGTGCATGCATGAATGCTAAGTTGCTTCAGTTGTGTATGACTGTTTGTGACCCTGTGGACCATAGCTTGCCAGGCTTCTCTGTCCATGGGATTCTCTAGGCAAGAATACTAGAGTGGGTTGCCATGCCCTCCTCCAGGGGATCTTGCTGATCCAGAGATCAAACCCACATCTCTTATGTCTCCTGCATTGGTAGGTGAGTTCTTTACCACTAGTGCCACTACCCACACACAAAAAGACAGTGCAGGGCAAAACTAACCATTCAGTATATTTGAAATATACTGAATATTCTGGAGCTGGAACAAGTCACTTCCACTCAATCACCAGAGTACAGGCCATGAGAGTTCAAAGGAGACTTATTAATATGACTTGCCTTCGTCATCTGTTGCATCCAGGTGCTCCTTACAGACGGCCCAGACACCCTAAAAGAGAGGGACCAATCAATGCAGGGGCTTCTGAGTTGAGTGCTTATCTCACTATTAAACATCAACCTCAAAGACAAAAAAATACTCCAACATAAATATATCATTTGCCTTTGTTTATTTCACATCTACATAAATTAAGAGGCTAAATGATATGAGAAATATTTCATTGATAGAGTATTAATCACTAGATAATACACACTGTGAAAACAGCTCATCAGAATCCATTAATGTTTTATTAATCCCATTTTTGACGCGATATTTTTGATTTGAAAAACAATGCTCTCTTTCAGCATCTGGTAACACTCCAATGCACTATACAAAACCCATGGAGCATTGCTGCTGCTGCTGCTAAGTCATTTCAGTCATGTCCAACTCTGTACGATCCCATAGACGGCAGCCCACCAGGCTCCCCCGTCCCTGGGATTCTCCAGGCAAGAACATTGGAGTGGGTTGCCATTTCCTTCTCCAGTGCATGAAAGTGAAAAGTGAAAGTGAAGTCGCTCAGTCGTGTCCGACTCTTTGCAACCCCATGGACTGCAGCCTACCAGGCTCCTCCATCCATGGAATTTTCCAGGCAAGAGTACTGGAGTGGGGTGCCATTGCCTTCTCCACGTGGGGAGCATCAGACACCTTACATAGAGTTTTCCCTGTTTGGTGTTACAGGTACTCCATGTGTTGATGCCATGATTGTGAATTTCCTTCTACATTTTTTACTCTAAACATGATTTTTCAAAAGATTCAGTGGATCACAGTTTCTAGCGTCAAGGAGTTACAAATCAGAAGTCTAGGAAAGAAAAGTCAATATTTCTTTCTCTTAAAAAACTTGTTTGACCCACAAAGTGGAAGGCTGCTAGAGTTTGGCTGGCTTTCCTAGTTCCTCCACTGTTTGTCTTGTAGGTAATCTTCCTGGAGACAGGAATGTTTTCCCAGCTTCTGTTTGCTTATTTAAATGCTAAACCAATCCTTTAAGACTTATTGGAAGCCCTGTCAGCACCATGACCCCTTCCTGATTAGCCTAACCTCTTGCAATGTTCTTGTACAGCATTTATTTTCAGAACCACTCCCTCAGAATTATCATTCACTGAACTTGCACATGTGCTTCTGTAAGGATGTATGTGTGTTAGCTTCCAAGGTGGTCCCCAGCGATCCCCACCTCCTGGTTTTCACACACTTGTGTGGTCCCCTTCCACATTTCATCAGAGCTGTTCTGTGTGACTACAGCCCGTGGCAGGAGTGATGGTGTGTCACTTCTGATATTTGAATGTAGCTTCCACCTTGGATGCCTTCTCTCTCAGATTCTGCTCCTCAAGCAAAGCCAACTACCATGTCCTGAGCCACTCAGACCATCTGTGGATAGAGCCCTGTGGTAACTGAAGTCTCTGGCAAACAAGCAGGCAAAAACCGGAGGCCTGACAACAACTATGTGGTTGAGATTGGAAGTGGTCAATCCCTTCATGGATTAGTCTGCGGCCCCAGTGGGTATCTTCTCTGCAACCTTCTCAGATACTTTGAGTCAGATTCACCTGGCCAAGCTGGTGTCAGCTCCTTGTCCTACAGCAACTGTGAGATAATGAATGTTGATCTACCAATTTGGGGGTAATTTGTTATGTAGCCTTAGATAACTAAGTATTTTATCTCCCCAGCTAGACTAAGCTCCTTGAAGGATTCCCAGCTTTCTGATTCCTCATGGTGCTCACATTTATCTATTCAATTCAAGATAGAAAGATAGAAAAGTATTTTTTATCTACCTGCTTAAACTTTTTCACAGGTACCAACTATTCTGAACAGTGCCTGTGAGGTCAGGAGGAGAAAACTGGCCCTACTAATGCTGTTCTAATATGAATGGGACAAGTTAAAGATAATTATTTGAACATGGGCCTAAAACTTAACAGAAGCTGATGTCTAAACCCTGATTTAGAAAAGAATCTATCAAGTCAACATGTTTCAAATCTTTTGCTTCCCTGAGCTCTCTGGAGGTCCCACATTGTCCTCTTCTGCTGCTGGTTCTTTCGCAGGCACTGCTGTCATTAACCTGCTCTGAGTACTCTGGGTTCTGCAGCCCTGATACTCTCAGCAGAGTCACATCACAGATTGAACAATGCTTGGCTCTGACCCATGACTTCCATTGCTTCCTTCTTTGGTATTGGCCCTATGATTTCAGATAAAGATAACATCACAAGCCTGTTGCAAAAGGAGGAAGAAAAGAAAACACACCATTTTATAGAAATGTTGCAAACTAAAAAATTGAAGTGTCTTCCCTCCCACTCTCCTTTTGTCCCCCATCCCTGTTCATCAAGGTGCTTTGGCAAGAGAGATATTTTCGGATAAACAGTAACTGGTATGAGGAACACGTGCTGATATTCTGCATCTATGAGATATAACTATTAACAGATGGATGTTATTTATAAACTCTTGCATGTTTATCCTGGTTCTTTTGAACTTTTTTCTGAGTCTGTCAGCTGCTGCTGTTGGGATAATTAATTACACAACCCAATTCAGTTAAAAACTTTGAAATGTACATTGTCTATATGATCTGCATATTGAGTCCTCTTGTTCATGCTGTCCAGTGTTTTAGATGCCACTCATTGCCTAAGACACACACACACACACACACACACACACACAAATACACATAATGTGCCAATTAGTTTTTAAAACTTCATTTAGGTTTTCCTTTCACTATAGTCCTTCTCTTTTCTAAAATCTATTTTTTAATGTTTCCCTACCCCCAGCCATACCTGTTTCAACCTAAAATAGAACCAATAAAAAAATTTGGCCTAGAACGTCATACATGTTTTTATTTTGTTTTATTTATTTATTTGGCTGTGCTGGGTCTGTGTAGCGCTGGGGCATTGTCTAGTTGCAGCAAGTGGGGGCTACTCTTCCTTGCCATGGTTTCTTTTGTTGCGGAGCACGGGGCTTCCGTAGTTGCAGAGTGTGGACTCAGGAGTTGTGGCATAGGGGCCCCGTTGTGCTGCAGCATGTGGGATCTTCCCAGACCAGGGATCAAACCTGTTTCACCTGAATTGGTAGGCGGATTCTTTACCATCGGACCACCAGGGAAGTCCTATAGAATGTCATACGTATTTTTCAGTGTTTTAGTAAAGTAATTTAAAAGCATTATTAAATAATTTTGGATAATATGGCTTATAATAAGGAAACTCTTGGAGCAATTAGGTTTAATTGAATCCAAGATAGCTTTCTCCTCCTAAACAGGAGAACATTTTATAACCAATAAGCAAGTTGATCATTTGTCCAGAACTTCAAGGGAGCAAGGGAAGGAATGAAATAATGAAGGAAAGTAAGAGAGAGAGATTTTATGACTACACGTGAATAGTGCTACAATCCATACAGTGGAGCTTGAACTCCCTTTATCAACACTAAAATCCAATGTCTATCTAGCTAGGCCAAAGTAAGTTAGGTTGGAAGAAGAGTACTTAAATGCCACAGAAGATTGGGAAGGGTTGAACCAGTTCTAACTGGCACTTATTTGCCAGTTGAAAACAAATTCCAAATTCCCTCCTTTTTGAAATTTTCAAAGAATATCAGAGGAATTGCTTCTAAGTTCATCTTTCTCTCCAAATGTCTGTAAAAAAAAAAAAAAAAACTTAAACTATTGCTAATGGAAATGGATTTTTAGTCAGCAGGAATTCAGAGTGCTAAGTCATCATCAAAGTTGCCAGTAGGGTAAATAAATAACCACATAGATGAAAACAGGGTGTGATGTGTTAAATATATCTTTAGAAAACAATTTTAGTCATACTCTTAAAAATATTCTGCATCCATAAAATTCATTACCTAAGAACCAGTTTTTAATTCTATCTTAACAGTGATGTGCTTTTTCCCCTCTTAAATAGGAAGTTAAGCAGCTTTACAGATATTCAGAATTAGAGCACAAAGGAAATAAATGGGTGTTTAAAAGTGGCCAATGGGCTCACTTATACTCCTGGGCAGGTAGGGTAAGAGTGCTCGAAATTATTCCTATTAGCCAAAGTCCATATATTCATGTTTAGTAATCTAGAGCTGAAGCACTACATAGATTCAAATATTCTCATAAAGGTTCATAGTCAACCTTTATGATTCTGAGATTTGAGGATTCTCTTATTCTGTAGTAATTTTTTATTCTTTAATACTTCCATAAAATTGGCCCCTAGTTTTTCTATCAAGTTTGTTCCTGAGAACATACAGATATTTAGTGCATTTACTTCTAAATACTTACAGCTACACTGTTTATATACATTTGTGTTATGGTGAGGATCTTATTGTAACTGGTTTACCTTAGTACATACTCTGCAGCCAGGAGAGGGAAACTTTTTGTGAGGTCTCTCCTTGGAAGATTTTTGGAGAAGCAGTGCATTAGGACTTCCCTATAGCTCAGATGGCAAAGAATCTGCCTGTAAGGCAGGAGACCTTGGTTTGATCCCTGGGTCAGCAAAATCCCCTGGACAAGGAAATGGCAACCCACTCCAGTATTCTTGCCTGGAGAATCCCATGGACAGAGGAGCCTGGTGGGCTACAGTCCATGGGGTTGCAGATTCGGACATGACTGAGTGACTAACATACACGGTGCATAAGAGGCTAAGAGCATAGGTTTGGGATTAAACAAGACTGCTAAGAGGAATGGAATGTAGGGTTTAAGAGCATGGGTCTTGAAGTCAGACTGCCTGGTTTCAGCCAAATTCCAGCTCTTCCAATTATGTGCTGTATGATCTTGCATATTTCATTTAGTCTGTTTGTGTCTTAGTCTCCTCAAATATAAATCGTAAATTAATCATAGTATTTGTCTTATAGAATTACTTTACACACAAAGTATTTAGAGCAATGTTTCAACACACTTAGAATGTAGTCAGTTGCTATTTATTATTGTAATTGTTATTATTAACAGTTTCACACTCCAGCTTCATCACATACCAATATGATCTTGTGTAATGGCTTAACCCTTCCGTTTGTCCATCTATAAGACGAAGATTATAAAGACCTGTTTCACAGAGTGGAAATTAATATTAGAGAAAATACAGAGCAGAGAACACAGAACTTGGACTATGTAAGTGCTTCAGTTCAGTTCAGTCGCTCAGTCGTGTCCGACTCTTTGTGACCCCATGAATCGCAGCATGCCAGGCCTCCCTGTCCATCACCAACTCCCGGAGTTCACTCAAACTCACGTCCATCGAGTCAGTGATGCCATCCAGCCATCTCATCCTCTGTCGTCCCCTTCTCCTCCTGCCCCCAATCTCTCCCAGCATCAGGGTCTTTTCCAATGAGTCAACTCTTTGCATGAGGTGGCCAAAGTACTGGAGTTTCAGCTTTAGCATCAGTCCTTCCAAAGAACACCCAGGACTGATCTCCTTTAGAATGGACTGGTTGGATGTCCTTGCAGTCCAAGGACTCTTAAGAGTCTTCTCCAACACCACAGTTCAAAAGCATCAATTCTTCGGCACTCAGCTTTCTTCACAGTCCAACTCTCACATCCATACATGACCACTGGAAAAGCCATAGCCTTAACTAGATGGACCTTTGTTGACAAAGTAATATCTCTGCTTTTTAATATGCTATCTAGGTTGGTCATAACTTTCCTTACAAGGAGTAAGCATCTTTTAATTTCATGGCTGCAGTCACCATCTGCAGTGATTTTGGAGCCCCCAAAAATAAAGTCTGACACTGTTTGCACTGTTTCCCCATCTATTTCCCATGAAGTGATGGGACCAGATGCCATGATCTTAGTTTTCTGAATGTTGAGCTTGAAGCCAACTTTTTCACTCTCCTCTTTCACTTTCATCAAGAGGCTTTTTAGTTCCTCTTCACTTTCTGCCATAAGGGTGGTGTCATCTGCATATCTGAGGTTATTGATATTTCTCCTAGCAATCTTGATCCCAGCTTGTGCTTCTTCCAGCCCAGCGTTTCTCATGATATACTCTGCATATGTTAAATAAGCAGGGTGACAGTATGCAGCCTTGACATACTCCTTTTCCTATTTGGAACCAGTCTGTTGTTCCATGTCCAGTTCTAACTGTTGCTTCCTGACCTGCATACAGGTTTCTCAAGAGGCAGGTCAGGTGGTCTGGTATTCCCATCTCTTTCAGAATTTTCCACAGTTTATTGTGATCCACACAGTCAAAGGCTTTGGCAAAGTTAATAAAGCAGAAATAGATGTTTTTCTGGAACTCTCTTGCTTTTTCCATGTTCCAGCGGATGTTGGCAATTTGATCTCTGGTTCCCCTGCCTTTTCTAAAACCAGCTTCAACATCTGGAAATTTACGGTTCATGTATTGCTGAAATTTTGAGCATTACTTTACTAGCTTGTGAGATGAGTGCAGGTGTGGTAGTTTGAGCATTCTTTGGCATTGCCTTTCTTTGGGATTGGAATGAAAACTGACCTTTTCCAGTCCTGTGGCCACTGCTGAGTTTTCCAAATTTGATGGCGTATTGAGTGCAGCACTTTCACAGCATCATCTTTCAGGATTTGGAATAGCTCAACTGGAATTCTGTCACCTCTACTAGCTTTGTTCATAGTGATGCTTTCTAAGGCCTACTTGACTTCACATTCCAGAATGTCTGGCTCTAGGTGAATGGTCACACCATCGTGATTATCCAGGTCGTGAAGATCTTTTTTGTACAGTTCTTCTGTGTATTCTTGCCACCTCTTCTTAATATCTTCTGCTTCTGTTAGGTCCATACCATTTCTGTCCTTTATCGAGCCCATCTTTGCATGAAATGTTCCCTTGGTATCTCTAATTTTCTTGAAGAGCTCTATAGTCTTTCCCATTCTGTTGTTTTCCTCCTTTTCTTTGCATTGATCGCTGAGGAAAGCTTTCTTATCTCTCCTTGCTATTCTTTGGAATGCTTAGTGAGTGTATATACTCATGCATCTAACTTCTTCAGTGGCTCCCTAACTACGAATGTGTGGCCTAATGTGTTTCTGAGATTCCTGACCAGTGAGTTTTCAGGATGAGACTGAATTTGAGCTTTACAAAGGGAAAGGTTCTTTATCAACTTTGAAAAATCAAGATATGGTTTTACTGTAGTTGAGGAGACTCTGAGAAAAACCCCTTTCCCTAAGCTAGTCAACCCCAGTCTGGCAAAGAAATCAGAATGCTGCTGAGGAAGAGGCTGGTAAGTAGACTGTGGAGAAGGTATATTCCTTTCTCTCCTGTAGTAAGTTTCACATGGAAAGTCATCGTGCCCTCAGACAATTGTTTAACTGTGATCATCAAGGACGGGACTCCACGGGGTCTCCTCCAAGTCCTTGAGACCCTTTAGGGCATCTCTGAAGCCAAAACATTTTTGTAACATGTTAAGAGATTATTTGCTTTTTTCACTCTCCATCATGTGTGTATAGTGGCATTTTCCAGAGTCTGCATGATATATGATGATGATATCATTCTCACAGTTAATAGGAATTTCCAATTAAGTATTTTGCATTTCAACATTTTCTCAGCTTTAATTTCTATTATAGTAAATATCAATAGATATAACTCAGTTTAAAAAGCTCTTTGAGGTCCTCAATAATTTTGAAAGTTGTAAGGGGTACTGAGACCAAACTGTCTGGGATGTTTACTCCAAGAGGGGACCATTTTATTTCAGAATGGGTCCATTCTCTAGCTTTGGTCTGGAGGTATTTTATGCCTACATACTCTCCTGCATCACTGATTCTTTACTTCTCTTTCCCCAGATTCTTATGAAGATAAGACTTGTAGTGTTCTGTTGAAACCTTCCTCTCCTATAAATTACAGTATAGGTGATTAATGCCATTTCCTCTGACCACAGTCATTTTTATGCCTTCCTGAAACTGCCCGTGTCATGTTAATTGAACTGCAGCCACATTCTGGTATTCCTGAATGGATTTTGAGTTCATTCTGTTCCTCAAATCATCACATATACAATCCACCTCTCAGGGTGGGCCATTTGGTTTATGTTCCTCAAACTTAGTCCCAAAGAACATCCCAGTCTTTCAATTTCTAGGTCTTTTTAGTGGAGCTTTCACCACTCTACCTGCTGTGCCTGCACATGTGTACTTAGTCGGGTCTGATTCTTTGTGACCCCATGGACTGTAGCCCGTCAGGCTCCTCTGTCCATGTGATTCTCCAGGCAAGAATACTGGAGTGGGTTGCCATTCCCTTCTTCAGGGGATCATCCTGACCTAGGGATCAAATTTGCCAGGCAAGAATGCTTGAGTGGATTGCTGTTGCCTTCTCCAGGGGATCTTTCTGACCCAGGGGTTAAAATGACGTCTCTTGCGGTCTCCTGCATTGTCAGGTGGATTTTTAACCACTGTGCCACCTGGGAAACCCAACAGTAAATGCTTAATAGGAAAAACAAATACGGGATTTGTTAAAATTGTTCCAAGTTAAATTTGGTGTTTGTTCTTTGCTATCATGTATTGATGTAATCACTAAAGCCTGGTAGAATTATTCACGCACATGAAATGACATCTGGAAAACAAAGCCATGTTACTATTCATTTTAACTGCTTATAGAAAGCTATTAAAGTGAATAATTTGAAGAGCTTGGAAGTATTTTAATACTGTATGAGGCAATCATGCAAATTAGTAGAAGCCTATAGGTCCTGGGTCAAATTGGATAAGGCCCGAAAGAAACTTGATTTTGAACAAATACAAATTTTAATAAATCTTAAAAATATTGTCTACATTTATTGACCATAGAGGCTTGCTTTAGTTACATGTCCTTGCCTCTAACAGTAAATTACAAAGACTAGTAAAATATAACAAGGCTCATGAATTCTGAATTTTATTTTTCTATACTGCTGCTGCTGTCACTTCAGTCATGTCTGACTCTGTGTGACCCCATAGATGGCAGCCCACCAGGATCCTCTGTCCCTGGGATTCTCCAGGCAAGAATACTGGAGTGGGTTGCCATTTTCTTCTCCAGTTTTTCTATACTGCCAAGTTTAAATACTTAATTGTGCACATGATCATATTTTATATTCAAATGAACTTTTTGGAATGCTATACTAGAGGTTTGCAGATTTTCTCGTTTCAGCTCTGATTATTAACTCTATACAAATCTCAATTTTTAAAAATTTAAAGTAGAAATAATAACCCCTTCCCTCATCAGATTAGGTGGTCATCGAATTATTCATAAAGTGTTGTAAACACTAGTGGCCTTCTTAAGGTCTCCCTGTGAGAGCATAGACTTAGATTTGGGTTTAAATCCTGGTTTAACCTTTGACTGGCTTATTGGCTATGTGGTTTTAGATCTACTAGTTTCTCTGAGCCTCAGCTACTTCACTGGTAATATGAGAATAAAATGCAACTCAGGAAAAAACTCTAGTTCCTCATAAATTTATCTGAAATAGTTTTGGGTTACTTACAGAGGTGCCACGGGTACCCCATGAAATGTTACTCTTACTTATCTGGGACTCCGCATTTCCCTCCTTTAATCTTTTCCTTCAAGGAGGCAATGTCTCTCATGGTTGCAGCAGATACTGATATATTATTATCTGTTCAGTTCAGTTCAGTCGCTCAGTCGTGTCCGACTCTTTGCGACCCCATGAATCACAGTACGCCAGGCCTCCCTGTCCATCACCAACTCCCGGAGTTCACTCAGACTCACGTCCATTGAGTCAGTGATGCCATCCAGCCATCTCATCCTCTGTCGTCCCCTTCTCCTCCTGCCCCCAATCCCTCCCAGCATCAGAGTCTTTTCCAATGAGTCAACTCTTCGCATGAGGTGGCCAAAGTACTGGAGTTTCAGCTTTAGCATCATTCCTTCCAAAGAAATCCCAGGTCTGATCTCCTTCAGAATGGACTGGTTGGATCTCCTTGCAGTCCAAGGGACTCTCAAGAGTCTTTTCCAACACCACAGTTCAAAAGCATCAATTCTTCAGCGCTCAGCTACTGAGTGACAAATTGCCTCAACATTTTGTGGACTAAACAGTAAACATTTAGTATCTCACGGAGTATATGGGTCAGGCATTCAGAGGTGGCTCAGCTGAATGCTTCTGGCTCAAGGTTCTTCATGAGGTTGCAATGGAGATGTTAGGTGGGGCTTCAGTCATCCAAAGGCTTGAGTGGGGCTGAAGGGTCTGCTTCCACGATGGTTCATGTGCAGGGCTGGTGACAGGAGCCTCAGTTCAGTGGTGGGCTGAAGCTGGCTCATTATTGCTTTTAAAAACTAATTGTTAACATCTAAGAATTTTGCAAGCCAATTGTTAAACACAGCCATTAAAAATTAAACTTTGTAAAATGTATTTTTGAGAAATGTACTAAAAGTTAAGGTAATAAATCCTCAAAAGTACTCACTTACTCAATTTTTCCTTTATTGATGCCCTCGTGTTTCTTTAGGTCTTTTATATCTTTATGGAGGAAATAATATATTTCTGTGCCCTAAAGCACATATCAGTCTCATCCTATCTCTGAATTCAGTGACACTATGTTGGTTGCTTGAAATCAGTCATGGTGGAAGCATTTATATATAGATATCAGCAAGCACTACAAATAAAAACCTGGTTTATTGTATTATTGATTGTTTAGACTTTAGAAAGTATAATTTGTGCCCTGTACATCCTTTATAATGGTTAAATTATGTGTGTGTGTGTGTGTGTATGTGCACTCCATTGTATCTGACTCTTTATAGCCTCATGTACTGTGGCCTGCCAGGCTCCTCTGTCCGTGGATGTTTCCAGACAAGAATACTGGAATGGGTTGCCACTTCCTACTCTAGGGGATCTTCCCGACTCAGGAACTGAACTTGTGAATCTTGCATCTGCTGCATTGGCAGGTGGATTCTTTACCACTAGTGTCACCTGGGAAGCCCATAGATATATGTATTATAATATATATGGTATATATATATATAAATATATATATAATATGTATATATGGTATTGAGATATTATATATATATGGTATTGACAGTATATAGAGAATAAACAATCCGCCTGCAATGCAGGAGACCTGGGTTCGATCCCTGGGTTGGGAAGATCCCCTGAAGGAGGGCATGGTGACCCACTCTAGTATTCTTGCCTGGAGAATCCCCATGGACAGAGGAGCCTGGTGGGCTACAGTCCATGAGGTTGTAAATAGTCAGACACAACTGAGTGACTAAGTGCACACACAAACACACACATATATATACATATACATATAAATAAAATATATGAGTCAGGGAACGTTGCGGACCACTTTGGAGGCCGACAGCTAGTCTGCCTTTTAGCCCCCAATGATTCATGTCTCTTCCATATGCAAAATGCACTCACACACCTCCCAGCACGCCCTCAGCTACAATTTCAGATTGAAGTCCAGAATCCCATCATCTAAATCATGCCCAGATATAGATGCACCTCCTCATGTATAGTTTTTGAAGTGTAACTCCTTGAGTACAATTGTGCTTTATCTGAATGTTTATGAACCTAAAGAGGCAAGTTTTTTTTCCCTCTAGCACACTGAACAGACAATGGTGAGAGATACATAAGGTAACTGCTAGAGAAACTCCTGTTTAAAAAGGTAGAAAACAGGAGGCACAGAAGTGCCAGTGGCCTGAAGCCTAACCGGGCACATTTTGGAAACTGCTAAATTAGAATGTGGTTGTACCTCTCTGTGGTTCATGGATCTGCCCTCCAGGCTCTAGTTTCTGCCCTCTGAGTCACTCATCACTTTCCATGAGAGGTAACTCAAGGTTTGCAGCTGAGTAGCTTTCAAGCCTGATCCCTGCAACTTGAATTTTGAAAGACTGAAACCTTTTCTTTTTCATTTTGTGCTGTTTCTGCCCCATTCAGTCCAGGGTAGCAGTGTTTCTGCCAAAATAATTGTTCTAAAAATTTTGTATGTTCCTTATTAGACAGGAAGCATGTCTGCAAATCTTTTTGAGATAAGTCCCTCTGTACCTCGGATTTCTGCTGAATCGCTGAGGAAATCCACCCTAAAGTTTCTTAGAAGCTCTACTGTGTGACTGAACAGTTCTTTGAGGCACCACATCAAATGTATAAGACGATATTTTCCTGGAAATGTCTTGGACTTCCCTGTTGCCTGGAAGCCATTTCTTAATTATAGCATTGTCAGTTACCTGGAGAGCCTAGGGATTTCTAAAGCCAGAAGGTCCTTTTTCCTTTTTGTTTGTCTTTCCTTTAGCGTATCTCTCACTATAATTGGCAAGGAACTTCCAATGTATTAAACACCTGCATTGATATTGGTTAGGTCATCCCATTTTACATGGTACATTTTCTGCTTCCTATATAACCACGGAGAAGGCAATGGCATCCCACTCCAGTACTTTTGCCTGGAAAATCCCATGGATGGAGGAGCCTGGTAGGCTGCAGTCCATGGGGTCGCCAAGAGTCGGACACGACTGAGCGACTTCACTTTCACTTTTCACTTTCATGCTTTGGAGAAGGAAATGGCAACCCACTCCAGTGTTCTTGCCTGGAGAATCCCAGGGACGGGGGAGCCTGGTGGGCTGCCGTCTATGGGGTCACACAGAGTTGGCCACGACTGAAGCGACTTAACAGTAGCAATAGCAGTATATAACCACACAGGAAGCAGTGTCACTAAACTTGCTGATGCTGTATAGCAGTATCCCTTTAACTCCAGTTTCCAGTGACTTTTTTGTACATCTCCTTTCAGCTTCAGCCTTGACTCATACCTTCCTCAAAGGCATTCTGACTTTTACTTGTAGTCTGTTCAGCACACATGAGGCTCACACTAATACTCTCTCCGGAGTCTTTGCTGCTTCTGTCCACTGCCTTTTCCAAAGCCATTTCCATATTTTTAATTATTTGTTACTCTGATGCTCCACTTCCAAGTACCATAGTAACACAATCAATAATATTATCTATTGCTATGTAATAAATTACTCTGAAACTTGGTTACTTAAACTAGTAAACATTTATCTTTTCACCATTTTTATGGTCAAGAATCCAGCTAGTTTGGGTAATTCTGGCTTGAGATCACTAATGAGGCTAAGGTTAAATTTTTGGCTTGGGATGAAGTCAACTGAAGGCTTGACTGGGGCTGGAAGATTTGCTTCCAAGATGGCTCACTTTATAGGGCTGTTGGCAGAAAGCCTCAATCTGTCACTGGCTTTTTGGCAGGAGCTCTGAGTTCCTCATCACATATCCTATCCATAGGGCTGTTTGAGTGTTCATGGCAGCTGACTTCTTACAGAGCAAATGAATCAAGAAAGAATAAAAAATATTAGAGCTGAAGTGTCTTATGATCTGTGAAACCAGTTGAATATTGTAGAAAAGTCAGTTAAAACACTGACTTCTACAATATTCAACTAGTTTCACAGATCAATTATATTTATTCTACATGGGAGGGATTATACAAGGGCATGGATACCAGGAGAGAGAGAACTTTGGAGGGGTACCTTGGAGGATGACTCTTACAGATACCCAAATCAGCATCTATGCCACAGATGTTCACTGACTATGTCTTTCCATTGAGACTTCCCATATTGATCAGAGCTCTATACATCGGAGCTGCGCTAGGTGCCTGGGCTGAAGCTGAGGATTCTTGAAGTTGAGATTGTTGATGCTTCTTAGATAACACAATGTACATAAAGCGCTCAGCACAGTGCCTAGAGCCAAATAAGTGCAGCAAAAATAATGTTTTTCTTGTCATTCCTATTTTATTGAAGATTCTGAGTCAATTCCTGACCCAGAAATACAACTAGTGGCTTCTGGCACAGATATGGAGGATAATATTGCCCTCTCCGTGCCCATTAAAATTGTAAGAAAAAAAAACTCAGAGCTTTTGTTTCTACTTAACACCTCTCATAGTCCTTTGACTGAATCTCTGGTGAGTTGGGCCTGTGGACTATCAGAATAATGAACACTGTACTTCCCTTTAGTCCAATGACTGGCCTCTACCTTTGAATAAAATTTTAGCACCTCCCACTTCCTTTCCACTTTCCCTAAAAATTAATTGTTGTCACCACTTATTTCCAGCTGGTGTCTCTTCAAAGATTCCTGCAAGTAACCCCTAGGCGCTTCCCTCTAACTCCAGGCTTGCTGGTACATGCCCGAATCATGTTTGTGCTCGGGCTGGGACACTTTCCGCTGTCAGCAAAAGAAGCAGCTAGAAAATGGGGGTCAAGGCGAAAGCTAAGCTTAGGATAGAAAATTCTGAGTTATCTGAACAAGCAGTGTATATTCTCAAGCTAGGGAGCTGGTTCTTTTTTTTCCCTCATCTTTAGCTTACCTCCAAGTAATCATAACTAACCCCAAAACATGAATAATATCATTGTTGGATATCATTTTTTGATCACATTTGTTGAGGCAAAAGGTATTGCCTTGAAGTAGATTATCCTGTTTGATTTCTGATGAAAATTAGGATGAGAACCAGGGAAGTGTGGAATTGTTTGAAGACTTTGATGCTTGACATTAAAAAAAAAATTCTTTCTCAAAGCACAGTTGTTCAATCAAGGTAAAGGTTTTTGTTCAATGCATTACTTACAAGACAGGTCAGGTACATCTTTTCAGAGTTGTCTTGTCCTGTGTATGTCCCACCACTGAAAACTTGAGTAATACTGTTTTCTGAATGCTTTGTGAAGCCCCACATGCAGACACCCTCTGAACTGGAATCACCTCCCAGGAAACAGATGGACACTGGCATTTCAAATATAGTAACGGTGGCCACATAGAATACAGATTATGGAGATAAAAGCCACCATTATTTAAATACTAAAATAATAAATTATTTCATAAAGCAACCTAGACTAGCTACAGTGGGGTAATATTAGAGGAAATTAATTGTTATGATGAAATTTGACACAAGGACCATGATTTATTATTTGGCCTAATAATTTTAGGTGATTTGAGTCCAATAGGCCAGGGGTTTATCAACTCTTTACACTGGCTCTCTGGAGGGAGTATGTGAGGTGGACTGGGGCATAAAGCCTTGAAGTCCTAGGGGAAGTGGGTGAATAGTAGAATTTCAGGAAAAGTTGGGGAGAAATCACGAGGCTAAAAAACGGAGTCTAGAGCTCTATGATGAAGTTATAGAGGGAAAAGAAAAGCTGGGCAGAAACAGGTATATAAAAGCTGTAGGCATGTAGGAATGATAAGTGGTGATGGATGCCTTATTTAACTTGCTGGTCTGCGTAGATTCATTTGTTTATCCATTGACTCACTCATTCACTTGTTCTTGCCGAACTTTTTCTGCACAGCTGCTCTGTGTCAGATACTGAGCAAGTTCTGCAGAGCCAGTCCCACTACTTCAGGCTTCCACCTTGACTAATATCTGTCAAGCCTAGTTCAAGGTATTGCTCATTCATACAATCAATACCTTATATACCAAATAAAACAGCCCGCAGCCATCCCTCAACAGCAAAGTGTGTGTGCTTTTGAATTTCAACACACAGTAGAGACACACACAGAGAAAGAGAGGGTGCTTCAGATCCATTCCTTTTAAAAGTCAGGCTTCAGGTAGTCCAGCCTATTTCATTCCTCAAAGGCAAAAGGATGTGTGAAGGCAAAGAAAAAGAGGATAGAACTCTGAAAACATGACCTGGGGGGGTTACGTTAAACCAGCTGTAGCAGAGGAAGCGTGGCTGATCTTTGCTCTTGAGGGGACAGAGCTGATTTTCAGCCTGTACCTCTCAGATGATTTTCACTGCTGACATGGTTGCAGGTTCTCTGTCAAAGGCAGATGGCTTGCTGGAATACATTTTACTTTCTACATACCTTTCACTAGCATTAGCAGCCCTGTGGGTGTGCCTCCTACTTCTGCTTTTCTCACCCCAGAGGAGTGCAGTAACAGGTGCTCCCAAGCAGTCTGTTTTTCTTCTTGGCAATATATGACTTTATTAAAGATTGTATAAAAAAGGCAATAGGGAGGCAGAATCAAAGTCATAATTTGGCATAGCCACTATACTAAAGCAGACATGAATCTTGCTTAAATATTCTCCAAAAGTAAAAGGAAATATGAGAACAATTCAAGCCCTCCAGCCCTCATTCTGTTTAGAAAGGGAGCTGCAACCCTGGCGATAGAGGGAGCCTGCAGGCAGAAACAGCCCTGAAGTCTCACACCTACGCTGTGGGGGACGATGAGCTGCAGCCCTTGGAAATTGTCATTGTTACAAAATGACAGCATGCAAATTAGAAAAAGAAAAACTATTTAAAATGTATTGCAGCTAATATTCTTTGGGTTTGTGTTTTAGTATTGTTATATTTTGAAATGCATGGAAAAGTTTCTCTATTTTGAGTGTCAGTTTTGCTACTAAGCTAATTATCCTTTAATTGACACCTTAATAGTATTAGAGAAGCCTTAAAGGGCTGTCCAGGGTGGAGAAAGCACAGCTTGTAACTATTCTGCAAATCTGAGTATCTAACCACCCACACTTTATAACCATACACTTTATTTAATCATACTTTTCTTTTTCAGAAAGGTGCTTAATTTGAACTCAAGCAGCTGAAACAGTTTCATTATTTTAGATAAAGTTTGGTCTCTTTTCTTTTGTTTTTAATTACCTTGTTGAACATTATGCAAGTTAGTGTATCAAAAACAGTATTGGTCTCTATGTATATGAGACAAAGTGATTATCTCTAAACTTGAAATAATTGAGCATTTTGAAAGAATTGCTGTGCATTTAATTATATTTTACATTAATCAGTAAAATAAACTGTGAAGTTTTCTGTACAAATCTCACACTAATTATTTGATAAGGTTGAGGAAATCTTGACCCAGGTGAAAATTGGAGTCAAATATCTGCCTACAGTGATTATATTAAAAGAAGGAGGGAAAAAAAAATCCCAACATTGTAGGATGTAAGGCTTGGAGGACTTCACGGTTGCTTAATTTTGCTTTTTTTTTTTTTCCAGATAGAAATGTACCTTAGGCAAACACAACTTGTTTTTGGTAATTTTTCTGCATTGGTTTTCTATGATTAAATGTTATTCTCCAGCTATTTCAGCTAATTATCATTGTCTCCCCAAAGGCTGATGAAACCAGGAATTTGAGCAGAATTAGGCTAATTTTACTCCATGGCTTATTAGGCATCCACATGCATGTGTTACTGTCCTAAGTACTGTATCAAGCAAGTTAAATAGCTATTATCCCTGCCTTCCACATGGTCCTTGCCGAAGATTTACCAGGGCAACCTGGTGAAGTGCAGGAGAGTATAAGCAGCTATACACCCCTTTCCATGTAGCCTATGCAGGGAGAGTCAAGGTGTGAAGAGAACGTACCTCGTAAAAACTGAGGAAATATTGACACTGTTCATCTCTTTGAGTCAACTCCACTTTGAGTCATCTCAGTTCTTTGTGTGGGAGCATAGGTTGGTACACGGGCTGTTTGGAAGGAGGTGGACCGAGAGAATTGTCACTGCTGTCATTTCATCTGCAGCAGGATTATCCACATTTTAGCCTCTTGTCTCTAGGCTCCTGCTGAGCTCTGATGTTTATTTCAGGTAGCATGCATCCTCTATTCTCTTTCTTTGTGGTATCTATTCTGTGTATTGGGGAATGATGAAAATACTTTTTGAAGGGAATAAGTAACTTTGCTTTTTTTCATTTTGAGTGGCACCCGTTGTTGCCTTGTATGTGGTGAGTCATCAGAAATTCACAGTCCTCAGAGCAAACACATTTAGAATACAGAAAAATGAATTGAAGGCCTATATTTTGTTTAATCACTTTTTGAAGTGTCTACATTAGTAAATTTAACTATCTTCCCAGTCCAAATTATAGTGTTTATGGATATCAAACATCCCGAATGGAAAGAACTCAATAATAACCTAAGTAAAATTTTTGAAGTGATCTGTGGCTCTTCCCCTGGATCAGCAGGTCCTTCTTCAGAGTTTTGAATTTAATTGGCTTGGGTAAAGTCCAGGCATCATTAGGTTTTTAAAATTCCCACGGGGATTCTGATACAGAGCCAAGTTGAGAACTACTTTAGAAGAGTAACTAGATCAGACATTCAGAATATAGAAGACCAGAACAAATAAATACATTTTCTGTTACCCTGATTAGTAGGAGAAGTCTGAGAAAGATTTGCTTATTATATTTTTTAAATTCCATTAAAATTACTATGTAATAAACTTCTCGCACTCCTAAACTGATTATCTGTTGTATGTGATTTCATTTTGTTATGCTTAAAACAATGTAGCAAAATTAAAGGAATTAAAAATAAAAATTTAAATCATGTTATAATTATATTACCTGTAAAAAGTCAGTACCAAAATCAGATTGATTATATTCTTTGCAGCCAAAGATGGAGAAGCTCAATTTGGTCAGAAAATCAAGACCGGGAGCGGACAGTGGCTTAGATCATGAACTCCTTATTGCCAAATTCAGAATTAAATTGAAGAAAGCAGGGAAAACCACTAGACCATTCAGGTATGACCTAAATCAAATCCCTAAGTATTATATAGTGTAAGTGACAAATAGATTCAAGGGATTAGATCTGACACACAGAGTGCCTGAAGAACTATGGACGGAGGTTCATGACACCATACAGGAGGAGGGATCAAGACCATCCCCAAGAAAAAGAAATGCAGAAAGGCAAAATGGTTGTCTGAGGAGGCCTTACAAATAGCTGTGAAAAGAAGAGAAGTGAAAGGCGAGGAAGAAAAGGAAGGATATACCCATTTGAATGCAGAGTTACAAAGAATAGCAAGGAAACATAAGAAAGCCTCCCTTAGTGATCAATGCAAAGAAATGGAGGAAAACAACAGAATGGGAAAGACTAGAGAGCTTGTCAAGAAAATTAGAGATGCCAAGGGAACATTTCATGCACAATGGGCACAATAAAAGACAGAAATGGTATGGACCTAACAGAAGCAGAAGATATTAAGAAGAGGTTGGCAAGAATACACAGAAGAACTATACAAAAAAAATCTTCATGGCACAAATAACCACGATGGTGTAATCACTCTCCTAGAATCAGACATCCTGGAATGTGAAGTCAAGTGGGCCTTATCACTATGAACAAAGCTAGTGGAAGTGATGGAATTCCAGTTGAGCTATTTCAAATCCTAAAAGATGATGCTGTGGAAGTGCTGCACTCAATATGCCAGCAAACTTGGAAAACTCAGCAGTGGCCACAGGACTGGAAAAGGTCAGTTTTCATTCCAATCCCAAAAAAAGGCAATGCCAAAGAATGCTTAAACTATTGCACGATTGCACTCATCTCATACGCCAGCAAAGTAATGCTCAAAATTCTCAAGCCAGGCTTCAGCAGGACATGACCGTGAACTTCCAGATGTTCAAGCTGGATTCTGAAAAGGCAGAGGAACCAGAGATCAAATTGCCACCATCCACTGGATCATCGAAAAAGCAAGAGTGTTCCAGAAAAATACCTACTTCTGCTGTATTGACTATAAGCCTTTGACTGTGTGGAACACAACAAACTCTGGATTAAAGAGATGGAAATACCATACCACCTGACCTGCTTCCTGAGAAATCTGTATGCAGGTCAAGAATCAACAGTTAGGACTGGACATGGAACAACAGACTGGTTCCAAATGGGGAAAGGAGTACGTCAACACTGTATATTGTCACCTGCTTATTTAACTTTTATGCAGAGTACATCATGAGAAATTCTGGGCTGGATGAAGCATAAGCTGAAATGAAGATTACCAAAGAAATATCAATAGCCTCAGATATGCAGATGACACCACCCTTATGGCAGAAAGAGAAGAGGAATTAAAGAAACTCTTGATGAAAGTGAAAGAGGAGAATGAAGAAGTTGGCTTAAAACTCAGTATTCCAAAAACCAAGATCATGGCACCCAGTCCCATCACTCATGGCAAATATATGGGGAAACAATGAAACAGTGACAGACTTTATTTTTCAGGACTCCAAAATCCCTGCAGATGATGACTGCTGCCATTAAGTTAAAAGACACTTGCTCCTTTGAAGAAAAGTTGTGACCAACCTAGATAGCATATTAAAAGCAGAGATATTACTTTGCCAACAAAGTCCATCTAGTCAAAGCTATGGTTTTTCCAGTAGTCATGTATGTATTTGTGAGTTGGACTATAAAGAAAGCGGAGCACCAAAGAATTGATGCTTTTGAACTGTGGTGTTGGAGAAGACTCTTCAAAGTCCCTTGGACTTCAAGGAGATCCAACCAGTCCATCCTAATTGGTCCTGAATATTCATTGGAAGGACGGATGCTGAAGCTCAAACTCCAATACTCTGGCCAAGGTTGGATGGAAAAGGTTGAAGGTGGGAGGAGAAAGGGACGGCAGAGGATGAGATGGTTGGATGGCATCACCGACTCAATGGACATGAGTTTGAGTAAGCTCCAGCAGTCGGTTATGACCAAGGAGGTCTGGTGTGCTGCAGTCCATGGAGCTGCAAAAAGTCAGACACAACTGAGCGACTGAT
This sequence comes from Bos mutus, assembly GCF_027580195.1. Classification (NCBI taxonomy): domain Eukaryota; kingdom Metazoa; phylum Chordata; class Mammalia; order Artiodactyla; family Bovidae; genus Bos; species Bos mutus. The sequence goes on from NC_091628.1 coordinate 26,550,556, forward strand.
ATGAACTGAACTGAAGAAGTCAAGCCTTTTTCTTTACTCCTGATTCCCTTATATAGGTGTCATCATATGCGAACTACACTTATGTATTCACTTTGCTGCTTAAATCAAAAGATGTGTTTTGTTTTCCTCATCAGTATGTTTATTACATTCTATTGTAATCATTTATTTACTTCTCAGTTTCCTGTAATAGACTATCAGAGTTTCATGAGACCAAATAAACTTTTTCTTGCTCACTCTTAAGTTCATAAGGCTTCACACATCCCTGGTGCACGTAGTGGATAATATTTGTTAAATAAACTATTTTTCCTCCATATGATTCATAATAAATGAGTTAAGTCAATTAAAGTGCTCAGAATAGGGCCTAGAACATGAAAAAGTGCACAATAAATGTTGGCTGTTTTTTCATCTTAATGAATTGTAATTCTGCATAATATTCTCAAAGTATTGTTTCTTGAACATTTCTTTGCTTTTGTATATTTGGGGTCTTCCCAATTTTTCCAACATTGTAAATCAGATTAGATGATTATTTTCATGCATTTAGTTTATTTCTTCTTTCTGATTATTTTCTAGGATAACTTTTTCAGAAGTGGAATAACTAGATCAATGAATAGATCATTTTTATAATTTTGAAAAATGGTTGCCATGTTACTTTAAAAATACTTATTATGGAAAAATTTCAAATATATGAAAAGTAAATGGGACAGGATAATGAACCCCTATGCATCAAGCATCCAGCATCAATGGCTATCAGCTTTCTACGATTGTTTCATCTATGGCGTACCCTAGTTCCCCATTGAGAGCTATACTCCAGTTTGTTTATCCAGTTACTGTTTGATGGACACTTGAACTACTTCAGTTCGGCTGTTATGAGTAAAATTATGGTAATCAATCATGTAAAACTTTTCATTTTGATAATGTATTTTCATTTTTCTAGTGTGGAATTTTGAGTTGTGCATTTAAGAAAACTCTTTGGTTGATAAGAAACTATACAGTCTTTTCCGAAGTGGTTAAACTGTCTCATAGTCTCATCAGCAGTGTATGAAAGTTCCAGTTGCTCTATATCCTCAACAATGCTTGCAGTTGTCAGACATTTTCAATATTAGCCATTCTAGTGACTGTATTGCTATTTCATGGTTTCATTTGCAACTCTCTGATGATGATGATCTTGAATATCTTTTCCTGTTCCTTTTGGTCATTTGTTTGTCCTTTTTGTAAAGTAATTATTCTGATCTTTTTCCCCTTTATCTTGAATTTTTGGCCTTTGTATTATTGTTGTTGTGTAGTTGCTCAGTTGTGTCCAACTCTTTGCGACCTTGTGGACTTCAGCATGCCAGGCTTCCCTGTCCTTCACTATCTCCCGGAGCTTGCTCAGACTCCTGTCCATTAAGTCAATGATGCCATCAAAGTTTCTCGTCCTCTGTCATCCACTTCTCCTGCCTTCTATCTTTTGCAGCATCAGAGTCTTTGCCAGTGAGTTGGCTCTTTGCATCAGGTGGTCAAAGTATTGGAGCTTCAGCTTCAGCATCAGTCATTCCAATAACACTCAGGACTGATTTCCTTTAGGATTGACTGGGTTGATCTTGCAGTCCAAGGGATTCTCAAGAGTCTTCAAGACAACAATTCAAAAGCATCAATTCTTCCGTGCTCAGCCTTCTTTATGATCCAACTCTCACATTCATACATAACTACTAGTGAAACCATAGCTTTGATTATATGGGCCTTTGTTGACAGAGTAATGTCTCTGCTTTTTAATATGCTGTCTAGGTTTGTATTATGGGATTTGTTAAATATTCTATATGTGTAGCCTTTGTTGGAAATATGTACCGAGGATATTTTCTTCTGGTCTTGTGTCTCCTTGTCACTTTGTTACCAATGTCTTTTGAAGGTCAGAAGTTTTTAATTTTGATAAGATCCAATTTACCGAAGTATTTTGTGCTTTATATTTTTTGTGTCCTAAGAAGTTCTGTGATGCAAAAGTTGCATGAATTTTCTCCTGTATTCTCTTCTAGAAGCTTTATAGTTTGGGGATTTATGTTTTAGTCTAGAACCATTTAGAAATAATTCTTGTGTGCTGTGAGTAAGCATTGTTCTTCTTTTTAAAATATATGTATCTAGTTGTTCCACTACTATATATTGAAAAGATTCTTCATTCCCTTTGGCACTTTTGTTGATAATCAACTCACCATGTATGGGTTAATGTATTTGAATGTGCATTTATTTATGAACGGAATAGTTTTATGAACCTTCCCTTGCATCACCTAGATCAGCAACTCTCACCATTTTGTTATTCTTATTTCGTTTTTGCTTCCTTCTTCTACTATTGTTTATTATTTTTGATAGTCTTTTTTTGAGATAAAACGTTCATACATTTCTTTTAAGTGTTTTATAGTTTTAACTTTAATGTTAGGTCTACTGTGTGTGCATGCATGCTCAGTTATGTCTGACTCTTTGAGACTCTATGGACTGTAACCTGCCAGGCTCCTCTGTCCATGGGATTTCCAGGGAAGAACACTGGAGTGGGTTGCCATTTCCTTCTCCAGGAGATCTTCTTGACTCAGGGACCCAACCCATGTTCCTCGTGTCTCCTGCATTTGCAGGCAGGTTCTTTACCCAGAGAAGCACATACATATGGGTACCAACAGCATCTGTGTAGGAGTATTTCTGAGAATGACACCAGCAAAATTTCCATCATTTTCCTCTCATAGCATCATATATGGCCCTGGAGACTTTGGCTGCTGTTTTGCCACTCATTTCTTTACTTCAGTACTTTTGCTATCCTGAGATAGCAAAGCCTTTCTTGTTATTATGGAGACAGTTGAAATTATTCAGCATTTAGTTGGTTAATATTCGGCTTTTTGATGTGATACATATACAGATAAATGATAATATATTTGATCTGTATATTTAAGACGTCTTGTCAATGAGTTGTAAGTGATTCTAAATTCATGATGGTTTTTAATGGCTCTTAGATATCCAAAGCTAAATATGGAGCATTAAAATTTACAGGAATCTGTTGTACAGGCGGCTAAACTAGATATTTGTGAAATTGTTAGCTTTCTACTTGGTGTGAGACTTGACCTAGCAGCTTTCATCATGAACTCAACTTCTCTAGTGGACAACAGGAAGCACTTTTGATTGTGCAGGTCTCTATAGGAATTTCTGAGTTCGCTTTGAATGAGACCGAAAATAGAATGTTGTGTTGCTGTGAATAAACAAGGCAACTGTAGCACTTCTTCTGAAGCAATATCCATTTAAAGGAGACTGTCATGTGCACAAGTGAGCATTCAGCTAGAGTTGCTCTATATTTTTATCTTTTTAGACTTATTCAGATTTCTGAAATGTGGGAACTGAAGTGGAAAACATTTCTTGATAGGCTTACCTGCATTTCTAAGTGTCTGAAACATCTGAAGTAACCTCAAAAACTGTTAAAGCATATGAAATTGCTTTATAAATAGTACTGTTCTATACAAATTTTAATTATTAATATTACCACAAAAATTAATCTCCAGACATTGATTATAGTTGAAGATAAATTATGCCTGTTTCATTTAATAAATGAAACAATTTGACTTAAGAGTTGCTAAGAATGAAATAGTTGGTGAAAATATAGTTCAGAATAAACCAGTCCAAAATCGATACTTGAGATACACATATTTATTTTATTAATGGATATAACTAAACAGAGAAACTTTAAATAGGTTTAATCAAAACATGGTCTCACGAGAGCAGGTATGAGAGGTTGTCCAGGAATAATGTCTGTCTGGCCATGTGAGTTAGCTCAACAAGCAAAAGAAGAAACAGAATAAGAATCCAGTTTAGAAGAATGACCTATACGTTGTGAGTTTCATGTGAATTCCATTTTCCCCCTTGACTGTAAACTTGACACTGCTGTTTCACTGCTGGTTGAGGTAAATTACTACCACAGAGGTCAATGTTAACAAATGCACTCCTGGTATTTTTCTCAGTTCTCGTATCTAGAGCATGGATGTGTGCTCAAGTCGCTAAGTCATGTCTGAGTCTTTTTGGCCCTGTGGACTGTAGCCCAGCAGGCTTCTTTGTCTATGGGATTTACCAGGCAAGAATACTGGAGTGAGTTGCCATTTCATTCTCCAGGGGATCTTCCCAACCCAGGGATTGAACCCATATCTCCTGTACTGCTGGTGGATTCTTTACCACTGAGCCATGTGGGAAGCCCATGGCTAGAATAGACATTTCTATTTCTCACAGAGCCTACATTCAGACTTCTAAATCTTCTAACCTCCCTACTTCAAGAACCCACTATAAATGGGTTAGCTTTGGCATATAAGATAGAAGTTTTTTTGTTTTGTTTTGTTTTAGGTAACTCTCTAAGGCAGTGTTTTCTAATATTTATTTTATGAAATATTATTTGTATAGGATGTTAAAAGTTATTATGGGTGAAAAAGGATTCTATGGACAAAAAATTTGGGTGACTTTGGGTTAAACCATGGTAAATAGGACTCAAGACTTCTCGGAAACTTTCATAAAATAATGTGTATTTTTGCACACCTAGAGAGGGTGATGGAATTTAATTAAGTAATTTGAATAATCCTAACTTTCCCCCAACAAAGTTTCCTGCAGATCCAGAGTTTCTAAAATATTCAATGTGGGAAAACCCATTTAAAGTTTTATTGACTGACTGTATAGAGCTTCTCCATCTTTGGCTGCAAAGAATATAATCAATCTGATTTCGGTATTGATTCGGACATCTGGTGGTGTCCCTGTGTAGAGTCCTTTTGTGTTGTTGGAAGAGGGTGTTTCCTATGACCAGTGTGTTTTCTTGGTGAAACTGTATTACCCTTTGCAGTGCTTCATTGTGTATTCCTCTGTCAAATTTGCCTGTTACTCCAGGTATTTCTTGACTTCCTTCTTTTGCATTCCAGTCCCCTATGATGAAAAGGACATCTCTTTTGGGTGTTAGTTCTAGAAGGTCTTGTAGGTCTTCATAGAACTGTTCAACTTCAGCTTCTTCAGCATACTGGTTGGGGCACAGACTTGGATCACTCTGATATTGAATGGTTTGCCTTGGAAAAGAACAGAGATCATTCTGTTGTCTTTGAGATTGCATGCAATTACAGCATTTCAGACTCTTCTGTTGACTCTGACTGCTACTCTATTTCTTCTAAGGGATTCTTGCCCACAGCTGCAGATATAATGGTCATCTGAGTTAAATTCACCCATTCCAGTCCATTTTAGCTCACTGATTCCTAAAATGTTGATGTTCATTCTTGCCATCTCCTGTTTGACCACTTCCAATTTGCCTTGATTCATGGACCTAACATTCCAGGTTCCTATGCAATATTGCTCTTTACAGCATCGAACTTTACTTCCATTACCAGTCACATCCACAACTGGGTGTTGATTTTGCTTTCGCTCCATCTCTTCAGTCTTTCTGGAGTTATTTCTCCACTGATCTCCCGTAGCATATTGGGCACCTACTGACCTGGGGAGTTCATCTTTCAGTGCCCTGTCTTTTTTTCTTTTCATACTGTTCATGGGGTTCTCAAGCCAAGAATACTGAAGTGGTTTCCCATTCCCTTCTCTTAAAATGATTTTAGTTTAACATCATTTACAAGCAGTTGTGCTTTTTAGTTAAGCTGAAATGATATAGAAATTAGTACTAGAAAGTGGTACTAGAGGAAAAGAACCTTAGAAAATGTGGTGAGGAAGTCTCTAAAATGTAAACCTTATCTTATGTGTCACATATTTCTGAAAACCAGATCCAGACACTAATTCAATGGGTGACAGAATTGCAATTTATCTGTAAGTGATGATGGACAGTGGCATGGCAGTGACCCTAGTGGACTATTTTATGTGGCACACCCTTCCCACCAAGGGCTTCCCTTGTGGCTCAGCTGGTAAATAATCCTCCTGCAATGAGGGATTCTGGGTCAGGAAGATCCCCTGGATAAGGGAAAGTCTACCCACTCCACTATTGTGGCCTGGAGAATTCCATGCATTGTATAATTGGTGCGGTTGCAGAGCGTCAGATGTGGCTGAACGACTTTCTTTTACTTTCCCTACCAAATGAAAAGAAAATAGTAATTCTTAACTTACATAGTTAGTGGGGCACCGTTTGCCGGATTCCTATGTAATTTTCTAACCACCATGTTTGAAAATAAGATTTAGAGATCATTTTACCTGTAATAAACCTTGAAAAATATATACATCTATAAAATTCCAAAAAAGATAATGTCTAAGGTCAAGGGGAAAATATATGTCATAAAGGACTTTAGGCGATTGGATGAACAACTCAGCTTGCCATACTGAAGATGTGACCAATACAGGGGAGCCTTGGACACTGAATGCAAAACTGTAAGTGACAAACCAAGTGAGCTTAATAAATGGATTTTGATGATAAAGTTCAATCTAAGGGTTATATTGGAAACATTTAATGACTCTAAGTAATATTTAAAAGTGAACAAGGTAAAGGGTGGTGTGCTTTATAATGGAAAAGACACGGGGTTCGTTGGAGCCAATCTTGGCTCCAACATTTGTTAGCTGTGTAATTTTTGACAAGGTACTTAGTTCCTTCACTGTAAAAATGGAAATAAACCTACCTTGCAGGGTTTTTCGGAGAAGGCAATGGCACCCCACTCTAGTACTCTTGCCTGGAAAATCCCATGGACAGAGGAGCCTGGTGGGCTGCAGTCCATGGGGTCTCGAAGAGTTGGACACGACTCAGTGACTTCACTTTCACTTTTCATTTTCATGCATTGGAGAAGGAAATGGCAACCCACTCCTCCAGTGTTCTTGCCTGGAGAATCCCAGGGACGGCGGAGCCTGGTGGGCTGCCGTCTATGGGGTTGCACAGAGTCGGACACGACTGAAGTGACTTACCTTGCAGGGTTTTTAAGGAAGATTAAATGAGGTAAAATGTGAAACTGCAGATGGTAGGTACCATAGCATTTCTCTCCCAAAATGATTGCTCAGTTTTCTTCCTAGGTATTATTTTAGGCAATTAGGGAAGAAACTTAAACCTTTAGGCTAATCAGCTAAATCAGTGCTTCTCAAACCTTAAAATGCATTTGATTTACCTAGGATCTTGTTAAAATGTAGATTGTGCTTCAGGAAGTCTGAGGAAGGGCCTGAAATTCTGCATTTCTAACACACTCCAAGGTGATGTCAACACTGCATTCTGCAGACCTCTTTGAGTAGCAAAGACCCAAACCATGGCAACTTCCATTATGACACAGTGAAATTGTCCTTGGTATGAAAATTAATAAACAGAAACCACATTTAAAATGGAGTTGGGAAGCCAGAAGGGGAAGCTCTCATAAACTAAGGGAACAATTTAAGACCCTTCAGGAAAAGAAGAATATCCTCATCTCCAGTGGGAAGGAGGTTACTACTATTACCACTCAGCGGTAGAAAAAGAAAACTTCCTCCTTGCCCAGCAACAGCCAAGGCAATGAGAGCCTGTTACAACTCAACCAATGAAAAACTATTACACTTTGAACTCCCAGTGTCCTCCAATGGGCTTTTTGTTTATAATATTAAGCCTCTCCCAAATCCCCTTACCCATTATAAAAGAAAGAGTCCTTTTTTCTCCAGACTTGTCTGTGATTTGCCATAAATTACATTTTCTAGTCCTTGTTATTCCCTAATAAATCCATTTTGCTGGTATAAGTAGTGTCTCTTTTGTTGTTTTAAGTCAAAATTTGGTAAAGACTTGGTGCAACAGGAATGGACTGGCTCCAGTTCAGATCAGATCTTGCAGTATAGTCTGTTTGACTATTTGGCTATTATTTTGATCACTATATAATATCTTATCCTTTGGGTGAAATGATGAGTACTTGATTAAATGGGTCAGAAAGTCATCCAAAATTTAAACAGACACTATATGTGAACTATATGTAAATCTTAGCTCTCATTAAAAAAACTGAAACAAAGAAATAATCTTGTGATATTCTCTGCCACTCAAATCAACTTTACCTGGTTTATTGGGGGTGGGCGGGGTTAAAATAAAGAATTATGCAGTCAAGGTAAGGTTCTTTTGTTTTTTGTCCTTTGGTAGTGATGCAATCAAGACATTTATAAAGTATCAATTTACAAAGACCCAGTTTTAGTTGAGACTCAGTAATTTTGCATTGCAATCTTTTTATTTAATTTTTTTCAAGGGCTGAGTTGCAGAATACTGGTAATACCAACTAATTTCATGGTTCCTGATTGAACATAAGGCTGTAATTCAATTGTGGACATTTAAAAGATATTTTAAACAGCAAGCACAGTGCAAATTCTTCATATTCATCCAGAAATGAGACATTGTTATTTATAATAGCTGCAAAAAGATTTGCAATCACCTAGTCATTAGGTTTTTAAAAAATCTATCACACTGGAGGAGAAGACTTAATTCATGCAATGTAGGAAGAAAAAGATTACTGTGAATTGAATTTTTAGAGGGCAGAGATTACTAAGAGGAAACCACAACCCTGACTGTGAAATAATCGTCTTAAAACTATGAGAGGCACGCAAACTCTATAAATACGAATGGATTGATGATTTCATGAATCTTTATGATTTTTATTTATAATCCTTTAAACTTTCATCTTCTACCTACATTTTGTCCTGGAAAAAAAATTAAAGTAAAAGTGATATTTAAAAAGATAGCTAAGGACCAATTTCCAAATGTATTCAACAAAAAGATATATATATATATATAGACACACAGTAAATTGCCTATCTGTGGGCCTACAGTTATCTAACAAGCACATACCTCAGCCATGCAAGTGTAAGCAGAAACCCTCCATTTCATCACTCAGCTTTTTCTAAATAATAAATATGAAGCTTCTCATAGGTAGCAAACTTTGTGTGTGCATGTGTGCTCATTTGCTCAGTTGTGTCTGAGTCTTGGCAACCCTGTGGACTATAGTCTGCCAGGTTCCTCTGTCCTTGGGATTATTCAGGCAAGAATACTGGGGTGGGTTGCCATTTCCTCCTCCAGGGGATCTTTCTGACCCAAGGATCAAACCCATATGTCCTGCATGGCAAGTGGATTCTTTACCTCTGAGCCATTGGGGAAGCCCTAAAGCCAGCATTCTTTTTTAGTTCTGTTGTGGAGGTCTTGATGTCAATTTAACTTTCAATTACCTTTAAAAAATTCTAGCTTCAAATAAGGAAGTAATGTTAAACCTTTTGGTTTTGAAAGGAAGTCTTTAAATAACCCACCAACAGAAAAGTGTTTTGCAGTTAAAAAAAATAAGCCTAATGAAAATAGAGCTTTAAACATTTTATTAATAATGGTGACATGATTCCAGTTTTGAATTCTTAATGCAGTTTTTCACTGTGCATTCAGCACTGTGTAAAAGCCAAGCAGCATCCAGTTTATTCGGTTCCTAGTCCTTCTGTCACGGAAAGTGTAGTGGGAAGCATATCTGAATAGCTGGTTTGAGGCGGAACCTTGGGTGTAACTGCACCTTCCTGGATCATAACTTCCTTATATGTGAAACAGTAGTGTTGGTGATGATAAAAGTGACATAGTTAGCAAGTAGTAAGGTAGTAATAAGTTAACAGTAAGTCATGAAGTGAGGATGAGAACTGTGTTCAGGTCTATACTCCACCACTGTGCTATCCTGACTCAGGTGGACCAGCTGATATGTGCAACTCTAAATAGATGTAAGACTATATTTCCATTTCTCCAGGCAAATGCCTACCCAAACCATTAAGCAAGATGGTTTTTCATCTTATTTTTTTAAATATTTCTAGGGAGACCATTAGAATTATTTTATATTGGCGCAAAGTGGATTAATAATGTTGTTAGTTTCAAGTATACAGCAAAGTGATTCAATTATATATATACATGTATCCTTTTTCAAATTATTATGAATATTAAGCAGAGTTCCCTATGCTATACAGTAGGTCCTTGTTAGTTATCTATTTTAAATATAATGTTGTATACATGTCAATCCCAATCCAAGGATAGCTTTTTTAAAAGTATAAATGAAGACTATATATGCCCCAGTTATGATGAAAGTGTTTCTTCATGTTTAAATATACTCTTTGACACAGTTTTAGCACATTTCCTTAAATATGCCTACTTATAATTGTGATAATGTGTTACATATGTGAAAATGGGCTATCTTGTATCCTGTCTTTCCTAGTACAAATATTCCCAATATTTTCATTTCATGTCTTCACAAATCCATGTCTTTTCTCATAGCTTTGTGGTGTCCCCTTTTCCTCACCACAGTTTTCCCTCATTCCTCTAATCTATTTAGTTAATATGTACACACATTTAAATGCCACTACATGTCAGGGACTGTCTTGGATGCTGGAAATATCAAAATGAATAATTTCTCCAGAAATCATTAGAGGCTAATAATCAATAGATGAGTAAGTGCTATAATGTTAAGCATGGCGATTTCATGTGAGAGAGACTATACAAATATCAAAAGGAAGTACTTTTTTACATTCACTGGAGTGTAAAAAATAGTTCCCCCTAAGAGAGAATGCTTGAGATAAATATTGAAGGAAGAAGAGGAGGAAGGGCATTCCAAGTAGCTGAGGAATCAGGCACACACATGTGTCAACAAAAGAGGCCCGCAGAGCGCAGTGTGCTCAGGAAATAGACAGGTAGTGGCAAAGGCTGCTCCCAAGACCTTGGGTCAGGAATAGCAAGAAGTGAAGATGAAGAGTTGAATTCAGGGAATGAAAGGCTTGTGTATTCAACCAGCAAATTTGAACTTGACTCCCAACACTCTGGAGAACAGTGAAAGATTTAAAGCATGGGAGTGACATGATCAGATAGGCATTTTCTAATAATCTTGAGAGAGAAAGGGCTAGGAAACATCAAAGATGGATCAGTGAGATTTTCCTTTTCTGTATTAATAGCTGTACTGAAGCTAGTTTCAACATCAGCAGGGAAATTTCATTCAGAGTACACTCTCTGTATTGAAATAATTACTTCTCAGATTTAATCAATTTTTCCTAGGTTTAGTGAGATATAATTGACATACAACATTGTATAGGTTTAAGGTATACAATATAATCATTTGATATATGCATATACTGCAAAATGACTGCTATAATTATGTTAGTTAATCTGTCCGTCACCTCAGTTTTCTGCCAGTGCCTTTAACTAGTCCACCCAAGGGGAAACCAGCAGGCAGGGCTGGTGAAACAGTTGATAAAAGTCAGCCTCCCAAGGCTAAGCAGGGCAGGGAAGGGTGGAAAACTGATCTAGAGAGGAAACCAGAAAATAACCAGCACAGTATAATTGAATATTACACACGGCCAATTTGCTCTTCAGCCTTCTCCAATATGACTTCATCTTCCATATGCCAGGAAATCAGGTCTTGTCAAGGTCACCAACATGCTCAAGTTGCTGAATGCAAAGAACACATCTCTTCCTTTATCTTGACTTCCAGAAGCATTTTGCACAGTTGCCATCCCTTTGGCATAGTTTCTGTTTCTCTATCCAAAATCTGAGTGCTCAAAAGCCTCAGACAGAGGTCTAGCCAGATGTGTGTGGCATGGTGCTTATCTAATGTAGAGGCATTCTTAAGTAAAAAGATACAAAATTATAAATACATAATTAACTATAAAAGTAAATATCTCTTCATAAAGAGAAATTGCAATAATTTTTAAATGTTTATAAACCAAAAACATCTTAAAATTCTTAAAAAACATTTTTAATTAATTAGCTTTAAGACATGCCTTCATAGTACTTTTTCCCTCTACAATTTTGCCTGGATGTTTTTTGGTCATCACTTTATATGACAGTGATTTTGTATTATTTTCTGTAGAGAGACTAGAAAAATAATGCAGTTATTTCTTTTGGTTGAACAGAAATTGTTTGATATTACGTGTAGCTTAGTGGCTTTTTTCCAGCTCTGCATCATTATTGGTAATACCATATAAAGTTTTAGGATAGTTAACTTGCATAACTTCAATCAAGTTTCTTTTGTATTTAAGCTGTAAGATTTTATGACACTTCAAGTCTCCTTGTAGAGTGATTAATTATAATTACTGTGAAATGACAACATTCATTAACCATTTGTCATCAGTATCCTCCTCATGGTGAGATAGAGTGAGATTTATATTACCTTGTACATTCTTAGTATTTTGCCTCAAATCAGCAAGAGCTTTAATTCCTTTCTGATGTGCTATTGAGATTCACTTCTTGTCCTTAATAGGATTATCAAACAACATAAATCCTATTCTTTGCTATTCTAAATTTATCTTTTCCTCCTAATAAATAACTGCTCTTAGTATGATATATGCATATATTTTTTTTAACCATTTGCTTTTTTAGATTAATTTGTATTGATTTCACCTCTCATCTTTATTGTTTTTGTTTCAGAGTCCATTAATAATTTTACTTGGACTTACCTTTTAATTCTATAATTAAATAAATTTAAAGACAGCAAAAGAAGGAACTCTTCATATGAAGCTCAATTCAATGTGTAGTTTCTCAGTTATTTCTCTTAAGATGATACAAATGTCTTTCATTCAGAATTGTAGTTAAAATGCTGTGTTGGAACATTAGTAATTAAAAAAAACTTTTTATTTTATATTGAAGTATAGCCAATTAACAAGGTTGTGATTGTTTCAGGTGGACAGCAAAGAGTCTCAAGTATACATATATATGTATCCATTTAAGTAACTTTTTGAATAAACATTTTTGGTTCTTGTTTATGTTCAAGTTTCTCTTTCAACTCCTCCACAACATTTTAGGGTGTTTAGAATATCAGTGTATCTAGGTTGTAGGGCTTGAACAGCTTTGTAATGGAGACATTGTCTTGTTACATTTAAATTTTTAACAATCAAAGTGAGGTGTTCATAACTGTTTCAACCTGCTGAGTAGTCCAATAGTATTAGGTGATGTGGCAGCAGCTTTTTCTCTAGAGCAATTAAGGGAATAAGCTGTGCAAGGTATGTATTATAAATACTTATTAAGGTTCTTAAAGTGTGTTTGCAGCCCTTTGTCCTTACTTTTTATATAGTTGCATTGTTATATGTTTTATATAGTTGTCTTGTCATATGACCACCCATGAACTGTGTAGCTCAATGTCAGGTTAAAACTGCCCAGAATTTCTTTCACTTTGTGAACTCGAGAAGCATTTTGTGTTTCACATGCCTTCTGATGGTGAAAAAGTTAAGAATTGCCATGGAATTTTTCCCTTATAAAAGTAGGGCATGATAATTGCCAACTGACCTGTGCTTGTAACAACCAACATAGAATCTCTAAGTAAGATGGTGATTAGAGTGTTCCTGTAAGCTGTTCCTATATAAAGATAGTAAAAGTTCCTATATAGAGATGGTAAAAAGTAAGTTAACTATACAATAAAGAGGCTATGAATCACAGAAACATGGCTTACTGAACCTACTAAATATATTCATAATTCTACCTCCCTTTAGCCAAGTTCCAAAAAATGACCTTGTCCATCCCAATACTACTTGACTAGGTAAAATAATTGCTAAGGTCAACTCAGGTTCTTGGAAGGGGCCAGAGTGAGTTTACTGACTTTAGGACTCAGTTATTGGTCAGATTTTCTTTTCTATTGATTTTCTTTTCCTGATCTGTAAACTTATCCAGTCCTAAGATTTTAAATCCCTCTATATTCCAACATATTTCAAATTTGTAGTTGTATATATAGTCAACTGCCAACTTGACAATTTTATTTGAATGTCTAATAGTCATTCCAAAATTAATATTAAATATTTATAAAATGCAGATTTTGATAGGTAACTCCTCAACCCATTCCTACACCCCCATCATCCTTGTGCCCAAAGTAACCCCCTTCCCAGTCTTTTCCTTCTCCGTATATGGTACCATCATCCACTTAGTTGCCAAGCCTCAAAAATAGGAGTTATCCTTGATTCTTTATCTTCCCTCTCTTCTCTCCAATAGTAAGTCCTGTAAGTTTCACCTTCAGTGTATCTCAAATTATTTTTCTCTCCATCTCTAGTTCACTACCTTGAATCAGACTCCTATTATATCTTACGTCTTGATCTTCCACTCTTGACCTTTTCTAATACGTGAATTGGATTATGTCCCTTCCCTGCTTAAGACCCTTCACTTGGCTCCTTCTTCCTTCAGATAATGAAGCCCTGGCTATTCACTGTAATTTACAAGGTTCTGCTCATCTTCTCATCTTTCCAATCCCATCTCAGTTTACTCTGCTACGTGCAGTCATGTCCCACTCTTTGTGACCCCCTGGACTGTACCCACCAGGCTCTGCTATTTATTCAGTAAGCAGCAACACAGTAGGTTCTTCATGTTTCTTAAACATACCAGGTCCTTTTCTGTTCTGAGCTCTTATTTTCACCTTGTGGGTGGAATGACTTTTGCCACTTCTTTTCATCCTTATTTTTCAAATCTCAAGGCAAAGTTCACCTCTGCAAGGAGGACTTCTCTTAGTTGTTTCTCTGAAGCAGCCTCCCCCAGGTACTCTATTGCATCACTCTGCCTGTTTCCTTTATTGCACTCAAACCGTGATTATCTAACTCATTATTTCTTTTTTGTTGACTGTTTATTGCAGAAGAATGTAAGTACTATGAAAGCAGAGGCTTGTACTAACTTGCTCACACTGAATCCTCAGAGCCTAGCTTAGTGTTCATGTCTAATAAGGGCTTAATAAATGGTTATTAAATGAATGAAGGCATACTCCTTATTTTCTTCCCTGTAACATAAGTGGCATAGTTTTTGCTAGCTCATAGAAAGGTGAGAATTAGTGGGATCAATGCTTTCATGAACATAATGAAATATTTTATTTTTCTGACTAAGTTTGTGCTCATTTTCCTTCCCTTCTCCTCTTCCTTCTTAAGATTCTGGGTCCATTTCCCTCCCACTGTTCTCTCCTCTAAATGTACACATTATCAATGTATTACTACGAATTGTCAGTAAGCTACATTTCTAGTCCTTACTTTCATCCTGAGGACAAACCTGTGTTCTGAAAAGATGTGAAGTGGAATTAAACCTCTCCTTCAAATAAATCTGTTTCTTCTTTTGTGTTAATAAAGTCATCATTTCTCTGAATTACTCAGTGTTGTTCTCAACCTTCCTCTTTCACCTCCTAAAGCAAAGTTGGTAATGGGACTGTTGCTCTATCTTCCCAATATACTTTGGATTTGTCCAGGCCTTCCAGTTCCTAGGGCTTCTAACCAAATATAGAACCTTACCATCCAGGACCTGAGGTGTCAGGCCTCCTAACAAGCCTTTCCAAATTCAATATTTCATTTGATCAGAATATTCTTCCATTTACTGCCCAGATCATCTCTTCAAATATAGTCACTGATACTACCTTGCTTGGAAATCTTTGAAGTTCCTTCAGCTTCAGAGTAGAAACCAAAACTTCAGCAAATCCTTCAAGGCACTCTGAAATCTTGTTTCAATACATTTTCCAGTTTTCCTGCTCATGATAATCCATTGCAACTGCATTCAGGGCAGTGAACACAAGTTATAATCCCTTACTATTTGAATCAACTCATGCTTTAGTCTATGACAGGATTATCTTCTTCTCAAATTTGTACCAGTTTAAAGCTTATTACTTTAAAAGGCTAACTCAAAACCACCCTAAGTCAAAAGCCATCCCTAGTTGGCTTTCATCTGATATTTGCTAGTTTACTCTGAAAGCTCTTATTGCATTCTTCTTGTATCCTGTTCTTTTTAACCCCTTGGTTTTTAAAATGACAGCAGAATACAAGTTCTCAAGGCAGTCTAACAAAAAACTCAAAAATTGAACAAGTAGATATATTTCCTCTTCTCTTCCTTCCTCAATCCCATTTATTCACTAGAGTAAACCAATGGCAAGTATTACTTTCAGAACTTTTTCCAGACACTGATAAACATATATCATTTTAAAAAATATTGAATGGATGCTAATAGACATATGACTCCATAATGTGACTTTTCACTTGGAAATATTTATTGGACACCTTTCTTGTCAGCAGAGAAGGATTTAGCTTCTCCTTTCCAATTGTGTCACTATAGATGTTGCAGAGACAACTAATTGTCTTCCAGTAGCTTTATTTTTCCTTCCATAGTAATCAAATACATGAGTGTTACCCAGGCACATGTATATTAAGAATAAAGGCCACATTTCCAACTTTCTTATAGCCAGATATGGCCATGTGAGCTAGGTCTAGTTGATAGGCTATAAGGGGAAGTGAGGTGTGTAACTTCTGAGAATAATCCTTAAGGGGAGATGTGTATGTTTCTCCTTCTCTTCCTTCCTTTCTGCTGGCATGAATGCAGATGAGATGACTGGAGCTGGAGCAGCCATCCAGGTCTATGATAACATTGGCAATGGAGGCTGTAAATGACAGATCAACAATGTGAAAGCTTGGGCCCTTGACTCTGTAGAAAACCCTCCAGTTTTGAACTGCCTATTCTATATTTTTGTAAAGAGACAAAAATTTAAGAATTTTTTGAAGAAAAGTTAATCTTGTTAAGTAAGTCTTTGTTATTGTGAATTTTCTTCCCATTTCATTTGAACCTAATCCTTTATAAGCAGTTGTGCTTTAAATGATTGCATTTTGTCCATTATTTATTTATTTTTTTCTTCCCTGTTAGACCCTAATATCTTTGAAGGCTTACCTATGGCCTTGTTCATACTTGTCTCCCCATAGAACCTAGTACAGTGTCTGGTATATGGTCAAAGCTCAATTGGTATCTGTTAACTTGAACTAAAAAGATATTTGAAAGAATAACATTTCTGAACTACAATGACAAAGTGGACTTCCCTCATTTTTTAATTAATCCCAGAACCACTGCCACAAACAAGTTGTTTCTTATGATTAAGAATATGTTTTAACTTTGCAACAGTGCTGATATTGATAATTAAAATATTTATTTTAGTAGTGCCTAAAGAATTTTGCTTTGTTTTCAGATCTGTGTTATTAACTACAACTTACTTTTTCAAATAAATTTGTCTCATAAATTTTTATGTCTTGACAGTTTCTGCTATAAAATAATAAACAGCTGATAGCTTTTGTGTGGAAATGGAAGGTTGGACCGAATCAGTCATTTTTATCCTTTTGTTGGTCAAAAGTAGGAAAACCATATAATTTAGCACCTAAACTAAATGCAAGCTGCGACAAGATCTGTTTGTTATAGGCCTCTATAAGAATGTAAAAAAAAAAAGGGTGGTTTTTATTTTGGAGAAACACACACACTTGCAGCCTAAAATTTTCATATAATTTGAATGGTGCTTGATCGCACTGCTGCTGCTGCTGCTGCTAAGTCGCTTCAGTCGTGTCCGGCTCTATGCGACCCCAGAGACGGCAGCCCACCAGGCTCCCCCGTCCCTGGGATTCTCCAGGTAAGAACACTGGAGTGGGTTGCCATTGCCTTGTCCAATGCATGAAAGTGAAAAGTGAAAGTGAAGTTGCTCAGTCGTGTCCGACTCTTAGCGACCCCATAGACTGCAGCCTACCAGGCTCCTCTGTCCATGGGATTTTCCAGCCCAGAGTACTGGAGTGGGGTGCCATTGCCTTCTCTGAGCTTGATCACACTACAGTTTATCTGTTGAAATATAGGGATCTCCTACAGGTTTCTTTCATTGAGTTAGACAAGGCTGTAGTCCGTGTGGTTACATTGACTAGTTTTCTGTGATTATGGTTTGTGTGTCTGCCCTCTGATGCCTCTTGCAACACCTACTGTCTTACTTGGGTTTCTCTTACCTTGGACGTGGGGTATCTCTTCATGGCTGCTCGAGCAAAGTGCAGCCACTGCTTCTTGAATGTGGGGTAACTCCTCTCGGCTGCCACCCCTGACCTCGGACACTGGGTAGCTCTTCTCGGCTGCCGCCCCTGACCTTGGACACGGGGTAGCTCCTCTCAGGTGCCGCCCCTGACCTCGGACGTGGGGTAGCTCCTCTTGGTCACCGCCCCTGACTTTGGGTGGCCCTGTGGGGCCAAGACGGGCAGGTCATGGTGGAGAGGTCTGACAGAATGTGGTCCACTGGAGAAGGGAATGGCAAACCACTTCAGTATTCTTGCCTTGAGAACCGCATGAACAGTATGAAAAGGCAAAATGATAGGAGACTGAAAGGAACTCCCTGGGTCGGTAGGTGCCCAATATGCTACTAGAGATCAGTGGAGAAATAACTCCAGAAAGAATGAAAGGATGGAGCCAAAGCAAAAACAATACCCAGTTGTGGATGTGACTGGTGATAGAAGCAAGGTCCGATGCTGTAAAGAGCAATATTTCATAGGAACCTGGAATGTCAGGTCCATGAATCAAGGCAAATTGGAAGAGGTCAAACAGGAGATGACAAGAGTGAATGTCAACATTCTAGGAATCAGTGCACTAAAATGGACTGGAATGGGTGAATTTAACTCAGATGACCATTATATCTACTACCGTGGGCAGGAATCCTTTAGAAGAAATGGAGTAGCCATTATGGTCAACAAAAGAGTCTGAAATGCAGTATTTGGGTGCAATCCCAAAAATGACAGAATGGTCTCTGTTCGTTTCCAAGGCAAACCATTCAATATCACAGTAATCCAAGTCTATGCCCCAACCAGTAATGCTGAAGAACCTGAAGTTGAACGGTTCTATGAAGACCTACAAGACCTCTTAGAACTAACACCCAAAAAAGATGTCCTTTTCATTATAGGGGACTGGAATGCAAAAGTAGGAAGTCAAGAAACACCTGGAGTAACAGGCAAATTTGGCCTTGGAATAAGGAATGAAGCAGGGCAAAGGCTAATAGAGTTTTGCCAAGAGCATGCACTGGTCAAACACCCTCTTCCAACAATCAAGAGAATACTCTACACATGGACATCACCAGATGGTCAACACCGAAATCAGATTGATTATATTTTTTGCAGCCAAAGATGGAGAAGCTCTATATAGTCAGCAAAAACAAGACCAGGAGCTGACTGTGGCTCAGATCATGAACTCCTTATTACCAAATTCAGACTTAAATTGAAGAAAGGAGGGAAAACCACTAGACCATTCAGGTATGACCTAAATCAAATCCCTTATGATTATACAGTAGAGGTGAGAAATAGATTTAAGGGACTAGATCTGATAGAGTTCCTGATGAACTATGGAATGAGGTTTGTGACATTGTATAGGAGACAGGGATCAAGACCATCCCCAGGAAAAGAAATGCAAAAAAGCAAAATGGCTATCTGGGGAGGCCTTACAAATAGCTGTGAAAAGAAGAGAAGCGAAAAGGAAAGATATAAGCATCTGAATGCAGAGTTCCAAAGAATAGCAAGAAGAGATAAGAAAGCCTTCCTCAGCGATCAATGCAAAGAAATAGAGGAAAACAACAGAATGGGAAAGACTAGAGATCTCTTCAAGAAAATTAGAGATACCAAGGAAACATTTCATGCAAAGATGGACTCAATAAAGGACAGATAACATACCATTCTGTTAGGTATGGACCTAACAGAAGCAGAAGATATTAAGAAGAGGTGGCAAGAATACACAGAAGAACTGTACAAAAAATTCTTCACGACCTAGATAATCATGATGGTGTGATCACTCACCTAGAGCCAGACATCCTGGAATATGAAGTCAAGTGGGCCTTAGAAAGCATCACTACGAACAAAGCTAGTGGAGGTGATGGAATTCCAGTTGAGCTATTCCAAATCCTGAAAGATGATGCTGTGAAAGTGCTGCACTCAATATGCCAGCAAATTTGGAAAACTCAGCAGTGGCCACCAGGAAAAGGCCACCTTTTCCAGGTCAGTTTTCATTCCAATCCCAAGGAAAGGCAATGCCAAAGAATGCTCAAACTACCGCACAATTGCACTCATCTCACATGCTAGTAAAATAATCCTCAAAAATTCTCCAAGCCAGGCTTCAGCAATATGTGAACCGTGAACTTCCTGATGTTCAAGCTGGTTTTAGAAAAGGCAGAGGAACCAGAGATCAAATTGCCAACATCCGCTGGATCACAGAAAAAGCAAGAGAGTTCCAGAAAAACATCTCTTTCTGCTTTATTGACTATGCCAAAGCCTTTGACTGTGTGGATCACAATAAACTGTGGGAAATTCTGAAAGAGATGGGAATACCAGACCACCTGACCTGCCTCTTGAGAAACCTGTATGCAGGTGAGGAAGCAACAATTAGAACTCGACATGGAAAAACAGACTGGTTCCAAATAGGAAAAGGAGTACATCAAAGCTGTATATTGTCACCCTGCTTATTTAACTTATATGCAGAGTACATCATGAGAAATGCTAGGCTGGAAGAAGCACAAGCTGGAATCAAGATTGCCGGGAGAAATATCAATAACCTCAGATATGCAGATGACACCACCCTTATGGCAGAAAGTGAAGAGGAACTAAAAAGCCTCTTGATGAAAGTGAAAGAGGAGAGTGAAAAAGTTGGCTTCAAGCTCAACATTCAGAAAACTAAAATCATGGCATCTGGTCCCATCACTTCATGGTAAATAGATGAGGAAACAGTGGAAACAGTGTCAGACTTTATTTTTTTGGGTTCCAAAATCACTGCAGATGGTGATTGCAGCCATGAAATTAAAAGACGCTTACTCCTTGGAAGGAAAGTTATGACCAACCTAGATAGCATATTCAAAAGCAGAGACATTACTTTGCCAACAAAGGTCCGTCTAGTCAAGGCTGTGGTTTTTCCAGTGGTCATGTATGGATGTGAAAGTTGGACTGTGAAGAAAGCTGAGTGCCGAAGAATTGATGCTTTTGAACTGTGGTGTTGGAGAAGACTCTTGAGAGTCCCTTGGACTGCAAAGAGATCCAACCGGTCCATTTTGAAGGAGATGAGCCCTGGGATTTCTTTGGAAGGAATGATGCTAAAGCTGAAACTCCAATACTTTGGCCACCTCATGCAAAGAGTTGCCTCAATGGGAAAGACTCTGATGCTGGGAGGGATTGGGGTCAGGAGGAGAAGGGGACTACAGAGGATGAGATGGCTGGATGGCATCACTGACTCGATGGACATGAGTTCGGGTGAACTCCAGGAGTTGGTGATGGACAGGGAGGCCTGGCATGCTGCGATTCATGGGGTCGCAAAGAGTCGGACACGACTGAGCAACTGAACTGAACTGAACTGATAGGTTTCTTATAGATTAAGAAAGAACTCCTGAGTAAAATTACCCCAAGTTCCTGCATTAAAATTCTGTAACTCCATTAATCTAGTATGCTGACAATCTGAGTCATTTATAGCACCGATTCTGGACAGTTTCCACTCTAAATACTCAGCCCTTACTACACATCCACACCTGGTGTCTCTTTATGAGACTTTACACTTTACATATAAGATATAGCTTCTTCCACAATCACCCACGGAAGAAGGAGAGATTGGACTAGCCACTGCAGCAGAAACTCTCTGCCAACCTAAGGAACAGTGCTGCCGAATGGCTCAGTGGAGTTCACCAGGTGCTCCCCAGCCCATGGTTCCTGACTGCCCTACACCCCAGGTCTTAGTCTCCTGAAATCCCTGCTCAGGGTAGCTGTCAGACATAGTAGGTGTGAGTGATTGTCTGTGCAGGTGGAACATGGTGCCCAGTCACAGTATTGGTTAAAAAGCAAGTGCAAATGTGTATTTTTCAAATGCATATAAAATCATGGACTCAATTTTCATTTGAATAGAATAAAGACATACTGGCAGTTAGAAAAGTATTTAGAAAATGAAAATCAGGATGACAAAGGAAGGAGTAACTTTCAATTTCACAAAGGGAAAAAAATAGAAAGGAGAATACACCTGAATGAAATCCAGTATATAATGTGGCATAGAGATGGTTATCATTTGAGAAGGTTTGAATCCACTTTATTACCAAGGCAACCATCAAATTATGGACTTGGAAAACAAGAAGGAAAAAGCAACAATAATCAGAACACCAAAACTACAAATGAGAAGGACAATTTGTATACAGGTATGAATTTAATGAAGAAAAAAAAAACAAAAAGCTGCTTTGTTCAAACTAACTTTTGTTGGTAAACAAAAGAAAATGTATTTGGAAAAATTAACATTCCCTTCTGCATTTTCAGAAAATTTCAGAAAAAATACACAAATACCATTCAAACTATATATTAACTCCTGATGAATTCATGGTAGGGTTTTGTTGGGCCTTTCTTTCAAAGATGTGGGTATTTCATACACAGTGATATTTGATATTTAAAGCTCTCAGTGTGATAAGTATCTTATTAAAGATACTTCTTTCCTCCAGAAGTTTGATTTTAATTTAAACAAGTGGACAGATTGAACAACGTTTTTTCTCTTCTTTGCTTTTTTTAGGAGGCACTTAATCAAAGAGATTGATGCTAAGCATTTATGATAAATTTTGCATGAGAATGTTGACTAGTTAATTTCATAAGGAACACAGTGAAAAGCTAATGGAATGTTAAAAGTAATGGTCATCACTTGGTTTTTACTGAAAGCTAAATTAAGGTGCCAAGTATATGTATTTACATAAAATTTACATCAGCCTATGTAGAAAACACAGAGTTTTTCCCAGATGTTTTCTGAACTTCTTAGTTTTTCTTTTTCTTTTCTTTTTATTCATTCCAACCTGGATCTTCAATCTAGTATGCACCCACATACACACCACACATATATACACTTACAGTGGTATAGGAAGAAATGATAGAGGGTAAGATATTAACTTGAAAGACACAGTGCTGTAGGGTCAATTTGGAGAACAATTCTATAATTTTGTATTGTTGGATCTGGTTCAGGGGCTGCCCAATGCCTTTTAATGGTAGCCTTACTAATATTTTAGTGACATAGTCATGGCTGCTGTAACAGAAGTACCATGGATTGACTGATTTTTAAACAACAGATATTTATTTATCACAGTTCTGAAGCCTGGAAGCCAAAGACCAGGGCGCCAGCATGGTTGAGTTCTGGTCAGAGCCCTCTTCTGGGTTGCAGACTTCCAGCTGTGTCCTCTAGTGGCAGAAAGCAGAGAGAAGCAGTCTCTCTTGTGACTCTTAAGAGCATTAATACATTTTGAGAGGGCTCCACCCTCATGACCTCATTTAATCCTACTTAACTCCCAAAGCCCCACCTCCCAATAACCATCCCATTAAGTGATTAGGGTTCCAAAATACGAATTTGGGCAGGGACACAAACATTTAGTCCATAGCACGTGTTCTGTGTAGCATCCTTATTTTCTTGTCAGAGTTCTTAGTGTCCGATTGCATAGAGGAAACCCACTGCAAAGGCAATCTGCAGTTCTGATGACCAGAAGCTCACAATCCCAGTGATGGAAATATTGTATTTGGGAGATCTGAAAACCCAGACTCTTCTGTGGATAGCTACTGTTTCTACAGTTGGACTAGTAAAATTCAGCTGAGATGGCAGAAAACTGCTGAAAAACAATTGTCAGTGCTACCCTGCACCCGCTTTCTCTGGTTTGTATCTGTGCCACACGGGGCCTCCCTTGGTTCCTGACCCAGTTTCTCTCCTAAACTTTGAGAAAATGCCTGTCTTGGGAGTCAGCTTGCCACAAGGACCATTGCTGTAAAAAGCACCCCTCCATCCCTTCCACCCTGTCTTGTTCTACATAGTGGGCAGAATAGAAATCCCACTGCCCCTGACATTGAACAATTCTTTCTCTTTTGAAATGTCCTCAAAATAGAACATTTGCCCCCGCCTCCCCATTGTAGCCAACGAGGGACTGTCACATGTACCTGAAGACCAGTTAGAAAATCTCCCACCTCCAAAAATTCCACCTCAACAGAATGCTTGCCAATCACACATGCTCTCAGTATTTGTTCTTTTAACTTCCATAGAACCTACACCCCTGGACCCCTACTGAATCAAGAACAAGGGCAGAGCTGGGTACCTTTACTGCAAGTTTATGAATCATCAGCCTTTGTTAATTTAATAAGCCTTTGTTAATAAGCCTTGGACTTCTTAGTGCCTTGGACAGCTTCAGTTCTGAGCCTGGTCGTTATGTCAGTTTTCATTTTAAGTCCTGGGTATTTATATTGTCACTGTACTTCTCTTCTGGGATTGGTACAGATATCAGAGCCACCATGGCTTGGGGTCACAGTTAATGCAGCCGAGAGGACTCAGGATCCACATTAGCTGGCCAGTCTTAGTCTAAGGGGGTGGGGGTGCTGGGCTGTTTCTCCAATCCCCTTGTTACTGTTTTCATGATGGCTCCTTCCTGTGCAAGAGGAAGTGTATATCCTCCAGGCTGGTTTTATGATCTTCCTAATTCTATTCTGTGAGCTCCGTGGTATGTTTTGATGAAATCTTTCTGACTACATTGGCCTGAGTTGGACTGTTACGCTTGCCAGAACCCTTCAGATAGACAGTCTCTTTGAAATAAGAATGAACTCAGTGTCCACTGTTCTTGGCCTCATCAGGCATGCTGCTTCCTGAAAGTGCTGACCTCTTTCTTTAGGAAGCTTGATAAGCATTTATTCATATGATGGGACTGTAGGGAGGGTGGAAGCAGAGACTGTGAGGGACAGAGCAGTGTGCAGAAGGGGCACGCAATGGCTTTGAGACTTCCTTGAGTCTTGTTCTGCTTCCAGTAAATGCAATCTGAGGGAGTGGAGTGATGAGGAGGAGTCTGAGAGCTCGGTATAGCATTAGGTGACTTTCCCATATGTGGATTATTTATCTATTGAATGTGGTATTGATCTTTTTCCAGGTTGGCAAAAATCCCAGGGAGAAAAATTTACCACCGAAGATGGTGCTGGATCATTGCTTTCAGAATGATATCCATTTTTACAGGCTCCTTTGGAATTTTGAAAATACTCAAATAGAACTACTGGTTTCTAGATCACTACAGCAGTGAGATATTTTACTTTGCTTTGGGAATCAGAACTGTGGTTCATTAATACTTTCCTTAAGGCTGAGAATAAGAATTTTAACACCTGAGGCTGTATTCAACTCCAGATTTGCATATATTACATGAGTGATAACTAAAATTGCTCTAAAAATGTATAGTCACAGATTCAAACCAAATCGTGTTTATGATTGCTTTTTTATCTGTGAAATATTCAGGATGTGAAAAGAAAAGGCAACTGAAAATAAGTGACCACAATTTTATTATTATGCATTCATTATCATGAGTGTATCTTAATTACTTTCCTTTATGTATTTCTGAAACCAGTTGATTAAATATCCAGGTTTTTTTTTTGTTTTTTGTTTTGATTTTGGAGAGAATCTTGATTTAAGGTAAGATGAAGTTAGGAGAACAAATGTGTGGATACCAATGGGGGAAGGAGGTGGGGTGGATTGGGATGTTGGGATTGGCGTATATTCAGTACTATCTATAAAACAGATATCTAATGAGAACTGACTGGATAACACAGAGAATTCTACGTAATGCTCTGTGGTGACCTAAATGAGAGGCATATCCACGGAAGAGGGGCTGTATGTGTGCTTGTGGCTGATTCACTTCACCATACAGCAGAAACTAACACACTGTGAAGCAACTATCCTCCAACAGAACATTTTTTTAAAGAATAAATTGAGTTGGAAAGTTTCATGTTGGTTAACTTATATAGTCTGGTCTATAAAGATTCACTTTTTAAAGGGGGGATTATTGAAACAAAGAACTTGCATTTGATTATTAGCTTGTTTGGATTTTGTTATGAGACTAAAAAAATGTTCTTTAAACCAGCACGTTTACTTCCTCGGTATGAAATAGCTGAGTTGTGTTTTTACTTTTCAATCACATCTTTTTGTTTAAACCACTAAAGTGAGAGAGCTGACAAACAGAAAGGACCTGGCATTCCTGGAAAGTGACAGTGATATCCTCAACACTGTTTTGTTTTTTTTTTTAATAAAGATTTTGAGCATAAGTGCAGTGCAGTGCTGCGTATTAAGTGGCACAGGAATTAAGCATGATAAGTTGTCAACTTTCTTGAAAACACAGATAAGAAAGATTTTAATTTAATGTATTTTTGGAAGATGGGGGCTGTATAGTATTTGTCTCTGTATATCAGGCAGTGGGCTACTACTGTCTGACCTGTAGTTTGCACTCAGCAAGTACTTAAATGAAGGATGTAATGATCCTTGGGGATGTAGCGTATGTCAAGTTTTTCACCTTGCTTTTCAGACTCCCCCCCCGCTTTTTTTCTTTTGTTTTAGTGATTCATTCAGCAAAAGTGGTTTGAGGGACCCCTTTGTATGAGGGACATCAAAGGTGGCATTGAACTGAAGAAGACTCTGTAGTGAGATCTCACACGGTGTTGGTCATTTGGGAGGAGGGCATCTTTGTCAGGCTTGTCAACTGCCTTTGAACTAGCTGACCGCTCACTGATCAGTTTCCATGTGAGATGTTGGAAAGATGACAGCTGTAGGAAAGTGGCTAGTATGAAGGGTCCTGGTTGTTGAGTATTACCTACTCAGGGAGCTGGTGTGCTTGAATTTGAATAACCTTTGCCACAGAAGCACCAAGAAAAGTGATACAATGGGATGAGAATAAAAAAGTTTCTGTGAACCAAATGAGACTGATTAACTGGGAAGAGGAGATACTAGTTGACACCAAAGCCTTGATGAGCACTCAATCTCTTCTGTGAAACCAGTATTTCTTTGATTACAATCTCTTGAAAAGTGTGGGAGTCCTCTTACAAAGACTGTATTAATTAATAGCAGAGCATGTTACTAAGAACATTTGTTAAGATTTGTTTATTTTAATCAACTAATAAAACTCAAGCAGAACAAAGACCCAAATCAGGTCTTTTATTAAAAAAAAAAATTTCCAATATTATTGTTTATGTTGAACAGACTCTTAATTTGAGATCATCTAAAAACTGTGTCTTCAGCATAATCTGTGGATTGAAGTAGAGTACATAATTGCCAACAAAGGTCCATCTAGTCAAGGCTATGGTTTTTCCAGTAGTCATGTATGGATGTGAGAGTTGGACTAGAAAGAAAGCTGAGTGCCAAAGAATGGATTCTTTTGAACTGTGGTGTTGGAGAAGACTCTTGAGAGTCACTTGGACTGCAAGGAGATCCAACCAGTCCATCCTAAAGGAAATCAGTCCTGAATATTCTTTGGAAGGACTAATGCTGAAGCTGAAACTCCAATACTTTGGCTACCTGATGTGAAGAGCTGACTCATTGGAAAAGACCCTGATGCTGGGAAAGATTGAAGGCGGGAGGCGAAGGGGACAACAAAGGATGAGATGGTTGGATGACATCACTGACTCAATGGACATGAGTTTGAGTAAGCTCTGGGAGTTGGTGGTGGACAGGGAGGCCTGGCGTGCTGCAGTCCATGGGGTCACAAAGAGTCAGACACAACAGAGCGACTGAACTGAACTGACCTGAACATAATTGTTTATTGAATGTTGTTGTTTGTTGTTAATTTGCTAAGTCATATCCAACTCTTTTGCAACCCCATGGACTATGCCCATCAGGCTTTACTGTCCATGGCATTTCCCAGGGAAGAATACTGGAATGAGTTGCCATTTCCTTCTCAAGGGGATCTTCCCCATTAAATAATGTAATTTTTGATTGGCATATCTATTTACTAATCTTTCAGGGGTTCTTTCTCTTGTTTGAATGTACATTTTCTTTTGGTTTCTTCTGATTTATTTTTCCTAATTTTTATTTGTTTTCAGTCTGTTGAGGCTGACTAGTCTGAAACCCAAACTCATCATTTTCCGTCTTTGTGCTATTTTCCAACCTTGCTATTTCTTTACTTTCTTAGTCCTTAAAAGATCTGTGATCTTCTACCTACTCTGAGCTCAAAAGTCATTGGGAAGCCTCTTGTGTTTTAATTCCTCATATCTAATCAGATTTCGAGAACTCCAGGTAGTGCATCCAAATTGTTTTTGCCCCTGCTCACTTCTTTTCATTCATGTTTCTAACATCCTGCAGCCTCACTTCCTCTTGCTTGGACTATGAAAGTATGTTGACCTATTTCCAGTAACTTCTTTTTCAGTTCCATTTTACATGTTAAAATTAGATTAATCCATATAAAACAAAGCTGTGATCATGTAGCTTCCTGCTGTTAAATTTCCCATGACACTTTATTGATGTAACAAAACAAATACAAATTCTTTAGACTGCCACCCTGGTCTCCACATTCTGGTCTTCTGTCTCTCTCTTCTCAGCCTTATTTCCTACCATTTCTGGAAACACATCCTATATTCCAGCAAAGCAAATCTCTTGTTGCTACAGGACTGCACTGTCCGATGCTGCAGCCACTAGCCTTTAGTGGTGAGAGAACGCATATACAGATGTGAAGACCACATATGAAAATAGAACTCTGACACACCATCTGCAGCAGATAGCCCAGAACACCAGCCCGTGATCTACTGTAACCAGCTTGTTATCTATATGTCGAAACTATAGAAAGTCGGACCTCTATCACTAGCAACACTCCAGGAAGCTGAACAATAACCCCTGCAACAGTAGCGCCCCCCAAACCAGAACTTGACTCATAACTGACAGTTTCTCTCTTTTTTGTCTCCATTTCCAGCATAGGACAGATCAGAGAAAGCCAACTGTGTACCCCTAACCAACCACATAGGTTGCACCACTTCTAAATGCCTGCACCTTCCCCAGGCTGACAGCCTCCAGTCAGGGCACACCTGAAGCCTTCCTTCCCTTTTTTCTACCATGAAGCTCTCCTGCTCCCCTGCCTGCCTTTGAGCGTCTATAAAATGCAGAGTGTAGACTGACAGTGTCTGACTCCCTTGTTAGAGCAACCTCTGTGTAAAGAGACTTAGCCTGTTCTCATTTGGTTGGTCTTTGTTTATTTCCACAGTGGCTAGTTAATTAAAATTATATTAAATGACAAGTTCAGTTCCTCAGTTGCACTAGCTAAATTTAAAGTGCTCAGTAGCCCCATGTAACTTGTAACTATTGTACTGGATGGTGTAAACATGGACCATTTCCATCATCTCCAGAAGTTTCACTGGACACTCTATACATGCCTATGGTTTTCCCACCTCATGCTGCTCCTTCTTGAACTGCCTTCCTTCTACATGTTTACCTGCCGAACTCCTACCCAGTCTTCATGACCTAGCTTACTGTTTCCCTCAGGAAGCCTTCACTGATGCCTCTATTTAGACATCACCTCTCATTTCCTGGATTATACCTTTCTGTTGGCACTTTTCACAGTCTTTCTTCTCGATCAGTGATCTCTTCTGTCATGCTATCCTGCTGTATTATAATTACTTTATCCTTGCAGGCTCTCATGCTTCCTGTGGAGTAACCCCATGGTAACTTTTTTTTTTTTTTTTTTTTTTTGCTTAAATTGGTTTGTGGAAAATAAAGGTCAGATTTAATTACTCACTTTAAGAAGCCATGGAATGACAGATAGAACTGAAGTTTATATTTTATTTGGGACATAGTCTGTACAAACACCAGTGCACATGGCTTTGTTCTTCCCTTTCTGACTCTGCTTCCGTTATCCTTTAGACAGCTTCATTTAACATCAGAAGGATGTTTATAAAGTTAGCTGGGGACCATCTCAGAGTCTCCCATTGTTATTTCTCAAAAGTTGTCTGAGCCTTCAAAAGTCTTAGAGTAGCAACTAGGAAGGAAGCTAGAGGTCTACGATTCCCAAAATACTCTTGGAATGACTACCTTTTAATAATGTCTTTAACACACCAGACATATTCATGCCTCTGTGCCTTGCTCATATTTTCCCCTTGCCTGAAATATGAGCTCAGAATTTCCATCCTTATACCACCTCTGTGCCTGGTGAACTTCCTTCATATGCGAAGTTAAATATCATGTTGTGAAGCCTTTCTCACTCTCATTAAATGGAGTCACTCCTTTTTCTGTCCGTTTATCAATATCTGCTTGTGTGTCTCTTTATTCTCAATGTGGTGGATAAATGTAAACCCTGACTCTTAAAGTAATACTACTAGGACAAGTACACATGGCCAGTGGAAGGAAGTTAGTCCACTTATGTTTCTTTTCAGGATGGGAGCATTGCTGCTGTATTTGAATAAAAGTCACCACAATCCCGAGAGAAAGCTCTAGTTTCTCTCCTTTCACCATCAACCTAAATCCAAGGATTGTGAGCTCCTAATTTCCTAAGTGGGGCTAGGGAACCCTCTTTACAGTTTGTGTACCAACAGAAATGGTGTCTGGGAGAAAGCTTTGCTACGTACTGGGTGCCTAAAGTTGTGAAATATCCAAGAAGCAGAAACTGACTAGAGTCAGTTTCTAACAAATTGACTCGAGTTCTAATGAACTGACTAGAGTCAGTTATTCTAACAAATAATTATTTGTTAGAGGATTTGGGATATCCTGAGGTAAGGAGGGAGACTGTGATGTTAGGTCATAGGTGAGGATGGAACTTAAAGGGGGAGACAGAAAGAAGAATAGAGTAAGAGAAGAAACTGGACCATCCATGTGGGGCACCTTTGAAAGAAGAGCCTCTTCCTTTTGAGGTTGGAGAGAGTGGGGTGCTCACTGGCATAGTAATTGATCCCATCCTTCACCCTCACTTCTCTCCTCTGTCAGCGTTTGGAAACATTACCTGAACCCTTCAACAAAGAAATACCTAACCCCTCATAACATGTTTACTCATGTTTGTGCAAGAAAGCGTTCAGAATGGGTAGGGGTACCCTGCTCTGCTGTTCATCCAACAGCAGTCCACACCCTTATTATGGGCTATTGGGTGCTAGGCCGAAAACACTCAGCCAGAGGAATAAGAAAATTCTCTTTTATGTTAACAAGCTCAGGTGGTGCTAACGAAAAGGAAGATTCTTCCTCTTAGAATAATTATTACAGGGTCACAATAATTTTTCATTAATTTATTCAATAATATTTGGAACAAATATTTGAAAAATTGTTGGTATAAGCTAAGCAAGGAAAGCAGATGCTGTATCTTATCTTTCTTTGAATCCTGAATGCAGCCTGTGTCTCTGATACATGGTGGGTGTTTTTTTAAACAATTTACAGAGGGATTTACTGAACCTGCTGATTTATGAGACTCAATTGTTGGGCTGGAAGTAAACGCACTAGCTATTCCATTGTGTGTGTGGGGGGGGTAATATGAGAATTTCTTTTTCAAACTCATGAGCTTTCTTTCTTCAGGCTGTTGAAAGAGATATGGATTTAACTTGAAAAAGCTATGGCCAAAATCCTCTCATGAAGACAATTATAGAATTATAAGATCTCAGAGCCTCGAGAATCTCACGACCCACTTATTCCCATACTCTATTTTGTGAATGAAGATACTGAGATTCAAATAGTTTTCATGGAGCTTTTAAAATGCGAAAATATTCTATTAGAGTCTTGCCAGCTGCCCGGTTAATTTAAAGGTTTGGGCTTCGTAGTTCAAGTTCCCATTCAGTTTCTCAGTTTCTGAATGCTTCCCACTGGGACACAGGTCTGGGTGTGGCGCTCATTACTTCCCATCCTTCCATCCTGCTTCTTTCAGCCCGCTTACCTAGAACTCAGCTCACTCCCATCTCCACCTCTTCCTCTACTGCTAACTCTGGAAGAAACACACATTCAGCTCAAGGACTCTAATTTCTCCATGGAGAAGGAAGGATTTGCGGGGACCCAAAAAGTTAGGGAATGGCTCCCGGTGGGTGCCACATTGTCTCTGTGACTGCACTTGCTGCAAAGTGTCATAGGTTGGACCACTAGA
The DNA here is from genome assembly GCF_027580195.1 of Bos mutus. Classification (NCBI taxonomy): domain Eukaryota; kingdom Metazoa; phylum Chordata; class Mammalia; order Artiodactyla; family Bovidae; genus Bos; species Bos mutus. The sequence continues at coordinate 26,582,043 of NC_091628.1, forward strand.
AACCCCAGAAACCGAAAAATGCCACAGACGTGGGGAAGACTTTGGCTGGGGGATCTCTTGAGAAACTTTTCTGGGTGATCTGCCTTTTCAGCATTTCTCCATCTACCCTTCATCACCTAGCTCCCAATGTCCCCCAACAAACTGAGGACTTCAGGGAAAAGAGTGTCATTTAATTATGAAAACACATAGTTGCTTTTTCCCCCAAACTAAACATTTCTGAACAATAAAGAAGTTTTTGAAAGCCATGGCAGTGTTTTAAAAATGTCTTATTCATTTTACCAGATTAATCCAGAGTTGATATAGGTTGTGCAAAGAAAATGTGTGAGAAGCTGATCTACATTAGTGATATATAGGAGTTGGAACATAGATCTGACCAGACAAGGTTCCACTTTCTTTTGTGATTGTTCTGGCATCCAAGTCTGAACTATGACTTTTCCCATCATTTTGGGGAATGGAGAGTGGGCACTTGTGTCTTGGCTCAAAAAGAATGAACAGGGTAAACTACTGGCTCTTCTTTCTGCTTCAAGTTGCAGAAAATCCAACCAATAGTGGCTTAAACAAACTGTGGTTTATTCTCTCATGGCAGGAATCCTGGAGGTGAGGGCGAGTAGGGTCATTTCAGTGGCTTGTTGATTTCGGAGACCTGGCAGGAAAACTTTTCCTTGACCAAGTGAGGTCTGAATGGTGGTAGTTGGGACCTGCGAATTAATTGACAATCTGGAGTTTTCTTCAGAGTAACAAGAGAAAATGTTATCATACACTCATGCAGCAGCATTCTATAAAGAGAATCTCTTTGAACAGCCATGGGTAAAGGTTTATATACTATCAGCATAATAAGGGCATGTTGGTGGTCAGAGCTTCTGTGGGAAAGTGTGGGAGGTTCTTATAAGGTTTGTGACACATTTTCACAATTCTCATCCAGGTGCTGGTGCGAATGGTCATTATCCTGCCTGGCTGGAAGGTCCCTGGAGGGGGATTTGTGGCAGCAGAATTCTCACATTCTCTAGGTGCTGAGGGTAAGTCTTCTCTCTCTCTCTCTATCTCTGGCAGCTGAATTCTCAGAGAGCTCTGTTAAAACAAAGTTTAGAGAAACTTTTCTCAGCTGCTGTTTGTTCAGATGTTTTCATTTTGAAGTATGGCTGTTCCTCTGTAACCGTGGGTTCTGCATGCATGGATTTAACCAATCTCAGATGGACTATAGTGGTTTTCAGAGTTTTGAATGTTGTGGAGTTTTTCCACTCAGACTAAAACTTGATCAGGGAGTCCTGATGCTTCTCAAGCTTTCTCAAAGCTTGAATGTAATGTATGTGCTCATGTCTGAACGTGAGCTTTTAGGTGATAGGTCACCATGGTTAAAAGTAAGATTGTAAAACTACTTCTGTATCCAACAGGGCCATTATAATTATTAAGAGGATCATTTAGGAAGCCGAGGATGTTTTGCATTCAGTTTGAGGTGATATTTTGGTAGGATTGATAGGGGTCCTTTGGGCAAATGTTCATTCTGTGGATTTTGAGAGAAAAAGAGAGGTGATCTAAGGTGCCTGCACGCACAGAGGGAGCAGGCCTGTCGTCATGAGGATGCTGGTCGGAAACAGACTCCTCCCACGGGAGATGGGGAGAGGAGGAACAGCTCTGCAGGCTGGGACATGTCTCCACCCTGGCCTCTTGAATCTCACCTTGGCTTCTGAGTGTCAACTATCTCACTTGTAAAATTATTTATTTTGAATGAGATAATGTGTGAAAATGTGCAGAGTAAACTATGAAAAGAAATTTTTCATGATTTCCCAGTACAAGCATGGGCAGAAAAGAGGTTGAGTGAGTTATTTGGAGGGGTTCGTTCAGCCCTGAATAGGGGTCCTCACTGCTTGTTACTGTCTTTCCAAGAGCAGTTATGACTCCTCCTGTGTCCTCATGGCTCACCCTGCAGTACAGGAAGCTGGGTCCTCATTAGGAGGTAACTTCCCATTATTGACAAAGAGTCTCTCCTTGACCAACCTTCAGTCAGGCTCCTCTGAATCTTCTCCCTAACTAAACCTCAACTCTGGGGCTTCTGTGTTTGTCTTGACATTGCCTGATTTTAGCAAGAGTCCTGCTAAGTTGCTTTAGCCAGAATACTCCATCCCCGATATCTGATCATCCTTGATATCTGATTGGGTTCCTCACCCCCACCATCCCCCAGGTGACATCTGATCACCATGGCCTGCCTTGAGCAAGAATCCTGGTAGGCTGGTTTAGCAATAATTGCCCTCCCTCTTAGTAATTTTCCATTTATTGACCACCAGCCTCACCTCACTCCTTGGCTGTAAAACCCCTACTTCTTGTTCTATTCTGACTTGAGCCAGATCACTGTCTCCTCCTGCAAAATCCCACTGCAGTGATCCTCACACCTACTGCCATGGTCCTGTATAAAGTCACCCATACCATTCTTTAGCAAGTGTCATAAAAATTTTTTTTCTTTAATGTATTCTCTGGGACAGCAATGTTGTATCTTATTTCATGGACCAATTTGTTGTAGGTAATTTTTTCTCCCAGCCTTCCTAGCAGAATGTATATGTGGAGTGACATAAACTTTTATAACTATTTCCAGAGAGGAATATAATTTGGACTATTTGTTCCTTATGTTTGGTGTACTGGTAAAGGAACCAGGCAATAGAATGTGAAATTAGTCTATTCTTGGGACAGTAAAACTCTATAAAAAAGGAACACAGGGATATGTCTATTCAGATCTGCCTGTGGGAAAACAAATCAAGATGGAGTGGCCGAATGTGAATTGCTTCATCTAAAAATGACAACCATTTTAGTATAATATGGGCTGGCGTCTTTGTCTTATAAGCCTTGGTTTAAGAATATTTACAACCAAGTGGTTCCAGAGTCTTAAGGGATTTTACTTCCCTTATATTCCACAGGTGTTGGTTTTGCTACCATTGATTTCTGTAGCTGTCCTCAGCTCTACTCAGCCCAGGTGGACTATGGTTTCACAAATTTTAGATGAAGAATATGTTCCTAGTTTTCATTTTATTTCTGTTATCATGAGGCACTTTGGACAAGTCTCAACCTGGGGAAACAGCTCATTTTCCTGCCATCTATTGAGTACACTGATATTAGGAGAGGTAATGGCACCCCCCTCCAGTAATCTTGCCTGGAAAATCCCATGGACAGAGAAGCTTGGTGGGCTGCAGTCCATGGGGTCGCTAAGAGTCTGACACGACTGAGCAACTTCACTTTCACTTTTCACTTTCATGCATTGGAGAAGTAAATGGCAACCCACTCCAGTGTTCTTGCCTGGAGAATCCCAGGAACGAGGGAGCCTGGTGAGCTGCCGTCTATGGGGTCGCACAGAGTCGGACATGACTGAAGCAACTTAGCAGCAGCAGCAAGAGAGATTTAAAAGATTTTGGGGAGCAGGTATGTGTTGCTCATTTCCAAACCTCACCTTGTCCAGTAAATGTTGGGAGGACCTGAAGATCCATATGTTATTGGAGAAAGCACTGGAGTGGGGAACGCTGCCATTCAAAGGCACTTCCCTGTCACCCAGCCATTTTATATTTACAAACGGAAACTAACACAAGACTGTAAAGCAACTATGGGTGTGGATGTGTTTGTTCAGTCTTGTCCGACTCTTTGTGACCTTAGAACTTTAGCCTGTCAGGCTCCTCTGTCCATGGGATTTTCCAGGCAAGGATACTGAAGTGGGTTGCCATGCTCTCCTCCAGGGGATCAAACCCATTATTTTATGTCTCCTGCATTGTCAGGCAAGTTCCTTACCACTAGCACCACCTGAAAAGCACCTATACCTGCGTGCATGCTAAGTCACATCAGTCGTGTCCAACTCTGTGCATACCCATGGACTGTAGCCCAGCAGGCTCTTCAGTCCATGAGATTCTCCAGGCCAAAATACTGGAGTGGGTTGCCATTTCCTCCTCCAGGGGATCTTCCTACCCTAGGAATCGAACCTGTGTCTCCTGTGTCTCTTGCACTGAAGGTGGATTCTTTACCTGTTGAGCCATCAGGGAAGACCCTGGGAAGCAACTATACTCCAATAAAAAATTTAAAAAGAATTTCAAAGGGATAACTTCACTTAGTATAGATTCAGCTCTTCTAACTGTAGGTGGAAGAGACTAAAGCCCACTAAATAATTTTTTTTTTAACTTAAAAATTACCACAGAAGTAAATTTTCTTTCAAATTACTGTATTTGCTCATGATAATGAAATCAATTCGTATGCTTAAATCTGTTCTAATTCTTAGCTGCTTTTGTCTCTAAAACATACTGATACTTGAAACAAAGACTTATCCATCTTCATGCTTACCTTCCAGTTTGAAATCGTGAGTACATCAGCAAAGCTCTCCTCATAAACACAGAGACTCAGGAAATGTCATGTTGATAGAAGCCCCTTCTTAATAATTTTTGGAACATGAAAACCGAAAAATGTCTGTCAGGAACAAGGTCAGCAGCCTCATTCTTTATGTTCTTTGGTGGCCACCTAAGTGATATTGAATCAGAGCTCATGCCTTTAAAGCTAGCTCATGCTTCTGCTAAGGAGGTAATGTGGCTCTCAAGAATTTCTCTGTGTCTGTGAATTGCACTGGAGGCCAATCAGCTTCACCCTTCCAAGTCTCCTAATTATAGGCTAAATATGGGAAAGTAAATCTAATAAGGGATCCCTCTCCTGGTGCAGTTATTTTTAGAAATGTATTTAGATGACAGGGATTCTATTCAAGTATGCCTATTATGTTTAAAGGTGACCTTAGGGAGGGTGTGGGTCTTCATTATTTCTCCACAGTAGAGCCAGCCTTGTGCCGGTGCAGTCAAGCTGTCACACCTGGCTCTCTGTGATCAGAGAAATGTCAGGAGACAGAGTGACACTCACAGGCCCTGAGAGCAGATCCAACCCACGACCTTTGCCTCATTAGCAGCCTGACCCAACCAATCAGAGAACAGCCTGCCTTTGATTCTGTAGCACAGACATGGCTGTGACAAGGACAGTGATCACCTCCTTGGTGTGACTCCAAGAGGAAGTCCTGAAGTGCTTTGTCAGTGCCGACCACCATCATAGGATGCCTTTCACTGTGTGTCTTTCTGCCTTTGTGGGTCTCATTCTCTCTTTAATTAAGATGCCAGGATGCTCAAGCTATTCACTGATCTTATGTAAATGCAAGCAACTTGAAATCTCCATTTTCTTATTCTCAGAAATGCATCAACTCCTTGCAGATATGCACTGAAATCCAATTATCTAGATTTTCAGATTTGTTTTTAATTTTAAAAAAATTAATTGTTCCTTTAAAAGGATTCTGGACTTACAAAATATGTAGCAAAATAGTACAAAGAATTTCAATATACCCTTCACCTTACTTCCCCTAATGTTAACATCTTATGTAATCTTAGTTTAATGATTGAAACCAGGAAGCTAACATAGGATACTCTTAACTAATCTACAGACCTTACAAAAATGTTTCTAATTGTACCACTAGTATTCTTTTTCTGACCTAGGATCCAGTCCAGGTTTACACATTATATTTAGTTTTCCTGATTTCTTAGTCTCCAATCTGGGACAATTTCTCAGTCTTTATCTTTCCTGACTTTTGAAGAATATCATTCAGTTATTTTGTAAAAAGTTCCTCAATTTGAGGCTGTCTTTTCCTCAGATCAAATTCAAATGATAGATTTTGGTAAGAACTTCACAATAAGTTTCCTAATATGTATGAGTTCCATTCCGAGAGCACTATAAGATGATTAATGAAAACATAAGAATAATACTTTTAGCAGGTATATGTATGGTAACATTTCTAACAGTTATCTCTTCATGGAGAAATACAGAACATGAAAAAATAAATCAGGATGTCTGTTAAACATAGAATAGATTGGCGATTATTTGTTTAAAAAAAATGGAGATTCTATACCACTTCAGACTTTTCCTGATGTAAGACAATGGGAAAAAGAAACGTACCATTCATTGTATTCTACTGGGCTGTGTATCTGCCAGGTCATTTATGAGGATTATAATGCATATTCTCAACCATTTCAGCTCGCTCTTCCTTTTTATTCTGATTTGGTCACCCCCTTTATCTGTTTTTATTACAAGGCTGAACAGATCTGGTGTGGCAATCAATAAGAATAATAACAACAGTCACATAACTGCCAAGACTTCAGAAAAAGCTCTGACTTCTGGTGAATCCCATGTCCCCATTTCCCTGCATCCCCTTTGAGAAACAGGTTCTGTTTCACAAGGCAGTTCAGGGCACCCCACATATTGTGAGGCAGGTTAGCAGTTGCTGGTGGAGGAAAGGAACCCCTTCCCCCAGTGTTCCAGCATGCTGTGTGCTTAATATTCCATGTCAAAGACAGCAAACTTGCCGATCATAAGACATTGTGAATATAGTTCTTTCCAAGTCTCTGGGTAGATAATCATATTGTTAGTTATTGGAAATCTGATACTCTACCTAAGTGTTTATTAATAGGTAGGGCAGTCCTGCTTGCTCAAAAATAGCTAAAAGCTCTTTATAACATGTTTAAATGGAATACAAACCAACATTTATAGAGTGGTTAAATGTAATTCAACTCCATTAGTAAAATAACATGCTATTTACAAATAAAACACTCAAATCAACTGTGGTCTACAAAATTCTCCACACCCCTTCCTATCCCTTTCTCCTTTTAATGTCCTCTTTGAACATTATTTGAAAAGCATGCCTAATTGGTCTGAACCTAAACAAAGCTAGATTTCCCCACCTTGTTTCCTTAAAAAAATGACTGTACTTTTTCTATTTAATCTGAAGCTGTAATAAGAATGATTATCAGTTACCAAGTAGGATTACATAGCATTTGTCACTTGGTCAGGGGCAACACTAGAAAAAAAAAGCCCGTGTAGTAATGTGAATGTGCTACCCAGATCATGAACAACTATGCATCTCCAAGTCTTCCTGCACCTTTAAAATGGGAGACAAGGGAGTGGGTATGGCTGAGTTGAATCAAGAGAGGGGTGAGGGAAAAAAGGAAGATGTTTTGCTGTGGCCATTGGAGGCTCTCACCCCACTGACACACTGTGACCTTGACTTCCTGCCAGTGTCCTGCATGGGCTGCATCCATGTTGCTTTAACACATTCCAGTCCTTTCCCTGTTCCAGAACTGCATTTGAGTGCTTTTATCTTGGGAAATTGACTTACCAGTTAAATACGGTAAATCGATTCCAGTTTAATGCAGCGGCTATAATAGATAAGAAGCCCAGAAAGAATAGCCATATTTTTATGTTTATTTTATTTTATTTTTTTTCAGACATTGGCTCACATTTATTTAAACTGTCATGGGATGACTTTTTTTGTGAGCAGATTCCAAATATTTGTTGCATACTTAAATCTTGGATGGATGTCAGTAATGCAACAGTACATTGTACTTGAAGGAGTCAAAGGTGCATACAAACATTAGCAGAGAGCAGCGCTGGATATTATGGTTTAGCCTTCCTGCATTTTAGATCTTTTTTTTTTAATTTTATTTTATTTTTTAACTTTACAATATTGTATTGGTTTTGCCATATATCAACAGTATTCTTGGCAGGAAAAATATGACTGAAGAAAAGGGTGTATTACTGTGACATATGGCTTACCAGGTGGTGCTAGAGGTAAAGAACCCACCTGCCAATGCAGGAGACATAAGAGACACAGGTTCAATCCCTGGGTTGAGAAGATTCCCTAGAGGAGACGTGGCAACCCACTCCAGTATTCTTGCCTGGAAAATCCCATGGACAGAGGAGCCTGGCAGGCTACAGTCCATACGGTCACAAAGAGCTGGACATGACTGAAGTGACTTAGCATGTAGCATGGCCCCATTGACGATGTCTTTGGAATAAAGCTATTTTGACAATTGTCAAATAAATAGCAAAGTGAAAAAAAGAATGAAAAATTATACATATGCTGTAATCATGACTCCAGAAAATAAATTAGTGCGTATGACTATGATTGGGAAGAAGCACAATAGAATGTTAAAAATTTCATTTCTGTGTGGTAGGGAATATTGATGATTTTCATCTTCCTTTAACTTTTTCTTGTTTCCCACACTCTGTATTAATATAATAAACATGAATGCCTTTTCATAATAAAGCAAAATGAGTAAACTAAGACACATACACACATGTACATGTCCTGAAAATGTATTTGAAAAGGACTTTTAAATCATACAAACTACTGGGTTTATTTGGAGACTGAAATTCCTGTTATAATCCCACTTTGAGTTGATAGCATTATCTTCAGGAGGATCTCATTTTAAAATGTAACATGCTGCTTCTAGAAGGTAATATAAATCCATTAACATCTCAGAAAGAAAAATGTGTCTAATTTTCTGGCCTGGGCAGACTGCAGAGGGCATGAACCTAAGGGCATGGAAGACATATTTTGATGGAGAAAAGCCCAGGACTTGGAAATTTTTGGCTGGTTCTCCATGCAAATGCTTGGGAGGAAGTGACACTGAAGAAGAAGTTTTCAAGGTAGAGAAACATGGTCTGGCCTATGGGAAGGGTCAAGGGGAATGAGGTGAGAGGAACAGCCAAACTAAACTTGCTCTATGTTTTATCCTCGTTTCATTCTGCAGCAAACACGCCTGTTCATAACTCTGTGCAGATATCTGTTTCTTTAGGATGAATCCCTGAAAGTGAAAATACTGTATTAAAGGGTATGGATAACCTAAGACTTTCCATAGTCAATTTCAGGCACATTCTAGGTAAAAGCACTATGTAATATGTGCCAGACGGAGAGCACCTAACCCTGAAGAATTTCCATGCGACTTTACACAAAAAGGAAAAGCCAGCCACTCCCTACACTCTCTCAGGACTTTCAGGAGGGCTTCAGTACTTGCACAGGGAGTTATTTTGAAGTCACTTACTCTGAGTAACAGATGGAGCTACCTGAACCTGGAAGTGAAACACGCCATCAACCAAGGTTCTAAGGAACCAGCTCCCATCTCAGCTTGCACTTTCAAACAGACCTCTTTGTTTACAGCAGTTGAATGTGGCTGTCTACTAGGGATCAAATTAACTGAAAATAAGCTCTGGAAGGCTGACAGCTTTAATTGTCATTTAATAGACCCATTTCCTAAACTCCCTAATATCTTGTGTTGATTGTGATTGTCAAGGGTCCCACGATTAAATCTAATTTAAATTGATGCTCAATTTGGCCAGGATTGAAGAACTACTGGGTGGCAATTGTGCAACATAACTGGGTAAAATTCCTTTCATCTGTCGGTGGTTAAAAGTATTTGAACTTTTATGCTTAAAATACAGCCCATCTGGAATCCTTAAATGAAAGCTTTAATTCTCAGAGAAAGGATTTGAAGGTCTCTTTGTCTTCCGCAGAAGGCTTTAAAAGGCAGTCTGCAATTAATTTATGAAATCACGGGCAAAATAAAATTCTTTTTTAAACCAGATTTTAATAGGCTCATATCTCAACCTTGGCTTGGTAGTGTTTAGAATGAAAGGATGCTGGTTATTTGTATGACCTCTGGGACACCTATGATGATCTGGTGAAAAGAAATTATAATCCTTCAGCCATTCATGCTTGGAAGATTACTTGCAGTAGGCACATACATTATCCATGTCATGCTTTCCTTTTGGGGAATGTTCAAAGGTTATTACAATAACCAGCAAGTGTATAATGGATCAATATTTGCTGCACTAGTCTTTTTGGTGGTTGTTGCTCTTTCCCCTTATTCTCTATTAGGTTCATCCATATCAGTTAAAGAAATCTGGATATATGTTCTTCACATAAGGTATCCCTCTGCTCTTCCTGACAGAGGGATAGGCAGATGCCAGGCACACTTTATACAACTTGAGGTTCTCATTAAACCTTTGCACAAGATTGAGTCCTGTCACATAAATTAATCGAGCTTCTCTGAAACCTACTTAAGGATTATGTCCCTTTTATTGCCAGCAGTCCCAAAGCAGGTTCATTACAAATATGAATCAGACAGGAGACACAGTTGTATGTGCACATCAGAAACCTTAAGGCTGTTGATTCTGTTTTAGAAAATGTGGTACTTCATCCATGACAAAGGTGAGAAATGATGTCTCCGAATCCCTAGCACATGTCTACACCTCAAAATTCTTGGTAATGACAGTTAATTGAAAAAGTCACCATTGGGTGGAAAAATCTTTTGGGGATCAATACATTGGTACAGTTGCCCAAAACTGGGGTTAATAAACCATCCTGGGTTATAAGAAGGAGATGATGTGGTGGAAAGAAGAATATTTGATATATATTGTCTAATATGGAAGATAAAATGAGTTTTAAGATGATGGTTCACATTTTGGGATAATGCTTGATTCTTTCTGTTTCTATATGACCTTTATTCTCTTTCACAAAGTGCCAATTGTGCTCTAGATATAAAATCAACAGAATTTGCTGTGATAAAATTTCTTGCCCTCAAATTTGCTGATTGGAAAAGAGGCTAACATACAAAGGGACATGTTTCATTTTTACTTATGTAAATAATGATGTAGAAAATAACACTGTGAATCTGAAAAATTAAACATTTTTTAAACTTGTGAAAAAACCCTTGATGTATCCCTGTGGTTGAAAAAGATATCCTAGTTTCTTTTTCAAGATTCGAAAGCAAGGGCCATGAGCTGGAGCTATTTGCTCATTTGAAGTAAATTGCCTTGACAGTGCATAAGAGAGAGAAGTGCACTGAGATAATTGGGTTCAAAACAAGTGTTTGCAGAGTGGAGACAGGAAGCTTTTCGTACAGGTGAAAAGATGTATATATGAATGATTGGGTTAAAGGTCGACTTTGGGAAAGGATACAAATAAGGATCATAATTTTATGATGAGCATAAAAGGGAGAGAATATTTGAATGTTGACTCGGGAAGCACAATTCCCTACTATGTGCACAGCTGAGCATCTGGTGGAATTCAGGCATCTGCCACGGCGGGCACCATAGTAGGAGCCCCGTCAACATCCCTTACCCAACTTTGGTGCATGGTTCCCGACCACACTGAGGGCTTTCTCCCTCAAGCATCTGGCTTTTCGCTCTTCCTTGGCTCACATCCCCTGAGCTACACTCTGCTTCCTGGAATCACTTCCTAAGTAAGTTACTTGTACTCAAGATTTTTCCCCTGACTTTTCTTTGGAGGGAATCCAAACAAAGATACATGCAGAATAGATTCATGATAGAGAACAATTGAGGGCATTTTTGTAAAAAAAAAAAAAAAATTTGATCATGTTTGATTTACATTCAGAAGAAAAGAGTTTATTGGAGCGGTAAGTATTTTGATGAATGATGGTGAGGAAAAGTCATGAAGGGAAGTATTTAAGGGAAATAACAAGATTTACTCCCAGAGTGGTCACGAGGTAACTGATTAACAGGTTGCAGTGGAAGGTGATTCTTAGTTTGGGGTATGGTTACAAAGTTTGCATCATCAGTAATGATTGGTGGGACTTCCCTGGTGGTCCAGTGGCTAAGACTCCATGCTCCCAATGCAGAGGGCGCGGGTTCAGTCCTTGGTTGGGGAATTAGATCCCAAATGCTGCAACTAAGACCCAGGGCAGCCAAATAAATAAATAAAATAAATATTAAAAATAATGAGTGACGATGTGAATAGGAAGAAAATAGTTGGGAGGGAACCATACAAGGAATGAATAATTGTGTTTAGCATGTGAAGTCCTTAGAATTTCTGATGCTTCCCCTCAATGGGCTGTATCATTGTATTCTTTCCAGTGGAAGTGTTCACTTGTACAACTGCAGCTATATATTTTTTCTTTCCTTTAGAAAAAGACCAATGTGGGAAGATGAAGGCAAGGAAACCCAATGTTCTTGGGTTTCTAAATGATTTCTAAGGCTTCCCTTGTGGCTCAGCTGGTAAAGAATCCAGCCTGCAATGTGGGAGACCTGGGTTTGATCCCTGGGTTGGGAAGATCCCCTGGAAAAGGGAAGGACTACCCACTCCAGTATTCTGGCCTGGAGAATTCCAAGGACTGTATAGCCCTGGGGTCGCAGAGTCAGACACGACTGAGTGACTTTCACTTTCACTTTCAAATGATCTCATTGTTTGTAATGCGTGTTTGTTTTTTTCTGCCGGCCTCAAACACCTCAAGAAACAAACAAAAAAAGTGCCTTATTACAGAGCAACACTCGCTCAGTGGTTCAGGTTGACAAGGACACCTTAGAGCTGTTTCTTCTGACTTCGTATAGTTGGATCCTCTTAGCATTCAGTGATACTGAACTAGTGATTCTCATTAATCTAGGGGTTTTTTGAAGCTGATGATACAGTGTTTCTTATAGTTTAAAATTCTTTCTCTACTTAGCCTTTTTACACATTTACAGTTCTACTCTGGATTAGTGAGGGTGCTGCCTTTCTGGAACCATCTGAATGAGTTTATAACCCGTAGGGCCCAGGTCTGCTTTCAAGGTTATGCGTTGAGTTAGGAGATGACAGGATGACAACAGAAAAATGGAAGTGCTTTTCCCCACCAGCCTCTCTCACCATCTGATGTGTGGAATTTTTTCCAGCTTTCACAGCTGAGGCATTGCTAATTGTTGAATTTGCATTAAGATTGTAAGCTCTGGCAAGCCTGAAATTCATTTTGGCTCATGTCCTCAGCCTCATTCCACAAATAGTATCTCCAGCTCCAAATGCTGAGGCCAAGGGAGAAGCTCCCGAGGAGTGTAAGGCAGTGTAAGACATAACTTTGGCCTTTTCTTATTGTAGAAGGATGCATTTGATAAAAGTAGAAAAGAATTCAAAAACTTAGAAAATGTTCCCTTAGCAATACCTTTCATGTGTCATTTTAAACCAAATTACTTAACATTCTGTGGGGGAGGGACTGATTTTCTGTTCATTAGGAGCAATTTGGGCAGAGGGAAAATTAGTTTTTTTTTTTGGCGGGGGGGCGTGGATTTTGATCATTTCCTTCCAGCTTCTTTCAGTTCTAGCCAACAACTCAAAGATGGTAGCTATGTGGGAGGTCGATCTGTGTTTAAATCAACACTGACTCAACATATATCCAAGCCTTGCTTCAGAATTCATCATGTGGTGATAGCAAAAACAATTTCAAGGGTAAATGAACATTTTTTGAAGGTGGGGATTTTTTGTTGCTGAAAATACTGCATTAAATGATTATGCTTCTCTGAGTTGTAAAGAGCTAATATGAACAGGTTTTTACAGTGTGAAGATTTTTTTCTTCCTATAATTTCAGTTGATTTTACTAAAAATGGAATAGGGAGTGTCAAAGGGAGGAGTCAAATTGCAAACCCACTCCCACTTTTTCCCTTCCTATTAATCACATGCAGTCACTTTCTAGAGAGCAATTAGGATAAGCAACAATTTCTTCATCTTAAAATTAGCTTTTAAGAGCATCCATCTATATTCAGAGATTTAATAAACACATCTCAGCTCAACCACCTACATCGACCATGATATTATAAAATGTGATCCCTTCTCCTCTGCATTTTCCCTAGACTGATGATTATTTTATTTTCTTAATGAATGAAGAATGCCTTTAGATGTCAGTTATCAAATTGGCAAATAATCCTGTTTAATAGCCAAGAAAAGAACAAAGGAAAAGACAGACTGTCCCCTCCTCCAAATGAAAAATTCAAAGAAATATGGTTGGTTTGATGAATTCTGAGAGGAAAAAAATGTGAGACCAATAAATCTCTGATTTTATTGCATGTTTTGAATTTTGAATTGTTTTGGGATAATATGGAAGCAATTGCAAACAACTGGAACAGTTCAGTTCTTAAACAATTTGCATATAAACAGGAGGAAAAAATTATCATACTAGAGTTATTTATTTCTTGATGAAAAGAGCAGAAACAACATTAAGACCTTGTGATCAGTTTTTCCAGATGCCTGAGTTTATAGTATAAATGTTTACATTGAGGGGAAAGAACTGATTTTGTAACTCTAACTTTCAGAACTTAGATTGGAGTTAGAATTGGGGGGTGGGTAAGAGGGAGGTGTCAGAGTCTTTGTGACCCTGTAAACTGTAGCCCACCAGGCTATATATATATATATATATATATATTTAAGTATATGTATTTATGCACACACACACACATATATATGTATATGTATATTTAGTCACTCAGTCGTGTCCAATTCTTTGTGACCCTATGGGCTGTCTATGAGCTTCCCCAGTGGTGCTAGATGGCAGAACCCATCTGCCAATGGAGGAGATGTAAGAGATGTGGGTTCAGTCTCTGGGTTGGGAAGATCCCCTGGAGAAGGGCATGGCGACCCACTTCAGTATCCTTGCTTGGACAATCACATGGACAGAGAAGCTCTGTGAGCTACAGTACATAGGGTCACACAGAGTTGGACACAACTGAAGCCACTGAACACGCATGGATTGTCTATATGCTTATGGCTGATTCATGTTGCTGTATGGCAGAAACCAACACAACATTGTAAATTGTCCTCCATTGAAAAATAATAATAATACAAAAGGAAGCAGAATTGGGGAGTGGAGGTGGGAAACAAAGAATATTACAGGTTATATGTTGCTGTGTGATAAATCACTCCAGACCTGAGTGATTAAGCCGCAGTCCCATCTCATGATTGTTAAAATATGGTAGTTCTACTTATAGTTTTTGGAGTAAATTTTATATTGTTTCTATAGTGGCTGAAATTTCCATTCCCATCAACAGTGTAGACTTTTAATGATGTCCATTTTGACAGGTTTAGGTAATATCACATTGTGGTTTTGATTTGCATTTCTCTAATACTTAGCAATGCTGAGCATCTTTTCATGTGCCCGTTATCCATCTGTATGTCTCTTAACACACTTTTAATCTTGCTCTGTTTGTTTTTAGAAGAAACTGTAAATAGGTATTTAAATACTCTTGTTTACATTTAACCTTCCAAAAAGTAGTACTCTCAAAATTTAAAACTCAAGGGCTATTTTAAGTGCTTTGAATGATGGGAACAGATTCTTTTCTCTTAGGCTGACTGTATGGGGGACTCAGGAACATTTGCTGTTCTCTAGATCCATCCATCTACTCTCAGATTTAGCTGGTACTTGAGGTCTGACTCGGATAAATTGGGAGCAACATTATGATGAATCTCCATGCTTATTCCTTAGATGAAATTGGTTCTGAGCTGCAGTCAAAATTAGGAAAACTTTTGAGAGTCAAGCTTTGGTCCAATGACCTTTTTCTGCATCCTCAATGTTAAGGTCCGGCTAGTGGGTAAGGGTTGTGGCTACAGAGTAAACTGATGAGAATTCTAGAAGAATCTTCTCTCCTGCCCCAGGAGTTTCAAATCGGCCAAGTGGTTCCTAGGGTAATACCAGCTTTTCTTTCCTCAGGCAGTTCAGTGAGATAATGCAGTGTCTATAAATGATAAACAGTTAGGCACAATTTAGGTATCATAGTAGCAGCAGATTATAAGGGAGAAAGTATAGCATTTGGAATCAGAGACCCAGGGATCCAATTTTAGCTATATCACCTAACGACTGGTGAGCTTGGTGATGCAGGTTTGTTTTTTTCTTTTTTAAATTTTAGGTTCATAATTATAAAATGAAAGCGTGACTATCATGGGTTGAATTATGTCCCCTCCTCCACGAATTCATAGGTTGAACTTTTAACCTCCAGTTCCTCAGAATGTGAGTGTATTTGAGATATATCTTTAAAAGGTAATTAACTTAAAGTTTTATGGATGGGGTCTAATGCTATATGCTGTTGCTGTTTAGTTGCTAAGTCATGTCTGACTCTTTGTGACCCCATGGACTGTAGCTCGCCAGGCTCCTCTGTCCATGGGATTTCCCAGGCAAGAATACTAGAGAGGGTTGCCATTGCCTTCTCTAGGAATGCAATATGACTGGTGTTCTTATATGAAAAGAAGATTAGAACACAAATGAACACAATGCATAGATGAGATACCCAATGAGAATGGCCATCTACAAGCCAAGGGGAGAGGTCTTTGAAGAAACCAACGGTGCCAACATTTTGATTTTGGACTTCTACCATCCAGAATTTTGAGAAAATATATTTCTGTTGTTCACATTGCCTTGTCTTTGTTACTCTATTATAGCAGACCCAGCAAACTTATGCATTGCCTTTGGAAAGGTTTTTAAATATTCAAATCACTGTGTAAATATAAAATTATTAGTAAAACAATATTTGTAGCTACTATCCCAAATATTTTGAGACTGAAGGAATTTGAGAATTGGGTAGATTCCACAAAGTTCCCAGCTATGGAGATTTCCCCAGAACATCAATAATCAGTGTGTCAAAGGGTGTTTCTTGACTTGGGCTCATTTAGTAGCAAAATGTGATGGAAATGGAGGCATTTCCTAATTCTGGCCAGGCTATGAAACCCAGAAAGAAAGTAAGGAAGCTCTTTGTTCTGTGGTCCTACATTAGTTAATGGCTGTCTTTCAGCCCAGAAGGAGAATCTAGTTCCCTCTGTATCACTCAGAATTCCCAAGAGTAGCTGAGCTAGCAGCCAATTTCTAGGAAAGAATTTGAGTCATGGGATGAAAGTGTGGTTATTATTTAAGAAAAGGGAATCACCTCAGGTGATTTGTAAGAGACAGAATAAATACACTAAAGTCTGGGTGCTTATTTTTATTTGTGTTGGATAGAAGTAATTTTTTTTAGTCTATACTTTTCAACTCAGTATTTATTTAGTCAAGCTCCTGGAGTACTGGGCACTGCCCTGAGAGCATTATGGGGTAGATTGAATACACTAAAATCACCAGCCCTTTCTTTGAAGTCGATACAACATAATTTGTGTGAGACAGGCTGAAAGCAGCCAGGCAATTGTGCACTGAGTTTGCAAGGGAAAGAAAAAAAGTATGTAAGATTAAGTTCGGAGAAAATTTCTGTACTTATGTCTTTTAGTCTGAGAACGCAACTTTTTAGAGTCTACATGGAGGAGTCAGTCATTCACTATTAAAAAGACTTGGAATCCGTATTTAGGGTGTTCACAGCAGATTTTTAATTTAGTATCTTCTTCCTCCTTCTATCCCCCATTCTCCTAAAGGAATGTTATAATTTCCATGTACAAGTTTTCATGAGCTCTGACCCCACTAAGAGAATTATAATGATGAAAACCTTGGCAAAAAGGATTATCAACTCGGAAGCAGGGTATGAAAAGAATAGATTCTTCAATAACTTTTGTATGACACCCAATTTGTAAGTTTTTTTTTTTAAAGACAAAACTATGAGGATTAAAGCACTCAATTTGATAGCAATGAGCAATGCAAAAATTATAGTGAATTGGAACAAATTATCATCAGTGAAATGCTTTGATCAACCTGACATGAAAGCCATTTGTAACTATAAATGGTTCCTTATTAGGCAGATTAATTGTGTTGATCTGTTTTGGGGGTGAAATTTAAGGTAGGTAATGATGGTAAACATTAGCAAAGGAACCATTATCCTGTAGGATTTGTCAGGGCATTTCACTTCTATTAATATCACTTACACAGAAGCAATCATTTCATTAGGAATTTTATCACTAAATTCATTTTTTAAAAAATGAACCCTTTAGGGGGAAAAAATGAGTTAAAAGTGCTTTCAAAGAGGAAGTGCGTGCCAGCGTGTGCTCAGTTGTGTCCAACTCTTTGTGATCCCAAGGACTGTAGCCTGCTAGGCTCCTCCGTCCATGGAATTTTCCAGGCAAGAAATATTGGAGTGAGTTGCCATTTCCTACTCCAAGGGATCTTCCCAACCCAGGGAACCCATATCTCTTGGGTCTCCTGCATTTATAGGCAGATTTCTTACTGCTAGTGCCACCTGGGAAGCCCTTATAGAAGAAAACACAAACTTTCATTAAAAAAAAAAAAATGCGTTTCCAAGTTAGAACTCATTGAGATGAGGGCAAGGTGAAATACAGGGGTGAATTACTCTTAGGAGAGAGCAGCAATGGTAGAGATTTAGGAGAGATTTAAGCTGGACGTTGAGGAGGCTGGACGTGGCTCTTCCTATATCTGTGACTGAATCTGAGGCAACCACTCCTTCCGCTAAGGAAATATCATGATCATCTTCCCCTTCTCCTTCCTCCTACATCTCTCCTTACTCAGTCAAGAGGAACAGTGTGGTAGATGATTTTCATGGCTTTAGAAGATAAACTGTAGTCTCAGGCTATGTACAAAATGCCTGGACCCATTACAAGTTTTCGCAGAGTTATTAGAGGCTGCTGGTGCCAGCCCACCTTGAAATGACTTCGGACGAGTGGGCTGTAGGTCTGGAGCAACAGACCTGTCGAACAGTGGCACACCAGTCAGTACAGCTGTTAAGAGGTGGGATGAGCCAGTGTGGTTGCTTTTATTTCTTTTGAATTCCTGTTAGCAGCAAGGCCCATCTCCATTTTGGTAGTTGGGTGCAAAGGGACAGTAGGGTTGTCTTCGGTTCAATTCAGTTCAATCGCTCAGTAGTGTCCGACTCGTTGCCCAGGTCAGTATGGGTGTCAGTAGAAAAATGCTTTCTTAATAAAGATTTGCTTGTACCTTGCCTAACATGCTGCTGCCCAACACATGTTTTGGTGAGCAGGTTGGAAGGACAGGAGATGATATGAGCTCTGTCGTAAGTATCTTGGGTAAACACCTGGATGTAACTTTCCCAGGGAGACTGGGGGGACACTCTCTGGAAACGGGGACACAGTGATGAGTTTAATTCCTGTTAGACAACTTTCTAGGGTACATGCTCAGAGATTCTTAATGCATATTATTGCTTTACTCTTACCACAAATAAATATGTGTTATTTTAGAACACTGAGAAAATACAGAGAAACAAAAGTGAGATAATGAGTGGATTGAAACTTTCCACCTGAATAGAAGCACAGTTTACATAGAAGTGTCCATTTTTCTGATCTCTTTCTTTGCATGTACATTTATACATATATACACAGCCAATACAGATTTACCAAAATGTGATCGTTTTATTATAAACATTGTTTTCAATGGTTGTATAATAGTCATTCTAAGATGATACCATAATGTATTTAAACAAGACTCTATTGTTTCATATTTCCATTGTTTCTGAATTTCTCTTAGTATAAACCACATTTTCCTGAATATTTATATAGATAATTACATACATACATCCATTATTATTCCTTGGGATGAATCGAAACATGTATAATATCATGTATGAAACGAGTCGCCAGTCCAGGTTCGATGCACGATACTGGATGCTTGGGGCTGGTGCACTGGGACGACCCAGAGGGAGGTTATGGGGAGGGAGGAGGGAGGAGGGTTCAGGATGGGAAACACAGGTATACCTGTGGCGGATTCATTTCGATATTTGGCAAAACTAATACAATATTGTAAAGTTTAAAAATAAAATAAAAAAATAAAGATAACTAAGAACTTCTGATACATATAACCAAATCATCATTCTAAAAATTTGCATCCAGTTATCATGCATTGAACACACATTTACTAACTGAGCACTGCCTAAGGCTAGGGTTGTGCTATGAGATGAGGATTAAGCAGTGACTAAGACAACACACAGAGAAGGCAATGGCACCCCACTCCAGTACTCTTGCCTGGAAAATTCCATGGATGGAGGAGCCTGGTGGGCTGCAGTCCATGGGGTCTCTTAAGAGTCGGACACGACTGAGCGACTTCACTTTCACTTTTCACTTTCCTGCATTGGAGAAGGAAATGGCAACCCACTCCACTATTCTTGCCTGGAGAATCCCAGGGACGGCGGAGCCTGGTGGGCTGCTGTCTATGGGGTCGCACGGAGTCGGACACGACTGAAGTGGCTTAGCAGTAAGAGAACACAGACCCTGTCCTAATAGAGACATCACTAAGTATGTAAACAGCAGTATTGGATGTCAGACAGGGGAGACCCAGGGACCACCGGGGCTTAAACAGAACCACACAGAGTTTCCAACAGTGTGTGGGTGTGCCTGTGTCCCTTAGTCCCGGCCAGTGTGTTCTAGTATCACTTCACTTGTGTTGTATATTGAAGTTCACAGAAACAAAGATTGTGGGTAGAACTATGCTTTGCATTTGTCTATCTATACAGTCTAACATAGTGCATGATACAATCTTTTATGATCCCTGTCTCACTTAGAATTCAATCTTTTGAAGCACCTTGTTCAAAGATTTAAATTTAATAAACTGAATCAGCAACTGGGGAGGGAATAGTTTCTCAGGTTACAGAGCCCAGCCATCTGCTTCCAACCCCACTCTTCCCTCAGAGAATGTCAGGCATCCATCTGTGGTGGTGGTGCTGGGGGGACTTTTGATCATCTTTCTTTTAGGGAATACAATGAGTTCATTATATTCTTCTTTTCATACAAGTGTATGTTTTCCCTCCCTAGATTGTGAGTAAGTTAATGAGTTGTATTCACAGTTTTGGGATGCAGGAACTCAAAGTTGCTCAGAAAATGGTTGACTGATTGACTGAGTGACTGACTGTCACTTGGCTGTTTTACTGCTGCCTGATGACATTTGTTAGGACTTTGGGTTTAAGTTATAGAATTCAGATGTGCTTAAAGAGGCTATTAAAAAAGTATTGAGCTTGTTAGTTTAAACATTCCTCTCAAGTTCTCGTTTTCCTTAAAGTCTTCCTTTATTGTCCCAGGGTAGAGGAAGACAACTCATCATCATTTTAGTGGCATAGCAGGCTTGGGGAGAGGTCTTAGAGTCCTATATAAGGGAAGCCTCAAGCGGACGACAGATGGAGAAACCCGTCCCTATACCAGGCTGATGGTGAAAAGGAGAGAAAAGACTGAGCTGGACATTTGCCCAAGAGGGGCAGGTGTGCTAGGGAAATCGAGGGAGGCACAGAGGACAATGGTTTTCTGTGTGATACCCCAGGAAGCTGCAGAGGCTGGGCCTTAGAGGCACCCTGTTGCCAGAAGTTGAAGTCTCAAGGAGAAAGCAGCTGAGGCTCAGAGTAGAGTGTTCTGCAGCCACTGAGAGGCAGAGGAAGAGGTGCTATTGGAGTGCAAGCAGAAAGAGGCTAGACCATGGATTACTCCAGGGGCTGCAGCTGTGCATGTTGTCAGGGT
This sequence comes from Bos mutus, assembly GCF_027580195.1. NCBI lineage: Eukaryota > Metazoa > Chordata > Mammalia > Artiodactyla > Bovidae > Bos > Bos mutus. Next base: position 26,602,999 of record NC_091628.1, read on the forward strand.
GTGAGCAGTGGTCAGATGGACAAAAGACTCCTACCAGAGGCCAGAGGCGCCATGGAGCACTAAGAACTTCTGTGCTCCAGAGTCCAAGGCCACATGAGCTCTGTTCCCTTATTACCCAATACCATTAGGACGGATCTTGCAGACATAGGAGTGAGCAGTTATCCCAGATTAGAGAAAGTCAAGTACGTTTTCTCTCCTCGAAGGCCAGACAAAATTTCTATTTTCTCTGCATATGAGTTGAACTGTGAACAATTTTGCTACTTTTTAGATTAGTTCATCTGTGAGTGGGAATTTATTGGTTCACAGATTCCAAAGGGTTATAAAGGACACAAACTAAGCTGTGAAAAGTGTACAGTCTAACCCGGAGGCAGGAGCTCAGCTTTGTTCTCTTCTAATCTCTGCTTTGTCCACTACCGACCTGCTTTCTCACTATGAATCAGATCCTCCACATGGGGAAGCTTTATATTCTATAGTTTAACCATTAGAGGAAGGGAGGTCTCCCTCAAGGTTGTTTTCCTCTCAAGTTCTAAATCCCAGGGAATGATTGTATTAGTCTACAAGTCGGGGGTCCCATGTGGAACAAATATCTGTATAGTCTGAAGAATGTTATTTCCTTTACTTTAAACATTTTTAAATGTTTTATCTTTATTATTTATTCGGTTGTGTTGGGTCTTTGTTGTCATGGGGGATCTTTCTTGTGGGCCATGGACTTTCTAGTTATGACACGGGCTTAGTTACTCCTCAACGGGTGAGATCTTAGTTCCCTGACCAGGGATCAAAGTCATATCCCTGGCATTGCAAGGTGGATTCTTAACCACTGAACCAATAGGGGAGTGCCTGGCAGGCGGTGTTATTTTTAGTGTTCCTCCCTGCTCTTGGGTCAGTTGCCTGATGCTGAACCAGCAAACTATGGTTAAGCAGTGAGGATCGCATAAGTCCAGACTGGTTCCCATGGTGGCCGTGTATTGGAGGGACAGTTCCCAGAAGAGGTAAGAGTGAGGGTGATGGTGAAAGAAAGTGCCAGATATCCACCAACATGACATCACCCCTCTGCCACCATGTATACACTCCCCAGGACATTCTTGTTTCCTGGGGGAGAAATGGTATATTTGCAGACTCCCTCAGGAAAGTCCAGAGTAATCATACCGGCCTCCAAAATGGACCCAGTGATACCACACACGTGGTTTTACCCCATGTTGAATGCAGACTGGCCTGTGTGATAAAAAAAAACAGTGAGGCGGATGGAATTATGGCTTTGCAGGCTGGGTCATAAATGGCACTGTGGCTTCCATTTGCTCTTACGGGTTGCTTGGTCTGGTTGTCAGGACACTGAACAAGCCCCGGGAGAGGATTACATGGAGAGGAGCCAAGACCTCCTACCACTCAGCAGCACCAACATGTCAGTCCTGTGAGTGGTCATCTCGCTAGCTGATCCTTTTGTCTTCAGATAATTGCCCTTCTGACTACCGTTTCATGAAGGACTCTTACAAGTCAAACTGCCCATCTAAGTTGCTCCCAAATTCTTGGCCATGAAAAAATGGCAAAGATAATAAGTACTTACTGTTCTTTTTTAAGGTACTAGGTTTTGGAGTAGTTTATTATGTATGATTAATTAGTGTCATGTTCCCAAACCAGGCAAATTAGGGTAAACCTTCCAGGCCTGAAGTAGGCATGATGCCTATCTAACATGACTCAAATAGAGAGGAAATGGCCACAGAAACCTAGTTATTTTCCTTAGATTCTATAGCTAGTCTATTAAAAAAAAAAAAAGAATACAGAAAACAAAGAATCTCTGACATGTATTTTTCCTGGTTTGCTAATACCGCTGGAACACTGGGAGAGGAAGTATTAGCACGGTATATTGAGAGAGGGAGGAAGAAAATAAGAAACACTGGAAAAGTGTTTAGTATCTCTGTGTTTTCATCCCCATTCTTTGTCAAGTCATTAAGCCATTTCTGCTCCAACCTCCCTGGGTGGCTGAAGGATCATATGAGATAACAAAGGTGGAAGAGCTCTAAATATTTTCTGCACCTTGCAGATTATCACATGTCATTGTCACAATTGTGAGGACAAAGTGTGGATGTGGGTTAGAATTAGAAACTGGGGAAGAGAGAAACAGAAGAAATACGTGAAAAGCTGCTTATTTTTCCACCTAAGAAGATAGCCTCCTGATAATAGGAACACATTTTTAGGCAATTTTGGATATTACCTTATTATGATTTGGGAATATCTTTGTATGTCAAAATCTTTGTGTCAGATCTCTCCAGTTGCAGAGTTGGTAACAAGCAGATTCCTAACAATTCTTTGTTTGCTGACACACTCCTGACATCCCCCAGCATAAGGCAAATGCAGCTGGGTGTGAGGGTCACAGCTCTTGCTAATCGCGTGATGCTCACTGATATATGACTTCACCCTCTGAATGTGTTATCTGTATCAGTCTTCCCACAGGGACCTCATACCTCAGCAGGTATATTTCATGAGTAGAGGTGTAACTGATGAATCTTCTAATTTTATAGTCTGAAATGGGATGATAAAATGGTAGATTTATAGATATTGTTTCATTGTGCACAACACTCACGTTTCTTATTCCCATCTGGTGTGAAGAAAAGAAATTTGCTCTCCCTTTAACGTGTCATGCTGTTAAATGTATGTTGCTTAAGATTTTGAGCTGAAGCAGAGCTGCCCACCAGCATAAAAGATACGGTGCTGTGGGCAATACTTTAATGCAAGCAGAACTTAACCTAAGGCGTTTTATTGCCATTGCGGTTGTTTTTTTTTTTTTTTTTTTTGGAAGGGGACAATAAACCTTTATATCCTGGTTTATTAACAAAACTTGTCCTCAAATTAGGATGGGCTTTCTTAGATACACACCTGGCTGTCAATTCTTACCCAAATTTCATGCTATTAAGTGTGCAGACTCCTCCATTGTCATAGTGTATCAGAAATTCTGCCCAAGGAGTACATTTTCAACTGCAGCCTTATCAGGCAGCCTTCCTATGGCCATGGAAAATGGCTTCTGATAGATTCCAAGGAATTGAAATTGCAAGCTTCTCTCTTCTGAAACCAGAACCAACATTTCTCCCCAGTACCTAACAGGGACTGGCGTCCTGATTCCACAGATTCCATAGAAACACTATTTTTTTTTTTCATGCATATGCTTCAGTAGTAAGCATATTCTCATTAACAAGTCATTTCTTTTATGAGAGAACAATTAGGCATTCATCTTACAATAGATGAGATACACGCACACACACAAAATGAGAGTCACAAAGGAGATGAGAGAGGAAAATAAAGGAAAAAGAATGTGTCTGTGTTATTCAAAATCTCCGCATTCAAATGATATTGGTCTTTACATAACTAACAGTTAAAAAAAGAAGAAGACAATGCAAAATGAATCTGTGAAAGAAATGTACACAAAGGAGTGATAAGTATCAAAGGGCAAATCGTCTTTTTTGGAGTGGAGCAGTAGAAATGTCAGGTAGCAGCATTTGTCACTTTATTAACATCAGTGTATACATTTTTTTTCCTTGACATCAGTTGATACTGCTTTATGGTTTTTTACTTCTCACTATTTCATTTCCTAGCACTTTTTCTTTTCTGGATCTGCATCATTCTGAAACCTACCAAATTTTACCTTAATATTGAAAATGACAAGACCTTTTCCGTGTAAAAATAAATGATTAAAAAATTTTAAATTGCATGTTTTCAAAAATACTGTTAAATAAGCAATTTGAGGGCATGTAAATAAAGCACAATTAGGATCGAAAAGCTAATTGTTTTCAAAGGATAAGAGAAAGAGAGATGTTTTTATTAAAATTATAATGATGCAATTTTGTTCCTGCTAATAAATGAACTCCGCATTGCCCCTCCCCACCCCAGTCCTGTAATTGGTTCATCTATTCCTGCACAGCTCTGACCCTCATTGTTTTATAACAACTGCAATATTTCAAATGGAAGCTGAAGATAACTGGCTTAAAGGCTATTGTGAGGTAAGGAGAAGGGAGGAATGTAGGAAAAGATTCTATTTTCAGTAGTTAATTTAAAAAATGCAGATTCCCAAGTGTTGCTTTCAAATACCGTTTTGCTATCTTGCCCTTTCAGTAGCTAGCTGCTGCAACATGCTGAGCTAATTCCTAACTCTTGAGCTCCGTCACTATATGTTAAAGCAGGGGTGGACCCTGTACATTTGGTCTGATTTCTATGGCACACAGTTTATGTGTGTGTGGAAGAGCACATGTATATGCATCCTGTTTACTTTTCTTGGAATCTGTAATATATTTAGACTCTCATTAAATAGCAGATTATGTGCTGTGTGTTCCTGTGGGTGTGCTTCAGAAACCATGTATATTGACTAAGGTACTCAAGAACTCATAAGAATGTATCAAGTTTGAGGATGGGCATATGTCTTTCAAACTTTCCAGAATGTTTGAGTTTGTTTCTTTATTAACATGGCAGCCCACTCCAGTGTTCTTTCCTGGAGAATCCCAGGGACGGGGAAGCCTGGTGGGCTGCCATCTATGGGGTCGCACAGAGTCGGACACGACTGAAGTGACTTAGCAGCAGTAGCAGTATGTTATTAACTGAGGTAAAATTAGTACATAACATTACCCAAGACCCAGGTGTACAACATTATAATTTGACTACAAAGTGATCACCAACCTAAGGTCCAGTCACCATCCATTATCACCCCTTTCACTCACTTTTCCCTCTTTCCAACCCCTTTCCCCTCTGGTAACCACCAAGCTGTTCTTTTTGTCTATGAGTTTGTTTTGTTTGTCCATTTGTTTTCTTTTTAGAGTCCATACATGAGTGAAATCATATGATCTTTGTCTTTCTCCATCTGGCATTTCTCTTAGTATGCAATGGCAAGATTTCATGTTTATGAGGCTAAGTAGTATATCCCATTGTGTGTACGTGTGTATATTATATATATACATACACATTACCTTTTATTTTTTTTGGAGTTTTTAAAAATCTTTAATGTTGTGGATAAAACTAGCTATCACACTACCTTTCCTTATCCATTCATCCTTTGATGGATATGTTGTTTTCATATCTTGGCTGTGGTAAATAATACTGCAGTGAACATGCGGTGCACATTGTCTTCTCGAACTTGTGTTTCGATATTTTTTGGATATAATCTCAGAAGTGATTCCACTAGCTAGATCAGCCAAATACTGGATCAGTATTTTAAAGATTAATTTTAAAGCACAAGATAGTGTTATTCAAATCCTCCCTTAAGGATTTGCAAACTCATAAATATTTAAATAGGGAAAAAACTCTATCACTCATCTTATTTTTAATAAAATAATTTGGAGACCTGGTGGCTCAGACAGTAAAGCGTCTGCCTGCAACGCGGGAGACCCAGGTTGATCCCTAGGTTGGAAAGATCCCCTGGAGAAGCAAATGGCAACCCACTCCAGTATTCTTGCCTAGAAAATTCCATGGATGGAGGAGCCTGGTGGGCTACAGTCCATGGGGTCACAAAGAGTTGGACACAACTGAGCAACTTCACATTTTTAATAAAGTACTAATGTACTTATTATGTATGTATATATGATAAATAATATCTTCACAGAGAAAGAGATTTAATAGCTCTTTTTCTTGTTACATGAAAAAATAATCTGGTGTTCCCTAAATACTGGTGTGCATTTCATCATTTTCAATCCCACATATTCACCTATTGGTTTTACAAGGGACTTTTGAGAGATCTCAAAGTGATGTTAGGAAGATAACAACAAAACTTAGCAGAGAGTTATTAAGGAAAAAGAATAATAAATAATTAAAGATGGAAAGTATTCAGCATTTATTTTGTACCAGGCATATTTTTATATTTACCTACCATCTCATTTGACACAAATTATGTGTAAGTGTTTGCTCAGTCGCTTAGTAGTGTCTTTTTGTGATCCCATGGACTGTACCCACCAGGCTCCTCTGTCCATGAGATTTTCCAGGCAAGAATACTGGAGTGTGTAGCCATTTCCTCCTTCAGCGGATCTTCCCAACTTAGGGATCGAAACTGTGTCTCCTGCATCTCCTGCATTGACAGGCAAATGCTTTACCAATGCATTGCCTAGGAAACCCATAACTTATGTAAATTTACTATAGTTTTCACAAAATTTCCGTTTGATATAGAAACACATTCATGATGATTAAGAAGCTTGATCAAAGATAAGAATATAAACTGGGAGAAATGATAGTGACTTGGGAGGTAGGGTCAGAGAAGTCTTGTTAAGGAGGCAGCTGTTGGAGAGAGTGATGGGGCGGGGGATGGATGAGATGAGTTGCTCTGTGACGTGTGCTCTGACTTCCTCAGAGTGGTGGACATCTCTCATGTAAGAAACGTGATTGTGCATCATCTCACTGGCTGCACTGGATTCTACTTTATAGTTGTGCCATGACTTTCTTCCCTTCATTCCAGTACCTACTGCTATAAACAGTGCTTTAGGGAGCTGCCTTAGTCACACATACAGAGCCCTCCTGATTATTTCCTTTTGATCAATTCCCAGAAGTAGGATGGAGAAGGCAATGGCACCCCACTCCGGTACTCTTGCCTGGAAAATCCCATGGACAGAGGAGCCTGTGGTCTGTAGTCCATGGGGTCGCTAAGAGTCGGACACGACTGAGCGACTTCACTTTCACTTTTCACTTTCCTGCATTGGAGAAGGAAATGGCAACCCACTCCAGTGGTCTTGCCTGGAGAATCCCAGGGACGGGGGAACCTGGTGGGTTGCCATCTATGGGGTCGCATAGAGTCAGACACGACTGATTCGACTTAGCAGTAGCAGCAGCAGAAGTAGGATTATGTAGTCAAAATGTGTAGGCATTTTGTTTAAGCCCCACAATTCTACGGGCTTCCTAGGTAGCTCAGTAGTGAAGAATCTGCCTGCAATACAGGAGACCTAGGTTTGATCCCTGGGTATGGAAGATCCCCTGCATAAGGAAATGGCAATCCACTCCAGTATTCTTGCTTGGAGAATATCATGGACAAAGGAGTCTGGTGGGCTCTGGTCCATAGGTTCAAAAAGAGTCAGACATGACTGAAGCAACTTAGCACACACACATAGGCACTACAGTTCTACACAGCCCTCTGTGCCTTGTAGGTGGCAGCAGCAGGACTCCAACCAAAGGCCAGGTGACCCAGGGCAAGGTTCCAGCCACCAAAAGACTCTCCTATAATCCATTGGAAGCCCCTCCACAATCTTTTTTTTTTTTTTAATCTTTAAGTATTTGCCAATATGGTACTTAGAAATTTTGCAAATCCTTATTACTCTTCTCCAACATGCCCAATCCTGAAGTCATTATTTTCCCCATTAACCAAAAAGGAAAAAAATCTTTTTCTTGTTTATTGTTACCACCATCCATTCAGTCGTCAAGACTAGGAGTCTTGTTGGCCTCTCTCCTCCTGTTCACCAGGCACATCCCATCACCACCAGGTTTTGCCCATTCCATCTTCTGTCTTTGGAATTTGTCCCTCTTTCCTAGCTCTGCTAACAAAGACTTCCTGCAGGTCCTTATCGTTTTCATATGTCCTGTATTCAATAATTCTTGTCTAGAATTACAAACCTCCACGCTGCCAGTGAGAGGTCTTTGTAAGAGAAAATATATGGGAAAGGATCATGTAAAACCCCAGCTTGAATCCCTTCAGTGCTCCCCGTTGCCACAATCCCTACAACATCAAGTGCAGACACTGTAATTAGGTGCGTTGGTCTTCCACAGTTTGGCCCTGTGTTTCTGCACTGTGTCACTCCTTGTGTCAGCCCCTATAGTATTTCCAGTCTCCAGAGAGCCTTTGTGCTTTGGCCTTTCCTGAATTTGCTCTGTGTGGTGAATCTGTATCATCATTTAAGACAGGGTTCATGCTTATCTTACGCTGATGCCTTCGGTGGCCTCGTAGAGTCGTTGCTGGGCACCCTCTCCCTCATGTCCTCTGTGTACCTTGTGCACCTCACCATCAGAGCAATATAAAAGGGATTTTGTTTTCCTTAAAGCCAAACACTGAATCTTGTCTGAACAACAGAAGGAATAAATGATGTATATTCTTTTGGTAAATTTATCATGAGAGGATAACAGAAGTACCACTGTCATCAGGTGGTTGTGAGATAATGCGTGTGAACCCCTCGCTGCACGTATGGCTCACTGTAAACACTTGATATCTATTAATTATCATTGCTCTTGTTACTGTGATTCATTCAAAAAGACTTCTGATCCAATGGAAATTGTAATAAGAGGGACAAAACAAATTTACAGTGGGCTAACAGATGAGTACAAAAAAGCTGTAGAATAAGAAAAGGGATGCGTCTTTCCTATATGATATCAAATAATGTTGCTGATTTAATATGGAAGGTAATTTTAGGTGTCTGAGATAATAGAATGAGAATAATAACCCTGATTTTGGTAATAATACAATAATACAATAATAACAATATAAATAATAAGACTAATAGTCATTCATTGCTTACTCTGTACCACATCATACCAGACTAAGTATTTCTTATGAATTGTCTCATTTCATTTCCACAGAAGCCTCTCAAAGCAAGCATTTTTGTCCTTTTTGACAAATGAGAACCCCTGAAATTTAGAAAGTTAATTGTGTTGTTTGAGCTTCCACAACTGGACACAGCAGAAGAAGGGTTTGAAGGAGGTGAAATTCATTGTAATTACACCAAGCCCTCAGTGCTTCAGTACTTGACCTCTGAATTAAGCCTCTTTTGTAACTTTGCCCTCAGTCTTTATGTACAAAGGTCCTTCCCCTTGGAGACTGATAAAAGACACCTCAACTTGCAGCATCTTTTCCTTGAAGAAAATCAGGAATCACCTCCTGGGTGATGATCCATGTGCACTTTGAAATATGTTTTTGAGAATTCTAGGGGACATATGAAGAATTTGAATTCTAAGTTCAGCCACTGAGAGCTTTAGCATTCCTTGTGATTTGTGGTTTGTATTACCAATAAAGTAGTTAGACAATGGATACTATAGGATTGAGAAACACTGCCCTAATTTATTTTTTTTTTTTGTCATTGAACACAGTCATAAAAGCCACCTGTTACAAATCAAAGCTACCCATCTTTGACCCACTGGAGTCATCTTCTTTTTGATGTATTGAATTTGAGGTATCTAGATACCAATATTCAGGACCAATAGGCAGTTAGAATTATGAGTCTAGACCTTAGATATTAGGATATCATCAATATATAGAAGTCATAAAAATGGCTAAGAGACTCAGGTAAAGCATATAGAATGAAAAGACAGTGGAAGCCAGGATATATAAAACTCAGGTGAAAGTGAGCTGATGGTCCTAAGACTTTATATTTGGTGAAGAACACTTACTCTTCAGAGATTCTCTTAACTTTGGTATATACAAATCATTTTACTTTTGTGTACCCTTGTCACTCTTACTGCAATCCCTAATTCCATGGCCAAGTCTAAATATGTATTTACAGTTACTTCTAAATTCAGCTACTGAAAGTCAAGTGGGAGCTGATCAGAGCAGAGTCTGAGATCAAATTCATTTGTGTATGTGTGTGTGTGTGTGTGTGAGAATTTCCTCTGACCCAGTGATTGATAATGATTACTTAGTGATAGAATGATGATGATGATGATTATGGAATAACATGCCATTTTAGCTAAACTAAGCCTTTCTCTCTTCCTACAGAGATAAGGTTCTGCATCTCCTTTTGCTGTCACCCTTACTGATATCTCATGCATCTTAGACTATCATCACTTTGACATTCTGTCACTGCTGTGTGCCATTAGCATCCTATTCCATAGCACTCGAGGAGAATCTTGACTGCCCTGTGAATTGACCCAGCAATTTTGGCCAAATGCTTTAGGAATGCTTTTGTACATTATAAACACATCAATGGGAATGTTGATGTGATAATGATGAAATTATCATTCTCTCCCTTTCAGTAGCTTCCAGAAAGCCACTCATATGGGGATGCTTCCCATTCTAAGGTAAAGCTCCTGCCAAGTCCCTGCAATGTTTGGGCCCCTGAGATCTGGGCCAAGAAATGGGTTCAATACCTTTGTCTTGGTTTTTGTTTCTGCTTATTCAACAAGAGACATAAGAATAGTATTACTAAAACCCTCTAAGATCTTTTGCTATTCAGTTGCTCAGTAATGTCCAACTCTCTGTGACCCCATGGACTGTAGCACTCCAAGCTTCCCTGTCCTTCACCATCTCTTTGCTCAAATTCATGTCTACAGTCAGTGATGCCATCCAACCATCTCATCATCTGTTGTCCTTCTCTTCCTGCCCACAATCTTTCCCAGCATCAGGGTCTTTTCTAATGAGTCGACTCTTCCCATCAGGAGACCAAAGTATTGGAACATCAGCTTCAGCATCAGTTCTTCAAATGAATATTCAGGACTGATTTCCCTTAGGATTGACTGATTTGATCTCCTTGCTGTCCAAAGGACTCTCAAGAGTCCTTTCCAACACCACAGTTCAAAAGCATCAATTCTTTGGCGCTCAGCTTCCTTCATGGTCCAACTCTCACATCCATACATGACCACTGGAAAAACTGTAGCTTTGACTAGACAGACCTTTGTTGGTAAAGTAATGTCTCTGCTTTTTAATATGCTGTCTAGCTTGGTCATAGCTTTTCTTCCAAGGAGCAAGTGTCTTTTAATTTCATGGCTGCTATTATCATCTGCAATGATTTTGGAGCCCAAGAAAATAAAACTCTTTCCCCATCTATTTGCCATGAAGTGATGGGACCAGATGCCATGATCTTAGTTTTTGGAATGTTGAATTTTAAGCTAACTTTTTCACTCTCCCCTTTCACCTTTATCAAGAGACTCTCTATTTCTTCTTCCCTTTCTGGCATAAGGGTGGTGTCATCTGCATACCCGAGGTTATTGATATTTCTCCTGGCAATCTTGATTCCAGGTTTTTCTTCATCCAGCTCATCATTTCGCATGATGTACTCTGCATAAAGTTAAATAAGCAGGGTGACAATATACAGCCTTGACATACTCCTTTCCCAATTTGGAACTAGTCCATTTTTCCGTGGTGCTAACTGTTGCTTCTTGGCCTGAATGCAGGTTTCTCAGGAGGCAGGTCAGGTGGACTGGTATTCCCGTCTCTTTAAGAATTTTTCACATTTTGTTGTGATCCAAACAGTCAAAGGCTTTAGCATAGTCAATGAAGCAGAAGTAGATGTTTTTCTGAAACTCTCTTGCTTTTTCTATGATCCAGTGGAGAAATCAAACTGTTGGCAGTTTGATCTCTGGTTCCTCTGCCTTTCTAAATCCAGCTTGAACATATGGAAGTTCTCAGTTCACGTACTGTTGAAGCCATCTTGGAGAATTTTGAGCATTACTTTGCTAGTGTGTGAAATGAGTACAATTGTGCTATAGTTTGAACATTCTTTGTCATTGTCTTTCTTTGGGATTGGAATGAAAAATTTCCAGAATAGTATTACTAGACCCCTCCAAGATCTTTACACTTAGTGAATTTACAGACATTATTGACATTAGAAAATTCCTTTTCTCTCAGATGAAAGTTCCCACTTGCTAAAGATTGCATGTGTTGATCATTCACATGAACTTAAAAGGTTGTAATGGGGGAATAAAAGAAAGTAGAATCAAAACTCTTGCCTATATCTCCCACTCCAAGGAACTACCATTGAGATGATGCTACCAGTTCCTAAAAACTGACTCCTTGACTTCTCTCTGATGACAGAAGTACCACTCAAGGATGGTCATCAACCTTTGAGTTTGGTAGTGTCTATGGGTTGGAATATGTGTTGGGAGTTTCAGGAAAGAGGAGGTCAGATCCAGAAGAAGCACTCCTTTTTACTAGAGGCTGATACCTATTGCAAACCATGCAGGTGCTGTCACTGGAGTTTTAATCTAAAGTTTCAGAATTTTATTAAGAACCCTGCTTATTTAACTTATGTGCAGAGTACATCATGAGAAACGCTGGGCTGGAAGAAGCACAAGCTGGAATCAAGATTGCCAGGAGAAATATCAATCCCCTCAGATATGCAGATGACGCCACCCTTATGGCAGAAAGTGAAGAGGAACTAAAAAGCCTCTTGATGAAAGTGAAAGTGGAGAGTGAAAAAGTTGGCTTAAAGCTCAACATTCAGAAAACTAAGATCATGGTATCTGGTCCCATCACTTCATGGCAAATAGATGGGGAAACAGGGAAACAATGTCAGAGTTTATTTTTCTGGGCTCCATAATCACTGCAGATGGTGATTGTAGCCATGAAATTAAAAGACGCTTACTCTTTGGAAGGAAAGTTATGACCAACCTAGATAGCATATTCAAAAGCAGAGACATTACTTTGCCAACAAAGGTCCATCTAGTCAAGGCTATGGTTTTTCCTGTGGTCATGTATGGATGTGAGAGTTGGACTGTGAAGAAAGCTGAGCGCCGAAGAATTGATGCTTTTGAACTGTGGTGTTGAAGAAGACTCTTGAGAGTCCCTTGGACTGCAAGGAGATCCAACTAGTCCATCCTAAAGGAGATAAGTCCTGGGTGTTCATTGGAAGGTCTGATGCTAAAGCTGAAACTCCAGTACTTTGGCCACCTCATGCGAAGAGTTGACTCATTGGAAAGGATTCTGATGCTGGGAAAGATTGGGTGCAGGAGGAGAAGGGGACAGCAGAGGATGAGATGGCTGGATGGCATCACTGACTCAATGGACATGAGTTTGAGTAAATTCCAGGCATTGGTGATGGACAGAGAGGCCTGGCATGCTGCGATTCATGGGGTCGCAAAGGGTCAGACATGACTGAGTGACTGAACTGAACTGATGCTTTCTTTTTATCACCTGTGATCTTTCCCTGTTGTATACCTGCTTCTGGTTGTTGGGAAAAAAAAACTAGGGTTGCCCTAATATTAACTATATTCATGGATCCAAGAAGGATCTCTATAAAGATTTAATTCTGTGTTTTCAGCTTTGATACTGTTATCTAGAGCAAGACTCTGAATCTCTCTGGACTATTGTAGTTTTTTCTTCAGTAAAACAAAAGGGTGAAAAGTAAGAGAGCAAAAAGATTCTGACTTTTTTCTTTTGTACATTCATTCATAAAATATTTAATGAAGGAGCATGAGGTATATCAGTAAGATACAGACCAATCCACCAATAAACTTCATTGTAGAGCAGAAGAGAGAGACCTATGAACAATGGACACACACATTATGTGACAAATGCTGTAGTAAGGTTATTACTATACTAGAGGATCACATTTTCCAGAATAAATTAAATTAGGATGACATTTGGGAGGATTTCCCCAAAGAAGATGTCAGTTGGGTAGGGCTTTGGACAGTGATTAGTGTTTGATCCAATGGGATTGTGGGGAAGCAATTCCAGACAGAAGAAAGAGAATAAGCAAAGTTTCTGCAAGTTTAAGGAATGATGGGCCCTTAGCTTTTACTAAATCGAATGCATGGATGATGGGGGGTGGCATTAGATGGAATGCGAAAGCATTACAACACAGAACCATAGGGGCATTGAATGCTACGGTAAAGAATGTAAGAGAATGGGAAATGAAGTACTCTTCTTCCTTATTGTTTTTCTTCTTTTTTTTTTCCTCTTCCTTATTTTGAAAGCAATATGACAGTCACAATTCATAGAAACCAAGATAATTCTTTAAAGATGATAATTCTTTGTTGGGTTACCTCTTAATGAAAAATAAAGAAGAAGAAATATGTATCATATTATCTTGAGTGCTCCGTGGATTCAGAGTAAGTTGCCTCTTTCAAATGGTTGCCTCATCTGTTAGTGTTTACCATGGTTACTGGTGTTTGGTTTGGCTCTTGAACTGTCCTGGCATTGATTCATCTTCCCAGACAGCTGCTCCTTTGAAGCATCACTGCAAGAGAACTTTGCTACTTATCTAGACAGTGTACACTTATCCATCAAAACATAAATAGCACCCAAGTAACCTGCATGTCTGGAGGCCAGAGGCTGCTTTCCCATTGAAGATCTGCCAAGCTTAGAATGGCCAAATTCTTACTGAGCTCTCTGAAACTGCAGAGAGGGACCCCAACATGAAAACTTCTGCTTCTGCTCTCAGTCTTTTATATACACCCTTTACTACTCTAGTTAAGAAATCTCTACAGGGGTTCCCATGACCACAAAGGTACTACGCTGAGGTACTGTACTTGCTCTCAGGCAACCGAATAGGATTTTCCATTGCTTGTCTTCTTCCCTACTAGCATTAGAATTTTTTTGCTTTTTTACCACCCTTCACCACGAAATGTTCAGGCTTGAGGTTTCTCATTATTCTAATTATTGAGTTCCTTTTCTCATGGGGTCTGAGAGGGGGTCTATGAGGATAGTCAGTGGGTGTCTTCTATTCATAGCCTCTGGATCAGAGCCAGGAGGGAGATTGATCCTAGGAATTTATGCAAAATCTTCAATAGGGCTTGTGATGCATCAATCACATTTCTCAGGATGCCTCAAAGGTGGTGAGTGTGACTCTTTCTGTGGTTCATGGTCTCTCTCCCTTTCCAAAGAGTGCCTGGCTAGCAATCAGAGAGATTTGGCAAAGCCCGAGAGGCTGAGTGCCACCAAAACCAAAGAGTTTCTGGTTCAAATTTGTTTTCCTGTTAGGTGTTGCTGGGAGACCCATTCCCTTCAAACCACTGCCAACTATGTGGACTCCAGCAATTTGGTAGAGCAAAGAAATTTGTTGGCAAGCACAGAACAACAAATTGTTGGCTAATAGCAAAAACTGGAGATGACTCTATTAATGGATCCAGCAAAGTCTTTTGTCAACTCAGTGAGAAGTCTAATCTAAATCTGAGAAGCTGGACCTGTAACAGGGACAGAGAGCACAGGCAAATTGCAGAAGACAGAGGATATTTTTCCACCATTAGGAGCTGTTTGTTATTTGGAAAGGACTCCCAGGCTTAGTACTCATTATGGAAATCAATGATGTGATTGGATGCTTACAGCCCAAGTGCTTTGAGAAATGGTAAGGGAAGAAAAACACGTAGACCGTATGCTAGCATCTGCCCTTTGAATTCACAGACTTTTCTCACCAGTTTCTTTGACAAAGAAGAAAGGATGTCATGATAATGAAAATGTGTCATTCTGTGAAATGAGATGGAGTAGGAGTTAGATGTTGATAATGTCAGTTCTCAGAACATATCCCTGTCACTGCCTAACCAGCTCTACACATTTTTTGTGTATCTTTTGATGTATAATGTCACTGTGTTCAAAATGTTATATGTGTGGATATGTATCTATATGCATACATTTAGATTAGGCGTATCTGAATTTTGTTGGATCCTTACAGGAAAAAATTGTTGATTACCATTTGTTATGGAAATTCCTCACCTTTTATTAATTTATTAAACTATATCAGTAAATATTTATTGGTCATTTAGTATGTGTTCAGCTCTATATTAGGTGGTGAGGCTATAGCAGTGAACAAAATTAAGTAAAAATTCCTATAATCACAGAGGTTATATTCTCGTGCAAGGAGAGGAATATAAGCAAACATGTAAGTAAAATACATAGTGTATTGATAAATAATAAGTATTAAGTAGGAAAATAACGGAGAAGGCAATGGCACCCCACTCCAGTACTCTTGCCTGGAAAATCCCATGGATGGAGGAGCCTGGTAGGCTGCAATCCATAGGGTCGCGAAGAGTCGGACACGACTGAGTGACTTCACTTTCACTTTTCACTTTCCTGCATTGGAGAAGGAAATGGCAACCCACTCCAGTGTTCTTGCCTGGAGAATCCCAGGGACGGCGGAGCCTGGTGGGCTGCTGTCTATGGGGTCACACAGAGTCAGACATGACTGAAGCGACTTAGCTTAGGTAAATAAAGCAGAAAGAAGGGGTGGGGTATTGCAATTTTAATTAAGGTGGCGAGAGAAGACATCACTAATTAGGAGTCATTTGTACAAAGATTTGAGGGAAGTGAAAGAACAATTCATGTAAAGGAAGAGTGTTCCAGACAAAGAGAGGTGCAAGTTCCAAGGTCTGGACTGAGCCTGGAGCACTCCTGACACATCTGAACAACAGCAAGGAGACCAGTATAGCTGGGGTGACATGAACAAGAGAGGGAGAGCAGTAAACATCAAGGCGAGATCAGAGGATTTCCCCAGGATGAGTGAGCCATGGTGGGACATTGTGTAGGGCTTGGTAACCATCCGCAAGGACTTTGGCTTTTATGTAAGGGAGTGAGAGGTGATGGAGGACATGACTTAAGTCATGTTTTAAAGGAATCATTCAGGCTGTAGCAAGTCAAGCACAGAATGAGAGAGAACAATTACAAAATTATTGAAAGAAGCTAAATGAGCGATAAGGGAGGCATAGGTCATGGTGGAAGCAGAGGAGGTGTAGAGATGGAGTTGGATTCTGAAGATATTTTTAATTTGGATCAAGGAGTTGTTGGAGTAGGCAGGCACCAGGGACAGACTTTGGGAAAAGTTGAGGGTAAGTCTCAGAGAGGGATGTTAGCAGTCAACTCTCAAAAGTGGAAGTGAAGTCACTCAGTCGTGTCTGACTCTTTGCAACCCCATGGACTATAGCCTACCAGGTTCCTCCATCCATGGGATTTTTCCAGGCAAGAATACTGGAGTGGGTTGCCATTTTCTTCTCCAGGAGATCTTTCCAACCCAGGGATTGAACCTGAGTCTCCTGCACTGTAGGCAGACACTTTACCATCTGAGCCACCAAGGAAGTCCTGAGAGCTGGGGAAATCAGTGACTTTGATCTGCTGGACATCTGGATACCCATTACGTCTATTTCTATACCTTCCAGGGAGGTAACCAGAGTTAAAATTGTTATTCCCATTTTACAGGTAAGAAAACCGAGATTTAAAGAGATTAAATAGCTTAGTCAAATTCTCAAAGTTGCAAAATGATGCATCTAAGTATTAAATGGGTCTTCTGATGTCATGTCCTGCCAACACTCTTTCCTCCATCACATAACCCACCACCTCCTTGTCACAGGTATCTACTTCCTAAATAGAAGACCAGATTCCCCCTGCAGAGTTGAAATGCCTGCTCTTAGAGTGAGCTGCTGTGATTAAACTGCGTGTCCTTGTGTGTGTCAGCCTGAAGATCTCTGTCCATGAGCGGAGGCATGGGCTGGAACACACCTGTGTGTGCGTGTCATGGAGTGGGCACCTTGCCTCCTCCTCAGTCCTTCCCCTCTCCCTCTTCTCTCCCTTCCTCTCTTTCTTTCTCTCTCTCTGTCTTCCTTCCTTGCTGCCTTCCCTTTTTTCCCTTATTTCCTTCCTTCCTTCTCTTGCTGCTGCTGCTGCTGCTGCTAAGTCGCTTCAGTCGTGTCTGACTCTGTGTGACCCCATAGACAGCAGCCCACTAGGCTCCTCTGTCCCTGGGATTCTCCAGGCAAGAACACTGGGGTGGGTTGCCATTTCCTTCTCCAACGACCCAGAGGGATGGTGTGGGGAGGGAGGAGGGAGGGGGGTTCAGGATGGGGAACACATGTATACCCGTGGTGGATTCATTTTGATGTTTGGCAGAACTAATACAATTATGTAAAGTTTGAGAATAGAATAAAATTAATTAAAAAAAAAAAAAGTGAAAGGGAAGTCGCTCAGTCGTGCCCGACTCTTAGCAACCCCATGGACTGCAGCCTACCAGGCCAGCTTGTAATAATGAGAACTATGTTTTGTCCCCAGCAAACTACTAACCGCTGTCTATGCATTTCCCCATTTATTTGTTATTGAAAGTATGAACAAAAAAGCTGCTGTAAGAACCTGAATATGGATCCTTGGAAGGGGAGTGACTTGAAGTAGGGGAGGGTCTCTCTTTGAACCTGTTCCTGCAGGGATGCCTGTGGAGCATTTTGCATGAAAGATACAAGGTTTTAGGTCAGAGAAATCCAACTGGAGACAGATTTGAGAGATTCTGAACATGTTCTTCTAAATGTTTGCTTCCTAAACCTCTGACTGGTAATCCATGAGCTAGTTTCCTACTTCATTTTATCTTTCCTGTTGTTTCAAACTGTGAGTAAATGTAACGAACAAGAATTGCATTTAGGAAAATCACAACTTTGCCTCTCACTCCTCCTTTAAGCTTTTTCAATGGAGGTTTCCTTCTTCAGATGCTGGATGGAGATGCTGGCAGATTCCAGCATCTGGGATTTTAAAGCATCATCCCAGTATCTGGGATGATAAAGCATTCTGTTTATTTTTGGAAAAAGCACATTCTTATGGTGATTTGGGATTTCAGGCATAATCTCAATTTCAAACACTTAATGTCCAGTCAAAGGTATTACTCAAGAAGTCTCCCTTGGTTTAACATCAAGGAAAGCATCAGGCTTTTCCTGACACATACATGGGCCAATGGCTTTACACTCTGGGCCTTGCAGATATTAATAGCTGTCTTTTGTCCTGTTTAGGGCCATACACTCTGTAGGTTCTGGTGTGGGCCCTCTCACCTGAAATCATCGTAAGAAAGCATGAGTCTCTATTCTTGGTGGTCACCTGTGGTTCCTTTCTCAGCTCGAGGCATCATTAGGATCCCTACCCCATCTCCCAACAACCTCTTTCTGCAGGTGGCTCCTTGCACCTTCTGGTAACTCTGTCAGTTGGGACAGGACCCAGGTACTCACACCAACACCCTGTGTCCTTCAAGGCCCACGTCTGACCTGGCATAGAAATGTGGCCATGGTACCCAGTGGCAGGGTGGTGTGTTGCCCCGCTTCCCAAACCCTTGTTGGATTTCCTGTGCAGGAATCAGACCACACCTATAGTTGTCTTCAGCTTCCTCCAGTGAGAACAGGTGGCTGGTTCCTGCACTGTGAAGTTTCAGGGGAGACAGGCCAAGTGCTCCAGGATGATAAAGAGCTGTGTGCCCCTGAGAAATACTCTTCCTCTTCCTGCATTGAGGAGGAGAATGAGGCTTTGGTAAAAGAATGATGAGAAATCACCCTTTTTCCAGCATACTTCTCTGTTCCTCACATACATGAGTAAAAATATCCTAAGCAAGAAATAAAGGCGATAGGAGGTGGTTACTTAGGCAGCAAATTTGAGGGAGGTCAGGGAGCTTCTGGAGGAAGGGTGGCTATGATGACCCCCACAGGAAGGAGCCTTGGAGAAGCTGGAGGAGGGAGCAGGAAGTGGGTGCTGTCACTTCCTCCCATTACTCATTGATTCCTTTGCCTCACGTAACTTGGGGTGGGGATTCAGTGCTTCTGGCTTCCTGCCCTACTATGTGCTGTGACATCCCTTAAGATGTGGGATGCTCATGTCCCAAAGTGGCATCCAATAATGAGGAGACAGGTGTGGGGCTGGAGATGGGCTGAGATGCTCATTCTCAGAAAGTCCTCCTCATGCCTGTAAATTATGCTTCTCCGTAACTGTTAATTAAAGGGAAGTAGGTAATTTTGTGAGTGGAAAAACCACTCTCAATTGCAAAAAAAAAAAAAAAAATCGCTTCTAAGATTCCAAGAATTTAAGCTTGCGAGTCAGAAATTTCACACCCAAAATGAAATTGGCGAGAAGCCCAGAACTCGCCATTTTCACTTTAGGTACTAAAATTCTCACGTGGATATACTTAAAGAGTAACCAGGGTATTAAAATGTCCTTTGGGCTTAAGATTTATATACTTATGATTCACTGGCATGGTTATTTACTTAGCAAATAAATTCAGAGTTGGTTTTGTTATTTTGGAAATGTCTAAGAATCACACATTTATTTATTTCTAAGACAGTTTATGATCAGAAAGCATTGAGATTCTTACAAAGAAGATGTATATAATTAATGATCTCTTGGCACGCTTTCACATCTTGCATATTCTTTGTGAGAATCAAATATTACAGTGTTTTCCTCTAACTGGATGTGCTAGGATCTTAAGTGGTTAAGTCAGTTGAATAAGAGAATCTTAGAAGCTTAATCCTCTCCATTACCATTGGATACGGTAATTAAACATTTGTTACACACCTATAGAGGGTTGTGAACTACATCGTATAAACTGGCAGGGTCTGTTCTCCATGTCCAGGAAATACGTACATATATACACACCCTTGGGCTTTCCAGGTAGTTCTAGTGGTAAAGAACCCACCTGCCAGTGCTGGTTTGATCCCTGTTTTGGGAAGATCCCTTGGAGGAGGGCATGGCAACCCAGTCCACTATTCTTGCCTGGAGAATCCCATGGACAGAGGATTCTGGTGGGCTACAGTCCACAGGGTTGCAAAGAGTTAGACACAACTGAAGCGACTTAGTGAGTATGCATGCATAGGCACCCATACATGCATGCTCCACAGAGGCAATAAGCCTTTTAACAAATATAGTTGAGTCTCATCATTTGTGGACCCTGTATTTGTGAATTCCCCTACTCACTAAGATTGATTTGTAACCCCCAGATCAATATTTGCAGTATTTTGTAGTCATCTCTGGACATGAACAGAGCAGTATAAACTTTGAGTTGTTGGGGGAGCATGTTCCCAGCTAAGGCCTAGCACAATGACATTGTCTCTGCTCACTGTGGACACACGTCCTTTTCACAGTCTAATCTGTGTCCTGTTTTTGCACTTATATAATTTTTATTGGTGATTTCAGTGTTTACAAGGCCCCTGGATGTAGTACTGAAGAGCTGTCTAAGTGTCCTAAGTCTGTGAAAGCTGGGATGTGCCTTATGGAGAAAAGGGTGTGTGATGGATTGAGTTATAGTGTTGTGAGGTCAACATTAATGAATCAATAACAGATATTAAATGAGATGCCTTAAACACACTTAAAACAAGGTTTTGTGTTGATTGGTTGATGCAAATGTGTGACTAGAGGCTCCTAGGAACCTAAATGTATCTGCCTTAGGAACAGTGCTTTAGCATCATGAATGCTGTGTTTATGTCAACTTTATAGATCAAAACTAATACAAATAACAAGAATCAACTGCATCTGGTCTCAAATGATATATTCCCTTAGGTATGCCGTGTCCTTTGCCTACTGGATTTCATTCATGTACTTAAGTAAGTCCTGTTTTCACTCAACACAATTTTACTAAGGGCTTCCTATATGCCAGGCCCTGTGGACAGTTTTAATTCCAATCCAAAAGAAAGACAATGCCAAAGAATGCTCAAACTACCGCACAATTGCACTCATCTCACACGCCAGCAAAATAATGCTCAAAATTCTCCAAGTCAGACTTCAGCAATTTGTGAACCGTGAACTTCCAGATGTTCAAGATGGTTTTAGAAAAGGCAAAGGAACCAGAAATCAAATTGCCAACATCTGATAGATCACTGAAAAAGCAAGAGAGTTCCAGAAAAACATATATTTCTGCTTTCTTGACTATGCCAAAGCCTTTGACTGTGTGGATCACAATAAACTGTGGAAAATTCTGAAAGAGATGGGGAATACCAGACCACCTGACCTGCCTCTTGAGAAACCTATATGCAGGTCAGGAAGCAACAGTTAGAACTGGACACGGAACAGCAGACTGGTTCCAAATAGGAAAAGGAGTATGTCAAGGCTATATATTGTCATCCTGCTTATTTAACTTCTATGCGGAGTACATCATAAGAAACGCTGGGCTGGATGAAGCATAAGTTGGACTCAAGACTTGCCGGGAGAAATATCAATAACCTCAGATATGCAGATGATACCACCCTTATGGCAGAAAGTGAAGAAGACCTAAAGAGCCTCTTGATGAAAGTGAAAGAGGAGAGTGAAAAAGTTGGCTTCAAGCTCAACATTCAGAAAACTAAGATCATGGCAACTGGTCACATCACTTCATGGCAAATAGATAGGGAAACAGTGGAAACAGTGTCAGACTTTGTTTTTTGGGGCTCCAAAATTACTGCAGATAGTGACTGCAGCCGTGAAATTAAAAGACATTTACTCCTTGGAAGGAAAGTTATGACCAACCTAGACAGCATATTAAAAAGCTGAGACATTTGGATGCTTGGGGCTCGTGCACTGGGACGACCCAGAGGGGTGGTATGGGGAGGGAGGAGGGAGGAGGGTTCAGGATGGGGAATACGTGTATACCTGTGGCAGATTCATTTTGATATTTGGCAAAACTAATACAATTTTGTAAAGTTTAGAAATAAATAAATAAAGTAGAGAATATTTCCATCACCTCAGAAAGTCCCCTCATGATCTGTTTTCTGTCACTATAAATGAGTTTTTCCTGTTTCCAAGTTTCACATAAATGGAAGCATGTAGTATATACTTCTGTATCCAGTTCATGTGGCTCAGCATAATATTCCTGAGATTTATCTATGTCTTTGTGCGTGTCGGTATTTTGTTCCTTTGATGGCTGAGTTGTATTCCATTGTACAAATATGTACAATTAGTTGGTCCATTCACCTGTTGTTGGAGATTTGAGCTGGTACCATTTTTCTGCTATTGTAAATAAAGCTCACATGAAAAAAAAAAAAAAAGCTGAGACATTACTTTGCCAACAAGGGTCTGTCTAGTCAAGGCTATGGTTTTTCCAGTGGTCATGTATGGATGTGAGAGTTGGACTATAAAGAAAGCTGAACACCAAAGAATTGATGCTTTTGAACTGTGGTGCTGGAAAAGACTTGTGAGTCCATTGGACTGCAAGGAGATCCAGCCAGTCCATCCTAAAGGAGATCAGCCCTGGGTGTTCATTGGAAAGACTGATGCTGAAGCTGAAATTCCAATACTTTGGCCACCTGATGCAAAGAGCTGACTCACATGAAAAGACCCTGATGCTGGGAGGGATTAGGGGCAGAAGGAGAAGGGAACGACAGAGGATGAGATGGTTGGATGGCATCATCGACTCAATGGACATGAGTTTGGGTACACTGTGGGAGTTGGTGATGGATAGGGAGGTGTGATGTGCTGCAGTCCATGGGGTCGCAAAGAGTTGGAAACAACTGAGCCACTGAACTAAACTGTGGATATTGATGATAAAATTGGGGATTGAAAACAGCCACGATCACTGGCTCACGTGGAAAGACAGGGTGTAAATGCACAGATCAGTATAGAATTACAAAGTGTGATAATGCTGTAAAGGCAAAGTGGAGAGCCTGGGGGTAATGGAGTGAGTATCAGAGAGACCTGTCATCACCTTGCAGGATTAAGGCGTGAAATTCAAGCTGAGGCCCGAGGCAGGCAGAACAGAGTCTGTGTATGGAAGTGGATGAGATTCCCAGGCAGCGGAGGCAGCACAGACTCCATGGCTGGAGGGTCTGTGGCACCCCCGGGGAGCTGAAGGCACCTAAGTGGCTGGAGCATGGGGAATGAGGAGGGCCTGGAGCGGGCTGTGGCGTGGAGGTGGGCAGGGCACAGGCATAAGCAGGCTTACAAGATTGTCGCAGGCTCTGGTTTTTAGCTAAACATCCTACATCAGTCATTAAAAAGATTTTAAGCAAAGACATGATCAGATTTGTATTTTAAGTGATCCCTCTTGCTGCAGAGGAGAGAAATAGATTGAGGAAAATGAGGAGCCTGGGAAGTCAGCTCTTGTATAAGTTCCTGCACAAGATGGTGGTGACATGGGGTGAACTGGTGTGGGGAAGACAGAGTGGGAGTGTTGTTAACTGTCAAAGAGGTAATATGGCTGTTATTTTCAACAGACTGATCAATATTGAATCGCAGCAGGTGCAAGAGACTAACGATGACACGTCAGATGCCAGCCATGTGCGTGTGGTGTAAGAGGACGACACCATGTGATGCTCCCCTGCCCTAAAGCATAGAGATTTGTGAGGCTCGCGCATAAATATGAGATGTGGAGCTTCAGAGTTCCCACATTTGCATGTAACTCGCCTCTAGAATGGCTTTCTATGAGTAAAGTGGTTTTTGAGAATGTGATTAGAAAAAAGATACAGGGATATGCTAATATGACCTTTCCCCCTGATATTTTATAAAACAGTACAAACACAGATAACAAAATGTATATTTAAAAATGTCCTGGCCATTATGAATTATTATATGATTGAAACTGAAAATACTGATTTTATATCTTACTTCATGTCATGGCACCACTTTATTTTACTTTCTGATATGTTCATAGGTATAATTTATGTTGATCTATTTTGGGGATATTTTTCTTCGTATCAATAAAAAATTTTTAAAGGCATTTGATGTTCTAAAAAGTACTTTCCTAATTGTTTTATGAAGGGATAAAAATAATTCAGTCTTTAAAATCTGAGGATTAATGGATCTGTGCTTACATGAGATAATATCTACCCAAAAAAAAGTATAGGTTGGCATTATTTTGAAACTATTGGTTTGGCCAAAAAGTCTGTTTGGTGTTTTCTGTTACATCATATGGAAAAACCCAAATGAACTTCTTGACCAACCCAATATTTTGTTTTCCCATCTATTCTGTGCGTTGAATGGATATGTAATCTTTCCCTTTTGTGTTGAAAAACATCCAGAGAGAGGTCATTTTTACAGAAAGTGTTTGTGATCAACAAGTTAGATGGACAAGCTTACAAAGGAAAAATATTGCTCAAGATCTAAGGTTTCCACTTCCACTTTTATTTCTCTTGTCAGCTTACTAAATATTTAATTCAGTTGCAGGACCCCACAAAGTTCTGGAAATACAAATGGGAAAGGAACATAGTGTTTGATCTTTAGAGTTTACTAGAAGAGATGGACATGGAAACTAACCAAACCTGATTATTTACTGGGTAAAGTTTCCACAAGCTGTTATGACAGCACAAAAGAAGAAGAACTATCAGGATGGTGTTCCAGAGGAAGGGCCAGTGAAGGCTTGAAGGTAGAGCTAGGATTGAGCAGACTGGGATTGGCCAGACAGATGAAACACCATGTGTCCAAAGTAGGCAGGGGTTAAAAATATAGCATATTTGGAGAATTGCAAGAATTTAGATGATAGTTATGAATGAGTAGAGAAAAATGAAAATCTCATGTCAGATGACTTTTTCATTCCCCATTGTGCATTTTGGCATGGAAAATTGTGTTGGCTGTGCAAGGGGAGACATTGTGAATAAAGTATTTGATATAATTTCCTTTAATTTAATTAGATAATGAAGAGTGTAGACAATAGAATAATGCATTTGGACTTTTTATAATTAATTTAGAAACCTTATGCCTGCTGGGATGCAGATGAAATAATTACAGGGATCTGAATCTCTTAATAAATTGCTTTCACATTTTTGAGTAGCCTGAAACATCCTCTGTAAGCATGTCTATTTTCTTCTTTCTCCTCTTTTGTTCCTTTCTTATTCAAGTTCAGACATAGTAAAGATCATTATTTACCATCTTTAGTTTTAAAGGTAAGACAGGTTTCACAGGTGGGAAGAGATCATGCTTTTTAATGTTAATTTATTCTTCAATTCAGTTCAGTTGCTCAGTTATGTCTGACTCTTTGTGACCCCATGGACTGCAGCACGCCAGGCTTCCCTGTCCATCACCAACTCCCGGAGCTTACTCAAACTCACGTCCATCGAGTTGGTGATGCCATCCAACCATCTCATCCTCTGTTGTCCCCTTCTCCTGCCTTCAATCTTTCCCAGCATCAGGGTCTTTTCCAATTAGTTCTCCATATCAGGTGGCCAAAGGATTGAAATTTCAGCTTCAGCATCAGTCCTTCCACTGAATATTCAGGACTGATTTCCTTTAGGACGGACTGATTGGATCTCCTTGCAGTCCAAGGGACTCTCAAGAGTCTTCAAACCATAGTTCAAAAGCATCAGTTCTTTGGCACTCAGCTTTCTTTATACTCCAACTCTCACATCCATACATGACTACTGGAAAAACAATAGCTTTGACAAGATGGACTCTTGTCGGCAAAGTAATGTCTCTGGTTCCTTATAACTTTCTTTCCAAGGAACAAGTGTCTTTTAATTTCATGGCTGCAATCACCATCTGCAGTGATTTTGGAGCCCAAAAAATAAAGTCTGTCACTGTTTCCATTGTTTCTCCATCTATTTGCCATGAAGTGATGGGACCGGATGCCATCATCTTAGTTTTTTGAATGTTGAGTTTTAAGCCAACTTTTTCACTCTCCTCTTTTGCTTTCATCAAGAGGCTCTTTAGTTCCTCTTTGCTTGCTTCCCTGGTGGCTCAGACGGTAAAGTGTCTGTTTGCAATGCAGGAGACCCAGGTTCGATCCCTGGGTTGGGAAGATGCCCTGGAGAAGGAAATGGCAGCCCACTCCAGTATTCTTGCCTGGAAAATCCCATGGACTGCGGAGCCTGGTAGGCTACTGTTCATGGGGTCGCAAAAAGTCGGACACGACTGAGCGACTTCACTTTCACTTTCACTTTTGCTTTCTGCCATAAGGATGGTGTCATCTGCATATCTGAGATTATTGATATTTCTCCTGGACATCTTGATTCCAGCTTATGCTTCATCCAGCCCAGCATTTCTCGTGATGTACTCTGCATACAAGTTAAATAAGCAGGTTGACAATATACAGCCTTTCATTCTTACAACATAAGAATTGAAAATCTCCCCCACATAATATTTCTTACTATTTTAAAAAAATTATATCTGATTCCAAATTATCTCAGATATAGTCTCTGTTTGAGAACTACCTGCCGGTAGAAAGTCATTTGTCCATGAGATTTCTAAAATCGAGCTTTTAATGAAGAGCATACAGATTACTTTAAAGGGACTATTTCACAGAAAGCAATACTGAGTATTAACTAAAAACCATTTAAGATAACTATTTAAATACCTGCCCTGATTATAAAAGTTGAAGATCTTAAAATATATTTCATGCAAAGTGTAGGTCTTTTCATATTAAAAAAAATTCTGTTCAGGTTTATTATTCTAAAAGGTTTTAGGTTTTTCATTCCAAATTGGATTCAGATCAAACTCCTAAATAAGTGAAACATCTTTTTTTCCTTCTATAATCTGTTTTCACTCTGAAGGCATTGGTTTCCTTGGGTTGGAGTTGTTTCAACATCTTGAAATGAAACGACTAATTAGAGGGCTTTTGTTTTTGGCCAGGAGTCTTTCTTTTTCTCTGGCTGGAGTTCTGACTTCTTTAGGTGCAGCCAGTACTGTGTATTCCCACTTCCAAATTTTGGTGTAGAAACTACCATTGGTTGAGCAACAAAAAATATATGAATCAAGTTTCTGACAACTGTTTATTTATCTTTCCCTTGTTGTTCAGTCGCTAAGTGGTATCTGACTCTTTGCGACTCTATGGACTGCAGCACGCCAGACCTCCCTGTCTTTCACTGTTTCCTGGAGTTTGCTCACTCATATCCACTGAATCGGTGATGCCATCACCCATCTCATCCTGTCATTCCATTCTCCTCCTGCCTTCAGTCTTTCCCAGCATCAGGATCTTTTCCGATGACTTAGCTCTTCGCATCAGGTGGTCAAAATATTGGAGTTTCAGCTTCAGCATCAGTTATTCCAATGAATATTCAGGGTTGATTTCCTTTAGGATTGACTGGTTTAATCTCCTTCCACCCCAAGGAACTCTCTAGAGGCTTCTCCAGCACCACAGTTTGAAAGCATAAATTCTTCAGCACTCAGTCTTCTTTATAGTCCAGTTCTCTCATCTGTACATAACTACTGGAAAAACCACAGCTTTGACTATATGGACCTTTGTTGGCAAACCGTTGCCTGCTTGGTACCCAACAGGACATATGCCAAGAAACCATAATCACTTTCTTATAGCTTCATACCAGTCAGGCCCTATAAGAAAAATAGTTTTATCTGTCTATCAACTCTATGTAGTATCTTCTGTTCTGTGTTTATGAATGCTATTTGGAAAGCCTGTATTTGCCAAGTTTTGAGGCTCTTATACACTTTGGTATTATTTCTTACTTTCTCCCCCTGCCACTAGACATAAGCTTCTTTAGGGAGGACCCACTCTCCTGCTCACTGTTGAATTCCTCCTCTAAGTCATAGCGTCTGAACATGGTTAAACACTAAAGAAATAGTAACTGAGTGAATGAGCATGGGGGTCAAATAGACAAAGTCCCTCTGTTCAAAAACAACACAGACAAAAGAGGACAGGGGAGCAACAGAGGAATTCATAAAAAAGTTAACAACGCCACAGGTATACCCGTGCTCCCCATCCTGAACCCTCCTCCCTCCTCCCTCCCCATACCCTACCTGTGGCGGATTCATTTCGATGTTGGGCAAAACTAATACAATATTGTAAAGTTTAAAAATAAAATAAAATTTAAAAAAAACAAATATTAAGACACAAAACAATTAAAAAAAAAAAAGTTAACAACGAAGCAATGACAGATCACTTCCTGTGTGCTCAGGAGGGGATTCCAGGAAAAGATTCACAGAGAAAATACTGTCTTAATATCACTTTATGACCGTGTTTAATTTGAGGTGTTCCAGAGACATGAAGGGGAGATATGCAGTGGGTTTGGAGCTCAAGATAAAGTCTTTTAATGTGAGCTCCTTGCCTAAACTTCAATTCATGTGTGTGTGTGTGTGTGTGTGTGTGTGTATTTTTATATATATATATAAAATGTGTATATGTGTGTTTGTGTGTGTGTGTAAAAATTTCCAAATACAGTGTTTGGGATCCTATGAAGACTAAATAAATAAAACACAATTTGTAGACTGATTAGATTTGGCTTAAAGAACATCTTATACACAATTGAGTAGAATAGTTTAAAACTGTTCAGTTAAGAGAGTGCAGTGCAATTCTTTCAAGAAATTCCTCAAAATATAGTTGTCCCTTTAAGAAATCTGGCCATGGGTGACTGTCTTATTCTTACACCATTCCTTGCAACAATTTATTCTATGTGGGTAATGTCAGATATTGGTAGAGAGGATTTGGGGAGTGGTATCCCTATTTTTTAAGAACTTACAATATAATGTGCATTTTTATATATTAAACATAAAAGAACACAAAATAAAGAAAGAAAAAGCATTGCAAATAAGTTTACCATACATAATGGGCTTCATAATGTTAAAAACAATAAAGAGTGAAGAGTAGCAGCAGCTCAGAGAGTACAATTGCTTTGTGCATGCTGACCAATACAGAAAGCACTCTGGACTAGTGGAGCCTCAGGAGCTTTCTCAAGAAGAGAATAGTTTGGGGAGATACGAGTGGGCAATGGCTGAGTTTGGAAAAGTTGAGGAGGTAGGAACTGGGTTGCCAGTGTTGAAGGGGAGCTACAATGTAATTGTGTCCAAAAGAAGCAATCTAGGGCAAAGAGGAAGTGTTTGGGCACAATGAAGGTAATCTGTACATTGTCTTTAGTGTAAATCACGGTATAAATATTCAGTAAATACCTCTTTTTTTCCAAGAAAAGACTGTTGCAATGGTTAAAATTGAAAGTGTTAGTTGCTCAGTTGTGTCTGACTCCTTGCAGCCCCATGGACGGTAGCCTGTCGGGCTCCCCTGTCCATGGGATTCTCCAGTCAAGAATACTGTAATGAGTTGCCATTCCCTTCTCCAGGGAATCTTCCCTACCCAGGGATTGAACCTAGGTCTCCTCCATTGCAGACAGATGCTATACTTCTGCAGGTAAACCACCGGGGTTATAAATCTGCTTGTCTAATAAAATCCTGACTTTGCGATGTCATTATTTTAAAATATATTTCTCAGGTAGGCTCATTAAGCTTGACAGAGCATGACAGTATCTGTCTGAAAGTTCCCCTCCAGGTGCCTTGTGCTAAGTAGATGTATTTATGTTTTGTTTCAACATGGGCACCCTGAGATCTCTTTATGTGGGAGTCTTGATATTTGGCCTCCTCTGGTTATGTTTTCACTGGAGAATCCAGGAAGTACGGGAACTGAGTCCTATTCCAGTGACCTATGGAATATATGCTATGTTTGTCTCCTCTGCTGAGATAGTCATCAATTATGTGTGCTCTAAATGCATACTAATCTTTCCTTTAGAAGAAGGTTAAAGGATGTCAACAGCATGCCTCTGTGCTCCAGCTTATTAAGGAGAATGAAAAATCTCTAGAGATGATAAAAAGAAAAGAATTCAGGAGCATCATAAAAATATATTCTAAAGAAGTAAGCATGAGTACTCAAAAAATCAATGCCAATGTTAAGCAGTACAGCAGTGAATGAATGTGACGTTGGGGGAAAAGACAAGGAAAAATATCATCACCAGTACAACATAACAGAACTCTGCTTGAGGAAACAGTGTGCTGCTTTTCTGGGAATAAGGGTTTCTAAGTACTATTAGTGAGTGAGTGAAATCCTGCTAGCACCTCAGGAAGAAGTTACTCTCCCCACCTCTTGAATACACATATACACAGTGATGGATGATGGTGGATAAATCTATATCAAGAAATATGTAAGAAATAAAAGTGTGAAAGTGTTAGTCGCTCAGTAATGTCTGACTTTTTGCAACCCCACAGATGGTAGCCCACTATGCTCCTCTGTCCGTGGAATTCTCCAGGTAAGAATACTGGAGTGGGTTGTCATTTCCTACTCCAGGGGATCTTCCCAACCCAGGGATCAAACCCTGGTCTCCCACATTGCAGACAGAGTCTTTACCATCTGAGTCACTTGGGAAGTCCTAGTTATAAAAGTGTATTAAAGAGAGCCTGACAAAACCCAACGGCCTTCTTATTTTCATCTACCTGATGCATTTGCTTTCTGTGTACCCACTTGAGAATGCATGTTTCTGCAAAAATGAACTTATGGTATATTTCTAGTTATTTGGAAGTTCTGAATAGAAAGCTGGTGGACTTAGATGCATAGAGCGTGTTATTTATTCCTCGAAAGTCATAACACTGAAAAGAAGATAGGAAGATATAGGAAGTAGGATATATGTTAGAAAACAAATGAATTTGGTCCTCTCATGTGTGGTTTATGATAGCAAAATGATAAGAAGTATTCCATGAAGACTGTGAAGAAAATGTTGTTCAGGAAAGGAGCTGACTGAGTCTCTTGAGAGCAAAGTCCTATTTTATTCATGCCTGCATCTTTAGCATGTAATACAGTGCTCTACAAATAGTAGGGGCTTAATACTGAGGCTTTAAGAGGTAGAAAGAAGAAAATGTTAGGCCAAAGAAATCACAATTCTATAAGTGATAATACATTAGAGATAAAAAAAGACAACACAAACTAAAGTGCAAGAAGAGTCCAGTTATTCTCATGAGAAAGCAGCAGAGAAACTGGTCAAGAATAATAATTTATGGCCAAACTTGTTTCCATGTAAGTGCAGAACAATGAGGAATTCAAGCAAAATGAGCTTGAAAAGTTCATACAAGGAAGCAGAGGTTATCTGATAGGTATCAGTATGTTTCAGTGAACCGAAATAGAAGACAACATACTGTTCCAAAGAAATACATTTGATACGGACCAGGGGTCTAGCAGAGCAAAACAAGAACACAGATAATTCAGATCAATAGTGTGTCTGTGCAGAGGATGTAAAGATACAAAGATGTCTAAGACTTAATATTTGATATCAAAGAATTTACAAGCACAAGGGGAGATGGATACGTAAATATTTAACTAAAGAAGAGATAAGAAGTGTAACTGATATGCCCGGAGGGCTCTGTATTCATTTCCTGGAGCTGCTGTCACAAAGTACCACACACTGGGTAGTTAAACAACAGAAATGTATTGTCTTACTGTCTTGGAGACTGGAAGTCTGAGATGAAGGAGTGGGCAGGGCTGGTTCTTTTTGGGGTCTGTGGGGTAGAATCCGTCCTATGCATCTCTCCTAGATTCTCATGGTTTGTTGGCAATCTTTGTCACTCCTTGGCTTATAGAAGCACCACTCTGATCTCTGGCTTCATTTTCACGTGATATTCTTCCTGTTAAATGTGTCCGTGTCCAGATTTCAGTATTTTCAAGGTTAGCACTTACACTGGTTTACATATTATTCTCATGCCTGCAGCCTTACTTGATGATTTACTAAGCTTGTTTCCAAATGGGGCCCCATGCCTTGGGGCTGGGAGTTAGGACTCCACTAGTCTTTTGGGTGACATAATTCAGCCTATAACAGGCCATAAAAACATTGCAATCATGGTGGCATATAGCACAGCATGTCCAACTTGGTGTGGGATAATAAAAATAGCTTTAAAAATTGCTTTAAAATACAAAATTGGCTCAAAGGTAAGGAAAAAAGTGATTGGACACGGGGAATCCTGCCTATTCAGTGAAGAAATTGAATTTTTAAAATACAACTTAGTTTATTAAATTGGGCTAACCATTTTATAGACCATGGCTATGGGCCAGAAACCAGATAAACAAAACTGATAAGATAGTCACCATCTCCAGAATATCTAATAAATTCTTCTTATTTTTTTTGGCAGGGGTGTAGAGCTCAGTAGGTAGAAAGAAGAGTGCAACTGTGAGTGGAATTAATTCCTATTACCTGGAAATAAGGGAAGAACTTGCTACTGACTGTAGGGGAAATTAATGAAAACTTAGGAGAACGTGACCACATCATTGAGAGATTTTTATTTTTTTTAATTTTTTGGCCTCAACCATACAGCACATGGGATCTTAGTTACCCCACCACCAGTGTTCAAACCCAGGCCCCCCGTATTGGAATCATGAAGTCTTAACCACTGGACTGACAAGGAAGTCCTTGAGCAATTTTTGTACTGAGAGAAAGAATGTTAGATGTAATCAGACATACCCCACACTTTAAGAAAACAGATGTTACAAAGTTCAAGGAGAAAGTAGTTATAGTTCTATGACCAGAGGGAACCATAGGATGTTAGAAGTCTCAGTGCTGACAGCATCTTCCCATGAGCTGTCCCCAACTTGGTGAGGTGCCCAGCAGATTATCTGTCTCCCTCCCAATCCTGGGACTGACTTTCACACCAGCACTTGGGACATGGTAGAGCCTGAATCCATCCTTGCTAAATGATTATAATTATGGACCTGTTATAAAAATAGTGTGGAACACACACACAGACATAGATACAAAATGACATTCTGACATGAGATTTTGGAAGTTGAAAACCGTTTATTGGCATATAAAAACTTTAAAAAGTGGTGGTTTAGTTGGTTGTCAGGTTTGCATTCCTAGAAGCAGAATGTATGGTATGGGCTTTGGTATTTGCCTGCCTGTTTCTGTAGGATCTGTATTACCTTTGTTACTGTATCCAGTGTTACTCACTGTTAATCTTCCATGCTGTGGCCAGAGTGAACCATGTGACACCAGTTTCTCCCCACTGCCTTCAGACTATGTGTTTACAATATTGACTCCATCTAGCCTCTAGCCTCTTGTCCAGTCATAGTGAGCAACATGTATAAATCAGTTTTACAACTCTGCCTGTGTTCAGGCTGTTTATTATTGTTGTTTAGTTGCTAAGTCATGTCTGACTCTTTTGTCATCCCATGGACTGTGGCCCACAAGACTCCCTGTCCATGGGATTTCCCAGGCAAGAATACTGGAGTGGGTTGCCATTTCCTCCTCTAGGGGATATTCTGGACCCAGGAATTCAACCCGTATCTCTTGCATTAGCAGGTGGATGCTTTAGCACTGAGCCACCTGGGAGGCCCATGCTCATGCTCGTCCCTTTCTATCTTTACTGATTCACACTTAGTCCCCTTTCATGATTCCAGAAACTTCCCTGAATTCCCAGCCTGGGAGAAGTGCCAGTTCTAACTCCACAGCATCCTGTGTATAACTCTAACTCAGCAAGGCACCAAAATGGTCTCTGGATGTGTCTTTCCATGCCCCTGGCAAAGTTCAAGCTCCTTGAAGAGACGGGCATGAATTTTCACCCTTGTCGCCACACAATGGTGAGCACCATGTGTAATGCCAGACTTCATATATGTTGAAGTTTAATACTCATTACCATGGAAATAAGCTCACTATCTGTGCTGATGGGCCATAACACACACTGCCAACAATCGGTTCGTTGATGAGAATTGACAGTTTGTGGCAAGGAATATGTAATAGACGGTAGGCTTTTCAGAACATTCTGTGAATGAAAGTTCGTAGGTGGCATCAACCAGAACATTGTGGTCCAATGTCAATGCTCAATAAGCCTTTGTTGAAATTGAATGAAATCAATCATTTATTTAGCCATTCATTCAAAAATCTTTTATTCAAATGTTGCAATGCCCCAGTACTGGTGCTGGGGAAATCAAGAGATAAAAGTCGATACAGATGTGTAAGCAAAGCATACTATGAAATGAGTGTTATAATAATTTTCTGCGTAGTGTGCTGTACAGATACATAGGAGGAAGAAGCTACCTGTGTCAGAAAGCATAAAAGCAGATGTATGGGTTGTCTGCCTGTTTTCTCTACATGCATTTTCTGTCCTACTCTTCTCTGTAGTACTCGGGGAGCAATATTTCCCAGGATCCCTTGCCTCCTGGCTTCCAGTGAAGCCAGTAGGGAGGCAAGGTGGAAAACGTAAGGGTCAGATGAGGAGATAAATCACGGTCTTTCTCTGTCATCTCTCTGCTCAGCGTGGGGTTTGCAGCACTAACTGCTGAGTCTCCTGCATGGCTGCCAGACCTGCTTGGTAAGCCAACTGTTCCAGCTTCCTCCAGGTGGCCCGGCTCCTTGGCACTGGAAACACTGACTTCTTCCTATAAGCTCGTGCTTTTTCTAGTCTCTTGGCTGCCACGGCCCCCACCCCTACAGGCTCCTTGGCTTTTCCATCACCTGTGAAATCCATACCCAACAATAAAGTCATTGAAACACCTTAGGTGCTGTTTCCTGTCTCAACCTTGGTTGATTCAGAAACTTCTCAAAGAAGGGCATATTTTAAAAATATTTTCATTTATTTACATGGCTTGCTGGGGCAAGGAGTTTTATAAATGAAGCTAAGAGAGGTGTAAAATGTATACTGTTTTAAATAGCCCAAAAATGATTTGTTGTAACCTTCTTAATCAACAGACCTATAATTAGGGAATAAATGTGCCCTCTTTGTGACTCAGTCCCCAAGTGAAATACGTTTGGCAAGAATATCTTTTCAGAAATTGCTTTGGTTCAGGAAGTGCTCTTCATGCTTTATATGCTAGGATAGGTTCTTTTAACATTTAACAATGAATGATTATTTTAGAGGTATGAAGGATGAACTTAATCAGTCCTTTATTCTGTAAGTGGGAAATCAAATTCATTACATTTTGATCAGAAGAAATCTTATTTTTACATACTTTCAGAATATAAATTTTAATATCCTCCAGAAACACATTTCAGTGTCAGGAAGTTTTTTCCATCTTGTCTAAATCTTCTAGCTATTCTTAGCAAAGATGAAGGACAATTGGCCACAATCCTTTGTATAATAGACCAAGATTATAGCTATATATTTATTCACTCTTTCATTCAACATGTTTTTATTGAGCATTTACTAAAACTAAGAGCCAGACCCTGGGAAAATATTTAGCAGAACAAAAGTGCCTCAGCCTTTTAAATTAATTTTCATGCTCTAAGAATCTTTGCTTTTTTTTTCCTTAGATCAATTTTTACAACCCTAAATTTCTATTCCTATCTGTTGCATTTACATGCTACATGCGATAGGACAAGCCAGTTACACTATGTAAAATAAGTTTCCTACATCTGTACAGCGGGGATGATTGTAGTACTTACCACGCAGAATTGTCTGAGGCTTGAATGGGCTAATAGATGCTCAACAAACATTAGGTCTTACCATAGCCGTTATCATTTCATTGGAGTCTCTCCAGTTGTACTCTACAGTCAGTACAGCCAATTCAAGACATGTAACTATTTAAATTTAAATTCATTAAAATTAAGCATAGTTAGAAATTCAACTCCTCAGTTGCTCTAGTAAAATTTCAGATGCTCAGTAGGGACATGTAACCAGTGCTAACCATATTGGATAGTATAGCAAATATGGAACACTCCCATCATTGCAGAAAGTTCTGCTGGACAGTACCTCAAATGAGAGAGAGAGAGAGAGAACAAAAGACCTTGTCCCCAAAGATATCAACTGGTGCACAGAATGAGTAAAACCTAGAGCCAGCCTTATTTCTGATTGCTTTGCTGCAATTACCACCTATTCAGATAGTCGTTTATCTGTTGTGTCCCTTCTGAGGAGCTCTATAAGACAGCATTTATAAACATAAGTTCTGGAGTTAGGTTTCTGGAGTCTAAATCCTGGACCTACTACTCACTAGCTGTGTGATTTGGGACAAGTTTTTAACCTCTCTGTCCTATATTTTCTGCGTATGAAGTAGAGACCATACAGTTCCTATCTCATGAGTAAATCCATATAAACCACTGGGAATGGTGTCTGGCCATACTAAACCTTCAATAAAGCAATATCAGTAGTAACTCTCAGGCATGTGTAGTCTGTACAAACAGTTTCCACAAATGCTGAGCATAGCTAGCCTTGCCAGATTGGGAGCTATTTTTAAATTAGTTCCTCCACTTACTTTTTCTGAGTCTCAATTCTTTTTCTTTCTTTTTTTTTTTTTAAATATACTACCCAAGGATGTGTTGAGTGTTAAGCAAGATAATATATGTAAAAGCAAAGGCATGTTGTAGGCATTTAATAATGTTATTTCCTTCACAACTTTTTAAAAAATTAGAACCACTGGATGGTGTAGGGCGTTCTGATTTCCCTCCAAGGTTATCTAGCCTCTCATGTGGACATAAAAGAGAGAGCCCTGTAAGATAACACACAGATTTTGTGAAGCAGATAATCCATTTTCCTTCCCAACATTCTGATTCTTATTTTATGGGCTCTTAGGACAACTCAGATTGTAGTACATTTTCAATGACCTAACCAAAAGAAGGGATAAATGGAGAAAATAATCTAATATGACAGATAACCCAAACCATGGATAGATGCAAAGAATTATTAATATTCATTTATTTTAAAATGTTTGCTGATTCAAGGCATATTTATCAAAAGTCTTCCAGGCAAAGCATTGTATTGGTGCTATTTGTTTCAGAAGAATTTTGGCAGCAGGTTTACCCTAGCAGTTGTTTTCAGTTCAGTTCAATTCAGTCACTCAGTCATGTACGACTCTTTGCGACCCCATGAATCACAGAACGCCAGGCCTCCCTGTCCATCACTAACTCCCGGAGTTCACTCAAACTCACATCCATCGAGTCAGTGATGCCATCCAGCCATCTCATCCTCTGTCGTCCCCTTCTCCTCCTGCCCCCAGTCCCTCCCAGCATCAGAGTCTTTTCCAATGAGTCAACTCTTCGCATGAGGTGGCCAAAGTACTGGAGTTTCAGCTTTAACATCATTCCTTCCAAAGAACACCCAGGACTGATCTCCTTTAGAATGGACTGGTTGGATCTCCTTGCAGTCCAAGGGACTCTCAAGAGTCTTCTCTTTAGTTTGGACTTAAATTTAATTGATTTACATCCCGTAAACACAGGGCAACTGATGTTAGAAGATGAGGAAGCTTAGGGAAGAGTGGTAACAGGAGAGAGTACAGACTGAGATTAGAACACCACTCTATCTATAGCTTGTATGTAATTTTATTTGTAAAAGGATGACTTCTCAAGAAGGAAAGGGTGTGTGTGTGTGTGAGTGGGGGTGTGTTCGTGTGTGTGTGAGGGGGTGTTTGTGTGTGTGAGTGTGTGCTCAGTTGCGTCTGACTCTTTGTGACCCTATGGATTATAACCCTCCAGGCTCCTCTGTCCATGGGATTTTCCAGGCAAGAATACTGGAGTGGGTTGCCATTTCTGTGGGGCTTCCCAGGTGGCTCAGATGTAAAGAATCCACCTGCCAAACACTGGTTCAAACCCCTGAGTCAGGAAGATCCCCTGTAGGAGGAAATGGCAACCCACTTCAGTATTCTTTCCTGTCCATAGGGTCACAAAGAGTCAGACACGACTGAGCGTGCACGCACACACACACACACACACACACACGTATTAGTTCTTCATGAGCAGTCCTTTCAGCCTCAGAGATCCTGATGGACATGTCCATGTGACTGAGCACTGCCCCCTCTTTGTACGCTGCAGTGATGATCTTTAGTCAGGTTCTTCCAGTGGGCCATGGATAGAGTACTGAGCACAAGGCACTAGTTACACAGTGTGAGTGTACAAGAGTGTCAGGTGCTAAAACAACATATGTAGACTTGACCAGATCTCCCCCTTCTTCACATGATTCTCTTCTGCAGTGGAGGCTGGCAGGAGCAGCCAACTCTGCAAAGAGAATACCAACCAATAAGCAGCAAAGCCTTTTCTCTATGATGTCTTTAAATTGGTCCTGGTAATTTAAGATGAAAATATCTATTTGTTGGATTTAAATGTAGGTCTTATCTACTGGTACATCAAGCAGATTTGGGAAATGAAGGACCACAAAACCGCAGCACACTGATTAAACATGTTTGGGGCTCAACAGGAAAGCATTTGAAATCTATGAAGTGTGGCTTCAGATATCAGAGCACTTTGGAGGCTGAGAGGATCAAGTCCCATTCTCTCCGTAGTAAACCTGGGTAGCATTGAAAATATAAACTCCAGAGCATTACTTTCTCATTCAGTGTCCTTGCAACTAAGAGAGTGCATGGACCAAGAAGGAGGGGTAGTGATAAAATGTGGAGTTTGAGGGGAGAACATTGATGGAGAACTTGTGCGCCTATGGTTAAGAGAAAGTAAAAGTTGTTCAGTCGTGTCTGACTCTTTGCAACCCCATGGACTATACAGTCCATGGAATTCTCCAGGCCAGAATACTAGAGTGGGTGGCTGTTCCCTTCTCCAGGGGACCTTCCCAACCCAAGGATTGAACCCAGGTCTCCCGCATTGCAGACGGATTCTTTACCAGCTGAGCCACTGGGGAAGCCCAAGAATACTGGAGTGGGTAGCCTATCCCTTCTCCAGGGGATCTTCCTAACCCAGGAATCCAACCCAGGTCTCCTTCATTGCAGGCTGCTGAGTCACTGGGGAAGCCCCACCTATGGTTAGGGAGAGACATATTTACATTTTGGCATTATTATCGACAAAGTTAGAGATGAATGGATGAACACAATTTGATATGCTGTTTATGTTCAGTTGAAGGCTCAGTGTAGAACACTTATAATTAGTATATTTGAAAACATGTGGTTTTGGACATTTTTCTCTTTCACTGGTGAAGTGCATGGGGCAGAACAATTAAGGGTGCCAGTAGCCCCAGAGACTAAGGGGATATTCTTATTTTTTCTCGAATTCCCCCTAATCAAAATGCTTCTTCTCTTTTACTGTCTAATATCACCAGTGTATCAGGAAACACACATATCCATGATCAATCCTGGATCCAAATAGGATAAAATGAAATGAGTTTTTTTTTTTCCTCCTGTTCAAAAATCCTTTTTTATTGCACAGTGAAGAAATAAATGTCTACCAAAGGAATATGAAGAGGAACTAAGAGGGGAATCTAATTGTCCACTTCAATCACTCCCACACAAAATGCCTGGGTCAAGGATGAGCAGGCAGAGCAGCAGCATTTTGGCAACATTTTTAAATAAAAAGCAAGGCAAAAAAAAAAAAATTCCAGCAAGAGTTCTGTAGAAAATGGAAGACAGCTGTTGCATTTTCTCCAGCCTGCTATCACTTTCAACCAGACCCAAGACACCCCAGCTCTTGGCTTAATGAATCATTTGCTGTTTTTGATGGTGGAAGAAAATGGGGCTCATTTGTCTACTGCTCTCTTAGCCAGGGAGCAAAGTTACCCCCAGAGAAGTGGAATGCATATCAATTGAGGAAAAGAACCACTTGAGGGACCAGAATGTGAATTATTTCTTATTGTTTCCTCCTCACTAGCTTTTACTTTCATTCTAAGGAAGGTTTGCACAGAACCCCATTCTGAATCCATTCTAACCTTACAGCACCCACATTCAAACTCATAGTAATGAAATTATTTTGAGTTGTGTTCTAGTCTTTCCTTAAAAATCTAAGCTCTCATTCAAATAGTTTATGAGATTCCTTTCCCTCCATGAAGCTGCCCTGGATGAATTAAAACATTCACATTACCTGAGAACCTCAGGGTAAAGGTTACCTGAGGAAGATTTCTGGGGCTTAGGTCTAGCCCAGTCCTGAGCAGTTGAGACCAGAAGGATAAGAGCCACTCAAAGAGGCAGAGAAGCCAGAGGTCAGTTTTGAAAATCAGCAGAGTTAGTCTTGAATGAAATTTAGAGCTGTAGTTAAGACACAAGGCTGGGACCAAGACTCTGAAAAGGCATACTTAAATAAGGTACCTGCGTTTAATGCTGTTTAAGAAGACAAGGTCAGGACATTGACCTTGAAAGAGATGAATTCCCCAGGGTCCACCCTTGCTGGTGTCTGGCTTCAACATGTGGCACTGGAGTATCAGCCTATAGGGTTCTTGAATGGCTCAGGTTACACTAAGTACTAATTTATGCATTCTCTGTTTTCATGTATAACTCTGGTAAAACCAGAGGCTTCTGCTTCTCAAGGAGGTCAAGTTGGAGAGGCTCAATTAGTGTCCAAGCAGAAATAAGAAGAAATTGATTTTTTACCTGCATCTTTGAAAGAACTTTCAAGTGGATCTGATTCCACCACATTGGTCTTTCCTTTTCCTTTTTTCCCACCTCTCCACTAGCCTTTTCCATAACGAACTCCAAACTTTCTGCTACTGCTCAGCCTTAGAAGGCTTTATACCCTTTGCCCTTCCCTGCCTGAGCCGTTTATAATGTATATTGTGAAATCTGTCATTTGTTCTTACAGGTTTCCTCTCAATCTCCTGTTCAGCCCTTCTCAACCCATTCTCCAGACTATACATCAGAAAGATCTAGGACCTGGACTAGCCTAGCCTTGTTAAAAGGCTCAGGTAACCTTCGCCTTGGCCCTAAGGATCTCAGGTCGTTGGGAAAGCAGGCAGCAGGCAGTGGCTCATTAGAAGGTCTTCGTTCTGACTCAGATTTTTCTCTTTTGTGTCCACTCATATGGATTTTCTAGTTTTTAATGAACCCTGCTTTTCTGACTCCCATAAAATAGTCTGTTCCATCACTGTGACCTTTCCAAATTTAAATTTCCAGAGAATAAGGTCTAACATATTAGGCAATTTTGAATCACTTATAGTGTGATGCTAATAAGCTGTTAATGATTAGAATGATGGTGAAGAAGACTAGATCTAAAATGACTTAGAGAAGAGTTGAAATAGGAGGCTGAATCTCACTGGGCAGATGTCCAGGGGAGTCAGCCGTACTAGGAGGGATTGAAGATATTTGTATATCACTCAACTTCTTTTTTTCTTTAAATGTATAAATTTTAAAAAATTTTTATAGTGCTGTGTTGGTTTCTGCCATTAATGATCTGTTCATAATACCACACTCGTTTTCAGGACATGTGTAAGGACATACCATGTAGAGGCAACCTTCTAAAGAATAAGGAACATTTAAGGGGGGTATTAATGATAGATATCATTTAGTGAACACTCAGTATATGTTAGGCTTTATTACCTAGGTCTGATAGTTCTCATTATAACCTTAAAATATAGCTACTTATCCCCATTTTACAGTTATAGAAACTAAAACTCATTTTGAAGAATTTTTCTAAGGCCATGCAAAGAATAAACAACAGAACGTTAAATTAAACCTATGCTTCCTTCCCCATTTAATATTGATGCATAAATGCATCGACTCATACCTTGCGTATATGCCTCATGTGACTACAGGCACTAGATATAGGACATGTCTAATATATCTATAGAATCTATTGTTGTTGTTTAGTCACTAAGTCATGTCCAAATCTTTTGTAACCCCATGGACTGTAGCCCACCAGGCTCCTCTGTCCATGGGATTTCCTAGGCAAGAATACTGGAGTGGGTTGCCATTTCTTTCTCCAGGGAGTCTTCATGACCCAGGTATTGAATCTGTGTTTCCTACATTTGCAGACATATTCTTTACCACTGAGCCACCAGGGAAGCCCCATAGAATCTGTAGCTGTACAATTACATATGTATATATACACATGAAATAGAACTGAATGTATCTATTTGTATTCAGTTATATCAGACTGAAATAGAACTACTAGGCAGTAGAAGGTGGCGGATTGGAATTGTTGTGACCAGAAGGACCAAATTTCATCTGGAACAAAACTTGGCTTTAGAAGAGTTTTTTGAAAAGATAGAATTATCAACCTTTTGGTTTAACCTGACATGCTGTCACTTGCAGTTACCATGTCATTTTCTCATGTAGTGTGAATTTGATAACTAAATTTAAGGAAAGAGTTTCCCATTTAACTTAAAGATGTTAAATGGAAAAAAAAATGGGGCAGATAAACTTGGTTTTTAAAGTGTGGGAGAAGAAAAAAATCAGAGTGTGGAATGTGGACTCCAGGGAGAAAAGAAAGGTTCATGTCTTAATTCACTCATATATCCCCTTAATACCCAACACACGGCAAGTTCATTGCTGGGGAGGAGGATACAAAAGTCTCCATCATCAGGGAGCTCAGCCTCTGGTGAGTCCATGATGAATAGGGCGTGGTTTGTGCTTAGTGATCTCAAGCCATGGGAATGCAAAGGAGAGAGCAACTCGTTTTCTTGATAAAAGGAGGAATTGGAAGGAAGGAAATTTTCTCCTATCTCAAAGGATGTATGGGCATTTTAAGAATGGAGAACAAAGAACAGCACAGGTCTGGCTCTGAAGGGAGATCTTGCATGAGCAGAGGCAGGGAGGTGAGTAGGAACTGGCAATACACTGGGAAGAGCAAACTGGGGGTGTAGTTAGGTAGCTGAGTACTTGGGGGTTGAGGATAGGAATGAAGAGAAGGAGAGCGTGGAGAAAATAAATCTGTATGTGTACTAGTTTAGGTTCTTGAGGAAAACATGAAAGTTGTCTTTTCTTTGGACCACTATTGGAAAGCTGATATAGCTAGAGGAGTATTTGTTTTCTTTAATAATTGGGCTAAACTGTCTACCTCAGCCAACTGAGGAAAAAGCCTAGCAGTAGGATCTTATGGCTGCAGTGACAAATTACTAAAACAATGGAATTTTATTCTCTTGAAATATTGGAGGCTAGAAATCTAAAATGAGTCTTAGGGTCCAAAATCAAGGTGGTGGCAGGGCTGTTCCTTAAGGAGGCTCCAGGGAAGAATCTAGTCCTTGCTTCTTTCAGCCTCTGATGGCGCCAGCATTCCATGGCTTAGAATTCAGCTTCTGCTCTGCCATCATAGGACCTTCTCCTCTGTGCTCATATTTCTCCCTTTCTCTCTTATAAGGTCACTTGTGATAACATTTAGTTCATCAAAATAATCCAGGATAATCTCCCCAATTCTAGATCCTTAATCTAATCACATTTGACTAGTTCTTTTTTTTTTTTTTTTTTTTGCCATAAAAGCTATTAATCACAGATTCCAAGGACCAGAACATGATATCTTTGGCAAGTTATTCAGACTACTGTAAGCATCCTGGCCTCCTGGTTCTCTGATCCTTCCCAGAAGAACTGTTTGATTCTCCAGACACTTTTCTTGCCCTCTTGGGCTGCAGCTTTCTCAGAAAGTGAACTCTGAAGCTATCTGAGCCACAATCAGCCTTGAGATCTCTATGCCTTCTGTGGAGGGGAGAATCTGGCTAAACAACCTTTGGATGTTTAGGGTTTGAATTAAATAACATTGGGCAGATAATGGTTGCAATGCAGCTCTGACAACTGAGAAATGCGAGCAATAAAATATCAGCATACATAGAAGGTGCAAAGTGGAACAGCTTGAAAAATTAGTTGGATGCTGTTGATACAGGACCAGATAACAAGAGTAGTGAACAAAGAAAGGGCAGCTCAATGGACATATTTCTGCAGACACCAAAATACATCTTGCCAGTTTAGCCTTGGAGCCATCTTCTTTTGTTGTTTTTCCACACCCACGTCCAATCTGGCAAGTTAGCCTGCTGGTTCTCTCTCTATATATTGCTGTGTCTATTCTCTTTTTTTCTCTGCCCTTGTTTATATCTGTGCTTAGCTCTGACTCTCCGTACCTGACCCATGAAAACCTAAGCTTATTTCCAGCACTCACCCCTCCCCAGGAACCACACCAGTCACATTTCTCTCTCTGCATATTATCTTGCTGGTCTCTTCTCTGGTTTGGTCCAAATGATGAATCCCTATCATGTTCTCCATGGACCCTTCTTTCTTACCTTTATTTCAAGGCATGGTCAACCTCCCTGTATTGCCTAGGTTTTCTTATCTCACAGTGTTTGTCTTTCTTTTCAGCCATGGCAATTCATGGGTCACATTTTCTGCCTTCCACATCTCTGGACTTAGCCCACCATCCTCTAAGCACATCAACACTGGTTAAAATAACCATTTTTCTCCCCTAATTCTGTGATTAAATGGAGAACCAACATAGATCAACCTTACAGCTTCAACAAATGGAATACAGGGCCCTGAACACTTTCACTCTATACCTCACCAGGAGATAGTGAAATTGAATGATATATGACACAATAGCTTAGAATAATGTGAGAATGTAGCAAGAACTCAGTAAACATTAACAGTCATTGTTATTGTTATTAGCTTAGTTTCTCATTATAGATCAATTCTTCCATGCATTCAGTTCAGTTCAGTTCAGTTCAGTTGCTCAGTCGTGTCCGACTCTTTGTGACCCCATGAATCGCAGAACGCCAGGCCTCCCTGTCCATCACCAACTCCCGGAGTTCACCCAGACTCACATCCATTGAGTCAGTGATGCCATCCAGCCATCTCATCCTCTGTCGTCCCCTTCTCCTCCTGCCCCCAATCCCTCCCAGCATCAGAGTCTTTTCTAATGAGTCAACTCTTCGCATGAGGTGGCCAAAGTACTGGAGTTTCAGCTTTAGCATCATTCCTTCCAAAGAACACCCAGGACTGATCTCCTTTAGAATGGACTGGTTGGATCTCCTTGCAGTCCAAGGGACTCTCAAGAGTCTTCTCCAACACCACAGTTCAAAAGCATCAATTCTTCGGCACTCAGCTTTCTTCACAGTCCAACTCTCACATCCATACACGACCACAGGAAAAACCATAGCCTTGACTAGATGGACCTTTGTTGGCAAAGTAATGTTTCTGCTTTTGAATATGCTATCTAGGTTGGTCATAATTTTCCTTCCAAGGAGTAAGCATCTTTTAATTTCATGGCTGCAGTCACCATCTACAGTGATTTTGGAGCCCCCGAAAATAAAGTCTGACACTGTTTCCACTGTTTCCCCATCTATTTCCCATTAAGTGATGGGACCGGATGCCATGATCTTTGTTTTCTGAATGTTGAGCTTTAAGCCAACTTTTTCACTCTCCTCTTT
Source organism: Bos mutus (assembly GCF_027580195.1). Classification (NCBI taxonomy): domain Eukaryota; kingdom Metazoa; phylum Chordata; class Mammalia; order Artiodactyla; family Bovidae; genus Bos; species Bos mutus. The sequence continues at coordinate 26,647,946 of NC_091628.1, forward strand.
CACTTTCATCAAGAGGCTTTTTAGTTCCTCTTCACTTTCTGCCATAAGGATGGTGTCATCTGCATATCTGAGGTTATTGATATTTCTCCCAGCAGTCTTGATTCCAGCTCGTGTTTCTTCCAGTCCAGCGTTTCTCATGATATACTCTGTATATAAGTTAAATAAGCAGGGTGACAATATACAGCCTTGACGTACTCCTTTTCCTATTTGGAACCACTCTGTTGTTCCATGTCCAGTTCTAACTGTTGCTTCCTGACCTGCATACAGGTTTCTCAAGAGGCAGATCAGGTGGTCTGGTATTCCCATCTCTTTCAAATTTCCCACAGTTTATTGTGATCTACACAGTCAAAGGCTTTGGCATAGTCAAGAAAGCAGAAATAGATATTTTTCTGGAACACTCTTGCTTTTTCCGTGATCCAGCAGATGTTGGCAGTTTGATCTCTGCTTCCTCTGCCTTTTCTAAAACCAGCTTGAACATCTGGAAGTTCACGGTTCACGTATTGCTAAAGCCTGGCTTGGAGAATTTTTGAGCATTACTTTACTAGCGTGTGAGATGAGTGCAATTGTGCAGTAGTTTGAGCATTCTTTGGCATTGCCTTTCTTTGGGATTGGAATGAAAACGGACCTTTTCCAGTCCTGTGGCCACTGCTGAGTTTTCCAAATTTGCTGGCATATTGAGTGCAGCACTTTCACAGCATCATCTTTCAGGATTTGGAATAGCTCAACTGGAATTCCATCACTTCCGGTAGCTTTGTTCGTAGTGATGCTTTCTAAGGCCCACTTGACTTCACATTCCAGGATGTCTGGCTTTAGGTCAGTGATCACACCATCATGATTATCTGGGTCGTGAAGATCTTTTTTGTACAGTTCTTCTGTGTATTCTTGCCACCTCTTCTTAATATCTTCTGCTTCTGTTAGGTCCATACCATTTCTGTCCTTTATCGAGCCCGTCTTTTCATGAAATGTTTCCTTGGTATCTCTAAGTTTCTTGAAGTGATCTCTAGTCTTTCCCATTCTATTGTTTTCCTCTATTTCTTTGCCTTGATCGCTGAGGAAGGCTTTATCTCTTCTTGCTATTCTTTGGAACTCTGCATTTAGATGCTTCTATCTTTCCTTTTCTCCTTTGCTTTTCGCTTCTCTTCTTTTCACAACTATTTGTAAGGCCTCCCCAGACAGCCATTTTGCTTTTTTGCATTTCTTTTCCATGGGGATGGTCTTGATCCCTGTCTCCTGTACAATGTCACGAACCTCATTCCATAGTTCATCAGGCACTCTATCTATCAGATCTAGTCCCTTAAATCTATTTGTCACTTCCACTGTATAATCATAAGGGATTTGATTTAGGTCATACCTGAATGGTCTAGTAGTTTTCCCCACTTTCTTCAATTTAAGTCTGAATTTGGCAATAAGGAGTTCATGATCTGAGCCACAGTCAGCTCCTGGTCTTGCTTTTGCTGACTGTATAGAGCTTCTCCATCTTTGACTGCAGAGAATATAATCAATCTGATTTTGGTGTTGACCATCTGGTGATGTCCATGTATAGAGTCTTCTCTTGTGTTGTTTGAAGAGGGTGTTTGTTATGACCAGTGCATTTTCTTGGCAAAACTCTATTAGTCTTTGCCCTGCTTCATTCCGTATTCCAAGGCCAAATTTGCCTGTTACTCCAGGTGTTTCTTGACTTACAAATCAGTTATCTTTGTAGATCCATTGTTTGTAACTTTATTTGTCTAATTGTCCTTTTCTGTAGCAAATCCATGTCAGTATAGACAACTTTTGAATGTAAGCCCTACAATTCAGTCACCAATGTTTTGATTAGTGTCTGGCACAGGATAAAGCCTTTAGGAAGATTTATAAAATATTATTCAGATATTATTCTTTAAAAAAAATTGAAAGAATCTATTGATGCCTCATGTCACCTTCATCACATGCTTTGCTATGTGCTTAGTCACTCAGTCCTGTCCAATTCTTTGCAACCCCATGGACTGTAACCTGCCAGGCACCTTTGTCCATGGGAGTTCTCCAGGCAAGAATACTGGAGTGGGTTGCCAGGCCCTCCTCCAGGGGTTCTTCCCAACCCAGGGATTTAACCCAGGTCTCCTGCATTGCAGGTGGACTCTCTACCTTCTGAGCCACCAGGGAATGCTTTAATTGTCATTTTAAATCAGAGTTACAATATGCAGAGACTGGAGAAGGGACAGTTTATTAGGAGGATATCCACTGGCAGATGGGACTAAAAGTGTTCTGACTTGATTGGACTACTTGTCCTCTTGACCAACACAAACTCTTAGAGGCAAAAGGATGGTTCATATAAGCAAGTTGAATTTTAAAAATAGTTTCCATCTTCCTAATCCAATGTGTGAGATTATTACCTGACTGGGTAAAAGAAGACCTGTTTAAAACTATGCCAGATTAGACCGTTCTTCAGGGGTGAACTGAGTATTCTCTTGATCCAAATCTATCAATGTATAGTCCTTCTGCTTCATCTGTACTCACTTCATAAGAATGCATTGCATGCTCTTCCAAAGAAGTGTACTTCGATGTCCATAGGAGGTTGTTGTTGTTCAGTTGCTCAGTCGTGTCTGACTCCATGCGACCCCATGAACTACACCACACGAGGCTTCCCTGTCTTTCCTATCTCCTGGAGTTTGCTCAAACTCAGGCCCACTGAGTCCATAGGAGGGGAGGCGTAGGAATATTGGAAAAGAAACCAGTCAGAAAGAAAAGAAGGATTATGTCCCCCTTACTCACCAATGCGTGTCATTGCATAAATGGATGGATGAGTGAATGAACAGATGAATCTGGGGACCATAGAGAAGATTTGACTCTCTCATTGAATGTGAGAAGGTGATTCTTCCATTTTGTCCCTTACTGAGGCAGGTCAGATGGAGTACAGCTCCTGAGGCTCCTCTCTCTCTGTAAAAGTCTGCCTTGGGCCTGAACGCTTCCTAAGATTGGGGGTAGAGCTGGGAGTGTCATAGCTGCTCCATCTTCTCTCTTCAGGCTCCACAGGGGCTAATTTATTATACATTAACTCATTAAGCCTTTATTCTAATGCAGTTACTATGCCTTTATTTTCTCCTTAATGTGCAAATTATGAAGATTGCTCAGAATGTGAAAATTGGCCTTTATTTCTCTTGCAAAAAGTTTCCATACACTCAACAGCTCTTTGCAATGTTATTTGGAACTACCTCCAAGGCATTAAAATGCCAAGAGACCTAACAATCTTTCTCACTCCTCTCTGCACAAAATCATTACCTTTTTTTTTTTTTTTACTGTAAAAAGATAATTCTGTATCATCCCCAGCAACAGTTGGACACATTTATGGATGCAGAGTAGTAGCCCATAGTGGATTTTGCTATGATTAGCCACCTGGCATCTACCTAGCTTTCCTACTTGGAGAGAATCCCATGGAGGCTGAAGAAAGGCAAATATTCCCTTCCCCAGCTCCTTGGCTGCTATAAAGTGAATGAATAAATAAGCCTGGCCCATCCCATGTCCTCACCAGGGTATTGAATCCAGAGCCTGTAATGTAAATAGATGGGAAAGACCTGGATGTCTTGCTGTGCCACTGACCATGGTACCCTGGGTTAGGTCGCAGGGTTCCATGTCAACAGGCCTCCACAGTCAGTATTGGTCATGGTGTCCAAGTCCATGATGATCATGTGCAGTGACCAGTAGCAACGGCAGCAGCGTCCTGACCAGACTCCTTAACAGGTATGGTTGGGCTGTATTTCTGGCTGCCTGGACTTTAATGGTTTTTCATGACTTTTTCAAACCTGGTTCTATAGACTTCTCATTGATACTAGAGGAGGATAGTCTTCCAAAAAGTTTTTGTGTTTTTGGTACTAAAAATGTGGTACCCAACTCCTACACACTTATAATTAAAGAAAAGCTCCTCTTAAAACAACCCCAATAAAGTATATGAAAAATGTAGATTTACAGACCTGATAAATTAAATACTAATTATGTCTCTTAAAGATTTTCTATAAATTGTTAACTTCTCCCTGTGAATTCTGAATAAAGTAAGCAGTAGACAATAAATTAGGTAAATATGGCTATCAAAATAGATTACAAGAGGACACATTGTTTAAAAAGCATGTGGATTGCAATGGCTGTTTTTGGTTATATCAGAGTCTGAGTTTGTAGGGAGGGAGAACAGTTCTGAATTCTTGAGCCTTGAAGCTTTTCTGGAGCCCCCGGTCTCCACAGAATGAATGCTCATAGGTTTTTCCTCTTAAGCTTGCCTTCTGGGTCTGAACCTCTCCAGTTCAGCTAACAAGATCATTCTGCCTTTAGAAGGAAGCACTGCATTATCTAAGGTTATGTTAGAAGAAATGGTGGTAGTGGGTAGTGACATTTACAATCAATTTTAGAAGCACTATCTTGCTTGATTTGCCTCCATACTGTGTGGATTTGTTTCTGTTTGAAACATATGTACTTTCGACATTTCACTGTAATCAAGGAACCAAAAATAACTCGTAAATGGGCCTAGCATTTTTACTCCAGGTGTGGATTTGTTGTTGTTGTTGTTGTTTGTTTGTTTCTGTCTTCAGGCCATGGTGTAAGAATCCACTTGGCTGATTAAAGTTTTGTTATAATGTCAGATGATATGCATCCTGTTCCTGCACCCAACTAGTTGATAGCTTAATTTTTAAATTAGCTCAAAGATAGACTTTTAAATGGAAATCAATGGTGAAAATGAAGAAACATTATTACCCTAGTAATTGATAACACTTCACTTTATTACATGAAAAGTTGAAAGTAGTGTGAACAAGAGTAATAAATGGAAAGTAGTGTCTATATTTGGCACCCCATTCCAGTACTCTTGCCTGGAAAGTCCCACGGATGGAGGAGTCTGGTAGGCTGTGGTCCATGGGGTCGCTAAAAGTTGGACATGACTGAGCAACTTCACTTCCACTTTTCACTTTCATGCGTTGGAGAAGTGCTGGGGTCCAGCCCCGGTGGATCCAGGGAATTCGAAGTGGGGACGGCGTTGGCGAGGATCAGGAAACAATTGCTTAATTAAATTTTAATTAAAGATATAAAGAGTGGTTAAATAAGGATAGCTCAGTGAGGAAATTCAATGGAGAAAAGAGGCTGATATAAGGATAGCTCAGTGAGGAAATTCAGTGGAGAAAAGAGGCTGAATAATTCAGCCAGAAGGTGAGAGAAAGAACGACATGGGGAGACCAAGTTTCGGTGAACAAGGCCCGCACTTTATTTTCCAAAGTAGTTTTTATACCTCAAGTTATGCATAGAGGATAATGGGGGAAGGGGTAGAGTCATGCAGTAAGCCAGGCTTTCTTCCTGCAAACTTATCATATGCAAAAGTTTAGGTGATTTGCATAATCTTCTGGCCCGGAGGCCTGTTAACATTTTAAGACCTTTTCTTCAGAAAACTTATTTTTCTCTAAAGGTGATTAGTCAGGTGCCACCCTCCAAAAGCATTAGATAAAGTTTCATTCCTACAGGGCAAAGGTGTGGTGGGCTATAACAAGAAAAAGAATTAACTCAAGGGTCCAAGGTTACAAACATTAAAGCTACTACTTACACCAATTATATTAATCAGTACACTGCCAGGGACAGAGCAGGTAAGGGATATGGAAACTTAGCAGCAAACATTGGCCCAACAAGTGAAAAATCCTTCACCAATACAATTTTTAATCAATCTTTTAACTGCTCAAAGGAATCTGTATTTAGACAGTTTAGAACATCTCATGCCTCTCACAGTTGGGAGGCTCTGAACAATCACATGTGGCCGGAAAAACCTATTCATGCAGGCTAGAGGACTTCCACAGGAGTTTGTAGGTTGAAACACTATCACACCCAGGAACTTTATTAACTGGAGCTGTAAGTTAACTCTTTTTTCAGAGAGAGGTAGTGGGGGACAGCCCCCCCATAAAGTCAGAGGTGTAGGTGAGAGCACAAAGCAGAAAATAGGCAGACTCTGGTTTTGGGGGTAGATGCTCGAGAATTTCCAGGGGGACTCCTGAGGCTCAATCCCGCCTTTGCGTATGCCGAGCCTCCTTCCTCATGACCTTTGCCACAGGCGGAGCTCCTGCTCCAGGCAGAGAAGGAAATGGCAGCCCACTCCAGTGTTCTTTCCTGGAGAATCCCAGGGGCGGGGAAGCCTGGTGGGCTGCCGTCTATGGGGTCACCCAGAGTCGGACACGACTGAAGCAACTTAGCAGCAGCAGCAGCAGCAGTGTCTATATTACTCATGTGTTTTTAAACTAAATGATCCCAGATTTTGAAGGGGAAGTAAAAGAGAAATTCACTAAGCTCTGATTACATTTCTCCAAATCTACATGCCTAAGAAAAAGTTCTTGTTTAAAAAATATGCAAAAAATGCATACACCTGGCATAAATAGTCACATTTTTATGTCCAAAGAACTTTATTTTGAACTTTAATTGTGCTCATATGCTGTGCTATATCTGTGCTGAGTGTGCTCAGACATGTCTGACTCTTTGTGAACCCATGGACTGTGACCCATCAGGCTCCTCTGTCCCTGGGATTATCCATGCAAGGATACTGGAGTGAGTTGCCATTCCCCTCTCCAGGGGATCTTCCTAGCCCAGGAATTGAACCCTTGTCTCTTGCATGTCCTTCATTGGCAGGTGGGTCCTTTACCACTAGTGCCACAGGGGAAACCTATGCTCATATATCTTAAGACTAATATCGACTAGTTTAAAAAGATATTGAATTGATCTTATTTGAGAAGCTTTAAGGGAAGATTTGGGTTTCCCCATTGGCTCATTGGTAAAGAATCCACCTGCCAACGCAAGAGACGCAGGAGACCTGGGTTCGATCCCTGGGTCGGGAAGATTCCCCTGAAGAAGTAATGGCAACCCACTCCAGTATTCTTGTTTGGATAATCCCATGGACAGAGGAGCCTTGCAGGCTATAGTCCATGAGGTTGCAAGAGTCAGACACGACTGAGCATGTACACATGCACACGCATGCACACATACACACACAGGCAGATTTGACAATTCTGGAGTCTTTCCTTTTTCATGATTCAGAATGATTAACTGATTCATTTCTGAAACCTAACCTTTTTCCATTAAACCATTTCATGCCTTCCAAGCACTTTTTACAAAACTTTGCTTTGGGTACCTTGAAGTCATCAGGTGAACACATTCTTTAATTCCTTCCCTGCTACATATCAATTCCCCCCTCCTCTAAATTCCGAGCAGCTCAGGTCTCTCCTGCTCTCCAGCATCTGCACTGTGAGCACCATGCCATCTACACCCCCGGACTCTTCTGGCAACCACTACTGTTTTTACTTCAATCTCTCTTTTCTACTGACATCCCACCGTCTTGTCCCTGCCACTCACTCTTAACATAGAAACATATACTCAGCTATCTCCCAAGTGAGAGCAAAAACATCCAAACTCAAAACATCAACATTTTATTGAGTCCGAAACACCCTCTCTGTTAGCTCTGTAAAGGACAAGTCCACCTTGCTGTCTGTCTTTTTTATTTCACTCTTACTCTGACTTCCAGTCCCACCTGCTCTGAAAAGACTCTGATGAGATCTTGATTCCTCACATTTCACCAGAGCTGGTAGATACGTCCCGGTTCATATCTCACTAGATCTCTCTGGCATTTAATCCAAGTTGCCATGACCTCCACTTAAAAGTCTCTTGCATTGGCTCCCTTGGCATTTTTCTCTTGAGGTCTTCATCCTTCCTTTCTGGCCTCTCCTTACCACATTTATAGATTTACTATTTCCGGATAAACTTTGATGTGGCTCAAGGATTATATTCTTGAACCTGCATATCCTCATTGTATTTCCCACCAAAGCCCATGGTTTCTGATATTCTAATGACCCCATAATAGATATTGTCTCTTTAGACCTTTTTGCTGACATCCAGACTTGTATTTCCCATCATGGTTGGACAAGTCCAAGGCTTTATTGCATTTTACTCCAGACCTACTTTGCCTCCCCCAGTGATTCTCAAGGGAAAAAAAAACAAAAACAAAAAAAACGAGAAACACCTAAAACATCTTAGACAGTTTCCGGTCACAAGCTTTGTCCTGATCCCACCATGTTTCTGTCTGTTACTAAGTCTTACATTCTGCTTAGGTGACATTCTCTCTGATCCACAATCTCTTCTTTGTCATTTAGCGCTAGTCTTAGGCCATATTCCTTCCCCTCTTGATCATCCTAACAGTCTCCCACAGATGGTGTGTGTTTCTTCTCTTACTCCCTTCACTGCAGTGCTCTCTGCTGCTGCCATAGGGGAACCTTCTGAATCACGAAGCTGCCCGAATGACTCTTCTGTTTGAAAGCTGTCACGGTTCATCAGAGCTCTCAGGGTTATTCTGGACTCTTCTCATTACTCTGTTTACTGTTTCCTATAGTGTTGGATTCCAGGAATACTGAGGGAAAGGAAGAGAGGGGTTTTGTTCACTATCAATTTACCAGAGGTAGATAACACCACACAGTGCTTCTCAGAGTTGTTTGGATAAGGAATCTTTTTATTTCCCAAAGATAATGTCAGAGTTCTGAGAGTCTATGTAACACATTTTGGAACATCCCCTTCCAATTTTGTTTCCCAACACTTGCCTTTACTCACTGTACTCTAGCCAAATGGAGACTGTTGAGGTTCCCAGAAAATATGATACTCCCCCTCACCTGTATGCCTTACACAGGCCTTCCCTTTGCCTAGAGTATCTTTCCCTGAGTTATTAATCTAAATAGCTCTGTTTTTTCAGGATGAGCATCACTGCCTCTGAGTGTCCTTCCTTGCTTTCCTTCCTCTTCGGTGTCTGATTTTGAATTTCCTCCTCTGTGCATCCATTAAACTCATAGTATATACAGGATCTACCTACATCCGACTGTATGACTTTGTCCTATTTGACTTTTGTGGCATGGGAATCTAGATATTGTCTAGCACAAAGTAGATGTTCAGTAACAGTTTACTAAATTCACAAATGAGTTTATAGATCAGATTGGAGAAGATGAAAATCTGACCCAATGGGACATCCTTGTGGAAAGGTTTGTGATCAGGGCAATGGCTGAAACCAGGTGTACATGTCTCAGAAAGCTGCATCCTTCTGGAATGGAAGGAGAGGAATTAAAGAGGGTTTGGGATGTTCTGGATACAGAAGAGAGGGAACAAGTGCACGAGCTAGACTGGTTCCTGGCGTCCCTGGTAATACATAACAGGTAATTTAACAGAATTAGATTTTTTACATGGCTTTTTCCTGATGATAAAAGCTGTATATAGTTCATTGTAGAAAATTCAGAGATCATGGAAAAGCACCGGGAAGGAAAAATAATCCCATTGCTCAAAAAGGATCTTTGTTAAGATTTAAGGTGAAGTTCCAAGTCAGACTCAACAAAATTCAATCGTAGTGTGGATATTAATTTGAGGTATGGTTTTCTTTATTTAATGATATGCTGTAATCATTCTTCTAGGTCATTTTATATCCTTACACAACTTGATTTTTTAATAACTGTGCGTTCTATTGTATGCTACCTTTAACTTCAGTTTAATGATTAATTATTGTTGAACTTTAGGTTGTTTAAAAATTTTTACTACTTTAAATAACATTGTGATGAATATATTTATACATAAGAAATTGCTGTGTCAAAGAGTTTGTTTATTCCGATGGTTTTGATTTGTACCACCAACCTGTCCTCTAGACAGATGATGTCAATTTGTACTCTAATCAACAAGATATGAGAATCATAATTTTCACTTAATCTCATCAATTGGATTCCAAGGAAAGTCCTGTGCTATTTGTGAGATGAAAAATGTTATCTTCTTTATTTCAGTGGTTTTTGTTATTAATGATACTGTAAACTTACTCAATTATCTTTTTAACCATTTGTATTTATTTCTTTATAAATTGTCATTTGCCCATTTGTATTGGGATATATATTTTGATTTTACTGATGAAGATGTAATGAGGTTTAACTTTTAAATTATATTTTGAAACACAGATTAGTACTATTAAAATCATTAATGATAAATATTACAGGTGTTCTGAATCTACAAAATTAGCTATCAATGAGTTCTTAATAATAAATAGATGGCAGTCATTTAAGTCTTTGCAGTTCTCAGGAATGAAAATGTGGAACTTTTGATCAGATTGTCACTTCCCCCTCTTCTGGGTTCTCAGAATATATTTTAAATCACACTGTATGTACTCTTTGTGTGTGCATCTTTGTGAAAGACCATAGGCTTGGATTCATAAAAGAGCTGAGTTAGAATTCTTGCCCCGTTTCTATGAGTTTGTGAATTTGAAACTCAACCTCCTTGAACTTGTTTTCTTTTTCTGTAAAAGTAGGTGAACAAATCTTTGACATTGGGTTAGTGTTTAAAAATGAAGTGAGATACAAGAGAGAAATCTAGGTTAGTAGTTAGAACATAGTGGATGTACTGTAATGAATCTAACAATTGATTCTGTATCCTGATGGTTGACTGTATATGGTCTGGACTAAAGAATTATGCATGAGCTTTGTGAGGAGCAGCTGAATAGCATAAGGGACTAGTTGAGTCACAATGGGAAAATGTTTAAGACTGATTTCTAGGAGTCTGTGAGGTGACTGAGCCTCTGAGAGTGAAATGAGCATGCAGAACTTTCCATTCAGAGCCTGTGCCCTTGCCATATCTCATATATTTTATTTTTTAAAATTTATTGTTTAATTATTTTTTTAAATTTTTTGGCTGCATGGCATAGCATGTAGGATCTTAGTTCCCTAACCAGGGATCAAGGCTACATCCCCTGCATTGGAAGCATGGGGTCTTAACCACTGGACTGCCAGGGAAGTCCTGGCTCATATATTTTAAACCAACTTATATCTATTTTCTAACCTGAGTTCTCTGCCTAATAATCTAGTTTCTGTGAGCAGCGTCACTTTGGATCTGTCTCTGTTTCCATCCTCTTAGTTAATTCTCTCGGGCTTTTTGAAATGTTTGTTAGTGTCTCCCCTTTTCTCTTGCCATTTCTGCTCCCTTATTGAGGCCCTCATCAATTTTGATCTGGGTAAATGTGAGCTGCCGGCTGATGGGTGGCTCTGGCTTCAGTGTCTCCCAACTGCAGCCCATTTGTGAAGTGATTCTTCATCATTTATCATACCAAATCCAAGCCCTCTTGTTCTTTTAAAGCCCTCTCTAATTTGGCTCCGATACGCACATTCAGTTCAGTTCAGTTCAGTCGCTCAGTCATGTCCAACTCTTTGTGACCCCATGGACTGCAGCACGCTAGGCCTCCCTGTCCATCACCAATTTCTGGAGCTTGTTCAAACTCATGTCCATTGAGTCGGTGATGCCACCCAACCATCTCATCCTCTGTCGTCCCCTTCTCCTGCCCTCAATCTTTCCCAGCATCAGGGTCTTTTCCAATGAGTCAGTTCTTCGCATCAGGTGGCCAAAGTATTGGAGTTTCAGCTTCAGTATCAGTCCTTCCAATGAATATTCAGGACTGATTTCCTTTAGGATGGACTGGTTGGATCTCCTTGCAGTCCAAGGGACACTCAAGCATCTTCTCTAACACCACAGTTCAAAAGCATCAATTCTTCAGCACTCAGCTTTCTTTATAGTCCAACTCTCACATCCATACATGACTTTGTATACAACTCTCACATCCATACAAACCATAGCTTTGACTAGATGGACCTTTGTCAGCAAAGTAAAGTCTCTGCTTTTTATCCGATATGCACATGTCCAATATGCACGTTTGATGGTAACTCCTCATAGTATCCAACATGCCTTTTTTGTCCTGCAGAACACAAATCATACTTGTTTTTGACCTCCCCACCTCCACCCTGGTGCTCTTTTTTCCCACTCCCATCAGCCTATCAATATCCTGACCAATCATCAGGGCTTAGCTTGAGATCTTTTCTCCGTGAGTCTTTCTCAAATCTTTCTCTTACTTCTCTGAATTTCTGTTTCCAGATAATTGGTATGTTTAGGGTTAATGGTTTTGTGTGTATTGGTTTTCCCTCTACAGCCCTGCTGTGAAAACTCTGGATGGAATGCTTATCTATACACATCTCTAGCCTTCCCAGTGCCTGCCCAGATCTGGCTCAGCAGGTCCACAGAACCCTCTATTTGTGAAGAGGACGTGGCTGCCACGAGTCAGCCACTGACGTCCACGCTCATTGTGCTTCTGAGCCATCACTTAAACTCTTGCTGCTGGGAATTCTTTCTTCCTCTAGCACTTCCTGTGCAGTCCTGGAAGATCTAATGATCTTTCTTTCAAACAGTAGCTCTGTTTCTCTTTATATTACTCATGATTTTTACCCCAGTGTATAATGATCTCTGCCCTTATGTCACATAGCACAAATCATCAACTCTTTTTTCAACATAACCATATGCTGTTGGTTATTGTAACATCAGAGCTTCTTGTTTGGTAAACTGTGAGCATATCCTGCCTTGAGAATCCTGGGCTGGGGTTATTCCTTAGGTTCCCCCTTCCACTCCCAGTCCTGGGGATTCCTCAGCTTTTCTCTTCTCTTTGCAATAACCCCCACCCACTTTATATCTTGGGTTCTCCTACTACTTGCTGAAGACTTAGCTCCTGGTATCAGTGCACACAAACATATAGATTATTTATACTTATAGGATCCAGCTGAAGTTGAGGGGAAATACAAGGGGATACCCTTGTATTTATTATATGAATATAATAAATAAGCTACAGAAATACAAGATATAATCAATATATTTATAACATCTTGCTTATAATTTTGGGTATTTTTTTGCTCACTGGGTTCCCAGAAGTCTTGCTTGTCTCTAGCATTTGTCTTAGAATTGAATAATTTAGTTATTTCCACAGTGATCCACTGTGTATCAGGTACTGAACTGGGAGCTAGTGATGAGTCAGAAACGATTCTTGCCATTGACCTATAAATATTCTCAAATCCTTGTATTGGAAAAATACCAGGTGCTCTTTAAACCCCTTCATTTATTCAGAGTCTGAAACCTAGGTCCTTAAGTCCCATTTTTCCATGAAGCTCTTTGGTCCTAAAACTATAATTAGAAGGAGAATAGGCTTTAACTAGAATTCCATAGTTGCAACTTCAGTGTGACTATAAAATGATGACACTGATATTTTAATAAGAATGGTACAAGCTAAACACACACATGAGATTTATCATTTTAAGTAATTTTCTTGAGAGGCTACACATTCATTTTTACTGATGTTGCTGTTGCTAAAAACATATTTAGCATCTTTTTTGATATTGTTTCCAAACCCATTTGATCACCATTTAGCAAATTATACCCAACACATTTTAGCTGCACCTAATTTTGTGTCCTAAATAATAGACTCTAGTTTAATAACAAACCTTATTTTTCAGATTCAGCTTGGAATAACTTTTAGCTTTTTCCAAAACATATACATGCATACCTCCCAGTTGATAAAGATTTGGCACTTTAGGACAGATCTCCCCAAAAATGTGCTTTTGTTTCTAAAAACAGACCCTCAAATGTAATTCTCAGTAGGTTCTGAGCAAGGGCAGAATGATTAGAATTATATAAAGCTCCCCACGGGGACCATTTTGATTGACAACCCCATGTTAGGCTGGGTTACCTGGAAACAGACTTTTGAGATGTAAGATCACTTTCAGAGTGGTATTAGAGTGGTATACTGGGTGATACTCTTGGGAAATACAGTCTTGGAAAGTTAGAAAAGTAGGATTCAATAGAGGGGAGAAACTGACCCTCAGTGTGGTTGTTACATGGAAGTAAGAATTTAGGATTCTGAAAACCCATAAAAATTGTTCTATTCCAATAGGTCACATGTTCTAAATGTCCTTCTAATTGTACAGAAGACCAAGACAACTTAGTAAGGAATTCTGTTTCATGAATAAAATATAAATTGATGATCTGCCAGTAAGCTTCTCGTGTGATAGTTGTAGGCCTACTACTGCAAATAGAATTACACCATTTAATAAAATGGCCAACAAAGGTCATCCAGTTAGGGAATCCCAATGTAATTTATGTTTCTTAAATAGATTGTAATTATATTATAAATACAGGAATTATTTCCTAGTTTCCCTACTTAATACAAATCGGCCCAATTTCCTCACTTGAAGTATATTTTGATAACATTGAATCTACACTAGCAGGTTTATATGGAGAAAGGAATCCACGCTAATCAATTAAATCAGACTCAGTCAGTGCCTGAAGAGTAAGGGGCAGCTGAATTCCTGCCTTGGAGTTAGCATTTCAGTACAATCCTTAGCCTTGACAGATGCTTGCTACTTCTTTGTCCAAATAGGAGCTGAAAGAATAAATGAACGCAAGTACATTGTTTTATTAGTTTCACTTTACTCGCAAACAAGAAAGAGAACCTTGGAAGTTCAGCCTGCACTTTTAAACTGTGTAGGTAGGATTCTCTGTTAGAACATGTCTGGCTAAATGAGCACAGAGGAGCCTTAGTCCCTGAATTTGATAAATCAGGGTTTTGTCTGGACTGCAGGCTCTTCCACCATCTACAAATTCCTCTTCAAGTCCCCTTCTAGCTAGGTCCCTGTGCTTCCACATAACTGCATACACCTCTCTTGCAACATTTAGGCATCTGTGTGCGTGTTTATCTCCCCCATGGGATTATAAGCTACTCAGCAGAAACAGTATCCAACTACCTTAATTAGGTAATAGGAGCTTTAATATCATCACTTTGTAGATGAGAAGGAAACATTGTTCAAAGTCTCATGGCTATTCAGAGATGAAGCCAGGATTTAAACTCAGGAAAGTATAACTCTCCTTATGCCTGTCTGTGAAGTGCTCTGCCCTAATCGTGTCTGTATCTCCATTAATGAGAAAGCACCTAACCCATATGAACCCAAGTCTCCTACATTGCAGGTGGATTCTTTTACCACCTGAGCCACCTGTTTACATCCCCCCAGTGAACTGATAACGGATAGTTTTTAGCTCTCCAAGTAATTCAGTGGCCTCTGTAATAGACTTATCTTTATTGAGGAATGTAGAATTTTTTGTCTTAACCAAGGCTTAACCCCACACAGACAATCCAGCAATATCCTCCGTCCCTTGTCTAACTGCTGAGACATAGAGACTATGATTGACTGTCAGGAAGTACCCTTCCAACCTGTAATGGGATCCCTCCCTTCCTTTTCTCTAGAGTTGGAAATCTTAGGGGAGAGACTTCCTTTGGGAGAAGAAGGCAGGTAAAAATGTAACTAGTTATTTGGTACCTGAGTTCCACTTGGCCTTTCAAATCATTCATTTACATTTTTTAAAAATTCCCTTTCCCTATTGGGAAGATTACCAATGACAACCATGCTAAGAATGATCCCTGATACATTGCTGGGAGAGCATGTGAATAGGGAGTGTTCATGTTAGTTCTCTAGTATAAATTTTGCTGTCTAGACTCCTGACCTGATATTGAGTGGAGAGGCTGATGTGGCTGAGCCCAAGATGAATAAAAGCACCATAATCCTGAGAAATAAGTTGTTAAACAAACTGTTGGTAGCCAAAGGATTCCCAAATCTACCTGCTCTTATCATGGTTACTAAGGACACTTGGGTGGAATACCTCAAGTCTTGGGTGGAATCACCTGGATAGAGCAGTCAACTGGTCTACCATAGTGTGACAATATTTCAAAATAAAGAAATAGCAGCTAATTGATTTCCCATTGAAACTAGACTCATTGGGCTGCAGATCACATTGGTGCAATGGTTTTTCTGCCAGTTTGCTATAGGACATACTGAACTTCTTAGTTTTCTATCTCATCACTGCATTTTATGCTGCTTAGGTAGCAGAACTTCATGACAACTTATAAGGCTGATTGAGATCTTTGGGCATCTGTTGGTTTCTCTGGCACAGGCTTCAATATAACCCCACACAACCTCAATCCTCTACAAAGGCGTTATGCCATCATGATTGCCCCACGTTGTGTCTGTTGCAGTGTCTAAATTATTTGCCTACTCTCTTTGTATGTGAAAGAGGATGAGGGCTGAACCAGGATGAAGGATGTATTACAAAAACATAGGAATTATTTCCTAAATGACAATTTCTAGGACTTCTTAATATTTCTAAACTTTTTAGTTGAAGGTAACTCCCTGATGTATAAAAGCATATCCTGACACTAACTTACAAATGTTTTATACATTATGGTACAAAACGATACTGGATGTGTGGGGCTGGTGCACTGGGACGACCCAGAGGGAGGGTATGGGGAGGGAGGAGGGTTCAGGATGGGGAACACAAGTATACCTGTGGCAGATTCATTTCGATATTTGGCAAAACTAATACAATATTGTAAAGTTTAAAAATAAAATTAAATTTTAAAAAAAATAGGGCCCTAGCATAGACTACGCCCTGGGAAAAAAAATGCATATTTAAATTGAAGACATCAATGGAAACAAGACATTCAACAAAGACATTGTATAAGTTTCCAGTGGTTGCTGTAACAGATGATCACAAATTTAATGACTTAAAGCAGCAGAGATTTATGATCTTATAGTTCTGAAGGTCAGAATTCTGAAATAGGGCTTATGGGGCTAAGATCAAAGTATTGGTAGCACTGCATTCCTTCTGTAGGCTCTATGAGAGAATCCATTCCTTGCCTTGGCTAGCTTCACGAGGCAGACCACTGTCCTTGGCTCATGGCAACATCCCTTTGACCTGTACTTCTATCATCATCATCATCTCACATCTCCTTCTCTATCTCTACCCCTCCTGCTAACCTTGTGACTGCATTTGGCTCACCAAGATAATTCAAAATAATCTATCTGAAGATCTTGAACTACATCTGTAAAGTACCTTTTGCCACTACATGGTGACATATTTGTGGAGGTGCTGGGGATTATGGATGTCTTCAGGGGGTCGTTTTTTTTCTGTCTACCATGGATACTATTGCTTCTGGTGTTAAATAAAGCTTCTAGTTGGGGAGATAAAAGATATGATCTTTTGCATTCCCAAAAGACAGAATGAAGATCATTAGTAAAATCAGTCATTTCGCTCTCTATGTCTTGTCACCTGTTGTCAACATCTTCAGTGACTGATGACTTCTGTGTGTCACTTTTTGTATCGACACTCTTTGTGTGTGCACTTGCTTGCTTATCTTTCTCTTTTCTTAGCTATGAACAATAATTAAGTACTGCACTGTGCACATGTCCACATGTGAATGCATAAGCCCCACAAGAACATTATTACAGGGACAAAAGTGAACTCCCTTCCACATGCACAATGATTTCATGCATGTCTTTGAGCTGTTCTTCAGAAATTAAGACCTGCCCCCCTCAGGTTGAGGATTGCGACTACGTGCTGACCACAAGTACATAGACCCCGGACTGATTGGAGTGAGAAGGTGAATGATTAAGATTATGGAAACATCAACACCATCCTATTATCTCACCACCAACCAATCAGAAACAAAAAAGTCCATGAGGTGCAACCCTTACCCCAATTGTTGCTTTTTAAAACTGTTCCTTGAAAGCCATTGTGGAGTTTGGGTCTTTGAGCATTAGCTGCCCATTCTCCTAGCTTGGCACCCTTCAATAAATGTTGTTCTTTCCTTAATCATTTGAAGGGAAAAAAAGCTCCCTTCTGAAGCATTTGATGGTAGCATCTGTGGTAGCCAAGAGATCTTACAGCTTGAGATTTCTCCAGTGTTGGAAATTGTTTAGGTTGGAAGTAGTTGCCTTTCATCCTCAGACTCATGGCTAAGAATCCTGTCAGACTAGGTTAGAGTTTCTGGAATTTTCAGAGCACATTGCTTTATAGTGACTCTTCCGTTCCTAGAATATCTTTATCTTGTCTATCTCTACTCATTTATTTCACAGCTCTAGGCAGAATAGAAGCTGGTTAAAATCTCAAATATCTTGTTTTTTTTTTATAAATGAATTTTAAAGTTCTAGTTACATTGATGACACAAAAATATAAAAATCAACACATACATGTATATGAGAATGTTCTATTTATGTATGTAGTAATTGTACACTTCAATAAGACTCAATGATTCATAGCAGTTATCAGAAAGAAGCACAAATATGAATCTTGAATCTTCTAAAAGATCTCTATGTTTTCCCTTAAGGGAAAACTGAGTTTGTTTTTGCTAAGTAGTATTTTCTTTTTGTTTTATATTATATCAGATTTATATAATTTACAGTTTTCAAGATGTTCATCAAATATCTAGTTTTCAAAAAAACTAAGTATTAATTTTCCCTTTCGAAATTATGAAAGTTCTCTAGAATATTTATGGTGTAGAATAGTAAGAAATGGAATGCAATGCAGTATGTTGCGTTCTCTATTATTCAAAGGTCTTTCCTCAGGCAGAAGCTTCGGATACTTTGTGATTTTGTGGTAGAGTGCTTAAAACCATTCTTTGGTTTTCCTATTTGTAAAGTGAAGAACACTGTTTTTGTTTGTTTTTTAGAATAATAATTTGAGCAAGTTCATGAGGAAAAAAATTGCAGTAATAATCAGCTGTTTCAACATGCTTTTAAAAAATGAAAGATTAATCAAAAAATGGATTTACAGATTCTTTGAAAGCTAAGAGATCTGGAGTCTGGTCCAGGTAGAAGATGGTTCACCAGCAAATAATGCAGAATGTTCTGTGGTTTGTTCTCTGATGGCAGTAAGGACTAAGCGCTAAGACAGTGTCAAAGCCAAAACGCCTCATTTTTCTGAGTAAGCAAAGGAAAACTTCAGAGAAGTAGTTTATTTGAAATGTCTTTAGGTCTTTTTTGCTATTTCAGATACGGATATTACTGGGGAAGGATGCTGTGGATTGACAAATCAGCCAGAGGGGTGAGATGGAACTTTTTTTTTCTCATATAGATCATAAAGCTGTTACAGGCATGATAAAGAAGTGATACAAGACTCTAAATATATGGACATGTTTTGAGAGTATCATTCTGCTAAAAGTGGAACAGCTGATAAGCTTATGCCTATTTTTGCTGGCAGGTTCATCATTTATAGGCAGTAAAGAAAGAAAAATGTTGGTGAGATAGCTTGTCCAATTTGAAAAGTTTTCCGACTTTGCAGAAGAAATTTATCAGATGATTTGATGACTGCAGTTTTGCTTAATAATAAACCACAGACTGAAGTGTCAATTGAACCTAGATTCAAATCCAAGACATACCATTTACTGGCTGAACTACCTTGAACAACTTAATTCTTTGAGTCCTCAATTTTTCACTTGTGTAATAAGGAAAATATTAATTCAGACAACATAGAATTGCTGTCAGGCTTAAACAAGATAGTGCTTATCAAGTGCTTAGTTCACAGTAGGTACACAAAAGTTTGTTATTATTAGGATTAAAAATAACTTTAGAAAGGGATAAATAAATGAAGCCTGCATAGACCCTTGCTATGCTGTCTTCCTCAAGAACATTACGTAATTTTGCAACCTAGATGCCTGGCATAAAAAGGAGGAACTGTCTTTGAGGAATAACAATCAATCATCTGTTAACAAGACTAACATGTATTTTAACCCTTCTGCTGCAAATTAATCTGAAGCTTTGCTAATAAAATTTGATTTTTTTTCCTTCTTTTAAAACTTGCTGTGAATTGCATCTAAATTTACATTAAGTCGGCTATCAAAATCTTCCGCTTTTATTACAAAGACTCTTGTAGCAGAGGGAGAGAGTTTAAATGCATAAGGGATGAAGTAGAATAATGATTTGGGGCATATATTCTGATAATTACTACTTCCTTTCCCTAAGCTCCCCTGCAATAAATGGACTATCTTTTAAAACTTCATTAACAGGAGATTATAAATTTTAATGGTGTATGATAATTTTACCTTAATTTTAGTAATGTATTCCAGGTATCTGTTCTTCCTATTTTCCTTGAAAGATCCTCATGATTCAAAAAGTTCTTTAAGAATTGAAGTATTATATAGCATTGGTACCAAATGCTTTTATATTTTAATTCTCATGTAGGAGATTATTAAACCATTTAATACTGCAAGTGAATCAACAGATGAGTTTGTTCTTACACAAAAGCAAATTCTTTTTATCAACTTTTAAATTTTTAATAGAAATTAAGGCTTTCTCTGCAGTGCATGTGGCTTAGTGGATAATGCACTAAGAAAATCTGGCAACCAGTGTTTTTAACCAGACCTAAGTGCGTAAATTGCCTGGGCTATAATTCAAGAAAACATTTGGGCCATTTTAACATTTAACAAAAAAATCACATTAGCAATGAATAAGCTTTCATGCTGAAAATGGCAGTTGTCCAATTCAGAGACCACCAAGGACAAAATGCTGATCTTTCATTCACTGGTTTGGCAACTAACCTTTGTAACAGTGACATTTTTTTTTTCACTCTTTCTGAACATGTTTCATATTCAGTGATGTTTTTAAACCTCTGAATTTGAGGAATGTTAATATACTGAAGCAATTAAGTAAACAGATCATTCAGTTTTATGCAAAATCCATTTCCAAAGTTTCAGAAAGAGTCAAAAAGCTTTCCTGGGACAGTCTTGGGTTTAGAAGTAACTTCTAAGTAGGAAAACAGAAATTTCCTCCCCAAGAGAAGTTGTCCTTTAAAACTGTCAAGAATAAACAAACAACAACAATTATTCTCTGGTTCTTGCTTCCTCAAACTCTAATAGTTCTGCAGATTGGGCCTGTGGGACACAAGAAGCCTCTGCATTTTCTCTAAGTAAGAAGTTTCGGATTTAACTTCATACTTGAAATTGTTCTTCCTGTCTCATCATGTTATCAATTATACCCTGAGACATTTTTCAGCTTCTGTTTAATTGATTCCCATATTCTTCTATAGAGACTGTCACTGACGATCAATTTCTCCAGAGTTTAATTTAAAAAAAAAATTTTGGGGGGGGCAATTTTCAATGGAGGATGAGTAGGGGAGATGAAGAGAATGGCAACCCACTCCAGTATTATTCCCTGGGAAATCCCATGGACAGAGGAGGCTGGCGGGCTATAGTCCTTGGGGTCACGAAAGAGTCAAACACGACTTAGTGACTAAACAACAACAATGGGTAGGACAGGATGACATTTTAAAATATGTTATTGTGAATCTCTACTTCAATATTATTTTATATCCAGCTGATCCAAGAGTTGAAGATGTGACATTTATAGCTTTGAGGGTATTTATGTACTTTGGGGTTACTATGTACTTCAATGTACTAGCTCAGGGAGAGGACAAATTAAGATATTAAATAATTTTTTAAAAAAAGAACTAGAAGGTTCATTTACCTTTTTCTCAGCCAGTTCATTGGCCCTCATGAGTTTTACCTGTGGAGAAATTAGGTGGCACATTGCTTTAGAATAATCTTGCCTTGTTCTCCACTCCCTTTCCTCTCAGCCAGTCTGAGGACTCGATGTCTCCTGTGACCTCAGAGCATCCATTCTCTGAAACTATTTTCTGCTTCCGCTGGGAAGTATGATATGGAGGGAGTTCTGGTATATCATACAGAGACTTGCAGTTAGACAAGTTGGAATTTCCTTGATTTTTCTCATGGTAAAATGAGTGTCTCGGAAGAAAAATGTTTCTGTTACCCTCTTAGTTGCTACTTGGGGACTGCAATTTAAACTAACAAAAGGCAGATTAACAAGAAGAAAAAGCACACAACTTTATTAATTTTTACATGCACAGAAATTCACAGAAAAAAATGGAACTCAAAGAAGGGGTTATACTCAGGGGCTTATATATCCTTGTAGCAAAAAAAGGGGATTTGGGCTTAAAGGGTCAATGAATTATGGGGGAGTGACTAGGAAATAAATGGGGCAACTAATGGAAAAAAGGGGTTATTTTAGTGAGGTTTATTTATGCAAAAACATTTTGATGTCAGCTGCCCCTTCTTCAGTGAGAATTTTGATCTCTTATTGGGGGAGGAGGTGAGAAATGAGGGGGGGCTGAAGTGGGAGGTACCTTCCTCAAAGGGAAACATGCCCTGCTTTTAGGCAGATGAGAGGAGGGCAGGGAACTCTTCTGCATCTGTTGATTCTCAGTTGCCTTCAGCTCAAAATAATACTTATGCCAAAGTGGCATGTTTTAGGGTAGCCTGTTTGGTACCTGTCATGAGACTAATTGTAGATGGCTCTTCAATAGATGTCACATTCCTTCCCATTCAACCGTCACTTCACTGCCCCCATTCATTTCTTCTCACATCTTTCTCTCTTGGCTCAGATAACGTCCTCAATGTCCTTGTCTGGTTTCCTCATTTTCTGTGGTCAGATTTTTCTGACATTGAATCCTACCCTTCTTACCCTACTTGTGTCCACAAATGAACTTGACTTTCTCTTCCTTAACTGGATTTGCTGGGCTTGATATGTGACCTCAGGCCACGCCTGACCATCTGGACTCCTAGGTCAGTGACGCCCGCCCACTTCTGCAGCTGTCATTCAGTATAGATTACAAAGTCAAGGACCAGGGTTGCATCCTGTCAAAGCATCTGCGTCTATGATGACATTATCACCTGATAAGAGCTTGTCAGTGAAAGCATGTTGAGATACTTTTGAAAATTATTTGACATGTATTATCAGTCTTTGTCACCAGCATTAGTTTTTTCTTTCTAATCAAATAGCTTTCAGCTCATTAAATTATGTTCAGTTCTCTCTTATTTCTCCATAATTAGTTATGACCAAGCCCTCTCAAATTTTCTTCCATGTATTTCTTACTTTAGATAGTTCTCTTCTGCCCTAGACCATTGTCACTTCGCCTTATATCTGAATATTGCTTTTAGTATTTACCCATTTGATTTTTAAAATCTCCCTCCATTCCACTTTGCCAAATTGGTCTTAATATTGCTACTTTGGTATTTTGCTATCCTACTCAAATACTTTCAATGGCTCCTTATAGTCTAAAAGATAAAACCAAACTTTTTTTTTTTTTCATGTAAGATGTTCTACAGCAGGAATCCTTTCTTTCTATCCCTATTCTTATCTCAAACTTCATTCAGAATTCTTTAGCAAGGACTCGTCACAGTTCTTAAAAACAGTACATGACCCCTGGCATTTGCATCTCGTGGCATTTCTGCCATTTAATTTCCATTCTTCCTTCAAATCTTAAATTCAGTGCTTGCTGACCACTCTTCTGGTTGGTCTGAAATATACATAGTTTATACCCATTGCCTCACATACGTAGTGAGAACACCCTCTTTGTCATTTAGAAGTGCCCCAGCTTGGAGGAGAAGTGGGATGGTCACTCTACTTCTGAATCTTTCCTTTTCTATGCCAAACACAGTGATTATTTGCCTCCTCTGAAATCCACTGGGGCTTTCCTGACTAAAGCTCTGCTATAACACATAGATGCTACTGCTAAGTCACTTCAGTCGTGTCCGACTCTGTGATCCCATAGACGGCAGCCCACCAGGCTCCTCTGTCCCTGGGATTGTCCAGGCAAGAACACTGGAGTGGGTTGCCATTTCCTTCTCCAATGCATGAAAGTGAAAAGTGAAAGGGAAGTCGCTCAGTTGTGTCCGACTCTTCGCAACCCCATGGACTGCAGCCTACCAGGCTCCTCTGTCCATGGGATTTTCCAGGCAAGAGTACTGGAGTGGGGTGCCATCACCTTCTCCGATAACACATAGAATACACCATAAAAATAATGTGCCTACTGTATGCTAAAGGCTTTAATATACTATCTTTAATCTATGATCAATTAAATCTATTTTCAGATAAGAAAAATACAAAGAGCAGTTTTCCGTAACTTGCTTCTCAGAGACAGTGCTAGAAGAATTTTGGTTTACACTCGTGCATGAGCCACCACAGTGTTGGCAGCTCATCCTGGCTTTCCCTGGATTGTCCCAGTTTGAGGACTGAAAATCCCACATTGCAGGAAACCCGCGTGGTCCCTGGCAAACCGAATGGTTGTTCTTCCTCCCACCACATCTTCAAGACTTCAGCTGCCTTGAATACACAATAGACATTCCCATTGTGACTCCCCAGCTGTGTTAGAAATACGCCCGTGATACACAGTCCAGGGCTTTTCCTCCATGCTTTCCTCCAAGCCTTGAATGATGCTCCACTGAAATGTCACGTTGCTTTCTCCCAAGCACTGGTTCCTGAGTGTCTTTGGTTTTTACAGTGACAGCGTAATTATCTTTGAGGAAGAAATTATGTCCTTTTTGCTTTGTGTCCCCATGCTGCCAGCTCTGTGCTTGGCCTGCAGGTGATGAACACATGCTTGCTTGCTTAGTAGGAAAGCTTGATGGCCTCTGTTTTCTGAACATATGGGTTTAAATGGCAGCCTGTTAAATCCCGCTTCAGTGTTGTAAACAATCCTTTCCCTGCACCACTTTTGATGTCTCCAAGAATATCTTTCAGCACAAATAGGGCACTGCCCTGTGGCATAGCTACCAAGGACACATAAGTACCATTGTGTACACCCCTTTCCTGGCCTTTCCTGGTTTAAATGCCTATGATAGTTCTGTTCCCCTCAGCCTCCTGATACTTAGCCTGAGAGAAATCACCCCTTAGGTAATCTACTAACCTCAACATTCATGAGAATAGAGATAGTGAATTATTGAGCAGGTTTAAATTGGAGAATTTATGGAGAGTTTCTGACCCAAAGGAGGATTTGATTTCTGTCCATTTTGGGGGGTAAGCCTCCTTTGATGGTGTTTGTTTTTTATGCTAAGTTTAAGGGCTGCTTTAAATGAACCCTTTCCTTCTGATATAATGCATTTCAGACAGCTCTGCTGCCTCCTTTCTCCCTCAAGCCATATCCAGGGACAAGCACAGTCACCGGCTTTAATAAAGCCTAAGGCTGCAGGGAGGTTTTCCGGTCCGTTTCTGAAACTGCAGTTCTTTTTGACCTTTCTTTTTTTTCTTGTTGTTTCATATGGAAGTGTAGTTGATTTACAGTGTTGTGGTAGTTTCAGGTGTACAGCAAGGTGATTCACTTACACATATATCTATTCTTTTTCAGATTCTCTACCCATATAGGTTGGTGCAGAATATTGACTCTCAGAGAGTTCCCTATGCTGTAGAGTAGTAGGTCTTTGTTGATTATCTATTTTATATATAGCAGTGTGTATATGTTAATCCAAACCTCCTAATTTTTTCCTTCAACTCCCCCACCTTGGAATTGCAATTCATGCCTCCTCTTTTAGGCCCATCTTTGCTCTACCTGTTGCATCCCCATAGCAAATCAGATCGTCTTAGTGTATGTGGGGATATGTGTTTGTCAACATTACAAGTTCCATTAACTTGTTAAGGATTTTTTTTTTCTGATTTCATTACTGTGTCCACAAGGGTTTTTATGCAAACCACCCACCCATCTGCACCTCATCAGAAATTACCGATCTCAGAGCTTGTTTCATATCAGTTAAAGAATGTATATTTTGAAGCTCATCAAAAGGAAAAAAGCCATTGTTGAAAGATGGTGCAGTCAGCAATTGTCGTCTTATACCAACTCTGCCTAGAAGTTGAAATAATCCTCTTTATCTCTTCAAATGGAGGTGGACAAAGGCTATTAACTTTCTTTTGTCCTTATGTCCCTTGACCTATCCTTTTAAAATTTTTATTAGGTGCTTTAGTGTGTGGGTTGAAATCAATAGAGGACAAGCTATTAAAAATTATTAGTCGGCTGTGGCTCCTCACTAAATATTAAAGCAGCTTGGCAGATCAGCACGTACCTCTAGGCATTAGGCCTGAAAGAAATAATGGTCCAAGCAAATAGACACTATAATCCAAGTAGAAAATATGGCCAGTGTGCTGCTTTGGGTTTCTTTTGGCTGCTGTTGTTCACTGTTAACATTATTCCGGTTTTTGCTTTTATTAGTGTGAGGAGACGGGATGGGGAGCATTAACTGTAGGAAGGATCCCTTTTAAGGAGACATTACATCAGGAACTAGCTATCAAAGCAACTGGGGAGAAATAGAAAACAGGTGCAGAAACAGGTGAGTGGAATATTGCTTATTACTGCTCTGTATTAAGTGCCTGGGAGAAATGGGCGATTTTGCTGGGTGCTGTGTGCCTTGTATTCTAGAAGGACTGGTAGACAACCTGTTAATGCAAACTATATGGGAAAGAATGTCAACTGAGAAGCTTAAGGCACAGGTAGGGCTGTGTAGGCAGAAAAGTTATGTTCTCGGGTGAATGAAGGAACCAAGAGCAGAGGGAGGCTGATTCTGTGGGCACATACTTGAAGCTAGAAGATTCTGTGTGAAGAATTAGTTCTAAGACAGGGTTGGGGTCACCAGAAAGACTTGGATAAGACTGGAATACCCAGAAGTCAGAATTTGGCTTTAAATAAAAATTCCTTTACCTAACATTTTTATTCTTTGTAACTTTAGATACACAAGTCAGCATGTCAAACCTCATTTCTGTTGTTGTTGTCGTTCAGTCACTAAGTTGTGTCTGACTCTTTGCAACCCTATGGACTGCAGCATGCCAGGCTCCTCTTCCACTGTCTCCTGGAGTTTGTTCAAACTCATGTCCATTGAGTTGGTGATACTATCTAACCATCCCATTCTCTGTCTCCCCCTTCTCCTTCTGCCCTCAATATTTCCCAGCATCAGGGTCTTTTCCAATGAGTCAGCTCTTTGCATCAGGTGGCCAGAGTATTGGAGTAAGGAGCAAAAGAAAATAGACAAACTCTAAGAATGCACCTCTAAGTTTTTCTACTTATGAAAGTTCAAGAATGAAATGGTATCTCTTGGGTCCCTATGGATGAAATGAGGAATTTATGGCCTGTCATTCTGTTTCCACCACAGTTAACACCCAGACTTTTCTAAGCTCATGTGGGGTGTGGAGCCAAAGATTACATTTTGAACCGTGTTTCTTTATTGGGAAGAATTTTTTATGTTTACATTCTGCTTTACCATTTGTAACCACATTTCCAAAGTTACTGATGTTTAACTCAGTTTAACTAGTTCATAGCTTACATGACATTCCCCATTTGGAGATTCTTAAATTTTGTTTGGTTTTTGGTGAAATGAATTACATGAAGAAGTTTTCCTTAGGAAATTATGTGACAGAGACTGTCTTTATACATAAATAGCAATTTGGCTGGGCTTAAGGTTTTTGACTTCAGATGTTATCCTCTCCATGGTGTCGTATGTATTGTTCTGTCTTCATCCAGCCCTTCATGTGGCAGATGAGTGCTCTGAGGCTCACCTAGCTTTTTTACCATGTGCATACTCTTGTTGATGTGTATGATAGTTCTGTTTTATCTCTTAAGTATAAACATTACTATACAGTATTGATAACTATTTTCATTTCTAGAATAAGTAATGGAGGATGTGTATAAGGCACTAGGAATAATCCGGAGTTACACAAAACAATAGAATCTTATACTATGAAAAGAAAGGAAGGACTGATGGAAACTGAGGGTCACACATAATAACCAGGTAGAAGAAACCCCCTGTACTAAGTTGTACAATGTTAGACTAGCCAAGTGTCTGAAAAAGAAAGCTGGGCACCTAGAATGGTTCTTGTGAGGTAAAGCTTCTGGATGATTCTATTGGTAATAAAAAGAGAAAGATATGTCATATAATGAGAAATAGTGATACACAATAAGGTAATTATAAAACTGAAGCCAGATATAACAAAGAAGAGAGGAACATTTATGTAGAAGGGGGAAGTTCCAGGGAGGAAGCTGGAGGTGGAAACGGGGTAGGGGAAGAAAGAACTGTATTTCTCTTGGTACGTACGTCAGATTTTCTATCTTGTCATTGAGTTTCTGCCAAATAAATTGAGAGGCAAGAGCTCTTGGGTGGAAGCTATTCTGAGAGTTATTAGATTCAAGGGAGCACCACATATGAGTTAACTGAAAAGTACTCTTTCTAGTAGATCTTCAGCCCTTTTAGTAGTAAACTTTATGATGCCTCATCACTAGCCAAAGCACAATTTGGAGACAGGTCAACATCTTGTGGTATTTTTCTTTTATCCTTTCATTTAGAACCTCACAAAACAAACCAAAGTGTGTTGTTGAGAAATTCTTTCAATCTGCCAAGTTAGCTTTAAAAGTTAACCAAGAAACATTTCCTTCAGATATCTCTGATTATTCTTTTTTTTTCTTCCTTGATTTCCACATTTACCTTACTCTCTCTCACTCTGTTTATTTGCCTTTCCCCCTGCTTTACAGGAGATCATCTTGAATTTTAATTCTAGTATCTAACATATTTATTTAGAATCCTTTCTTATTTCAACTTGTTCCCTATTTTTTTCTTATACTTTTATATGTTATTTCTCTTTATGGTTTTCTGTTCCTTTTCATGGAATGTGATATTTTTTCACTGAGGACACAGTAGTCTTCAAAGTTGGACTGTTTTCCTTAATAACTTATCCTCAAAAATGTATCCTTTCACTGAATCTTCCAGTGCCTTTATTAATCGGAATAAGCTAAACTGTACTTTTAATAACAAACAACTCCCCATTTTGGGGGCCTCATAGCAAAGTTAACTTCTCATTTCAGTGGCTTAACTATGGGGTTTACTTCTCACTCATTCAAAGTTCACTGCAGAAGGGGTCTTTCTCCAGGGGCTTGTCTTCCATGCGGGAACTCACTTCCCGACACAGTGAAGTGACTGTGGTCCCCACCAGTTCCATAGCAGGGCACGAGTCAATGCTCGGTCTGGTGCTGGGGCTGCAGGTGCAGAGAATTCACAAGTGAATTATGACTTGAAGTCATGGTGAAGAAAGCAGGACTGGAAATACAGGAAGTTCTTAGGTATGGGGAATAAATCTGAACCTTGTGATAAAACACTTGAGGGTTTCAGGGTGCCTGCATAGCTGTGTTTATACTTTATCAGGAAATTAGCAACACTGGTCATACATGTTGAAAAAACTGAAGAACCTAGAAGAGAAAACGGCTGAAGTTTTATTTGGTTATAGAATAATAATCCTGAGAGTGGTCATTTGTATGGCTGCTTGGTATTTACATCTGTTTGCTGTATAGCAAAATAAACACTATGCATGTCCTCAAATTAAGGTCATCTTAACTGTGTAAGCTGTCTTTGATTAAACATCCCACAGGTAAAGTCTCAGGGTTGACAGTTCAACAAATCGAAGTGAACATTGACATACATCATTCATTTTGTCACTGACTCACGGTGTCTTTTTTTGTCTTCCAAGTTTTGCACGAACAGCATTTGTTTTCTCTTCCTAGATACACCAGAAACAAACTAAAGAAGAGTTACATCTTTCTTTTGTATTCTTACCTAATACCTAGAAGCCTCTCAAATACATATCCAATAAACAAAAGAACGTGGGTAACAAAAATTAATTTTATTGTTTGTACTTTGTTTCTTTTACAAATAATTTTAACATCCCTCTTGAAAAGTCAAAATAAACATCTTCTTAATAATATCTATTAATTAATAGAATATTTTTGGATGCAAAGCATCAAAACAGACTTCAGATATTATTCATTCTAGTTCCTAGATTCTGTCTGGATTGAGTTGTATTAATAGTTTTAAGCCAGTCAGTTAGTTAAGCTAAAAAGTAAATCACTTAGAAATATTATTTTCAGCTCTTCCTAATGCATTACCATAACAACAGTTTTGCAATTCTCAGAGATCGTTTGCCATGGACTTTGAATTCAGTATTTTTTGGTTTGCCTTTGCCAGTTCTTTTGGAATAAATCACTATGAAAATGAAAGTGTTATTCGCTCAGTCATGTCCAACTCTTTGTGACCCCATGGACTGTAGCACACCAGGCTCTGTTCCTGGGATTCTCCAGGCAAGAATACTGGAGTGGATTGTTATTTCCTTCTCCAGGAGATCTTCCCAATCCAGGGATCAAACCCAGGTCTCCTGCATTGCAGGCAGATTCTTTACCATCTGAGCCACCACAAATCACTATATCTGGATGCTTTTAGGAAACTTTGTTTATACATCACTTGTAGTCATTATGTCTTACATTTAATGACACATTTTTATGATATAGCAAACATTTTGACAACATTTGAACTCCTTAAAGACAGAGGTGTTTGTTTTTGTGACTTGGTAAGTATCAACTGACTCCTGGAGTTCACTCTTGTAGGCGGTGTCCTGGCACACGCATGATTATCTCAGGTCTTTCAATTTGGTGACCAGTCTTTCTTCATTGTTGCTGCTGCTGCTGCTGCTAAGTCGCTTCAGTCGTGTCCTACTCTGTGCGATCCCATAGACGGCAGCCCACCAGACTTCCCCACCCCTGGGATTCTCCAGGCAAGAACACTGGAGTGGGTTGCCATTTCCTTCTCCAATGCATGAAAGTGAAAAGTGAAAGTGAAGTCGCTCAGTCGTGCCCAACTCTTAGCGACCCCATGGACTGCAGCCCACCAGGCTCCTCTGTCCATGGATTTTCCAGGCAAGAGTACGTCTTCATTGTTATCATGCCTTTAATTTGAAAAGATTAAAGTTTCAAATTTAAGAAGTGAACTATGAATCAAAGTCTATTTCTGAGCAAACTCTGGGAGATAGTTAAGGACAGAGAAGCCTGGAATGCTGCAAAGAGTCAGACGCAACTGAGTGAGTGAACAACAACAACAAATACAAATAATTTTTGGTAAAATGTATTGTACTTTGAGATTATATATAATATGAGCTATAATGTCATATACATATGAATAGAAAATACTTAAAAATTTTATATTTGTAATATCCTATTTCTCGTATATCTTACTTTCTTTGATTAATATTTTTATGAAATGTCACACTTTTCTTCTCTATCCATTTTCTCAAGTCCATATTTTTATTATATTTAAGCTCCAAGTTTTAGTTCTGTTTTAAATATTCTACTTCTCGAACCCTCCATTACAGTCTCCTGTCCACGTATCTTTGCTGACTGCTCTTATAGTTGACTCCCAAGTTCCAGGGTCATCTCTTCAGCAGGATGTGTCCTGACCCCTCATCCTAAAAATCAAAATCTATCTTTAGTCCAGTCACCCGATCACAAAGCCCCGTCTTAGTTTCTTTACCCAGGAAGGGTATAAGAAATTACATTAATATCTTTGTTGCTTTGCTTATTCTGTATGTCCCCTTCCCCAGAAGCCCACACCCCAGAATGCAAAGCCCACGTGAGACAGGCCCTGCCTTTCTGGTTTCAGGACTAATGCTCAGAGCCTGTTACACTGTAAGCTTTCAATATGTGTTTGTTCAGTGAAGGGAGTGTAAAATCATGTTTCCTAAATGTCAGTGAATCTGAAAGGAAATGTTTGAATTTATGGTGAAAAATGGGTTATCATAAATGATAAACCAACCACACACCAGAAGCCTCCACTGAAGAAATCCTATTAAAATAGATGAAGGCCTGAGGGCTTCTGTGGGTGGCAGCTGCTCTCATTTCAAAATAGGCCTAGTTCCTCCTCCAGCCAGAAGCCCTCAATGCAATCTCTCCCCCATAACTCCTTCAGCCTGTAATCCTTTCTGACGAAATTCCTTGCCTCAGCCCAGTCCAGCAATATTTCTTTCATGGCTGGGCTGACTGCCAATGGCCCAGATAAAGGCGGAAACCCGAGTGGAATATTTTGTTCTGGTATAGCTTTCACCTTCCAGCTGCTCCATCTTCCAGGAGGAGGGTGGTCAGTGCTTGACGCGGAGGTGGAGAGGTGTTTTCCACATCTTAATAGTATGTCTGAGATAGACCAGGGATCCTTTAGCATCCTGGGAGGAGCCAGTCTTCCTGAAATCCTGGGGACGTCAGAGCATCCCCAATTGTGCCATTCACCCTTCAGCTGCTTAGTGATAAACACAGTTTTATTACTCATGCTTGAATTTCTTTTCCTGATCCGGACTGACTTCCAGGAGCCTCTGAGTAATAATGACAGAAAGATAAGTTTCTTCAACCTTTCACATGGGCATCTCACTGGCATAAAGCAGTGATCAGAGGCAACTAATTCCTCTGACTTCAGCACAGCTGAAATAAAGGCCATTTGGTGTCATCCAGTTGGAAAAATAGCATTAGGGCTCTTGAGAGAGTGCAGAAGTTTGAATGGTGAAATTTCTGCAAGTGGTCAGGTCAGTTTAAGAAAGAATTTCTCTGGGGTCCCTGTCCTGGATATCTTGCAGGAGGGTTGGAGGTGTCAAGTGAATGGAGGCGGTGGGGAGGAGAAGAGAGAGATGACAGAGGGTTATGAACTTGGCTGCTGATGAATGATGAATATCTTCATATCTTCCTATCTTTTCTTAGGAGTGGCCACTTTATAATTCCAGGCTTTCCTAAGGTCTGTTTTATACATTTATATTTTGCTCGATCCTTATGACATTCTCCAGGTACTATTCTCGGGGGGATAAAAGGCTAATTTGGGTTTCTTCTGCTACTCAAGTAACTTTTTTTCCTTACAAAATTACCTTCTATCTGCCCTTCTCAAAAAATGCGAGCAATCCAGATATTGTTGAGATCTTTTTCAGAGAACTAACCTCTCTAGGTTGTTAAACTCTTCAAGCTCCTGGAAAAATAGACTACTTTAGATGAGGTCTACAGGGCTGTTGAATGTGTTAAATCTACTATAATTCCCACAACTAATGATTTTTATAGAAGCCTTTCACTTGCATCATTGTTTGAATGAATAACAAAGAGTTGGGGGGTGGACAATGGACTCAGTTGGTTGTTTGCCCTCGTGCATAATAATACATAAAACCAAAGACCTGAAGGAAACATTCTGAGATAAAAGCCTCCATTCACAGCTTCCAGGGAAAAATTTATTCCAAAACCTCAAGACATGAACTCGACTGCACTTAACAATCTCCATAAGAAACTCTGCCACTTTAATATATGCTCCAGTGTCTTATCAGTCCTTACAGACAGGTGATTTTTCATGAGCCCAAACATAAATAATTCCAAAACTAGGTAAAAAATGTTATTGTCTGCTTCACTCATCCACGTAGCTTCAATTTCTTGAGAAAGTGATTGGCATCTACTAGGCACTAACTGGGACAAGTAGCTCCGGAGAAGGCAATGGCACCCCACTCCAGTACTCTTGCCTGGAAAATCCCATGGATGGAGGAGCCTGGTAAGCTGCAGTCCATGGGGTCGCTAAGAGTTGGACACGACTGAGCGACTTCCCTTTCATTTTTCACTTCATGCATTGGAGAAGGAAATGGCAAACCACTCCAGTGTTCTTGCCTGGAGAATCCCAAGGACAGGGGAGCCTGGTGGGCTGCCATCGTCGATGGAGTGGCACAGAGTCGGACACAACTGAAGCGACTTAGCAAGAGCAGCAGCAGCATCGGGGACAGGTAGCTCAGCAGTAAAGAACCTTCTTGCCATTGAGATTTGGATTCAGTCCCTTGGTCAAGAAGATCCCTTGGAGAAGGAAATGGCAACCCACTCCAGTATGCTTGCCTGGGAAATCTCATGGACAGAGGAGCCTGGCGGGCTGCAGTCCATGGGGTCGCAAAAGAGTTGGACAGGAATTAACGACTAAATTACAAAACTAAAAGGCACTAACTAAAATCTTTTGAATAAATGAATAAAAAAACTGAATAAATATGTTAAAATTAAGTACAGCAGATAAAGTGATGTAATTGTTCTAGTTACAAAGTATTATTAAAAACTTATTCTATCAGTTGGAGAAGGCAATGGCACCCCACTCCAGTACTCTTGCCTGGAGAATCCCAGGGATGGGGGAGCCTGGTGGGCTGCCCTCTATGGGGTCGCACAGAGTCGGACACGACTGAAGTGACTTAGCAGCAGCAGCAGCAGCAGCATTCTATCAGTTCAGTTCAGTTCAGTTGCTCAGTCCTGTCCAACCCTTTGCGACCCCATGGACTGCAGCACACCAGGCCTCCCTGTCCATCATCAACTCCCAGAGTTTACTCAAACTCATGTCCATTGAGTCAGTGATGCCATCCAACCGTCTCATCCTCTGTTGTCCCCTTCTCCTCCTACCTTCAGTCTTTCCCAGCATCAGGGTCTTCTCCAATGAGTCATTTCTTTGTATTAGGTGGCCAAAGTATTGGCATTTCTGCTTCAGCATTAGTCCTTCCAATGAATATTCAGGACTCATTTCCTTTAGGATGAACTGGTTGGATCTCCTTGTAGTCCAAGGGACTCTCAGGAGTCTTCTCCAATACCACAGTTCAAAAGCATCAATTCTTCAGTGCTCAGCTTTCTTTATAGACCAGCTCTCACATCCATGCATGACTACTGGAAAAACCATAGCCTTGACTAGATGGACCTTTGTTGACAAAGTAATGTCTCTGCTTTTTAATATGCTGTCTAGGCTGATCATAGCTTTTCTTACAAGGAATAGGCATCTTTTAATTTCATGGCTTCAGTCACCATCTGCAGTGATTTTGGAGCCCAAAATTAAAGTCTGTCACTGTTTCCATTGTTTCCCCATCTATTTGCCATGAAGTGGTGGGACCAGATGCCATGATCTTAGTTTTCTGAATGTGGTGGGACCAGATGCCATGATCTTAGTTTTCTGAATGTTGAGACAACTATTTCACTCTCTTCTTTCACTTTCATTAAGAGGCTCTTTAGTTCCTCTTCACTTTCTGCCATAAGGGTGATGTCATCTGCATATCGAAAGTTATTGATATTTCTCCCGGCAAACTTGGTTCCAGCTTGTGCTTCATCCAGCCCGGCATCTCTCATGATGTACTCTGCATAGAAGTTAAATAAGCAGGGTGACAATATACAACCTTGATGTACTCCTTTCCCTATTGGAGCCAGTCTGTTGTTCCATGTCCAGTTCTATGCATAGTGCTATTTAGGCACTGTATGAATTTAGAAGATATAAAAAGTCTTTTAATCCCTGGTTCTATTTCTTATAACATAAGAAGGATATATCTGTACACACAAGTAACTCCAATCCATAACAGACTATAAAAGGTATTATCACTGTAATCCATAATATACTGAGATAGCATGAAATGAAGCCCTGTAGTTGTATTAAGATGAATAAAGATGGCCTGGAGATAAGATTATGATCAGTTTTGAATTATTGGTAGGATTTGAAGGTTGAAGACCCTTCTATGTAGAGATGATGCCCAAAACAAAGGCAGAGAAATAGGAAAATGCAAAATTGGATTCTGAAATAGTGAGCAATCTGGCGTGCCTTGAGGGTCATATATGTCTACACGTGTCTGTCTGCTGGTGTTAATGATGAGGATGGCAGAAGTGGGTGGGGGTAGGCTGGAAAGGTTTGCTGGGGTCTGTAAAGGCAGAGAGTTCAGAGTAGAAAAAGATCATTCATGTCACATAGTACTCCATTGTAGGCGATCTGGAATTTTTGTCCATTTCGCCTACTGTTCTGTGCATGGCCTCTGGAAGAGTACCTAGAACATAGTGTGTGCTGGGTAAATGTTTGTGAGTGACTATGAAATACTGTTATTCTGAGGATGGCAAATGTAAGTCTTGTCTTTGTGGAACTGTTCAACTCTCATTTTGTTTACATTTTCTCTATCAAAGAGACAAAATTCAAACTGGAAATGTAAAACATTATCAGTAAAGGACACATAAAGCCAGGATGGTAAAATAACATCTAGA
Organism: Bos mutus; assembly: GCF_027580195.1. Taxonomy (NCBI): domain Eukaryota; kingdom Metazoa; phylum Chordata; class Mammalia; order Artiodactyla; family Bovidae; genus Bos; species Bos mutus. Next base: position 26,683,268 of record NC_091628.1, read on the forward strand.
AGGTTTTAATAAGCTCAATATTATTGACTTTTGAAAATTATTGGACTATTGAAAAATGACCTATTAGGTTACTAAAATAATTTCAGATATAATTCCATAACTACTGTCAATAATTTTTTGAGAACTCATGGAGAACAGCAAAGGTAACAAGAAAATGTATGGGCTAATATTAGCCCAGTTCTTAAGGGCAAATTCTGTGAAGCAATATGCTAAATTTTGGTTCCCGTCTAAATTAAAAAATTCTAGATTATTACTAAGTGGTTTATTTGTAAGTGGGGTTGTTCATTAGAGTAGTTACTGTGCCACTCCTAGGTTGAAGGTGATAGGAGAACTAAGGATGAGAGATAGGCCACAGATTAAAGTGTGTTCTAGCATGCACTTTCAGAACATAGGAGTGGTAAAACCAGCGTGGTGTGTAGTCATTGGAAATGAAGGGGGTTTTCTAGTCCAATGGTAATTAATCAATCAGTAAGACACTAATCACATTGTAAATGGTCTAAATTCTGCAAACATAGACTGTAGCTGTTAAAACAGGGTAATCTCTAATTGTAAATTACTACTGAGCAAATGCACACATACATAGTACCTAGGCACAGAAGCTAGAGTCAGACTAATTTAAACTAACCCTTAATATAGCTTCAGCTGTTACCCAGGCTTCTCACAAAATCCCACTTTTTGGGTTATCTTGAGATTCAAATAAGGTAATTCTTGGAGAGTTCCAAGAAAAATGCCTGACACAGAATGAGGACTTGATTATGAGCAACTTTTAATGCTACAATAAAAATTGAACATCTTTAAAATTAAATCTTTATAAAACTTCTATAATTAGAAAAGAATAAATATCTTATTTTTCATGAATTAAAAAGTGGGAATTAAAAAAATTCTTATTTTTCAAGAATTAAAAAGTAACAGTGAAAATATTTGTTGATCTCTAGAGTTCATATGGGGCTTCCCTGGTAGCTCATACTTTCAGGCAAGAAACATCTATTAGGCAACTTCTATGTGTTAGTACTCCCCTAGATACTAAGACAGAGAAGGCAATGGCATCCCACTCCAGTACTCTTGCCTGGAAAATTCCATGGACGGAAGAGCCTGGTAGGCTGCAGTCCATGGGGTCGATAAGAGTCGGACACGACTGAGCGACTTCACTTTTACTTTTCACTTTCATGCATTGGAGAAGGAAATGACAACCCACTCCAGTGTTCTTGCCTGGAGAATCCCAGGGACGGGGGAGCCTGGTGGGCTTCTGTCTATGGGGTCCCACAGAGTCGGACACGACTGGAGCAACTTAGCAGCAGCAGCAGCAGATACTAAGAATGGAAAGACACTAAGACAATGTACTTATTCTTAAGGAGCTCGATATAGTGTAGAATCTGATCATTGTATCAAACATAAGACCTAAGATACATTATTACGTATATTTGTTTCATAACTATCTCTGTTAGATTGTAAGCTCCTTGAGGGCCAAACTATTTCATTTTCATGTTTATATTTCTGACACTAGAATACAGCCTGTCACATAATATACACAGATAAAGGAATGGTGACATCTCGTCACGTAAAAATGAACTCCACCTTAAATACCTTGAAATACATACTATGATAGAATAAGCATTCTTTAGCTGCATATCTGAGCTTGAAAGAGAGAAATGAAATTCTTCAGTTGCCACCACTAAAGGTGGATTGGGAAACCAGAGCTGAAAACTCATTAGCTGATGCTTCAGCTACTCTGGGTGCTGGTGCTGGTCTCAACAAAGCATTTAGGCTTTAATGCCAAGAGGCACAGGGGTGAATTACTAAAGAATGGACTTCAGGGATTTCCCTGGTGGTCCAGTGGTTAAGACTCCATGCTTCTAATGCATAGGATGTGGGTTCGATCCCAGTCAGGGGACTAGGAGCCCATGTGCCTCCAGCTGCGGCCAAAAAAATAAAAACAAAACAAACAAACAAAATAAAATTAGGAGAAAAAACTCATTTAAAAAAGTGAATGGACTTCATAAGGAGGAAACTGAATCCAGAGGATCGATTGCTAGGTAAGAAACAATCGTGAGCCAAGAAGATGGTAAAGATGGGTGAATGTAGATACACATTGATTGTATAAAATATTAGCCGATGATGATTAATCTGGGATAGGCAAGAGAATTGAAATGTTGACACAAATGGTATGTGAGATGAGGAAAAGATACTTCCCTTTCTAGAGGAAGAGATCAGATCAGATCAGTCGCTCAGTCGTGTCCAACTCTTTGTGACCCCATGAATCACAGCACACCAGGCCTCCCTGTCCATCACCAACTCCCCGAGTTCACTCAGACTCACGTCCATTGAGTCGGTGATGCCAGTCCAGCCATCTCATCCTCTCTCGTCCCCTTCTCCTCCTGCCCCCAATCCCTCCCAGCATCAGACTCTCTTCCAATGAGTCAACTCTTCACATGAGGTGGCCAAAGTACTGGAGTTTCAGCTTTAGCATCATTCCTTCCAAAGAAATCCCAGGGCTGATCTCCTTCAGAATGGACTGGTTGGATCTCCTTGCAGTCCAAGGGACTCTCAAGAGTCTTCTCCAGCACCACAGTTCAAAAGCATCAATTCTTCGGCTCTCAGCCTTCTTCACAGCCCAACTCTCACATCCATACATGACCATAGGAAAAACCATAGCCTTGACTAGATGAACCTTTGTTGGCAAGGTAATGTTTCTGCTTTTGAATATACTATCTGGGTTGGTCATAACTTTCCTTCCAAGGAGTAAGCATCTTTTAATTTCATGGCTGCAGTCACCATCTGTAGTGATTTTGGAGCCCAGAAAAATAAAGTCTGACACTGTTTCCACTGTTTCCCCATCTATTTCCCATGAAGTGATGGGACCGGATGCCATGATCTTCATTTTCTGAATGTTGAGCTGATGATGATCAAATTTAGACATTGTTAGATCAAGCACAAAAACAAAAAATTTAAAGGTAACCTTTAATAAATAGTTTATCTAAATTTCAAACTAATACAGAATAAAAAATTAAAACAATAACTGATAAAAGGTAGAAATGAAGGAAAAACATGGTAGATTGAAAGCATATTGCACTACGAGTCAATAACAAACATCAGTAGTCTTCAAAAACAAAAAAAAGAAAGCTTTAAATAAAATGGTAGAAATCAGTCCAAATCACAAATTTTAAATAAAATAAATGCTAATAACATAAATTTGCAATTAAAAATAGAGATTTTACAGGTAGATTTCAAAAATCTGGAATATGCTCTTTAAAGACACACACTTAGAAAAGCTCAGAAAAGTTAGAAAAAATGGAGGAAAATAGATCAAAAGGAATTGATATACTTATGCTGACATATTTTTAAGTGAAAAGGCATAATTGTATATAATAGGCTCTGAGTGAACTGAAAGTCGCTCAGTCGTGTCCGACTCTTTGCGATCCCATGTACTATATAGTCCATGGAATTCTCCAGGCCAGAATACTAGAGTGTATAGCTATTCCCTTCTTCAGGAGATCTTCCCAACCCAGGGGTCGAACCCAGGTCTACCGTACTGTAGGCGAATTCTTTATCAGCTGAGCCATCAGCAATTATAATTATAAGGCTTGCTGCTGCTGCTTATGCTAAGTCGCTTCAGTTGTGTCCAACTCTGCTCGACCCCATAGACGGCAGCCCACCAGGCTCCCCCATCCCTAGGATTCTCCAGGCAAGAACACTGGAGTGGGTTGCCATTGCCTTCTCTGATTATAAGGCTTATGTAACTTGTATTTGGAATTTAAGGATATATTGCACCGGTGAGGAATTACATTTTTTCAGAGCAAAAGCCTAGAGTTTTTCATAATTTCAACTCTGGGTATGAATTATGGTCAAATATACTAACAGTACTAAAAATAGTAGCTAACAGACAGTGATAATAACTAGCATTATCTGCCAGCCACAATATAAGTACATTTTATTATTTAAAGTTTGAAACAATCCTGAGATAACTATTCTTATTAACGCCCATTTTAAAGATGGAGAAATGGAGCTTTCTGGAAATCAAGAGATTTTCACAATGATATAAGCCAAACTGACATTCAAACCTGTGCCTATCTGACTCCTTAGTGAAAGTGAAAGTCAGTCAGTTGTGTCCAACTCTTTGCGATCCCATGGACTTTAGCCTGCCAGGCTCCTCTGTTCATGGAATTCTCCAGGCAGGAATACTGGAGTGGATAGCTGTTCCCTCCTCCAGGGGAATGCCACTGACCCATTCAGCCTCTTTGTGTGGAATCAGCAGAAAGGCACCTCTTCCTCCTGGGGATGAGGAAGCCCTTGCCCAGGTAATGTGTCCCCTGTCCAGCCCACTTTACACAGGGGGCCATAATTTGTGGTGGCTGAGGGAATAGTTTGATCCCAACCCAGGGATCAAACAGGGATCTCCTGCATTCAGGTGGGTTCTTTATTGTCTGAGCCACCAGGGAAGCCCAAGAATACTGGAATGGATAGCCTATCCCTTCTCCAGGGGATCTTCCCAACCCAGGAATTGAACTGGGGTCTCCTGCACTGCCGGTGGATTCTTTACCAGCTAAGCTACCAGGGAAGCCTGTCTGACTCCTTAATAGTGCCTTTAATCATGATGCTCTGTGGCACTGGTGTGCACAGAGACCTCTCAGTAGATGTGCGAAGAGCCAGGAGACAGGTGGGGGAAGCACAAACTGGATGTGAAGATCCCATGCATCAGGTGCTGTGATGAAATATTCACCTAGAATTTGAAGGATCTGAGAGAGAAGGACCTTGTGGATTTTAGAGACCTCTCTTTCATCTGGAGAGCTCAGAAAGCTGGAGGCCATGGAAGGCTGCTGGGATGGAAATGTTGAGGGCCAGCAGTCAACTCACTTTGTTCTGAAGCATCCCGCTATTCCCTCAGCCACCACAAATTATGGCCCCCTGTGTAAGGTGGGCTGGTCAGGGGACGCATTACCTGGGCAAGGGCTTCCTCATCCCCAGGAGGAGGAGGTGCCTTTCTGCTGATTCCACACAAAGAGGCTGAATGGGTCAGTGGCATTTGGGGCTGTTCCTTTTAGCCCTGGGAGCCCAAGCACCAGGAGTATAGCCAAGTCCTTGTCTTTCACACACATAGACTTTCTTAAATATTTTATTTAGCTGCATCAATCTTCATTGGAGTATGCAGGATCTTTTCGTGGTAGCCTGAGGGATCTTTTTTTGTTGTGGCATGCAAGATCTTCTTATAATCGTTTCAGCATGTGGAATTTAGTTTCCTGACCAGGGATCGAACCCATCCCCTTGCATTGAGAGCTTGAAGTCTTACCCACTGGACCACCAAGGAAGTCCCCCTACTCACAGACTTTTTAAGGGTCTATAAAGGCTGCTCTGAAAATTTATCTTAGCAGGATACCTAGAAAATTTTGCTTCTATTGTAATATCTTAAAAATGGATGTCTTCTGATTGGCATAAATCCATTCAGGCCCTCCTGGATTTCCCAGTGCAAATGTCTAACATGTTTGAAATTATGGTTGTCTCAGACAGCAGTGAGTGCCACTGAAAGCATCTTCACCATCAGTCATTCAATGGGGGAGAGATTTTTAGATCGCTCATGCATCTGGCCTCCTTTCCTGACCCCATTTTTCAGGTAGGAAAATAATATAAGCCCCCTTCCTGACGCTTGGGAGCTCTTTTTTAGCATTTCAATTTCTACCTTTAAGGTTGTCTAATTTCATACCGAGCACAAGTTCAACACTTGTCTCTGTCACTCCCCTTCATTTGGTTCAGTGCTCGTTTTACTTATATGTCTGTGTCTTCACAATTTATTTTCCTCCAGAGGTCAGGGAGGACAACGTCATTCACTAGTTCAGTGAGTAATTCCTAGATGCCCGTTATATGCCTGGCAGTCTTCTAGTTTCTGAGGATACTATGACAAACATGGCAGTCATGTTCTCACCAAGCTTACCTTTAAGTTGCAGCCAGGGAGCAAGTAAATGTGCAAACATACACTATATGAGGTGATGAAAAAGGCAAATGTGATGTGGGAAATAAAGCAAGGATAAGTGGATAGGGAGTGATCAGGTGGGCAACATAATTTTATGTTGGGTTTTCAGGGAGGATCTTCCTGATATTTAAGAGAGAAAGGAGAGATTGAGCCAGGGGATGTGGAACATGTGTCATGTGGGGAAAGAGCATCCAACAAAGACAAGAAGAGTTACTGAAGTCCTGAGGCAGGAGCCTGCCTGGCATTTCGAGGAAGGATATGGTGGCTACTGTGCCTGAAAGAGAGTGAGTGGCAGGAGAGTAGAGTGGGGGTCCAGGAGGGAGCCCATCACCCAGGGTGTGTAGAGCATGGGACAAACTTCTGCTGTAAGGGAACCATTTCACTGTTTCATTCCTAGCTTTAATGTTGAATCTAAGTTCAGTTCTACAAGCCTCAGATTCTTCATCTTTGATTTCTCCCTCTAATGAGATATAAAACCATGGGGATATTTCAGCAGAGTAATAAGACCCGACTTAACTCTAAAAGATTCCTCTGGCAATAGATAAGCAATGTTTATATCCTCCACTGGATGAAGCATATTTTCCACATAGTAGGTTTATTAAATAAACACAGTAAAATAAAGGGAAATTCTGATTTTTCAGGGTCATTTTTATGTACATTTATTTTGGATTAAACAGCAACAAGTACACTGATATTTAAATTAACTCAAATATTTATTATTAACATATAGCAAGTAGTAAACATCAAAACAAAAATAATGAAGATTAATTTTTCCATTTTTTTAGTCCTTCACTCTTTATTTATAAAGTAGTCTTACTATTCTAGGAGATAATATTTGAGATGAATAAGTGGTTACCCTATCAAATAGAAAGGCTGTGTTCAATTATTTTTAAAAAAGGTTATCAATATCTGGTGTGCATCACAATGAACTCAAAGATTGAAAAATAGAGCTCTAACCATATTGGAAAAATAATATGTTATTGTTGTTCAGTCGCTAAGTTGTCTTCGACTCTGCGACTCCATGGACTGAAGCATGCCAGGCTTCCCTGTCCTTCACTATCTCCCAGCGTTTGCTCAGAAATCATGTCCGTTGAGTCGGTGTTGCCATCCAACCAGTTCATCCTCTGTCACCCTCTTCTCCTCCTGTCCTCAGTCTTTCCCAGCATCAGGGTCTTTTCCAATGAGTCAACTCTTTGCATCAAGTGGCCAAAGTTTTGGAGCTTTAGCTTCAGTCCTTCCAATGAATATTCAGGATTGATTTCCTTTAGGATTGACTGGTATGATCTCTTTGCTGTCCAAAGGATTCTCAAGAGTCTTCTCCAGCACCACAATTCGAAAGCATCAATTCTTTAGCGCTCAGCCTTCTTTATGGTCTAACTCTCACATCTGTGCATGACTACTGGAAAAACATAGCTTTGACTATATGGACCTTTGTCAGCAAAGTAATATCTCTGCTTTTTAATACACTGTCTAGGTTTGTCAATGGCACCCCACTCCAGTACTCTTGCCTTGAGAATCCCATGGATGGAGGAGCCTGGTAGGCTGCAGTCCATGGGGCCTCGAAGAGTTGGATACAACTGAGCAATTTCACTTTCACTTTTCACTTTCATGCATTGGAGAAGGAAATGGCAACCCGCTTCTGTGTTCTTGCCTGGAGAATCCCAGGGACGGGGGAGCCTGGTGGGCTGCCGTCTATTGGGTCACACAGAGTCGGACACGACCGACGCGACTTAGCAGCAGCAGCAGCAGGTTTGTCATAGCTTTTCTTCCAAGGAACCAACTGTCTTTTTATTTCATGGCTGCAGTCACCATCCACAGTGATTTTGAAGCCCAAGAAAATAAAATCTGTCACTGTTTTCACTTTTCCCTCTTCTATTTGCCATGAAGTGATGGGACTGAATGCCATGATCTTAATTTTTTGAATGTTGAGTTTTAAGTCAGCTTTTTCACTTCCCTCTTTCACCCTCACAAGAGGCTCTTTAGTTCCTCTTCATTTTCTTTATTAGAATGTTATCATCTGCATATATGAGGTTGTTGGTATTTCTCCCAGCAGTCTTGATTCCAGCTTATGATTCATCCAGTCTGGCATTTCGCATGATGTACTCTACATATAAGTTAAATAGGTGGGATAACAGTATACAGCTTTGTCTTACTTCTTTTCAATTTTGAATCAGTCATTTGTTCCCTGTCTGATTCTAACTGTTGCTTCTTGGCCTGCATATTTCTCAGGAGACAGATATGATGGTCTGGTATTCCCATATCTTTAAGATTTTTCCAGTTTGTTGCTTCAGTGGTACATGTACTGAGAACTTCCATATATACAAGCTAGATTTAGAAAAGGCAGAGGAACCAGAGTTCAAATTGCCAACATTGTTGGATCATAAAGAAAGCAAGCAAATTCCAGAAAAACATTTACTTTTTCCTCAGTGACTACAGGAAAGCCTTTGATGGTGTAGTTCACAACACATTGTGGAAAAATAATATAATCTTAACTATTAATGACCATCAGTTTTGAAAATATTGATTGTGTACATTTATACTCAATTTGAGATTCAAATAGAAAATTATTTCATTCCTGCTTTGCTCGACCCGGGGTGATATATCAGAATACCAAAATATTTTCTCTTTTGATTTTTTGACAATACTTTTATTCCTGTACACTTAGAAAACTTATTAGAATTGAAAGTAAAATATGTGTGCCCCAGGAAGGTTGTTTGAAAATTTTGATGATATTTTCTTTGAACTGACATCTAAGGAATTGCCTTCTGGTGGAACATTTTTCCCATGTTACTATATTCTCAAAATATTTTCTTTTAATTAATTTAATTCAACATATATTGATTTGCACAGTTTGAATGTTTATTTTATATTAAAGTAGGAGTGCAGGTAGAAGGTTAATGAAAGAAGGCAGTGATGGAGAACCAGCCAGCTAGTGTTCCTCTGAGAAAGAAATTTTAAAACAAGAAACAGTCAATTAGATTTCACGAAGACTTGTCAAAAAACATGCTGCCAATAAACTGTGGAAGTGCAAACAACAGACTGCTGAAGCCAAGAGGAAAGAGATAAGGCTGGCAAACTTGCTGACTGTGCTAAAAAGAGCTGGATGGATTAAATGGAATAAAAGCTTTTCAAATATATTGGGAAAAAGATACAGAGCACCAGAGAGGAGGCCTGCAAATGAATAGGGAGGGAGAAATCCATGTTAGTTAAAGTGACTCAAGACTGAACTGCTTTTAGAAATCTGTGTCTGACAAGGCAAACACACTTTGGGCAATTGGGATGTAATGAAGACCTGGTTTATTAGAAAATGACTTAGGCAGTCGATGGATTTTCTGCATACTAATGGGCAAAATTTCAAATCCTCAAGCATGCCTGCTGCTACCTGTACTAAAATGTCTATAAAGTAATTTGTCATCTAAGCTACTACCTTTATCCAGGAATGAAACCTGAATCTACCTTCAGCTCCTGAACATCTCTGTGAAGTTAAAAAAATTAAATAAAACTTATGGTACGGGGAGGGAGGAGGGAGGAGGGTTCAGGATGGGGAACACGTGTATACCTGTGGCAGATTCATGTTGATATATGGCAAAACCAATACAATATTGTAAAGTAATTAACCTCAAATAAAAATAAATAAAAAAAGAAAAATAAATACATTTGAAGAAAATAAAAACTTATAAAGTCTCAAAGGAGTTACAAAAATAACAGAGTATTAAAATGAGTTTTAACCCTCCTCTTACCATCAGCTTCCCCAGGCTATAGTAGCCTCTATCTGCATCTGTCTTCTGATCTTTAATAAGGATGATTATACTCAGTTACCAACAATATATGGCTCAAGAGAGTCTCACATGTGTCTGAAACATAATGTATTTGTGAAATACACAATTAGGAAAGAAAATAGACTTTAAGTCAGTAAGAATTTAAGTTGAGTTCAGTCAACCCACAGAGGTAATGCAAGTAAGTGGTTACTGTCTGTGTAACCTATAACAAATGATTTAACTGCTCTGGACTTCCTTTTCCTCATTTGTAAAATTAGACTTCACTATTATAAGGATTAAATAAGGTAAGGCACGCAGTGCTCAATAATATCAACTATTTTCATCTAGAATCTTCCTAGACTCAAAAAGAGAATGACAGAATTCCAAGACTACATTTGTACAGTGAGCTTATAAGAGTTGGGCTTCAAGCATGTTTTAAGAATATAGCAGCTGTAAATAGAAGTTGAATCAATGAAATATAACAATCAATGTTGCATAGCTTGGCGTATGTCAATAAACTTCAAAGGAAAAGATTAAGCGTTGAATTGTAACTTATTGTTCAGTAGGAGAGCTGGAAAGTGCGGTGAGACCGATAAGTTGCTTTCATGTTTGGCAGTCATAGGAGGGATCACGAACTCATAAAAGTCATAGAGATCTTGAGCTGTTAACTGGTCGAATACTAATGTAATCCACATTGAAGGCATTAAATTCTTTGTATTTGTCTTTCCTACACTTGTCTACTCAGGAAGGTAGTGCTGAATGACTCTCATAATGATTAATTCACTTGCTTAAGGACACCCAGTGTTAGAGGCAGGGCAGAGCGCCGAACCCAGGTTCTCACATCTTTGTTGGCCACAAATCATACATTTTGTGGTTGGGAAGCCCCTTAAAAGATACAAGAAAGAGTATTCCTTGCCACTGACAGCAGGAGCCATTGGTGGCCTCAGAACTTGAGAGCTCAGGATCAGCAAAACTTAAGCATAATGCACTGGGCTAGTTTACATGAATCACACCAAAGAGTGACTGAGCTTTTAACCAGACACTGAGAGAGAGCTTAGTCATATGAAAGAGAGTCAGATACGGTTTTGTGCCATGAAAGCTCAAAGTCTGGAATAATATTGTGTTACAATTGGGGACAGAAACATCCATTCAGTCGCTCATTTCATTCATTCATTCAGCATATATTTATTGAAGTTCTACCATGTACCAGGCACTGCTCAAAGCACCAAACACAGGAATAAAACAGACATAGGTCCATGACTTAATTATTAAGTCTGTTTTCCATCAGGGAGAGTGGGTACTAGATGATACATAACGTGACTGTCTCATTGTATTTGTGGAATTTAATTTATGGAGGTGACTGAGTGATGATATAGAGAAACTAAGAAGATTTTGTTTACTCACATTTTCTGAGAGGCGGGGACACACCATGCCATGCAGGGTCACCTGAGGAAGCACCAGTGCCATTTAGGAGACGGAAAGGCAGAGCTTTCATTGTGTTTTCCATGGAAAAGGCAAGGTAGGACAGGGTAAACATCTTAAAACTGACTAGTTTGAATATTTCCTGCAGACTTTGGGATTTAGGGTTTTCCCTGGTTATCTGATACTCAGCCCTTGGTTGATTAGTTTGCAAATAGAAGTCCTGGCTGAGGACTTTATTATCTCAAGACTTAGCCAAAACTGGCAGTTTCTCTCTAGTCAGTGAGGCCACAAATGCCACATCATCAAGAATATGGAAAATAAGAAAACGTGATTAATGTAATTGACCCTATGGTGAATGGATGCCAAAATAAATGTAGAATCTAAGAAAACACAATTAGAACAATTATAAATAAGCAAAATTTTCCAGTATGTTATAAGGTGGTAAATATACAGAGAAAAGGAAAAAAAATTAGAGCTTGGCATAAGATTTAGGAAATGTCAGTGTGTGGCATATAAATAGATCACAGTGTTAAACAGTGTGGTCTGATAAGTCTCATGGAGAAGGTGAGACTTAAGGAAAGACCTGAGTCAAGACTTGCCTCCCAGAATGCGTGCATGCTCGGTTACTAAGTCGGGTCCTACTCTTTTGAAACCCCATGGACTGTAACCCACCAGGCTCCTCTGTCCTTGGGATTTCCCAGGCAAAAATAATGGAGTGGATTGCCATTTCCTACTGCAAGAGATCTTCCTGACCAAAGGATCAAACGCATGTCTCCTGCATTACAAGTAGATTCTTTACCACTGAGCTACCTGGGAAGCCTGAATCAGATAAAGAAGTGAGGAAAAATCAGGCATCAGGAGTGAATTCTGGGTCTCTGGTTTGTACATGAGGAAGGAGGGTGGTGCCATTTACTGAGACAGGGGACAGTGGAAGAGATCAGGTCTTATGGTGAAGACCATGGGACTGATTTTGGACATAAGGCTACTGAGATTCCTTTAGGGCATACAGAAAGTCCCTTGGACTGCAAGGAGATCCAACCAGTCCATTCTGAAGGAGATCAGCCCTGGGATTTCTTTGGAAGGAATGATGCTAAAGCTGAAACGCCAGTACTTTGGCCACCTCATGCGTAGAGTTGACTCATTGGAAAAGACTCTGATGCTGGGAGGGATTGGGGGCAAGAGGAGAAGGGGACGACAGAGGATGAGATGGCTGGATGGCATCCCTGACTCGATGGACGTGAGTCTGAGTGAACTCCGGGAGTTAGTGTTGGACAGGGAGGCCTGGTGTGCTGCGATTCATGGGGTTGCAAAGAGTCGGACACGACTGAGTGACTGATCTGATCTGATCTATGAGGAGTTCAAGTAGGCAATTGGTTTCATGGGTCTGACCTTGGAAAGAGGGATATAGCCTAGAAATATAAATATGCAAATTACTTGCTTATATATGTGTAGCTGCTGAAAGGACTTGGGTCAGATTTCCAGGAGGGAGAACATAGAGTGAGAAGGATAGTCCAAAGCCTGGAGTATCTGACACTTCAAGTAAGTAGAAAAAGATGAACCTGCAAAAGAAATAGGCCCCCAGTGTTCTCTGGACTGCACACTTCAAGATCAGCCCAGGAGAAAGAATGAACACATGAAGAGGATTCGTCCTCTGATTACACTGATTCAGTTCAGTTCAGTTCAGTCGCTCAGTTGTGTCCGACTCTTTGCGACCCCATGAATCGCAGCACACCAGGCCTCCCACTTCCATCACCAACTCCCTGAGTTCATTCAGACTCACATCCATCGAGTCAGTGATGCCATCCAGCCATCTCATCCTCTGTCGTCCCCTTCTCCTCCTGCCCCCAATCCCTCCCAGCATCACAGTCTTTTCCAATGAGTCAACTCTTCGCATGAGGTGGCCAAAGTACTGGAGTTTCAGCTTTAGCATCATTCCTTCCAAAGAAATCCCAGGGCTGATCTCCTTCAGAATGGACTGGTTGGATCTCCTTGCAGTCCAAGGGACTCTCAAGAGTCTTCTCCAACACCACAGTTCAAAAGCATCAATTCTTCGGCGCTCAGCTTTCTTCACAGTTCAACTCTCACATCCATACATGACCACTGGAAAAACCATAGCCTTGACTAGACGAACCTTTGTTGACAAAGTAATGTCTCTGCTTTTGAATATGTTATCTAGGTTGGTCATAACTTTCCTTCCAAGGAGTAAGTGTCCTTTAATTTCATGGCTGCAGTCACCATCTGTAGTGATTTTAGAGCCCAAAAAAGTAAAGTCTGACACTGTTTCCACTGTTGCCCCATCTATTTCCCATGAAGTGATGGGACCAGATGCCATGATCTTCGTCTTCTGAATGTTGAGCTTTAAGCCAACTTTTTCACTCTCCACTTTCACTTTTATCAAGAAGCTTTTTAGTTCCTCTTCACTTTCTGCCATAAGGGTGGTGTCATCTGCATATCTGAGGTTATTGATATTTCTCCCAGCAATCTTGATTCGAGCTTGTGTTTCTTCCAGTCCAGCATTTCTCATGATGTACTCTGCATATAAGTTCAATAAGCAGGGTGACAATATACAGACTTGACGTACTCTTTTTCCTATTTGGAAGCGGTCTGTTGTTCCATGTCCAGTTCTAACTGTTGCTTCCTTACCTGCATACAGATTTCTCAAGAGGCAAGTCAGGTGGTCTGGTATTCCCATCTCTTTCAGAATTTTCCACAGTTTATTGTGATCCACACAGTCAAAGGCTTTGGCATAGTCAGTAAGGCAGAAATAGATGTTTTTCTGGAACTCTCTTGCTTTTTCCATGATCCTGCAGATGTTGGCAATTTGATTTCTGGTTCCTCTGCCTTTTCTAAAACCAGCTTGAACATCAGGAAGTTCATAGTTCACATATTGCTGAAGCCTGGCTTGGAGAATTTTGAGCATTACTTTACTAGCGTGTGAGATGAGTGCAATTGTGCGGTAGTTTGAGCATTCTTTGGCATTGCCTTTCTTTGGAATTGGAATGAAAACTGACCTTTTCCAGTCCTGTGGCCACTGCTGAGTTTTCCAAATTTGCTGGCATATTGAGTGCAGCACTTTCACAGCATCATCTTTCAGGATTTGGAATAGCTCAACTGGAATTCCATCACCTCCACTAGCTTTGTTCATAGTGGTGCTTTCTAAGGCCCACTTGACTTCACATTCCAGGATGTCTGGCTCTAGGTCAGTGATCACACCATCGTGATTATCTGGGTCATGAAGATCTTTGTACAGTTCTTCTGTGTATTCTTGCCACCTCTTAATATCTACTGCTTCTGTTAGGTCCATACCATTTCTGTCCTTTATCGAGCCTGTCTTTGCATGAAATGTTCCCTTGGTATCTCTAATTTTCTTGAAGAGATCTCTAGTCTTTCACATTCTGTTGTTTTCCTCTATTTCTTTGCATTGATCGCTGAAGAAGGCTTTCTTATCTCTTCTTGCTATTCTTTGGAACTCTGCATTCAGATGCTTATATCTTTCTTTTTCTCCTTTGCTTTTTGCTTCTCTTCTTTTCACAGCTACTTGTAAGGCCTCCCCAGACAGCCATTTTGCTTTTTTGCATTTCTTTTCCATGGGGATGGTCTTGATCCCTGTTTCCTGTACAGTGTCATGAACCTCATTCCATAGTTCATCAGGCACTCTATCTATCAGATCTAGGCCCTTAGATCTATTTCCCACTTCTACTGTATAATCATAAGGGATTTGATTTAGGTCATACCTGAATGGTCTAGGGGTTTTCCCTACTTTCTTCAATTTCGGTCTGAATTTGGCAATAAGGAGTTCATGATCTGAGCCACAGTCAGCTTCTGGTCTTGTTTTTGTTGACTGTATAGAGCTTCTCCATCTTTTGCTGCAAAGAATATAATCAGTCCTATTTCGATGTTGACCATTTGGTGATGTCCATGTATAACGTCTTCTCTGGTGTTGTTGGAAGAGGGTGTTTGTTATGACCAGTGTATATCTTGGCAAAACTCTATTAGTCTTAGCCCTGCTTCATTCCATATTCCAAGGCCAAATTTGCGTGTTACTTCAGGTGTTTCTTGACTTCCTACTTTTGCATTCCAGTCCCCTATAATGAAAAGGACATCTTTTTTGGGTGTTAGTTCTAAAAGGTTTTGTAGGTCTTCATAGAACCGTTCAACTTCAGCTTCTTCAGCATTACTGGTTGGGGCATAGACTTGGATTACTGTGATATTGAATGGTTTGCCTTGGAAACGAACAGAGATCATTCTGTCATTTTTGAAATTGCATCCAAGTACTGCATTTTGGACTCTTTTGTTGACCATCATGGTCACTCCATTTCTTCTGAGGGATTCCTGCCCGCAGTAGTAGATATGATTACACTGATTAGACTTGATTAAAACACCTCTTCTGGGTTCAAACTCTGAGCCTGCCACTCCCATCCAGGAAACCGGACTGAATCGAAGGCCTTTTGCCTACTACCTAAAATATCCCATTGTTTGTAAATGAGGCCTTCAATAGACCTCTCTCTACTAAGGGTGACAGTGAAGGTCTGAGGGCCCTTGAGGGAACCCTCTTTTCTGTCCTCTGCAAGACATTTCCAGATAAAAGTGTAAGTGAAAATCGCTCAGTTGTGTCTGATTCTTTGCAACTCTATTGTAGCCACGTGTTCCGGGAAACAAACTCACTCACAAGAATGATGCAGATAGTGAAGTGCAGTTACACTGGCGGGCCCAAGGCAGAGTCTCCTCTTAGCCAAGGACCCCAACCAGTTTTTGTGAAAACCTTATATACCCTAAGTGTAGGTGCCCAAATCCATCTCCCCGGATTCCCTGAAACTAGTCTGAACAAAAGAAGAGAAAGATACAATCGAAGTTAACCCGTAATTCATACGCCTTAAGCCTAGGTAGTTAACAGTGGACAATTATCAATAGGCCTGTGGTCATACCCCAATAAGCATAATAGAATTTATGATTCTATTTGGTTACACAGATAATTAGGGTATTCTTTTAGGCAATGGAGAGTTTAGTATGAGCCCTGGGGATCTTCTATCTGGGGTGTCTGGTTTTCCAGTTGGAATGTCGTTTCCATAGATACTAGGCATATAGCTCAAAGTCCACAGTCCGGTCCAAGATGGAGTCCTGCTTTCAAGATGGAGCCTGTTCTGTCTGTTTCCTCCTCCACATGGACTATATATAGTCCATGGAATTCTCCAGGCCAGAATACTGGCGTGGGTAGCCTTTCTCTTCTCCAGGGAATCTTCCCAACCCAGAGATTGAACCCAGGTCTCCTGCATTACAGGCAGATTCTTTACCAGCTGAGCCACAAGGGAAGCCCAAGAATACTGGAGTGGGTGGCCTATCCCTTCTCCAGGGGATCTTCCTAACCCAGGAATCCAACCAGGGTCTCCCGCATTGCAGGCGGATTCTTTACCAACTGAGCTAAAAGGAAGGAAGAAAGTCTGTCTTCCCCATTGAGGTGATAATGTTCTCTTTGAACATTTTCAGCTTCTAGACCCATCACGACACTTTTTCTTTGTCTGCTTCCTCCTGGGACAGGAGAAGATTAAGTTGGACATTAAAACAATCAAAACATAGACTTTATAGGCAGACAGACCTGGTTCAAATCCCTAGTCTACAATTAATTTAACTACGTGAAGCCTGGATTTCCTCATTAATAAGATGAAAGTGATCATACCTACCTGTTAGATTCATTATGAGGATTAGAGAAGACAATATGGGTTGTGGAATAGGAAAAATTTTATCTTCTACCCTTTTAGGTTCTATAGCTGGTCCAAGAATTAAATTGACATAAAGCAGATAAAGAGAAGGGGAAAAAATTTAATTATGTATGTATATGCAGGAGTTTCACAAAGATATGAGATTTGAAAGGCAGCTAGGTGATTGAAACTTATATACCATACAGATCTAAGGAAATTGATGGGGCTTTGGTGCTTCTGGAAGCAGAAGAGGCAATTTGAGGGAAGATGAGAGAAAAAGTATGGAAAACAAATATTGCCTTGTTATTCAGATAACTCTCTCAAGTAGAAAAAAAGAAAGTATCTCTAATAGTAGCTCTCTTCCTGGAATAGGTACCCCTTCTAATGGAAATATCCTTTATGAATGTAGATTTCTTCCACAAACTCTTGTAGGTAGTTAAGAGGGAAATACTTTCTCTGCATCTGTTGTGTCCTGATTGCTTTCAGCTCAAAATTATCCATATGCCACAGTGGTATATTTTGGGGTGGCAAGTTCTGAACCCCTTCAGGGAAAAGTGCTTTATTTAGCACAGTGCTGAAATGTGGTATGCGTTCAATAAATGAAAATCATTACTTTATTCTTAACATCCATTCTGATTTCTCAGCATTTTCATTCAGTCTGAAAATTGTCACTGTTGTAGAAATGAAAGGATAATATAAAACAAAAGTCAATATTCTTTCACACTGAAACATTTTGGAAGAGTGGGAGGAAGAAGCACCATGAAACCCTTTTTTTTTTTTTAGTAGCAGATTTATTAATCTAAGAGTTTTGTTCACCAGCTCACATGTGTATATAAACCAACCTGTCAACAGGTACGCATCTTTCTGCACCAGAAGTTCATGGTTACATGATCCGTGCAGAGGGGCCATCTCTGACTCAAGCCTCTGGGGAGAACCTCCATGGAAATTTGATTGTAAAATCTCCAAGCCCTGATCTTCTTGATATCTCTTTTATAACACCCAAACAACTTTCTGAGTTCTTTCTACCTAACATATATCATTTTATAGATGATCATTTTACCAGTTGATCTAGCAACATCCAAGTCTGTTCAGTCTGGCTTGACTCTATTAACCAGTACTAGGTCAGTGATGGAATAACTGATGTTCCGGAATCTCTTCAGCCTTGTATGAAGTGGTCCCAATGCTTGTCTTTCATTCTTTCCTAGTCAGATTTCAATTGCAAGAATTAATTTACTAAGTCATGTTTTCAGCTAGTCTCCAAAAAATCATTCATTCATTATTTTCCCAGACTTCCATGCTTGGTTATAAGCATAGGTACAGTTGTTAAATTGTTATTCCCAAATCATTGCTAATAATTGGCAATATGCTCTACATTGTTCTGATGGTTTATCACCAGTGATCACTTGCTACCATTGCTCTTGTAAAATTAGTATAAAAATGGCTGTTAAAATCATTTGGCTTAGCTGTAACAATTATTTCTCCTTTAGCCTTCTTTTTAGAAGCTCTAACTAATCAGATATAATCTTTTTTTTGTAGCTGAAGACACATAAAGTAGTGTTCCATTCAGATTCAAATTTGATTTTAAGCCCTTTGAACTTCTTTCCCATTCCTATTGACTGACTATGAAATGGCTATTTTATCTTCTTTTTTTCACATCTGCCCAGTCTTTATGAAGCAGTCTCCAGGTAGTGACATAGTCTTGAACGGGGACCTACAAAAGTAATGAAGAGGCAAAATGTAATTTTTCTCTAAAATATTTTAATATTTATTTTTATTTATTTATTTGGCTGTGCTGGGTCTTAGTCAAGGCATACGGGATCTTTAGTTGCAGCATGCAAACTGTAGTTGCAGCATGTGGGATCTAGTTCCCTGACCAGGGATCGAACCCTGAACCCGCTGCATTGGGGGCCCAGAACTTTCTTTAGTCATTGGACCACCAAGGAACTCCCTCTCTAAAATACTTAGGCTTTGGTATCAGAACTCCCTAGTATGTAACCTTGTATAAATCACTTAACTAAAACTCATTAATAATTAGACAAGAGAACAGTTCTTCTAACGTCTGAGAGTAGTGGAGGATATTCATTGAGGAATGTAAGTTGTAAGGGCCTTATATACCCGTAAATTGTTACTGGCCAACTTTCCTTGTAATCAATATACTAAGAATTTAAATCACATACACATATCATTGTAGTCTCTACATGTTTTTTATTAGGTCCTTCCCTAATTACCTATGTGGCCCTCCCTTTAATCATTACCTTCCATTATTTCTGGAACAGATACAAATGAACTAATAGAACACAAGAATCTTCCTGGCACATGCACATATGGGATTTTCCCTAGTACAGATTCTGTTAAGGATTAACTACAAAGAAATTCAGAGACGGAGAATCTGCTTTATACTACTCTGTGTGTTTATTTTAGACTTCTGATTAGCCCATTCCCTTATGCTGGTTATTTTCATCCCGATTTCTCTCTTAAGCTTATGGTTTAGAATTTTCCCTATCATTAGTTTTCCAAATGCAGTCACTTTCATCATGAGAGATTGCCTGTAAATTAAGAACAAAACAATGCTCAATTTACCTGTAACTCTTTTCCTTACTTTTTCCATTCATCTTTTCCTCATGAGCTTTATTTGCACCCTTCTCTTAATGATGCTTCATATTTGAACAATGCTTAAAACATTCCCTCTACTACAGATGACTGTTGAATGGGAACCTCAAAACAATAATCTGATGAGGTATGTAAACGAGGAATGACTATTAGTTGCTTTGTTTTGTGAATAAAGAATCTCAGTTTTCCTTTTTGCCTTCTCCATACTGGCAGGCTGGGGATTAGAACCTCCTTTGCTGACATCAAAATAATGTCTTTAACTAGATATAACATTGAGCCAAAATATTTACCTCTCCTTTTTCCAGTGTCCTAATTTATGAAAAAAAGGAGGTAGATTTGATGATCCCCAAGGGCTTCCCAGGTGGCACTAGTGATAAAGAACCTGTCTGCCAATGCAGGTGACACAGGAGATGCAGGCTTGATCCTTCGGTCAGGAAGATCCTCGGGAGGAGGACATGGCAGCCGACTCCAGTATTCTTGCCTGGAGAATCCCATGGATAGAGGAGCTTGGCAAGCTACAGTCCCTAGGGTCGTGAAGAGTCGGGGACACGACTGAAGTGACTTAGCACATAGCACACAGGTCTTTTTAGTGCCATTATCCTTAAAGTTGGGGTCTAAGCCATAAAATATTTGTTGTGCCCTTATGTGTAGTGCTTCTAACTCCAGAGATACAAAGAGTTTATAGTATGCACCTTGTCTTCTGATAGCTTATAAGCCACCCGGAGGGTTATCAGATGCTAATATGAAGGTAGTTAGAGATTCAAGGTCAAACCTGCTAATTCCTATATGACTAACACACACAAACAAGTGTTCTAAGAGAGGAGGGCAGTTACTGTGTCTCCATACTGTTGACTAATGGATTAGCAGCTAGAACTTGCAGTTTCAAAAAAGGGAGAAATCTCTCATTTTAATATTGGCTATTGGACAATATTGGGATTTCCCTGGTGGCTCAGTGGTAAAGAATCCACCTGCCAATGCAGGAGATGTGGGTTCTATCCCTGGGTCAGGAAGATCTCCTGAAGAAGGAAATGGTGACCCCCTCCAGTATTCTTGCCTGGGAAATCCCATGGACAGAAGAGCCTGGCATGCTACAGTCCATGGTGTTGCAAAAGAGTCAGACACAACTTAGTGACTAAACAACATCGAAACAACAGGACAATATTCAGGAAACAAATTGCGTCTGTTGATAAAAGGAGAAAGTGCACGTAAAAAGTCAAACAGAAGGCAAAACATGGAGTGGTGCGAGCGGTGCTCATTCAGTTCAAAACTAATGCAGAATTTATCATGGAAAATCTATAGCAAAAGACCTCAATTTTTTTTTCACTTGTTTCAGAGTTCTGTATTCATTGAACAGTAGAATGAAAATAAAAATCAAAGCAAAGCTGTAAAAGAACAGAAATATGCAGGCTAATGGACAATTTGTCTGAGGGAATAGCTTTTAGGACAGAAATTTCTCTGTGTGTAGTTTTCCTCAGAATTTAATGTTTTTAAAGATGGTGCCCTGAGAGTTACCATGACAACCTGTAGATATCATCTTTCAAAGGCTAAGGCTACAGATCTCAGCTCAAAGTGTTTTGTTCACACACTTTTACAAAAAGCCTGTTGATGTGCTATAGATGGAATGAACAAAACATGGGACGCTCGATGCTATTATGGGCCATTTCTTTACAATATTATTAGTATGGCTGAAGAGTCTTCTAGAATGTTGAAGAACACACTTCCCTTCCATTTCACAATTACCTTTCAAATCTGAAGCATCCTTCATTTTCAGCTTTTTATTGAACTTCTCTCAAGACAAGGTGAAACTAAAGGCTAAAGCTCATTTCCTGTTTTGTACCTTCTTTTAAAAGGGAGAAAAGATCCAAACATTGTTAGTGATACTTCAGTTTCAGAGCTGTTCTTTGTTCTTGGGCTGTGTTTTCTCAGGATAGTATCCTTAGTAATGGTGGTGGTGGTGGTTTAGTCTCTAAGTCATGTCTGACACACGATCCCAAGGACTGTAGCCTGCCAGGCTCCTTGTCCATGGGATTTTCCAGGCAAGAATACTGGGGTGGGTTGCCATTTACTTCTCCAGAGGATCTTCCCAACCCAGGAATCAAACCCAGGTCGCCTGCATTGCAGGCAGATTCTTCACCTACTGAGGTATGAGGGACACCTCATCCTTAGTAACAAAGCTGAGCAAAGACTAACAACTAATTTATAGTTGTGAAAAAAGGAACTGGAAAGTAGAAATGAGGTTAAGAGTTGTTTGCTGTCACAATTATAGTGAAGGTGAATACTTAGGGTGGCTGCCCTCACAAACATTCAAATTCAGCAAATTTCTCTGACAGAGTAATAATTGCCATGATGTTTCATTAATACATTTTCATCAATGAAACGCTGGGGTGGGAAATTGAGATACTTTGTAGAGTGATTGAAAACAAATATCGTCAACTAGTTCAGGCAAATGAAACATTTAAAAAAACACTATTTCAAAAAATATTAATAAAGATGTTGATAATTCTTGTCACTTGGTGTGATTGTCATGTAAGCAGTCTAAAACTGTCACTTCTCCTGAAGTTTTGGGTGAACCGTGAACTTCCAGATGTTCAAGCTGGTTTTAGAAAAGGCAGAGGAACCAGAAATCAAATTGCCAACATCCGCTGGAACATGGAAAAAGCAAGAGAGTTCCAGAAAAACATCTATTTCTGCTTTATTGACTATGCCCAAGCCTTTGACTGTGTAGATCACAATAAACTGTGGAACATTCTGAAAGAGATGGGAATACCAGACCACCTGACCTGCCTCTTGAGAAATGTATATGCAGGTCAGGAAGCAGCAGTTAGAACTGGACATGGACCAACAGACTGGTTCCAAATAGGAAAAGGAGTATGTCAAGGTTGTATATTGTCACCCTGCTTTTTAACTTATATGCAGAGTACGTCATGAGAACACTGGGATAGAAGAAGCACAAGCTGGAATCAAGATTGCCGGGAAAAATATCAATAACCTCAGATATGCAGATGACAACTACCCTTATGGCAGAAAATGAAGAGGAACTAAAAAGTTTCTTGATGAAAGTGAAAGTGGAGAGTGAAAAAGTTGGCTTAAAGCTCAACATTCAGAAAACGAAGATCATGGCATCAGGTCCCATCACTTCATAGGAAATAGATGGGGAAACAGTGGAAACAGTGTCAGATTTTATTTTTCTGGGCTCCAAAATCACTGCAGATGGTGATTGCAGCCATGAAATTAAAAGATGCTTACTCCTTGGAAGGAAAGTTATGACCAACCTAGACACAGCATATTCAAAAGCAGAGACATTTCTTTGCCAACAAAGGTCTGTCTAGTCAAGGCCATGGTTTTCCAGTAGTCATGTATGGATGTGAGAGTTGGACTGTGAAGAAAGCTGAGCGCCAAAGAATTGATGCTTTTGAACTGTGGTGTTGGAGAAGACTCTTGAGAGTCCCTTGGACTGCAAGGAGTTCCAACCAGTCCATCCTAAAGGAGATCAGTCCTGGGTGTTCTTTGGAAGGACTGATGCTGAAGCTGAAACTCCAATACTTTGGCCACCTCATGTGAAGAGTTGACTCATTGGAAAAGACTCTGATGCTGGGAAGGATTGGGGGCAGGAGGAGAAGGGGACAACAGAGGATGAGATAGCTGGATGGACATGAGTTTGAGTAAACTCCGGGAGTTGGTGATGGACATGAGTTTGAATAAAGTCCGGGAGTTGGTGATGGACAACAAGGCCTGGCGTGTTGCGATTTATGGGGTCACAAGGAGTCGGACACGACTGAGCAACTGTACTGAACTGAACTGTACTGAACATGGAGCAGAGTGGCCTGGATTTTATTGTTTTCAAAGCTTTTGCCTACAGGATATTTTTTTGAACTTATGAGGATAGATTTGGATTTCAGATGTCACATGGGTATCTGAACCTTGCCAGACCAGAAGCACTATGTTCAATTGGTCACTGTCATTGATGGAGTGATGCATTAATTGTATCACTTTGTAAAAACATATTAATACATCTCCAGCCAATAATGTATTAAGTTCTTGCAGAGGCCTAGTGTTTTGTAGTTTACAGCAATGATAATCTCATGCTTTAGGGATGTTGAATTATTTGGTGAGTGTGAAATAATTTTCCCTTGTTTGCAGTTAATCTTTGGGTCATTATTGTTTTTCTGCAATAAATTCTAAACTATTTAAATATTGAGTATCCAATATGTTCTGTTTGTAAGAATAATCTCAAGGATATATTACATAATAGCTCTCCAGGAACTTAATGAGAACAGGTGAACAGACATAATTTGGTATAATTAATGTAGCAAAAAGGCCTTATTAGGTGTTTAACTAATGTGACTGTTGAAGCAATTGAACTGATTTTAATAGGCTTTGGCATTGTTTTAGTGTAAATCGGTGTTCGTAAAAGTTAATGGTTATTATGTTTTTACTTATGAGAATTCACTTAACAAGTGGTTTTTCAAGAATAAATTATCTTCATGAGGCAGAGTAAAATTGTGCCCACCAAAATCATTCATTTAGTTACGTGAAGAAAGGCTCACAAAGAAAAAGCTGCATTCCGTTTCAAAAAGTATTGTTACTGAAAAATTAACAATGAATAAATTAGAAGAATATATTTAAGATAATTTCCAAAATTCAAACTAGTGAACGTTATGTTACCAAATTGGCAAATGCTGCCAAGGTTACTGAAAAAGGCAGAGTAGTATTAGGTGAGATGAAGCTGATAGCCTGGCATCACCTCCCTCTCCTTTTCTCTCTAATGAAACTTCAAAACAACAGTGGAGCATAATAGAGTCACTACATATAAGTGGCCTGACTAACTATTGGAGAAAAAAAGCATAGAGTCAAGTATTGACAATAACAGTTTTTAGTTTTACTTTGAATTCTAACAGGAAACAAGATTTTTACTTTGTCACTCATTCTAAATATCCACAAGAAATATCACTTGCAATTATGAAATATATAAACAATATGTTTGCCATCGGCAAGCTGAACAGTTAGTTCCATCCTGTGAAGATGATAGGAGATTAACAGATATTATGGCTGAGAAAGAAAGGCTTCAGATTTAATGGGAAAGAGGAGTGGCCCTGTGTTTGAAAAATATTTTTACATTTTCTGCTTATAAAAGTTATACATGTCTGTTTTTGCGATTGTGGTTTTACTCCCTTTCTTTTTTTGTTTTTTCTTCTTTTTGCTGTGCTGTGCTGTGCAGCATGGGAAATTTTAGATCCCCAGCCACTGATGCAACCCGTGTCCCCTGAATTCGGAGCGCAGATTCTTAGCCACTGGGCCACCACCTTTTAACTCTCTATCTTGGCAGCAGCTTGGGTATTTATCTGGGAACCCGTCTTTTCCTAATTTTCATTTCACTCGGTCTAGGTGGCTCTCCCAGAGAGCCTAGGACAGGGCACATAACCTGAGCTGACCAAGTGCTTCATATCCTCCTGACATGCAGTCAGTTTATTTTGAGCACAGAATTCAATGCAGATCAATCAGAATGGACCATAGGAGTTTTGCTGGAAGTGTTGACTAGAACATGGAAATATTTAGCTCCAGAACTGGGACCCCCAAAGGAGATTCTTTCTGAGAAGTAGCCAACACAAGAAGTACAACTTAGAAGAGAAATAGAATCCTACTAGACTCCTTTAAGCCCCTGTATTTAGCCAAGAGGCAATGCCTGTCCCAGAACTTTGTATCATTAAAACAAATAAACTTTTTTTTGTCAAGTTAGTAGGACTGAGCTACAGTTGGAAAAATCCCAATAGATACACTTCTTCAGTTCAGTTCAGTTCAGTCGCTCAGTCGTGTCCGACTCTTTGAGACCCCATGAATCGCAGCACACCAGGCCTCCCTGTCCATCACCAACTCCCCAAGTTCACTCAGACTCACGTCCATCGAGTTGGTGATGCCATCCAGCCATCTCATCCTCTGTCGTCCCCTTCTCCTCTTGCCCCCAATCCCTCCCAGCATCAGAGTCTTTTCCAATGAGTCAACTCTTTGCATGAGGTGGCCAAAGTACTGGAGTTTCAGCTTTAGCATCATTCCTTCAAAAGAACACCCAGGGCTGATCTCCTCAAGGGACTCTCAAGAGTCTTCTCCAACACCACAGTTCAAAAGCATCAGTTCTTTGGCGCTCAGCTTTCTTCACAGTCCAACTCTCACATCCATACATGACCACTGGAAAAACCATGGCCTTGACTAGACAGACCTTTGTTGGCAAAGTAATGTCTCTGCTTTTGAATATGCTATCTAGGTTGGTCATAACTTTCCTTCCAAGGAGTAAGCGTCTTTTAAATAACTTCTTAAAAATTAAATCACCTTTGATTCAATTTTTATGTATTTACTTCCTATTCTTTTTCTTATCTTACATAAACAGACTTTGATTACAACTTTGATGTATTTTTCCATTATTTTTCTTATCCTTGTTTATAACATTCGAATCTTAATGTTTGCAAATTCAGAATTATTTTTGCATATATGGATATAAATAAATGTTTTACATATGGACATTCCCAGATGGCACTAGTGGTAAAGAACCCACTTGCCAATGGAGGAGATATAAGAGACAGGGATTTGATCTCTCAGTAAGGAAGATCCCCTGGAGCAGGGCATGGCAACGCATTCCAGTATGCTTGCCTGGAGAATCCCATGGACTGGGAAGCCTGGTGGGCTATGGCTCATGGGGTCACAAAGAGTCAGACCCAATTGAAGTGACTGAGCATGGATGCACACATACATATTTTACAAAATCACACTGAGATTAATTAATAATTTTATATCCTTGTTATGGCAACCCACTCCAGTATTCTTGCCTGGAAAATCCCATGGTCGGAGGAGCCTGGTAGGCTACAGTCCATGGGGTCACAAAGAGTCGGACACGACTGAGCAACTTCACTTCACTGTTTTTGTTTTTAGCTAACATTGTGTCATGAGCATTTCCCCATCTCATTAACACAACTTTTAATAGTAAAATGATATTCAATAGTACAGGCATATCTTGGAAGTGTTGCTAATTTAGTTCCAGATGACAATAATAAAGTGAACAGTGTAATAGAGTGTGTCACATAAATTTTTTTTGGTTTCTCAGAGCATATAAAAGTTATGTTTACATTACACTGTAATTTATTATATGTGCAGTAGTATTCTATCTAAAATACCAAGGTACATGCCTTAATTAAAAATACTTGATTGTGAATAAGTGCTGTCATCTGAACCTTTGTGTGCTGTGTGCTAAGGCACTTCAGTCGTGTCTGACTCTGCAACCCTATGGACTGTAGCCCACCAAGCTCCTCTGTTCATGGGATTCTCCAGGCAAGAATACTGGAGTGGGTTGTCTCTAAGCCAATTGTAATTTTTGCTGGTGGAGAGTCTTGCTTCAGTGTTGATAGCTGTAGACTGAACTGGGGAGGTGGTTGCTAAATATGGGAGTGGTTTTAATAATTTCTTAAAATAAGACAACAATGACGTTTACCGCTTCCTTGACTCCTCCTTTCACCTCATTGACACCTCCTTTCACAGTTTCTCTGTAGTATGCAGTATTGTTTGATAGCCTTTTGCCCACAGTAGAACTTCTTTCAAAATTGGAGTCTATCTTCTCAACTCAACTGAATGTATGTAATATTCTAAATCTTTTGTTAGCATCTTTTTTTTTTTTTTTTTTTGGCCATGTTTACAGCTTGTGGGATATTAGTTCCCTGACCAGACCAGGAATTGAACCCCTGCTGCCTGAAATGGAAATATAGAGCCCTAATCACTGAACTGCCAGGAAGTCCCCCAAGAAACTACTTTCTTTGCTCATTGACAGGAAGCAACTCCTCAACCATGAATGTTTTATTAGATTGTAGCAATTCAATCATATCTTCAGGCTCTATTTCTAATTCTAGTTATCTTGCTATTTCTTACTACATCTGCATTTATTTCCTCCACTGAAGTCTTGAATCCCTCAAAATCATCCATGAGGGTTATGTTGATATTTTGACCTCTTTTAATGGATCATAAATGTCCTTAATGGTAAATCCTTTGCAGAAAGTTTTCAGTTGGCTTTGCCCAGATCCATCAAAGGAATCACTATTTGTAGCAGCCATAGCCTTATGAAATGTAAGCTAGTAAGACTGAAGATCAAAGGACTCCTTGATCCATGGACTGCTGAATGGAGGTTGTATTAGCAGGCACAAAAACAACATTAGTCTCACTGTACATTATCAGAGCTCTTGGGTGACCAGCTACATTATCAGTGAGCAGTAACATTTTGAAAGGAATTTTTTTTTTCTCCCTAGTAGTAGGTCTCAAAAGTGGGCTTAAAGTATTCAGTAAGCCATGTTGTAAACAAATGCACTGTCATTCAGGCTTTGTTCTTCCATTTATACAGCACAGGCAGATGTGAGTTAGCATGATTCTTAAGCGCCCTAGAATTTCCCAGGATGGTAAATGAGCATTAGATTAGACTTAAGTCACCAATTGCATTAGCCCTTAACAAGAGAATCAGCCCGTCTTTTGAAGCCAGGCACTGACTTCTCCTCTCTACCTATGAAAGTCCTAAATGCCATCGTCTTCTAATTTGATTCTTTCATCTACACTGAAAATCTGTTGTTTAGTGTAACTTCCTTCATTAATGCTAGATCTTCTGGATAACCTGCCATAGCTTCTACATCATCACATGCTATTCACCTTGTACTTTTATGTTGTGGAGACAGCTGCTTTCTTTAAAAGTCAGCTGATAGTCTTTTGGAAATTCCCAGTATGGAAGTAGTTGTTTTTCTCTTATTTATTGTAAGACTCTTCATCTTTTTTTATTATTATTTTAATTATAATGTTTCTTGGTGTGGACCTCTTTTTTGGGGACTCTCTGTGATTCTTGAACATGAATAACTGTTTCCTTAGGTTAGGGAAGTTTTCAGCTATTATTTATTCAAATAATTTTTCTTCCCTTTTCCTCTTCTCCTTCCAGGACTCCTATAATGGGAAGTGTACCAAGCTTGATGTTGTTCCAGATATGGCTTAAACTATCCTTATTTAAAAAATTTTTTTTTCTGTTAAGCTTGGGTGACTTCCACTGTCCTTTCTTCTAGTTTGCTGGTCGGTTCCTCAGTATAATCTAATTTACTATTGATTCCTTCTTTTGTTTTTTTATGTCACTTCTCTTCCTGAAATTTTGTTTTGTTCTTTCCCTTGGAGTATACTCTCCTGTCCTCTCATTTTGCCTAATCCTCGGTATTTATTTCTATGTGTTAGGTAGGTCAGTTACATCTCCACCTTGGAGAGGTTGCCTTGTATAGGGAGTGTCTTCTGTGGCCCAGCACACTGCTCCCCTGGCCACCAGAGCTGTATGCTCAAGGGGTGCCCCTAAGTAGGCTGCCTGGGCCCTTTGCCATGGCAGGGTTGACTGCTGTGGATTCACTGACAGGCAGGGGTGAACCTGTTCCAATTGGCTCTGAGGCCCTGCCTTGTACAGTGGCTGCAGGCCCCCTGGTTTGTGGGCAGACTCCCTGTGTGGCTGCTCTGTGACATGCCTGCTGGTGGGCATGGCTGCTGCCGGCCTGCTGATGGGGGTGCCTGGGAGGTTCGCCATCTTGAATGGTTGCATTTTATGGTTCCCTGAAACAATTACAATAGTAACATCAAAGATCACTGATCACAGATCACCGTAACAAAGGCATAATAATAATAATAATGGAAAAGTTGGAAATATGTGAAAACTACCAAAATTTGACCTGTAGACATTTCATGCAAAGATAGGCACAATAAAGGGCAGAAATGGTATAGACCTAACAGAAGCAGAAAATATTAAGGAGAGGTGGCAAGAACATAGAACTATGCCAAAAAGATCTTCCTGACTCAGATAACCACGATGGTGTGATCACTCACGCTCACCTAGAGCCAGACATCCTGGAATGCGAGGTCAAGCAGTCCTTAGGAAACATCACTGTGAACAAAGCTAGTGGAGGCGATGGGATTCCAGTTGAGCTATTTCAAATCCTAAAAGATGATGCTGTGAAAGTGCTGCACTCAATATGCCAGCACATTTGGAAAACTCAGCAGTGGCCACAGGACTGGAAAAGGTCAGTTTTCATTCCAATCCCAAAGAAAGGCAATGCCAAAGAATGCTCAAACTACTGCACAATTGCACTCATCTCACATCTCACATTAGCAGAGTAATGCTCAAAATTCTCCAAGCCAGGCTTCAGCAATACGTGAACCATGAACTTCCAGATGTTCAAGCTGGATTTAGACAAGGCAGAGGAACCAGAGATCAAATTGCCAGCATCCGTTGGATCATTGAAAAAGCAAGAGAGTTCCAGAAAAACATCTACTTCTGCTTTACTGACTACGCCAAAGCCTTTGACTGTGTGGATCAAAATAAACTGTGAAAAATTCTTAAAGAAATGGGGATATCACCACCTTACCTGCCTCCTGAGAAGTCTATATGCAGGTCAAGAAGCAATAGTTAGCACCGGACATGGGACAACAGAATAGTTCTAAATAGGGAAAGGAGTATGTCAGGGCTATATATTGTCACCCTGCTTATTTAACTTACATGCAGAGTACATCATGTGAAATGCCAGACTGGATGAAACACAAACTGGAATCAAGATTGCCAGGAGAAATACCGATAACCTCAGATATGCAGATGACACCACCCTTATGGCAGAAAGTGAAGAAGAACTAAGGAGCCTCTTGATGAAAGTGAGAGTGAAAAAGTTGGTTTAAAACTCAGCATTCAGAAAACTAAGATCATGGCATCTGGTCCCATCACTTCATGGCAAATAGATGAGGAAACAATGGAAACAGTAATAGACTTTATTTTGGGGGCTCCAAAATCACTGCAGATGGTGACTGTGGTCATGAAATTAAAAGATGCTTTCTCCTTGGAAGAAAAGTTATGACCAACCTGGATAGCATATTGAAAAGCAGAGACATTTCTTTGCCAACAAAAGTCCATCTAGTCAAAGCTATAGTTTTCCCAGTAGTCATGCGTGGTTGTCAGAGTTGGACCATGAAGAAAGCTGAATGCTGAAGAATTGATGCTTTTGAACTGTGGTGTTTTAGAAGACTTTTGAGAATCGCTTGTACTGCAAGGAGATCAACCAAGTCAGTCGTAAAGGAAATCAGTCCTGGGTGTTCATTGGAAGGACTGATGCTGAAGCTGAAGCTCCAGTACTTTGGCCACCTTTGGCCACCTGATGCGAAGAACTAACTTGTTGTAAAAGACCATGATGCTGGGAAAGATTGAAAGCAGGAGGAGAAGGGGACGACAGAGGATGAGATGGTTAGATGGCATCTCTGACTTGATGGACATGAGTTTGAGCAAGCTCCAGGAGTTGGTGATGGACAGGGAGGCCTGGTGTGCTGCAGTCCATGGGGTCGCAAAGAGTCAGATATGGCTGAGTGACTGAACTGAACTGAACTGACCTATAGACACAGAATGAGCAAATGCTGCTGGGAAAATTGCACTGACAGACTTGTTCAATGTTGGGTTGCCACAAACCTTCAATTTTTAAGAAGCATGATATCTGTGAAGTGCAATAAAGCAAAGTGCAGTAAAATGAGGTCTGTCTGCATTTGTAAGCCACAATTAATTTAAACTTTACATTATTTTTTAACATTTAGGCTATTTTCATTTTATTAATGCCTGGTTTGTTTATGTTACTGGTATGTACATCTTTGTTCAACTGTCTGTTTCTTTAGGTTGGTTTCCCAGCAGGAGCATTGTTGGCCTAAACTGGATGCATTGTTAAGGACTATTTGTTTGTGTGTGTGTGTGTGTGTGTGTGTGTATAAAATGGTTTTCAAAAAGCTTAAATACCGAGTTATATTCCCAAGAACCTTGTCAAACTCAGGCATCATTATTTCTTTTAATATTTACTAATTTAATAGTAAAAAATGCTCTCATATTATGTACTAGAATTTTTTAACTATTGGGAGATTGAATATTTTTTCATACAGTATTTTTCCATTTCTTCTGTGAATTGTTATTCATGTCCGTTTTCCATTCTTTTAAGTGGCATTTAAGTTCTTTCCTTTCTTATTGATTTTAGGCTTTTCTTTTTCAAAATCAGTAATTGTGATAAGTAGTGTTATACTGTTAGCTGTTTTAATACTACTGGTGCATCACAAATAGAGTCCTGGGACTCTGGGCTCCCCTAATTCCAAACTAACCATGAAATAGGTTTTTCTTTCCTAAAAGTAGCAACTGAATTAGTTTCTGAAAACAAAAACCACAAAGAAACTTTTTTTTTTTTTTGGTAAAACTGGAGGTCAGGTGATAAGATTGGTACTGATGGCTAAAGCATACAACCTCGGTGTGGTTGCCTATTATTATTGATTTAACTGCACAAAGGCAACTTGTGTACTATTCATTATGTGGCATTTTATCTCATAGTTGCGATTTTTACTTAAGGCATTTATTCAGTGTGAAATCCTGCTGCAGGGTTTAAAACAGCTCTTTCTTCTCATAAACTGTCATCTACCAGCCTGCAACTTTATTTACTAGAAAGAAAATATACTTTTCTGAAAGTAGGGTTGATTTTTTTTTCCAGAATCACAGCATAACATCTTATCAATTCTTAACTCAAAATGCTATTTCCTCATGTTAGATGTTAGATCATTTCCTGGGTACAAGAGATAGGGAACCAACTTCTAAATTCAAATGTACAAAATCTCTAGTTTTGGAAAATCTGTTTTATTGGCTGAGAGAGTAAAGTTGGCATTGGATTTTGGCTGTGTAGTAAAGAAATCTCAATCTCAAGAAAAGAAGAAGAAGGAAAAGAAAGAGGAAAAGGAAGGGGAGAATGAAGAGGAAGAAAAAGAAAAAGCTTGCTCCATTAAATTTTTATGAAAGGCAAAAAAAACTCAACATATTTTTCTTCTGATGAAACCTTCATTGCTGACAAAAATTTGCTAATTTCGTAATGATAACATGTATGTAAACTGCTGCCGTGAAATTAAAAGACACTTGCTCCTTGGAAGGAAAGCAATGACAAACCTGGATGTGTATTAAAGAGCAGAGACATCACTTTGCTGACAAAGGTCCGTATAGTCAAATCTATGATTTTTCTAGTAGTCATGTATGGATGTGACAGTTGGACCATAAAGAAGGCTAAACACCAAAGAATAGATGCTTTGAAATTGTGGTCCTGGAGAAGATTCTTGAGAGTCCCTTGGACTACAAGGAGATCAAAAAAGTCAATCCTGAGGGAAATCAACTCTGAATATTCTTTGGAAGAACTGATGCTGACGCAGAAGCTCCAATATTTTGGCCACCTGATGCAAAGAGCTGATTTGTTAGAAAGATCCTGGTGCTGGGAAAAATTAAAGGCAACAGAAGGTGGCGGTAGAGGATGAGATGGTTACATAGCATCACCAACTCAGTGGACATGAATTGGAGCAAACTCCGGGAGACAGTGAAGGATAGAAGAACCTGGTGTGCTGTAGTCTATGGGGTCACAAAGAGTCAGACATGACTTAGCAACTGAACAACAACAAATTTCTATAAAATATATCTCTTGTAATACTTTTTTGAGCCCACCTCTAATTAACAATCTGAAAGTGAAAGTGAAGTCGATCAGTCGTGTCCGACTCTTTGCGACCACATGGACTGCAGCCTACCAGGCTTCTCCGTCCATGGGACTTTCCAGGCAAGAGTACTGGAGTGGACTGCCAACTCCTTCTCCAGGGGATCTTCCCAACCCAGGGATCGAACCCAGGTTTCCTGCGTTGCGGACAGACACTTTACTGTCTGAGCCACCAGGGAAGCCAGTTTAAAAAGTGACAATCATTTTTAGCATATTTAGTACTGTTCCCTCATATTTAGAAGCATTAATGTGGTTATAACATGTTTCCTCAGTGTTAATTACCGTAAAACCTGAGCACTCTTCATTACATTTTCCTCACCATTTATCTTGATACCTTCAGTTCAGTTCAGTTCAGTTCAGTTCAGTCGCTAGTCGTGTCCAACTCTTTGCGACCCCATGAATCTCAGCACGCCAGGCTTCCCTGTCCATCACCAACTCCTGGAGTTTACTCAGACTCACATCCATCAAGTGAGTGATGCCATCCAGCCATCAATCCTCTGTTGTCCCCCATCCTCCTGCCCCCAATCCCTCCCAGCATCAGAGTCTTTTCCAGTGGGTCAATTCTTTGCATGAGATGGCCAAAGTACTGGAGTTTCAGCTTTAGCATCATTCCTTCCAAAGAAATCCCAGGGCTGATCTCCTTCAGAATGGACTGGTTGGATCTCCTTGCAGTCCAAGGGACTCTCAAGAGTCTTCTCCAACACCACAGTTCAAAAGCATCAATTCTTCGGCACTCAGCTTTCTTCACAGTCCAACTTTCACATCCATACATGACCATAGGAAAAACCATAGGCTTGACTAGACGAACCTTTGTTGGCAAAGTAATGTCTCTGCCTTTCAATATGCTGTCTAGGTTGGTCATAACTTTCCTTCCAAGGAGTAAGCGTCTTTTAATTTCATGGCTGCAGTCACCATCTACAGTGATTTTGGAGCCCAAAAAAATAAAGTCTGACACTGTTTCCACTGTTTCCCCATCTATTTCCCATGAAGTGATGGGACCAGATGCCATGATCTTCATCTTCTGAATGTTGAGCTTTAAGCCAACCTTTTCACTCTCCACTTTCACTTTCATCAAGAGGCTTTTTAGTTCTTCTTCACTTTCTGCCATAAGGGTGGTGTCATCTGCATATCTGAGGTGATTGATATTTCTCCTGGCAATCTTGATTCCAGCTTGTGCTTCTTCCAGTCCACTGTTTCTCATGATGTACTCTGCATATAAGTTAAAAAGCAGGGTGACAATATACAGCCTTGACATACTCCTTTTCCTATTTGGAACCAGTCTGTCGTTCCATGTCCAGTTCTAACTGTTGCTTCCTGACCTGCATACAGGTTTCTCAAGAGGCAGGTCAGGTGGTCTGGTATTCCCATCTCTTTCAGAATTTTTCACAGTTTATTGTGATCCACACAGTCAAAGGCCTTGGCATAGTCAAGAAAGCAGAAATAGATGTTTTTCTGGAACTCTCTTGCTTTTTCCATGATCCAGCGGATGTTGGCAATTTGATCTCTGGTTCCTTTGCCTTTTCTAAAACCAGCTTGAACATCCGGAAGTTCACAGTTCACGTATTGCTGAAGCCTGGCTTGGAGAATTTTGAGCATTACTTTACTAGCGTGTAAGATGACTGCAATTGTGGGGCAGTTTGAGCATTCTTTGGCATTGCCTTTCTTTGGGATTGGAATGAAAACTGACCTTTTCCAGTCCTGTGGCCACTGCTGAGTTTTCCAAATTTGCTGGCATATTGAGTGCAGCACTTTCACAGCATCATCTTTCAGGATTTGGAATAGCTCAACTGGAATTCCATCACCTCCACTAGCTTTGTTCATAGTTGATGCTTTCTAAGGCCCACTTGACTTCACATTCCAGGATGTCTGGCTTTAGGTCAGTGATCACACCATCATTATTATCCTGGTCGTGAAGCTCTTTTTTGTACAGTTCTTCTGTGTATTCTTGCCACCTCTTCTTAATATCTACTGCTTCTGTTAGGTCCATACCATTTCTGTCCTTTATCGAGCCCATCTTTGCATGAAATGTTCCCTTGGTATCTCTAATTTTCTTGAAGAGATCTCTAGTCTTTCACATTCTGTTGTTTTCCTCTATTTCTTTGCATTGGTCTCTGAGGAAGGCTTTCTTATCTCTTCTTGCTATTCTTTGGAACTCTGCATTCAGATGCTTATATTTTTCCTTTTCTCCTTTGCTTTTCACTTCTCTTCTTTTCACAGCTATTTGTAAGGCCTCCTCAGACAGCCATTTTGCCTTTTTGTATTTCTTTTCCATGGGGATGGTCTTGATCCCTGTCTCCTGTACAATGTCATGAACCTCTGTCCATAGTTCATCAGGCACTCTATCTATCAGATCTAGTCCCTTAAATCTATTTCTCACTTCCACTGTATAATCATAAGGGATTTGATTTAGGTCATACCTGAATGGTCTAGTGGTTTTCCCTACTTTCTTCAATTTAAGTCTGAATTTGGCAATAAGGAGATACCTTAGTTATATTTATTATAATATCTGCTAAAAACTCCTCTTTGGAAAATTAAAAGGCATGCATTATGAAGAAATACAGAATCTTTTCTCTCTCATGATTTCAGCATATATTTTGACACTAGTCAGCTCAGATGGAATTTGATATCATTTTATCACATATATAATATGTATGATACTAATGTTTTATATATTTTAGTTTAACATTTTTCTGAGAAGATGATAGATGAATAACAATTACATAACAATGTGAGAAATGGTATTAATTCTTTAAAGGAGAGGGAATTGGAATTCATGAAGTCAAAAAAGACAGAAATGCTCATTTTCTCCTTTGTGGCCTTAGGGCTGTTGGCTTTCTTCTGCTTCGGTCTAGAAGTACATCAGGGTCTAATTTCCCCTGAACAGTCAGAAAAGAGGTGACCAGAGATGTGAAGAAGTATGCAGTGGTGATGCAGGTAGATGTGTCGAGAAGAAGCAAGGCTGAGACCAGATGAGAACATGGGTTTATGGGGAAATGGAAAGGGGTCTTATGGGGATGGAAGGGAGAAAAACCTAAGAGAATGCAGAGGTAGAAGATGGGAAGACTCGAGAGGTCCGACCAGATGCTCCACAGACGGGCAAAGCCCTTGAGGAACAGTTATCTAGAGGTCACTGCCTCCAGTTCAGCTGTAGCAGGACAAGCCTTGACTGTCTCTACTTCATTCACCACACTGCTGAATCTTATTAATCTTACCCTCTTTATACATTGCAGGTCCAATCCTCTCAAAGCCATCCTGACGCCAGTGCAGTTCTGGCCTCATTGTTTCATTCCTGGGTGACGTCCAGGCTCTTGCTCTCTGAGCCATGGTTCTTTCTGCACCAGAGACCTCTTTCTAAAACACAGATTGTATCATATCACCCCTTATTTAAAATCAATTTGGGTGGGTGAAAGACTTAAGTAGAAATTTCTCTGAAAAAGATGTACAGATGGCAGTAATTACATGAAGTCGCGTAATCACCATTACAGTTATTAGGGAAAGAAAGTGAAAGTCACTCAGTTGTGTCCAACTCTTTTTGACCCCATGGACTACATAGTTCATGGAATTCTCCAGGCCAGAATACTGGAGTGGGTAGCCTTGCCCTTCTCCAGGGTATCTTCCCAACCCAGGGATTGAGCACAGGTCTCCTGCATTGCAGGCAGATTCTTTAGCAGCTGAGCCACAAGGGAAGCCCAAAATACTAGAGTGAGTAGCCTATCTCTTCTCCAGCGGATCTTTCTGATCCAGGAATCGAACCAGGATCTCCTGCATTACAAGCAGAGTCTTTACCAACTGAACTATCAGGAAAGCCCCAGTCATTAGGAAAATACAGTACCACAAAGGGATACCTCTTTATCTCATTAGGATCACTATTATTAAAAAAAAAGTATAAATATTGGTGAGGATGTGAAGAAATTAGAAACCCTTGTGCATTGCTGCTGAGAATTTAAATTGTCTTAGACACTGTCAAAAACAGTATTAGATTCCTCAAAAGTTAAGCATAAAAAATTGTCATTTAATCCAGCAATTCCACTTCTGGGTATATACCCCCAAAACTTAAAGCAAAGACTCAGATAGTTGTACACTCATGTTCATAGCAGCATTTATTGACAGTAACCAAAATGTGAAAGCAACCCAAGTATCCTTTGACAGATGGATAAATAAAATGTGGTATATGTATACAATGATATATTATTCAACCTTAAAAAAGAAGGAAATTCTGGCATGTACTATAACATAGTGAACCTTGAAGACATTCTATTAAGTAAAATGTCAGTCACAAAGGACATATTTGTGTGATTCCACTTATGTAAGTTTCCTAAAGTAGTCAAACTCCTGGAAACTGAAAGCAGAATGGTGGCTGTTTCCAGGAGATAGAAGGTGGGGGAATGGGAAGTTATTGTTCAGTGAGTTTAGAGTTTCAGTTTTAGAAGATGAAAAAGTTTCTGAAGATAGATGGTGGTGAAAGTTGTACAACAATGTGACTGTATTTATTGCCAATGAATTGAACTCTACCCCTGAACCTAAAACTGGTTAAAATGATACATTTATGTCACATATATTTTATAATAATTATTTTCTGGATTCTCATTAGTTTTAGAATAAAATCCCAGTTTATTAGCATAATACATATATTTTTCATGTTATGGTCCCCAGCTCATTTCTCTGGCTTGTCATTTGTCACTTAGCCCAGACCCTAATGCTTGATGCTTTGTCCTATAAGACCTAGTTCAGCCTTTATCGCCTTCTCTGGCAAATTTTCCATGACTCACACTCATACTCCCTAATACTAATTCCTGCCCTCATTTTGATTGGTTGAGCCTCTATCATAGCACTCCATATGCACTTTCCTCTAACAGTAAGTTTAATTTTTATAAATTTGTTTTTATCAGTAAACCCCTGGTAGGTGGTCAGCTACTTGGGAGGAGAGACTTATTTCTGTTGCTACACTGCTTGCACTGTGGTCTCATAACTTGTAGAAACTTCATATAAGTTTGCTATCTGCTCGAAGGAATGAAGGTGATTGGGGAGGACAAAGAAATTCTTCAGTTTGAGCTAAACTTTTCATCCCATCTATATAAATGGGTATAATAATAGTAACCACCTCTTGGGCTCTTGGGAGACTTATGTGACATTGATATTTGTGAAACGTACAGAACAACCTGACATATAGCAAGTCTTCAGTAAATGTTCATTTGTATTATTGAATGACCTATGAAACTTAAAATGAATTCTCACATCCCTTTTAAAATAAGGATTTCCAAAGGGAAATATGGGGTAGAAATTGGCAAGGAAATGTCAGAGATGGTAACTGATTGTTCCTGGGGATCCCCAGCCCAACCTGCCCCCCAAAGCTTGTATTCAGAACTAGTGAGAGGCATGCCTACTATATGTGAGCATGTGGGTGGTAGTACCTGGGTTGGGGGCAGGGGCAGGAGTGGTTCCCATTCCAAACCAGACTTTCCTGATCTGACTGTGGATCAAGCCATCCATTAGCCTGTCAGTCCTGATGATATCCAGCCTCTCCCAGAGGTGGCTCCTCCCTCTGGTGGAGTGGGGACTTAGGAGAATGACCTTGGAGGCAATTGCCACCTCCCACTTGGTGATTACAGCTATGCCAGGCAATCTGAGCCCCCTGTCCAATCCCACTCCCAGGATGCAACTACCTTAGGTACTGCCCAGCAGCCAGAGTTTCCCTTTAGGTCTTCTCCATCACATCGGAATAGTTTCTTGAGTCTGATGATGAATGAAGAATATGTCAAGTTTATTTTTCTCATTTGTCCAATATGTGCAACTAAATATATATCAAAGTGATGTGTATCAAAGAACATTTTAAATAAATTACACTATGATTTAATTGGGTTACTTTGCCCCCTTGCCCAGTTGGAGCTCAAGGAGAGTGTGCCATATATGAAAGTATGTTTTCCATGTGCGTTAGAGGATGTTGATTTATTTCTACAAGAAATAAGAGATCTTGGGAAAAAGGGGTGGCTTTACCTGAAAACATGCAGGGAAGCATTCAGGGAGCTCAAATGTAACAGCAGAGAGTTGGAAATGCTCTAGCCTTTCAGCTAGAATGGAAGACAGATCCTGTGGTATTACTGATTTCTCAATGATTGTTTTACTAACACAATTAGAATACAAATCTGAAAGCAGAAAGGGCCTGTGTGCTTAACTTTGGGGCTGCAAAGAAGGAGGAAAGTAAAGAAACATTAGCTGTTGGCATCATCTGTGTAGAATGTGTGTGTAGGAGTGCCCAGTGTCAGTTACAAAGTGAAGACAAAAGTAGACTGAGTCCCGACCCTTGACAAAGAGAAAGTGAATCCAAGTGGCCTTAGGCTTAACTACAGAAGGACACACTTGTGTGTTTCTGAGGTGAACACAGACAGGCAGTCAGCTCAAGAGCAGACCGTGGCTCTGTAAGAAAGTGAGAATATGCCTGTGGGTATTTATGAAACTTCTGGTGGTAAGCGTCTTTCATAGTTTGACCTGTAAGCTGTGATTTTAAGGAAATGTGATCACATTTCCCTATAATTTTTCATTCACACTTTTTATGGTGGCAAAGGCCGCACAGTTCACTCTCCTGTTCCCTTCGTAGGACCCCGCAGGCGATGGTGCTCTTCCGACATCCCGTGTGCAGGCAACCAAAGGTTATTGGGAGAAGCAGCAGTGTGTGGAAGATAGAGTTGAAAAGAAGGTGAAACAAAAGGCAGCAATAGTGTAGAAATTTCAATTTGGATGTGTCCAGGAGCTATTGCAGAGGAGGCTGCTCAGTCCAGGGAAGGGGCCACAGGGCTGGTTCACATCCTGCTTTTCACTTGACAGCTGTCATCTCTGTTCAACCTCAGATAATCGAGAGAGCAGGGTATGACATGCTTTCTTTTATGATCCAGGTCATCGTTCCCCTTTATCAGTAGGGACGTTGACCATAGTTATATCTGGTGCTGTATCTACTATGATTTAGACTCTGTCTACATGAACCTAGACTAACTGGGTCACAGTGAAATTTAGTAAGTCCTGCAGCCAAAGTTTTAGCACATTGTGTGTATGTTAAAGGTAGGAAAATGGGTCAGTAAAATGCAAAATAATAGGAGTTGTCTAATTTTCTGATATTCATATGTTTTCTGAATAAATCAAAATAATAAATCCTATAATCATATTTGTTATGCCTACAGCTCTGTTTATTCAGTATTTATATGAAAACTTAAGATTTATATTGAAGCATTAATTTGACTACTGTCAATACAAAGTCAAATTTATATGCACAATTGAAAGATTAACTACAGAATCTAGTGTTAAGAAATTTTTGTTTTTGTTGCTCATGTGATAAATAAGCTTTTCCTTCCTGTTTCTTCAGATATTAGTATTGCTTTTGACTCACTTTTTGTGGGTTCCCATGATAACTCAGTTGGTTAAAGAATCCGCCTGCAATACAGGAAACCCTGGTTCAATTCCTGGATTGGGAAGATCCCCTGGAGAAGGGATAGGCTACCCACTCCAGTATTCTTGAGCTTCCCTTGTGGCTCAACTGGTAAAGAATCTGCCTGCAATGCAGGAGACCTGGGTTCGATCACTGGATTGGAAAGAGCCCCTGGAGAAGGAAAAGGCTACCCAGTCCAGTATTCTGACCTGGAAAGTTCCATGGACTCTAGTCCGTGGGGTCGCAAAGGGTTGGACACAATTGGGTGGCTTTCACTTTCACTTTCGGTAGTTGTTTAGTCACCAAGTCTTATCCAACTCTTTGGCAACCCCATGGACTGTAGCCTGTCAGACTCCTCTGACCATGGAATTTTCCAGGCAAGAATGCTGGAGTGGGTTGCCATTTCCTTCTTCAGGGGATCTTCCTGACCCAAGGATTGACCCCATGTCTCCTGCATTGTAAGCAGACACTTTACCACCAAGCCACCTGGGAAACCCACTTTTTATAGTACATATAGATAATTTAATGTCTTAAAAAACACGAGTTTTGATATATTTATATATTTATGCACATTCCTGAAATAAGAAATTATTATTCTTACTAAAATATAAAAGTTTATTAAAATATATGTAATTTATTGAAATATAAAATCCTTCTTCAGGATTTTATCCTCATACATTTAGTGCTGAGTCAGAGATTTCTTATGGTCTATCTTCTTTTCCTAAAATAATTTTGAATCCCAGAAAGTCAAAACAATCAAACAAAGAAAAGAGTTAAATATGTGCCTAAGTGTGTTTCCAAATCATCTGAAATAGAGAAAAGGGACAGTATTTTGTAGTCTCAGATCAGAATCTGAATCTCTAACACTCATATCATATCATTAGCTTAAATAATAGAAAAAAATTCAAAAATACTAAAATTTAGAATTTTCTGAAACTTTTTTGGAGATAAAAATTATAGAACATTTAATTATAGAACATTCTGATTGTTTTAATACTCAGTGGGAACTAGCATAGATTCAAAGGACAAACAATAGACCGGGGAGAAATATTTGCAGTGGATATAGATGTGATGTTGTTGTTGTTCACTTGCTAAGTCATGTCCGCCTCTTCGTGACACCGTGGACTGAAGTACCCCAGGCATCCCTGTCCTTCAGTATCTCCCAGAGCTTGCTCAAACTCATGCTATTTAACCATCTCATCCTCAGTTGCCCCCTTCTCCTTTTGCCTTCAGTCTTTCCCAGCATCAGAGTCTTTTCCAATGAGTCAACTCTTTG
This sequence comes from Bos mutus, assembly GCF_027580195.1. Lineage (NCBI taxonomy): Eukaryota > Metazoa > Chordata > Mammalia > Artiodactyla > Bovidae > Bos > Bos mutus. The sequence goes on from NC_091628.1 coordinate 26,724,986, forward strand.
CATCAGATGGCCCAAGTATTGGAGCTTCAGCTTTAGCATTAGTACTTCTAATGAATAGATGTGATAGATAACAGGATATCCAGTGTATTTGCTCTCCAGCAGCAGAGAGATCTTTATAATTAAATCACGTCATTCTTTTGAGGAAAACCTTCACTGGCTTTCAGTTTTGTTGAGTAACAGCCAGTGTCACTACCGTGACTGAGGTCAGCATCATCTCGCACCTTCTTCCAACCTTCATCACTTGCTCTCCCTGCCCTGCCCTTGTTCACTTTGTCCTAGTCACACCGGCCTTCTTGCTATTCCATGGATAGATCAAGCATGTGCCATCTCAGGGCCCTTTGCCTGTGCTGATCGGGCTCCTTGAGATGCTTTTATCAGTGTGGCCTTCCCCAAAACCCTACACAAATGATCAAACCTTTCCCACTTGGACTGTATTTACATGGCTTTTTTTCTGCATAGCACTTTGATATATTCCTCCTACTCTTGCTTATTTGCTTTTAGTTTGTCTCTTGACCAGGAAGTAAATTTTGTGAAGTCAGGATTTGCTCACTGCTCTATCCCCAGCCCACAGAAGTGCCCTGGGTATAGTCTGTGCTCAGTCTTGTTTGAACTGAGGAATCATACCATATGAAGAGCTTCTATAAAGTGATGAGAAAAAGATTAAAATCTAATGGAAACGTGGATATAAAACTCACAGAAGAAATCTAAATGGTCAATAAACATATGGCAAATGCTTAAACTTATAGAAGTAAGGGAATATACAGTAATAGAATGATACCATATGTTTACCCATCAAATTGTCAAGAAGGTTGAAATGCAGTAACATCGAGTGCTGCTTAAATATGCAAGCCATTGGGCTTTGCCCTACCTTGTTGGTGAATACATGAATTGCTACTACATTTTGGGAAAGTAATCCACCAGTATTTGTTAAAACTAAATATGTAATATTGGCGCATAGTGAGGTCCTGAGGCCCAGAGCTTAAATTTCATTAGCTTCATACATTTTAGCCTTTTTTCATTATTCTTCCGGAAAGATTAAAGAAAATTAAATAAAAATAAAGAAGTCTATGTAACCAGGGCTTTGAAACTGAAGCTTCTTTAACTTCCCAACAAATCGTCCTCCGTGGTACCTGCCCTTTGAACCAGCAGTCCCACTCCTGGGAACATCAGCTGTAGGAATAAGAGTTCCAGTCCATAAAAGATGTATATACAGGCTATTTACTGCAGAATAATTTATAGCAGAATAGGAATTGGCAATAATCTTAATGTATTAATAATGAGAATTTCAAATGAATATAGTACATCCATTCTATAGATTATTATTTAGTTCTTTAATATAATATCTATTATATATTATGTAAGAAAACATAACTATAAAATAATGTGTATAATATAATCCAGTTTTTATATAAGCAATAGAGTAAGCAAAAACAAAAAGAAGAGCAACATCACATTTGTTCATCTGTATGTATATTTATATAAATGTGTGTGTATGTGTGTGTGTGTATCTTTGTAGGAGCAGAACACATATATGGAAAGATATATTAACAATGGGTACCTCAGCTCAGGATTGGAGATGAGAATGGATGGGGGGAATGAATAATAAATTTTTCTTTATACATTCTAGAATAATTTGACTAGTTTCAACAATGCATTCATGTTTTTCCAGCTTTATTGAGATATAAGTGACATATAACATTAAGTAAGTTAAATATTTAAAATGTGTTGATTTGATTCAATTATATGCTGCAAAATAATTACCACAATCAGATCAGATCAGATCAGATCAGTCGCTCAGTCGTGTCCGACTCTTTGCGACCCCATGAATCGCAGCACACCAGGCTTCCCTGTCCATCACCAACTCCCGGAGTTCACTGAGACTCACATCCATTGAGTTAGTGATGCCATCCAACCATCTCATCCTCTGTGGTCCCCTTCTCCTCCTGCCCCCAATCCCTCCCGGCATCAGACTCTTTTCCAATGAGTCAGCTCTTCGCATGAGGTGGCCAAAGTACTGGAGTTTCAGCTTTAGCATCATTCCTTCCAAAGAAATCCCAGGGCTGATCTCCTTCAGAATGGACTGGTTGGATCTCCTTGCAGTCCAAGGGACTCTCAAGAGTCTTCTCCAGCTCCACAGTTCAAAAGCATCAATTCTTCAGCGCTCAGCCTTCTTCACAGTCCAACTCTCACATCCATACATGACCACAGGAAAAACCATAGCCTTGACTAGATGAACCTTTGCTGGCAAAGTAATGTCTCTGCTTTTGAATATGCTGTCTAGGTTGGTCATAACTTTCCTTCCAAGGAGTAAGCGTCTTTTAATTTCATGGCTGCAGTCACCATCTGCAGTGATTTTGGAGCCCAGAAAAATAAAGTCTGACACTGTTTCCACTGTTTCCCCATCTATTTCCCATGAAGTGATGGGACTGGATGCCATGATCTTCGTTTTCTGAGTGTTGAGCTTTAAGCCAACTTTTTCACTCTCCACTTTCACTTTCATCAAGAGGCTTTTTAGTTCCTCTTCACTTTCTGCCATAAGGGTGGTGTCATCTGCATATCTGAGGTGATTGATATTTCTCCTGGCAATCTTGACTCCAGCTTGTGTTTCTTCCAGTCCAGAGTTTCTCATGATGTACTCTGCATATAAGTTGAATAAACAGGGTGACAATATACAGCCTTGACGTACTCCTTTTCCTATTTGGAACCAGTCTGTTGTTCTATGTCTAGTTCTAACTGTTGCTTCCTGACCTGCATACAAATTACCACAATAGCATTAGCTAATGCCAGCAACCCATCACATAATTATTTCTTTTTTTGTGGTGAGAATATTTAAGATCTACTCTTATAGAAATTTTCCAGTATACAGTATTACTTGCTATAATCACTACCTTGTACATTATAGCCCCAGAAGTTGTTAATCTTGTAACTGGAAGTTTGTACACTTTGACCAACATCCCCCCATTTCCTCCCATGTTCCAAACCCTGATAACCACCACTCTACACTCTGTTTCTATGAGTTTAGTTTTTTGTTTTTTTGTTTATTTTAGATTCTTCATGTAAGTGATATTATGCAGTATTTGTCTTTTGTTTGACTTAGTTCACTTTGCATAATGTTTTCATGTTTCATCCAAGTTGCGAAAAATAAAGGATTTCCTTCTTTCTCATGACTGAATACTATTTCATTGTATGTTTATGCATCATATATTCTTTATCCATTCGTTTTTTGATCAACATTTTGGTTGTTTCCATATCTTGGTTATTATGAATAATGTTGCAGAGCACAGAGGTTTAGTTGGTCTATTGGAGATACTATTTTCATTGTTAGAAGTGGGATTATTAGATCATATGATAGCTCTATTTTTTAATTTTTTGAAGACCCTCTTATTATTTTCCATAGTGGCTATACCAATTTACATTCCAAGCACCAGCACACAAGTGTTCCCTTTTTGTCTATTTGAAGTCAGGGGAATGAACCAAATGATCTCTCCAGTCTCTCCATGGAGTTCTATGACATTGCACATGGAGAATGAATCTCATGAGAAGGAGGACTTTAACCCAACTGCTATGCTTCTCTGATGAAGAACGAAAGGGCTGTGAAGAGTCAGGGACATTTAGCTAAGTGGACCAATTCTTTACTGATTTGTTGACTTTCTGGATTTTAAAATCCTAGACCAGGCAGTGCCGATAAAATTGTTTACTGCTGTAAATAACTACCCATATGATTTTTATGGGATTGTTGTCATGTCAGAGCTTTTAGAACTCAGGAGTTGAGTCTGCAGATCTGAAGTGGCTCTTGATCTGGAGAAGGGGATAGAATTGCAGGTCCTCCTGAAATCCTCCCCATATCGCACATTTTCTCCTCTACCTGTCACCTGTTCCTTTTTACACAGCAGGAAAATAACAGTCTTCTGGACCATCAGTCTTGAGTTAGAGGTTATTTCAAAGTCATCAGCCATGAAAATGAAATTGTTTACCCATGTTTCGTATGATGTCGCTTTCAAACTTGTTGATTGAAAAAGAAGGAAAAAATCATGACCTAAGTGAACACAGGAGAAAGACAGGGGGATAGAACAGATGATATTTATGACTGACTGAGAATTTCAATCTCAGCAACTAAAATGATGAACTTGGGATCACTGGAAATGGAAATAGTTGACTTAACAGATGGTAGGCAGCTCTTGTCAGAGAAGACTGTTCTGAGCATGAGCCTAATTGAGTAGTTTATATCTGTATAAATTAACATTTTTTAAAGCTGTAATATTCTCAGGAGAATATTCAGGATAAACATTTAGCATTTTCTAGGTCTCCTTAGTGGAAAACTTATCATTGGGCAAAGGTTAATTCCATCAGTTCAAAAATATACATTGGAAATTGAAGTGAACCATGATTTGTCTTTAAAATGATACAGAAATTTGATAGCTGAAGATGTACACTTTTTCTAGCTCTCACAATGTTCTTCTGTCAGTTCTGTTGTTTGAACAGCTCCTTGGGGCAAACATCTGCCTACTTGAAATCTTATTAGGAAAATAACTTCATTTAAATCTTCCCTCATAGCCCTCATGCAAATTTCCGTGTACAGTCAAGCAGATGAAGGAAAATTAAAGCAATTAGATATGCCTAAATTAAACTAGTTTTTTATTTGTAGGTATATTCTATAATAATATTTACATATAACTTCATGCTTAACACTAAATATCTGTCATTTTCTTCTTTAAATTCTGAAGACCGGTCCAACTAAAGCTCATGTCATTTTGTATTGGGCCTAGTTGTTCCTGGGAAATATAAAACTAAACATTACTGATAAATGGGCATGTAGAAGTCCAAGTGTAGGACTCACACAACAGAAAAACAACAACAACAACAACACCTTTTTATTTCTAAGAGAATAAAATCATGTAAGGCAGAGAAACAAACAAAACTCTGCTGTTGTCAGACCATTGCCATGAGACCGAAGAGAAATCCATAGCAGACTTGTACTACTTGTTTTCCTAAGAATTCTTGGGCTCAACAAAAAATTAATTAGTAATGCTTGTCATCTGAGCACTGAGTAAAATTCAAATGATTGCTCTTCCTATATTTAAATTTCAACAGAAATGATTTATCCATAGTTATTCAAACAGAATAGAAGGACATAAAATAAAATGCCTCCTCCGACCCTTAAAATCCTCACCAAACCCAAGTTTCATTGCTGAGAAGGCACAAGTTTTAATCTTGTCTGTTTTGGTTCTTCCAGTGGCTACCTCCTTATATCTAAGTCAGGTAATAACAGCAATATTTCTTTCTTTTTTTTTATTTTTAAACTTTACAATATTGTATTAGCTTTGCCAAATATCGAAATGAATCTGCCACAGGTATACCCGCGTTCCTCATCCTGAACCCTCCTCCTGCCTCCCTCCCCTACCCTCCCTCTGGGTCGTCCCAGTGTACCAGCCCCAAGTATCCAGTACCGAGCAATATTTCTTGATGCACTTTAAAAAGTTAAACATATCCAGTAACTTCCCTGTATGAAAGCTGAAGAAGTCAGCATACTTAAGTTTCTCTTTCCTTCTCCTCCCACTTCTCATGTTTTTGTTATTTATGTTATAAATTTAGGATTTTGTGTTGGTTACCTCTATAGCACTAAATAATATACTCACCCCTTTCTTCATCCATCAACTTTAGACAGTACCTCCAGACACCCATTAGGAGAAATATGGCTTCATACATTCCTCCAAAGAAGAGTTCCACTACTTTTACACTGACAGAGTTTCTGGTATGTATATTCCATTCTCCTCAAATGAGAAGGGCCGGAAAAACTCAAACCCACAGGCTAGTATCTCCAGCCTTTCATTGGTGGATTATAACTTTTTGAAGAGCAATTTCCCAATTTTAGCCTGGAGGGAGGTAAATACCACTGGTAGGCACCTGAGAAAGCAGGGGGAAAGAGGTGGATTACTGGCAGGATTCTTTCATAGACAGACCTTCAATTACCACCAGATTTTTGCCTTACTTTCCTTTTCTTTTTGGCCAAACTGTAAGACATGTGAGATCCTAGTTACCCAGAGATTGAACTTGCTTCCCCTGTATCTGAAATGCGTTGAAAGTGCAGAGTCTTAACCACTGGACCCCCAGGAAATCCCTTACCTTACTTTTTACTCCCATTCTCTTGCTTGCCAGTATAGAGCTTTGAGCTTCTATGACCTTACCATGAAGAGTATCCATATTTTTGATGCTAAATGGGGACTTTTTGCATTCTTTTCTTATCCACAGATGTTCTGAATATCCATTAAAGTTCTGAAATTTTATCAGATTTTGAACATTTATCAAACTCTGGATGGTTGATAGACCCACTCTCATTCTCAGTGGTATTACAAATCCATGGCTTTTGTAATTCTTTGAGAGGAAAGGAAATGAAACTTGTGTACTTGGCCACCATCTCAAATAGAAAATCACTATCTCTTATTGTAATATTTTGCTCTTTAGCCAATACATTTAAATCTCTTTTATTTATGCATGAATTGGAATCAGTGCTCTTCTGGTCATACAGCCTCTGTTCAAAGACATGGGACGTCTTTCCAAGAAGTCTTCACCCTTCTTGGTTTATCAGCTCTCACTGACTCAGTACCAAAACAGCTCAACTACAGCCTTGCTTCCTCATGAACTCTTTACTCCAATCAAACTGAATTGCTAGCCATTTCCTGAAGATAATTTTAATTTCCTACTTCTGTGCTTTTATTCTACTGTTCTCTTCACCCTGCTCCCCCAACACACTATGCTTCCCCACATCAAATAATCTGCCACTCTCAATGTGATCTAGCCTGCAGGAGTGCAAGTCAAAGATTAGCTACTTTGCTAAGCTTCCTCTGACCTCAACCAGAGGTCCATGACTTTATTAAGTCTGTTTTCCACTGGGGAGGGTGGGTACCAGATGATAAGTAATAACATGATTTTCTCAGTGTATGTGTGAAACTTCAATTTATGGAGGTGACTGAGTGATAACATGGAGAAGCTAATGCCATTGAAAGAAGATTTTAATTACTCACATTTCCTAAGAGAAGGAGCCACTCCATGGCACACAGGGCCACTGTGATCTACACCCTTCCTCACAGGGAGCAGGGTATATGTCTTGATTATGTTGGGATTTTCTAGGGTTGGGATAACTAGGGTTTGCAGATTTCTCACTGGAGGAAAATATCTTCTTTCTATTTCAGAAAATATCTGCTCCCATACACTTTCTTAATTTCTCTTCTTTTTAGGATCCAGTGTGAAAAACTCAGCCCATTTAGGGTGTACTGGTCTTGTGATAGTAGAAAATGAGTAATGGAAGTGCTACATGATGGCTTTATAAGGTTCTGCTATAAAGGGGCATTACCACTTTCTCTTACATTTCATTGCTAAAAGAATTCACATGGTCAAGCCTAATGTCAAACAGAGCAAAACAAGGGAATTGTTAGGAAAAATCATATCAACTACCTCACCCCTGAAAATAAGTATTAGCAGCAATGATAATAATAATAAATGAATAATAAAAGCTGCAAGTGGGCACCTCCATAGGCCAGACAATAAGTACCATTTTGCTTTACCTTTCAACAGTCCTGCCAAGTAAGTGGTAGGATGGGTACTTACCTAGTTTATTAGCTTAGGCTCACCCAGCTAGTTATGTGGGGAACAAAACTTCTGAACTAGGTTTCCTGGCACCTGGTAAGAAGTACATAGATTCCCTTGTTAGGGCAAGGTAAAGCCATCAGGACAATGCACGGTCATCTCAGCGACGTGTAACAATGTGCCCCCACAGCACTGCATTATTCATAGTTTCCCTTCCAACTCTAGCTAAAGCTGCCTTGGCAACTTCTGACCTTCTGGCTTCTGATCTCTTAGCATCGGTCACCTGTGAAAGCTGGGGCTTGTCATCATTTTTGTTTGACATCACCTTTTGGAGAGGCCTACTCTTCTGGTTCTCCTATGTTCTGTTACTCAGTGTAACCCTCCAGGTCCTAACTAGAAATCTCAGAATCTACCCTCCCATACATGGTAATGGCACCAGCAAAACCCAACCCCAACCAAACCCTTAGGTGACTTGTTTTAAAAGAGGTTTGGTAAAGTCAAGCTCCTCTCAGTGACCCTCCATAAATATTCACAGGCAGGGATCTCTCTGATAATTTATTATGAATAGAAATTGTTTCCCTTGAGTTTCAAGTTGTCATCTATTAGGCAGCTCTGATATTTCATCTTATTTTTTTACAGTTCATTTAGTGATGTTCTCTTATAATTCCTGAAATTTGTCACCTATCATAGGAGAATAAGATTGGTTGTCCTCCAGCATGTACTGGAGGCAAATCACCATCAGGAAAGAAGGTAAATATTCAAAGTCAGGACGGTTGGTTTTTACACTGAACAACACTGAATCATACATTGCAAACTGCTAATATAATGAGCAGCCTGTTTATCAACTCATCTGCATCACGACAGTGTGGAGGGGCATTGGCAATGAAGCACCTCCTTTATCTTCATCACGTAAAACTCCTGGATAATTCATGAGGAGCAAACAAAGGGGGACCAGAACTGAGGCACAGGATGGCTCTGCAGGTCATCTGTAAAGAATTTAAATGCATGCTCTCTTCCATATGTCAGGCAAGCAGATTCGCTTTGCTCAGAGTTCACAGTAAGTCTGGTCTTACATCAAAAATGGAAGATCACTTTGTAATCATTAAGTGTTTTACTTCAATATTAAATATTAAAGTTCCTCTGATTGCCAAACCCATAATTAAGAGGGGAAAGGAAACCTGTAATGTTACAGATGTTTTCCCATTTGGTAATCATGTAGTGAAAGCAATCATGAATAGAGATATTATAGTTGTTCAGAATAAATGGGAACTCCTGAGGAGACTCAGAGATAGTAAAGAAAAGCAATGGAGGTGTGTGATTGTAATGCCCAAGAGAGAGGGAAAGGCCTGAATGTGTAAGAATTTGGGGTAGCAGAGGAAAGGTGGCCGAGGGTTCCCTGTGAGGATGTTGCTAATGTGCAGCAGGGTGTGGATGCAGAATTGGTCCAGGATTCAGAACTAAGTTGCCAAAGGACCCTGGACATGCTGTTCGGAACTTCATTCTTCTCACTGATAAAATAAGGATAATAATGCCTGCCTCAGACTGATCTGAGAATTAAATGGGGTCCGGGGTGGGGGGAGTGTTTAGCCCTTGATGATCGTACCCATCATCATCCCTTGGTCTGTAAACTCCACGAGAGCCCGGATCTTGTCTGACTTATTCATTGACATATCTTTGGTCCAAGAATGGTTTCTGGACTCATAACAGTTATTGAATAAATTAAAAAGTTATAAATGAATATATATAAATGAGGAACTTGAATAAAATAGTGTATCTAAGAAGTTGGTTTATGAGAAAATTAAAAGAATTCTCGTTAGGTAATAGGATACATGTATATGAAAAGGTAAAGTCCAGGGCCGGGCAGATGTTTCAAATGATCTTACAGACTTAGCAGAAATAAAGGTCTTGTGCATGTGCGTGCGTGCTCAGTCGTCTCCAACTTTTTTGCAACCCCATGGAATGTAGCCCACCAGGTTCCTCTGTCCATGGAATTTTTCAGGCAAGAGTACTGGAGTAGGTTGTCATTTTCTCCTCCAGGGGATCTTCCTGACCTAGGGATTGAACTTGCGTCTCTTGTGTTTCCTGCATTAGCAGGTGGATTCTTTACCATTGGCACCAAGGGTCTTGAAGGAAAGCAAAATTTTTGCATTATCATCTCAGGAAATAGTTTCAGTGTTAACTTTATTAGCCTGTTGAGTGATGTTTTCCAATGAAGGTGAGGGACCATTCTCTAGAGAACAAAGTTGTTGGGATATATAAGGAAACAACACTGCCCTGCAGTAGACAGAATAACTGTAACAGATTGCTTTTTGCTTCTGAGTCCAGTTCTCTGAAAACCTATAGGCAGAACAAGGCTAGACTCTTCTTCTGAGAACTTCAGAGATATAGAATCTTAAAATTTTCAGCCCTGTGCCTACATATGCTTGTTTGAAAGCATGACATAGGTTTCACGGGATGTGTTCATACAGTTACTGCTGGCTGTTTTTGGAAAAATCCCCAAGCTTTTGCTGCTGGCTCTGTAGTCTCACCATTTAAGGTACTCTGAACAATCATCCTTTATGATTTGACTATTCAAGTCTTTTTTTTTTTTTTTTTCTTGAAGGATAATTGCTTTATGGAGAGGGGAGGAGAGGGTGAGATGTATGGAAAGAGTAACATGGAGACTTACATTACCATATGTAAAATAGATAGCCAATGGGAATTTGCTGTATGGCTTAGGAAACTCAAACAGGGGCTGTGTATATGTTCAAGTCTTTTAAGACAATTTGTATTAAGATGTTAAAGGAATGGGCAGCAGTTAACTTCAAGCCAACTTAAGGAGAAGTTATAGCATTTTAAGCTTATTGCAAAGCAAATATGAGATGTCAAAATATTGTTGAAGGTATTCAGGCCAACTGTAGCTTTCAATAGGATTCTAGGATGTACGTTTCCACCAAGTTTTCAATAAAAGGGTTAATATTAATGTATAATTATGATCAAAGTCAAAATGACCTAATATTCTAGGACATCTGCAGACGGTTTTCTGAGGGCTGCACATAGTGCTATTCAGCACACATTCAGTATTAGGTTATATAGAGCTTAAGGCAAAGAAAAGTGAAATTACTTGCATTTTGCTGAAAAATGAGTCACTAAAGGCTCCAGAAATTGAAGTCTAGACGGAGTGAGTGAATAAGCCGGGCAACAGAAGGGCCAGTCATCACAATTGGTCCCGACAGCCTCGCCCACGTCAGTCTGCACTGCTGAACCAGGCCATCGGTGTTGACTCGCTCAGATGGGCAGCTGCCCTTGTTCCTCCAGGAAGGACCTCGGTTTCACACGCCTGCAGTGAAACCACAACCAGAAGAAGAAATGGAGTGTAAGTAGCATAGCAGCATTTTGACATAACAGCGTCTTGAACTGTGATGCTGTGGGGGCAGGATTGAGGGACAGATGTCAGTCAGCTCCAGAATTTGCTTGGTGATTTTTGAATAAAAATTGATCTGTTCACAGGTCAACTGGCAATTATTCATTTCACTGTCACGCCAAGTTCACTGAGGACCCACAGTTTCTCTTCTAGTGCAAGAGAGCCTCTCTCCTGAGTAAGTCATGCTGCCTTTCAAAGGAAAGACGAAGCCTTGACTTAGGAATATAGTACCTCCTTACAGGGACTGATGGAGTGGGAAATGTCAATCCACTCCAGTATTCTTACCTGGAATATACCATGGACAGAGGAGCCTGGAGGACTGCAATCCATGGGGTCACAAAGAATTGAATATAACCGAGCAACAGAGCATGCAGGAGTTGAGAGAAATACAGTTGCCTTCAAGTTCCTGACAATTTGGAGGTCCATCCTTAGAATTAAAAGACAGAGGCTGGGCTCACGGGCCCCTGTGTGTAACAGTGTTATTCTGTTACTCCATCATGTGATTTCTTGGGATGAGTAATACCTGATCTCTCCAACACATACTCTTTGGAGAAGGCAATTTCTTAAATGAAATTACTTTCATTTAAAGTGACTTGATTAAAACCATTTTTAAAAGTAAATGCCAAATTCTGTGCTTGTTCTGGCTGGATTTTATAAGGTTTATTTTCTTTCTATATGAGTTTCCTCATCGATTAAAATTAAAAAAAGGTATAAGCATTACTCCTCCCAATCTTTTGATCATGTATCAAAGACATAAGAAAGCAAAAATCCAGAGCTGATCAATCAACGAGGCAGGGGACTGTATGGTTCGATGCCTCTCAGCAGCTCCAAGGCTGGGGTTGGTAGGAGAACCTGCAGGTGGCAGGTGGGGAGGCCCTGCTGATCCAGGCTGCAGCTGAGTTCCGTTTTCCTCTTGAGCATCTCACTGCTGCTCTGGCTGTTGCCAACTAGGCTCTTTTTGAAGTCCTCCACCTCTTACCTCACCCCTCTTATCTCAGTGAGATGGTTAGAACTTTCCTTGAGGCTCTAACAAAAGAGGACAACAAAGAAACAAAAGACAGGTGTGCTCAGGACATGGTTAATAACAGTGCTTTTATTTTTTACTGAATATATCACCCAGACAGCAGAAGTGAGACCCTGGAGGTTTGGGGAGAGTGTGGATGTGGACAGGAGGTGCAACACATCGTAGAGAGAAGGCAGTTCCTGCAGATTTTCAAGGAAATCTAGTTCCTGATTCAAAACCAGGGGCTCCTGCTACGTGGAGACTTCCTCTTCAGGGCCTCACCTGCTGTCTCCTGGGATAGGATTGTGCTCAAAGCTTACCCCCCCCTTTTTTTTCCAGGCCCTTCCTACTCTTCAGGCACCCAGGGTGCCTACCCATCCATCTCAAGCTACTGATTTGGATGTGAGCTCCTGGCTCTGTCTGGCCCCTTTTATCTTGTTTTGTTCCTCATCTCTCACCAGTTCTCAGCAGCATCCTAAAGTGCTGACTTGCAGCATTCTAATTGGGCTCCTCAGAAAGTGCCAGGCTTCGTCCTCCCCACCCTTGCTCTCAGCTGACGTTCTCTACCTCATCCTGCAGTGATTATTAGAAACTTGCTTGGTTTCAACTTAGTCATTTTTGATCCGACGACTGTCAGGCCAAAGACTTGAAGAGCTGGAAGCATGCTTGGTTCTGTTTCTTTCCCTCTCCATTGTCTGGTGGAAGGAGAAAAGGCTTTGCCAGTGGATATATGTTTCTTCCCATCCTTGGGAATAAGTAGAAGTTTTAGCAAATTGAATTTTAATAAAACTCACTTATTAAACACCTTTTGTCCTCCAAGCAGTACTCCAGACCTTGGATGTGGGGAAGCAAGACTGGGGATTGCAGAGACTGGGGAGTTCCTATTCTCACTGATGGATAGGTGCTGAGGATAGGTACTGATGGATAGGTTTCTGAGCTGATGGTGCTGACTTGGAGAAGGACTGAACATTAACCCTTATTTAATGCAGAAAGGTCAGACTCTTTTAATGAGTTAAATAATTTCATAAATAAAGATGCTTATATATTTGTCTAAAACAGAGGTCACGCTCATATATGCAGATTTGTATTTGTGCTGGATAATCAATCCCAACTCACCAATCATCTGTGTGTCCAGATGACAACCATCATCCAGGCCTGCTCTCCCTTCCATCAGAGCCCCTGGCATTACTATCAGAACCAGGGAAATCACATCTAAACTTCTTAAGAGATCTGTAATTTCAGAAATAAAGAAGCCATACATGGCAAATAAAATATGGAAATATGCCCTATAATATACATCATCAGGGAACTGCAAAATGAAATGATTAAAACCAGAAGACTGACAACACAAAATGATGGTGAGAATATGGAGCAACAAGAACTCTCATTCATCACTGATGGGAATGCAAAATGGTACAGCCATTTGGCAGTTTCTCAAAACTAAGCACACTCTAATTATATGATAGAGAAATGGTGCTCCTTAATATTTAGGGAGTTGAAAACGTATCTCCACACAAAATCCTGCCCATGGATGTTTGTAGCTGCTTTATTCATAATTGGCAAAACTCTGAAGCGGCAAAAATGCCTTTAAGTAGGTGAATGGATAAACTGTGGTATATCCAGATAATGGAACATTATTGCATGATGAAAAAAATGATCTATCAAGTGATGAAGAATCTTAAGTAAATATTACTGTGTGAAAGAACAAAATATGAAAAGGCTTCATATTGTATGCTTCCAGTTATATGACATTCTTGGTCTCCTGCATTGCAGGTGGATTCTTTACTGCTGAGCCACCAGAAAAGCCCTATAAGACATTCTGGAGAGGGAAAAGTTATGGAAACAGTAAAAAGATTAATGGTTGCTAAGGGTGGGAGGAGGAGAAAGGAATAGACAGAGCACAGAAAATTTTAGGGCAGTGAAAATACTCAGTATGATGTTGTAATGACTCATATATGTGATTCCTTTTTGTTGTTGTTGCTCAGCTGCTCAGTCGTGGATTATACATTTGTCCAAACCCTCAGAATTTATAACACCAAGAGCAAACTCTAGTGTAAACTGTGGACTTTGGGTGATTGTGATGTGTCTATCCTTGGTGAAAAAAAAAAAAAAAGATATGCAGTTATGGTGAATGATGTTGATAACAGGGGAAGCTATGCATGTGTGGGAGCAGAAGGTATGTGGGAAATCTTTGTACTTTTCTCTCAATTTTATTGTAAACAAAACTACTCTGAAAAAAGTGTTTTTAGACTATTTTCAGCAGGTCTCCACTATGAGAGGGTGATGGTATATGATTGACCAGTCATGCATTCTTGTGAATTATTGGGGCAGATGGTTCAACCCAATATCTGAGAAAAGCATCTCTGAGCAGGGGCAGATCCTGTGGATCCCAGAGAGACCTGGGGGAGAGCAGGTCCTCAGTGGAGAGATATGTTGGCTCCCTGCCCATGAGGTGTTTTAGGAAGAATGCAGATAGGTGAAAAGGGCTGAAAAAATAAAACTGAAATGAGGCTGAAATGAGGCTTAAGCCAGATATGCCATTTTTCAAAAGTTTTTTGGAAGATGGCTCTGAGCCAGGAAAACTAGAGAAAGTTGATTTTTCTTTTTTTGGTTTTTCTTCCTTCCACCCAAATAATCCCCAGAAATAGGATTCAACATCATGGGTTAAATGGGCCTTGTAAAATTGGTCTGAGACTTGATCACCTTGTGGGATTTTGTTCCCGTGGGGAATAAGTTCCAACTTCCAAACAACTGACCTAGAAGCCACTCTTCATAGTGGCTTAATAGGGATAGCAAGTTGCTTATCACTATACTAACTTTTGAAGGAATTTGGAACTAAATATTAAGCATTCTAATTGTGAGAGTTTGTGACTTTGACTTCATTAAGTAAATTTTTTATCTTTCCGATTTTGTGGTGCCAAGCTCTGAATACACTTTCATACTGACAATTCTCAGTTCACTTATAAGAAAAGCTCTATGTTTTACCAAATCATAAAGTATCTATATTTTGGGGAAAAAAACTGAATAACCTAATATAGAGATTATATGGTTATAGAGAAACAACGAATGATGTGGATTACTCTTCATTGGAGTTAGAAATACACTTAAGCTAAAAATATTGTCAGGGTGGTCTGACTTGAAGAGCCCACAAAGCTTCAGTGGATCAGGTCTCTCCTACCTTCTCTGAGCACACCGCAGAAACTACCATCATCGTTCCTTCAGTCTTAGGCTCAGGTGCTTTATTGCTAAGGGTCCTTGGGTAGAATGGGAGGAAAAACTCATTTACTCTTTAATATAACATGGCCAGCAGTGCCTGTCCTCCCAACTCCGAATGAAATGAGATGATGTGTATGAGCACACGTTGTATGTTGTAAAGTATTTTCAAAGCTCACATGTCCATACGAAGCGAATAATTAAACGGCAAAATCCAGCCACCTTCTACAGGGGGAAATTTCTCATAGTACGACATGGGAAATAACAGTAGTGATAACTTCTGGGCGATAGAATGAGTTTTGTTATTGTTTTGTTTTATGCTGTTTTGCCTTGGCTTTTATTTTGTTTTAATTTTTTGGTAACTCTCAGTCTGAAAGTTATTTTCTGTTCTTTAAAATGTAGGTTTATGTGTGTGTGTGTGTGCAATTTGTTAGAAAACAGAGCCTAAAATAAAGCTTCTGTGCCAAAACTTTATTGAAGACTGAATCCCAAGGAAGCAGGAATGAGAGAGAAGCAAGGTGAGGTGGGAAAAGGGAGTGAACTAACAGAAGGGAGCCTTTTCCTGAGATACTTGTACCTCATGATGATGAACTGAGTGCTTGGTGCTCCCAGAAAACTTTGGAGAAGAGAATGGGAGGAGAATGATGTCCCTGGATTCCATCTCTTAGTGGCTGCAATGTGCCTCTGTAGTATACTCATGCCCCTCCCTCCTCAGTCACACATCTGCACACACTGAGCAGCCACAGGGAAGTGCTAGGGAACTTGCAAGGCCTGGGTGTAAGGTGCGGCACCCGCCCAACAAGGATGCAGCCCAGGACCCTGAGTTTGTAAATGATGTAACAGCTGCAAGCAGGCTCCCTGACTGTAAGCAACACCTGGCTCGTGTGTGGTCTGGGGTGATGCATAAACCCTACACTATAAACCACAACATCAAGAAGGCCGCTTTAGATAATTTCTGCTGCCTCTTTTGCCGAGTACACTTCTGAGAAAGAAGGGTATTTTTGGTTCTTGCACTGCAGAGCTGTGTAGAAGCCAACAGTAATGGAGATAATTAGAGGCATGGAGTTGATCACAACTTGACCTGTAACGAGCAGTTTGAGTAGTTGTGACAGAGTAAGATCTTTCTGCAATGCAGTATTTCAGATACAATACAAGGGAGCAACCTGATATAGATCAGTGTGACAGGACAAGAATACACAAAACAAGATGAGCCATTGATTCAGAGAAAATCACAAAGAGCAAGATAAGATGGCTTTAAGACCAGTTAAGCTTCATTGAGCCTTAGCATCACAATTTACTGAAACATCAGATTGATTTTTTTTTTTTTGGTATCTACATATAATGTATGTCGGAGAAGGCAATGGCACCCCACTCCAGTACTCTTGCCTGGAAACTCCCATGGATGGAGGAGCCTGGTAGGCTGCAATCCATGGGGTTGCTAAGAGTCGGACACGACTGAGCGACTTCACTTTCACTTTTCACTTTAGTGCACTGGAGAAGGAAATGGCAACCCACTCCAGTGTTCTTACCTGGAGAATCCCAGGGACGGGGGAGCCTGGTGGGCTGCCATCTATGGGGTCGCACAGAGTCGGACACGACTGAAGTGACTTAGCATATAATATATGTATTTATTCATGCAATAGATATTTATTGAGAGACTGCTAGAGGCGGGGTCTGTTCTAGGCTTTGCCCACTCAGCTGTTTCTGCCTTCTAAGCACTTAAGATTCCAGTGGAGGAAGACAGACGATTGTGTGTCAGAAGGTGGTGAGTATCATGAAGAAAAATAAAGCAGGGTAAGAGAGACAGTGTGCATCGTGGAGGGGCAGGAGTTGCTATTGATAAAGGACAGTCAAAGAAACCTCTGTGGTAAGGCAACATCTGAGCAGAGACCGAAAGAAGAGGAAGAGTGATTCCAGTAGAGAACAGAGAAAGCAAAGCTTGGCAAGGGCCAGTCAATATTGTTGAGGAGATAAACATTCATGTGATGAGGACATGCACACACATTTTTCCAAAATAAAAGTAAACTGCTTATATTTAGTATTGTTATTTAGATATTCTCAATTTTGCTGCCATCTCAAATGTCTAAATAGAAGAAACTCTTTATGTTATTATCTAAAAGCAATATTTGGAAATGGTAGAACCCATTGGCAGTTGCCATCAAGATCCTGGTTTCCATGATCCAGTAATAGTGGAAATATGATCACCTAGGCAGGTAGGAAGGACTTGACCATGGATGGGTGTGATAACAGCAAAGTGTAGATGCCACATGGGTCCTGGAGGGATAGGACAACAGGCAGGTATGGTTTAAGGCTAACTTGAGAGAGAACTTTGAGCTATCAACCTGTGGTTGATTGCTCTGAGGACTTGTTTTGAGGATGATTTGTAAAAATTTATAAACTGATGAATGTTTTTTAAAAAAATGTTTGAATTAGAGTGCCTTTGGGTCTTGTGTGTGTTACTTTAGTCAGCTCTAATGGGGCTGTGAATTCATGGTATCCTGGCATGGTGGGGGCAATGGTAAGGCAAGACCATCAGGGATGAAGAAGGCAGATAAAGTGATACACTCCAAAATGTGACTACAACAAGATTACTGAGCTTCCTTTCATGTATCTTCTGGCCTTAACATGTGACTGCTTCATTCATTCCTGTTGCCTGGGACTTGTAAGTTTGTGAGATGTGGTCCTCAAGAAGGTGAAGAGGGAATGGGACACTCACTATGGTTGAGGACCCTGGGGACCAGTGGAACTGGGGAAGCACTAGTGAGAAACAGGCACTTTTGTATCATGTGGAAGCTGCATCTCTCTGCATTAGAGAGAATGTTAAATATGTGGAAAGAATAAGGCAGAAATCCAGATAATGTGTAACTAATCAGGTTTTCTGGCCTCCTTAATAGAAACCAATCAGAAGTCAGTTAAGAAGTTCAGGCAAGTCTTTACCAAGACTCCTGCTGCAGCAAGGGAGCAAGAACAAGCAACAGGTCCCCTTGCTCCCTCTCCAAGGAGGAGTGAACTGGTCTCTTGTATGGGGTGAAGGTAGGAATGTATCCAGTAGTCTGGCCAGAGGGGTGGCTTATGTGGTTTGCCCACCCTTTTGGTGGTGCTGTGTGCAAGGGCCATGCATAGCACCCTGCTTTTACTCTAGACACCCTGCTTTTGATCCTGGCCCTTTAGAAGTGGAGGTTGGGTTTTTTGGTCTCTTTCATGGAAAGCAGAGACATTACTTTGCCAACCAAGGTTCGTCTAGTCAAGGCTATGGTTTTTCCAGTGGTCATGTATGGATGTGAGAGTTGGACTGTGAAGAAAGCTGAGCGCCGAAGAATTGATGCTTTTGAACTGTGATGTTGGAGAAGACTCTTGAGAGTCCCTTGGACTGCAAGGAGATCCAACCAGTCCATTCTAAAGGAGATCAGTCCTGGGTGTTCTTCGGAAGGAATGAGGCTAAAGCTGAAGCTCCAGTACTTTGGCCACCTCATGCGAAGAGTTGACTCTTCTCTCATTGGAAAAGACTCTGATGCTGGGAGGGATTGGGGGCAGGAGGCTAAGGGGACAACAGAGGATGAGATGGCTGGATGGCATCACCAACTCAATGGACACGAGTCTGAGTGAACTCCAGGAGTTGGTGATGGACAGGGAGGCCTGGCGTGCTGCAATTCATGGGGTCACAAAGAGTCGGACACAACTGAGCGACTGAACTGAACTGAACTGATGATATAGTCTTTTTGTATCTTGTCCGTAATTTGCCCCAACTGACCATGCATAGTTATTTTCAGCCCCTTATAGTTTATTTGTATTTTGTTGCTTGAGACATTTGTCCAGGTGCAAGCATTGCAGCAAAGGGTCCCAAGTCACAGCCTCAAGTGTACACACATGAGGAGACACACTTAGATAGAACCCAGAGAGGTGTCCTGACCATCAAAGAGCCACAGCGGTGCATCTGTGTTTGCTTCGAGGTCTAGGCTATTTTTTAAGATTTATAAATTGGCTATAAAAATGTATTTATGGATTTTCAGGCTCAGCCTGAGACAAAATTTTTATTTTTAAATTCAGATTTACCATTCCAAAACTCATTTTGGCACTTTCTTAGGGCTTGATGAATTGTTCCAAATATGTTTATTGCTTTTAAGTCTCTGTTTTATTGCCAACCTCGTAATATGTAAACTGCTTTGAATTTTGTTAAGACTTGAGTGATTAGGTAGTGACACAACTTTAAAACAGAAAACAGAGAAGAGATTTAACAGGATTAAGAGAGAAGAATAGTACATTTTATGTAGTTTGGCTGTTTCTAAGAATTAAAATATGCCTCCTCTGGATATGTGTTTCCATCATGTAATATAATAAGAGAGCTCCAAAAATACCACTGTGTTCTTTGAAGAAAGGGTAACAGTTTGTTCTGTATCAACAGCGATATTGTGTATCTCAAACAGCTTTCAGCTAGGATCTCCAAGTTCTGTACAAATATTATCCAAACCATGTAATGCGGAATAGATGTTGCAATGGTTGATCGCTGATTAGAGTAGTAGGTTGAAAGCTACATCCCCTGGAAGCTGGCTCAATTTCTTATGACCGGAAGTCAAGTGGCTCAGAGCATCTGGGTGCTTTTCAAGCCAAGAGCCTCTTAAACTGCCAAACTCATTGTCAAGTATCTGATTGCCTTCAAAAATCACAGCTATTCCCCAGGTGGCACAGTGGTAAAGAATTCACCTGCCAATGCAGGAAACTCAGGTTCGATCCTGGCTTCCCCTGGAGTAGGAAATGGCAAATGCACTTCAGTATTTCTTGCCTGGAAAATCCCATGTTCAGAGAAGCCTGGTGGGCTACAGTCCGTGGGGTGGCACAGAGTTGGACACGACTAAGCATGTGCACACACACACACAACTTGATGCATCCTAGGATCTTAGGATTCCGATTGCAAATTTAAAAAAATCAACTGAAATAAATAAGGAAAATAAAGGCAGTTTATCATACAGTACAGGGACCTCACAGAACACAAAGACAGAGATGCAGCCAAGCCTCAGGAAGGCATGGGAAACTGGCAAGCCACTGGGAGATTCTTGTCCCTCCCTCTCTCCATGCAGATCCTTGTTTTCTTTGTCTTAAGACTCATTTCCCTGCTCCTTCATTTACATGGCATAATGCAGCCATCCTCAACTGCTATGGTTATGTGTGTTAATTTTTGCCTCCCAAAAGGTCAACATCTCTGTTCCTTTGATTAGGTTCATCTGTTGCTGTATTAAAAATTTACCCCAATACTTAGCAACTTAAAGCAGCAAACATTTATTATCTTGCCGTGTTTTTCGGAGCAGAAATCCAGATGTGACTTAGCTGGGTGTCTTTTCGTCAAGATCTCATATAAGGCCACAGTCAAGGCATTAACTAGAGCTGTAGTCTTTTCAAAAGGCTCTTCTGAGGGAAGATCTGCTCCTCAATTCACACACATGGCTGTTGGCAGGTTTCTGTCCTTTGCAGGTTGTTGGGCGCACTGGCTATTGACTTCCCACAATTCCTTGCAATATGGGCCTCTCTGTAGGGCAGCTCACAGTATTGCAACTGGTTTCCATGGGAGGAAAGTTGCAAGAGAGGGAGAGCAAGAAGTTGCTGTCTTTCTATAACCTAATCTCAGAAGTGACATGACATGACTTGTGCCTGTTCAACTTGTGAGAAGTGAAACAGTCAGTTCAAAGCATAGTCAAGGTGGAGGAAGGCAGAAATTCTATATAGAGCTCGCTCAGGGCCTTTTAGAGACTGCTTATCACGTCCTCTCTATCTTTGTCTTTCTCCCAGTTCCGAAGTCATTAGCACAAGCTTGTCATTGACTCAGCTTGGGCCTGCCTCTTGTTCCAGTGAGCTTAGAGGAGCGCAGCTTCACGGTGTAGATGGTGTGCCTAGTGGTGGCAGTGGCTGGGCAAAACAAAGGAAGCATCGTGGATGAGGAAGGCAAGTAAAGAGTACAGACCTGAGTAAAACACTCCAAAATGTGACTCCTGCACACTTACTCAACTTTCTAACTTAATCGGAGTAAAATTTCCAAGGGGATTATTCACCTCCCAAAAAGATTAGTTCTGTGCAGGAAGATTTTCTGAATAATTCAGATGCTTGAAGCCCTTAATCCTAACGTATTATATGTAACTAAGGCTAAAGTTGTTTTCAAAGAATTCATAATATGTTCCATTATTCTTTTTAAATTTGTTTTCATTTTTTAAATTTTATATATATATAACTGTGTATAACATAAAATTTACCATTTTATGGCTAGGATTCCAGCCTTCTAGCAGTTTCCTCAGGGCTGGAGTAACTTCTAGTTTCTTTGGCCTGTTTATGCTGATTCCCCAAGCTTTGCTGGGCTGGGAGGGAGCAAAGCATGAAGTTTTGTAGAGGAACGGGGTCATGGCAGGCGACAGAACCCAGTGGTGGAAGTGCTGCCTAGGCTGACAGCTTATCCAGCTTACCATCCCATGCCCTCCCATCCCAAACCACACTATTATCATACGTGTTAGGTAAGGTGGGCTAAACTGCTGACAAACAGCCCCAAAGTATAATAATAGCTCAACACAACACAAGAGAAGTTTCTTCCCTCTCTGACAAGCTCAGATAAATCCCAAATGAAAATATGTCCTGTCTTACAGAATATTTCCATGAGAAGCTAGAGATCACTTAGTGCTGATATGAAATCAATAAAAGCAAATGCTTTTGGCAGAGGGCTGAAGTCATTTGTTTGTCATGGGGCAAGGGTTTGGGTCTAGTTGTGACAACTCAAGTCAGGGCTACGCGTGGAAGAGGAAGCTTCACTTAATATTCCTGTGACCATTTTCTAGTTTTTAAAATTATATTTATATCCATAAATTCATTTTATAAGCTCACACTAAGGGAAGGGAAATACTTAAGTTTTTCAGCCTAAACAGCTCATTAGGATTTCAGTCTGCAACATCTTCACAGACAAGTCATTATTTCTGATGATTTCACACTGTTATGTACAGCTGCGTCATGACAATGTGGGGGCAGTGAAATATTAGGGTTAGGCTGGGCCATCCATTATCAGTTCTCATTTTAGTTGCTTATTAATGCCCTCCCCTTGCCCAGCACATGAATAAGCCCCTGATATCCTATGGTTTGATATCATACTCAAAATTATTCTTTAGAGAAATGAAAGTTTTGCTCAGTTTTTCTCAGTCATTATTATTTTCCCTTTCAGAGTATTGAATTGGTGTAAAAAAGTTCAACATGGCAGGTGTAGAGTCCTAAAGAATAATCATCTCTGCTGTGAATCCAGAGGAATCAAAGAGCCCAAAATATAGGTCACTTAGCAGTATCTCTGAGGCCTTCTTTTAGGTTCTGACTGGCATTGCCCTGATTCCAGGGGCAGTGAGAACAGGGAGCCAAGAAGAGAGTAAAGAAAAGGGTTAGTGACTGATCACTTTGCCTATTTACGGGGTGTAAAAGCTCTCCCAAGGGCACAGAAACATACAAAATTAACACACATGGAGACTGAAAATATTTAGAGATGGGACCAATATCCTAAAGATTCAGAATACAAACCTAGTTTTGAAATTAAAATAAAATTAGAAAATTCCCTCTTTGGTTTCTCATCAAAGTATAGGAAATCATGGCCTCCATAAAATAAAAGCAAGTAATCGCTAGGCATCACCTGGATGAGGTAAAACGATGGGTGCCCAAACTCCCCTCCATGAGAAGTTAGGTTTTGAGGCACCAGATTCAGGTAGAGATTCCAGATTCCAGGATTCAAATCCAGGTCAGATTTGAAGCAAGGCAGGATTACAGAGTATGAGAGTATTAGTCCAATAAGAGCTAAGTAAACCTGTCCAGAGAAGTCAGCCTAACAGGCTGGGCAGAAGGGCAGGCTCCAGGACCAAGGGCTCAGACAGAACCCGGAGGAGTCTCTGATGAGGCCCTCCATGCTGATGCTTCCTGAGGCATTTGGTTGGATTTCATCTGACTGCCCTGTCCCCGCTTGAGGCCAGAAGAAATCTGCCAGGCTCTGAGCTGGTTCACAGAAGGACTGAAACATGGGGTGAGATTATAAGGAAAGAATGAAAGGGATTAAAAAGCATACCCTAAGAATTATAACTCTGTAGAAATAGCAAGAAGTCAAGTCTTACCTCTGCCATAAACTAGCCGTGGCTTACTGAGAAATCAACTTACTCTTTCAAACCCTTAGTTTCTCTATCTGCAAAGTGGGGCTCAGAATTCAGTGCAAGTTCTCATGTCTGACACAATCAGCTGTTTGATTAGTAAAAAAAAAAAAAAAAATCAGTTTGTGTGTGGGGGGCCTTGAGCAGTAATATGCATTATACCTGAGGTATTTTTACATTTGTTACCCAGTATTTTGGTGCGGGCCAAGACATTTTTTGGAATAAGACTGGAGTCCTTCCCTTTACCTGCAGAAGCAACACCCATGATGAATCGTCAGTGATCTCATTTTTTTTAATTAATTAATTTCTATTTGGCTGTGCTGGGTCCCTGTTGCTGCACGCAGGCTTTCTCTTTTGCAGTGAGCAGGGACTACTCTTTGTGCTAGTCCATGGGCTTCTCACTGTGGTGGCTTCTCTTGTGCAGCACAGACTCCAGGCACAGGGACGTCAGTAGCTGTAGCAGCAGGCTCTAGAGTGTGGCTCAATAGTTGTGGTGCACAGGCTTAGTTACTTTGAGGCATGCGCAGTCTTCCCAGACCAGGGATTGAACCCATGTCCCCTGCATTGTCAGGCAGATTCCTATCCACTCTACCCCAGGGAGGTCCTCTGGTTTTGTTTTTAAATGGAGTATACTCTTAGACTTAATTTTAGATATTTTTCATCTTTTTTCCCACTCCCATCATTTCCACTCTTCCCCCCGCTCAACCCCCCGGGGGGTGGGGGTGGGGATCTGGCCCATGACAGTTTGATTAAAGTCCTTTTTTAAAATTTTAGTTGTGCTTACATGCGTGATAAGTTGCTCCAGTTGTGTGACTTGCCTTTAAAATGAGTCCTTTCAGAGTATTCGGCGTGCTTTTCATAGGAACAGCAGCTTTCATTCCTTTACCACTGTATTTCATTGATATGTTACTATTTCAATGTTGCTGTTTAGTTGCTGAGTCATGTCCTACTCTTTTGTGAACCTGTGGATTGTAGCCCACCAGGCTCCTCTGTCCATGGGATTTCTCAGGCAAGAATGCTGGAGTGGGTTACCATTTTCCTTCTCCAGGGGATCTTCCCCACCCAGAGATTGAAGTTGTGTCTCCTTCATTGGCAGGCGGATTCTCTACCGTGGAGCCACCACTATCTCATTAGGTTGAAAGTAAAAGTTAGTCGCTCAGTCATGTCTGACTCTTTGCAACCCCATGGACTATAGCCTACCAGGCTGGGATTATGGGATTTATGGGATTATCCAGGCAAGAATACTGGAGTGGGTTGTTATTCCCTTTTTCCAGGGATCTTTCTGACCCAGGGATTGAACCTGATCTCTGGCATTGTAGGCAGATTCTTTACAGTCTTAGCCACCAAGGGCTTACCTAATTATAACTGCAGCTGGTTTGTGAGCAAATGCAACTGGTATTTGGCAGGCAAAGAACTCAGATGGTGAGAGCAGAAGCCAGTGAACATACAGGAGAACAGCCTCCCACTGGCCACAGACATCTGCTGGCATATGGAGAGAATGAAGAACATCAGTCATTTCAGTCAGTCTGTTAAGTGAAGATGTGTTAGGAGTGCTTCTAATAAACCTCCTAAAATCATCAGGGGGGTAAAAGGAGAAGTGTTTAAAGCTTGTCAATGGTTCATGTTCAGGAGAAGTTGGTCCCCTGTCTTTCCTTCAGAAGCCTTCCTAAAAAATACCTTGCAGAATGATGATTCCTTGGTTTGATAAATCATACTTAAGACTCCGATTTGAACTTTCATTTCCTTTATGCCCCTTGCTTCACTGCTCTAAGCACATCAGTCTGTCTCTTAGTTCTGGCCAGCTTTTCCTCTCCCTGCTCTAGGGCTATCTTGTTGAAGCTTTATGTCCATGATTTTGGAAACGCACAACTTTCTGGTAGAATGCTAATCTCAGGTTTCCAGAGCAAATTGCTGGGGAGGACACTCCTTAATGGTTAATGGATTTGGAGTTCCATATGCTTTTTCCCAAACCTATAGGATATTTATAGCTGCTTTTGATGTTCTGTGATGTTTGACAGTAGAGTTTTCGAAAAGTCAAATAGGTTAAAGTGTCCACCAATGAGCTGAGTGTGCCAAGATCACATTGGGGAGAAATCATGCTCATTTGTAAAGTATTTTGCTTTAAAAGGCACTTTCCATATGGTACAGCAAAAGAAAGCAAATGTGAGGGAGGCAAATGCGCTTTCTATTTCTGATGATTCTGATTTTCCTTTTCCTGGCTCAGCAAAATTTGGGCTGCACACACTCCTGAATGCCTCTTCTATCCTATCAGGGAGTCTCCTCTGATATGTTTATAATTGGACAGAAGGAAGAAATATTACAAACCCCATAAAGCTGCTCCCAACTTGTCTAGGTGCTTAAAGAAAGGATAAAGTTTGTTCCACTGGTCAAGTGAATTGTATTGGAGCACTTGAGAGAAATAAGTTAGAAAGCTACCTCTTTGGGGCAGCATCATTCCATGACCATGCATCGAGGGCTATCATTTCTCCTGTTCTTTGTGAGAGAGAAAGAACTACTCTGTAAAAGAAAGAAAACTCTGCATGAGGCTCTTCCAGTGGTCCACCACAGCCATAGAGAGATTCATAACACTTAGGAGAGGAGCACCCAGGGCCTGTGCTTCCTCTTCTGAGCCATTAATGGGAGTTAGTATCAAACTCAGAGGATCTCATCTTCTCTTAAGTGGGAGAGAGACTCTTCTACCCGTCATCTCTGGAGAGGAATAAATCTCCAGCATGAATAAAGAGTATAGATGTAGGGAACAGATGTGGGACGACAAATTGGGAGACTGGGATTGACATATGTGTACTGCCAAGTGTAGAACGGATGGCTGGTGGGCGCCTACTGTGTGGCACAGGGGACTCAGCTCGGTGCTCTGTGGTGACCGAGATGGACGGGATGCGGCTGGATGGGAGGGAGATCCAAGAGGGCCGGGATGCATGTATGCAGGTAAGGTGATCGGCTTTGTTCTACAGTGGAGGCTAGCACCTCACTATGGGGCAACTATACCCCAGTAAAGAAAGAGTATAGGAAAAATGATACAACTGAACTTATTCAAAACACAGAAACAGACTCACAAACTTAGAGAACAAATGTATGGCTACTGGGGGGAAGAGAGGTGGGTGGTAGATTAGGAGTTTGGGACTGACATGGTCACACTGTTAGCTTTGAGATAGATAACCAACAAGAGCCTACTGTATAGCACAAGGAACTGTGCTCAATATTCTGTAGTAACCTAAATGGGAAAATAACTTGAAAAAGAATAGATACAAGTATGTGTGTATAACCGAGTCACTTTGTTGTACACCTGAAACTAACGTGACGTTGTTAATCAACTATATTCCAGTATAAAATAAAAATTAACAAAGAGAAAGTGTAGGAGTTTCTTACAAATGTGTTGCCTCTGTAGGTGTCAGCAGGGCTTGATCTATCTGTACTGTGGACATAAGCAAGCCCTCACTGCAGGAATTCTTTGGAATTCTTTGGAAAATAAGATGGCATAGAGGAGAAAGGAAAGAAAAGGAAGCAGGTCATCCAGGACCCAAGTGCAGATTTCATTCTGACGTCGTTCTGTGTGATTCTCGCTGGGGGTGACGTGGAACCTGGAGGAATGAGGTCGTGCTTTCAATCCCACTGCTTCTCTCCTCAGTGTGGCTCTGGGTTCACAAGGTGAACTTTTGGGTTACAAGATGGGATCCGTAGTGGGCACATAGCACTTTGCAAAATTTATTTAAAACATACAGGGAAGAGACCTCCATGGTGGTCCAGTGGCTAAGACTCTGCGCTCCTAATATTGGGGGCCTGCGTTCAATTCTTGATCAGGGAACTTGATCTCACATGCCGCCACTAAAGATCCTGCATGCCACGACTAAGACTTGATGCAGCCAAATAAATGAATAAAAATAAGTAAAACATATGGAAAACAAGGAGGGCATGGCAACCCAAACCAGTATTCTTACCTGGAGAATCCCATGGACAGAGGAATCTGACAGATTAGGTCTATGGGTTCGCAAAGAGTCGGACAACACTGAAGCCACTTAAAACGCACAGGGAAAGCACGTGATGATTATATAAGGAATTTGGCTTCTGAGTAAGAAAACAGACTCTTCTGATTGATCCTTAATGTCCATGGGAGAAATCCATTATTTCTTGGCCCAAGTTTACCTTTTTTTGTTGATACTGTTTAGCTCTTAGAAGTTATATCACCTTAACTTAAGGAGAAACTTTTTAATGATGAAACTAAGCAAGAAATAAAAGTTCCCAAAAAGAAATAAAAATGTAATGGTCTGCAAAGGTCTTGGGTTTGCATAGCCTAAGTGTTTCTGTCGAGACTTGTCCCAGGAAAAGACCACTTTTTAGTCTGAAAGCTCCTCGCAGACTTACAAATATGCACCGTCCTCTGAAGCCAGTGTCACAAGAGACAGACAGGAACAAACCTCAAAATGGCCTCAGTGTAAAAACTGGTCAGCCGTTAATCTCAGTAAACTTACTTTTATTTTCTTTTACATTTAGCGAATAAAAAGATTTTATTGTTGTAATAATGACATATGTTTTATCCTTCATGTCTACTCTATTGAATTAGAAATTTGAAGTGCAGAATTATAGTGTTTTGGATCATAAAAGCTGCCAGGAAGCCACGATTCTAATACCTTTGAAACAAATTGACAAAAGGGATCTTTGAACTGCAGATTTTCCTTTATAAACTCTAAGATGCACAGAAAATCTCCAGCCTCAGTTGTAACAAAACCAATAGCCAATCTAAAACATGTTTAATTTTGGATGACTTAAAATTGCTAGATCGTTAATACTTCTGTTATCAACCTGCTTTCCTAACGTAAGATTTCTTTATTTCAAAAGATTAGAGATTTGCTCTTCTTGAGTTTGTAGTTTTTAAGTGACTGTTTCTTTCTTTTTAGAAACTTTTCCTTCAAAAAATGAAATGTAACGAGATGGCAGCCAGGACTCATCTTCCAATAGGAAGAGTTGATGATATTCACAGCTTTCTTGTTCAATTATACTTTATGCCTCTTTGGTATCTTTAATATTAAATCATTACATGAACCTTAAACATAGAGTAGCCAGATAGCCTATGGTCACAGGTTTAAATCTATTGTTCTGCATCATCCTGTCTCACATTCATTATAAATTCATTATTTTTAAATATAGTATTTTCATTTATAGTTGTATTAGAGTTAACCTGGATTGGCTTCATAGACCTTCACTTTGTCTTTCCAGATGGTGTCATCTTGTAATGTATGAGAGGTACTTACAGTAAACAGAATTCTCAGTTTAGCTCATGGTTGTATTGGGAACAAGATCCATGTTCTTTTCCATCTCTTTCCAGATGCACTGAGTTAACTCCTCCATTTTACAGACAGCAAGCAGGGCACTTACTGATAAAAAGAAGTGTAGTTGGACATTGGTAAATACTTGGATGGTGGTGGGGGAAGCAAGCTGTGCTGTGGCCTATGTAATGCTCTGTGAGATGCATGAAGACACCAGGCTACCAGTTAGTAGAGTCAGTTGGAGTCAATGAAGACCATGGGAAGTAATGATTTAGGTGTACATGAAATGTGTCTGGGAAATAGGTGCTGAGAAATTCTGCAGTAGAGTATATCAAAAACAGTCTGAACACCCTTGCTTCAGTGGTTTTCTCAATAATTTTAAGCTATAATTCTATAAGTGCTTCTCATTACTTGGTAATATTTTCTTTCCCCCAGTAAACCTTTTTGACAGCCAAGTGCTACAAGAAAAATGAAAGTGCATGTTTAGTTAAAATGAAGTACTGATTTTCTGTTTCCTGAGAAAGTGATAATAACTGTGTGATTTGCACAAAATATTTATGAACATTTGCTATCTATAATGATTTACTATCTGTTATGGGTGTCATAATGACATCACTAACTACTAGAAAACCAGAAAATAAAAATTTCCTAAAGAAGCAACAGCATATACTTCAAAAATTGGTAGGTATTTTTAAAATGCCCGAGGATAATAACTAAACATGAACAGTGGCAGGAAATGTGTTTAATTTTTTATATGACTTTTCATATATATGAAATGATTGTTCCTCTAAATTTATTTTACTCGTTAGATTCTGTTGTTTCCTTTGTAGGCATGAAAAGAAAAAGCTAGTTCTTAATAAATTGGCCATATTTTTTGAAGAACTTGGTAAACATTTAAGGAATGTGAGTTTTATGTCAGTGCCATCAAATGATTCAAATAGAAATAACAGTCAAATTAATTCCAATCATAGCTCAGTATTTTCAGCCAATTTATGCAATCAAAAAAAAAAAAGCTTTGAATGCTCATTTAAGAGTAGATGAAATACTTGCAATTATTGTACATTTTATTGTAAATTTAAACATTTCAATATTGAAGGTAAAATTATTTGAATATAAATTGGTGTAGTGCAGTCTTATGATAAAACAAACAAAAACTAAAAAGCCACCTCTGACTATAGTAAGAGATTGATCAAGGTGAACCATATTTGAAATTGATTGTAATGCACACATAACTAATCAATGGATTTCCTACATGGCTCAGCAGTAAAGAATCCTCCTGCCAATGCAGGAGACTCAGATTCGATCTCTGTGTCAGGAAGGTCCCTTAGAGAAGGAAATGGCAACCCATTCCAGTATTTTTGCCTGGGAAATGCCACAGACAGAGGAGTCTTGTGGGATACAATCCATGGGGTCACAAAAAGAGTCGGACATGACTTACTGACCAAACAACAGCAACTAGTAGACTTCAGCCCAAACAATCTTTAATACTCTACCAGTTGAAGTCGAAATCAAGACTTGTCAAATTTTACAAACATTTTTATATATACAAATATTTTTATATATACATATACATACATGAGGACTTTTATCATGGATGCTAACACTCTATTTCAATCTCCTCTGGCTCCTGGGTTCTGTTTTGTATTTTATCTGTTTATCATTTCTTGGTGACTTCTGAGATGGTACTATCTTTCTGATTCATAAATTCCTTTTTCATGAAACATATCTGACTACTTATTTAGTGTATTCTTTATTTCAACTATGACTTTATTTATTTATTTTATCATTTTGTTTATATTTAATGTTTTCTCTCAATTTTTTGGGCTTCCCTGATAGCTCAGTTGGTAAAGAATCTGCCTGCAATGCAGGAGACCTGGGTTCAATTCCTGGGTTGGGAAGATCCCCTGGAGAAGGGAAAGGCTACTCACTCCAGTATTCTGGCCTAGAGAATTCCATGGACTGTATCAGACTGTGTGATACAGTCCATGGACTTGCAAAGAGCTGGACAAGACTGGGCGACTTTCACTCACTTGACTTTTTAATATTATTGTTGACTATAAAGGTAAATAATATATAGTGTTTTTCTAAAAGATTGTATACTTAAAATAAAACTAGGTTTCAAGGGACACACATAGGTCTAATTTAGTACTTTAATCACCAATTCTTAATTTGCATTGTTTTATACCCTATTTCCCGAGTATTTCAGGTTTAAATACAATCCTTCTTTTATTGGGTGCAATGGATGAATTATGTTCCCCTGAAAGATACATTCAAATTTTAGTCCCCAGTACCTGTAAATGTGGCTTTATTTGGAGATAGGGTCTTTGCAGATGTAATCAAGGTAAGGTCAAACTGAATTAGAGTCGGATCTAAAATCAATTCCCCATGCTCCTTGGAAGAAAAAAGTATGACAACTTAGACAGCATATTAAAAAGCAGAGACATTACTTTGTCAACAAAGGTCCATTTAGTCAAAGCTATGGTTTTTCCAGTAGTCATGTATGGATGTGAGAGTTGGACCATAAAGAAAGCTGAGCACTGAAGAATTGATACTTTTGAACTGTGGTGTGGAGAAGACTCTTGAGAGTCCTTTGGACTACAAGGCGATCAATCCAGTTAATCCTAAAGGAAATCAGTCCTGAGTATTCATTTGGATGACTGATGCTGAAGCTGAAGCTCCAATACTTTGGCCACCTGATGCGAAGAACTGACTCACTGGAAAAGACCCTGATGCTGGGAAAGATTGAAGGCAGGAGGAGAAGGGGACAACAAAGGATGAGCTGGTTGGATGATATCACCGACTCAGTGGACATGAGTTTGAGCAAGCTCTGGGAGTTGGTGATGGACAAGGAAGCCTTGTATGCTGCAGTCCATGGGGTCACAAATAGACACAACTGAGTGACTGAACTGAACTGATCTGAAAGTCAGTGACTGGTATTTTTATAAGAGAAATAAAGGAGACTTGGATACAGAGAAGACCCAAGGGAAGAAGACTATGTGAAGATGAAGGCAGATATTACAGTGATGTATGTACCAGTCAAAGAGTGCCAAGGGTTTCCAGGAGCCACCAGAAACTATGAAGAAGCAAGGAAGAATTCTTCCCTAAGGCCTTTGGTGGGACATGACCTTGCCAATATCTTGATTTGATTTCTAGCCTCCAGAACTCTGAGAGAACAAATTTTTGTTGTGTTAAGCCACCCAATTTGTGGTGATTTGTTATGGCATCCCTAGAAAACTGATATATGATGAAAGGGGGTTTTATAGTCAGAAGCCCTTCCAAGCTATAGAGTTCTGGAATTTTGGCACCATTGCAAATAACAGTACTCCTTCAGGGTTTGTTCATTTCTCTGTGGAGAGGAACTTCATTACCTGCTTAAATCTGGTCAAAATACATGATTTGGTTCGCATTGGATGGTTCCCTTTATACCCCAGATTTCTGCCAGATTAATGCTTATTTTAGCTTAGCTTCTTTTAAGTCTTGTGTTGTTGTTGTTGTTTTTAATTTATGTATTTATTTATGGCTGTACTGGGTCTTCATTGCTGTGCATGGACTTTCTCTAGTTGTGGCGGGCAGGAACTACTCTCTAGTTGCTGTGCACGGGCTTCTTATTGGGGTGGTGTCTCTTGTTGCAGAGCATGGGCTCCAGAGCATGCAGGCTTCAGCAGTTGTAACACATGGGTTTAGTTGCTTCGTGGCATCTGGGATCTTCATGGACCAAGGATCAAACTCGTGTCCCCT
Organism: Bos mutus; assembly: GCF_027580195.1. Taxonomy (NCBI): domain Eukaryota; kingdom Metazoa; phylum Chordata; class Mammalia; order Artiodactyla; family Bovidae; genus Bos; species Bos mutus. The sequence continues at coordinate 26,757,356 of NC_091628.1, forward strand.
GCATTGGCAGGCATATTCTCAACCACTGGGTCACCAGGGAAGTCCTAGTTTAGTTTAGTGTGTGTGTGTTTGTGTGTGTGTTTGTGTGTGTGCGTGTGTGTGTCCTCTTGGTTTTCTTAGCTTTACTAATCCTGTAACTAAAGGAAGAAGCAGAAAACTGTGAGCTCCTTGGAAAGAATGTGGGCAGTGAAGGGAACTGAACAGGGCGTCTGGTTCATGTGGACGCCCTCAGCATTCATTGCAGTGCCTTTCACACGCAGGGATGGAAGAGAAACCAAGGAAAGATTTTCTTGTGTTGGCTTTAAAGTCAGTAGGGTATCTATACACCATAGGAGTGTAGGACCACATGAGTGTCTTTTACTAAGTACTGAGGGATGATTTACCTTTTTCAGACTTAATTCTGCAACAGCCCCTTAACAGTCCACAATCAGGATTAGACACATTTCTGTTTTTGCTGCAGTGCAGAATTAGTTATCTAGTCATCAACTGCAATAATAATACTTCATAGTAATTTGAATACTCTTATAATTTTCTAATATTTTTGCTCCCCTAAATAACCATGAATTATTTATCACATTGTATTAGTACATATTTAATGTATGTGTGTAAACTAAGATTAGCAAGGTTTAGATATTTAACCTAAGTCACAGAACCCCAGTACAAGGCCCTGTCCAATACTGTATTTCAACAAAGTATTAAAAACTGTGAAAGATACTGAGAACATTGTTTTTTTCTTTTTGCCAAATTTCTGGTATATGTCATGGACACTAGTTAATGTGGAAAATGTTTTGTTTTTCCATCTCAAAGTCTGTCTTCTTAGTTTTGTATTATAGAGAAGAGTAGACTCTTGAGAATCCCTTGGACTGCAAGGAGATCCAACCAGTCCATTCCTGGGTGTTCTTTGGAAGAAATGATGCTAAAGCTGAAACTCCAGTACTTTGGCCACCTCATGCAAAGAGTTGACTCATTGGAAAAGACTCTGATGCTGGGAGGGATTGGGGGCAGGAGGAGAAGGGGAAGAGGATGAGATGGCTGGATGGCATCACCAACTCGATGGACATGAGTTTGAATGAACTCCGGGAGTTGGTGATGGACAGGGAGGCCTGGCATGCTGCAATTCATGGGGTTGCAAAGAGTCGGACACAACTGAGCGGCTGAACTGACCTGAACTGATACTGCCAGTAGGTTAACCAGGAGAACTAACTTGAAGTAGGAAATGAAGTAGAACATCTTTTGGCAGAAAATGGGAAGTAATCTACTAAATTTCTTTGGCAGGGTAGCCCAAAGGAGTCAGTCACTTTGGCAGTGATAGATGAGAGCGACTTAAAAAATGTCTTATTTTAGTAACATTCTTTTTTTTCAGGTTTTTTTTTTTTTTTTTTTAAGTTTTATTGGAGTGTAGTTGATTTGCAGTGTTGTGTTAGTTTCTGCTGTACAGTAAAAGTGAATCAGTTATACACATACATATATCCCCTCTTTTTAAGATTCTTTTCCCACATAGGTCATTATATAATATTGAGTAGAGTTCCCTGTGCTCTACAGTTCTTGTTTAGTCACTAAGTCATGTCTCACTCTTTTTCAACCCCGTGGACTCTAGCCCTCCAGGCTCCTCTGTCCATGGGATTCTCCAGGCAAGAATACTGGAGTGGGTTGCCATTTCCTTCTCCAGGGGATCTTCCTGACCCAGGGATCGAACCCACTGCTCCTGCATTGCAGGCAGATTCCTTACTCCTTAGCTACCAGGGAATCCTACTTACTATTTTAGTAGGTCCTTATTAGGTATTTCTTTTATATATAATAGTAGTATATATGTGTCAATCCCAATCTCCCAATTTATCCCCACCCACTTTCTCCCTTGGTAATCATAAATTGTTTTCTATATCTGTAACTCTGTTTCCCTTTTGTAAATAAGTTCATTTGTAACCAATTTTTTTTTTTTTTTTAAGATTCCTCATACAAGCAATAACATATGATACTTGCCTTTCTCTGTCTGACTTACTTCACTCACTTTGACAATCTCTAGGTCCAAGTAACATTCCTGATAATGTAGATGAGTTGCTTCTCTAGCTTTAAAGAAATTCAAGAGTTAGGAATGTCCACATAGAGAGGAAATGTGGGCTCCATTCTTATTTTGAAAAATGCTTTCTGGTGAAATAAATGCCCACATCATTGCCCCCCTGAGAACAACAGTTACTCACTGGAGAGCAACTTCTTGGACTTCTTAAGGTCATTACATGAATTTGAAATATTTTACTATACCCTGGGAAAATTCAGTTCAAAAAATTGGCTTTCAATTTGATTTTTTTAGATTGAAAATACTTTGATTTTTATTTAAATTTTTTTTCTTTGAAATAATTTTCTTATGTTAAAACTGCACCTATACCCTTGCTATGAATTATTATCTTAATAATGACCAGACCAATAAAGAGGGAAATAAAGTGGTGTCACTACATCATGAACTGCTACAGTGAAAATGTACATAATAGTTGAGCCAAAAGAGAGAGGGTTAAAGCAATAGTTTACTGGTTGTGGGTCTAGACAACTTTGCATTCTCATAGTCCAGAATTTTTCTTCTTAATGGACTGTTTTGTGTTTCCATTCATTCCACATTTCTCTAACTTTTTATTATGTGCCTTATATAGTAATTTTCAGTAAGACTAAATTTACTAAGGACTGTTACCACATTTTCTGAAGAACATCTATATTTAGAACTGTGAAAATTTAACTGAACTCTTGCTTTCAGGGCACACTGCCAATTACATACCTGAATAATGCTGAGATCATGGCCAGGATTGCGATTCCAGGAAGATATATAATAAAAAGGAAGGATTAAATTAAATGGGTGGAATTTTTTTTTTCCAGTGATTTCATTCAAGGAAAAATCCAAACTCTGGTACTAATTTGGATTCTGAAAAGACCAAATTAAGTTATTACACTATGTTTGCTAATAATATCAACTTTGATAATGAAGAAAATGCAATTGAGAAGAATTTTATGTGAAAATTATCTTTAGATGTTGTTCACATTGATAAATTCAAGAAATATATAAAACAAAATGTTTATTTTTAATAACATCATCTGCTAGATGGTGTTATTCTAATTCAAGAAAGATTTAACATTTCATTACCATTTAACTTCTTTTATTTAGTAATGAATCTTATTGATTGGTTACTTTTATTTCACTTGCATATATTGCACTGAAAACTGGGAAAATGGTCTCATATTTTTAATAAGCATCCTTATCTGAATTCCTTGCAAAGCGCTGAGAAAAATTCTGTTAAAAAATTTCCTCATCTTGGGCTTCCCTGGTGGCTCAGTTCTAAAGAATCTGCCTGCTAATGCAGGAGATACAAGTTCGATCCCTGATCTGGGAAGTTCCCACATGCTGAGGAACAGCTAAGCCTGTGGGCCACAAATATTAAGCCCCTGCAACTGCTGAAGCCCAAGTGCCCTAGAGCTCGTATTCCGCAACTAGAGAAGCCATGGCAACGAGAAGTCCGCACACCACAACTGGAGAGTAGCCCTGCCTGCTGCCACTGGAAGAAAGCCCATGCAGCAACAAAGACCTAGCACAGCCAGAAAGAAAGAAATTTTTTAAAAATTCCCTCATATTTTCATAATTAAATATACCAGTATTGTAAATTGGGAATAAAAAAATCTACTTGAGTTGATTTAGTAAATATAAGGGATTCTTATTTATAAAATAAATGTGTTCCTGACTATGGTAAACAGATAATTCGCCATCACTTCAAAATACTAGAAATTATGTGTTCAATAAATCTTATTTTAGATGTTCAAAGGGAATTTTTAGTGGAATTTCTTTGTAAATACCACTTTGTTTTTTATAATTCACTTTTTAGACCAAATTGGCATCGTAAATATACATTACATAAGTAATTTATTGAAGACTCTCATTCTGTACACTTCTACCAGAGAGAAAAATTGCTAAGTTTGGCTTATTTTTCTCAATCCTGCTCTCCTGACCACCGCGAGCATTTCCTCAGTCCAGGGCTTGCATGAACTTTGGAAGGAGGGTCTGAAACCTGGGTGTCACTATGTCACATACACCACACTTGCAGGATGACAGAGGGAAAGTGAGTCACGATCTCTGATCTCTGCAAACACTTATCAAGAGCTGCATGAGAAGTCTAGAAACAGTTCACCCCAGGATTTTCCATACCCTTATTAGAATTGTATAAAAGAGAAAATGAGTCAGAGGTGAACATTTGACTCTATAAAAAGCTATTCTGTCTTTGGTATAGGATATGACATTTCATTTCTAGGAAGCACAGTATGATGTAGTGGTTAAGAGCATACGCTGTGCATCAGACAGCTCAAAGTGCGTGTGTGACACTTAGAGTCACTCCACTTCAGGATAATTTACTTAACCTTTCTTTAACTTTCGTTTCCTCATTTGTAATAGAGCCTTGAAATAATACCTACCTCCTAGAGTTATTCTGAGAGTTAATGAGATAATACATGAAATCACTAGCATGTCTGGTACCACCTAGTAAGAACTGAATAAAAATGTGGGGTTGTTGCTTTGTTATCATTATCATCCATGGACAATTAAAGGAGAAGTTATAGGAAAATAGGAGAAAACAGAGTCCTCAACCTTCTAGGATTAAAAACATTATCATTGGCAGAAAAGGACAATTCTGAATTCAGTTATGAGTCACTGCACTCAAAATAAGGTAAAATCAAGGTACTTTCCTCCTACTAAAATCCCTTGTTACTCAAATATTTTCTATTTACTTAATTTATATTGTATAATAAATGACAGTGTTAGAACAAAAGAAAAATAAGACTAGTCTAGAGTTAGCCAACCTGACTGAAATGTAGTAGTGTTAAGTGTTAGTCGCTGAGGTGTGTCTGATTCTTTGTGACCCCATGGACTATAGCCCACCAGGCTCCTCTGTCCATGGGATTCTCCAGGCAAGAATACTGGAGTGGGTTGCAAATCCCTTCTCCAGGGTGTCTTCCCGACCGAGGGATCAAACCTGGGTCTCCTGCATTGCAGGCAGATTCTTTACCATCTGAGATACAGGGAAGTTGACTGTAATGTACAGCTGGCAAATCTCCCACATCCATTCAAAGTAGTGTATTTCACAGTGAGCAATATTCAGATGTGTGGAAGTGGTTATTGGCTTGTGAACAACAAACATCTCGAGAAACTTGTTTCCATAGGTTTCTACATAGTGAATTATCTCTAAGGAGACATTTGTACCACTTATGTGATCTTCCTCTGGTCTCAATTTCAGATTAGCAGATGTACTTCTTAATTTTACTTTAGTTTCTTGTTGAATTTTTAAGAAGCAATCTAATTGGGAAAAGTTGGAAAAGTGTTAAAAATATTTTAGTTATTCCTAATTCCTAATCATTCAGTATCCGTATCCTATTATGATTTGACTATCCCTGCATGACATCATTTTGGCTGATGATTGTGTTTCAAGATTCATCATCTCTACTCTGGTAGGGTGATGAAAATGTCTAGGAAAATATTGTATTACTTTTGAGGAATGGAGAGATTTAGGTAAAGTATTTTTATTTAAATTATGACTGAAAATATGACTCAGTCAAAAATAGATTTGCTCTTGCATTTCAGCAATTTTGATTTATTTTTGAGAAAATAAGAAATGTCATTGAAATGTACTGTATACAGCATTGCATTTTTTCATACTGTGTGCACTGTCTTAATTCACTAATTTATATTTCTTAGGAAAACTATCTGACCTTGACTAATATTCATTAATGTAAGTGATTTTATATAAAAGATCTGCAATCTTTCCTTAAGTGCTTTTCAGAATTATTACAGAAATAATCTCCAGAATTTCTGTTGTTCTGTCTATCACAAGTTCATATGATGTAGAATGGGTTTTAAAAACATTCATCTTTGAGATTAATCCACTTAGATTAAAAGGAAATATCTTGCATATTTAACAACCTGGCTGAAAACCTAAAGTAGAATTTGAAATATGTCTGATGAGTTTCACCTGGTCTTTCTGGTCCACTCTTCATCATATTCATTACCTACATCTTACAAATCTCTTTTAAAGGAGAACATTGATAAGATTTTTCTTAACTTACATTGTTGCCATTGAGGTGGTTGCCAAGCTCATACATCCAGTGAATGGAAACAAATCCTTTTCAAAATAAATGTCAGCTCTGTGTTTATATCAGGTGAGGGCTTTAAAGTTGGTCCATTAGAACTGAATAGTCTAACAATGCAACTCAGAAAGATAAATGTACTTGTATACATGTATGTGTCTTTGTGGGGGTGTGTTTTTCTACTATCTCTCTGCTCTGCTAAGTTGCTTCAGTCGTGTCCGACTCTATGCGACCCCATAGACAGCAGCCCACCAGGCTTCCCTGTCCCTGGGATTCTCCAGGCAAGAACACTGGAGTGAGTTGCCATTTCCTTCTCCAATGCATGAAAGTGAAAAGTGAAAGTGAAGTTGCTCAGTCATGTCCAAACTCTTTGCGATCCCATGGACTGCAGCCTACCAGGCTCCTCCATCCATGGGATTTTCCAGGCAAGAGTACTGGAGTGGGGTGCCATTGCCTTCTCCGTTTCTACTATATGTATATATAAAATCTCACACATATATGATTTTTTTCTTCTTTTTTAAACTATAGTGCTGTACATAACTTTTGGTTTAGTGCTCTGTCTTCTAGATCAGTGGTATTCAAATATTTTGAATGTACACGTCATCAATAATATTTTAAAGCAAACATCCTTTCTGTTCACAATTATATTATAAATTCTTTGTACTACTGTACTCATATGCATATTATAACTATACAGAAAAAAATTAAAACTTAGAAAGGGCGTTTCATTTTATTAATACTACAGAAATACTTTCTCACCTTTGCTCTGTCTGATTTGAAAGCTTGGAAAATCTCGGTATTACACATGTTTCAAAGGTCTGGATCTCAGCTAGTTTTATTTTGATACTTGTCTTTAACTCGTCTTTTTATTGGATATAGTTGATAACTTATTTTCACCAACCCCTCCTCTAAGTCTTGCATAGCTTCTTCTAATCAGTACAGATATATTTATTAGTATTCAAAACCTTCTCAAAAGAATCTAGAAAATTTAAATATTGGTTTACCAAGTTTTGGAATATAATAATATACACTCAAGAAATAATCATGAGATAAGTCTGTGAACACTGAGAACCCACTCTGAGACAGTCTTGGGTCAAAACTCTATGTTTTTCTGTTTTCTACTATAGAGTCTTGAGCCAAAACTCTCCCTTTTCCTGTTTCCTGGTAGTTGCAGTGATGCTTCCACTAAACTAGGCTGAGATATCAGAAATTATTAGATAATGTAGAGGAGGAAGCCAGAAACTTAGGGAGATGGAAATTTTCAATTGAGTTTTGCTGCGAGACTTTCATTTTCACCTTATCACGTACCCAGAAAGGATCCTCAAGGACACTCTGTTAACCAAGAAATTAAATATGTATTGAGCTTCCCAGGTGGCTCAGTGGCAAAGAATTTGCCTGCCAGTGCAGGAGACACAGGAGCTGTGTGTTCGATCGCTGGGTCTCTCCTGGAGAAGGAAATGGCAACCCACTGAAAAATCCTATGGACAGAGGAGCCTGGTGGGCTACCATCCATAAGGTTGCAAACGAGTCAGACACAACTTAGTGACTGAGCATGCACACAAAATATGTATTAGCTATGTAAGGATTAATATGTTTGAAAAATGCTAGGGAATGCATGTCTCTGTTAGGCTCAGTATGAAAGTTTCAAAAAGTCCTGGCTTTGAAACTAGTTCCCTGACTTACAGTCTGATGGAATCTCCTGTTGGCAGAGTCCCGTGGCTACAATTAATCACCAGAAAATGGTCATCTATTACTGAAATAAACAGTAGGCTATTGTGGTCATCACAACAGTTTGACCCATGAATGTCTTTGTTGGTAGTTAATTGATCACGGGGGCTTCCCTTGTGGCTTGGTGGTAAAGAATTCACCTGCCAATGCAGGAGACCCAGGTTCAATCCCTGGATCAGGAAGATCCCCTGGTGAAGGACATGGCAACCCACTCCAGTATTCTTGCCCAGGAAATCCCACAGAGGAGCCCAGTGGGCTATACTCCATGGGGTTGCAAAAGAGTTGGACACTGCTTAGTGACTAAACAACAACAAATTGATCATTGATCATACAATCCCTAGAACGCTCACTAAATAGGGAGGCTTGTAAAGTTAGGCTTCATTTAAAAAAAAGAAACCAAAAAAACACCTAAATCTGGAAATGAAATATGATTTGAGTTACATGAGTGAGAGTTGTGGTCACTCTCTCAACGTCCAGACATGAACCAGTTCACAGATCCTTGAAGAAATATCCTAGGATGTTGGAATGACTATGTACTTTGCAAGTTTCCTTCTATGTGTTCTCAAAGAGACTTACAGCCACTTACCAGAAGAACTCTGAGTTGAGGAAATAAACGCCAAGGAAATGCGAGCATTATTGGCTACCGACTTTGGATTATATAAATCTATTTAAGACTCAGAATGGAGATTGGGGGGCAAGTGGAGTTGGCCGCCATCTGTCTACAGTGGGTCACAGTGTCCATGTGCATTTTCTGCACCATAGTTATTTCTCTGGTGCCTGAAGGCATAGTTGCAACATGCAAATTTGGCTACTAACAGATTCCCCAGAATAACTGTCTGATAAAAAGAGTGAAGGCTATTAAGGGAGGGTGGGCCAAAGGTAAGACTCTGCAACTGCATGTCTAACTAAAAAGTTACACATAAGCAGTACTGCACCTCATGGTGAATTACAACACACATTAGTGCCACATACAAAGACATAAAATATTCAGAGATTTCTAGTTTATTCTCAAATAAGGCAACATATTTTTTTCTGTGCAGAAAATGGAAGAGTCTAGAATGACGGGATTATTGTAAAGCCATCAGAAGGTGATTCAAATTATACTTACTGTTCTAGGTGTAGTCTTATTTTCTAAAACCACCACTGCCTTGCACCTGCTATGCAGCTGTTTTTCCAGAAAATGCTTTTGAAGACTATTCTAATAAACAGAGAACAACTAGAAGCGATTTGCCTTCATCTGAAAGGCAACAGCAGTACCCTTATGCTCTGCGCTGCTGTGCTGTTACTAAGAAGGCAAAACAAACTCTCGTGCTCATCTGTCCTCTAAACTGTGACCATCTCATCATTTCATTTTCACTCTGATAGGTGATAACGTATTCCAGCACTTCTGCGGCAAGAGTGAGTCGATACCTTTGATACCTAGTTTGGTAGATCGCATTTTCCCAAAATGGCTGCATCGTTATCTCCAACCCCACACACTTTTCATACAATGGGATTCTGACACGCCTCCCACTCAAAAGTAGAGTCAATTCTACATTCCTCTCCCCTTAAGGTGGGCTTTTCTAACTCCTTCAACCAGAAGAGCATGTCAGAAAGTGGTGCGACGTGTCCTACCCGACTCAGTGGTAAAAAATAAAATGCTTTCCATTCTGTTCAGTAAATTATTTGTCCCGGAAGCCTCCACCTGCTATAGAAGCAGAAAGACTCTATACTGTAAGGAAATAGAAAGATCATACAGAGAGACCTGAGATTACATGAAGGGAGATATCTCGCCTTCCTCCAGCTGCCTCTGCACCCCATCCGTTCCAGTGCCAGCCACAATCTGACTGCACCTACATGAGAGATTCTGAGCCAGAGCTGCCCAGCCAAACCCTCCCCTTATTCTTGACTCATAGAAACCTTGAGAGATAATGAAATGATTGTTGTTATTTTGAGTGGCTAAGTTTTGGAGTGATTTGTTACACAACAGTAGAGCCCAAACACCTGGTAAGATATATGCCTGTCCACAGTGGAATATAAACCCAATGAAAATGTATGTGCTTGTCATCTCAGAGAAATTTCTGGTACTCCTGTAATACAGGGCACGTCAGGATATTACATCCGAAGTGAAGACAAGTTTCTATATTTTTCAAAACTCCAACCACTTAAGAAAGGAGCTTTGGGGATTTTGAAGGCAACAATTTATCACATTTGGGAGCAACTAAACCAGGGCTGCATTGTAAGAAGCTCCACTACCTGGACCTTATGTCTCTGTGAATGTAACATTGTTCAGTATTCACTATGATAGATTGGGATACTCTAGGGATCTTGTGGGAAGCCCTATTAGGAGAATCACAGTGCAAGTGTCTTGAATCCCAGAGCAGAACTGTACTTTTTCCAGGAAGTATTTATTCTCTTTGAAAGAAATAACCCCTAGTTATTAAGCCTTGTGCTCAGTTGTGTCTGACTCTTGGCTACTCCCTGGGCTGTAGCCCACCAGGCTCCTCTGTCTATGGAAGTTTCCAGACAAGAATATCGGAGCGGGTTGCCATTTCCTTCTTGAATCAGAGGATCTTCCCGAATCAGGGATCAAACCTGCATCTCTTGCATCTCCTACTTTGGCAGAGGGATTCTTTACCACCAGTGCCACCTGGGAAACCATTGAACTTTAGGGATACCAAGTGGTCAAGCAGATCGAGTGTCTATTAGAAGCAGGGTGTTTTTTGACCCACTGAGCCATAAATTTGGACAGTGGATCAACATCAGTTAAAGAGTTAGGTTAGAGCAGGTATGGAAGGCACCAGTATGCCACATGGTCAGGTGGCTCACAGTCTTAATGCATCTGCATTTCCTGCCTCTCCCTCAGCTACAACCTAGGCATCACGGGAACCGAGGAGAATATTCAAGCCTGATTTAGAGATGCGTCAGTACAATATGCTAGAACCAGTCCCAAGTGGGATGCTGCAGGGTTATACCTTACCTGAGGGGTATCCCACAAGTGTGACCAGGAAGGTAAATTCCCCAGTGGTCAGAATTTCAAGTGATACATGTGCTTGTCCACTTTGCTTAGAAATAAAAATGAACAGAGGTGTGGAACTATAGATTCGTGGGGAGCTATGAATGATTCTGTGGGATGACCTGATATTTGTAAGGAAGAAGATTGAAGGATTGGTGATAAGGGTTCCCAGAAAGGAAGTATGTCAAATGGAATCTCAGATGTTACCCAGAGTGTGAGAATATTCATTTTACATGTGAATTCTCTGTAAGGGGGTTCTCCTGGGGTCTTTGAGACCATTTCAGGTGGCCCACAGATTCAGAACTATTTTCATAATAATATTAAGACATTATTTGCAGTTTTTGCTCATAATGTTTTGGGAGTATAGAGTGGTATTTTCTGGGGCAACATGATAGATGACAATTCACCATGTTGGTTTTCAAATCAGATATGAGACTTCATCTGTCTTCTAGTAAGACAGACATTAAAGAGACTTGCAAAAATGTAAAATAATGCTGTGCTAATCAGTTGCTATTTTATTTTTCATAAAAACCTATGTGTTGATAAAGACTGGAATGAATTATTAAAAATGAATAAAATACATTTCAAATTTTTCTCAATTTCTGTTTCTAATATATATAGTCCAGTTTTCCCAGATGATGCTAGTGGTAAAGAACCTGCCTGCCAATGCAGAAGACATAAGAGACACAGGTTGGAACCCTGGGTCTGGAGGATCCCTGGTAGTAGGAAATGGCAACCCACTCCAGTATTCTTGCCTGGAAAATTCCATGGGCAGAGGAGCCTGGCGAGTTCCAATCCATGAGGTCGCAAAGAGTCAGACATGACTGAGCACAGACGCACACAAGAATATACAATCCACACCAGTAAAGCACTTTGAAGTTCACAATAGTTTTTTAGGGAATGAAGGGGTCCTAAGACCAGGACGTTTAAGAGCCACTCTTCTAGTCTGTCTCATGCTTTGTTGTCATCTTTATTTGTGTGTTTGGTTCACTTGCCTACACATTTGTCTACCAGATTGAATTGTTAGATTATTAATATAACCATTTCTTCAACTTAACAAGGCCATTTGGATCTGGATCTTTATGAGTTAAGAAGATTCACCATTTCTCTTTCCCTCATTTTTGATCCCTCTACAAATGAAAAAAAAAAAAAAAAGGCTGTTCTCTATTTTATCAGATAACATCTTGATGAAAATATTTTCTCACCCTTGGCACAGATTGATCATGGCTGGGAACCCACTGATAATTATTCTTTGTCATGGTTCACCAAATGATGATGCATCTATCCCACACTTAAGTGGTCTGAACCACATTTTCCCACTTTATTACTGATTTGCTCTTTCGGGACAAAAACCAAAGCCATAGCAGTTTAGACCACAGTTTAATATCCCAGGTTTCTCCTTGTAGTCTACAACGTTACTAGAAAGACTCAAACTCAACTGCTTTGTCTTCTGTGGTGGGTAGCCCCTGGAGCGTGTGCCCAGTTCATTCAGCCTTCATTCAGCCTGCTGGAGCGTCTGTAGTCTCCTCTGGGCATGTACAGTTAGGGGTCAGTCAGTCCTTTATATGTGGATTTTGAGTATCTTTGTAGCTACTACCTCTCCAAAATTTTTCCCTTTAATTTCCCATGACTCTTACAGCCTCAAATACTATCATTATTGGGCTTCTCTGATAGCTCAGCTTGTAAAGAATCTGCCTGCAATGGGGGAGACCTAGGTTCGATCCCTGGGTTAGGAAGATCCCCTGGAGAAGGTATAGGCTACCCACTCCAGTATTCTTGGGCTTCCCTGGTGGCTCAGCTGGTAGAGAATCCACCTGCAATGCGGGAGACCTAGATTCAATCCCGGAGTTGGAAAGACCCCCTGGATAAGGGAAAGGCTACCCACTCCAGTATTCTGGCCTGGAGAATTCCATGGACTGTATAGTCCATGGGGTCACAAAGAGTCAGACACGACTAAGCAACTTTCACTCATTATCAGAACACTTTACACCATAAGAATGTCACTTTCTTCTTGAGTTGGAACCATCCTGTGCTTCACAGAAAAGGTGGATGTCCCCAGGAGAGGTTATACAAAGGTGAATCTGACCCAGTGAGTCCCTTCCTTCACCATTCCCTCTTCTTTGACCCTAGTTTTTGTTTGGCTTTAGAGACTTTCAGTACTTTGAAATAGTTGGATTTTTTGTTGTTGTTGTTGTTAATGGAATTTATAATAATTATCTGTGTGAAGGTTAGTTTAAGGTAAACCACTGTTATCAGACTGCCATTTGATTTTAAAAAATACTTTTTTACAGTTTTTAAGAGTAATTTTTACAGTTTTAACACTAATATAAATTTATGTTTATGTCAAATCCCTGGGCTTATGAATGAAAGATGCTCCCTTTAAAATTTATAATCAAATAGAAATAAAGTCATTATTGATCATGTGTTTTACTTTGCTAGCTCTCTTTTATATACATACACAGACACATTCTTATTCTTGCAGAAAGAAATCTATTTCTGTGCTGCTGCTGCTAAGTCGCTTCAGCCGTGTCCAACTCTGTGCAACCCCATAAACGGCAGCCCACCAGGCTCCCCTATCCCTGGGATTCTCCAGGCAAGAACACTGGAGTGGGTTGCCATTTCCTTCTCCAATGCATGAAAGGGAAAAGTGAAAGTGAAGTCGCTCAGTCGTGTCCAGCTCTTCGTGACCCCATGGACTGCAGCCCACCAGGCTCCTCCGTCCATGGGATTTTCCAGGCAAGAGTACTGGAGTGGGGTGCCATTGCCTTCTCCCTATTTCTATGAGGACTAAGTTATTGACAGATAGTATTTCTTGTGGGAAAGTAAGATAAGGAAACTTCAACTCCTACCTTTGCTCCTAGAACACTAGCTACTTTTAGGACTATGATAGTTAATCTTGCATGTCAACTTGGCTAGGCTATAGTGTCAAACACCAGCTAGATGTTGCTGTAAGGGTATTTTTAGATATGATTAACATATACAATATTAAAGTAAAGAAGATTTAAATAAAGCAGATTTCTCTGTATAATATGTTGGGCCTCATCCAATCAGTTGAAGGCCTTAGCAACAAATACTGAGGTTTCTGGAAGAAATTTCCTCTCAAGACTGCAACATAGAAATCGTGCCTGAGTTTCCAGTCAATTGGCCTGCCCCACAAATTTGCCCTCAAGAGTGCAACATTAACTCTTACCTGAATTTTCAGCTTATTGGCCTGCCCTACTGGTTTTAGATTTGCCAACCTCCATAATTCTGTGAGTCACTTCTTTTAAATCTCACTTTCTATCTCTACCTGTATGTCCTGTTGGTTCTGTTCCTCTGGATACAAGGAGATTACGTAGTAACTCATGTCATCTACTATAATTGAGATGCTGATGTTCATTTTTGCCAAATTTTAAACTGCTGCATCCCCACTTCAGAAAAGTCCTTCAACATATATTGACTTTGTGATTGCTTTCAGTGAACATTTTAATATCATAAAGAAATTACATGAACAGAAATATTAAACAATTAGCATTTATTGACACTGTCTTTTTTTTTTTTTTTTACTTTTGAAAGAAGTAAGGCAAATGGAATGATTTGAATATAATCACTCTTACTTTGTAATTAAGTAATCTTATATTAAAAAGAAATATTGTAGCTCAGCTGATAAAGAATCTGCATGCAATGCAGGAGATCTGGGTTCAATCCTTCAGTTAGGAAAATCCCCTGGAGAAGGGAAAGCCTACACACTCCAGTATCCTGGATTGGAGAATTCCATGGACTGTATAGTCCATGGGGTCACAAAGAGTCCGACACAACTGACTGACTTTCACTCACAAGATATGTTAATATTACAATGCTTTCCATAAGTTTAAAAATTAAAAGGAAATGCATCAATGCTACGGTTTCACCAAATGTTATAAATTATTCACAAACCTTTGTTTTTGAAGGTTAAAAAAATGTTTTATTTAGAAATGTTGCAATGATTGTACGCTGATTTAAATAGCTACGTTATACAAGAAATGGGGTAGCTCCCCTTGGCCGCTGCCCCTGACCTTGGACATGGGGTCGCTCCTCTCAGCCGAGCTCGTGCGCCATAGCAGCCAGCGCGCTCATGCACCATCAGACGCACTGGTCATAGCAAACACCCTCTTCCAACAACACAGGAGAAGACTCTACACATGGACATCACCACATGGTCAACACCAAAATCAGATTGATTATATTCTTTGCAGCCAAAGATGGAGAAGCTCTATACAGTCAGCAAAAACAAGACCGGGAGCTGACTGTGGCTCAGATCATGAACTCCTTATTGCCAAATTCAGACTTAAATTGAAGAAAGTGGGGAAAACCACTAGACCATTCAGGTATGACCTAAATCAAATCCCTTATGACTATACAGTAGAAGTGAGAAATAGATTCAAGGGTCTAGATCGGGTAGACAGAGTGCCTGATGAACTATGGATGGAGGTCCGTGATATTGTACAGGAGACAGGGAGCAAGACCATCCACAAGAAAAAGAATGCAAAAAAGCAAAATGGCTGTCTGAGGAGGCCTTACAAATAGCTGTGAAAAGAAGAGAAGCGAAAAGCAAAGGAGAAAAGGAAAGATATACCCATTTGAATGCAGAGTTCCAAAGAATAGCAAGGAGAGATAAGAAAGCCTTCCTCAGCAATCAATGCAAAGAAATAGAGGAAAACAACAGAATGGGAAAGACTAGAGATCTCTTCAAGAAAATTAGATATACCAAGGGAACATTTCATGAAAAGATGGGCTCAATAAAGGACAGAAATGGTATGGACCTAACAAAAGCAGAAGATATTAAGAAGAGGTGGCAAAAATACACAGAACTGTACAAAAAGATCTTCATGACCCCATAATCACGAAGGTGTGATCACTCCTACTCACCTAGAGCTGGACATCCTGGAATGTGAAGTCAGGTGGGCCTTAGGAAGCATCACTATGAACAAAGCTAGTGGAGGCAATGGAATTCCAGTTGAGCTACTTCAAATTTTAAAAGATGATGCTGTGAATGTGCTGCACTCAATATGTCAGCAAATTTGGAAAACTCAGCAGTGGCCACAGCACTGGGAAAGGTCAGTTTTTATTCCAATCCCAAAGAAAGACAATGCCAAAGAATGCTCAAACTACTGCACAGTTGCACTCATCTCACATGCAAGCAAAATAATGCTCAAAATTCTCCAAGCCAGGCTTCAGCAATTCATGAACCATGAACTTCCAGATGTTCAAGCTGGTTTTAGAAAAGGCAAAGGAACCAGAGATCAAATTGCCAGCATCCTCTGGATCATGGAAAAAGCAAGAGAGTTCCAGAAAAACATCTATTTCTGCTTTATTGACTATGCCAAAGCCTTTGACTGTGTGGATCACAATAAACTGTGGAAAATTCTTCAAGAGATGGGAATACCAGACCACCTGACCTGCCTCTTGAGAAACCTGTATGCAGGTCAGGAAGCAACGGTTAGAACTGGACATGAAACAACAGACTGGTTCCAAATAGGAAAAGGAGTACATCAAGGCTGTATATTGTTACCCTGCTTATTTAACTTCTATGCAGAGTACATCATGAGAAACACTGGACTGGAAGAAGCACAAGCTAGAATCAAGATTGCCGGGAAAAATATCAATAACCTCAGATATGCAGATGACACCACCCTTATGGCAGAAAGTGAAAAGGAACTAAAAAGCCTCTTGATGAAAGTGAAAGAGGAGAGTGCAAAAGTTGGCTTCAAGCTCAACATTCAGAAAATGAAGATCATGGCATCTGGTCCCATCACTTCATGGGAAATAGATGGGGAGGCTGACTTTATTTTTCTGGGCTCCAAAATCACTGTAGATGGTGATTGCAGCCATGAAATTAAAAGACGCTTGTTCCTTGGAAGGAAAGTTATGACCAACCTAGACAGCCTATTCAAAAGCAGAAACATTGCTTTGCCAACAAAGGTCCTTCTAGTCAAGGCTATGGTTTTTCCAGTGGTCATGTATGGATGTGAGAGTTGGACTGTGAAGAAAGCTGAGTGCCAAAGAATTGATGCTTTTGAACTGTGGTGTTGGAGAAGACTCTTGAGAGTCCCTTGGACTGCAAGGGGATCCAACCAGTCCATTCTGAAGGAGATCAGCCCTGGGATTTCTTTGGAAGGAATGATGCTAAAGCTGAAACTCCAATACTTTGGCCACTTTATGTGGAGAGCTGACTCGTTTGAAAAGACCCTGATGCTGGGAAAGACTGAGGGCAGGAGGAGAAGGGGACGACAGAGGATGAGATGGTTAGATGGCATCACCGACACAATGGATATGGTTTTGGGTGGACTCCAGGAGTTGGTGATGGACAGGGAGGCCTGGCGTGCTGTGATTCATGGGGTTGCAAAGAGTGGAACACGACTGAGCTACTGAACTAAATTGACAAGAAATGACTTAAAAAATCCCCTTTCTGATGTCCTTCAAGAGGTGGCTGCCATTATGTGTGCCCTATTTTTTTTCAAACCTCCAATTTCAGACTGGGGTTGAGCAGAACTATTGCTGACAATTTCCCTCTTATCATTCTTGGGCTCCACAAAAAGTGCTAGACCTTTGAGCAAACAAATAGGTTACTGGAAATAGAACCTGGGGCAAGACAAAGCCGCGGGCGGTGAAGGTCTCGCTCATCCTATCTCCTCACTCCTGTTTTCTCCGTTTTGTGGTTATTTTTAGTCTGCAAGGTAGCATCTCCTTTAAGCCCTCAGTTTGCTTTTAAATATCACACAGAATAGAAATGAAAGAAGATGACTTCAATTTTCTGTCATTTCCTTTTCTTTTCTTACCATTTTTTTTAAATTTACGAGATGTGAAGTTGTTAAGTTATTCACAAGAAACAATAATGAGATTTTTGAACTTGTACGTGAAGGTAAATAATGCTAGTGGCATTGTGTCTCCTTAAGTGTATAATAGAAGAGACTCCCTTGAACTCACAGTGCCTGTCCTGACTCTACCAGCTTCTGTGGCTGCATTTCGTAATGACTTCCAGGCTGGGCTAATAACACATGGCCTTTTCACCATTGGATACTCAGTGTATGAGCACTGTACAGATCACAGCTCACGGGCAAATATATGTGGGTTTTTCAGGGGGAGAGTGAAAAATCAAGAAAAATGGAAATAAGAGTATATCTTATCAAGGGAAAGGTTCTATGACATTTGAATTTCAGTATCTCTCCAATGAGGCTTTTTGTTTTTTTAAACAAGAAAACTACACTTTCATTTTTAACAAAATTCTTTTTTTAAAAATTTGGAATATAGTTGCTTTACAATGTTGTGGGGGGTTTATGTTTAAATTTTTTGATGGTGACCATTTTAAAAATAATTTTATTTATTTATTTAGATTTTTGGCTGTTCTGGGTCTTTGTTGCTGCACAAGATACTCTCTAGCTGTGGTGTGCAGGTGTGCAGGGCTTCTCTTGTGCAGCACAGGTTCTAGGATGCTCAGGCTTCCATAGCTGCAGCACGTGGGCTCTATGGTTGTGGCTCCCAGGCTCTAGAGCAGACTCAGTAGTTGTGGCGCACGGGCCTAGTTGCTCTGCAGCATGTGAGATCTTCTTGGATCAGATATCCATCCTGTGTTCCCTGCATTGGTAGTCAGATTCTTTACCACTGAGCCACCAGGGAAGCCCTGATGGGGGCCGTTTTTAAAGTCTTTATTGAATTTGCTACAATATTGCATCTGTTTCAGGTTTTCTGGGTTTTCTGGCCTTGAGGTGTGTAGGATCTTAGCTCCCCAACTAGGGACCAAACACACACCCCCTGCATTGTAAGGCAAAGTCTTAAGTACTAGACTGCCAGGGAAGTCAGAGTGTTGTGTTATTATCTAAGAAGATACTATCCATTTGTTAGATGTGGAATACTCCTCAACTGTAAATGCAAAAGCCCGCTGACTCCCTGTGCTTGGCCTGAAGTAAAGGCATTGCCACTTGCTCAGTAGAGAAATGGAGTGGGAGCAGCACCCCCGTCGGGAGCACTGTCGTGAGGGCTGTTACCTGAGATGGTCCCTCCATTGTGCGTCTCTAGAAGGTAGGGTTGTCCTGATTGTTTATATTTCCCATCAAAGGTGAAAAAATTAAGAGTCATTCTTTACCACTTCAATGAAGAATTGTACAAATGTCCCCTTGCTAATGGACTTCCCAGGTGGCACTAGTGGTAAAGAGCCTGCCTGTCAACACAGGTGACATAAGAGACGCAGGTTCGATCTCTGGGTTGGGAAGATCCCCTGGAGGAGGGCATGACAACCCACTCCAGTATTCTTGCCTGGAGAATCCCCATGGACAGAAGAGGCTGGTGGGCGACAGTCCATGGGGTCACACAGAGTTGGACACGACCAAAGTGACTTAGCATGCACACACTCCATCCCCTTGCCAGAAAGCAGAAAATACGCACCTCTGGACCAAACTCACCCAGAGTGCAGAATGGGCAAAGGGGAAGTCAGGAGTGCTCTGGAAAATAGCTCTGTTTGTAGCTCCACTAATCGTAATTCAAGTGTAATTGTCACTAGTTCTGCTGAAGCTGGAGAGTGTCATTTACCTGTTTCCTATCTTTCAACACTGTGTCTGCTTTCTGAGAGAAGTTAATACACCAGGTAAAGCTTTCAAGAAGTTTAAGATATAGCCTGTTTATGGCTTGTGCAACAGTAAGGATTTTTTGTGGTCATGTGAAGGCATGCTTTCTGATAATGATCATTTTATGGGACTTGCCTTAAACTGCATGACATGGAGGAAGGGAAAAAGGCTATTGTCTTTTCATTTGTCATTTCTTAGGGTCTAGATGTTCAGGGTCTAGATCCCCAGGGTTTAGATGCTAGACCTAAAGAGAGGGGCCAACCTGATCCTTCTGGAAGCTGACACAACATGGCTTCAGTTTGGGTAGGACCGTGGGCTCTTTGTAGGGTATGTAACTTTGAGGTGATGAGAAATGGTTCTCTAATCTCTAAAGCACTGTTCCCATGGCACCTTCTTTAAGGGCTGTGGGTGCTAGACATCAGTAAGCAGGGTGCTACAGAAAACCCTGAAATAATCATAAGCAGAAGGGAAATACCCCACAGCATCTTGGGATAAATGGAGCAGTCTGTTCTAATGGCCTGTTGTACAGGGGAGCCTGCACATAGGCCAGCAGACCGTGAATTCAGTCAATGTGATCTCAGTTGAACCCATAGTTTGGAGTGGCCTAGGGACATTTGAGTTATATATATATATTAATAAAATTGATGAACATTTGCTTTTCCCTGTTACTTTGCTAGATGATATTGAATTAACAATCCTTAAGTTGCCTTGTAACAATGTCACTCATTACTATTTATATATTAACTAAATATACTCAATTGAATAATCTTACACTTGACTTCTTTCTATTTATTTTTCTCACTACTAGCAGCTTTTGTATTTTTTCTATTTCTATGGCACATACAAAGAATTATTTATGAATACACAGTGAAACAAAGAAATCTGCCTATTCAAGTATGCCTGAAAAATACTAGTAATGGCTCCTTTGCATATATGTCATATTCTTTTGTGGGAATTGGAAAATAATTAAAAACAACTTTCATTTGCATTACAGTTAGTGTTTCACAGGCCTTTCATAATTCAGTTTTTCTTCTTCAAACTCTGAAATCTGGGTAAAACAGATGTTATTATTCCTATTTTATTAATAAGTGATATAGAGCCATTTGACTAGACTTCCTGAGAAAGAAAATGACTGAGCAAGCCTTGGTCTTAAAACAGTGTGAGAAAATCAATTTGATTGATTCATTCAAGAAATATTAAGTATTTTTACTGTGTGTTTCAAGTACTTTCTGTTAGATGCCCCATAATGAACAAATAACACTAGAATCCATGCCTTCATAGAGCTCAGATTTTCATGGGTGAGACACATACATTTATTCAAATAAGTGAGTAAAATATACAGTGTAAAGTGTGGTAATGTATGCTATGGAGAAAAATGAAGCTGGATTAGGGGGATAGTGTGTGTGTATGTGTGCCTGTGTTGGGGAGATGGGGCATGGTATTTTAAACCATTTTCCAGAAAATGTTTCAATGAGAAAAGATCCAAAAGCCTTGAGGGAGTAAGCATGGGATATGAGGGAAGGGCATGCCAGGCAAGAGGAGTGACCAGTGCAGAGCACCGAGGCTTGCCTGCTATATGAGATAAATGCCGATAGCATGGTGAGTAGGCTAGGAAAAAAAAAAGAGAAAGAGAAAGTCACAAGATCAGAGAGGTATGCATCAATCATTAAATTTTGGTTCCCAACTTCTCAATGACATATCTTTTTCAAGAGATTTTCTTTGCCGTTTCAGGGGAATTTCAAAGTGTGGTGCTAGTGGGAGCAGAGACCTGGAAATGTTAGAAATGGGAATTTCCAGGCCTCATCCCAGATTTGGGGGCTTCCCTGGTGGCTCAGATAGTAAACAATCTGCCTTCAATGCAGGAAGTTCAGTTCAGTCACTCAGTCACGTCCAACTCTTTGAGATCCCATGGACTGCAGAACGCCAGGCCTCCCTGTCCATCACCAACTCCCAGAGCTCACTCAAACTCATGTCCATTGAGTTGGTGATGCCATCCAACCGTCTCATCCTCTGTTGACCCCTTCTCCTCCTGCCTTCAATTTTTCCCAGCATCAGGGTCTTTTCCAATGAGTCAGTTCTTCACATCAGGTGGCCAAAGTATTGGAGTTTCAGCTTCAGCATCAGTCATTCCAATGAATATTCAGGGCTGATTTCCTTTAGGATGGACTGGTTTGATCTTCTTGCAGTCCAAGGGACTCTCAAGAGTCTTCTCCACACCACAGTTCAAAAGCATCAATTCTTCAGTGCTCAGCTTTCTTTATGGTCCAACTCTCACATCCATACATGACTACTGGAATGCAGGAAACCCAACTTCAATCCCTTGGTTGAGAAGATTCCTCTGGAGAAGGGAATGGCAACCCACTCCAGTAGAGGAGACTGTTGGGCTACAGGCCATGGAGTTGCAATGAGTGGGACACAACTGAGCAACTAGCACTTTCACTTTCATCCCAGATTTGCTGAATCAAAAACTTCGGGAGGAAGCCAGAAATTTGTGTTTTATCAATCCCTCATGGGATTCTTCCCTGGTGGCTCAGAAGGTAAAGCGTCTGCCTACAATGTGGGAGACCCGGATTCAATCCCTGGGTCGGGAAGATCTCCTGGAGAAGGAAATGGCAACCCACTCCAGTATTCTTGCCTGGGAAATCCCATGGACGGAGCATCCTGGTAGGCTACAGTCCATGGGGTCGCAAAGAGTCAGACACGACTGAGCGGCTTCACTTCACTTCATGGGATTCTGATGCAGGTTAAACTTTAAGAACCAGTTGTTATTGTTCAGTTGCTAAGTCCAGTCCAACTCTTTGCAACCCCATGAACTGCAGCATGACAGACTTCCCTGTCCTTCACTGTCTCCTGAGTTTGTGCAGACTCGTGTCCTTTAGGTCGGTAGTGCCTTTCAGCCATCTCATCCTCTGTCACACCCTTTTCCTCCTGCCCTCAATCTTTCCCAACATCAGGATCTTTTCCAGTGAGTCGACTCTTCACATCAGATGGCCAAAGTTTTGGAGCTTCAGCTTCAGCACCAGAAAAACTAAGCTGTTTTCTCAACAGATTTTCAAGAAACTCTCCCTCTGGACTCTACTTGGACCTCCAGTTGTATCCTATCACCCTCCCTCAGGCTCAGCAAGCTTTGCCACACTGACCGAACCACCATGGTGACTCAAGTTCAGACCTGTTCCATCTCTCTTTCCTGTTTCTTCTTTTCCAGGATGCTTTGCAATTCTGATACCCTCTTTATGAATTCAGACTCAATCATCTAGACCCATCCAAAGCATCTCCTCCTTGGCATTCCCACTGCTCAGTGTTCATAAATGGTACCTCAGTTCATAACATTTATGTGTGAGTTAATTACCCATATGTCTTCCTTCCTTTCTAGACCATAAACACTGTGAGGACTGAGGCCATGAGCTTGGGTTGTGTCATCAGTGGCAACATGGTGCCTGACCCATAGTGCCTGGAAAATCTGTGTTATCATTGAATGAATGAAGGACAAGGAATTAAGCTATCATCAGCTGCTGCTGTTTCAGCAGACATGTGTGGCCACTCTTGCGTTAGAAATTCAAGAGCAATGCTGGCTGAAGGAGATTCCAAGGAAAGCATCTGGCTGAAGGTGGGGGTTTAGACTGAACTATGAGGTGCTTGCTGGGGAAGATGAGTTCCAAAGCAGAGCCCTGAGCTCTGAGCCAGAGGGGAAGCTAGGACAGTGCTGGACTTCCAGGAGAAACCTGAAAGGTGATGTTGGTCCAAATTGTCAGGGAGGCGGTCATGTGCAATAGTCATGATGTGGTGGGGGTCCGGGGAGCTTTCAAATCCAGGGTTGAGTCCTGTCTTCCACAGTTAGTTGTGTGACCAGAGCAAACAATTCATTCTTCCCGAAGCTCAGATTCCTTTTATATAAAGTGGGGATAGTTATAGTTCTTAACAGTGTGTGCTCGGTCATCTTCAGTCATGTCTGACTTGTTGCCACCCTGTGGACTGTAGCCCACCAGCCTCCCCTGTCCATGGGATTCTCCAGGCAAGAATATTGGAGTGGGTTGCCATGCCCTCTTCCAGGAATCCACCGTACATCTCCTGGCATCTCCTGCATTGTAGGCAGATTCTTTACCACTCAGCCACCAGGAAAGCCTACCTAACAACAGGAGCTAACATTTATTGAGTGTTTCTACAGGTTATTTCTTTTAGTCTTTGCAATCGCTCTGGGAAGTTGGTGCTCAGATCTCCTTTTTCACAGCACAGAGACTTGCCAGCCTGCCTAGAGTCATGTGAGGAGATAGAAGGTAGGATGTGGACTTGAGCCCAACTGTCTGGCTCTGGGACCAGTTACTTGCCATGCTAGACCATCTCTTTAGGGGTCTGTCAGATCATATATGTAAACTCCCCAGAAAGTGATTAAATAACAGTCACATATTTTTGAGGACCAAGCTGGCTTCAAGATGTGAGAGAGAAATAATCCCCAAATATGGGAAAGAATTTTGGAATGAACACCAAATCTCTCCTTGGTTTTGTTTTGTTTTTTCTCTCCCTTGGCTGTGAGAAGTATGTTCTCCCAATTCTGCTGTTTGCCCATTAACCTTTTCCCACCTGATATTGGCCCTCCCTGGTGGCTCAGGGGTAAAGAATCTGCCTGTCAATGGGTTCAATCCCTGGGTCGGGAAGATCTCCTTGGGAAAGAAATGGCAACCCACTCCAGTATATCTTGCCTGCGAAATCCCATGGACGGAGGAGCCTGGCAGGCTATAGTGTGTTGCTTTGCAGAAGAGCAGGACATGACTTAGCAACTGAACAACAACAGCACTTGATATTGACCGTATCCTTGCTCCCAAAAAGAAATTTACTGTTTCAAAGTCAGTAACCTTAATCCAGTTATGAAGGGTGATGTTTTAGACAACACAATATTAGCATCTGGTGAAAAGCATCGGAGCCTCCCTCTCTGAACATCCTAGAGAAAGCACACAAGTGGTGAGGTGTGGTGTTTGGGTCTTTTCTGTTTCTGAGAGTGAGATCTCCACCCTGTGGCTTCGACGCACAAGAATACCACCCTTTGGAAGAGTTTCTGACAGGGTCCTGACATGAGGACAATGCAAAAGGGCTGTGCTAGTTCTAAGGAACAGCCTCTATTGGGAGAGCTAAGGCAGGCACGTCTCAGGCACATTTTCTCTGAGTTCTGCAGACTGAGTGATTCCCAAGCTGAGAAGGCTTTGCCCAGTAGGTCTAGAGTTCTTCAAGAACACCACTTAACAGACAGCCAGGATCCATTTTTCTGAGGTCACAGGAAGGACAGCCCCTCCCAGCTAACTTTTAAAGGTGAAGGTCTACATCTTCTCCTCTGGAACTTCAGGGAAAAAGGCAGGAACAACCATGGAAGCCGTTGTCAGACTCAGGATCCTAAGATGACCTCGACTTCCAAGGGCACAGGGTTGGCCTTCACTTCTTCAAAGATTCCATTTTAACACCTCGAATTTGGTTGACCATCTGCCTGGTGGCAGCAGGGTTTGTCTAGCTGTGAACCCGGGAAAGTCATGTGTGTTCCCATCTTGGTACAGAGTGAAGAATGGGCCTGTGTTGATTGAATCATGTTCCTCAAAAAGATATGTTGAAATCCTCACCTGGCAGTTTATGTAAATGACCCTTATTTGGAAACAGGGTCTTGAAGATGTAATCAAATTAATTTAATATGACTGGTGTCATTATACGGAGAAGGCAATGGCACCCCACTCCAGCACTCTTGCTTGGAAAATCCCATGGACGGAGGAGCCTGGTAGGCTGCAGTCCATGGGGTCGCTAAGAGTCGGACACGACTGAGCGGCTTCACTTTCACTTTTCCCTTTCATGCATTGGAGAAGGAAATGGCAACCCACTCCAATGTTCTTGCCTGGAGAATCCCAGGGACGGTGGAGCCTGGTGGGCTTCCGTCTATGGGGGCGCACAGAGTCGGACACGACTGAAGCGACTTAGCAGCAGCAGCAGCAGGTATCATTATAAGAGGGGAGTTTAGACAAAGACAGACATGCCATGTAAAGACACAAAGACATAGCAGGAAGGCAGATGAGGCCACTGCAAATCAAGGAACACTGGGGGTTATGAGATGTGCGAAGAAATCAGGAAACGTCCTTCCCAGAGGTGCTGAAGGAAGCCTGGCCCTGCCAACACCTTAATCTTGGACTTCTGGGCACTAGAACTGTAAGAGGATAAATTTCCATCGTTTGAGACAACACAGTTTGTGGCACTTTGTTATACATCCTGAGGGAACTAATACAGGGTCCCATTTGGAAATGAAGGGATAGGTAACTCAGCCTGAGCACTCAGGGAGTGATGGGTGTCTCTTTCAGATGTCAGGGTGATGACAGGGCAGGCAGGCACTCTTCCAGAACTGTGAGTGGTGGTAACACCGGGGATAGTCTTTTCACTAGTTCAGTGGACAGTAAGGGTTGTTACTGCCGCCGCCGCCCCCCGCCCCCCACGACTC
The DNA here is from genome assembly GCF_027580195.1 of Bos mutus. NCBI lineage: Eukaryota > Metazoa > Chordata > Mammalia > Artiodactyla > Bovidae > Bos > Bos mutus. Next base: position 26,783,229 of record NC_091628.1, read on the forward strand.
AGCCCAGCGTGCAGTCACCTTCCTGAGCTGAGCTGGGCTGCTTGCTCTTGTGCTTCAGGCTGCCGGCCACTGCTCCGCTCCTTACCTGGTTGAAAGAACCTGTCATCAGGAACCACAGGATTCCAGAGAGGCAGCCTGGCCAATGACCTTGACAACCTCATGACATAATAATGCTTTAAACCACTCCCTGGCTGCAGGTCTAATGAGATTCTAGCCCCTGCTGTCTCCTCCCAGCCCAGGTGGCTAAAGTGTGAACAGGTAGTTCACTTCCAGGGATCCCTTTCGTGGTCTCTGCAGGATGCATTTTCATCGTCAATGAATGGGGAATCCAGCCATGTCCCAGAGGCACAGAAGTGTTGCTAAGGGACCTGAGATGACTGCTGGTGGGTCGGGTTTGGCTGTGGGCGCCCCAAGCCTGCTCTGCTGCTGTGAGGATTTCCTTGTTCTCTTTTCCTCCTTCTCTTCGTGATGCTTTAGTTCGGATCCCCTGAAGCAGTTCAGCAGCAAAGAGTGAACGTGACCCTCAGTAAAATGGGTTTCTGGGAACTTCCCCACCAGAACTGAATCCTGAGTACATCAGAGAATTATCCCAAGGGATTTCATAACAAAGCAGTTTCTCTCTCTTTGTTTCCAGCCATCCTCCCTCCAAATGTTTAGGGTTTTGAAAGCATGTCTTTAAAAAGCAAAGGCCTGGAGCAGAGTCGACATCAATATCTTGCATGCATGGCTTTACAGTACTCCAAGTTCTTCTGCAGAGTAGCCCCAAGCCACGTACTGATTAGCCAGAAACTGGGAGTGGGATGGGGGTGGGGGTAGGGGGCCTTTCTCCATCTGCAGCTGTGATTTAACAAAGGCCTAAAGTTGGTGTGTTCTTGGCTCTGTGTGAGAGATTTAATTTCTTGTCTCTTTCAATGAGTAAGTGACCATTTATCTCCTAACAGCAGGCAAGAGAGAGGGTGAACAGGAAGACCCATGAGCTATATCTCTCCAGGACTGGTGTTGATGTCAGCTGCCATAAACCAACAGACAGAGCTGAGCCCCTAATGTCAGAGCTCCATCTCCTGGGTTCCTGTGAGGTGAGGGCCAAGGCTAGGGGACATTTTTTGAGGATTATTTTACCTGCTCAGATAGACAAGGAGTCCTGATACACTCACTGTTAGAACATAATGGACTGTGGCTGATGGTCCCGATGTCCCATCCTTGAAAGCCATGCTCATGTCAAAGCTACAAAATCCTTTGTTAAGCAGCTCTCAGGCCGGGAAAGTATTTTTCTGGATGGTCAAAGGAAGTTCAGTGGCAAGTGGTTCAAAATCTCCTCAAACATATAGAAACTGTTTTCCAATACTGAGCCAACTGTACTGTGGCAACAGCTTCCTAATCCCCACAGTCATTCTGCCCCTTCAGTTAATCCTTCAAAATGATGACTTGTCATCTTGCTGGACCTGACATGAAGGTGGGGTAATCTCACAATCTAGACAGGACACAAGAAAGAGGGAGTCAGAACAGAAAGCCCCTGGGCCTCAGCATGGCCCCCACACCGGCAGGACTAACGGAACCAGCGCTACTGGTGGAGGCCCAGTGGTGATCTCTAGGGATGCCTTTCCCCTCCCCTCTCTTGGGGTAACATCCTGATGTGTCTCTAAATGAAAACTGGCACTTTTTCATTCGATTGTGCTTCTCAGCATAAATCGAAACATCTGGAAACAGTTGCATGCGGAGAAAACATTGGTACTAGTAGGACACAGTTGAGGTCACTTTTTAATTTCCGTGATTAGAATTAATTAATATGAGCATGCTGTGTACCATCTAGAGATTTGCCTTCAAACAGCATCACCACATGATTTCAGTGGCTGCTTTGCAGTTTCATTTATGATCTTTTTTATGCCAAGCCAAAGGCAAATGATATCATAGCATTCTGAAAAGGAAGATTTTACAGTAGTTCAGATCAAAAAGGGGAGAGGGAAAATGAATCATTTTGGGGCCTCCAGAATATAGGCATGCCGAAATCCAAAGAACTTGTGCTGCGGCAGCCAGTACCATATGTATGTTGGGAGCAGATGTATTATGCAGATTCCATTTTTGCACAGGCAAACTTGCAGCCATTCATCAGCAAAAAGTGTAGCAGTAAAAAAGCAATGCAGAATTTTCTGTTGATTCTAGCAGTAAGTGGATTAGATATCTATTTAATGCAGCTTTCAATAACACTGCAATGTGAAACTTATCTTCCAGTGAGCAAGCTAGATGGTTGTGTAGTTATCAAGGTTCACCTTATTAAAATGTGTATCTCGGGATTGAGAAGATTTCAGATTGCTGTGAGGCCTGATTATTCTGAATGAGCAAAACAAAGCTTTAAAATGTTATAGTGCATTTTTGTACAACTTATTTATGCCAAAGGGGTTTGTAATTTAGTTTCATGTTTTTGCAAGTTCAAGTCACAAAGAACTTATTGGGAGCAGGAGCGGTCTGTTGAATTTTTTCTCCTTTACAAAGACTCATACAGGCAGCCTCCAAGATGGCCCCAGCAATCCCAGCTCTGGGTATTCTTGCCCTGTGTAATCATGGCCCATGTTGTATCAGTTGGTCAGTGGGACTAATAGAATGCTGCAAAGTGATGGGATGTCATTTCTGCTTCTCTCTCTCGCTCAGATCATTCACTCTGAGGAAGCCAGCTGCCACATCACGAAGACCCTCTGGCTATACTATGAAGAAACTCCCATGACAAGGATCTAAGGCCTCATGGCCTTAAAAGCCATGAGAGGGAGCATCTTGGAGCTGATCCTCTATACCCAGCCTTCAGGGGACTGCAGACTGCAAGGCAACAGCTTAACTTGGAGGCCCTGAATTGGAACCATCCAACTACCCAGCTGTGCTGCTCTGGGATCCCTGAACATCAGAGACTGTAAGTGTTTGTTATTTTAAGCTATTGGTTATGTGGTAGCAGATATCTGATGTAGGCGCCTGTGTATAACTAATAACTGAGAAGCACTATGAAACGTCACTTCCTGAATTCAGGCAGTAGATGTGTTTACTGCTTAGTCACTGACCATAAGCATTATTTTTTAAAATGATATCAGCCTCGTCTCTTAGGGTGAACTCAATAGTGACATTCATCCGTGTTCATGTAATCTCTCAAAAACTATACATAGGAACAAGGTCAGCATTTAACACTGTCATTCCTTGTTATTGCTATGGATCACCCCCTTCCTGGTCCACTTTGATGAGGAACAAATGCCTGGTATATCTCCTGGTTGGTCTGTCCATTCCCACTTCTCATTTTATTCAGCTACAGAGTAGGACTGCAGATTTCATTCATCAGATCAGATCAGATCAGATCAGTCGCTCAGTCGTGTTCGACTCTTTGCAACCCCATGAATCGCAGCACGCCAGGCCTCCCTGTCCATCACCAACTCCCGGAGTTCACTCAGATTCACGTCCATCGAGTCAGTAATGCCATCCAGCCATCTCATCCTCTGTCGTCCCCTTCTCCTCTTGCCCCCAGTCCCTCCCAGCATCAGTCTTTTCCAATGAGTTAACTCTTCACATGAGGTGGACAAAGTACTGGAGTTTCAGCTTTAGCATCATTCCTTCCAGCTATAATATGCAGAGACTATGTAGCTCTTTTTTATTTCTTCTTCTATATCTAATCTGGTTTTTTGCCATGGACAGGGAGGCCTGGCGTGCTGCGATTCATGGGGTCGCAAAGAGTCGGACACGACTGAGCAACTGAACTGAACTGAATTACCTGGAGAAAAACAAGCCAATACAATTCGCAACTAACTTTAATACTTTGGATTCTGATTTGCAGTCTTAAAAAGGCACCTTCAGCTCAGTCTTTTAGGAAAAGAACCCCAACACTATTTATCTCTCAGATTTGTGTCATCTGCTTAGCACCTAGTTTCATTTCAAAAAGTCATCTGGATAAGTGGTAAGAATGGTGAGACTTACAAGATCTCATGGTGGAAGCAAAATCAGGGTCCTCAGACATGGTGTCCTTTGGCTCCCTGGCTTCTGGAATGATGTCTTGCACCCTGTGAACCTCTGTGGCTGCATTCTGGCTGTTGTTTCTCCTTCCTTGTCAATGCCTGTCATACTCTACAGGACACTTAGCCTCCAACTGTTCTCCCAGGGGTGCTAGGAAGCCTTCTGAATTCTGAGGGTGACTCTCATTTGGCTCCTGTCTAGGCCAAAACCCTCAATCCAGAGCCACCTTGCCCCAGGGAGGGTGATGCTCTGAGCATGGACCCCAGCCAGATTCTCAGTATACCTGGGTCTCTTCTGTGCTGTTTGGAACCAAGAGTAGTCCAGGGAAGCTAAAACTTAGGCCTCTCTCCCCCTCACTTCGCCAAACAACCAAGATTATTTTGTTGCGACTGTGTACAGGCTGGTATAGTCTCAGGAGACCCTATCTGTCCTCAGCCTGAATGTTGATGGTTTGATATGTGATATCCACACCAGGCTAGGTTGAAGCCCAGATAAGACAGGCAATGTCTGTTGCACAATGAAATGGTCACACAGTGTAATGGTCTTCCCCTCCTCCCTTTCTTTTTCTCCTCTTTCCTTCAGGTTCCCACCGCCTTCTTCTGTGTAAGGTCTTTCATCTGCAGTAGAACCATAAGCTTTATTGACTTGCTCCTCTAGTCACAACATAGCTAGGAGGATTATTTTCTTTATACCATGGAAGAAGAAATGTAAGGAATAAAGCGATTTAGAGTATTAGTAAAGCTTTATGTTGCTACATTGTCAGAAACCAAGTACAACCTCAATCTTCCCCTGTTCACTTCTGGAAGAAATCTTGGTTTTCCATGCAGGTGGTTGTCTCGGGCCAAGGTGGGTGAAGATGAACTCAGAAAGGCAAGGAAAAAGTCACACTCATAATTTTCAAACTATTACCTTGTTACATCTGTGTCTGTTATTATTTTTCAGTATCAGTTACCCGTTCACAGATTACAGTCTGCAAAATGGAGGCGGGGACCTTTGATTTTCATTTGATGCTCTTCCGTTTGTCTTCTAACCGCCTTGGAAAATGCCTGTGAGTCTCCTGCGTGTGTTCCGCTCCAGACACACAGGCCATCCCATTTTCCATAGGCACTAGGGTGTTAGTTTGTCATGCTCACTTGAGCTGATGAGCAGTGAGGCTGACTTCGCGCTCTTGGGCCGTTGGAGCACCTGCGTGGTATATGTGGCGCCCTCGGGAGAACAACGTAGTGGGTCATCAGGGACACTCAGTGAGTTTGTGAAGCCTGGTCTGGGTCTCTCCCATATTCCTGCTCACACCTCCCTACTCAGCTGCAGGAGATGAAGTGAGCCCAGCCAAGCCAGTAAGTTCTGCCTCCGAGGCTCCTTGTAGTGTCAGTAACTCACTTTCCCTTGAGGCTCTCAGACGCACAGAGCCACCCACCACCCAACAGTTCCCCTTGTGTTTAACACGACTCTTGTATGTTTCTGAACTTAAAATCAGATCTGCTTATACCTTCCAGATGTCACCAGGTCTCTTCCTATTGCTCTCACTTTAAATCAAACTACATGTGGCTGAAAGAGAGCCTTTATCACATTCTTTAATTGCTTCCATATCAGTGACTTGAGCTGCAGTCCTGGTCTGGCTCCTACAGCCTTCTTCTATCAGAATCCTCAGACTTTGGGCAACTCACTGCCATGCCTGCAGCATCTATCTTTCCTTTTTGTAAGTGACAGTGCTTAGCGTCTGCTCCTACTTTCATTTAATGACGACTTTAGAGGACATATTCTCTGAAGGAGACATTAACATTTGCATTAGTCAGCTCCAGGCTTGTCTGTGTTTAAGTCTGTGATGCTGGTAAATGGTCACCAACAGTTACTGACCACCTACTGTACCTGAGGCCACTCCCTTATGAGTGTTATTTCACTTAGTCTTCACTGACAACTCTAGTTATTATTTCCTCTCCACTTTATAGATGAGAAAACGAGGCTTGGATAGGATAGTTAAGCAAATCGCCCACGCTCACAGTCACTGAATGGCAGTTTCTCATACCAAAGACTGTTTGTCTCCAGTCTGCTTACTTGACGTCAAGATCTGCTCCTCCCTGCTCTGTTTAGTTGATGTCGAGATCTCAAGATTTTGTCAGTCACATGTCTTATAAAAACAGCGAATAAAAAGGAGCCAGCTTCCCGGAGAGCTCCAGTTGGATGTCTTCCAGGTAACACTGCATCAGATTATTGCACGTGAACCTATCTAGGTCCATCCTAAGCCTTCAGGGCCTTAAAAATGAGCAGCAGTTTTGGCCTCTGGGTCTTTGACAGCCCTGATTCCTGGGGCAAGAGCCTATGGAAGCATCTACCAGAAAATGCCTGCTGTGTGCCTTGTCACAGTGGGTACCTTGCCTTCTGAGACTCACATCCAGTAGGAGTGAACTTTTTGAGAACAGCTTCTTCATATGACAGCGTAGCATAAGCAACACTCTAGAGACTGGGTGGCCAGTGGCCCTTCATCCCTCCTCCTCCTAGATTGCCATTCCTATGCTTGGCAGCTTTTTCTAGTTTGCTCCTTTGGGCTGAAAAGAAGTATTTAAGGGCAGCAGGGAGGAGTGAGGGAGAGCTGGGTGTTGAACAGAAAGTGATGATGAGTGAGGAGATGAGGGCAGAGCATTTTGGTTCCTCTGCTGGCCCAAGAGATGGGCTCTGACTCCTGAGAAGCTATAAGGACCGGTTGACAAGGACCCAGAATCACTCCTGGCACCTACAGTACTGCATAAAGGCCCAGGTGACATGATATTGCACAGAATTCATGGGAAGAAACATTCTTGTGTTTCTGTGCAGAACTCAGTGACGCAAACACAGCTCTGGAAGGTTTCAAAGGTGGAGACGCTGGCCATTCCACTGGAGTTCCCCTGTATAGGATGGAGCAGCAGCAGGAAGGGGAGGTGGCTGCCTCACAAAATCTGTGGGCAGCAGCTTAAATGATAGGGCCTGAGAGTAAGAGAGTGAGTATCCTGGGAACTGCTAAAAACTACTGAGGACATGATGAGAGATGAAGATGATGTCAGAATATGCTGGTGGGGAATTTGAACTGGCTAAACTGTAGCACAGTTGCTGCTGAGGCTGTAATCTGGTCAGGAAGCTAGAGTGGGAGGTGGACATTCAAGTTTATGCATCTTCACAACAATTACAAATATGGCTGGGGTACAGCAACAGGGCTAGCAGCCTCTTCTCAATCGGTTATTGATAGAAACCCTGTGTTTCCAACAGCTTGACAAGCATTTCCCACTGAATCCTTTTGTCCTTTGTAGACCTGGATTCTGCTGGATTTTTTTTTTTTTTTTTTTGCTTCCACGTTAATCCACATACCATGAAGATCCATGCCGTGTTGACCATCATCAAAGCTTGGAACTCATATAGTAATGCAAAGAATTTTTTTTTCTATGGAGGCTTAAACTGATTTCTTCCATATAAGAACTTTCTGTCTTGCAATACATCAGGCACATCTCATCAACTACATCATCTCTCTTGTTTCTCATGGCTAATTTCCAAGGTAGAATACATGATAGGAAGACTGGGGAGTGGCTCTTCTTCACTGTAACAGCTGGGCTTGTGCTTTCAGCTCAGATACCTGTGAGTATTGTTCATGGCTGCCAGGGAAGGAGCCATGAAAAATTCTTGCCTTCCCTTTTCTCAACCTTTGATTGAGAAAAGATGAGCAGCTAGGTTATGAATTAGTTGGAAATACTGACTTTATTTTTCAGAAGCTGTTTCATCTATTGTTGGTTCTGTATCCCACAGCACCCTTTCTCCGTCTTCACACTCCCAGGTTATGTGAAATGTACATGCTCCATGGAAAGAAAGAAGTATGTACCTTATTTCATCCTACTTATATATGGATTATGCTACAAGTGTTTGTGGAAAACAAAGTACCAATTCCAAGTGGTAGTCAGCTTTTCAACTCCATCTAAGGGGACAGTTTCTCTAGCCCAGCACTTTAAAACAGAAATGGGCATCACTTATTTGTAAACTTGAGTTGCATCCACTCTAGGTTAATTTGATAAAAAAGGAGTTTAGATTAAACAAGAACAGTAATAAATATTTCCCCACTTACCTTCATCATAGACATTTTGATTACAGAAATGGTTTATCTGCAAATGCAGTTTGGTTATCATTTCCTTTCCTATCTTGAAAACTGGATCCCATAAACCATGCAGTTCCCAGATTGCTTTTGCAGCTATTGGATTATTTTAAACAAAAAAGGAAACAGCCACAGAATAATTGAATCAATCTTGTCATATAGACATAGCTCCAAGCCAAAACCCTAGGCATTTATTTTATTCCACATTCTTCTTCTAGAAAGACTCCATGGCTTTTTCCGGGCAGTATTTCAGTTTTTTTCCCCCTGTTTCTAAATTTGTTATGCAGTCAAGATAGTCTACTTTATCTTTACATTTTATATCCTGAGAATTCATGCTTAAGCAACACACCGCCTTTAGAAAAACTCAGAATGCATTAAGCTTCACCATTCCCTTTTACACTGATTCCTTCAAGCTTAGAGATTGTTAGTCAGGGAAGTCAAGTGGTAAATCTGTCCTCATCTGTGGTGCCTTCAGACTACTGACTGGAACGCTTTGGGCTAACACGATTTTAAAAAGAGCTCCAATCCCAATCTACTTAGCTTTCCTTTCCTTTGTTTTCAATGATGTATGAAATTTCTTTTCAGGTATTACAGATTTTTTCCAAATGTTTCTTTACTTGTCAACTGAAGAGAGCTCCCTTCTGTCAGCTGCTGGGGCCAGATCACGACATGAAGCTTTATTTGACAAAAGCCCCAAAACATGGGTCTGACATCTGTCCTGGAAACCTGATGTAGCCAGCTTGAAAACTTCTCTAGGACAGAAGCAGGGCAGAAGTAGAGCACGTTTTCTGTCACATTAATCTTAAAGAATGTGACTTTGTTACAAAGAAAAAAAATCCTTCTAAAAATCTTGTGTTGAATTTATGTCACAATGATGAAGTTATCTATACTTTCTAATTGCATTTTGAAAAGTAGTTCCATCAAAACACACTTTAGAAGGGCAACTCTTACAACTTCATTTTATAGGATTTGGGGGTCATTTTTCAAGAGAGAACAAATTGAGTTCTATTTTTAAAATTTTGACTTCTTATTAATGAAATGCTCATTAATTAAAAGGCATTGGTGAAATTTGACAAAGAGACTGATAGAATGTCTAAGAGTACTGAAAAAAGACAATTATTCCATTTCCAACAGGTTTTCAACATTTTATTTTTCTAAATCTTTCACATGGAGTTCATGGTTGGAAAATTTCAAAAGTACTTTTTGCTTCCTCTTTTTCAAAAAGGAAAAATGTTCCCACTTTTGTGAGAATGTCTTGATCTTGCTTTTGGAGAGAGGGCCATGACCAGAATAATGGAGTGTCTCTAAGACCTAAAGCAGAGATCCTAATGCCAAATTGGCAAAACAAAAGCAGCCTACTTCCAAATTTAGTCACTGCTTTCTGGCTGGTACTGAATTCACACTATTCTATTTATGTTTCCATTTATTGCTGTGACTTTTGAGATAAAGACTCTTAAGTTGTGGCTATCAGAGCAAGAAGTCAATGGACTATACCGACAGGACTGGGGGTGTGCTTGGCCATTGTTCCAGTCTCCTGATCCAAATTCTATCTAAGGCACTTAAACAGCTACAGATTTGTACAAGAGAACTTGAAATCTCAGGCACTCACTCCATCCCAGCAATGATCAGACCTCAGGTCTGGGCAGAAACTCTGCAAGAATGCATTACACACAGGACTTTAATGCAGACTAAAATCATGCATGAAGAAAATATATTTTTAAGAATTTTAGAAGTTCTGAGAATATTGTGGTTCAAAAAAATAAGAGTTTTTGTCTTCAGTTACTCTATAACATGCAGAGATAACTCATTATATTGAGATAGTACAGAGTGTGGTGGGAGAAATGAGGCAATTCTTTGAATAATATACATAAAATTGAAACTACTTATAATTCACTGTGTGGTTATTTCTGGGGGTAAGTTTTTTTGAAATGTCTAGGTAGAATTATTCAGAGTAGTGGCTTCGTCTCTTTACTTGACATCTTTAAAGTAAATATATTTGCATAACAAATGTACTTGTATAAAAGGCATATAAAAAAGAACTCAAGTCCTGTGTCCATGACTAGATTAATTGTCATAAAATGCACACGCTTACATGATCACCCCCTAGGTCAGAATGGAACATTCTAGGCACTCAAATGCTCTATTCATTCAGATCCCCTTCAAAAGCACCTGTTTCAAGCAGTGGAATTATCAGAGCGCCTCCAGCTACTCACACATTTCAGACCCACCATGGGCTTGACACCAAGGCAACCACCTCCCTAGGCTGCTCTCAGCCAAGGACCACACATGGCCAAAGCCTTGGACTAGTCATTCTTGCCCAATGCAGGACTTACTCTAATGGCCAGTCTTTGCTCTCTGACCCCCAGAGGAATGGCCATGATCTCTTCAGAACTGCACTGCGGTCTGAAGCTCTTTGACCAAATTCTCTTCCTGTGCCCATCTCTATTTGTCAAACCAGACCTGTATTGTGGTTTGAGGCTCTCCCACCTATGCTGACTCCTTCTCCCCTTCATCCTCCACAGGCGTTTCCCTGATAACTCTCTCACACTTCTCTCTGGTATCTTCTTCCCAGAGGACCCTAATTGACACAGGTGATTCCAGGAAAGCAGAAAATAAGATGGATTTAGGAGACTAGATCTGGAGAAGGTAATGGCACCTCACTCCAGTACTCTTGCCTGGAAAATCCCATGGATGGAGGAGCCTGGTAGGCTGCAGTCCATGGGGTCGCTAAGAGTCGGACACAACTGAGTGACTTCACTTTTACTTTTTCACTTTCATGCGTTGGAGAAGGAAATGGCAACCCACTCCAGTGTTCTTGCCTGGAGAACCCCAGGGATAGGGGAGCCTGGTGGGCTGACGTCTATGGGGTCGCACAGAATTGGACACGACTGAAGCGACTTAGCAGCAGGAGACTAGATCACTCCCTTTTTGGCTTATAAGAAAAAAGTTCAGTGGAACCCCCAATGTAACTTACATGTGGAGCATAGGTGGTTTCTGGCACAAGGTGGTGGATACCTGGGGAAACATCCTGGCAGAAGGGAACACCTTTACTCCCTTAATGATTCCCACATTTGAAAGCATTCGGAGGACACTGCCTAATGACAGTGGAGTTGGCTGGTTATTGTATTGACGGCTTCCACAGGGATGTGAGGAGCTGAGGGTGGTTTATGAAAAGTTAAAAGATGTGTAAGAACATGATGGACTCTTCAGTAGCTTACAAAAAGGCCCCTACGTCCTGCAGTAGAGAACAGGTACAGCTGAGCAGCAAGCATGGGGCAGAATTAGAGCCTGTGATGCAAAGGCCAGGCCACTGGTTGAAAAAAACCTGAGACCCTGAAGCATGGTTGGGGACATCTGGACAGATCCCCCCGAAGATTATGTCTCTGTACACTCCTCTGGACTTGTGACACTTACAGAAATGGCCCCTTGCCCTTCTAAGAGCTGGTACTTTCCCAGTGTAGGAAGATACTCTGGAGGCTTCTCAGCAAGGCAACAGGTGCCCATACCACTCCCCAAGGGAAGTGTGCCACCATCTTTCTTGGATGCCAGGCCAAAAATTGTTACTGCTTTTGTTTAGTCACTCAGTCACGTCCAACTCTCTGCAACCCCATGGACTGCAGTCCACCAGGCTCCTCTGTCCATGGGATTTCCCAAGTAAGTATACTGGATTGGGTAGCCATTTCCTTCTTCAGGGATCTTCCCAACCCAGGGATCAAACCTGAGTCCCCTATGTTGGCAGGTGGGTTCTTTACCACTGAGCCACCAGGGAAGCCCCACCAGGCCAATTAAGTAGGCTTAAACCCCAGCGGAACCTGTAGACAAGGAAGGGAAGAAGAGTATTACACCCTGAAGGAACTGCAAGGACCAGCTAGGATGGACTAGTAGGATCTAGAGGTATACCCCTGGGCCTGGATTTTGAGGATCTTGATCAAGGGGACTAGAGAGTAAAATTCTTAAAGCAAGAATTCATTGACCTGAAGGCATTATTTTGAGATACAGGATTTAACAGTCAGACAAGGAGCCCAGAGGGTAGGAAAGACTCAATGCTAGTGTAGGTCTAGGAATTCTGGACAGAGTGGTGACCTTTGCTGATAAAAGAGAAATGAGTGTCATGGCAGATGACAGAAAAGGCATAAAATACTCAGGGATCTTGGCACACTAGAACATACATTTAGGGGATGTGTGAGGCTCAGAAATTTTCCAGAGGGTGGTCTCTATGAAAAGACTCAGAGGACATAGCATTCTTTAAGGTCATGAGGAATGGGTCGAATAGAGGGTTACTATGAGTCTGGTAGTGGCCAGGATCTGTACCTGCATTATTATCTCATTCTGACCACTCAACTATGTAAATTAGGTACCAGTTTATCCCCATTTGGCAGAGTCTTCAGAAAATTAACAGTAACCATTCAGTAAATAGTAACTGAAATTGTAGTCGACCTCATTTTTGCTGTTATTATTTCTGTTGTTGTTCGGTTGCTCAGTTCTGTTGGACTCTTTGCAACCCCAAGGACTGCAGCACATCAGGCTTCTTTCACTATCTCCCGGAGTTTGCTCAAACTCATGTCCACTGGTCGATGATAACATCCAACCATCTCATCCTCCGTCACCTCCTTCTCCTCCTGTCCTTAATCTTTCCCAGCATCAGGCTCTTTTCCAGTGAATCGGCTCTTTGCATCAGGTAGCCAAAGTATTGGAGCTTCAGCTTCAGCATCAATTCTTCCAATAAGTATTCAGGGTTGATTTTCTATAGAATTGACTGGTTTGGTAATCTTACTGTCCAAGGTATTCTCAAGAGTCTTCTCCAGCACCACAGTTCAAAAGCATCAATTCTTTGGCACTCAGCCTTCTTTATGGTCCAACTCTTACATGACTACTGGAAAAACCATAGCTTTGATTATTTAGGCCTAGGTCGGCAAAGTGATGTTTGATGTCTCTGCTTTTAAATACACTGTCTAGGTTTGTCATAGCTTTTCTTCCAAGAAGCAAGTGTTTTTTAATTTTATGACTGCAGTCACCATCCACAGTGAGATTTGACTAATGCCTTTCGCTTATGTATTTCATATTGCTGTTGCTGTTAAGTCTCTTCAGTCGTGTCCGACTCTGTGTGACCCCATAGATGGCAGCCCACCAGGCTCCCCCGTCCCTGGGATTCTCCAGGCAAGAACACTGGCGTGGGTTCCCATTTCCTTCTCCAATGCGTGAAAGTGAAAAGTGAAAGTGAAGTCGCTCAGTCGTGTCCGACTCTTAGCGACCCCATGGACTGCAGCCCACCAGGCTCCTCCATCCATGGGATTTTCCAGGCCAGAATACTAGAGTGGGGTGCCTTTGCCTTCTCCAGTATTTCATATTACTCAAGCTGAAAAAGACATAGTTACTATTTCTGTCTAAAATTATATTGCTTGGTATTTCTTTCAAGCTTCCATCCCAAACATTAAATCAGTTTAAGATGTATTTTGAGACTATCTAAATCTACAATAAATCAGTTTATGTTAATTAAATAGCTCATTGAAAAAATATTCCAGAAGAGATAGATACTTGGAAAAATCAGTTGGTTAAATTTAATCCTGAGAAATCCTTTACATTGTCAACAAATGCTCTCAAACTTGTTATAAAATATTCGAACTGTGTAGCCCATCCTTTTACATACCAAAAGCAAGACAATATTATATAACTAGTGAATTTGAAGTGAAGAAAACTTATTCTGATAGTTCAGGTCACTTGTAGCAGTTTGGGTTACTGCATGGTTGATTCGAAAATGTGATTATCATTTAAGATGTCAAAACACCTGTTAATTTGATGTCAAATGTGGATGTATAATAATAGTTATTATTATTTGGAATCTAAAGTGCAACACTTAGTTATTCTAGTTTAACTCAATTAACCTTTGAAGAGCTAAGTGCCATAAGTATGAGGACAAATTATCATTTTGTTTTAGCAGTTTGATTTTGGCTACATGTCATTGTTTGTATTGAGTTTCTAAATTAATATCTGAAATACATATTTCAAAAAATATTGTAATTATGTATTCAACATGTGACAGATACTGTACCAGATTCTGGAGACAGAAGAATGAATATATTCTTCTCAAAGATCTCACAGTCTCAGTTCAGTTCAGTTGCTCAGTTGTGTCCAACTCTTTATGGCCCCACAGACTGCAGCACACCAGGCCTCCCTGTCCATCATCAACTCCCAGAGCTCACTCAAACTCATGTCCATCAAGTTGGTGATGCCATCCAACCATCTTATCTTCTGTCTTCCCCTTCTCCTTCTGCCTTCAATCTTTCCCAGAATCAGGGTCTTTTCCAATGAGTCAGTTATTCACATTAGGCGGCCAAAGTATTGGAGTTTCAGCTTCAGCATCGGTCCTTCCAATAAATAATCAGGATGGACTGGTTGGATGGACTGGTTGGATCTCCTTGCAGTTCAAGGGACTCTGAAGAGTCTTCTCCAACACTACAGTTCAAAAGCATCAATTCTTCGGCGCTCAGCTTTCTTTATAGTTCAACTCTCACATCCATACATGACTATTGGAAAAACCATGGCTTTGACTAGACAGACCGTTGCTGGCAAAGTAATGTCTCTGCTTTTTAATATGCTAGGTTGGTCATAACTTTTCTTCCAAGAAGCAAATGTCTTTTAATTTCATGGCTGAAGTCACCATCTGCAGTGATTTTGGAGTCCAAAAAAATAGTCCGTCACTGTTTCCATTGTTTCCCCATCTATTTGCCATGAAGTGATGAGACCGGGTGCCATGATCTTAGTTTTCTGACCTTAATTTTCTAGTTTTCTGGGTACGGCATAAGCCCTCTTAGAAGAGGTCACCATTAACCCCACAATAGAGCCACCAGAACTTACACAGGTGTGGGGAAACAGACTCTTGGAGGACACAAAGAAAACATCGTGTGCACCAGGACCCAGGAGAAAGGAGCTTGACCCGGACTTGCCCGTGATTGTCCAGAAGTCTCTGGCAGAGGCGTGGGTCGGTGGTGGCCTGCTGCAGGATTGGGGGCACTGAGTGTGGCAGTGGAACACAGGACCTTTTGAAGGACCTATCTTCATTATCTCCACTATAGTTTGGCCTCAGGTCAAACAACAGGGAGAGAACACAACCCTCCCCATCAAGAAAAAAATTGGATTAAAGATTTACTGAGCATGGCCCAGCCCATCAGAACAAGATCCAGTTTCCCCCACAGTCAGTCTCTCCCATCAGGAAGCTTCCAGAAGCGTCTTATCTCACAGTCTACTGAGATTTAATTCAACCATGTAAGTAAGTGTAAACCCTTCCCAGGTTGCTCAGGTAAAGAATCTGCCTGCAGTGCAGAAGACACAGGAGATGCAGGTTGGATCCCTGGGTAAGGAAGATCCCTTGGAGGAGGGCATGGCAACCCACTCCAGTATTCTTGCCTGGAGAATCCCATGGACAGAGGAGCCTGGTGGGTTACAGTCCATGAGGTTGCAAAGAGTCAAACACAACTAATTGTGTGATTGAGCAGCCATGAAAGTGTAAATCTTAGTGATTAGCTACATTCCTTCTCAAAAAAGCATTGATGTCCTAACACAAAAATAATCCTTGATTCTCCTGAGAGTTCATTTTATGTGCCAATTTGACTGGATTTCTGGGTCTGTCTGTGAGGGGGTTTCTGGAAGAGATTAGCATTTGAATGGGTGGGCTAAGTAAAGTGGATTGCCCTCCCTAATGTGGATATCCACCATGTGGTTCATTGGGGACCTGAATAAATAGAACAAAAAGGTGGTGCATGGGAGAACTTGCTCTTTCCCTCTAATGACCTGGGATGGGTATCAGTCTTCTGCCTTCAGTGCCCTTGTTTAAGGCCTTCAATCTTTGACTGGAACTTGCACCATTTAACCTCTCTTTCAGGCCTTTGAACCTTACACCACTGGGTTTCTTGGGTCTATGGCTTACAGAGGGCAAATCATGGGACTTCTCAGCCTCCATAACCATGTGAGTCAAGACCTTACAATCAGTCTCTCTCAATCAGGATATCATATTGGTTCTGTTTCTCTGGAGAACCCTAATACGATTCTTAAGCCCAATCTGAGACAATCAAAATTTCAATTGAGGATGGGCCTGATACCAGTTAGCATAGGAATTTAACTAATAAGAACTTAAAATGAGAATAAGAAAAAAAGCATAAAAGTTCAGATTTTCCTTTTTGGGAATTTATGGTCCCTGGTATGGAAATGAGATGAAGCAGGATTTGCCTGCATATGGTAAATATATCTAAGTCAAAGAGGATAAAACATATTGGCATATTTAAGATTTTCATATCTAAAGTACATTAGGAAAAAATATACTATAACATTTTGGCATTATTATAATATGTAATAATTACATACAATAATAATATGTTATAATATTAATACAATATGAATTATATAATTATAATCATATACTCATATAATATGTACTTATATATCATATACTTATTATATATATTTTAATAAATATATTATGTTTATTATGTTAAAATTATTAAATGTGAAAAATATATAATATGAAGTTATATAAACATAAATTTATATAATAAATATAAATACATATCATCTATGTATAAAATATATTTATATCTATATATTTATAAATTATTATAAATTGTTTATTATTTAAAATTATATCTATATTATATACACTATATATATAACTTTGTATTATAATATATAGTTTATATTATATATATAATTTTTACATATTGATTATATGTTAAAATGTAATATGAATAATATGTTATTAATAATAAATTTTAATTTATATATATATGATATATGTCTATATGTGTCTGTCCATATATATATGTGTGTGTATATATACATGTTTGGTTTTTGTTTCTGGTTCCTAGCACAGAGTTTCAAAAACCCTTGTGGATTTCCTGGTGGTGCAGTGATTAAGACTTCTTGTTTTCACTGCAGGGGTCTCAGGCTTGATCCCTGATTAAAAAAAAAAAAAGAAACTTGAAATTTCCTTAGTCATCAGTTCATTTCAGTCACACAATAGTGTCTGACTCTTTGCGACCTCATGGACTGCAGCATAAAAGCTGTCCCTGTCCATCACCAACTCCCAGAGCTTACTCAAACTCATGTCCATCAAATCGGTGATGCCATCCAACCATCTCATACTCTGTCATCCCCTTGTCCTCCTGCCCTCTTCAATCTTTCCCAGCATCAGGGTCTTTTCCAATGAGTCAGTTCTTCGCTTCAGGCAGGCCCAAGTATTGGAGTTTCAGCTTCAGCATCAGTCTTTCCAATGAACACCCAGGACTGATCTCCTTTAGAATGGACTGGTTGGATCTCCTTGCAGTCCAAGGGACTCTCAAGAGTCTTCTCCAACACCACAGTTCAAAAGCATCAATTCTTCAGCGCTCAGCTTTCTTTATAGTGCAACTCACACATCCATTCATGACTACTGGAAAAACCATAACTTTGACTAGATGGACCATTGTTGGCAAAGTAATGTCTCTGCTTTTTAATATGCTATCTAGGTTGGTCATAGCTTTTCTTCCAAGGAGCAAGTGCCTTTTAATTTCATGGCTGCAGTTACCATCTGCAGTGATTTTGCAGCCCCCCAAAATAAAATCTCTCACTGTTTCCATTGTTTCCCCATCTATTTGCCATGAAGTGGTGGGACCAGATGCCATGATCTTAGTTTTCTGAATGTTGAGCTTTAAGCCAACTTTTTCACTCTCCTCTTTCACTTTCATTCTTAGTCATAGGGGAGTTCTATTATTCATAAAGAAGTCCTTTCAGTAACAGGCAAGTTTATGCTAATGATAGGAAGCTTTAGGTAGCTTGAGAACAGAGACTGGTCACCAGAAAAACTATGTGATTAGAAGGTTGGAATTTCCAGCCTCATCCTCTGCCCTTCCTCTCAACTTGTAGTTTAATCTTAACATTTGCATTAGTAACACATTTTTCTTTCAGTACATGTATTACAAATATATGATTTAATATAAAAGTAAAATTTTTCCCAAATGTTCAAGTAACATGGACCCTGTGGGTTGATCCTCCAGTTTATTCTATGGCTTTTGTCCCCTTGCCCCATAGTACCACTTAACCCCATGGGCATCTTCTCAGTTCCCCCCTCCCCAGTGCCTAGGCTACATGGGAAACACAGCCGGAAGAGGAGAACCACCTCCAGAAAGTGGTTCTGACACATCAGTGTAGATAAGACTTATCCTAGGGAGGTTTTGTGTAAGTGTAGATTTATGGATGCTAGCCTAGAAATTCTTATTGGTAAGTATGGCAGTGTGTCTCAGGAATCTACATTTTATCCAGTACTTAAAGCATGCCTAATATTAATAATCGTTGCATTTGACTTTGAGCAAAACTATATGAGGCTTTTTTCTTATTTTTGACTACGCCATGTGGCATGTGGGGTGTTAGTTCCCTGACCAGGAATTGAACCCATGCTCCCTGCATTTGAAGCTTGGTGTTGTAACCACTGTATGGCCAGAGAAATCCTTGTCTTAGGCTTTGGTCTCAGCAAAGTGCATGACCTGAGTCAAGCAATTGACCCCTGTCTTCTCTTCCTCATCGTAAAATAAGAGAGTTGATTAGATGTACTTGACCATTTCTTCCAGCTCCACAAAGTTCTAGCATTCCTTTATCTGTCATGCTTGATGGCAAATAAATCACAAGCAAAGTTATAAGATAAAAAAATAAAGTCTTCCCTGATAGAATACAGATACTGAAGGATAACCCTGCTTTATTTATAAATAATGTTCAAACTTCCTTTATAAAGTCCTTTCCATTTTAAAAAACTATTCTTTATCATACCAGTGCATTAAGGCTTATACTTTTGTGGCTATGAGTCATTTAAATTAAATCTAAGATACTGAAGGAGGGTAACAGTATAATTAGTCCCATGGATTTCATTATCGTGACTGTCAGTACTGTATCCAGAAATTTTCATCAGCATATTAATAAATGCCTTAAGGAAAGATAACTTATTTATTCCTGGGTAGAGAAACCTATGAAAATATTTTCATAACAATTATGCTTTTAAAATTCTTATTACAGCATTTATAGGATTCTCGACAAATTATTTTATTCCTGTCTGCCCCCAAAATACTTAGATACTGTTACATCTAGAGTAATCAGAAAGACACAGACTTTTACATTAAAATTTAAAACTTTGGCTTGGGAAGGGGGAGCATATAGCAAATAGGGAGGGGCTGGTGCATAGTGACCAGAGGATGAGGCATTGAAGTTCCAAATGTGTACCTGTTGTATTTTACTTTTAAATATGGGCATTAATAATAATATGCAAAATATGAAGGTGGGGATAAAACATAAAATCTAGATCTAATTAATAGCCGGCAGTAATAGATGGGTAGGAAAAGTCATATGCAAATTCATCAGGATCCCTGGCCTCCTCTATTTCTAGCACATTCAAATTTGGAACACAAGGAGCAAACCTCCTTTTAATCCAAGAGACCATTAAAGGATGTGAAGAAGAAAGAAGCCATAATGTGGAGATAAACCCACTGGCGGACCCATGACAGAATAGAGATGCCAGACAAAACCCCACACATATGGTCAAGTAATGTCAAGGTCAACTAATTTGCAGAGAAGAGTAGAAAGGAGTGTCATAAAGGCTTCAGGAAATTTTGAAAATCTTGAGTTTCCAAAAGGGATGCTATATAACTCCTGAGGAGTGGAAGGAAAGCCCTTTCCTCTGTGTACACACATGTGAGAGGTTTATTTGCTCCATTCCTTAGGATGATGTCCTACAGCCAGTGTCCAGCTGCACTTTCGACCACCCACATGGTGCTAAATCCCTTGCTTTCCTTCTTCTGCGCATGAGTCCTCTGACAAGTCTGGGGTGGTGCATAAGAAAAATTGATAGTTAATGTTTTAAGTTGAAGACAAATTACTTGGAGGATGTATTTTCTGCCCATTCAGTGGTCACGAAGAATTTGGTGGAAGGAAGGGGAACTTCAAAGGCATGTTTTTCAACCCATGGCCTTGCTAGCACCACATTCCTGAACAGCAGGGCCTTGTGTGAGTCTCCCGTTTCCACGCCCACATCCAGCCAGCTTTCATCTCATTCTGTATAGGGTGTGATGTTGTCATTAATAATAAGAATAATATGATGTTACAGTGTTGATTACTATATTGAGCAGGAAACAGATGGCTCACTCAGAAGGGGTGATTGGAGAAGGTTGAGTGAAGGGGCTGTTTACAAAGGAGCAGCGCTGGTTGGAGAAACAGACTCCTGATGGTCCTCACTGCAGAGCCAGAAACAGGGGCAGGGCAGGGTGTGCCCTCACCAGCCCATAGCCTGAGGGGCCAGGAGAGAGCGTGGTTATCAAAGCCAAAAGAGAGCTCAGCCGTAGGAGTGGGCCGTCTGGCAGAAACTGGAGCAGAGAAAGGCACTGATGTTAGCCCGGGTCTGGCGTGGAGGGACCCCAGGCAGACCTTTCTCTCTGGTCACTCTCAGGAATTCTGTGGCTTCCCCTGTCTCTACCCCCGCAAGCCCCCATGGTCAGACCCAGGGCAGAGAGCAGGATGACGAGGGCAGAGGGTTGATTCAGAGGGCAAGCAGAGAATATCCTTCACCCCTGAAAGATGCGTAAGACCAGACCTTTGCAAAAGAAAATCCAGCAGACCTTCTTTCAGTGCAAACCTGGCATCTGCCCCATCACTTCCTCATTACCTTCTCCTTTGCTTCTTACTTGTAGCTCCCTCTTAGCTGTGAGAGAGACAAGGGCCACAGTTAGTTCTGGATGGGGGAACATCAGCAGAAGAATACTGCGAAGGTTCTAGGAAAGCATTTGTGTTCCTGATAAAAGTTGCAAGAGGGTAGTGATGTCTTTCCCTCTTGTTCCTGCCTTAGACGGGTATATGAGGCCTGGAACAGAAGTAGCCATCTTTCAGCAATGAGGTAACAAGAAGAAAGAACGCTGGTCCTAATATTATTAAGCCATTGATCCAATGCCAACAGTGCCTACCTCCAGATACTTGAGAAAAATCACCTCTGACTGTTTTCTAAGTGTTCATAAATTGGGAACTTGGTGCTTGATCAAATATAGGGGTCAGGTGGGTGTGACAGCTAGACTGCTGTCAGGAACACTTGCAAGAAACTGTGGAATTGAAACATATTTGGGGATAAAAAATCTCAAAAATTTAGATCCAGATAGATTAAATTAGGTTATATGTGGGACATCTATGGGGAAACATAGAATGAGAAGTTGCAGTTCTGTGTCTAAAAGAAAGACTATATAAGGAATAAAATTTAGGAATATATGTTATACATGATATAATAATTTAAGTCTTAGGAGTAAAATGAGATCCTCTTCCTCTATTTTATATAAAGAAAAGGGTCAAGAACCACGTTCTGAGAACTCCCACATTTAGAGCTTAGATAAACAAGGGGTGCTTCCAATGGTAGATTTAGCAAAGAACCAGGTAGAGGTCAAGAGAAGAATGCATTTTAAGAAACAGACAACAGTTTTTGGTGAAATGGAGAAGTAAGTCAAGGAAGATGTTGGTCACAGATGATATTTAGAAGGAAAAACTAGTTCTCGGTGGCTAATCTGATAGTTCAAGAAACAGTATTCCTGATGTAAAGGGTTACCGTACCCAGCATAGCTTTTCTCTGTGAGAACAGTGCCAAAACTTTGTTATTGGTACAGTTCAACTATTGAGAATAAATAATGGTTCCTTGTTTCATCTATAGAAGCAGTTATGTTTAAGGTTTCTTGGAATATCTGTTAATGAAAAAGTTACAAGAAACAGAGAAGAGGGGGGAGAAAGAAAGAGAGAGAGAGGGGAAGGAAGGAAAGAAAGCAAGAAAGAACGTAAGAAAGGAAATATGTGAAGCAAAGAGGGAATAAAGATTAACTTATTATCAGAAGGTATAATTAGATTAAAATAGTGGTCTTAAATACTACATTATAAATGGAAAATTTTAGTTAAATATGAAGATGCTCTCTTTATTCTTTGTCATTAGAATCACAGGCTCCAAACTGGAAAACATGCTGAAAGTGGGTGAGGAACAAAAGCTCTAACAGGATGTTACTAACATGACTGAACCATATAGACAATGATTTGAAGGCTTATCTGTGTCTAATTAAATAATTACTTGAGGCAACTTACTTAATCTCTTTGAGCCTTGAATTTCTCATTCGTAAGATGGGGACAAGCGTCACTGTCTTGGAGATTACTTGTGAAGATAAACCACAATTTGGGGGTGTTGAACTAATTTCTAAGTGCGTGCGTGCTCAGTGATTCAGTTGTGTTTGCAAGCCTATGGACTGTAGCTCGCGAGGCTCCTCTGTCCTTGTGATTTTTCAGGGAAGAATACTGGAGTGGGTTGGCATTTCCTTTCCACATGGTTAAAGAATCCCCCGGCCAACAAAGGAGATGCAGAAGACAAGGGTTCAATCCCTGGATCAGGACGATCCCTTGAAGAAGGAAATGGCAACCCACTCCGGTATTCTTGCCTGGAAAATCCTATGGATAGAAGAGTCTGGTGGGCTATAGTCCATGAAGTGGCAAAGAGTCAGACACAACTGAGCCACTGAGCGTGCACACATGCAATTTCTAAGATCCTCCCCAAACTGCTTTACTTGAGCTCATGGTCTTCAGTACACGCTCTCCTTTTACCCAAGAAGCACCTCATGATTGTTCTGTATGTGGCAGTGTTTCTTTTCAATTTCATGGCAAGTGAGACCTTGATTATCCTGGAATGACCTGGGTGAACTGAGATTTGGAAGCATTGAACAAAATGTTTCCTCTAAAGGAATACACTTCCAGCATACAGCCGTCTCACCTGTGATGTCTTTGGGCTTAAAAGTTCAGCATCTTCTGCTGACATCAGTTCTAATATTCACTGTCAGCTGCCGCCTTTGTCAGCATTACATAAGAGTCAGCAGTGATATTATTCCATTGTTGATTTAGTGCTATTTCTGCATGTGCGTTGCCAAACCACACTTAGGTTTAGTTGTGGTTATATTTAACTTTATTCTTCTCAGTAAACCTTTTAAGGCATTACAAAAAAGAATCCTTTCTCTCAGTGAGATGGATTTTTATAACTACTTGAAACTTCAGATTTTTTTCAGGGTTCAGTAAGAAGATGGTACACTTGATAATTCTAACCCGGCATCAGCACTTCTAAGACATGGCTCTCATTCCATCTTGACCTTTGCCTGCAGTCCCAACTTGAATCAATAAGTTGAAACTTTCTTAATTTCTTTAGGAAAAACACATGAGGTAACACATATTTTGGGAGAATTATCAAGACATTGTCTCTGTAATCCAGAAGTAAGAAACACTATCCATTTGATATACGTAAATTTTGACTGTCTACGTTGTTTATAGCACTGCGGTAAATACAATAAAGATACAGCAAGCAGTCAACAGATTCTGCCCTTTATATGCTTATATTCTTTGGAATAGATAAGGTCAGCAGTGACGTCACACCAACAATATAGCAAGTAACATATACTTGCAAGGGGATTTAGAGAGAGAAGAGATTATTTCTAGTGAGAAGATGTACGTCGGCACCTGTGCCTCTGTTATGAGTCATTCTCTCGTTTTCTTGAAGTATAGTATATGCTTGAAGATGACTAGTTTTCCTCAGTCTTTTTTCTCGCTGTAGAATTTTTAGGAATCATCCAACCATTCTTACATTTTATTCTCTCTCTTTCCCTTTCAAGATGGCAGTGTTTCTTGTGGTATAATATTTTCAAAAACCTTGTGGGTCTCTTGTGTATGTCACCTGCATCACATTATTAAACCAAATGGTCTTCTATCTCTGGGTAATCCTATCTCTATTTCTGTCCTCTGCTGTCTTCAGTAGCAGCAAAGGTTTGTCAACAAAAGGTTGTCATATTACCTTCCTTTTATGTGTGTTAAATCTTCCTCTGCTTCTCTCTTGTAAGGACACTAATGACTGGATTTAGGGCTCCCTCAGATAATCCTGGATAATCTCTCCATCACAAGAGTCTTAATTACAGCTGTAAAGACCCTTTTTCCAAATAAGGTATCATTCACAGGTTCTGGACATAAATATGAGGATATATCTTAAGGAGCTGTTATTAGCTACACATCATTTATGTCTATTGGACAGAATTTAGTCACATTTTATAGCTAGAAGAAAGGACAGTTAGGAAGGAAGTCTACCAGGTAATACACTAGGGTTCTATTACTAAAGAAGGGTAGAAGGGATATCGTGGGGACAATTAGTTGTCTTTTCTCTTCCATCTCCTATGTCTATGAAGGTAAGTGTTCTTGATTCACTGGGACGTTAAAAAAATAAATCAATTCTTCCTCAGGGGAAGTTACCATCTTGGTACAGAGACAAGTATTTGCCAACTTAAGTCACTCTATTAGGCGGTATTGAATTAGGCCCCAAATGGTGATCCAAGTGGTATGTAACACATTTTCAGAAAATAATATAATCTCTGTGGGATGAAGCATTTTTACTGAAGTCTTTCTGGAGTAAATGAGGCTTGAAATAAGTCTGAGAGGACAAGCAGAGTTTTAATCAGGTAGAAAGGACATACTGACAGGTATGGTCAGGAGGCTCCCGCTAGAAAATAGAATCTTCTGTAGAAGGTTCTCCAAAACTGGGAATATCTAGATTTCACTTGTTTTTCATCAGTCAGAAACTGATATGTAGTGACTAGGAATATTAATACTGCACTTGAATCATGAGAATAGAGAATAGGGGCAATTACTAAAGACCGTTAGAAGTTTCATGAGAACATATCGTGATCAACTTTGGAAAATAGGAAAGAGGAGTTTTGTATTTGATATCGACAAAGAAGTATTGTTTGGTCCTCAGTAGCATAATGTATTCCAAATACATTCACACTTCTTTCTCCCTTTACCAAACAACTGGGGTGGAGGGTGACAGAGTTTAGAGATATAGAAAACTTTGCCAACATAAGATTTGGACTGAAACTTAGAAAACGTTATCTCTTCTGGCTCAATATTTTTTATTTCCTGCAGAGAGAAGGGACTGGGGTGGGGAGCAGACTCCACAGAGCACTTTTCATAACCTCCATAAAGGCAGCACTTCTGACTTGCTTCTGTGTGTGCTCAGGCATAGATCCTTATGTGTGACAGGGTTTGCTGTGCAGACAGGTAAGAGTAAATGGGGCTCGATAAAGGAAAGGCCTAGGAATGAGTGGGGTTGAGGGTGGGATACAAATTGCATGGAAGTTTGTATGCAGGACTTCCTGATCCCCACACCTCAGGAGATCATACAGTGATCAGCTGTCAACTTGCACAGTGATCAAAGTAATAAAGTAGTCACAATCAGCTACCAATTTACATGATTTGTGATAAAGTAACATTCCAGATGGAAAATGAAGACTGTGCCTCAGCTGATGACATGTATTAATATTTTCAAACTCTTCATGTAAAAAACCGTAATGCCTTTGTTGAGATTGTTGTCACAGGCTGAAGAATCTTTTAGCTTTACATATTTTCGAGAGAAAATAAGTCCTGAGTGTATCTTTTCCTGCCAAAATGTGGAAGAAATCCTTAGTTTTTCCTTACAGGACACTCAGAAGCTCTGAGATGGGCTGCCTGAGACTAGAATTTGTAGAACTGTTCTACAATCAGTCAGGTGATACAGGGCAAGCCCCAGCCTTTTGGAACAGGAATAGTATCACTATAAAGGAAACATACCTGGAAATCTACAGCCTCAGCTTGTAAAGCCAGCTTCCTATTTCGGCTTAAGAGATGTATTATTCTGTGACATCCATTGGGAAGAAAGAGCATGTTTGTTAGCATATGCAAGAAGCACAAACCAGCATTGTGCGTGAGCTCCAGAGCCTGCCAGCAGAGATGGATTCCCCTCTGAAGGACCATTAATAAAGGCTGTGGCAGCAGCTAGGATTTGTAAGAGGACAGAGGAAAGAATGGAGGTGTTGAAAGACTTCTGTGCATCCTAATAGGAAGAAGACAATGGTCAATTGATAGAAAGGGAATCCAGAGAAATAGGGTCCACAGTGTATGTACTATAAAAGAGTAGAATGTATCAAAGATTAAAATAAATAGATATTTTTAGAGAATTTCAGAATTAAAATTTTCAATACCATGGTATTATACAATATAAGATTTAATTAAATTCATTCCCATTGTTAGTTGATAAAAGAAAACACTTTATCTAATTTTTAATGGAAATGCAAGGTGAGGGAAATGAAGCATAGAACTACTTAAATGGTGTCTGCTTGTCATACCATGGTTACTCCCAAATATATAAGAAAGTGGTGAAAAGTGATAGAAAAATGCATTTTTTTCTTCTTTTTTGGCTGTGCTGTGTGCCTTTCGGGGTCTTCTTAATTCCCTGAACAGGGATGGAATCCATGTCCCCTGCACCAGCGAAGTCCTACAGAAGTGCTATTCTTGAGATGATGTTAATCCCTTCCAACAGAAAACCCAGTGAATGAATAAATTATCTGGGAACTGGAGGGGAAAAAAAACAGTCCAATCCTTTAATGTCCTGTGTGATTCTGCTTCGCTCAGCACAGGTTCTCACTGCTTCTGTGGACTCGATAAATAGAGGTCCTAAGGTCTGCAGTCTCTCCCACCACCAGCCAGTGACCCTAGTCACCACACCCTATTTCGTTCTGAGTGCATGCTCACAAGAGCCCTGAAATGAAGGCAGGGCAGGAATTAACCAATTTGGAGCTTAGAGTGATAGAAGCCTGGGTCATAAGGAGGTTGAGCCTAAGGCTGAAAGGTCTCAAATACCCTCATATTTTGATCTTTGCTACACCTTATGTTTGTTATTCTCCCACAGACATTCTGATTATGTTATTTTTTTAAAACCTTCGATGATTGAATCAAGTCACTTCTTCTCAGCCTTCTACATAAAGCTGTTTATACAGTGGCTCAATCCATCTTTAACGTCATTTCACCCCATGCCCTGCTCTCACTGAAGAGTCCAGACCTGCCCTGGGCACCCCTGTTTGCACATCCCTATTCACACTGTTTCCTCTTCCCCAAACCTCTCTCTCATCCATACATGCTTCTTATGTCCTCAAATAAGAGGCTTTCTACTTTGATTTAACATTTAACAATCTTTTTTTTTTTTTAATTTTAGCACTCACTAGAGTATCTCTTGAATTAGAAGTACTCATATACTATATGTTTACCCTCTACCAGACTGAGTTCTTGGCCATAGGTTCTGCTGTTCGTATTCTCTGTATCGGGTCCCCAGAGTTCAATAAGTGGGCCTTGAAGATAAGATGCTCACTCAGTGTTTCTCGGAATCTAACATCTGTTGGACTGTTGTCTCGTTTTATTATTTAGCTTGTCACTCATCCATTCTTTCCCTACCCAGCTCGGTTGCATGTCCTTTGAATACAACTATATTTTGTAGAAGCTGAAAAATACTATGATTCAGGGAATTCCCTGGTAGTCCAGTGGTTAGGACTTGGAGCTTTCACTGCCAGGGCCTGGGTTCAATCCCTGGTCAGGGAACTAAGATCCTGCAAGCTATGTGGTGTGACAAAAACAAAACAACAACAACAAAATGATATGATGACTGAAAGGAGGGTGATATAGTGAGAAATGATACATGGGAGGATAACTCTTTTAAAGCTGACTTGTGTAGCCAAACTCTTGTGTATGTGACTTTTATAATCACAGTTATATCACTCCTACCATGGCAGCATAGGTAATATAGCAAGCCATTTCTTTTAATTCTCTTCATTCTGGTAATTCCAAAAGAAAATAAATATTTTAAGAGGTAACAAGTATTTTGCTTGACAAATGATACTAGGGTTTTGCCAAGATTTTTGTATTTTTTTGGAAAATAGCATCTGGAGTTTGCTGAAAGGATATGAGATTCTCCATGCTACTGAAGTATAGGATATTATGGAGTGGTAGCCTTTTCCTTCTCCAGGGAATCTTCCCAACCCAGGGATTGAACCCAGGTCTCCCGCACTGCAGGTGGATTCTTTACCAGCTGAGCCACAAGGGAAGCAGGCATAACCAAAGTGAACCTTAAAAGTTAGCAATAACAACATAAATGACATGAGTTGCAATTTCACTCCTACCATGGCAGCATAGGTAATATAGCAAGCCATTTCATTTTTTTTTAGAAGAAATTCTAAATTGTAAATGGAATATGCTCATGAACTAGGTACACTATCCTCGTGTTAGAGCTTGAAGTTCTTTAAAAAGTTAACAGTGAGCTAGTAAACGTTAGAGCTGAGATTCTAACATTTAGAATTAGATGTTAGAGGGGATATTCTCTAAAGTTTGCATACATTAATAGCTGGCATATTTTGAGGGCTTATTGTGTGTTAGGCACTCTTACAAGAGCTTTACATGTGTTGTTATATTTAATCCCCATAACAAGTTCAGAAGCAGGCTCTATTATTTTTCTCATTATTTTACAGTTAAGGAAATTGAGACAAAGTGTTTTATAATCTGCTCCAAGTCACACAGTCACTTGGCAGAGCTGGGATCTGAGTCCAGCCAGCCTGACTCCAGGGTCTGAAGATGATCCTGACTTTACAGGAGGGAGGGATGTTTTACTTCTCTCTTTGGGGGCAAGGCCAGACACAGACACAGGTCATTACTGCCCCAGATCAGCTACCTCAGGGGGGTGTCAGGCAGCAAGGAGGCCCTGTGATGTGCCTACAGAGCTCTCTCCTCCTTGCACACTGTCTGTAGGGACTGGTACATGCAAATTATTGCTGGGAAGCCAAGCAGTTTCTACAGAGCCTGGACATTTAATAGGAAAACAATTCAATCTTCAGGGGAAGTCCCAAATTGACTAGAGTTGATTCAGCTAAACGAGGTGTCAAGGTGTAAGCCAGGATATTAATCACACTTCCTCCCTCCAGTCATGACGCCTCCCTGTTCATGGGAGCTGGAACCTGAGGGCACAGGGAAGAGGGCTCTGTGCTCCCAAGAGCGGGTCTGCTTCATCTGCTCTTCCCATTCCCACCAGTGCCTTGACTCTGTCCATAGTCTGCCAACCTTTCTGCTGTGTTCAGCCCCAAATCATGTACAAACTAGAGTCAAAATAGCACTCAGGAAAATGCCGCAGTAAGGTAAAATTGTATAGCACGTTTCAAATCTGGTTAGCTAATATTGAATAATTTTAAAATTG
Source organism: Bos mutus (assembly GCF_027580195.1). NCBI lineage: Eukaryota > Metazoa > Chordata > Mammalia > Artiodactyla > Bovidae > Bos > Bos mutus. The sequence continues at coordinate 26,812,421 of NC_091628.1, forward strand.
CAACTCATGTCATTTTTGTTGTTATTGCTAACTTTTAAGGTTCACTTTGGTTATGCCTGCTTCCCTTGTGGCTCAGCTGGTAAAGAATCCACCTGCAGTGAGGGAGACCTGGGTTCAATCCCTGGGTTGGGAAGATTCCCTGGAGAAGGAAAAGGCTACTACTCCAGTATTCTGGCCTGGAGAATTTCATGGACTGTATAGTCCATGGGGTCGCAAAGAGTTGAACACAGCTGAGTGACTTTCATTGTCACTTGGTTATGCATGCTGCTGCTGCTGCTGCTGCTAAGTCGCTTCAGTCGTGTCCGACTCTGTGCGACCCCAGAGACAGCAGCCCACCAGGCTCCGCCATCCTTGGGATTCTCCAGGCGAGAACACTGGAGTGGGTTGCCATTTCCTTCTCCAATGCAGGAAAGTGAAAAGTGAAAGTGAAGTCGCTCAGTCGTGTCCGACTCTTAGCGACCCCATGGACCGCAGCCTACCAGGCTCCTCTATCCATGGGATTTTCCAGGCAAGAAATGTGGTGCCATTGCCATTGCCTTCTCCTTGGTTATGCATATGACTGCATAATACAAAAATATATATGATGTAAAAAAAAAACCCACATGATATGTGTGTATAATATAGATGGTTTGTATAATGATGTATAAATATATGGTTGACACCAAAGCTGAATAACAGATATCAGATAGATAGATTGTCTTAACTGACTATTCAAGTGCAGCACACCAAGGTTAGAATCTCAGCTCTAACATTTACTAGCTCACTGTTAACTTTTTAAAGAACTTCAAGCTCTAACACGAGGATAGTGTACCTAGTTCATGAGCATATTCCATTTACAATTTAGAATTTTTTCTTTCCTGAATATTGAGTTTCCTGGCTTTTAGGAAATATGACTTGAGGAAATTAAGGGTCTCTGACCTTGAAATCAAAATCCTGCCCTCCTAGGGAGAGGCCGAAATGTCAACAGAAGAGGTAACCATTTAGCAACAATCCCCTTGTGCCTCCTATGACAAATTTCCTATGTTGATTTGCAATCTACATGACAGATTGTTGGTGCTAAAGGCCAATGAGCTCCATCTATGTGAAGTATGGGTCTTTTGAAAAACAAATAAATCCAATTAAAGAAGAGAACTCAGAATGAGGAAGACAAATGGTTTGGTTTGTTGTGTTTATTATGCCAGCTCAACTAGAATGAAAAAGTGAGAAAGTTTGTAACTAGGTAGGTGAAAAGTCTCAAAGCTTTTTTCTTCATTTATTGGTCTTGATACCCAATTATATCACCCCCCTTTCAAGTCAATGGATTCTCTTCTTTTTAGCTCAAAAGAAACACAATCCAAAACGGCGGTAGCATAATTCTAATTTATTTCCATTTCAGATTTTTATACCTGTAATTATGTTTGTATTAAATTAGATGAAAATGTCAGTCTACCAATTTGCTTCTTCCTTTGTAACCTTTTGCATGCAAAGTTTATCATTCTGACAAATAAAAGGGCTCTCCAACCTTGACACCGAAGAAGAAATGCAAATTATATTTCTCCACATTAGAAAACAACTATCAATCATGTCATTTAAAAATTAGGTGAGATTTCCAATGAAGTTTGAAATCTTTAGCTGTTTGGAATCTATGATATTAAACTATGACTTGATTTAATATTAAAAGAGGAAAATTAGTGAGAGCAGATGTTTTAATTGTTAATTCAAATAACCCAAATATTAATTGAAGGCCTGAATAAACTGCAGATTCCACTTTAGGAAAACCATTTGGAAACTTTTTTATGTAATTTCTAAAGGGTGCAAGTAACTCTTAAAATATAGAACTCCAGTTTACTTTGATTAGGGCTACTCTGGTGGCTCAGATGGTAAACAATCTGCCATCAGTAATGTTGGAGGCATGGGTTCAATCCCTGGGTTGGGAAGATTCCCTGAAGAAGGGAATGGCTACCCACTCCAGTATTCTTGCCTGGAAAATTCCATGGACAGAGGAACCTGATGATCTACAGTCCATGGGGCTGCAAAGAGTTGGACATGACTGAAGGGCTAACATTGTGTATGTGTGTGTGTTGCTTTGATGAATTAGAAGCTAGCATTTTCCAAGATATCTGACCCTAGCTTCCTCCCTTTGCAGAAACTACCCATTTCTTATTTTTATGTAGCATTTCATTTCACAAATTGCTTCATGAACACTGGCCTTTAAAATATGAGAACTGATTTTCCTGGCTTTTAGCTGCCAAGAAGAGTAGATCGTCTGAAGTCTCAGGTCCAGATAAAGCAAGTCCCAGGGGAAAGGAGCTCATTCCTCATCTCCACTGAGATGACGGTGGGTCGGAGGGCCAGTGACTTCCTTTGACTCCTTTTCCATCACACGTCTTTGCTTTGCTCTCTCTGCTCTTGTTCTCGGCCAAAGACTTTGGGAAAGAAAAGAAGACAGGTGTACAGACCACCCTGATTGGAATTAATAGCAACATTTCCAAGGTTAGTGTTAGTCTCTCAATTGTGTCTGACTCTTTGTGACCCCGTTGACTGTAGCTCGCCAGGCTCCTCTGTCCATGGGATTTCCCAGGCAAGAATACTGGAGTGAGTTGCCAATTCCTTCTCCAGGGGATCTTCCTGACCCAGGGATCGAACCTGGGTCTCTTGCATTGCAGGCAGACTCTACCATCTGAGCCAGCAGAGGAGCTTGAATTCTCTGTAGGCAGATGCTGTGATTCCTACTTTACAGGTGCTGAAACTAAAATACAGAGAATCTAAATGATTGACCCACGATCCTAATGGAGAGTTGGAAGCAGAGGTGAGATGAGAAGGCACATATTCAGGCTGAAACTAGGGTCTTAAGTTTTCCATTTTTGTGAGGTCAGGACCCGTATTTGTTTCTGCTGCTTTGTACAATTCCTTTAAAGCACTCCCCCACCATCACACACACAGGTGGGTTTTTCTTAAGTGTTGATGCTATCTATGCCTTGGAGTGAGTGATGGTGGATTTTAAAGGCCCCTCTTTATCTGTCAGTCTAGCTCTCTTCCTGTCCCCAAATAGTGCCTGTGCATTAAGTTGTGTCTTCAGTTTGTCTGTGTTCAAATGCAAATAAACTTCCCAGGAAGGATAAAAAATTAGTCCCCTTTAAATTTAGCATATGTCATTTAATCATGTTGTCACAGAAAAAAAAACAATCTAAATCATATCTTCTCATCCTGAATTCATGGATCCAAGATGGGAGTGGCTGAGACACACACACATGTGGGTGTATTTAGCTCTGAAAACTCTACCTTAAAACTATTTTTGCCATTTTGAGTTTATCTGATTTTTTTTTTTTTTTAGAAAATCTGTCATTTTGTAAGATTCTTGAAAAGGTGTGTGAGCCTCCAAAGTTTAGTTAATCACATAGGTTAGTGACACTAGATCTAAGACCATACCTGATTGAGACCTTCTTGAAATCAGGGAATCCCTGAAACCCACCTCTCCCTCCTTCACAACACTCACCAGCACTGTTTCCAGTGAACCTGCATAATAAGTAATTTTATTATGCCCTTTATTTCTCTGTATGTCAGCCACCGCAGCCCCAAACTGCAAGTCAAAACACATCTCCCAACAAGAAACCCACAGGCTCTGTACATGCTTTATTCTGTTCCTTCCAGCTTTCCTCCTCAGTTCTTGATCCCTTCCATTGTGCTCTCTGGAAATTAGGGTCCGTTATTGGCAATAATACTTGGGCCAACTAATGCGAAGAGCTGATTCATTGGAAAAGACCGTGATGCTGGGAAAGATTGAAGGCAAAAGGAGAAGAGGACAGCCAAGGATGAGATGTTTAGATAGCATCACTGACTCAATGGACATGAATTTGAGCTAACTCTGGGAGATAGTGAAGGACAAGAAAGCCTAGTGTGCTGCAGTCCATGGGGTTACAAAGAGCAACCCACTGTGTGTTGTTCACACAACTTAGTGACTGAACAACAACAATCAACAACGTGATCTGTCCTGCATCTATCTTCTGAATGCTTTTCACCCTATGGCTGAAGGACTGACTCTCTCCTGAGGACACTGCTTTCCTGCAGCCCCTCAGTGGGGGTGTTGCCCCTCACATAGCAGTTGTGCCTCTGGACTTGGAGGGGAAGTGGCCAAACCTCCTCATTGTCCTCATTGCTGACTTTTTCTCCTTGCTCTTCCCTGAAAGCCTGCTTTTCTATTTCCATCTTGAGATTATATCTCCCACTACCTTTCCTTGTTGCTGTCACCTATCCACTCCCAGGTCACTCTTTTTCAGGAATTTCAACTTCAATACTATTCTTATCTTAACCTTAGTGAATTCAGTATCCTCACAGATGATCATATCAATATCTTGGTTTCTCTGTTCCTTGAACTTTTAAAAATGATCTTGTTTTCTATTCTATTGAAATATTTCTATTTTGGTTATTCCCATGGATAGACCCTCTGGTTTTTCTCAGATGGGGCTCTTTGTCTGATCCATAGAATGCTGTAGGTGATTTAAATGAATATTTTCTCAAATCTCTCAAAGATGGTATGTAACTAGTACCATTCTAAATTCATAGCAGTGAAGTTAATTCTTTACATATTTTAGATACATTGGGCATAAAAGCTTAATTCTCTCAGGGAACTCTGGTTGAGAATGTCTGTACCAATGATTGCAATTCTCCATAATCCTAATTTCAGGTATTTTATCTCTGGCAATAGCATTCTACCTTTCCAGCATATTCCCGCTCATTGCCAGCTCATCTGTCTACCTCAGTATCCTTGACTTAATGACAACGTCAAAGTCCCTTTAACCATAGACAGATAACACATTCACAGATCCTGTGAATTACAAGGTGAACAATTTTGGGGGCCATCATTCTATCTACCACCTAGTCTAGCTTCAGTCATTACTATCAAGAATATAGGTAGTTTATGTTCTTTCATCCTGTGATATTTTCTTATTTCATCTTCTTCTTTAGGGATTTCTATTGTTTGGATTTGTTTGTTTATCATCAATACTTTTCACTTTCTCTTGAATCTTTTTATCCTTTCATTTCTTTTATGATTTTTGAATGCTTCCTTCTTTTCATCTTCTAATTCTCTTAGGACATTATTTTATCTGTGTCACTTCCAGTAGTCTGGTATGACTTTTAGTCTAATAGTCTGAAACAACCTTTTTAAAAAATAATTTCTAATTCTTTACTGGGTTCTGTCACTTCATTTCATAATTTATAAAATTTTGGTTTAAGTTATTCTTTGATGTCAATTATTCAAGGTTTATTACCTTGTTTTGAAATAGTAGGTACAGATTTTGTTTGGTCAGCATGACTTTTTGAAATGTCCATATATCTATATGATATTTTGCTCCTTATTGTTGATCTCAACATGGCTTTGCCTGTTTTATTTTGCTTAATTGTTTTCTGTTGACCACTTTCAAGAAAATGATTTTTTGAACTTTTGAAAGATTTGTGGAACAAATGTTCACTTCATGGACTACCCTCTTCTATTGTTTTCTTCTGTTTGCTTTTTCGTCATATAGTATTAAAAAGTAGGGCAGTTTTCTCTCTGAGATTTCCTGGCTCTGTTCTCCCTTCTGACTTTTATTTGGAAATTCTTTTTCTTCACCTTTGTGTCCTTATTTTGCTCAATTATAATTTCAGTTCTAGCATTTTCTGTTCATTTAGCGACCTTGTCATGGAAGAGCTGTGGTAGTTCTGTCTGGGGAGCCTGGATGTTCTTAAGGCTGCTGACTGCTGGCCCTTTATACCTCGCTGAGGGGCCTTATGCTCACCCGCTAGTAGATTGGGCACAATCTCTCCCAGCTTCAGGTGCATTTGCACGTTAGCTGGTCACACCTTCCAGTGAACACTGGTTGACTCTCTTGGGATTCTCTCCTCAGATCCAGCTCATGCTCCCTCTGCTTCTTCCTGCACAGATTCTGGTTTCACGCAGTTCTGGTGGCTCTTGGTGGTTCATCCCCATCTGCTTGGCATTTCAACATTCATAGAAGATACCATGTCAGTCAGATTTGTTGTAAATTTTGTCAGTTTTTTTTTGTTTTGCTATAAATCTATAGTATTTACTATTTTGCTTCATCTGTTTTTATGTGGTTGTTTCAAGAGATCAAAAATTATACTGTCACCATCATCTTTCTAGAATGCTATAAAGATGATTTCTCATAGATAGATAATCTTTCATTAAAATAATATAGTTACAACAATTTATTAAAGTTTTGTTTTAATGCTTTTAAAAATAAAATTTCATTATAAGTGACATTTTGATTTTTTGTTGCCGTATTAAAATTATATACATATATAATTTAATAAACATTTTATTTTAAATAGATTCAGATTTACAGGAAAAAATTCAAAAGTAGTACAGAGAGCTCCTGTATACTTCTCTCCCACTTTTAGTTTCCCCTAATGTTATAATCTATATTCCCATGGCATATTTGCCAAAATTAAGAAACCACCATTGCACATTACTCTTAACCAAATTCTAGACTTTATTTGGATTTCACTAATTTTCCCACTAATGATGTTTTTCTATTCCAAGATCCAGACAAGGGTCCTCATACCATATTGCAGTAAGTTTCATGTTTTCTTGGTCTCCTCAGGTCTGTAACAGTTTCTCAGGCTTTCCTTATTTTTCATGTTGTTTATAGTTTTGTGAGTACTAGTTAGATATTTTGCAGCATGTTTCTCATTTTCATAGACTATTCCTCAATTTTCTCATCATTAGATATTTTTGTTTGTTTTTGTTTTGAGGGTTTTTAAAATAACACTGGGGTGAAGTGCCTGTCTCATGACATCGTATCTGGAAGCACATGATATCAACATGACCTTAATAAAGTGTTCACTTTGATTACTTGGTTGAAGTTCCATATATATTTGCTGAACTATGAACTGAAAGTATTTTCCTCCCAACCACCTTCACATGGCTGCAAACTGCATCCACTCAATAGTGTCCTTTATCTCCTTTAAGATACCAGGTACCTCAGCTTTCTTCTTCAGGGTCGAGGCATACGTATTTTAAATTTTCAGAATTTTAACTCTCTATCTAGAGAAAAATAGGCATCTCCATGGCTGACATGGTGTGCCAATGTGAGGAACATATCAAATGCTCTTCCAGGAAAACTTGACTTTTTGATAGCCTTCAATTCACAGTAATAAAATTCATGTGAGGTGTTTTCAGAGATTATAAATCGTAAAATTAAGAGAATATATCGAGAAGTTTAGAGTAGATCATAGATTCACTGCAGAGCTCAACTGACACCTGCCAAGATTGTGTTTGATTCTAATGAAGCCCCAGCTCCCAATGCATCTCTCTCCAAAGGAGATTTCAATGACAGGAGAGAAGTGAAGGTCTTACTTTTTCCTGACCCATCAGGTTCAATTTAGGCATGCATGATTTACTGCTAGCAATGTCTTCTTTCCATCTTTAAAACAAAAAGAAAATATAACATTTCAAATACATTACTGCTGTTGGTTCATCAACTTAAACATATGAGAAAATGGAAAGGTGATATTAATCACATGTATCCACCAGAATTGAAAAGCATTACAATATAAAGCAACCACTTTGCTAATCCAGTGGAAAATCATATACTGTTTGGGAAGATAATGTTTGCACAAAAGCTGCTGGGTTCTGTGAGTTTAAAATGGCTAATCTATAATAGTAAACCATGCATTTTTATGGAACTCCAAAGAGTAAGGGCTACTTTTACATTTGCTGCCTCATTTTATTTTCACGTATCTCCTGTGAGGTGTGAATTCTTATACCTGTTTTACAAATGAGGATGCTAAGGCTCAGAAAACTTAAGAATGGTACCCAAGGTCCCATATCTTACAGCTGATGTCCATACTGGGTCGTTAAATTGTTCTTTCTTTCCATCTAAGCTTGAAGCTGCATTTCACTTTCATCATATGATTCGTGTCCCACTAATGGAAAATAAACTTAACTTACGAATTATGAGAAAAGGATCTAAATGAAGGGAAAACCTGAATAAGAGCCTATATACAATATTCTTCTATTTATTTAGCACTTTCTGTGTGCCTCTATAGTTAATTCTATAATTAATTATAGCTACTCTATAAATTGGCTTCCCTGGTAGCTTAGCTGGTAAAGAAATCCACCTGCAATGCAGAAGACCCGGGTTGATTCCTGGGTCAGGAAGATCCCCTGGAGAAGGGATATGCTACCCAGTACAGTATTCATAGGCTCAGACGGTGAAGAATCTGCCTGCAATGTGGGAGACCTGGGTTCCATCCCTGGGTTGGGAAGATCCCCTGGAGGAGGGCATGGCAACCCACTCCAGTATTCTTGCCTGGAGAGTCCCCATGGACAGAGGTGCCTGCCAGGCTACAGTCATGGGGTCGCAAAGAATTGGACACAACTGAACAGGTAAGCACAGTGCACTCTATAAATTACATAATATTCTTTCATTTTTTATTAATAAGAAATTGAAGTTCAGGTAGATTAATTAATGTAAATGATGCTAACTGGTATAGCACATAAATCCCAGTCTTAGTGTTTAAGACAGTAAGAGTGAATTTCTGGCTCCTGCAGCATCCAGTACAGGTGTTCCTGGCTGGTGAGTGGCCTTCTGTGTAGTCAATCAGGGTCTGGCCTCTACCACCTAGTAGGGAACTGCAGTCTTCTGCTGGATACTCTGCACAGTCCTGTCAGAAATACTGTTCACACAGTTAATAAAGGCTTTGTTGCTAACCCTGCATCAGGTTTATTCTAGCTCCTTCTGAGTTAGATCAGGTTCAAACTGATGTTCAGATTTATGCCAGCTTCCCAGGCACAAGGCGTTCTAGTGGATGGGATCTAGAAGCAGCATGTATTACTTCTGTCCATGGTGCGTTTGTCAGAGCTCCATCACATGTTCCCTCTGGGCTGGTGGAGAGGCTGGGCAACATAATCAATGTGTGTGCTCAGATGGGAGGGAAAACGGGTTTCATCTGCTCACTGAGCGACTTGCCCAGAGTCATTCAGATAATAACTGGTGTTAGGTTCTGATATGCTCCTTTCACTGTATTATACCACTTCCAAATACTTTTAAAAATAAATTTAGTTTTATTTTTTTCAGGGATCAACTTTTCTGTGGCAATATCAATTGTGGATATAAATAATGCCACTTTAATCCCTTTTTTGTAGTTAAATGTGGGTCTTTATCTTATATTTTTTAAGTTTTTAAAAAAGATAACAGGCTTAATTTTTGAATTCTAATAAGCCATATTTGAATTTGACTGAATCCTTAATCCTTATTCCTCTGTTCTCCCAGGCCCCTTTTCTAGCCCCCACATTGCCCCTTGTCCATGATTGTATCTGGGACACTGAGATATGAGTCCCATGCTCTGGGAACACGTCCTGACCACTGCCAAGTGGCAGCCCCCTTGTTCTTTCCTCCCGAACCACCAGTGATGTGAAATCACAGGTGCCTCATCAAGGAAGCTTCTCCTCCTTACCCTTGCCCCCATTTTCTCACCTCACAAGTCATCAGATAAGACAAAAGCCTGATGCCTGATAGAGTCATTACTGCAAATATTAGGAATGCAAATAGCAACTTCTTCAGTATCTGTCTATCATGCCTCTCTCCTCAGCCTTCAGATAACATCCAAGAGGCTGCCAGAGAAGCAAATCTAAAAGACGGAAGTCCCTGCCCTTCCCATCACCCACTGCCCTGGTGTGGATCCCTTCCAACAAGAGACAACACAGGTACATGAACTCCGGGTAGGCCCTCCCTATCAGCCCAGTTCACATACCCACAGTTCCCAGTCCACACAGTGGACCATGATTACCCTTAAGCTGGGTTTCTGTGATACTGCAATTTATAATAAATATTTATTTGGTCTTCATCCTATTTCTGTTACAGAGCTCCTAATACTCTTTCCTATGATAAGAGTGATAAAGTTCTTTCACTAATGAGGTGACTTTTGGAAGTCCCTGAAGCTAATCCAAGGATGGGGCGGGTTGCCAGAGAACCCAACCTCATGATTAGAGGGTTAGAATTTCTTGTCCCGGTCCCGCTCTCCTCTCTACCTCCTGAGAGGGGAGAAGTGCTGGAGGGTTGAATCAGTTGCCAATAGTCAATGAGTTAATCAATCATGAATATGTATTGAAATCTCCATAAAACCCAAAGGATGGGGGAGGATTGGTGAACATGTGGGAACTTGGGCAGAGTGACTGCTTGGAGAGGGCATGAAGCCTCCCCACACCTTGCACTTTGCATCTCTTCCATCTAGCTAATTTCTGACTTCTTGTTGTTCAGTCACTAAGTTGTGTCCAACTCTTTGCAACCCCGTGAACTGCAGCAAGTCAGGCTTCCTTGTTCTTCACCATCTCCTGGAGTTTGCTCAAATTCATGTCCATTGAGTCGGTGATGCTATCTAACCAACTCATCCTCTGCTGTGCTCTTCTCTTTTTTGCCTTTAGTCTTTCCCAGCATCAGGGTTTTTTTCAGTGAGTCGTCTCTTTGCATCAGGTGGCCAAAGTATTGGAGCTTCAGCGTCAGTCCTTCCAATGAATATATTGTGTTGATTTCCATTAGGATTGACTGGTTTTATCTCCTTGCAGTCCTCGGGACTCTCAAGAGTCTTCTCCAGCACCACAGTCTGAAAGCATCAACTTTCCAATCAGATTCATACATGACCACTGGAGAAACCATAGCCTTGATTAGACAGACCTTTGTTGGCAAAGTAATGTCTCTGCTCTTTAATATGCTGTCTAGGTTGGTCATAGCTTTCCTTCCAAGGAGTAAGCGTCTTTTAATTTCATGGCTGCAGTCACCATCTGCAGTGATTTTGGAGCCCAGAACCTTTGTCAACAAAGTGATATCTTTGCTTTTAAATATGCTGTCTAGGTTTGTCACACCTTTCCTTCCTACATCCTTTTGTAGTAAACCAGTAATCATTGAACACTGTTGAGTCATTTGAGCAAATTAATTGAACTCAGAGTCAAGGAGGGGGTTGTTGGAACCTCCTATCTATAGTCAGTGAATCATAAGCGCAGGTGACAACATGGGTTTGAGACTGGCATAGAATTATATGGTGGAATGGGGGAAAAGGGATTCCCAGATGGCTCAGTGGTAAAGAATCTGCCTGCCAGTGCAGGAGACCTGATTTCAATCTCTGGGTTGAGAAGATTCCTTGGAGGGGGAAATGGCAACTGATTCCAGTATTCCTTCCCAGAAAATTCCATGGACAGAGGAGCCTAGCAGGCTACAGTGCATGTGGTTGCAAAGATTTGGACACTACTGAGCATGCACTGGCACCCCACTCCAGTACTCTTTCCTGGAAAATCCCATGGATGGAGGAGCCTGTTAGGCTGCAATCCATGGGGTCGCTAAGATTCGGACACGACTGAGCGACTTCACTTTCACTTTTCACTTTCACGCATTGGAGAAGGAAATGGCAACCACTCCAGTGTTCTTGCCTGGAGAATCCCAGGGACGGGGGAGCCTGGTGGGCTGCCGCCTATGGGGTCGCACAGAGTCGGACATGACTAAAGCGACTTAGCGGCAGCAGCAGCAGAGCATGCACAATGCTTCTACAGACAATAATAGGGAAAAAACCACTGGATGTTGGAATTGGATGCCAAACCCTCAGTTTCTCACTACCCAAGGACACTCCCTGGTGGCTCAGATAGTAAAGCGTCTGCCCGCAATGCAGGAGACCAGGGTTCAATCCCTGGGTCAGGAAGATCCCCTGGAGAAGGAAATGGCAACCCACTCCAGTACTCTTTCCTAGAAAATTCCATGGATGGAGGAGCCTAGTGGACTACAGTCCATGGGGTCTCAAAGAGTCGGACACGACTGAGCGAATTCACTTTCACTTTCAAGGACACACAGTACCAGAATACAGATAACCAAATGGGTTTAGTTAATTTTCTTAGGAGACTTGTTTTGATAAACAAACAGGAATAGCTTGCTTGGGAAAAAAAAGAAAGAAAAGCTTTGAAATTATAATCTTGAAGTTACTTAAAACTATTTTCCTCTCATAACCATTTACACCTTCTCCCTGAAATGTTGCATATACAATAAATAAACTCTTTATAGGTAATCCAAAAGTAGGTTTTACTGTGGCTCCATCAATTTCCAGATTGATGTTCAAATTAATGCATGTGTCCTGGGCACGCTACATTTCAGTTGTTATGTACACAAACACTGAAGTGTATACATTCTCACATAAATATACTCGCTGGGAGTGATGAGGCACTCACTGCACAGTGGGAAATAAAAGTTCCCCAAGGACCCGCTGCCTCTGCCTATGCACCTTAAATAAATAGCCCTTCCACTGGATAGTCTATTAATTCCAGCCATTTAGTGATCAATGAAGATTGGTGAATGAGTGATCTGTGACGGTGATCAATATGTACCATGAAGCTAGCTGAAATGGACCCCAGCTGCATATCGATATGGCCTCAATCAGAGACGAGTGCACTGAGAACCCAGTGCAAGCTGGGCCCTGGAGAGGCTGAGAAAACAGAGAGAAGCTTCCAGAACAGAGGATCCATTCTGAGATATCCTGCAAAGCAAGAACTCAACCTGGCCCTGTTCTTTTTAATTCTAGATCTTTCTGTCTCCTACTTCCCTTTCAGTGAAATATTCTTGCTACAAAATGTTAGGGCCCAAATCTGATTTTTGGACCCTCATGAGTATTGTTCTCACTGATTGTTTCATACCTATCTTGCCTTAATTCAAAAAGAATTTGGTGCTTGCAGAATTATATCTCATTTAGAAGATAAAGTCTCAAACTGAAGAAGTGGGGATTTGCAACATCTCGGGGGTACAGGAGGGGAGACCTTTGGATGTGTGGTCCCTATTGCTACAGCAGAACCATCACATTATAGGCTCTGTCTGTCAATGCAATCTACACAGAGTCTACCACTGGGCTAAAGGTTACAGGCTGTTTCTTCCCCACAAGGTGTGAAAATAAGAATTAGTAATACTTAGATCTACATCTAGGAGAGATTACAGAGAATGCCTGGGAAAACCCTGAGTTTCTTGGAGGTGAAGAACTAGCCAAGAACTATTATTAACATTTCATCTTGGCCCTGAGAGAGGTTCACTGTGGGTCTGGTCCCCACAGCCGATAGGACAGAAAATTCATGATTTCTCCTAATAAAAGGTCAAGAACTCAGGGTGCCAGGGCCCCTGGATTAAGCCTCAACCCAAGCAGACATGGCAGTGACAAAAAGGCCAGTTTGTATAAAGATCCGTGAGTATTTCTTCTTCTTTTTTCTAAAAAGCAAACGGAGTTTTGTCTCTCACTTCTAAAACAATTGTATTCTGACTGGCCTTTGAAACTAGTGCAGACATGGAAAAATCAAAGGAAGCCTGAAGGAAAAATGTCCATCAGCAGAAATGGGTTCAGAAAAGGTCAGCAGGTTAAGCTCAGGAGGAGGTTTGCCTCATGGAGAGAAGCAGTGACTCCTTCAGCAACGTGGAAGGATGGGACCCAGGCAACTGGATGCTCCATAGTCCTGAGCCTGAAGAGACCTTTCCTCTCATCCTCGTTGGCCTGAGTTGCTCCGCTGGTGGAAAAGCGCTCTGACAAGAAGAGGCTGCTTGGGTTTTTCTTGCTCTCATAACGGAAGTGCCTCTACAGTCAAATATGTTTTTAAACTAGTTGCCATGGAAATATGTTTTAAAGATAGCTAATACTAGCAGAGAAATCTGACTGGCTGTGATGGCAAATCAGGCTTTCATCTAACCTCCTAATGCAGTCTGTCGAGCAATTTTGGAACAAGTGTATGCGTAACATCGAGGTTTCACAGTCAGCCCAGTCTGCTCGCGAGTGTGGAGAAAGCACCGTGTGAGGAGCTTCTGTCAATTGCTGATTATTCAGGATGCAATTTTGAAGCTGGAGGGTTTTCAGCTCCTTGCTTCTCCTCCTCCTCCTCTGTGCACTGGGCTTTAGCCATTTCATCGCTTATTAGCATTTCCACCAGAGAGTGGAGAGGATATAAAATTCCAATCAGCCTGTTAGCAGCTTTCAGGAGAGATCTGCTGAGAAAAAGAGCTAAAACCATTGGCTGAAATGAGGTCTGCAAATTATCTATGGATTTCATTTATGGTTTCTGTGTGAGTAATTTGATCATTTGGCATTGGTGGTGTGTAGCTCAGTCGGAAACAGCAGCTTTGATGAAAACAGCCTTAAAAATATGCACAAAGATTTCTGTCCACATTGGATTAAGTAAACAATTGTCTAGAAACACAGATTAAAAAAAAATATGGGCAGAAGTGCAGATCACTAAGGCTTTAGAATGTTGTAACATAAATAATCAGTTTGACCATCCAGATTGTTCAAATTTACCTAATAATTTCCAAATTATTAGCAAAACCATACTTAAATAGATTTAACACAAACGAAGAAGAAACCAGGAGAAACTCCTGAGCTTTCTTTGAGGCTCTGACGGTATGAGAGTGCTCAGTCACTTCAGTCATGTGCTATGGACTATAGACCGCCTGGTTTCTCTGTCCATGAGATTCTCCAGGCAAGAATACTGGAGTCGGTTGCCATGCCCTCTTCCAGGGCATCTTCCCAACCCAGGACTGAACCTGCATCTCCTGTGTCTTGCACTGCAGGCAGATTCTTTACCACTCAGCCACTGGGGAAGCCCTCTGATAGTATATATATCTAAATACATAGAGAGATAAGTTTAGAAATATATAGTTAATACACACACGTATATATGTACATTATATAGGATATATATGTGTGTGTGTATGTATGACAAGGCTCTTATTACTTTGATATTTCTCATGCATAAATGCAGACTGTGGTCTGTATTATAATACTGTAACAATGTAAAATGCACTAACATTGGAGAGCACTTTCAAAATGAACTCACTCCTTTCAGTGCTATTATTACTACCCTTCACTGTTTTGTGGAGTGATCAAAGCTAATGTATTTTTGGAGATACAGATACTGGCACCAAATTATCTATGCATCCGAGGATGATTCATTTTTCCAATGGAAATGATTCTCACTTCTTTTTTTTTCTGGGCAGAATACAAACTAGAGACTTCTGGGGTGATTCCTTATGTCAATTAAGAACACGGGTATACCTGTGGCGGATTCATTTCGATATTTGGCAAAACTAATACAATATTGTAAAGTTTAAAAATAAAATAAAATTAAAAAAAAAAAAGAATAACCTGAGTCAGGTATCCTTCACTTTTCCTTTACAGAAACTTTTTTTTCAAATTGAATAATATATTTTATTTAAACCGATGTATCCCAAATAGTGTCATTTTAACATATATTCAGTATGAAATATATTTTAAATATATTGAGATATTTTATATTCTTTTATTTTTACTAAGTCTTTAAAATTCAGCATTCATTGTGTATTTACAGCACATCTCATTTGGAGCCCTACGTTTTCACTCTGAATGCCTTGATCTGTGTTTAGATTTCACAACAGTTAAGTTGAAAGAATAAATGATCATATTTAAGTTGGCCCAAACATACTGAAAATTTTTCCAATAACTGAACCAGGTTTAAGTTTTTAAAATCAAATTTAAATAAACTTTAAAATTCAATTCTTTGGTCTCCCTAGGCCACGTTTCAAGTGCTGAAAACCATACATACGTGGCTAGTGGTGCCATCATGGACAATGTAGTTTTATCCTGTCCTTTGTAAGCAGTTTAAAAGGTTTTAAAAATGTGACAGAATACAAAAGCTTTACTGATAAGGTTTCAGATTCTACATTTGCAGCTAACTTTTAAGAAACCACTTGCTGGGTTTTAGTCCAGCGGACAGAAGGATATCCACCGTTACCTGAAAAAGCTATTAAGACGCTCCTCGCTTTTCCAGCCACATAACTATGCGAGGCAGCATTTTCTTTCTTCTTGTCAATTTTTTATTGTGATTAAAGATACGTAACATAAAATTTACAGTGTCAACCATTTTTAAGGGTACAGTTCAGTGGTATTAAAAGTGGTCTTTAAAGTTGGTCCTCGCCCAGCTTCTGACTTCTAGGGATCAGTGGCTGGCTGCATGGGGCTTTGTTGTTTTGCTGACTGATAGAGCAATATCTTTTCATTTCTTTCTCTGGAGAAGCCCTCCTGTAAAATGCACACACACACACACATACACACATGCTGTGTTTGTAGGGAGCCACAGAACACCAGCAGGGAGTGGTACTATTTATTGAGTTTCTCAAGGAAAGCAGTTCTATCAAGTCCAATTACAAAGCAGATTAGACTTCTAAAAGTTCTCTTGTGCATCCCTTCATTTAAAATACCCCCAATATATTGTGGTTTATTAGAATTCTTACATTGTGCTCAGGTGAAAAATACCCTTTGCTTTAATACATTTTGGTGCTAAATTAATTTTTTCTAGGAAATATTAAAGAAATATATAATTAAAATGTTGAAATGAGGAAAGGAACATTATTGATAAAGTCATTTTTCACTTAAGCATAGATCTCTCCAAATGATAGTTACTTCAATAAAAAGCATTAAGCTTATTCATCTAGATTTTAAAGGACTTATCAATTTATCTATAAAGAACTGCATGGACAAGTGTTAATATAAAACATGAATTACTGTACATTCCTGTTTAAGACATTTCTAATCCACATGTACCTGAAGTAAAACTACTTTCAAAGATAGAAAATGAAGCCTATGCAGGAAGACAAGCAGGATTTTACAGTTTGTACCTTTCCTTCCCACAACCTTCTCTCCTTTCCTGATCTTCCCTTTGTCTCCTATTAAGTGTTTTCAGAAGACAGCAAATAGAGGAGTGCTGCTAACCAAATAAAGTTGAAAATAAAGTTCCCGAGCCTCTGCATTAATCAGGTGAAATCCCTCCATTGTCATGCCTGGCTTGCAATTGCTTGTGGCCACTATAAATATCCAGATCCAGGCTGTGTTCTCTGCAGTGCTTTAACACTGAGATCTGAAGGTGTTTGTACCCCAGAACAAGACCCTTCCTGTATGCCTCTATATTTTACCTCTTTCACAGCGGCAAAACTGAGATGCAGGGAGGTGGGGTTCCTTATTCACAGACCCACCACTAGTAAGCAACCTTAGATTTTTCTGGCCCAAAAGCCCATCCTACTGACCATCCTGATTCTCCTCCTGCTGGTACAACAAGATTCTGGCCAATTATTATTTTAGGGGGCCTGACTTCCTTTTCCTCTGTGCCCTGGTAGGGAATGTTCACCCACAAAGTAAATCATAGCCTATTTGGAAATGTTCCCACCCTCCAAACTACACCACATGATACTCAGAGATATCTGTCCTTTCCTGGTCTTTACCAGCCTTGCTGTGAACCCTTGGGTGGGGGGCAGCGGCAGGCTGTTGGGCAGGAGCCTTCTTGCTGGAGGTGACCAATTTTAAAAGTTTGGGGCAATCAGATAGGTCATTAATTAAATCCCCACAAGTAGATAGAATCACTTAAGTGCTCATGAGAATGAATCTTTGCTCTCTTTTAAGTTCATTAAGCTATTTAAAATTTGAACAGACACTGCTTTAAGAATCACATTTTCTACCTGTCTGCAAAGATTTAACAGTTTCACTATTTTATTGACACAAGTTAAAGCATTCAAAGGCATGCAGCTGTTGAGGTTTCTGAATGAATCAACAGGATGAATTCTATAGATTCGCAGTCTTTTTTTATGACTTAATGACTTCCTTGTTTTTTTAACAACCGTATTGCATATCTATTTCTGGAGGTTTGTATACACACATATAGATTTGTACTCTTGATAAAGAAAAAATGCAAACTAAAATATGTAACAGCAGGGAGAGAAAATGATCAAATTTAGTTCTCTTTACTACAGTTTGTGTGAATAGGTTAATTATTGTTTGTTTAAATAGGTCATATGTCTAGCATTGATGTTTCGGGCAAATGGAAGTGTTAAATACACTTGGTTTTCTGGTATTAAAGGCAGTAATTTAAAAAGCCACATATTTGCCATAAAAATATATTTGTGTTTATCACCAGACTATTAAAATAATTAACTCTGGATAAAGACATTCAATCAGAAACAGTGAATGTTTGTACAGATTTTTTTTATACCTGTTGCAGACATTAGATGCGTCTAGTCTTGACTTACTGAAGATATTTTGATGTTTTGTGTAATGTAATATATGGGCTTCCCAGGTGGCGCTGATGATAAAGAACCCACATGCTAATGTGGGAGACTTAAGAGACACAGGTTCGATCCCTGGGTTGGGAAGATCCACTGGAGGAAAGCATGGCAATCCACTCCAGTATTCTTGCCTGGAGAATCCCATGAACAGGCGAGTTTGGCAGGCTACAAACCATTGGGTTGCAAAGAGTCAGACACGAGTGAAGCAACTTAGCAGGCACGCAGCACAATGTATTGCTTTAAAATACTTACTAACACCTACTTTGTGCTTGGCTCTAAGTTATGTGATTGTTAATTGAAGAGCTATTAATTCTTCTGTGAAGGAGCCAACCAACCACATAAGAACATAACAGATTATAGTTAATGCTGTTTGAAACGGAACACTAAGAGACTGGATAAACTCCAAGTTAATGACTCCCTAAACTAAAATCACCCTTCCCTCAAAAGAGTAACTCCTCTCTTTCTGTATAGAAAATAATAGTTCTTTGCTTTGTGGATTTCTGACCTGAGACATCTCCCTAAGGTTTGGATTTATAGTCAATAATCTTTGCTATTTACATGCCGTACATTTCTGTAACATCTGTGTGTTCCACCCCTGGACAACCTATGGTCAGTGGTTCCTGGATCCCCCTGGAATAAAGCCTTGAAGCCTCCAACTGGCATTCACCCTTCTCTATCTGACCCGGCCTTCTTTCCAGCCTCACCTTTCCCTAATTACCTTTCTGCACTTTATGCTCTGGTCAATTTGCACTACTCCCTGTCCACCCTGAACAAGTCCCAATAACTTGCCTAAGTTGTCTCATCAGCATAGAATTCTCTGCCTCCTCACCCTTGTCTATGGAAAACTCTGTCCATCCTCTAAGAAGGGCCTGATCTTCCTCCCCAGCCTGATACAACTACTCCTGGTCTGAGTCCTGACAAGGCTTGATCTGTCTGCTTTATCTTATCTATTCCTTAGTCTGCAATGTTTTATTGCTTGTGTATTTGTGTTAGTTTGAATTAAATTGTAACTTTGGGGTAGGATCAGATCAGATCAGATCAGTCGCTCAGTCATGTCCGACTCTTTGCGACCCCATGAATCTCAGCACACCAGGCCTCCCTGTCCATCACCAACTCCCAGAGTTCACTGAGACTCACGTCCATCGAGTCAGTGATGCCATCCAGCCATCTCATCCTCTGTCGTCCCCTTCTCCTCTTGTCCCCAATCCCTCCCAGCATCAGAGTCTTTTCCAATGAGTCAACTCTTCCCATGAGGTGGCCAAAGTACTGGAGTTTCAGCTTTAGCATCATTCCTTCCAAAGAAATCCCAGGGCTGATCTCCTTCAGAATGGACTGGTTGGATCTCCTTGCAGCCCAAGGAACTCTCAAGAGTCTTCTCCAACACCACAGTTCAAAAGCATCAATTCTTCAGTGCTCAGCCTTCTTCACAGTCCAACTCTCACATCCATACATGACCACAGGAAAAACCATAGCCTTGACTAGACGAACCTTGTTGGCAAAGTAATGTCTCTGCTTTTGAATATGCTATCTAGGTTGGTCATAACTTTCCTTCCAAGGAGTAAGCGTCTTTTAATTTCATGGCTGCATTCACCATCTGCAGTGATTTTGGAGCCCCCAAAAATAAAGTCTGACACTGTTTCCACTGTTTCCCCATCTATTTCCCATGAAGTGATGGGACCGGATGCCATGATCTTCGTTTTCTGAATGTTGAGCTTTAAGCCAACTTTTTCACTCTCCACTTTCACTTTCATCAAGAGGCTTTTGAGTTCCTCTTCACTTTCTGCCATAAGGGTGGTGTCATCTGCATGTCTGAGGTGATTGATATTTCTCCTGGCAATCTTGATTCCAGCTTGTGTTTCTTCCAGCCCAGCATTTCTCATGATGTACTCTGCATATAAGTTAAATAAACAGGGTGACAATATACAGCCTTGATGCCTATATTTCATTCATCTCTGGATGCCCTGTTGAACTCCATACCAAGGTACTTGGTAAATGCTCATCGGATGACAAAGTGAATGTAGGCCTCACTCCCCCTTTGCCTTCAGGACCATGTTTATAAAAATGAGAGACATGGTATATATTTAAGCCCTCCATTACGCCTCATCTACCTACATCTGTGCAGAAGTGCTGCTGTACTGAGTCTTACGTGAGCATTAAACTATAGAGTCTATTTCAGACAACAAGCAGTAGTGGCCGATTTTGTCTTCTTGGCAGATTCCCCACTTATGCCAACATCTCAGGGGATTGTGGCCTCTAGGTGTCACAGATGGAGTGACATGTCATCATTTGAACCATGAAACATGCCAGTGGAATGACCAAGAGCAGCCCAAGTAGATGTTGTCCCTCTTCAGACACACTCTGACCCCTGTAAACCTGCAGGGGAACCACGTCTATGAAATTCGGATGTACTTTATCCTCACTGTGATGCAAAGAACTGGGCATTTACTGGGCCAGTCCAGGTCAAAAATAAGGAGGGCAGCAAAAATACGTCTCCCATGTCTCTTGTCTGTACCCCTCTGCCCACTTTTAACATTCTACTTCTTAGGCTATGTCTAATTCATATACAGATTAGGGGTAGAAATTAACTGAGTGTAATTCTCAGCAGTATTTGCAGTATTTAAAAAGAAGGCCTAGAAAGCTGACACTTCCTGAAAGGAAAGTCTCTTTCAGGGCGGTATTTCAGTGTTGGGACCCCCTGTGGATGTGTCAGTATAGTTGAGTGATAACAACCATGATATTTATGACCTAAGAAAATATAGACTGTTAGTTTTTTGGTTTTGTTTTTAAATTGTAAAATGGTGGAAATAAGAGTGTCTTCTCAAGGTTGTCCAGAGGATTAATTACTTCTGCCAAGATATTACTTCTGGGAAAGACCCTGATCCTAGAAAATATTGAAGGCAGGAGGAGAAGGGGACAACAGAGGATGAGATGGTTGGATGGCATCACCAACTAGATGGACATGGGTTTGAGCAAGCTCCGGGAGTTGGTGATAGACAGGGAAGCCTGGCGTGCTGCAGTCCATGGGGTCGCAAAGAGTCGGACACGACTGAGCAACTCAACTGAACTGAACTTCTGCCAAAACTGGGGTAGAGTCTGAGATTTTCCTCTGCTCACAATCTAATGAGTTATCCCGCCACAGTTTCTTTGATGCTGGCAGGAGACATGAGACCCCTGTGTCAGACGCAAGTGGACAAGCAGTAGCCAGAGTAGCACATTTTCCTGGGCCTCAGTTCCCACAGGACGACGCAAAGAGGGCCGGGTGAAAGTTGGATACATGCAGTAACTGCGTTCCAGAACTCTCAGCTTAGGCTGAGGGAATCCTTCAGAACAGGGGGCAGCACACTTCTCCTTTGTTTCACGGGGACATAATGTTTATTGTTTTGGACAGTAAGTCTGTTTCTTGTCTCTGGAGGGAGACACTCTATCTTCTTTATCTCCCAAAGCTGGGAAAACATCATCAAGGATAAAGGCAGTGTCTCTGCTTGCAGGACACACAGCAATGTGAAGGACCCGTGGATGACGACTCTCGACTCATAAAGCACTTATATCAGCACCTGGCACACAGCAAGCGCTCGCTGACTGACGTTACTACCGCTATTAGGTCACAAAGACAATTCCACCTTATTAAAAGATGACCTTGTTCAGTGATGGATGAAATAAATACGCAAACAAATCATCCTGTATCCCAAGGATTTTAGAAATGGAAATAGTTGCTAATTGTCCATAGGTACACAAACCAACACAGGAAGCTTAAGGAGAAGTTTTGCTTTTTCCTCCAGTGCCTTCAGCGTTAGCACTAACTGCACTTCCTGGCCGCTCGATGGATGCTGTGTGCTTCCTGAGAGAGCATCTGTAAGAGGAGGCACTGCCCATTCACCAGTGAGTTCCGTCTCTCCACCCTTGAGGTACCGCTCTCTGCTTCAGCACACAGAGCCATGGCTTGCTTCATTTTTTGCAGGATGGTTGTGCTGTGGTCCATTTCCTTCTAAAAATAAATATGCACCTGGACATTTTGTCTTCAAAATGCCATTGGGTTTTTCCATTAAGTTGAAATGACAAAGGATGCCTTTGAATGGAAATGGTAGCATCAACTCAAGGACTTGATGGGCTCCTAGAGGCAAGCTGGGTCAAATCAAGATATAGCAGAAGGTCACACTTGTCTTAGGAGAGCCCTTTCTTCTGCCCTTAAATAATCCCTCCTGCCAGAGAGAAGCCCGTTCTTCTCTGAATGCCCAGCTCTCTTGTCTCTGAAAAGTGAAAGTCTCTCAGTCGTGTCTGACTCTTTGTGACCCCATGGACTGTAGCCTGCCAGGCTCCTCTGTCCACGGGATTCTGCAGGCAAGAATACTAGAGTGGGTAGCCATTCCCTTCTCCAGGGGATCTTCCCGACCCCTTGTCTCTGGGGAAAAGTAATTATTTGGCACTAAACTCACTCACCCCTAGCATCCTGTACTATGTGGGGCACATAAAGCGGGCACATTAAAAACTTCTTAATTTTCTGACTAAGTAGTAAGGGACCCATGTGCTTTCCCTCCCAGGCAATGTTTGTATTTTAATGAAAATGGCAGAGTTTAGACAGAAGATGAAGGTCTAAAAGGATGAACACTGGCATTTCAACACAGGTGAGAAAGATAATTTGGGGATGGGCGGGGATGGGTTTGTGTTCCTGACGTCCTTCAGCTCCTGTGACCAGGATCTGTCCTGTTTGTATCAGATCCTCTGCAGCTGGCTCGTCTCCAGTGTAACAGGCATGTGAGTCACTGGAGATCGTGTAAGAGGCCAATTCTGATTAGAGGATCTGGGTGGGGTCTGAGCATCTGTATTTCTTTCAAGCTCTCAGGTGATGCTGAGGCTATTGGTCCACTGAGGAGGGTTTGAGCATCACATATTTAGAATACTTGACTAAAGAAGGCTTGCGGTGGAGGAGCAGGGCAGGGCATTCTGGGGCTGCCTGGCTCTCAGCACACTCTGCAGGCTTCACCAGACCCGGAAGTTCCAGTGAGGGTGTGAGTCCGGAGCTTACTGTGACACTCTGCACCCCTCCCAGATGAGTCCAGAAAAGCAGGTCAGGATAAGTGGTGGTGGTGGGAGGAGGGCTGGGAATGACCCAGACCACGCTGCTGCTTCTGTGAACCAGTGCGGGGTCCCAGCGCCCGGTGGCCGGCAAGCTTGGGGCTCTCAGAGCAGCGGGCAGGCAGGCAGTGTCACATGGAGGAGCCCCAGGCCTGCTCACAACCCCCGGCCCCTTCCCTTGGCAGCTCTCACACCTCCTTGGCTGCATCCCAAGATGAGCGGAGCATCACCTGACAGGCAGACTGTCTGCTGATTATTTATCACATTCCCGAGTCCTGGTGCCCAAGCCCAGACCCCAAGCCAGCAGAGAACGGCCTTGCTTTAGAGAAACTTGCCCCCGCGCCAGACAGAGCCAGCCGGGCCTGTGAGGTCAGACTTCCAGATCTGGGGTGACATCTCTGAGCTTCAGAGCAGACAGCAACGAAAGCAATATGTTCTCAGGCCGCATATAGCTTGTTTCCTAAAACAGAACAAAACAAGACATAACTCAACTGAAGTCATTTCTGGTGCAGTGCCTGGAATTATGATGCAGGTCAGTTCACTCTGAGTCGATTCAGCAGATATTGGCAGAGGGGGTTCCAGTGCTTAAGCGAGACCCTGCCTGGGGTGGGGGAGACCATCTTCTTCTTGGACTTGAGGGCAGAGGTGTCCCCAGGGCCCTGGCCAGCCTGCTGCCCCCTGACTTTCCTTACTCTGTCTCCCCATGCAGAGGGTGCCTCTCTCCAGCTTCTCCTGATTCTCACCACCCTGCCATCCACATCCAGGTTCATTTCCTGAAGCAAATCTGGCAAAGGAATTTCATACCAGGTTTTAGTGAGAAGGGCAGCCCACATGTCCTCAGATACGCTTCTGAGGTCATCGTCTTGTGTTGATGTTCCCCATGGAAGGGCCAGAGGCTGGGGAAGCCGGGGTTAGGAGGATCTGCCTCCATCCCCCCTCCAAGCAGCCCAGAGAACCTCTGCCTAATATGTACAGTCACCCAGACAAATGGAAGGAGCTCTCTATGGGCCGGGAGAGGCAGGACAGGCCCAGGGCAAGGAGGGTGGTGGGCACAGGAGCCGTGACCATAACATCTCTAACCTCAGGGCTCCTGGAACTTGTCCCAGGCTCAAAAATCTTTGGGGCAGGGTGGCACGAGCAGGTGCATCTTCTTAGAAATTCCTCAAATCTCCTAGCAAAGATGACTCTGCCCTGTTTCTATCAGTGGATAGTGCTCTTGACCTAAAATGCTACTGAAATCAGTGATGCTCGCCAGGGAGAGGTGTTTCAAGTTCCGGCCTCTCTCCTTCCCACGTCTTCCCCTCCTCTGCCCTCTGCTCTGTCTTTTCCAGATTCCAGGACACACGGGTTCTTTCTTCTCCTTCAGGGTTGTGTCATATCTTTCTATCATAAATTATAAACTTCTCTGAAGCATTATTTTCTAACCAACCTGGTCATAGATATTTGAGTTCAATTCTTACCTCAGTATTTTTTTTTTTTTCTGAGAAAGCTGTACCCAGACACTTGGGGGTTACGGGGTGATCTTCATCCCTGTGATGCCTGAAGGCAGTTGTCACTGCCACTGCATCCCTGCACCTTAAGCAGAGGAGCAGAGGGAGGTGAAGTTCCTTGCAGAAGCACTGAGACATTCCACAGCTAGTTAAGTGATGTCGGCTTGCTCAAAACTCAAAACAGAGCTCTTAATAGGTGCGTGTGTGCTTAGTCGCTCAGTCGTGTCCTATTCTTTACCCACTGAGCCATCAGGGATCTGATGCAGGCTTATCTATCTAGCTACTTATCTATACATCTGTCTGCTTAATTCAGGCTTATCTATCTATCTACCTATCTAATAGGACTTCCCAGGTGGCTCAGTGGTAAAGCATCCACCTGCAATGTAGGAGATGTGAGTTTGATCCCTGGATTGGGAAGATTCCCTGAAAAAGGAAATAGCAACCCACTCCAGTATTCTTGCCTGCGAAATCCCCTGGACAGTGGAGCCTGGCAGGCTACAGTCCACTGGGTCCCAAAGAGTCGGACACAGTTTACCAACTCAACAACAACCTGTCTATCTATCTGTCTGTCATCTATCATGATCTGTCTATCTCTCTGTCTATAATACATTCTATAATATTTTCTGTGTCTGAAGTCAATGGTTTCAGGCAGAGACCCCTTTGTCTCAGGATTTAGAGGTACCTCAGATTCGTGTCACCAAGAATAGTGAGGGGAGGGCTTCCCCGGTGGCTCAGTGGTAAAGAACGCCAATGCAGGCGACACAGGCTCAATCCTTGATCTGGGAAGATCCCACATGCCATGGAGCAACCAAGCTGATACATCACAACTGTTGAGCCTGTGCTCCAGAGCCGAGGAGCCACAGCTACTGAGCCCACGTGCTGCAACTACCGAAGCCTGTGTGCCCTAGAGCCTGTGCTTCACAGCAAGAGAAGCCCGCATGCTGCAGCTAGAGAGAAGTCCCCGCAGAAACAAAGACCAAGCACTGCCAAAAATAAATAAATAAAATTATGTTAAAAAAAATAGTGAGGGGAGAGTTAGGTAAATCACCCCCCTCGTTAATTCTTCCATCTTACGGCTAACACCATTCGTCCACCACCCACCCACCCACCCACCCATCCATGCTTCCACTGACTTGTTCCCCAACCACCATCACCACGCCACAGTTCCTTTCGGTAACAGCTGCTTTTATGTCATCGTGAGCCTTATTGAGGTGACTAATTTCAGAGGAAGTTTGAGAATCTGGACTTAAGAGATTGGCATTGGATGTCACTGAGCAAACAGCAGGCAGATGGGCAGATGTTAACAGGAGCTCTGCTGTTTAGGGTGGTATTTTCCTGGAAGTCTGTCAAGGAGTTTTCCAGCTAAAATTAACTTTGTGGCATCTGAGCCAGAAACACAAGCTGTGCTTTGTTCTTATCTTCTGATGTGAACTGTTGAGTGCATGTGCCTCTGTGTGTGTGTGTGAGGGATGGGGCCACACACAAAAAAGTGCTCTGGAGAACAGTTATAAAGGGCAGCATTGTGTTAGTTGATACGTCTCTCATGAGAATGTACCCAGTGCATAGTTCACCACGGGATGGAATTCGCTTTCTGAGTTGCACTTAATTGAAAGCAGAAGCCCATCCTTGTTAGGCTGACACCTGGGAATATCGTCAGTCACCAGCAAGGGTGGTTATAACCCTGGTGATAATATGCCTGTTCTTACTTATCTGGGAAATGACAGTGAAAGATGAGGCATTGAGGGCCCTTGGAACTAGCAACCAGAAGCTTGGCTTTCTCTGAGGCTCACTCTACGGACCATCTTTTGTAGAGCCTGTCTTCCCAGAAGTGCCCCTGGAGGCTCCACCGTTGGGATTCCACTAGTAGGCTTCCTTGCCTTCAGTCTTTCAGATGGGTTTGGTCAGTGTTTGGGGAGGAGAGGTGAGGAGATAAACAGGCCAGCGGGGAGTGTCAGGGAGAACTGGGTTGGGTATTTATTCCCCGGGGGGGTTCCTCCAAGCCACTGGCTCTGGGAAGACTGCATCCCATGCCTGAGTTCACCCTCCTTCCAGGGTCCTCTTAGGTGATTTCCACTTCTTCTGGCCCCTCAGGCAAAGGGATGGTAAGAGCAGCCTTTCCCAGCCCCAGCCTCTTGTGCCATCCCCAGGGGTTTCCCTCCTCCTTGGCTACGCCTTTGTAATAATTCCCTTTACTTAAAATCAACCCAGTGTCTGGCCAGGATTCTCTGATACACACATAACCTGAAGTAATGGAATCCTAAAGCAAGTCCTTTAACCTGTTTATGTATGATTTGCCTCTCTTGGAAGTTATGTAATACTAGCCTTGTCCTCTCACCAGGAAGTTGTAAAAGCAAAATGAGAAAGTAGAAAAAGAGGCTCTGTTCTATACATCAGTGTCTCTTTTGCTGTCTCGTACACAGGGTTATTGTTACTATCTTTCTAAATTCCATATATATGCGTTAGTATACTGTATTGGTGTTTTTCCTTCTGGCTTACTTCACTCTGTATAATAGGCTCCAGTTTCATCCACCTCATTAGAACTGATTCAAATGTATTCTTTTTAATGGCTGAGTAATACTCCATTGTGTATATGTACCACCGCTTTCTTATCCATTCATCTGCTGATGGACATCTAGGTTGCTTCCATGTCCTGGCTATTATAAACAGTGCTGTGATGAACATTGGGGTACACATGTCTCTTTCCCTTCTGGTTTCCTCAGTGTGTATGCCCAGCAGTGGGATTGCTGGATCATAAGGCAGTTCTATTTCCAGTTTTTTAAGGAATCTCCACACTGTTCTCCATAGTGGCTGTACTAGTTTGCATTCCCACCAACAGTGTAAGAGGGTTCCCTTTTCTCCACACCACAGTCTTATGGACTCTGTGGGAGAGGGAGAGGGTGGGAAGATTTGGGAGAATGGCATTGAAACATGTAAAATATCATGTAAGAAACGAGTGGCCAGTCCAGGTTCGATGCACGATACTGGATGCTTGGGGCTAGTGCACTGGGACGACCCAGAGGGATGGTATGGGGAGGGATGAGGGAGGAGGGTTCAGGATGGGGAACACATGTATACCTGTGGCAGATTCATTTTGATATTTGGCAAAACTAATACAATTATGTAAAGTTTAAAAATAAAATAAAATTTAAAAAACAGAAAAAGAAAAAGAGGCTCTGGAAGGGTTAACATAAAAGAAAAAAAGCAATTCAAAAGGAAGGTGCTAATGCTACTTGTGCAGTGTCATCTCTTTATTTTTTCAGCCATGATAATAGGCAAAGTGCTTAGTCACTAGCAATTCCAGGAAAATGTATCCTGTGAGTCGTTCTGGGGTGCTTTTCATAAGGCAGCATCTTGCTTTCTACTGGCAGTTCGGCCGAGCATGGAAAATATTGCACCCAAATTCCAAACTTCATCAGAACATTCCTACATTTGGCTGAGTGCCCTGCATTTTGTGGACACAGATGTCCAATGGCTGAGACCAATGAATCACACTGTAATCAGTAAGTGCAATAAAATCACATTTGACTTTGTAGAGAACAGCTCACCTGCGTTCAGTGTTTCCTGACCCAGTTCAAGGAAGAACTTTCCCAGGCCTCCTAGGGCACAGCCTGTTCTACTTGGTTAAAACCAACCAAGCGGGCAGGTGCCTCACTGCCCAGTGTCATGCTGCTCTAGGACACACGTGGCCTCTGGGCCACTTCCTCACATCCCCCAGTCCTGGCCACCGGCTGCTCTCTGGCCAGCTGGCCCAAGGAGGCACACGGGTGTCTAAAGGTCTCAGTGAGTACGTGTAGACATGGGTTAAGTTGTTCTGCTCTCATTTCTCAGGGGTTCTTTACATACCAGATTTTTCAGAATTTCTATGTGGCTTGTCACACACACCCATAAGCCTGATCTTTTAATAAAAGTCCAGTCCCCCAGATATACCTCACTAGCTCCTCAAAGGTTTTGACCTGTGCAAGAGTGAAACATATAAGGCATGGCAGGTAGATGCTTCCTGGTTTAATTATTTTCACTCCTTCAAGGAATAGAGACATAACCTTTAGGCTAGGATCAGGGCTGGAGAGGAACGAGAATTGAGTGTTCTTGGACCTTCATGTTATGGTTTGGTAGTGACTTCTAGGTCTTTGCATGGCCATATAGTTGAGAATAGGAAAGCAAAGATTCAGCTCAAGGAGACCAGTGGCTTGCTGGTGTATTCTGTGAAGTTCAGGGTCCTCCTTACAGAAGGGCTCCAAGCCAGGCAGCTTGGTCTGTGCATAAATGTCTCCCTGACAATATCCTTCTAAGACTAGAATTATGTATTCGACAGCCTCAGTAATGCTTCACAGCAATGCCCATGATACCATTTCACATGTAGCTACTGGAATAACCTCTCCACGTCACCATGTCTCCCCATTTCTCCTTAGCTGTTGCAGTAGAGACCCAGGTAAGAATGATGCTCTGTGTTCCCTCAGGCTTTCAGGGAGAGTCTGGTCCCTCTCCTGATAGAGCTGCAGGTTTACCCTGATGATCTGTGCAAATGCAGTGAGGCGTGGGGGCCCCTCGCTGGCGTGGTCTGTCAGCTCGCCTAGAATAGAATCTCCATCAGGGCTGTTTGCCTCCTGTGGCCACTCCAGCTGGCAGGCAGGTTGAGTCTCTCCCCCGGCATCTGGCTCCCATCTGCCCCCTATTGGTCTGCAAATGTGATCCTGTTTTAACTCTGATTTTCAGCAGAGCCATGAACAGCCACAAATGCCATATGGGTTTGAAACATTCACTTTTGAAAGTGACACTGTAGTTCAGTCATTTAAAGTCAGTATCTCAAGCAGTTTCATTAAGACTCCGCACTTTGCTGATGCCAGCTGATTTAAATGGAGACATTCCATCAATTCTAGAAAGTTGGAGAAGGTCAAAGCCACTCAGTTCAGTACACAATTCTGTAAGTTTCTCTTACAACACCCCTGAAAAATGTCCAGAAATGGAATCAGTATGTATGTTCTCCTCTGCGACTGGTTTCTTGGCATCTTGGGGGCATGATACAAATCCAGCTCTGAAAGGACATTTCACAGGGATCACAGTTGAAACTGGCATTGATATTGGTCACCTTTAGTGTCTCAGCAGGATTTGTGGGTTCTTCCCACTGAAAACATTTAGTGCCGGGGTTGAAATCCACCAGCCATATCTGGAACTACTTTACCTGCTTTAAGGAAGCAAGGCAGGTGACATCCCAAGCCCTCCCTAAAACCAGGCAGTTAGACTGGAGAAATCTGTCAAAGTCCCTTGGGCTCTGGAGCTGAGCGTGTCAGCTCTAGTTTGGTAATCCCTCTTCTACCAAGAGCATTTGACAGGACCTTTGGGGTTAATAAAAAAGGACAGAGCAAAGACACAGCAGACAGCACATGACTCTGGTTATAAGACAACACCCTGTCTCCCTGCATCCCCCACTGGTGGTGCTGGTGCACAGGGGAGGGGCCCAGGGTCCCACCTCCCTGTTCCCCTCATGTAGAGTTAATATAGGACTCTCACTGGGTGTCATTTACATGAGCAGAGCCCATGGGGATAGATTAATAAAAGCTCCCATAGAAGGCAGCCCCTTTGCCTCTGTTCACCTTGGCGCTGGTTCTGTGCATTAAAAGATCTTTGAGGAATTTGCGGTATTCAATACCTGGGAGATTCTGAAATTGTGTGATTTCTTTCCATGGACCCAGGTCCTGAATGAAGAGGGACCACCATTGGCCAGGGAGATCTCCCTCTTGTTTTATTCTTGGTGCCATTTGCTGTCACAGATTGCATGTTGCTGAAAAGAAGGATCCAGAGATAAAGTTTTAGAACACAGGAATTCCCTGGTGGTCCAGTGGTTAAGACTCCACACTTTCACTGGTAAAGGCCCGGGTTCGATACCTGGTTGGGGAACTAAGATCCTGAAAGCTGTGCAGTGTGGCCACACACACACACACACACACAGTTTTGGAACTCCAAAGGAGACAGTCTCAGGGAGGGACCACACCAGAAGGCTGGAGGCCTATTTGGTCTTTTTCATGCCTTTCTTACAAGTGATAGGAGCATAAAACTATTTACAGACTTAAATAAACCTTGAGATCAGGACGCTGGGACAAGCATAATACAGTCCTCTCAACCGAACTGTGCACAAGCAGGCCCTCTGGAGATTTCATCACATTGAACTGCTGTGATTATAATTAAGAGGTTTGGCGTAGTTAGCTCCCTGGAAAAAGACTTGACCCAGGTTGACACTTATTTAATATGAATAACTTTTTTCCCAATTAAAAAAAAAAAAGAAAAGAGAGGGACAATGATTTCTCAATGTGCTTTCTGTGATTACACTCCACCTTGTCTCACTGTACCCACCCTACATCTTGGAGTCTGTTCTCAAATGCATATTCAGTTCATATATATTAAATATGAGAATCCCTGCCCCTTCATGATCCTATTGTTGCCGCAATGTGCAGAACATTGTGGATGGATTGCAACCTGTTTTCTTTTGGGGGCGGCTGCTTTGACATCTCAGTCTTAAACACTCAGTACTTCTGCTTTAGATTTTTCAAGTTTCCACTTATGGACTCTTCTGCTTGGGCTATGCATTATTCTCTGAAGAAGAACACATCTGGACCCTGGGGGTCCTCATTTAAGCTTCCTAAAAAGCACTAGCTCATGGGCTGACAGTCCTGTGCTTTCCACAGAACATTCCCTCTGCTGCTGGAAGAAAATGTATAATTACCAGAGAAAATGTCACTGACATGATGTACAGGTGATGCGGAAAATGAGGTATAGTCACAAAAAGCAACAAACATTCCCAAATACGCCTGCCTCATCTGTGCTTCCTTAAGAGCCAAATACCATTTCGGGGTGCAGACCTTTCCCCAGTAGCATTTTCAATGACTCCCAGCCCTTCTTACATCTGCCTTTGATTGAACTCAGCATTTCCTTGTCAATTAAAAATGATAAATTAAGCTTCTTGCAGGGCAGACAAACAGCCATTGTGAACCATATGAAAACCTAAGATTTTGGATGAATCAGATTCAGCCTGAGAAATTCATCTGGCAACTCCCAGGCCCTGACCACCATCCAGAGGAGCATCTGAGGTGTCCAACGCGGCACCCAGGCATGCTGATGGCCCACTGGCATTCAGAACATTGCAGCGACCGACCACTTCAGCCTATGCATCCTTCCTGGTGCTTGGAAGAATGGCCAAGTACATCCATATTTGTCTACCCACCGCCCAGACAAATCCAGGACTACATTCAACACAGATGTTTGTGCTTTTCAGCTTTCATTTTTAGAGGCACGTTGTCTGGAAGTGATGTCCATTCACGGATTATTCATTTTGCTTTGTGCTCCAGGGATGTTGATAAATAAAGAGTGAGGATCTAAATCATTGGTCCCCCTCAGCCAAATCACAGAAGGTGTCCTGATGCATTTTATGTCCTGAGGGCAAGTGAAAATTATGTGTTGCGTGTTGCAATTATTTTCTGTGTTGCTGCTCCTTTCTGGGCATATGGACGCGTCAAGAGGGCGACTGTTTATCAACTGGAACGGGGAGGGGCGGGTGTGGGAGCAGGCGTGGGTCTTGCACCTCTGTTTCCTGTCACACAGATGCTCTGATTTTATATGAAGTAGAGCTCTCTGCATAGTCAAATTGATCTGCCTTTCTCAGATACTTTCCTAAGTAGAATTTCCACTAAGATGGGCTTAACTAATGATGAGAAGAATGTAATCCATCTGTGAAAAACCCTTAATCTTCATGGGGAAAAGAAAAAAAAAAAGAAACCTGATGTAGAGGGACTTTGTACATGTCGGTTACCTCTGATCCACTTCGTCTCCCTTCACAAAACAATTGTGTGTGCAAAAGGGGGAGGAGCCAGCTGACATTTTCTACAAACTGCATCCTACACTGTTAGTGTCAGTAACGGATGGAAAGTGAGGTATAGAAGATTGGGGCTGCCTTTTAGTAAGCTTTTTAGTTGATGAAGATAGTTACGTGTATAGTAATGTTGACAATGGAAGTAACAGTTAAAGCTTTTTGAGTTCTTACAGTGTACAAGTCTCATTGATAAAGTGCTTTATGCACCTTCGGCCATTTAGTTGGTCCAGCAACCATACTATTGTTACATATCCTTGTCTCGTCACATCTAAAACAGAACTCTGGATTCCACCTCCCCAGTACACTCTTTGCCAGGACTTCTCTTCTCAATAAAAGGTACAACTAGATCTTGAGCTGCTCTGGCCACAGGCCTGGAAATGGGTTCCCTTTTGTTCATCTCTTTCCCTTTGTCTCCCGTATCTAATTTGACAGCAGATTCTGCCAAACACGACAGCAAGTTTCCTAACTTGGAGTCTGTGATGGGATCCCTGCTTACTCCCCAGGCTTCCATCCCTCTTCTGGCTCAGTTCCCAGGGACACTGGCATTTCCATTGCTTAAATGCATCACACTTGTTGGAAACATATTTTTAGTATCTCTGTTTAAAATATGTCGAGTCCTTCCTTTTGTTCAAAGTCCATTGCCATAACCTCAGGCTAAACATCATCATCTCCAGCTGAGAGCATGGAAATATTTTTCTAACCCATTCCATGATTTCCCTCCTGCTCCCTCAGAAAGACCCGACAGTACGAATGAATCATGAAACTAATCAAACCCCACTGCCTAAACCTCCCATGACTTTGTGTTGCTCTTAGAAGAAATCCCTGTTTCCTGCTGAATCTGATTGCTGCCTGCTACTCCCTCCCCCACGTTCCATCACTGCCTCCCTCACTCTCCTGTCCCACGTATACTGGCCTGTTTTGTCTCTCTTGAAGACATCCCACTTGTTTCTGCCTCAGAGCTTTGAAATTACTGCTTCTTCCTCCAAGAAACACTCCCCCTGTCTTCACATGGTTGGCTCCACATCATGGTCATATTTTTATACCCGCAAGTAAACAAGAAATAGTAATCAGAGGGGAATAATGTGTAGCCATACTTGCTCCAAAAATGGGTGAAGGTTGAGAGACAGCTTTGGGAGGAGTTTGGATGACAGAGCAGCAGATCCTAAAGAGGAAGACTTTGGGCTTTGTGGACAAGAGTCGGGCTGAGACTGAGTGTACAGGCACCTCTTGGGAAGAGACGATTTGCATCTTTCTCTGATTTGATCAGAACCGTCACAGACAAGGGGTTTCCATGGTGGCTCAGATGGTAAATAATCTGCCTGCAATGTGGGATACTTGGGTTCAATCCCAGGGTTGGGGAAATCCCCTGGAGAAGGGAATGGCTACCTACTCCAGTACTCTAGCCTGGAGAAACCCATGAACAGAGGAGCCTGGTGTGCTGTAGTCCATGGGCTTGCAAAGAGTCAGACATGACTGAGTGACTAACACTTTCACACACGTCATGAACAAATTAAAAATGTTTGCATTGATATTGCCTCATCTACTCTTGAGTGATGCCAGCACTGCATGGAAGAAAACTCTGGAGGGTACAGAACTGGCAAGTTAATAGAATAGGTGAATTACTCCTACGGTTAAGGAAATTTGGACTTAGAGATCAGATATGCCCTGCCTAAGATTAAAGTTAACTCATAGAGGCAAAACTTAAACCCAGAGCTGTCTGCCTCTCCTCCAGTAATGTGCTGGTCCATGGTGTGCTCACATAACCTTCTTATTATGTAGCATTTCATCTGAATCATATAATTTAACACAAGATTAAATACAGTCTTCCCTATTTCATGTGTTATGTATTTTGCCTTATCAGCTTATCTGTAAGTTCCTGGACTCTATAGACTGGCCTTTCATAGTCCTTGGCACATAGAAGTCCCTTCATAAGCATTTATTATTTAGATAGCCATATTTCTTTTGTATCTCTAGAGATCTTTGGCCATGTTATTAAATCCTTACTCAAGTTATCAGCAGCTGTGCTGCTTGTGTATGAAAGTGATACTATATAAAATAGAAGTATTAGGTCACCAAGTTCAGTTGAAACAGAATGAATATTGAGTTTCTCTGAATGAACTTACATGCATACATACACACATGCATTCATCCACTCTATTCCCAATTCCTTTACAAGGGAGTTTCTTAATGGAATCATGATCAGTCATCATTCACAGTACCAGTCTGAAAATAGAATGAAATATCAAAATTACAGTGAGAGAAAGAGAAAGCAAATGCCATTTCTCAAACTCAATCATTCTTCTTGGACTCGGCAGGTTTCTGGGTTGTCACAGATAACTGCATATCTCAAGTAATGCATGATGACAAGCTTTTTACCAATCATACCCAGTGTGTCTGAGTTTCCTCTCTCTCAATGGGTGTCTGGGCAATGGATTACAAGTCAGTATGTTACTTTAGCCAAGTGGTCATTTATTCATTTGCTAACTAATAATTCAATATTTATGAAAATCATGTAGAGCTGACCATGAAAAACTGATCAAAAGACATATATGAAAATTCCTAGGCCCTAAAGTACAAGTGCAGACAAAGTTTGACCCAGTGTTGGCACAACAAGCAGTCTGCTGCGAGGGCCCTGGCTGTTAAGCTGTATGATACTTAACTGAGTTGCAAAGTTAAAAACTGGGCACATCTCTGTGAGATACAAAGAGAAACAATGGGAGCTACATTCAGCCCCACTGTCCTTGTCTGATTAATAACCTTTGCCATATTCATTAGCTGCTTTGGGAGTAAAACAAAGAAAAAGTAACCTTGAAACAAATCCACATTATTATTCTCTCCTGTCATCTAATATGAAACAGTCATCTTAATATGACTTATTGCAACTATTCTATGTGCTGAGAATTCAAAGATAGTTAAGCTGGAATCCCTTTCCTTGACAAATCTTGCGGTATTATATGTAATAAACACACACACACACACACACACCCTGGGCTTCCCAGGTGGTGCTAGTGGTAAACGACCCGCCTGCCAATGCAAGAGACATAAGAGGTTCGATCCCTGGGTCAGGAAGGTCCCCTGGAGGAGGGCTTGGCAACCCACTCCAGTATTCTTGTCTGGAGAATCCCATGGACAGAGGACCCTGGTGGGCTCCAGTCACAAAGAGTCAGACATAACCTAAGCAACACACACATCCACACACACACACAGACATATATAAACACACATCCATTCACATATGCACAAATACATGTAAGATGCCATGGGAATGCTGGGGAGAGACAACTAATTCTGTCAGGGTTGGGGGAAGTGGGGGTTGGAGAGAAGAAAGAACGGACATTTGAGAATTCTGTTTGAACTGGGTCTTGGTAAGCAGTTCTTTAGACTCATCAAGAATGAATGACACCCCAGGCAGAGGAAACAAGAAATGGGAAAACAGAGCAGAACGGGGCAAAGCATGTGGATGCAGGCATGGCCTAGGATCGATAGAGTCCCTCAGAGAGGATGAAAACAGTGATTAGAATTCATAGGGCAGAATTCCTGGAAACACTAACATTCAGGGAAAATGGAACCTGAAAAAGACTGAAAAGGAGCGCTGAGCTTGTACGTGGTGAACCAGGAGAGAACGACATCCAAGGAGCCCAGACAGGAGACAATGGGTGGCAAGTGCCTCCTGGAGTTGGCTGGTAGGTGGCGGCGGGTGTGCCTCACGGAGTGCCAACATGGAGTTGTGAGAGCAGAAAGCAGTTGGTTGTATTTTAAGAATAAATGGGAGCTAGGGAATGGAGATGATGTAGGCTGCTTATATGGAAGGCTACTTTTGTGGGAAGCCCAACAGGAAGAGAGGACGAGAGAGTACCTAGAGGCCATGTATTCAGCAGATATGGTTTGCATTTAAAGAATTCCTGCGAGGAATCAGAAGGAAGATAGATGTTAATGACAAACCTCTATAAAGAAGGAGTTGACTGCTCTAGGAATCATAGGGAAATGCTAAGTGTTGATGGAGGAATGAGCTTGACTGAGATAGGAGCTAGTCTCCAAGACAGAAGTGAAAGGGGTAAATGCAGGTGAGGACAGAAATGACGAAAAACGCTGAGGATCCTGACCTGCAGGCAACTATTTTGTATGAGAAGTAGGAGGCAATGTTTATTGCATCAAATTATATGATAAAAGGATTATCTTAAAAATTCTAGACACTGGAAACAGATGGAGAGAGAGTTCTGGAAGGATAATTGAAACAAGCCGTGAGTTTCGCCCTGGAGATAAGCATGTTTGTCCCTGTAGAGGGAAGAAGGGAGAATGACTGAAAGAATCATCCCTCTTGCTAAACCAACCTCTGCTTTCCAGGAAGGAAAAGAAGGGACCTACTCCGCCTATTTGCCAACTAAACAAATGTTTCTCCTGGAACATGAGTAGTTTTGGTGCCTTTATTTATGAAGCTTTTACTTTTGAATAATGAAAATACTTCATAAAATTCGAAGTATTTAATATGACATCACAGTAGTTATAACCAAAGAAAACCCAATTTTAATATAGAGCCATGAATAAAAGTTACTTGCAAACTTATTCAAAGGGACAAGGTATAATGGAAAACATACAAAGGCTTATTTTTATCTTTCAAGAAAAACTTTGGCAGATTTGTATTTTGGATTCTACATATTTCACTTCCTGTTGCAACCGACATTCATGAAATTCACTGACAGGAGCCTAACAGCAACTTTTAAAAAATGAAGTATATTTTCCTTAATTAATGTCTACAAAGAGATTTAATAATGAAAAGTGCCATTAAGTGCCAAGTATTTTAATTATTTTCTGCTGCAAGAGCATGCAGTCATTATATACTGTTTTAAATATTATGAAATATTTACAAAATAAGTTTAAAAAAATTGCAAACAAGCCATATAAAAAGGCATTTTCCTTTTGAGGTGAAACTAAGATCAAAACCCAAAGAAAAAGTCATTTGCTTCCCACAAGAGGAGACTTCGATGAATGCTCCAAAAATACCTGGCACTTTGCTTGTTCTTTCTCCATAGCCCTTGTACCTCTAACTGAATGCACAAACTGAAGTGCTTTACTACTTGAAATTTTGGCACAAATGTTATTTTTAAACTATTTTTAAACTTTTTAATTTTAATTTAATTTTAAAATTAAAAATTAATCAAATTAAAATTTAATTTTTTAAATTTAAAATTTAATTTAAAATTAAAATTAAATTAAAAAATTAAAATTAGTTAATTTTAATTTAATTTTTAATTAAAATGCTCTGTTTCAGGTATGCAACAAAGTGATTCAGTTATACATACATATATGGATATATATATATGTATATGTTATTTTTCAAATTATTTTCCACTATAGGTTATTACATGTTATTGAATATAGTTCT
This sequence comes from Bos mutus, assembly GCF_027580195.1. Taxonomy (NCBI): domain Eukaryota; kingdom Metazoa; phylum Chordata; class Mammalia; order Artiodactyla; family Bovidae; genus Bos; species Bos mutus. The sequence goes on from NC_091628.1 coordinate 26,850,305, forward strand.
CTGTGCTCTACAGCTGGCCCTGTTCATTCTCTTCTTATATTTGGTGGCATGTATGTGTTACTCCCAAATTCCTAACTTATCCTTCTCCCATTCCCCTTTGGTAACTCTGTTTGTTTTCTATGTCTGTGAGTCTATATCTGTTTACTTTTTGACTCCACATATAAGTGATATCATATGATATCTGTGTTTCTCTGTCTGACTTACTTCACTTACCATGATAATCTCTAGGTCCATCCTTGTTGCTGTAAACGGTATTATTTCCTTCTTTTTTATGGCTGAGTAACGTTCCATTCTGTAATGTATGTGTGTATATGTACACACACACACACACCACCTCACCTTCTTTGTCCATCTGTCAGTGGGTCAATGCACAGTTTAGGTTGCTTCCATGCCCTGGCTATTGTAAATAGAGCTGCTGCAGATACTGGGGGTGCATGTGTCTTTACAAACTAGAGTTTTCTTTGCACATATGCCCAGGAGTGGGATTGGAAGATCATACAGGTAATTCTGTTTCTAGTTTTTTAAGGGACCTCGGTACTGCTTTCCATAGTGAAAGTGAAAGTGAAGTCCCTCAGTCGTGTCTGACTCTTTGCGACCCCATGGACGCCCACCGGGGTCCTCTGTCCATGGGATTCTCCAGGCAAGAGTACTGGAGTGGGTTGCCATTTCCTTCTCCAGGGGATCTTCCCGACCCAGGGATCGAACCCAGGTCTCCCACATTGCAGGCTTTAACCTCTGAGCTACCAGGGAAGCCCCTGGTGATCAGATAATTTTATCTTATCGCAGACATATGCTGGGATCTCCCACTTCCCATCTCTGTCCAGCTGCTAACTTTGGGACTATACTCTGAGGACTCGGTCTCTGAATCAGCTTCTAAAATCCCCTGGTTTGAAGGGCAGGAAAACCAAGACCTCTCTGTAATCTCTGGGTCTGATCTCGGTAGGAATATGTCCCAAGTTCAGACCCAAGTTGGTGCAGAATTAACGGGTAAATGCGCGTATTAAATTGAACAGTAACTTGGTGCATTGTGCCGGTTCTGTTCTCAAGTTATACACTGGTTAGCGGGAAACTTTACTCCCCTAATTACCACAGTCTAAATGGCACCCCACTCCAGTACTCTTGCCTGGAAAATCCCATGGACGGAGGGGCCTGGTGGGCTGCAGTCCATGGGGTCGCTAGGAGTCGGACACGACCGAGCGACTTCACTTTATTTTTTCACTTTCATGCATTGGAGAAGGAAATGGCAACCCACTCCAGTGTTCTTGTCTGGAGAATCCCAGGGACAGGGAGCCTGATGGGCTGCCTTCTATGGGGTTGCACAGGGTCGGACACGACTGAAGCGACTTAGCAGCAGCAGCAGCAAGTCTGTTTGGGTTGCTGTAACAAAATAACACAGACTGTGTGACTGTGGTATTATTTCTCACAGTTACAGAGGCAGGAAGGTCCAAATTCAAGGTGCTGGCAGGTATAGTGTCTGGTGAGCACCTGCTTCCTGGTTCCCACATGACTCTTTTCACCTGGAGGAAGAGGTACCTAGAAAGGTGCTTTCTAGGGTCTCTTGTATAAGAGCACTAACCCCATTCCTGGAGGCTCTGTTCTTATGACCTAATCACCCCAAAGCCCCACTTCCAAATATTATTACACTGGGTATAAGGTTTGAACACATAAATTTGGGGGGCACAGTCTATATCAACTATTTTATTATATGCTCCGCCTTGTATTTTCTTGTCAAAGAAAGCCTAAGTAGGGCAGGTTAGCTGGCAGGAGAAAAATGTTAACCTTTTCATTTTTTATGTTTTCTCTGAAGGCCCACTGGCTCTCACCATTTATGGAATTGCCTTGGCTACTCAAGGGACCAGATGTTCCCTGGGGTTGTGACCCACTGCTCCTGCATTTAGCCTCCTGGCTGGCTGCTTGCTTGCTTGGACTCAGCCCAGTACAGATGGCATTACTGCTAAATCAGAGAGAATGACACTCGGTTTCCTGGTCCTCCTTCAAGTTGCTACTTTGTTGGTAAGAGCTCATTTCCTGGGAGTCCAAATAATTAAGTTTCACCTGTGCTATGTACTCCATAATTACATTATTTTTGTTAATTATGCTTGATGGCAAAGTTATCAAAATTCAACTTGATCAAAACCAAAATAAAATCTGGAAGCAAATGTCTCTTGCTGTACCATCACAGCCGTTTATACATATTATAGGACACTTTGCACTTCCCGGAGGGGAAGGAATTACTCTTCTTCAAAATGATGCTAACAGTTGGCTACATTGGAACCAAATGGTGAATGTCTTGGAAATATGGGAACTCCTATGTATAAGTAAGTGTGACTCTAGGGGTCATCACCACACTATTGGGGGTGGGCAGTGACTGGCCAGCATCTGAAGATGACAGGGAAGGTGTTCACAGCAATGACGCTCAGTGAAGCTGAGGGCAGTTTCCACTTGACGTCACCTCCTTCCCCGCCCCCCTCTCCCTCTGCTCTGCTCTCCATCTGCTCCTGCCGCTCCACTCTCCTCCTTCTTCAGCTTGTGCTTCTGCTGCTTCTCCTCCGCCGCCTCCTCTTTCCTCTGCTTCCCACTTTGCCTTTCCTCCCATAATAGGCATTCATTCAACATATCTTGACTTGATGTGAATTGAAGGCATCTGTATCAGCTGAATTTTTCTCTCCCTTGAAATTGAGAGAAAGTTGCTTGATGCTTGATCAAGTTGAATTTTGATAACTTTGTCATCAAGCAAGTTGAGCATCAAGGAAGTTGAGACAGGAGATTTAACAGTAGCACAAGTTTTTGGATATCTGACAGATGAGAAACATTTGAAGACCCTGACGTTTTGGTCAAGGACATGAGTACCCATTTGTGCTTAGGTTCTGTCTATAGAGTTTCAGTGGGACTTGTTTGCATCTGAGCTCTCTGGTATTAACAGGAAGAGTTGTACTGAGAACATACAAGAGTAAAATTTCCTTCAAAAGGGCACAAGGTAATATGGTGAAGGCTTTTACTATTTTCCAAAGGAAGTCATTTTTCTGGTCATGGTCTGCTGGGAGTTCTCATTGGCTGGTTGATCCTCAGAAACATGTTTTTTTTTTTTTTTAATTTATTTAATTTATAAAATTTTATTTTTAACACCAAAAACATTTTGTACTGGAGTGTATCTGATTAACAATGCTGTGACAGTTCAGGTGAACAGCGAAGAAACCTGACATTAACTGACAACTCTCCTTACTCTACATTTATTCTCCCATATCCCATCATTTGAGGGTGACCAACCCCACTAGAGGATTTTTTTTAATGTAGGAAATGGCAGTGTCCATTTCAAATGATAAGTCCTAAGAATTAACTCTAATCACAGGCAGTGTCGGGAGTACGTTTTGAACAATGCATCGTAAGAGGCATGGGGACCCTACCCCATATCTCACTGCTAATTCACCTTCCCCAGGGGCTGAAATTCCACCACTGGATATTCTTTTTTGTGTCTGCTCTCATCACTGACGTCTAGATGAAATTGCCTGTTCAAGTAATTCTTACAAGGGTGATGCAGACTCATTACCGCTTTTTTCTCTAGGTAGTCAGAGACCTCTAACTCCTTACGGAAGGTGTGATATTGAGGAGAAAAGAAGTAACACAGTGTGAGTTAAGAGGTGAGTTACTCCTGACAGAGTACAGGCTCTACCTGCTGTACAGTTCAGGGAGTGTTGACTTTTAGCTGGGATGCTGTCTGGGTACCAGGGGTCTTGCCCATTGGAGGGAGCCCCTACTCAAAGTCCGATTGATATTTTTGTGCTTCTAGGTCAAGGTGTTCCCAGTCTTGGAACCCTGGGGTGTGGTTCTCTGCAAAATATTGCTATTGTCAAGCTGTCTGCCTGTGAGATTACATAGGACAACAGGGAGCTTTTTGCTTATCATCTTTCAAAGTATCCAGCATTAAAGACACTCCATCAGAAGCAGTGAGCCATTTAGTGCCACTGTCTTACCCCTGTGGCTCACTAGGGGCCCCAGCCTGGGTACTTTATTACCTTCTATGCAGATATATTGAAATGAGATGCTTATCACCCTAGGTACATATGCTCGTTCACTCTCTGGGCTGGAATTGTCTTCCTAAGGGTCATAAGGGAACAATTTTTCTCTCTTAATGCTCCCAGATTTGCAAGATTTTAATTCTACATGGCTTTATGACATGTATTTAGCTTAAAGGCAGGTTAAAAAAAAAAAAAAACTTGCACCACTAGCGAAGAAAGAAAAGGAATTAAAATATAAGCAGACAATTTACAATGTAGGAAGAAGAGAGAATTTCTTTTGTTGCTGATGGCCTACGTAGTACTTCTTTGAATGTCCTTCTATGGACTGAAGCAATTGCTCATTTGTACTGAGGAAAGGTGCTTCAGATTAATTTTGGAAACTTCAATACTGCACTGTGCTAAATTTTAATTATTTCACTTGCTGCTTGGTATATTAATGTTGTGATTACCCTTGAAAGTGTATTACCGATGATGATTTATGCAAAACCCAGCTAGCTCCACAGCTCCGTCAGTTTCAATTAAGACCAGCCACAGAGGAAGTGGGCTGTGGTCGTGTTGGCTGCAGACCGTCATTAAGCTCACAAGCAAGTACGGTCCGTTTGCTTAAAGCATTACCTTTTTTTATCCTTCTGGAACCATCTCTTCCATGGCACAACTAACCACTGAGAGAGGAGACTGTATGTAGCGATTTGGTCTGTCCAGGAAAATGAATTTTATCTCTGTTTCTCTGCTGATATAGGACATTTGGGGCCAATTCTTCCCTCTTTTGAACTGTTCAAGGACTGAACTGGCCAAAGAAGCTATTGCAAAGTTATCATTTTCTGATTTCCAGGAACAGGGTTTGGTCAGCCTCCGGAGACTGTGGTCATCTGGAGTTAATCATAAAGTGCGTCCTCCTTCTCAAATGAAGCACTGTTTTCAGAGCTCATTTATCTCGTTGACTTCAACTATTGAGAGGTCAGGAGGTTTTCCCTGGTGCGTCCCTGGTACCCAGTCCTTCTAATGACTCATTTGGCTGCCTAGTTATTGAAATCTCTTATCTACCTGGCAGTCCTTCCTAAATCTATTCCAAACCATGTCACTGAGGTCGCCTGCCAGGTCTGGGAGGCGCTCTTTCTTCTAAGTACTGGAAAGATGGGCCTCCAGACCTGATTTCCATGGCAGTTTCATTTTAATCACATTTGGAAATTCTTGACTACAGGCTGTGCATTTATGAAATCAAGGGAGCCCGTACCTGCCAAGTGAGAGCTCTCCTGACAGCCTGCCAGGAGTGGGACCTGATCCGCAGCAAAAAAAGGACAGTGCATCCACCTTCCGAGACCCAGGGCCAGATGGCACCTTAGAATCATGGCTGAGAGGCCTTGGGCTCTTCCAGGGCTCACATTACGTTTACATTTAAAGCTGCCCCGTCGTGTCTGACTCTTTGTGACCCCATGGACTATACAGTCCATGGAATTCTCCAGGCCAGAACGCTGGAGTGGGTAGCCTTTCCCTTCTCCAGGGGATCTTCCCAACCCAGGGATCAAACCCAGGTTTCCCGCTTTGCAGGCAGATTCTTTACCAACTGAGCTATCAGGGAAGCCAAAAATCTGACACTTAAAGTTTGTTTCCTCCTGCCACTTAAGAGAGAGATAAAAAATGTCTGACATTTGCAGCCTATTTCCTCCATTTGGAGACCCCTAGCCTTCCTGCCTGTTACCCTCTCATTCCCCCCTTTTCTTTTAGGAGGATTCTGTTGCCTAGGGAAAGGGGCATCCGAGCTGATAAGGGGCATTGTCCCTAAATTGGTGAGGCAACATAGTCTCCTAATCCTCAGGGCTCTTATGTGGTCTCAAATTGACCCTTCTTTCCAGTTTCATCTCCTGCCCTCTCCCACCTTGCACTCTGTGCCCGGGGCACACGCACCAAGAGCCTTCCCAAATCCAGACTTTAGCCCTCACTGCTCTCTCCACCTGAAAAACTTTGCCTGTGTATTTTGAACGGGCAGTCTTTGTGTGTGTTTTCTTTAAAACCCTCCGCGCCTTTGCCTGAGTATTTCTTCTCTGAGGTCTTTGACCACCACACTGTTCCCCATCCTATCTTGTTTATTTCCTTTGTGGCATCTCCCGTGATACGAAAGTTTACTTCTCTCTTGTCTGACCCTCCTGCTGCAGTGCGATAAGCTCCACGAGGACTTTTTCACTGCGACCTCCCCAGCACAAATCACAGAGTCTGGATGAAGTGTCACAATTCAGAGCACTGTAATCAAGAAGGTGACATTCCAATCTAGCTATGATTCCCATTCCCTCCTATTCAACAGACATTTATTTATTTATGACTATATGAACCACTCACTAAAAGGTGATTTTCAAGGCAAGTTCTTAAGAAGACTATTTATGGAAGGCAAAGTCTTGCTGAGCTCAGTCGAGACTGAGTTAAGATCCACTGTTCCCTTTTGGGGCGGGGGGTGGGTGCTGTTTGCATTCAAGAGGAGAAGTGCCATTAGTTAGTGTGATAAAGAGTTAAGCCCTCCCTCCCCCATCTGGCGTTGCTTCCCTGTATGCGCTGTTTTGGCATGTTCTAGTGACTGCCAGCCTCTGCTCAGGGGCAACTAGGCCAGGGAAATAAGCCCCAGCGATGAGCATTGACAGGGGACTTCCCTGGTGGTCCGGTGGTTAAGACTTTGCACTTCCAATGCAGGGGACATGGGTTCAGTCCCTGGTCAGGGAAGTAAGATCCCACATGCTGTGAAGTGCAGTTAAAACAAAAAAAAAGTTGACAAAATGGCTTAATCTCACTTTCTCTCCAAATGCTAACTGGTACCATCCTTATGGGTCTTCCCTCATAGCTTAGCTGGTAAAGAATCCAGCTGTAATGCAGGAAACCCTGGTTTGATTCCTGTGTCAGGAAGATCCCCTGGAGAAGTGATAGGGTACCCACTCCAGTATTTTTGGGCTTCTCTAATAGCTCAGCTGGTAAAAAATCCACATGCAGCGGGAGAAACCTGGGTTCGATCCCTGGGTTGGGACCATCCCCTGGAGGAGGGCATGACAACCCACTCCAGTATTCTTGCCTGGAGAATCCCTAAGGACAGAGGAGCCTGGTGGGCTACAGTCCATGGGGTCACAAAGAGTTGGACCTGACTAAGCACAGCACAGCACCATCCTTATAATTTGTCTCTCTTAATTGCCTCTTTTGTTGAAATTGAGTTGCAATGTGGTCTCTTTTTATCTTTCTTCATCTGTAAATACTATGCAACTTTCTTCTGACTTTCCGGCCTAATCCTAAACGCACATTTTTGTGATACTCATGCCCTTAACTTTGACTTCTAATCTCTTTGCTGATCTGGTTTTCACCGTAGTGCTGTCGGGCCCCTGCTGAAGTTCTCTGTTCTGTCTGGGAAGCGGAAACTGAAGTGCAGGTGTCTCCAGCGTTCCTTCCTCTGCCCCTGCCTGGCCGATCAGCAGCCCCCTTCTGGTGTAGCAGTTGCAGTGTCACCGTGCAAAGGGACAATGCTTAGGGCCCATGGGGGGCCTTAAGGACGTTGGTTTTGTCATCAGTCAGATGTTACAATTCTGGTCGTACTTTTTCTAGCTTTATAATATGATGCAAGTCACAACTGGTTTGACCTTTGGTTTCCAGTAAAATTGAAATAATAAAACCTCATGATTATTATTGTGAGAATTAAATGGATAATGTACAATGAACTGGGCATAATTCTGGCATACAGAACATAGAAGCTCAATCCAGCTATTTCTTCAGAACAGTGCAGGGGGGTTCTTCACTCTCAAATAATGAAAGCCTAAAAGCACATCATTAGCGATTTCTTCTTTGGAAAAAATGTTTCATTTGCAGTCCTTGACAGAAATGAATAAACTCTGAGGTCATTGTATCCATCAGGGTTTTATAGGAAATAGATGGCATACTCAAAAAGTTTTAACTAAAGAGATTTTAATAAAAGGTATGAACAGAATTGAAGGAACTCATAAAAGACGAGGAAGCACTCAGGGCCCAACAGCAGGAAAAATAAAACAGCACAATTTCAATGGTAGAAAATAACCTAGAATAAAATCACAGCTTATTTTTGAGCTCCTATCCTGTGTTAAGTTATGTGCTAGACTGGCTGATGGGTCCACAAGAGTCAAGTTCAGGGTAGAGTACACACAAACTGTTAACCACAGTGGTGCTTGAACGTCAGCTTGCATCAGAAACAGGTGTTGGATTTGATAGGATGCAGACTGCCAGGACCCAGCCCCAGAATCTCTGATTCAGTGGGTCTGGGGTGAGGCTGAGAACTTGCATTTACAACAAATTCTCAAGTGATGCTGATGCTGCTGGTCCAGGCCAATGCTTGCAGAATCATGGAACTATGATGGTGTAACAGGAAAATAAATACAACTCTCCCTAGAGTCTGGGGGGCAAATGCCTCAAATTCAGAGAAGAGTAAGTGGCAGGCCACCTATGCAGAAGAAGCTAAGTGTGAAAAATAATTTCTGTAGCTATTCTGTCTTCAAAGTAGCAAAGCAAAACTTCCCGCTATGTGAGCTGAGCATAGTGACTTCCTTCCAAAGGGTACAGTGTTGAAAGAGGAAAATACGAAGAGTAACTTTCCAGCGGAGAAACTGAACAAACACTACCTTAGCCAGTTGGTCAAGGTCAATATCAACAGTGAAGTTAATGCAGACAGTATGTACGCTTGATACAATGTGATGAGAATGGCAGTTTACATGTGTGGTCTTCTTCCTTAAAACCCATAACTCTAGTGTAATATGAAATGTTCTCAATTAGGGACATTCTAACAGATAACCTGATCAGTACACCTCCAAGCTAGCAAGCTCATCAAAACCAAGGCTGAGAACCTTTCACAGCTAAGGGGGCCTGAGGTGACACGAGGCCAGACATTGGCAGATGGATTCTTTACCACTGCGCCACTTGGGAAGCACCCCCACCCACCCCACCAAATAATGAACTGAATAAAGTATGCTGCTGCTGCTGCTGCTGCTGCTAAGTCACTTCAGTTGTGTCCAACTCTGTGTGACCCCATGGACTGCAGCCTACCAGGCTCCTCCGTCCATGGGATTTTCCAGGCAAGAACACTGGAGTGGGGTGCCATTGCCTTCTCTGGAATAAAGTATAGACTTCAGTTAATAATAAAGTACAAATATTAGGTCATTAGTTGTGTCAAATGTACCACACTGATATAAGAAGTTAACAATAAGGGCAACTAGGTGTGAGGTACATGGGAACTCTCTTATTATCTTGACAACTTTTCTGTAAATCTAAAAATATTCGAAAATCATACAACCCAGCAATCCCACTGTTGGGCATACACACCAAGGAAACCAGAATTGAAAGAGTACACGTACCCCAAAGTTCATCACAGCATTGTTTACAATAGCAAGGACATGGAAGCAACCTAGATGTCCATCAGCAGATGAATGGATAATAAAGTTGTGGTACATATACACAATGGAGTATTACTTAGCCATTAAAAAGAATGCATTTGAATCAGTTCTGAGGTGGATGAAACTGGTGCCTATTATACAGAATGAAGTAAGTCAGAAATAAAAACACCAATGCAGTATATTAACGCATATATATGGAATTTAGAAAGATAGTAACAACAACCCTATATGCGAGACAGCAAAAGAGACACAGATATAAAGAACAGACTTTTGGACTCTGTTGGAGAAGGTGAGGGTGGGATGATTTGAGAGAATAGCATTGAAACATGTATATTACCATATGTGAAATAGATCACCAGTCCAAGTTCGATGCATAAAACAGAGCGCTCAAAGCTGGTGCACCGGGACAACCCTGAGGGATGGGATGGGGAGGGAGGTGGGCAGGGGGTTCAGGATGGGGATACATGTACACCCATGACTGATTCATGTCAATGTATGGAAAAACCACCACAATATTGTAAAGTAATTAGCCTCCAATTAAAATAAATTAATTAAAAAAAAACATATTTCACAACATATTAAAAAAAAGTTGGCGACTTCTGTGGAGGTTCAGTGGTGAAGACTCCATGCTCCCACTGCAGGAGTTACAGGTTTGACCCCTAGTTAGGGAACTAAGATTCCACATGCCACATGGAATCGTCAAAAGAATTAAAACTTTTTTAAAGTAAAATTAAATTACGTTTGTTTTGAGAAAAAACTCCTGTGGAATTGACTGAGGCAAGGTGACCATCAGAGAAGGACCCCACTGGTGGATGGCCAGAAGCTAGGGTGAAGGGGTCATTCATGGCCAGTTGGGAGAAGTTAACTTGTTCAGGGAATGACAGTAAGATGGCCCAGGTGGCAGAGGACGAGTAGAGAGGTTTGATGAAGACCACCTCCCTGCCAATCCCTGCAAAATAAAGAGACAACCTGTGGCCACTGGGCACGCACAGCGGGCCTTGAGCCAGCATACCACCACATTAACTGTGTGACTGGGGATTTTCCACTGAACTCACTACTGTCACCCCCAGTTCCCTGTGCTTTCTGTTGAATGACTGACAGAATCAATGATCGATAGTAGATGTCTGCACTTTACGTTTCTGCAAGCCTACATCATCAGTTAGTACCTGAGAATGCTGTAAAAACTATAGGGTCACTCCAAGATTACCCAAAGGAATAGAGAGGGAAGAAAAAAAAAAAAGCTATTCAAAAGTGCAAGTTTAAAAGGCAGTAATGACCCAAAATACTCAAGTTACTTTCTGCTTGTATCCTAATGTGTTCAGATTGTTCAAATAATTCTTTACAATTCATTGTGCTGTGTTTTGTTGAAGATATTCAGGTAAAGGGGTAGAAAAATTATAGAGAGAGCAGTGGATTAGAGTGCTGAAAAGAGTTTTCCACATGAAAAGGCCACTGAGGAGGGCTGCATTAAAGCAAAAAAGAGGAGTTTCCAGGCTGCAGGTCTTTGTGCACACATGTGAACACACACACACACACACACACACTCCACAAGAGAACACAGGAAATAAGGGAGGACCATGATCAGTGCAGACACCTGGTGGTGCAGCACGTGTCACCCAGCGGGTCCACGGGGCGGGAGGGCACCCAGTACAGCTGGAGGCTGGCCAAAAAATACATATGTTACCCGTTCCTTGGTAAGAAGTGACTTGTCATAAAGAGTCTACAATAACCAGTCCAAGAAAAGGTTGATGTGGACCTCTCATGAGGAGATGGGTCAAGTCAAAATTTCTTGAGTACAATGAATTCATCCTGGAGATCTTAGGATGTGAGGTATAAAGGAGACAGAGAAACCAGAGCTGCCTCTCAGTTTCAAGATCTGATGCTATTGATTAATGATACCAAAAACTAGGATGGGGAAATCAGTTAGGAGAGCAGGTCAGATGTGGGTCAGTGTGTGTTTAGGAGTGGTCAGCTCAGTTTGAGATTTTTATGAGACATCCAGAAAAATGATTCTATCATGCAGAGTGTGAATTAATTTATTAGTAAAGTTATATGCTTTCTTGCAATCCTAGATAAAATGCGCCTTCCTCTCAACTCTGCTTTGACACCTCTTTATTCGTATTTTTATCTGGTCCCTCATCTCTCTCCAAAGCATAATTGTTCACACCTTTCTGTGTGTCATCGATACTGAGAAAACCTCAAATATAGCACTTAAATCAGTGTGTGTCAGTGGTTCCCTGTCAGCCTCCCCTGCAGTAAAGAGCCATTTGCAGCAAGGAGCTAACTTTGAGCCCTTCACTGAACCTAGAACACATGAAGTACTCAATAAATATTGTTGAATAAATGAGCGAGGAGATTTGGCTTCCTGTGAAACAAGAAGGTCCTCTGTGGTGTGAGAGCATGAAGAGTGGAAGAGGAAAAGGGGATGAAGTCTAGAGAGACAATGAAGGATAAAGTGAAGGTGAAGGATGGGCCTGGCAGCTCTTGGGTGTGCTATCAGCATCACCCCAGAGCAGGTGGGATGTTGGTGGTGAGTGGCACTCTCAGTGCGCTAGTCTTGTTTGATGTCACAACTGTTTCCTGGTTACTCTTAAAAAAAAAGAATAATTTATTTATTTTTGGCTGTGCTTGGTCTTCCTGGCTGTGTGAGGGCTTTCTCTAGATGTGGAGAAGAGAGTCTATTCTCTAGTTGCACTGCAAGGGCTTCTCTTGCCATGGCTTCTCTTGCTGGGAGCTCAACTTGAGTGGTTGTGGTGCGTGGGCTTAGCTGCTCCGTGGAATGAGGGCTCTTCCTGGACCAGGGGTGGAACCTGTGTCTCCTGCATTGGCAGGCAGATTCTTTACCACTGAGCCACCAGGGAAGCCCAGCTTCCTGGTTACTCTTGATGAACACTGAGGTGGCTTTGGACACAGAGCCAGTGTGACAGTGTATGGAGGGGTGGACAAATGATCTTTTTGGGGGGACCTTCAGTGAGATCTGGTGTATCATCTGGTATTTGAGCCACACTGTTTTTCAGCATCTAGGGCAGGTTAACTTTTTTCAGCTCCGTTTTCTATACATCAGAGCCCTGCTCAATGAGTGGAGCCTAGCACAATGTGAGTGCCAGCCACACACATGATATAAATGGAACCAATTTTCTCCTCACTCAAAATTCCTCTGAGGAAGAAATCAAATGATTTCATTGGTTTGGAATTTATAGTTCTCAAAGAGCTATAAATGAATAAAATGAATAGGAATGGTGTTCATAGAAAGTAAGCACATGGATAGTTTAAATTTTTAGTTGTAACAATCTTTTAAGAATGCAAATTGTTCATTAACAGATGTACACTTAAGTACCTGAGATCTAAGTAAGACCATATGCAGAAATGAACAAAATGGCCAAAAGGCCCAGCCTGCCTTCAACTGAAATCTCTCCAAACAAGCCAAAAATTTTTTTGAATTCAGTTCAGTTCAGTTCAGTAGCTCAGTCATGTCCGACTCTTTGCTACCCCATGAATCGAAGCACACCAGGCCTCCCTGTCCATCACCAGCTCTTGGAGTTCACCCAAACTCATGTCCATCAAGTCAGTAATGCCATCCAGCCATCTCATCCTCTGTCATCCCCTTCTCCTGCCCCCAATCCCTCCCAGCATTAGAGTCTTTTCCAATGAGTCAGCTCTTCGCATGAGGTGGCCAGAGTACTAGAGTTTCAGCTTTAGCATCATTCCTTCCAAAGAAATCCTAGGGCTGATCTCCTTCCGAATGGACTGGTTGGATCTCCTTGCAGTCCAAGGGACTCTCAAGAGTCTTCCCCAACACCACAGTTCAAAAGCATCAATTCTTCGGCGCTCAGCCTTCTTCACAGTCCAACTCTCATATCCATACATGACTACTGGAAAAATCATAGCCTTGACTAGATGAACCATTGTTGGCAAAGTAATGTCTCTGCTTTTGAATATGCTATCTAGATTGGTCATAACTTTCCTTCCAAGGAACAAGCGTCTTTTAATTTCATGGCTGCAATCACCATCTGCAGTGATTTTGGAGCCCCAAAAAATAAAGTCTGACACTGTTTCCACTGTTTCCCCATTTATTTGCTGTGAAGTGATGGGACCAGATACCATGATGTTAGTTTTCTGAATGTTGAGCTTTAAGCCAACTTTTTCACTCTCCTCTTTCACTTTCATCAAGAGGCTCTTTAGTTCCTCTTCACTTTCTGCCATAAGGGTGGTGTCATCTGCATATCTGAGGTTATTGATATTTCTCCCAGCAATCTTGATTCCAGCTTGTGCTTCTTCCAGCCCAGCGTGTCTCATCATGTACTCTGCATAGAAGTTAAATAAGCAGGGTGACAATATGCAGCCTTGACGTACTCCTTTTCCTATTTGGAACCAGTCTGTTGTTCCATGTCCAGTTCTAACCGTTGCTTCCTGACCTGCATACAGGTTTCTCAAGAGGCAGGTCAGGTGGTCTGGTATTCCCATCTCTTTCAGAATTTTCCACAGTTTATTGTGATCCACACAGTCAGAGGCTTTGGCATAGTCAATAAAGCAGAAATAGATGTTTCTCTGGAACTCTCCTGCTTTTTCAATGATCCAGCAGATGTTGGCAATTTGATCTCTGGTTCCCCTGCCTTTTTTAAAACCAGCTTGAACATCTGGAAGTTCATGGTTCACGTATTGCTGAACGTGAGATTGGAGAATTGGAGAATTCTCAAATTTGGAGAATTTTGAGCATTACTTTACTAGTGTGTGAGATGAGTGCAATTGTGCAGTAGTTTGAGCATTCTTTGGCATTGCCTTTTTTGAATTAATATCTAACAAAGCAAAATTTACCTTATAATTCACAGGCAGTTGATTTCCTATAACTCCAGTTCCTAATATACTGATATTATACTGCTATATTAAAGATATTTAATACTTAGGGATATGGTCAACGCACATTGCTCTGAATAGAGCATTTTGTGCTCTACTTAGAATTGTATTATTAGTTATTCACTCCATCCAAAGAGTATCTACTGCTGGGGAGATGGAACAGATATAGTATATATTTCTTTTCTACCCAACATGAAGCACAACTTGAATCAATTTCTTATATATGAACAATGCTAAAGCAACCTAAGAGAGATAATTGTGTACTTGGCATTGCTTGAAACCATAGAAAGGGAGTAAAATGGTGTCACAATATGGAGCAAAGACTAGCCTTCAGTCTGATAATCCAGCCCAGGGGCTTAGAGCTGTAGGCTGGGGGCTCTTAGAGGCTTAAAGAAGACTGTATTTTCTGTAAAGAGCTTGCCTTTGAATGGACAGTAGAAAAGATGACATGTAAAATAAAACCATAGGAAATATGAAGATTCAGGATACCAACACCTTGAAGAAAAAAATAACCTCATGCAATGTATTAGAGTCGATAACTCTATGAATTCCTTAACTCTTATAACCTTTCTTCTCTTAGCTAGAAACAACTCAGCTTCTCTTGGACAATCAGCTCAGTAACATTTTCCCCAATCACTGTCAGAGACCTACAGTCAAGTCAAGCCTGAGTATACATTGTCAAGTAGGTACAGAACCCACTGTGGGTGGATACCCTGGTTTCCCTTCTCCATCTTTACCACCAGTAACCCAGCTAGAGAACTAACATTTTTGAGATCTTGCTATTTACTACATACCAGGCATGGTGAAAGGCATTTTTTCCTCATACTCTTTTCCCTCCAGTGAAAACCTGTCTTTAGAGGAGGATCTAATGTATTTAATTAGTCGATTACTAATTAATAATAAGTAAACAAATGAGAAGTCATGTGTTAGGGTGACCATTATATTTCCATTTTAATAAGACTTGACCTTGAGCACTGTGGACAAGACAAGAGTCTTGGGGAAATGACAAGTTTATCAAGTGAGTTATAGGGGGATGTGACTTTAAAATATTGACAAATGCTGTCTTGGGTCAATGACCTGATGTCCACTAATGACATCATGAACAGCTCTCTGGGGAGAGACCACACCACTGAAAGTCCACTGGAAGTTCCTGCGCACACCTGCCTCTGGCCCTGGATCCTTAGAGCCACCTGAGTGGTGCGATCCATCCCATCTCTGTTTTCACTGTGGGCTATTCACATGTACAAGTCCCCTGGCTTTCCTTAAAACATAAAGGCTGTACTGAAGGCTGTATTCTAGAACCTTCATTCTGAGAAATACCTTCA
This sequence comes from Bos mutus, assembly GCF_027580195.1. NCBI lineage: Eukaryota > Metazoa > Chordata > Mammalia > Artiodactyla > Bovidae > Bos > Bos mutus. Next base: position 26,865,884 of record NC_091628.1, read on the forward strand.
GTGCGCACCCAGAAAAGGACTTGAATCTTCTGGGGGCTCCCAGCTTTCCAGATCAATATTTTCATATGGTTGCAAGTCTGTTTGTGTTGTGCATGCAGAAATAAAAATATTATTTCCCACAATATCAGCTATGTCTCTCATCCTTCGATGTAAAAGTTAAGCTAGTAAGCTTCTGTAATATTTCACAGAATCTTACTTGAACACAGCCCAATTTTCTACTGAAATAAAATTCCATTGTAAGCACTAGAATTTGTATGCCAAATTTGGCCCTTTAAAAATAATGGAAGATATAAATTTTTACCACTGAGTTATAGGCTTTGGAAAAGAGAAGGTTAGTAATGAAAAATGTCATACAAACTGAATAACTAATGCCAATAACAGATGATGCCACCTCAATAATGCATCTTACACACGGCAGGACTAACATTCGGGTCACGTCAGAGCTTAGTTTTGAATGAGGTGGAAGCTTGCTCACTCAGCACCTTTGGTTTTCAGACTCTATTATCTCGCTTACTTAGGAAATTTACTGTTGTGTAATTTATTTTTTTATCGCCTCATTTGAAAGTCTCTCTTCAAAACAAGATATCTTTAGGGGCTTCGACTGTCTTTTACACTCAGATATCTATTTTTATAAAAGTATAAGAACTCTTGTTAGAGAAGATGAGCAGCAAACACTGCAATTTATTGGAATCAAGAAAAAAATGCCACATTATGTTCTAAAATTACCAAGACAAGGATGGATTGAGGGCCTGGAGACTTGCAAAAGCTGTTAAGCAGTGAATACTGTCTTCAAGGAGAAGACCTCTATCAAAATATTAAAAGAAAACACATTCCCATCAGCATTTTTCTCTTCATGAAGGATTCGAGTCTTTTATAACTGATTTGCTCAGATATCCTTTCTCTAATTAGAGTATGTATTTATCTATGATTTTTCAGTTAACACAACTCCTATTATTCTTCCTCTCTTCCGCCTTTCTAACACTGGTCCCAAACTGCTGTTACTGTGAGGTGAACCTGACCTTGTAAATCAGCAGTGGCTTGTAGCGCTCACAAAAAGACAAACATAGAGGAGCCCATTCTACAAATTTGCAAATCTAGAAGCCCAATATCAGGAAAACAAAAATGGAAATAATTAGAAAATCCAGTTAAGTTCAAACCTATACAGACAAGAGTGTGTAAACACTGGGTATTTGGCAAGCTATCTTAGGCATCTGTAAGAGATGGTCTTATCATTTTAAAAACTAAATCTGATAGCAAACGGGGATTTATAAAGAGCCTACTAGGTGTTCAGATTTGGGAAGAGGCATGAGATGACATTAAATATTTCTCTATTGTTCTTAGAAAGGACCAGATAGGAAGGGTAAATGAACCAGATTTCCCTCGTTACAAGTACGAGCACTCCTGTCTTCACACTGTGTATGCCACCGAAATAGAAACAGCTTGGTTTGCACCTGTGTGTCCTGCCTGCATATGACAATGAGGCCCTTGGAAGGCGGTGCAAAAGTTTCCAAGGTCATCTGCAGTGTTGCTGCTGGTATCTTGGGGAGACAGCAACATGCATTGGTCATGAACTTGGACTCTGCGGCCGGGTTACCTGAATTTGCATCCAATCTTCCTTGCTTACTCACTGTGTAAGTGTACAGGAATTACTTAACATTCCTGTACCTCATTTTCCTCAATTGAAAAATGGGGATAATAATAGAATAGAGTTGTTCCGAAGATAGCTGAATTCATATAGGAAGTGCTTAGAACAGTGCCTGCCAAACAAGAAGCACTCAGTAAAACACGCTATGGTTATTTTTATTTTTTCCTTAAGGATGACAGAAAGATAAAAATGCCTGGTTCCTGATGGGAAGCCTTGCATCATCTACTGCTGTTTCTGGAAACAGCAAGGTTGCGTGGCCCCCCAGGTTTTAGAATCGAAAGGAGGGAAGTCTGCTGATGATGTAATGCCGCTGGTAGACAGAGGGGACCCTTGTCGTTTTAACATCCTTATTCTCTCTATGCTTTGATGGTCTTTATTTTCATTTGATTTCAATTCCTCACAATATCTTTCGCTCTCAGTATTGAATTGAGTTTTGACATGGTTATTGTTAGGCCGCTGTCCCCGGAGGCAGCTGCATAGTAACAGCATCAGCGCACCTTCCCCATCTCTTTCTTCTTCCTTCAGCCTTAGGTACTGGCTCCTTGCTCCATCCCTAATTTCTTTTTAGCAAGCAGGCACTCTCTCCTGCTGCTCCAGAGTGGTATTCTGCTCTGACAGCCAGTCTCACCATTTTGTCCAAATCCTTCATTTAAAAACTCACCTCATCCAAGAGACCTTTCCAGAATGAAAATGGTCTCTTACAGACAGCAAGTGACTGACTGGAAAACCACCATGTACTTCAGACCCTCTTCTTCTTATGCTCTCTCTGTGGAGTTTCCCAGGTCAAATTTTGCCCATGTTTCTGCATCTTTTCCCACTTTCCTTGTAATCTTTCAATTTCTCACTAATTGTTTATCTGTAATCATATAGATTCTTATTTTTAACTGCATTATATTTACCTGCATTTTCCATATGATGAACTTGATTTCTGGGGAGAGGGCACCCATTTTCCTGTTAGGAAACTAAAAACACCAGACCAACTATATTATTTTAATCAGTGTTTCTCATCATGGCCATAGTTACTCTGTGAATATCCTCTTACTTCTCTCAATGAATCAGCTATTTATTGAATGCCTTGTTCTTATTATTCTATTGCATTTAAGTTCAGTTTGATCAGCTTAATTGAAAAGAAAAGGCATGGAGTATTAAAAGATGATATTTTTGAGCAAGGGAGATGACCAATTATATATCTTATTTTTTAGTCTTTTGCAAACTAGAAGGTAGACTTTATCTAACATTGTGTTGATTATGTTTTATAAATAGATTTGCATGAAAACATAAAACCCAAACCAGGTTGATTTCCATAAAGGTGAGTTCTATCTTAGAATATGCTTTCTGTCTCACACAGACTATGGTTCCCTAGCTCTAGCCCTGTCCCTACAGAAGGAGAATCCTTTAGGACCTAGTTGTAATTGCAAAGAGTCAGCAGTGTAAACTGACTTTTCTAGCTACATAAAACTGTTGTAAAAATCAGCAGAGCAATACTCTCTCGGAAAACAAATGACAAAGAAATCACAGGGGCTAAAAGGTATGTGCTATGATAAGTTGAATAACCATTTCAAAGGAACTTTTTTTTTTTTTTGCAAGGTGGGAGGGGGGGGGCAAATCATATTTTTTTCCATAGCCTCGCCAGTTTTCTGGAGAAATATTTCCTGGTTTGAGTGTTTGGTAACTATTACATTATTGTGTGATGGGTATAAGATGTTCTGGGACCCCTTCTGCTATACTTTTCCCTTAAATTATTGTTAATCTTTTGCTTTTAGCTGGTTACAATGGTTAAATTCATAATGGCTTTTCATTTTGACAAACATGTTTAATTTTCCATAAAGTTAAATGTACAGAACAGTTCCCTCTGACTCTCCTCTCAAAATTCCCTCTCACATTCCCTCTCAGAATTCTCTGTCACTTTCTCTCATGGCTTCCCAGGTGGCTCAGTGGTAAAGAATCCACCTGGCAATGCAGGAAACTCTGGTTCGATCCCTGGGTCCTAAAGATCCCTGGAGAAGGAAATGGCAACACACTCCAGTATTCCTGTCTGAGAAATGCTATGGACAGAGGAGCCTGGCAGGCTATATATAGTACATGGGGGGTCCTAAAAGAGTCAGAAACCAGTTAGCTACTAAACAATAACAAAACCCACTACTTCAGTCAAAAATCCTTCACACCGTTACTCATTCAGAATTCCCTCTTGCACTCCCTCACTCAAAATACCTCTCATCCTCTTTATCTCAGAATTCCCTCACTCATAAATCCCTCACACCATCTCAAGTTCAAAGTTGCCTACCAACCTCCTTCTTTCAGAAATCCATCTCACCTTCCTAGTCTCAAAATTCCAATAAACATCCCATTCTCTCATAATTCCCTCTGACACTCCTCTCAGAATTCTCTCATATTCCCCTGCATTCTAAGAATTTCCTCATACTCTTTGACTGTCAGAATTCCATCTGAATCTCTTTCTTTCAGAATTCCCTCTGACTCTCCTAATATGAGAAATCTCTCATCCTTTTTCTCTCAGAATTCCATCTCACCCTCCTTGTCTCAGAATTCCCTTACAATATCCTTCTCTCAGATCATATCATTCTTCCCTCAGAGATCTCACTCACCTTAGTGCTTTCAGAATTCCATTTTCAATCAAGAATGCCTCTAATTTTGTTATCTCATAAACTGCATATACACTACATCTCTCAGAATTCTCTTGAACATTCTGTTTTTCTAAGAATTCTTTCAGGTTCCACATGGTTCTCAGAATTCACTCAGAAACGTCCATCTTTCTGTCAGAATTCTCTCAGAAAAGTCCGATTTCCTGTCAGAAACCTTCATCTTTCAGTCAGAAACGTCATCTTTCTGTCAGAATTCTACCAGAAACGTCTGTCTTTCTATCAAAATATTCGTCTTTCCCTCAGAAACGTCATTTTTCCTGTCAGAATTCCCTCAAATATGTCCGACTTTCTGTCAGAATCGTCCATCTTTCTGTCACAAACATCCATTCGTTTTGTCAGAAACACCCATCTTTCTGTCAGAAACCTCTCAGAAACGTCTGGTTTTCTGTTAGAAACGCCCATCTTTCTGTCAGAATTGTCTCAGAAACGTCCGTCTTTCTGTCAGTAATGTCTGTCTTTCTGTCAGAATTCTCTCAGAAAAGTCTGACTTCCTGTCAGAAACGTCCATCTTTGAGTCAGAAAGGTCATCTTTCTGTCAAAATTCTCTCAGAAACGTCTGTCTTCCTATCAATGCGTCCATCTTTCACTCAGAAACGTCGTTTTTCTGTCAGAATTCTCTCAGAAACATCCAAACGTCCATCTTTCTGTCACAAACGTCCTTCTTTTTGTCAGAAACACCTGTCTTTCTGTCAGAAACATCTGTCTTTCTGTCCGAAACATCTGTTTTTGTCAGAAATCTCTCAGAAACCTCTGTCTTTCTGTCAGAAATATCTAGCTGTCAGAATTCTCTCAGAAATCTCTCAGAAATGTCAGTCTTTCTGTCAGAGACATCTGTTTTTAATATACCTTGCTTATTTTGCTCTGTGAAAAATTATGAACTCAAGAGTTTTGGAAATGAACACTTCTCTGAGAAGTAGAAACCATAAATTGCTGGTTCAGGAGGACATAAGTTTAAGGACCTGAAAAATAGGGCAATGGGTTATAGAGGCACTGCTATTGCAGCTGTCTCTTCCTTGAATGCAATCTGCATCAATATTGCATGTGCTATTTTTCTCTTTCTATTTCACTTACTTTTTGAAGTACCTTTGCAGTGACCTAGTACCCTAGTTACCGTGTTCTCCTGAAGACATTCTCCAGAGACCTGGGCTGCCTCTTTTAAGTGCTTTCTCAGTTAGTTGAACTCTTGGAACTTAGGACATGCCTCCAAAAATGATCCTAGGCCTCTCAGAGACAGTGGTTCAAAACACACTTCTAGTTCTTCTCTTAAGGTGCTATACTGCTACTTAGAAGAAGGAGAACCCACTGTGTTCTATAATTAGATATTTTCCCTTATTTCAGCAGAGAGAGAGAGATGAGGGAGACAAAGAGAGAAATGATGTAGGGAAGTAGTAGATACAGGTTTTCTTTTTTTGCCGTCTTTATTTACACTCTCTACCAGTCAATGGCAGCTGTTATATGTGTAAAAGCAGCAGTGTTAAAACACATGAAAAACAACATAATGTGGTACGATTTAGGTTGCTAAATATGAAATGAATGTCATGTGTTTGCATGGCTGGTTCAAAGGATGTACTATATTGGTTTATATATAAAGACACTGATATTCAGAGAACTCATTTATGGTAAAGACTTGCTCTGCCTTTAAAATATTTTAAACTTACCTTGTTAGGTTTTTATATTATGTAGACATCTAAGGGGGGAAAAATGGTACCAAAAAAATAATCAACAGAGTGCTCCCAGATAATTTTTTTACACGTTTTATGATTACTTGAGAATGTTGTTCTTTTCTTAAAATTTCCTGTAGTAACCTACCCTAACAAACCACTTCAGTATTCTTGCCTTGAGAACCCCATGAACAGTATGAAAAGGCAAAAAGATATGACACTGAAAGATGAACTCCTCAGGTCGGTAGGTGCCCAATATGCTACTGGAGATCAGTGGAGAAATAACTCCAGAAAGAATGAAGAGACAGAGCTAAAGCAAAAAACAAAAAACAAAAAAACCCAGTTATGGATGTGAATTGTGGTGGAAGTAAAGTCTAATGCTGTAAATAGCAATATTGCATAGGAACCTGGAATGTTACATCCATGAATCAAGGCAAATTGAAAGTGGTCAAACAGGAGATGGCAAGAGTGAACATCAACATTTTAGGAATCAGTGGACCAAAATGGACTGGAATGGGTGAATTTAACTCAGATAACCATTATATCTACTACTGTGGGCAAGAATCTCTTAGAAGAAATGGAGTAGCCGTCACAGTCAACAAAAGAGTCCGAAATGCAGTACTTGGATGCAATCTCAAAAACGACAAAATGATCTCTGTTTGTTTCCAAGGCAAACATTCAATATCACAGTAACCCAAGTCTATACCCTGCCCAGTTATGCTGAAGAACTTGAACGATTCTATGAAGATTACAAAATCTTCTAGAGCTAACGTCCAAAAAAGATGTCCTTTTCATTATAGGGGACTGGAATGCAAAAGTAGGAAGTCAAGAAATACCTGGAATAACAGGAAAATTTGGCCTTGGAGTACAGAATGAAGTAGGGCAAAGGCTAATAGAGTTTTGCCAAGAAAACACACTGGTCATAGCAAACACCGTCTTCCAACAACACAAGAGAAGACTCTACACATGGACATCACCAGATGGTCAATACCAAAATCAGATTGATTATATTCTTTGCAGCCAAAGATGGAGAAGCTCTATACAGTCAGCAAAAACAAGATCAGGAGATGACTGTGGCTCAGATCATGAACTCCTTATTGCCAAATTCAGACTGAAATTGAAGAAAGTAGAGAAAACCACTAGACCATTTAGGTATGACCTAAATCAAATCACTTACAATTTATATAGAGGAAGTCACAAATAGACTCAAGGGATTAGATCTGATAGAGTGTCTGAAGAATTATGGACAGAGGTTCATGATATTCTATGGGAGGCATGATCAAGACCATCCCCAAGAAAAAGAAATGCAAAAAGGCAAAATGGTTGTCTGAGGAAGCCTTACAAATAGCTGTGAAAAGAAGAGAATTGAAAGACAAAGGAAAGAAAGAAAGATACACATTTGAATGCAGAGTTCCAAAGAGTAGCAAGGAGAGATAAAGAAAGCCTTCCTCAGTAATCAATGCAAAGAAATAGAGAAAAACAATAGAATGGGAAAGACTAGAGATCTCTTCAGGAAAATTAGAGATACTAAGGCAACATTTCATGCAAAGATGGGCACAATAAAGGATAGAAATGCTATGGATGTAACAGAACCAGAATATATTAAGAAGAGGTGGCAAGAATACACAGAGGAACTATACAAAAATGATCTTCGTGACCAAGTTAGCCACAATGGAATGATCACTCACCAAGAGCCAGACATCCTGGAATTCGAAGTCAAGCAGACTTTAGGAAGCATCACTATGAACAAAGCTAGTGGAGGTGATGGAATTCCAATTGAGCTATTTCAAATCCTAAAAGATGATGCTATGAAAGTGCTGCACTCAAAAGGCCAGAAAATATGGAAAACTCAGCAGTGGCCACAGGACTGGAAAAGGTCAGTTTTCATTCCAATCCCAAAGAAAGACAATGCCAAAGAATGTTCAAAATACCGTAAAATTACCCTCATCTCACAGGCTAGCAATGTAATGCTCAAAATTCTCCAAGCCAGGCTTCAACGGGACATGAACAGTGAACTTCCAGATGTTCAAGCTGGTTTTAGAAAAGGCAGAGGGACCAGAGATCAAATTTCCAACATCTGCTGGATCATTGAAAAAGCAAGAGTTACAGAAAAACATCTACTTCTGCTTTATTGATTATGCCAACAGCCTTTGACTGTGTGGATCACAACAAACTGTGGAAAATTCTTCAAGAGATGGGAGTACCACACCACCTGACTTGCCTCCTGAAAAATCTGTATGCAGGTCAGGAAGCAACAGTTAGAACTGGACATGGAATGACAGACTGGTTCCAAATCGGGGAAGGAATGCGTCAAGGCTGTATATTGTCACCCTGCTTATTTAACTTATATGCAGAGAACATCATGAGAAATGCTGGACTGGATGAAGCACCAACTGGAATCAAGATTTCCAGGAGAAATATCAATATCATCAGATATGCAGATGACATCACCCTTATGGCAGAAAGTGAAGAAGAACTAAAGAGCCTCTTGATGAAAGTGAAAGAGGAGAGTGAAAAAGTTGGCTTAAAACTCAACATTCAGAAAACTAAGATCATGGCATTTGGTCCCACAAGGCAAATAGATGGGGAAACAATGGAAAAGGTGACAGACTTTATTTTTCTGGGCTCCAAAATCACTGCAGATGGTGACTACAGCCATGAAATTAAAAGATGCTTGCTCCTTGGAAGAAAAGTTATGACCAACCTAGACAGCATATTAAAAAGCAGAGACATTACTTTGCCAACAAAGATCTGTCTAGCCAAAGCTTTTTTTTTCCAGTAGACATGTATAGATATGAGAGTTGGACTGTGAAGAAGGCTGAGTGCTGAAGAATTGATGCTTTTAAACTGCGGTATTGGAGAAGAGTCTTGTGAGTCCTTTGGACAGTAAGGAGATCCAACCAGTCCATCCTAAAGGAAATCCATTGAATAGTCATTGGAAGGACTGATGCTGAATCTGAAACTCCCATACTTTGGCCACCTGATGGGAAGAACTGACTCATTTGAAAAGACCCTGATGCTGGGAAAGATTGAAAGCGGGAGGAGAAGGGGATGACAGAGGATGGCATCACCGACTCAATGGACATGAGTTTGAGCGAGCTCCAGGAGTTGGTGATGGACAGGGAAGCCTGGCGTGCTGCAGTCCATGGGATCGCAAAGTCAGACACGACTGAGCAACTGAACTGACTGAACTGAACCCGCCTAGCAGGTTCTCTGATGTATTATAGAAGCTGAAAGTCTGGAAATTAGATTTTCAGGCACATTGGAATAATGTGTGCAAGGGTTAGGCACATTTTCCTTTTTGGAATAGCAGCAGTTTGATGTTGTCAGAATACAAAGGATGTCTCAGGATTATGGAGCTTTGAAAGGAGGTATAATAGTCGCAGCACCAGGCACTATTTCAAGTGCCTCACGTGTACTAACTCACTTATTCCAAACAACAGTCCCCTTTTAACAGAGAAGGAAACTATGGCACAAGAAGATTAATTTCCTCAAGGTGCCATGTAGGAGATAATAGATGAGTTTTGTTTTATGGTGTCAGAGCCAGAAAATGCCTTTAAGATGACACAGAGTTTCCTCATTGAAGAAAATCTATAAAATTGTTCTGAAGCACGTAAGAGAAGACCCAAATAAATACTGACAATAACAGGTCTCTCAGTGAAAAGTCCTCAGACTGTAAATGTTAATTCTCCCTAAATTAATCCATAAATTCAATTTAATTCCAATCAAAACTCCTTCAGGATTTTAAATGACATTTTACAAGGCAATTATTGTATTGAATTGGATTTATCTGGAAGATAATTTTCATCTAGAAGATAAAATTCTCAAGTTTTGCCATGAGAATTTTTAAAGAAATTGAATGGTGACTTTTACTATCAGATATTGAAAAATACTGTAGTGATGAAAGCGATGAAGCGTTAGTAATGCTGGTGCAGAAAAATGATAAAGGAAATAACCATGAAAAGTCCAAAATCAGTGTGCACATATGAACAATGAGGCATTTAAAAGAGTACTGGTGTATTTTTGAAAAATGATGTTGGGACAGGTTATTATCCATTTTGATAAAAATGAAGTTAGACACTTTTGCACACATCCAAAAATCCATATAGAATAAAATTGTGAATTTTTATTATGAAAACATTAGAATAGTTAAGAATCAAATAATTTAGCATGGAAGTAGAGACTTCTTGAGAATATATAAATCTCAGAATTTACAGAGGAAAAACTGGCAGGTTTGAACTGCCTACATTAAGGGGAAAAGCATTCTTGTATATCATTAATGACAACATAAACAACACAAACAACTTGAGAACAAAAATTCATAACAATGTCTGAATTAAAAAGCACCACCCAGATTTTAACTTGACCATGTCTCTCCAAGGGCCCCTTGGGGCTGCCATACTGTCCACATCCAATCAGTCCAATCAGTTCACACATGCTCCTCTCTTCACAAACCTCCAATACCCTCTTCTTCCTCCACATCCTCGACTGATGACCTTTTTTCACTGAGAAAATGAAACTGGCCAGAATTGAACTTTCTTGTGCTCCCACTGAAACATCTGACAGCTACCGGCTGTGCACCGGAGATTTGCTTTGCTGCTTTGTTGTTGCTGTTGTTTTTGAACAATGGAAGAATGACCTGTGCTCCTCTCTGTGGCCAGTCTCCACCTGGCCTCTGGGTCAGATGGTTTCTTAGCTCCTCAGGGTCCACTCTCTCTCCCACATCATTAATTTAGACTCTGTTGGCTCATTTCCACCACCAGAAATCATCCTAAAAAAAAAAAAAAAAAAACCTTGCAAAAATAAAATCTTTCTTTGTTTTACAACTTCCTCTGGCTACTACCTTATTTCTCTGTTCCTCTTTAAAGCAGAATTCCTCACTTGGCATGTGCCTGTCTCCTCTTGCTGTTCTCTCTGGAGAGCAATTCATTTAGAATTGTGTCTCCCTTCACTAAAACCTCTCTTCTCAAAGTCACTAATGACCCTCACATTGCCAAATATGGTGCGTGCATGCCAAGTTCCTTCAGTTGTGTCTAACTCTTTGCAGTCCTATGGACTGTAGCCCGCCAGGCTCCTCTGTCCATGGGATTATCCAGATAAGAATACTGGAGTGGATTGCCCTGCCTTCCTCCATGGGGTCTTCCAGACCCAAGTGAACTTGCATCTCCTGCGACACCTGCATTGCAGGCAGATTCTTTACCACTGAGCCACCAGGGAAGGCCAAATATGATACTTCTTCTAAATTCTCAGCTTGATCTATTTCTCTATCACTTAAGATCTGATCTTGGAATCTACTGCAGTTCCTGCCATATTCTATTAGTCAAAGCTGTAGTGGAATTCAACCCTATTTGAGGTCAGAACATGCGGGACTACTTGGGAATCATAAAGCTTCAAACAAGAATTAATAATTGCTAATTTTATGAGCATTTACTGTGTACTAGGCACCATTCTAAGTGTTTCCTTTGACTCCTGGGACCCCACATTCTCCTGGATTTTGTCTCACCCCACTGGTCACTTATTCTCAGGCTCCATAATGGATCCTCCTCTGTTCTTTTTACCCCATGGATACTGGAGCACCTTAAGACTTGGTCTTGGGCAGCTTCCTTCTCCTGCCCACACTGAATCCACAGAACTCCAAGCCTTTTAATAGCATCTGTACACTGCTGACTCATAGACTCATGTCATCTCCTTTCCCCGCTTGAATTCCAGACTCCTCCAGCCAGGGCCCAGGCAGCAGTGAGAAATTGAATAGGCTTCTCAAACGTAATGAATACAAGAGAAATTCCTTTCTTTTCCCTCCAGTCTTCTCCATCTCAGCAAAGGGCTCCACCACTTACCTAATGTTTAAGCCAAACACCCTATAAATTACCTTTTCTCTCTTTTCCCTCATATCCTGTATTCAAACCATCAGATGCTCTTGTCAGCCTTACATTCAAAATTCATTCCCAAGCTAGAATCAAGATTGCCAAGAGAGATATCAGCAGCAGCCACAGATATGCAGATGATACTGCTCTAATGGCAGAAAGCAAAGAGGAACTAAAGAGCCTCTTGAGAGTGAAAGAGGAGAGTGAAAAAGCTGGCTTAAAATTCAACATTCAAAAAACTAAGATCAGGGCATCTGGTCTTTTCACTTCGTGGCAAATAGAAGGGGGAAAAATGGAAACAGTGACACATTTCATTTTCTTGGGCTCCAAAATCACTTTAGACAGTGACTGCAGCCACAAAATTAGAAGACGCTTGCTCCCTGGAAGAAAAGCTATGACAAACCTAGACAGCATATTAAAAAGCAGAGACATCACTTAGCCAACAAAGGTCCACATAGTCAAAGCTATGATTTTTCCAGTAGTCATGTACGGGTGTGACAGTTGGACTCTAAAGAAGGCTGAGTGCCGAAGAATTGATGTTTTCAAACTGTGGTGCTAGAGAAGATTCTTGAGAGTTCCTTGGACAGCAAGAAAATCAAACCAGTCAATCCTGGTTCCTGAATATTCATTGGAAGGACTGATGCTGAAGCTGAAATTCCAATACTTTGGCCACCTGATACAAAGAGCCGACTCACTGGAAAAGACCCTGGTGCTGGGAAAGATTGAGGGCGGTAGGAGAAGGAGACGACAGAGGATGAGGTGGTTGGATGGCCTCACTGACTCAATGGAACCAACTCCAGGAGATAGTGAAGGACAGGGAAGCCTGGTGTGCCATAGTCCATGGGGTCACAAAGAGTCTGACATGACTCAGTGACTGAACATGTGTGCATGCATAATCTTACTGCATTCGGATTTACAGATGAGGAGACTGAGGCGTAAAGCAATGAAGTAAGGGCACTTTAGAAAGACTAGGTATTTCCCCCAGCTCATCCAGTAGGTAAATAAGAGGTTGATCATAATTTGATCCCAATAATCTAGTTCCAAAGTCTGTGTTCTTAGTTTCTATCAGTAAAACCTCTCATGTTTACTATTATGATGGAAAGATTTGGGACAGAGAAAAAGACAACTAGATGTCAAAGGCTTCTGTATGTATGTAGCTGACAGCGTGAATTTAGTTTTCTTCAAAATTTCATGTTCCCAGATTTAAATAAAGGCCATGTAAATGCCAAAGTCTTTTTGTTTCAAAATCATCTCTCTTTCTCCTTTTCTTCTTCCCTTCTACCCCATCTCTCACTTCTTTCTTACAGTCTTCACACCACCTGAATATGTCCCACAAGTTTGCAACATTAAACTCTACAATTACGGCCATTGTCTAGTACCGTAAGCACAATCCATTAGCAACTTTGGATATGAATACAGCCAATTTATTAAAGTAATCACTAAGCAGGTAATTTTTACTTTAAGAATGACAGTCTCTCCTTTTGCCCTTAGGTTTCACTACCCTCTTTTGGATTTAGAAAAGTGAAGAAAACATTTAAAATCCTCTTGTCAGTGCCTCCTGAAAAGAACTTTCCTTCCTCATATAACAAAGATATTTTTTCTTATGTTTATCATTGTCCTCCTCCAATAAAAAACAATTCCTGGTTATTTTTAGGTCTAAAAACCAAAAATTACCATAGATAAAATGAGAAGTGAAACTTCTATAGTAAATAGGAGATGGCAGCCTTCTTCAACCTAAGGAGATGGCATGAGAAAAGCCAGCGTGAGTGGAAACATCGAGTGCATGAGACAGGCTTGATCTTTCAATGTTCAGCTTATTTAGCTAAAGTCAGAGTCGTCACAGTCACCCACTGGTCTTTGCAGACACTCACAGTCTGGGTGGACTGTCACATAGGGATAAAGAGAAAAGAAGCAGCTTTACTGTTTGTATCAGGAAGTTGCACATTACTGTCAATTGAGAGAGAAAGTAAATTACTTTCAAATGCTGCCCCTGCAGCGTCAACTGGTGCAGGCTAAGCCCCTAGCAGCCCCCGCAGCGTCAGGCGCTGGTGCTGGGGGACATTTGCAAACACTGCCAGGGTGGGAGTACCTCATGGAAGAGCTGGGCGAGCAAGTTTCCCTCAGGATAACTAAAGAAAAAATCAGAGGAGAGTGAAGCACAGCTAGTTTCCTGGTGGAGAATAATTGTAGCACCTTCTGTCACTCACGGCTAAAATAGTCCCATTATGTAAATACATGTGGCTTGCTCCCATCGATAGTTGCTTGTTTCAGGTTTTTCTCCAAATAGATTTGATATTTTCTAAACAGCAAGGATTGTAGCTTGTATTGTATTTCTTTTCTAGACACAACGCTACTCCCTTTTGCCTGCTTTACCAGCCAGCACAGATATGAATTCTCTTATCCCCACTTCCTCTCCTTACTCCCTAAACATGAGGACAGATAGACCTCATCAAGAATAGACAGATAAGTACTCCTTGGGCATTGTTTAGTGAACAGATTTTCAGACTTGTTCACCTGGTACTTCAGCATACTTTTGTCATATCTCTAACTAGAGAAGTTAAAACTAAAATGCAATTTCCAGAACTTACCATGTGGCATGCACGCATGTACATGCACACACACACACACACAGAGGAGACAATAAAATCTTGAAATAATTCAACTCAATTTAAAGTTTTATTAAACCTTTAGTGCATGGTAGGTATTGTGCCAGGTGTTGTGGATAACAGAGAACTGAGTAAGACTCACCCGTAAGGATCTACTCTCTGGTAAAGGAGACAGACAGGGACATAAATAACTCTTAAGGGGAGACAGACTGTAATAAATATGACCCGGAAAAATAAATAAAACATTATAAGAGTATCAACTATATCCATAATCACAGAGGTATTAAACCACTAGAGCTAGAGTTTAAGCTACATAAATAGTTTCAATTAGACCATCCTTCTTTCCACACATAGACTTCTGTGTATTGGGTGATCTTTATTTCAAAATTACCTCTCTGTAATACAGTTTTCTAAGTTGATTTCATGTCTTTTGGTCTTTCTTGCTAAATTAGCACTTCTCTTTGCAAATATATATATTTTTTGCTGTTAATTATTTGCTCTCCACGCCTCCCTCCAGTACTCTCTCTCCTTCTATAGTCTTTTACCTATTTTCCTGTCCATTCTATTGTTATCTTCTCTCCTTGTCACCTTTTCCCATATCTGCAATATTTCTCCAGACACAATGCTTTCTTTTCTTGTATTATTATCCTACTGGTAGGAGAATCAATTTTCTTTTTAAGGGAAAATATTGTCAGAAGGACAATAATTCCCCTCAAATAATCCCTTTAATTCTGGTTCATGCTGGATCTTGGAACAAGTGAGTGTCTTTCTTTGTAACTGTCCATGGCTCTATTAACAAAACTGCTTGTGTTTCTCTGAAGCATAAGCAGTTGAAAGAGGTAAGAGCACAGACATAAGCTAACACTTTGATTCAGCGCAAGGTTGGGATGTGGTATGTATGTCCTCTCTGATGGGTGGGTGAGCCTCTTCTGGTGGGATAAACAGAGTGAATGCACTCAAGCCCCCCCTGTTTCAGGTGACGGTCTCTTGTATTTGTGCATTTGCCTAACACCTCATTCATATTCAGTATCTCACTGAACCCCAGCTCCAGGACTGTGATTCAGTGTGGTCCTGCCTCATCCCTTTTTCATACGCAAAAAAGAGGCTAAAGTCCAGTAACATTAAGAGTCTGCATGTCCCTGAGCAGCTGGTATAGGAGCCCTTTTTTTTTTTTTTCCAAATTCAGTGCTCTACTTCAAAACTAGCTTCTCACCCCTGGTGCCAACATGCAGCATGTGAGGGCGTCACATGGTAATTGCTTGACACTCACTTGATAAAAACTTGATCTCACACTCTAAAATGCTCATGATTGTAAAGAACCACTTAGGAATTAAATGTAACTGTTTTTTCCCATTTCCTCTTTTAAAACATGCTCTGCTGGTTTCGATTAGGCCGAAAATATTGTAACTGTGGTTTAGCTTGTAGTAGTGATGCTTCACCAACCAAGCGTGAGATGGAAGTTCAAGAAACATCACTGGAGAAAAGGGAGCTCTCCTCATTAATAAAAGCAATTAGTGTGGCCCCAGCTGAGCAGCCAACTCGCCCAGGGGTGTTCTCGCACTGCAGGCGTCTGAGTGCAGTCTGTTAACTGGGCAAGCCACTCTTGGCAGGAAGCTAAATATTGTCATTGATTTTAATTGTTCTTTCCTCTTTACAACTCCTGATTCACAGCCGATTGTGCTTAAGGAGAGTTTGTTCTCTGGAGAGAACTTCCACTGTGTCTGGCCCTCTGAGACAACCAAAGTAGTCTGCATTTTGAAAAATCAAAGTAGGACAAATGCTTTCTGTAAATAGCAGAGCAAAAAACTTCTGTGCTCAGTGACTAATTTTGAGGGAATCGTGCCTGCAGGGAGTCATAGGTGGACACAATAGTCAAACCACTGAATCTAAGTCCCAGAACAGAAAGCCCAGTGTAGGTGGGGAAGATTAGGAGGTTCCATGACAGTATGGATAGGATTCCCCCAGTCACTGGGGACAAAGGAACTTACATGGTTTGGAGGACTTCCAGAATTTCCTGGCGCTGGCAAAACTTCACCACTGCTAAGGAGAGGAAGGTTCTCTCAGATATCAAAAGCAGACACACTCCGTTTCTTTGTTTAATTATGAGTTCATTGTAAATACATATGGGAATACAAAAGGAGGGAAAATTATCCTGTCTGCCATAAATCCAGTCCTCTGAGCAACTGGAACGCAGTCTTTACCATCCAGAACACAGCAGTAGCTCTAGTTAGCCTGAATGAGCACTGGTGACTGAATGGCCACCCCAGTTGCTTAGAACTCAGCTCTCCTCTCCCTGATGGGTATTTTGTCTCTGCTAATGAATACATAACCTTTATTTTTCTTTTTTCTAATTATTTAATTCAGTTTCTACTTTACTTTTGCTTTTTACTGCTGCCATCTCCATGCAGCTGTAGTGGGTGGTTACCACTTTTTGACTGTTCAGCCTCTCACCACTGCCCTCCTTCCTAATGACACCAAATCCTCCTCAGAAGGAATTCTCCATCATCCCATCAGATGGCGGTCTTCATCTCTATCAGTCTTGGTGGAGACAAGGCCTCACTTCCACTGCAATAATTAAGGGATCCTGAATTTCTCTCTTCCTTCTAGAACTCTTCTGGTTCTCAGAAAGAACTATCTTAGATTTTGCCAATATGATCATTTCTTCTAAAACTTCAAATCTTGAGTGAATGATGTAAGAATTTGAAAATGACAAGAGGGATTATTCATTTCAGCAACAGTAGCATGTACAGAACATGGTGATTCTGTGCATGACCTTGGCTCCTGTGATTTTGCTGACTTTCTGCATTTTCTGTACATCTCTCATACAGGAGACCCTCACAGATACTGCAGATTTGGGTCTGGATCATCACAATGAAGTGAATATCGCAATAAAGCAAGTCACATGAATTGTTCTTTTGTTTCCCAGTACATATAAAAGTTATATTTACACTGTAGTGCAGTCTGTTAGGTGTTCAATGGCATTACGTCTATAAAAACAATGTACACGCTTTAATTTTAAAATTAGTGCTGTTGGGAAAATGCCTGATTTGCCACATACCTTCAATTTGTAAAAAGAAAAAAATTTTATTGCAAAGTACAATAAAATAAAGAGCAATAAAATGAGGTATGCCTGTATTTTTTGTGTTTCTTAGAGATTTCTTTCCAGTAAATTTCCTTTTCTTGTGAAACATTAGAATGTAAGCACTGGGATATTTTTCTGCTTGTTCAGTATAAGTATTTAGTGCATCAAGCATTGTCTGACCCAGAGTGAGTGTTCAATGGCTATGCATTAAATAAATAAATGAAAGAATGAAATATCAATTACTGTTGCTTGCAACCAAGTTTCTATAATGCAATGTAGGAAGAGGAACTCAAGCAGAGCCCAGTGGTCTTTCTGAATTAAGACAGACTGTGGAACTCAAGGACGCTTATGTTCCTAGAATGTATGGGATAGAATATCGAAGGGAAGAAAGCTGTACACAGGGAAGACTACTAAGATCTGTAGGGCATGTCCTTGAAGCTCTGAGCACAAGCTTATCTATGTACGCATGAGATGAATCTCTATAAGGTAGAGAAAAGAAGCTGCCAAAGCTATAGGTTGAATAATATCCTAAGTTAACACAGATATTTTTCCCCCTGCAGCCAGACTGGAGAGACCTCATACTACCTGGGGAATTTGGTAGAATCCTTGGAAAGTTCTTGCCTTAGCAATGGACTCACTTGTACCTGACATAAAGGCTGCTCTGGGACCATCCTAACAAAGCTTCAAAGAAAACCTTAAAGTCATTACATTGACTTGATGGTAACTTTAGTTTCTGCCAGAAATTAAACATTGTTTAAATGAATACCACAAAATTCACTATAAAACAACATAAATTTCACAATGTCTAGCATTTAAAAATTATCAGGCATGAAATAAAGCAGGAAAATATGACCTAGAAACAGTAGGAAAAAATAAGAAAATAAGGGAATGATATAATTAGCAAATACGGTTTTAATACTGAAAATACTAATTACAAATGAAAAGTGAAAGTGAAAGTTTGCTCAGTCATGTCTGACTCTTTGCAACTGCATGGACTATACAGTCCATGGAATTCTCCAGGCCAGAATATTGGGTAGCCTTTCCCTTCTCCAGGGGATCTTCCCAACACAGGGATTAAACCCAGGTCTCCTGCATTGCAGGAGTTCAGCTTTACCAGCTGAGCCATCAGGGAAGCCCAAGCATATAATTACAAATATGTGCTCAATAATGTAAAGAAAAATGTGAATATGATGATAAGAAAAACTGAAGATTTTCAAAAGACCCACATGAAACGTTTAAAGATTTAACTGAAGTATATAAACTGAAAAGTGCACTAGGAGCAATTAAGAGCAGATTAGATATTGCAAAGAAATGATCAGTGGATCTGAAGATGAAGCAATAATCATCCAAAATGAAGCAGCACAGTGGAAAAAATGAATAGACTTATTTCATTGTCAATCTGACAAATGTCCAAGTGGATGAGAGAGAGAAAGAGGGAGAAACACTTGAAGAGAAAACAGGTAAAAACTTGCAAAATTTAGTGTAAATTATAAACCCATATTATGAAGAGCTTTATAAATTAAAAAAATAAAGAAAAATCACACCAAAGCACATTATTATCAAAGCTTTAAAAAGCACTGATAAAGAGAAAATATTTAAAGCAACCAGGAATACGTGGTACTACATACAGAAAAAACAAAGAAAAGTTTTACAGCAGATTTCTCATCAGAAATTATGTTATCCTGACTATACAGTAATGTCCTCTGAGTTGAAATACGTTATTAAACTGACAGTTCTACATCTAATAAAGATGACTTTGAAATATAAGTGATAAATCAAGTCCGTTGTAGACAAAAGATGAGATAATTTATTGCCAAAAGTCTTGGTTTGTAAGAAATGTAAAGCAAAAATGTTAAGCAAAGTTCTTAAGGCTGAAACAAAATGTTACTAGGTAGAAATCTAAATCAACATGATAAAAGGAAGAGCATCAGAAATAAAAACTAAACTCTGATGTTTACCTCACACAATATAGAAATATTAACTCCAAATGGATCATTGTCCTAAATATAACAATTACAAATATCAAACATTTAGAAGAAAACATAGATATTTGTTATCTTTCTTAGAATATTAAAAGTATAAACTATAAAACAAATAATTGATAAATTGGCCTGCATCAAAATTGAAACCTTTGCTTTTTTAATGTAACTGTTAAGAAAAGACAGATGAAAGAGAAAATATTTGCAAACTTTATATCTGATAAAGGACTTATATCCTAAATACACAAATATATCTTAAAATTCAATAATAATTTTAAAAACAACTGAACAAAAATGGGCAAACCCATTTGAGCACCAATAAAAGAGCATATGAAAAGGTATTCAACACCATTACTCATTCAGTTCAGTTCAGTTCAGTCACTCAGTCGTGTCCAACTCTTTGCGATCCCACGAACTGCAACACGCCCGGCCTCCCTGTCCATCACCAACTCCCAGAGTTTACTCAGACTTATCTCCATTAAGTCAGTGATGCCATCTAACCATCTCATCCTCTGTCGTCCCCTTCTCCTCTCACCCTCAATCTTTCCCAGCATCAGAGTCTTTTCAAATGAGTCAGCTCTTCGCATCAGGTGGCCAAAGTATTGGAGTTTCAGCTTCAACGTCAGTCCTTCCAATGAACATTCAGGACTGATTTCCTTTAGGATGAACTGGTTGGATCTCCTTGCAGTCCAAGGGTCTCTTAAGAGTCTTCTCCAACACCACAATTCAAAAGCATCAATTCTTCGGCCCTCAGCTTTCTTTCTGGTCCAACTCCCACATCCATACATGACTACTGGATAAGTTGTTACTCATTAAGGCAACGCAAATTAAAACCACAACATGATAAAACTACATATCCATTAGAATAGGTAGAATTTTCTTTTTTAAATGGCAATGTCAAGTGCCGATGAAGCACAATTAGAACTCCCATACATTGTTAGTGGAGATTCAAAACGGCACTATCACTCTGGAAATCAGGTTTAACAATTTCTTATAAAGTTAACCATATCCTTACTCTATCACCCAGCAATTTCAGTCCAGATATTTACCTGAGAGAAATGAAGACTTATGTCCACATAAGATTTGTACACTAATGTTCATAGCTGCTTTATTTATAACAATTCAAAATTGGAAACCAGGGCTTCCCTGGCAGTCCAGTGGTTAAGAACCTGCCTTGCAATGCAGTGCAAGGGGACACCGGTTCAATGCCTGGTCCGGGAAGATCCCACATGCTGCTGGGCAGCTAGGCCCTTGGGCCACAGCTGTTGAGCCTGCGCTCTAGAGCCTCAACTACTGAGCCCACGTGTGGCAGCTACTGAAGCCCATGTGCCTAGAGCCTGTGCTCCACACCAAGAGAAGCCCCACAATGAGAAGCCCGCATATCACATCTAGAGAGTACCTCCCTCTCTTCACAACTAAAAAAGCCCCACACACAGCAATGAAGACCCTGTGCAGTCGATAATGAATAAATAAAAATAAATTTAAAAAATTGGAAACCACCTAAATGTCCATCAATAATTGAATGTATAAATAATTTGTGGTATATCCTTTCAGCAATAAAAAAAGGAACAGTCTATAGCTGTGCTGAAATACACAAATGAATATTAAAATTGTTATTTTGAGGAAAAGAAATCAAACACAAGACTGTTTAATGCTTAATTCTTTCACTCAACATAATTATATATATGAACTATATATGTATATAGTATAATATATGATGGTATTTTGTTATGGAAGCCCAAGAAACTAATACAAAAGACTCCATGTGTTTGTTAAAACTTGTGAAACTACATTTAAAATAGAGGATGATTATTGTTGAGGCAGTCCAAGTGCAGGTTGGAAAAGAATTTCCAGACAACATTTCAGAAGGGGGTGAGTTTATTAATAACAAAGAGCAGAGAGAATATGGACACTGCAAGTGTAGCGGGTCACCCTCTTGACAGATGCAGAGAGAGTCGATGCTTTCATGGGTTAGTAGCCAATTTCTATAGCCTCAAGGCAAAGAAAGTTCCTGCTGAAAGGCTGGCATTAGGTGATTGCTTAGGGTGCTATAAGGACATCTTTGCCTAATTTGGAGTCAGGAAGGCTGTTGTTGATGATCAGGGTTGGGGGGAAACGGGGATCGGCAACAGTTACAAAGTGATTCAGTCAGCTTCGGAGGTGACCTTGGTTCTGGACTCTGCTTCTGTGGCATTGGTATAAGGTCTCATACCTGTGGCCTTGCGGCAGGACTCAACGAGTATTCTATGTAAGTTGTATCTCAGTAGACCTGATTAAAAGCAAGGCCATAAAAGGATAGGGGTGCTGGAATGAATCTGTAGTAAATGCCTAACTATATCCCCAGGAAGTTCAAGATGAGCTTCTTTTTCCAAAAGCTTGAATTTGAGAAGTATTCTCTGTTGGCTGAGTGACATATGACTCCTAATTGCAGTGGAGAGAAGGAAGACAGTGGAAGGATTTTCAGGAGCAGAGGTTATGCAGTTGCCCCTTACTTTCTCCGTGATTGGCAGCAGAGCTGAGGGGACAATTTGAGTCTTCTGACCTCCTAGGAATTTTGGTGGTGGTTACTTGTTCATAGGATCCCTGGGGCATAGAAAGATAACTAGCCCTCTAAGGCCTTCCCTGACTTATCAAATAAAAGTAACAAAGGTATATTTTTGAAATAAGCCAGCCTAACAGAGATTGACAACCTCTCAATGTACAAATTCCATCTTTAAACTGAATTGGAAGCTGTGTACCCCTGAGCATGGACTTTGTGACCTCAAGGGTCATGTTGTAGCGTATACTAGTCCTTAATCCCTTTTTATGTCCAAATACTTTTCCACTGTATGCATATATCATATCTGATTATCCATAATCAGTTGATGGTCATATAGTTCACCTTTTGGCTATTATGATTAATGCTGCCAGGGACATTTGTTAAGCAGCAGAAAGCAGTGACAGCAGTCATCATTTGACATAACTGGTGTTCCAATCTTCTCTTCCAAATGGAACCTCGACCTGCCTTTTGAAATAATCTTCCATTGTGTGTGATCATTGAGAGAGGCAGCAGCCAACCCCTGCTGCAAAGGCTTTAGGGGCCAGCCTATACGGTTCTGTACCCGGGCAGCCAAGGAGTGAGCATCTGATGTAGAGTCAGTCCACTACTCAATGATGTAAGAGATGACTGGAAGTCACTTCATGGCTGCTACAGCACAACATCTCAGAGACACTTGCTTCCTGCTGCTTGACTCTTCTGGGGCTCTAGCTGTCTGTCTTCCAGAGATCTTTGGGTCTTGCCTGGTCACTAGTCTCTAGTCAATCCTGGAGGCCCAGGACCCTTCCAGTAAACCCTTTTTGCTTGGGAGATTCAGTTATTTTTGTTTTATTAAAGCTATGTATGTATATTACTTTGTACAGTACTCTGCTCTGTGTCATTTTCTTTATGGTTCTGCGTGCAAACTCCTTAAGAGGCAGGATATGACTGAGCGGGCCAGCCGCCATCCTAGGATCGTCCAAGGAAGATTCAGGTGGGCAGATAAGACACGATACTCCAGAATTCAAACTAATTGCAAGTATAGACATTTTGTTTTACAGCCAAGCACCCAACCTAGTCCAACCCATTTCTTTGGAGAGTCTCACACCATCAAATGTAATAACCTACAAGGACTTTTATGAGAAGGTGGCTCATGAGTAAGGATGCTTCAACGGGGGGCCTGGAACATCTCAGAAAGGGGCAGTGTAAATAGCATGTATTTCATGTGGCTTCATCAGTGTAATACAGAAAGCTCCAAGGATTTATCTTTCTATGCCAGTGAATTCCAGCTGTTATAAGACCCTCACATGGTGACCCTTGAGAGCTTTTGCAAATACACATGGGGAGAATCCCAGTTGAAGTTCAGTCCTCTCTTTGCTCAGCTCTCTAACCATTATGACTTGTCTGCAGTTTACAGAGCTCAGGTTCCAACCCAGGGGCTGTAGGTCACTGCTCCCTGATTTTTTAGGGCAATGCACAAAGGTAAGAATTGTATTGTCTGGCCTGAAAAGGAATTCATGGGTTTTGAGAGGACAGCAAATGAGGTCATTGTGAACTAGAACTTAGGTGTTGAGAAAAACAGGCCCACCGAATGTTAATTGCTGCTGGTGATTATTGCAATGTGTTGGGTATTTTGCTTTTTTCCCAAAGTGCAGGCTCAATGTGTGATGACAAATATTGGTGAAGCCCTTTTACTTTAATTGTGATTCTGGAGTCTAGACTCCCTTGCCTGCTGCTAGCTGCCATTCACCCTCATTACAGGTTTTGCAAATTAGACAGTCACTCTGTGGGTATCTACTATAAGGTGCACGAAGCAAATGCTGCTTGGGAAAGAATATATTATTAAACCTACAGGGTAAGCTGTTACAGGCACCGTGCCTCTAACCTGCTGTCTCCATCTCCTCTGCCTCCTGTGATGATCGCAGACTGCTCCGAATGTTAAAAACAGAGAAACTGAATTCCAATATTCATATCTCAGCATAACAGGAATAAAATGCTCATAGGCAATTTGTCAGTGTTTATTAACTATGACCTAGAAAAATGCAACTGTGGCAGTGTCTTCTCACATGTGTGTGACAGGATGGGATTTTTTTCCCCACCCTCTTCTTTTCTAATCCCAGCCCTGTCTGTCTGGTAAAACAGAGCAAAAGCGAACCTGCCAGCATGATGATACTGAGGAAGTTGGTCAATGTCAATGGGGAAAACTCCTCTTGCTATGTTTTCTTGGGAAAAAAACTAAAGATTGCCCCTGTCAGCAAGTCCTGGGCCCTGAGGAGACCAACCCAACAGATCCCTGTAGGAAACTGGGAAGAACTGGTTAGCAGAAAATTAGGGCCCTGAAAGCAGGAGAACAGCTTAAACGACCAAGAGCACTGCCAATGGAGAAGAAAGAAGAGCAGAGAGGACACCCACAGGGCCTTCTGGGGTGACTGTGTGGGCTTCCAGGTGACTCCACCCAAAACCAACAATAAAACAAAACAACCAACCACGAGATAATTTTACCCCTGCTTCTGTACTAGATATGTATCCTTGAGGGTTTCCTTTCAGTAAGGGAGGGTATTTGCATGGTTTCAAGACATTATGGGCTTCCCTGGCGGCTCAAATGGTAAAGAGTCTGCCTGCAACACGGGAGACCCAGGTTCAACACCCAGGTCTGGAAGATCCCCTGGAAAAGGGAATAGCTACCCACTCCAGTATTCTTACCTGGAGGATCCCATGCTCAAAGGAGCTTGGCAGGCTACAAGGCCATCGGGTTGCAAAGTGTCAAACATGACTAGCAATTAAGACTTTCACTTTTATGGCATTATGGGAATAACTAAAGGGTGACCTGGGTTATGTCATGTTTTGTCAATATCCTACTAGGGAATCTGAATACAATTTATATTGTAACAGAGCCCTGGGAGAGCAGCACAGTACCCATGTTCTTGGTAGTTCTCTCATGTTGCAAAGAAAACAGGCAAGGCACCATTGGGTTACCTCTCAGTGAGTGGAGACATCATGATTTAAAAGAGGAAAGGACACACCTTCAGCAGTTGCCCAGCCAGGCAGCCCAGAGAACTGGAACACTGCTTACCGTCGTCCAGGATACAACTGGGGCTCAAGAGGTTAAATGGTCTTTCTGCGTCCCCACTGCAATTCCTATAGTTGTTTCCTCAGAATGGAGTTTTGTTGCTTTTTTTCTAGAGCCACATGGTGATGCTGCAACTTTTATTTTTAGTTTCCACTGCTTATGTTGCTCCTGACTTTGGTGAAGTAAGTGGAATGATGAGACCAGAATCAGAATATATTACCACAGTATGTGTGTGTGCTCAGTCGCTCAGTCATGTCTGACTTTTTGCAACGCCATGGACTGTAGCCTGTCAGATTCCTCTATCCGTGGAATTTTCCAGGCAGGAATACTGGAGTGGCCTGCCATTTCCTCCTTCAGGGGATCTTCCTGACTCATGGATCCAACCCACATCTCCTGTGTCTCCTGCATTGGCAGATGGATTCTTTACCACTGAGCCACCCGGGAAGCCCACATAACAGCAGTACTTCTATAAAAGCTGATGAACGAACTTATGTAGAGACTGAGGAAGGGAGGATGCAGACAGGCCTCCTTCCTTTTCCCCTGCCAGCCTGGTCTGGCTCTCTCCCCACCCTCTCTCCTCTGCCTCACTCAATATTGCACACGGAACCCATCGTGAACCTGATGTCAAAGTCAGGGACTTATCTGACTTTTTCCTAACAAAATCACACCCACAAAGGAAACTTTGAGCCATTTCATTTAATTCTCATAAAACTCAGTTAATTAGATATAATTATTATTTCACATCACAAATTAGGAAAATGAAACTGAACAAGATTAAGTAATTTGTCCAAGATCATAGGATGGAGAGTTGCAGAATGAAATTCAGAGTTTCAAAGTCAACTCTGATACACTGATCGCTGTTGTTTAGTCACTAAGTCTTGTCCAACTCCTTGGGATCCCATGGACTATCACCTGCCAGGCTCCTCTGTCCATGGGATTTCCCAGCCAAGAATACTGGAGTAGGTAGCCATTTCCTTCTCCAGGGGATCTTCCCAATCCAAGGATCTAACCTGTGTCTCTTGCATCTCCTCTATTGGCAGGCGGCTTCTTTACCACTGCTCTACCCAGGAAGCCCACGTATTAGGTATAAAGGATATTACAAAGTATGTGTGTGTGTATAATTTTAGCCTGTGTCTGCAATGCATGAAGCAATCATAGATTTTTCCACAATTACTTGTAGACTTCTTAGTTTAGTAAAAAGGATCAAACATGTTACAATATAGGCCTAGAATCTCAAACATGAGAAGATTAGATTTTTTTCATCTTTTTTGTAAGCATATGAAATGAAAGTGTTAGTCACTCAGCCGTGTCCGACTCTTTGTGACCTCATGGACTATAGCATACCACCAGGCTCCTCTGTCCATGGGATTTCCCAGGCAAGAATACTGGAGTGGGCCGCCATTTCCTTCTCCAGGGGATCTTCCCAACCCCGGGGTTGAACCTGGGTCTCCTGCGTTGCAGGCCAACCCTTCACAGCCTGAGGCACCAGGGAAGCCCTATATGCAAGCATATATACGGGGCATCTAAGGTGACATGGGCACTGTGCCAGGCACAGAGGATGCACGCATGAAGCCTGTGTCATTCTTATCCTCAAGTGTCATCCATCAAAGGGACAGGTGAGTCTGACTCAGCTTTCACTTCTCAGGGCAATGGTCAGGAACCCTAAATGGAGTTGGCTGCCATAGCTGTACCCACCACTGATATCTTTAGGACTCAGCACTTCATAGCCATTCTGAGCCCGATTCTTTGCACTGTCGTGTCCCTTGGAGATACAGTGCAGAAAGAGTTGTTTGGAGGAAAGTTCTTTGAACTAATTTACCCAAGAAGCCAGGACTAACAGTGAGCCCATCTCAGAACTGAAAATAGGGGCATTAATTCAGAAGGAATGAGGAGAAAGAGAACTAGGAATGTATATGTGTGTTTTTTTTTTTTTTTTTCTGTTCATATGCAGGGATAGTTACAGAATAGGTCAAGACTTAAAGAAAAATGTGTCTGAAAGATCTCAGTGCATCTTCATGCATGAGTTTAACATAACAGCCACATATATGACTGTCCTGTTTTCATTTAAACAATTTAGAATTTCAAAGACAAAAATATCAATTTGTCTAAATAAAAAGGAGTGGGAAGATTTGACATATGCTTGTCTTTGGAATTGTTCAAGATAAAAACTGAAGTCAGAGATCTCAACCATAAATAGGTGACAGGTCAGAGCAGTAAATATGCTTTAAGAATCCAAGTGCCCCACTTAATACAATCTCAGGCTTTGAAATCAGCCCTGGCTTCCAAAAATTGGGCTTTTAACTCTGGTGGGGTATTCAGAGCTCAAACGTCATTTCTATCCTGTAGGGCTCTTGTGAAGATTAAAGGTATTTTTCACAATCACGAACCACACAGTCATGCTCAATGAATGATGCTGACCATGATTTTAATATTGTATTAAGAAACCAAGTGTAGGAGTTCTGTAAACTCCCACATGCCTCCCATTTCAACCTTCATGGTCCCAACTATTTAATTTATATAGCCTATTCCGGCAAAGCAATGCCAGTACATATACTTTTTTCTCATATTTACTGGAGATGAAATTCAGCACACCGACCATTCATCTCTTTATGAGTCACAACTTTGCCATCAACTTTTGTTTCAAATCTGAATCATTTGCATTTCCAATCATAGAATATTGGAAAAGACAGTCTTAGGGCATTTGGATTTCCTATACCTAGTGTGATTTATATTTTCTTCTTTAAATCTCTGAAATGTTTAAACGAAAAGGGGAAGGTCATGTTTGCAGGGTTTAAGTTAAATGTTGGTCTAGCTCCTACAAAGAGGAATAAAGGGCATTAGCCCTTGGGAATTTCTAGTTGGATTTCCTAGGGAGTCATAGCCCATCCTGTTGTTTCTACAAAGTGGCTTACTTGCAATCTGTTCCTGTATCTCTACTGAAATAACTAACAGAGGCCATTAGAAATTCATGGAAAAACTGTGCCTTAAATTTGTTCCCCTGTGAATTTAATTTTAGAAATTAATGAGCTTTGCTGATACGTTTTCCGAGTAAATTAGTGAAAAATTATGTAATTCTGTTTAGCTAGGTCAGGGATTCTGAGCTCCAACCTAACAGGGCATCTCTCTGCACCTGGCATGTGCTGAAGACTAGCCTCTGTTTTCCTTTGGGAGCTTCTCAGTATAATTGGCCTGCTAAATGTGAGTTGGGGCTGGGGAGGGGTTGATGAGTTTCTCATTGAGAGAATGGGAGCCAGGGAACAATGTTCTAATGGGGACTTGTGTCTTTCAAAGGGTCCCTACACTTTGTGATGAGGGTGAGGTAGGTGTGGTAACAGTGGCTGGGAAGTCCCGTTTTTATTTGTTTCTGAGGAAGTGAGTCAGTGTGAAAGATTCTCAGGCAATTAATCAATAATAATTATACCGAAGCACAGAACAGTGGAAACTTCTGTAAGAAGGACCCTGCTTCTAAGTGAACTGAATGCCCCCACTTAATGTATATCTCTTTTTAAGTCCAGAGGAATTGTGGTGCTGCTGAATGAATGGGATTAATCTTCCTGAAGATTCCTAAGCCTCTTCTGCCAGCCTGGAGGCTGTTTGTGCTCATGGTGTCTGGAGGCTGATGGACACTGAGGGCTAGCAGCCAGGCCAACTCACAGCTCTGAAGAGCTGTGTGTAGCTCCTCTGTTCATGTGTTGAGCATCTATACCATCCAGCTGTGTTATTTCCTGTAATCCTCACAACAACCCCATGGGTTATGATCACCCTGGAGCATAAATACTGTATCCAAGATCAGATGTGCAGAGTACAGGGGATCTAGAATATGACTCTAGCATGTCTACTGAAAAAGAAAACTGATCTGGGATTGTATTTACTTGGGAGTAACCATAGTTGTTTTTAAACTACCCCACACTAAAGATAACCAACTGTTAAACCCATAAATGAATTAACTGTCTCTTGAGACTCAAGATTAGATTAACATAACAACAATCCAGCACTTAACATTATTAAAAACCCACGGTGCCTAGAGATGTTTCTACTTTCCTGGGGAAGGACAGCATATTTTGTTTCAGAAGAGAAATAAATCCTTCTATTGCTCTCTTCCACCTTAGTGTTGATGGTCTGTTGTTAGCAGAGCACTTTGTGCGGCTTAAATATTCAAAGGACAAAGACTACTTTCCTGGTAGGATGTGAGAAACTCATATCGTCAGATTAATATGTGGCAGAGTAGTCTCTTATCTTTTTAGATTTAGGATATAAGGGGAGAGAATTGGAGGAAGAAAAAGATGAAGAAGGAGGAGGGGAGGGGAAGAGGAAGTGGGAAGGGGAGAGACCTGACTAATAAGTCCTCAGCCATTTGAGGTAGAGCTCATTTTGCGTAAAGGGCCAAGAAATATTTTTAAATGGAAGACTAATAATCAATTTCAATTTCTTGCATTTCTGTAGCACAAACCACATTTGCATCCTAAATCTCTAGTAAAATCTGCTACACTCAAAGTATCTTGGGTGAGTAATATTTTGGTGGAAACAAGGAAAGGGCTGATCTCCCTGGCTGCCCTGGCATAAAGAGGAGAAAGGGGAAAGCTGCAGGGTGCCAGGCGTGAGTGAGTCCCAGGGGCCCGAAGGCCAGGAGGTCACAGAGAGTGGGCGCCCTCGGGAGGTGCTGCAGTCCTCATGGGCTCACAGGGCAGCATCATGGGGCAGGGACAGGATGCAGGAGCTGTGGGTGCCGCTAGTCCCTTCCCATTTGCTTAATCAAGCTTAGGAAAGCATTTTTGAGAACTGAGGTAAGTCTGTACATATAATAAGGAGGTAAAAGAATTCTGATGAGTGGGCTCACTTTTTTCAGAAAGTTGAAATAAAACCTAAAGAAGTCTTTTTTTTTTTAATATTCTTTAACTTAAAAAAAATTAAATTAAGTTTAGGACCTATTCAAGTCACTGGTTATATGTAATATAGATTTATTGAATATTGTAATAGAGTATTCCATCAACTTTTAACTACACTGTAGTGTGAGCCAAGTTCTGAGCCAAGTTCTAAGACTCCCAGCTGCGGAAAACCATCTTGGTGACAATGGCCAGGGTGACTAAGGTTTTTTCAGTGTATAAAATACCCTTCTTAGAAGGAAATGGGAGAGAACAAAAATGGGAAGGAGAATAGAAAAGACGCCATCACATCCCACGTCTTCTGCATCTGCTCACCCACCCAGGCCATAAAAGTGCTCAATTCATTTCCCTGTGAGCCTCACCCCTAGTTGCCGCTGTTCACTTGCTCAGTCATGTCCGACTCTTTGTCACCCCATGGACTGCAGCATGCCAGGTTTTCCTGTCCTTCATTATCTCCAGAAGTTTGCTCAAACTCATGTCCGTTGAGTCAGGGATGCCATCCAACCATCTATTCCTCTGCCATCCCCTTCTCCTGCCTTCAATCTTTCCCAGCATCAGGGTCTTTCCCAGTGAGCCAGGTCTTTGCATCAGGTGGTCAAAGGAAAATTTCTAAATATCTAGAGAAGAGTAAACTCCAGGTGAAAGAAACAGCAGTCAGTCTACCTGACAAGGCAGAGAATGTTGCCAGTCAGGATGCTATCTGGCTGCTTGGTCATTTCTGATCAAATGAAGCCCAGGACAAGGTGGCATGCACCCATCAGTGACAGCAAATCCAGGGGGTTTGTCTCCCTGAACAAAACCAAGACACGTCACGGCGGAGAAGGGGTATGCAGCCCCAACAGGGTTTTGGCACAGTTTCCGGTACCTCTGTTAGCCCACACCATAATAAACTTGACAAGATGCTTTGACATTGTTAACCCTTTGAAAACGCAGACTCTTTTACCCATATTTTTGTCTCTAGACCCTCCCTAAGTGGTGGCAATGGGAGATCCCTTAACGATTGTTTTATAATAACAGCAGGCATTTATTAAGATAATTTATTATGTGGAGTTACATGCTTTATGTCGAAGAATGTCATTTAAGTCTCAACAAAATGTTGTGAAATAGATTGTCTAAATCCCATTTACAGATAATAAAAAAAAAAGAGGCTCAAATAAATTAAGAAAATTTCCCCAAAGTCATAGAACTTTTAAATACTGAAAAAGTTAGGATGGGAATGCATGCACTCTGACTTCTCTGTAATTGCTGAATATAATTGACTAGGATAGACATGATATAAATCAAGAGATGAGCAGGGACAAGTCTATATTCCTGGTGTCTCCTACTTCTTGAAGGTCTGCTCCCCTCACCACTGCTCTCTACCAGCCTGCTGCATACCACTTTCCCATCCCAAGTCTGCCTGACCTTGAGTATTTTATCAAGTAGGACAGTGTTCAGTTCATCACATTCTCTTTTATGTTGCACATTTGATATAGTGACTTGCAACTTGGTCCTTAACATGCTAGGCACAGGCTGTTAAAATGGAGTTCTAATAAAATGAAAGCAGAGATCAAAGCTGGAAATAGCTTACATTTATTTGGATTTCACCAGGGGAACATTAGCTCTTTATGACATTTGAAAGATGATGCTTTTATGATCTTTATATAATAGGTTTACCAAAGGACTCTGTCTTATTTAAATTCCAGTGATCCTAAAAAGAAAATTTGATTCGTGCATCCTTAGTTATCCTGCAGCTGATGAACTTGAATCATTCATGGCTTAAATTTTTTTTTCATTACAAATGAAATATAGCTCAAGTATATAAGAAAAATCTGGAAGTCTGTCCTATAGGTCACTATTTAAATGGCCATGTACAGTAACATCGCCGACTCAATAGACATGAGTTTGAGCAAGCTCCAGGAATTGGTGATGGACAGGGAAGCCTGGCGCACTGAAGTCCATGGAGTCAGAAAGAGTTGGACTTGACACAGTGACTGAACTGAACTGAACTGTACAGTAACTGGCTAGATATTTTATAAGCAAATGCTCTTTCCACACCATAGTGGGAGTGATTCGATTATTTTTTCAATTATGCTTGGATACCCCAATATAACTAACAAGAGTAACAGGCAGCCTAAATTAAGTACTTTACTTTTTGAAGTAGTTAATTCTTTGAATTATTTCAGTGGAATTAAAATAACAAGAAAAAAAAAAAAAACACCCACACTGATTACTCAAACAGTATAAACTGCCTACGTTTGCCCCACACAGTACAAAACAGGAATGTTCAGGTAAAAGGCAGAAGTAAAAGAAGCCCTCTCAAGATGAGATGTCCAAGTGGAATGCTTAGCCTCTCAGCAGTTAATCAAAGCTCTCACTCTCATTAAACACACCTAAGAGGCATTCGTTATTCTCATTAATGATCTAATGTTAATTCGAGTGTGCCAGCCTTCCAGGGAGGATAGAGATCACTGAAGCTTTAGACAAAGGACAGAGGCAACACACAGTTCGTGGTGCTTTGTGTATCTGAAATTTTAGGACATGAGGGGCAATTTGAAATCTGTGTCAGAGGTGACACGACTGTTTACTCTGTTGTGTCGGAAATACCCACCCTCATGTCTGGCTAACATGGCAGAACCACATGAAGCAACTGCCACAGGCCCCACTCAGGCCCGTGCTTTGCAGACGGGTTGCACAGAGCCCTGGGTCAGGTTCTGAGGGCTGTTTATTGACACGAGTCTATAACCCACCCTGGGACTCAGAGTAGGTCCCTAAGACTATCTGAGGTCTCCTTGGGGACAGAGGATGCTCAAGAGAGATGAGGTATCAGAGCCGTGGCACTAACTAGCTTCTATCAGAGCAGTCCATTTCACTTATTTTTGAATGATATTCCATTAATAGCTTCATTTTAAAAATTTCTAACACTAAAATTTATAAGAATAGTGTGTCTGGCTTTTTAAAAAATATCTTTCAGGTCTCAGCTTTATTATCCCCTGTTCAGAGAGATGTTTTCTGACCCTCTACCCACCCAAGATGTCTTTACCTTAGAATTCTCTTTATTACTTTCCTATACTTTACTACAGGGGTTTCCCTGATGGTTTAGATGGTGAAGAATCTGCCTGCAATGTGGGAGACCTGGGTTCTATCACTGTGTTGGGAAGATCCCCTGGGGAAGGGCCTGGCAACCCACTCCAGTATTCTTGCCTAGAGAATCCCATGGACAGAGGAGCCAGGTGGGCTACAGTCCACGGGGTTGCAGAGTCAGACACGACTGAGCCACTAAGCACAGCACACATACTTTACTACGAGCTTAATTACTTGGGGCTGGTTTTTTGCACACTGTCTGTCTCCTGTGTAGAATGGCAGCTCTGTTAGCACAGGTGTTTCTTAACCTCCTTGATATTAGCTATATCCTTTCTGTGGTGCCTGACACATAGTAAATGCTCAATAAATATGCCATGAAGAACTGAATGAAGCACCAAGTGTATGATGAAAAGCGATAACAACTGTGCACCGCAGGACTCAGGCATGCTTGATTATGTCTGGAAGAACAGAACGGGGGATTCTCTTCTCCCCCACGGATCTGTCTGCACACAGAGATGAGAGAGCATCCTAGGTAACACCCAGTGTACAGAGAAAATGAAGTTAAAGCCCTGAGGTTTGGTGCAGTTTCTGCCCATTCACACACTTGTTCCTCAGCTTCTAGGTCTTCTTTCTGTAAGATCTCAGATGTGTGCGCACACATGTGACACTTGGAACTAAACTTTTGAGACAGCCAAACCAAAGTATTTTTTTCAGTGACAGTACAGCCTGAGATCAAAGCATTATCAGATAAGGAATAAGGAGAACAAATGCTAGAGACTGGGAAAACACATTTGTTAGCAACCAATGAACTTGGCTATCTGCTGGCTGGAGTAGCAGCTCTGGTTTCACGTTGAAACAGGTTGGGGTGAGATAAAGGGAGCGAGAGTCTTCTCCCCGGGCTCCCAGACCCTTC
Source organism: Bos mutus (assembly GCF_027580195.1). Classification (NCBI taxonomy): domain Eukaryota; kingdom Metazoa; phylum Chordata; class Mammalia; order Artiodactyla; family Bovidae; genus Bos; species Bos mutus. The sequence goes on from NC_091628.1 coordinate 26,899,825, forward strand.
TTGCTGCCTCCAATGAGCACACAGACTCAGAAAGGGAACAGACCCGAAGATGTCTCTGGGTGCTCCTGACTCTGTGTGGAATCTTATGATCCTTATTTTACAGGTACCAATAGTGGGCTTGACAGAAACAAGTGGGGGTAAACAGATGCTAATTTATGAACTTACAAGTGATGATGCTCCCTGAGAGACAACCCTGCCAATTCAGGCTGGGCTCCTTTAAAGTACTTAACTCTGATAGTGTTTGTTTGTTTGTTTGTTTGTTTCCTTAAATTAAAAAAGGATTTTGTGTTTTTTTTTACCAAATGTGTACCACCCTGCCCTTTTTTTCTGCAAGAATTGTTCCTTTGCTACCATTATTCTCTTCAATTCACTTAGTCTTTTTAGTTCTTTGAGCAGCTCTGACTAATCAAATAATCTATCCTACCAAGAAAGATGAGTGGAAACTGACCTTGAAGTTTGATTAATTTCCAAACTAACCATGAAGGATTTTAAAAAATCAAGGACCTAAATTAACCTATGGGAAACCAAATGGTGCTTCTCAAATCCCATCAGTGAATGAGCGTTATGAATAATTGATCACCTGTATGGTTAATTATTCCCAAGTGAATGGTGTCCAACTGCAGAGTTTACATAAAGCATCCAATTAGAGTGTATAAGTTTGGTGGATGGGTTGGTGAGCAATAACTTGTCAAAGGCAAATAAAGCTCCCATCCCTCCCCCACCATGAGGCCACTTACTGGCATCAAACTGCAAGTACTAAGAGGTAGGACCCAGACTTCAATTTGTTAAAACAAAGCAGAACAAAAAATAACCCATCACCACCCATGAACCAAGAGGCTGAGTATTAATTTAGTGAAGCATTTAGAAATATTAAGAAATGGAAGTAAGAATAGGGTACTAAATAAAATTTTTACATAGGAAAATGGAAAATACATCTGATGATATGCTGCTACTGCTAAGTCGCTTCAGTCATGTCCGACTGTGTGTGACCCCATAGACAGCAGCCCACCAGGCTCCCCTGTCCCTGGGATTCTCCAGGCAAGAACACTGGAGTGGGTTGCCATTTCCTTCTTCAATGCATGAAAGTGAAAAGTGAAAGTGAAGTCTCTCAGTCGTGTCTGACTCCTAGCGACACCACGGACTGCAGCCTAGCAGGCTCCTCCGTCCATGGGATTTTCCAGGCAAGAGCACCGGAGTGGGGTGCCATTGCCTTCTCCCTGATGATATGAGTAGCTTGTAAAATGCCCTATGGGAAATGGTTCCTCTGTATTTTCTTTCCTTGCTGACTTTTCAAGGTAAAAGATATTATCTTAATACAAAGAAAAAATGCACACAATTTGAAACACGAGAATAATAATAATGTGAAGATTATAAAACTCAGTCTGAGTTATGACACTGGAAAGCTGCATAATTCTCTGGCTGGACCTCTGATGTCCAAACTCTTTCCCATGATTTTTGGGAATTCCCAGAGCTCATGTCCTCCCAGTCTTTCCACCTCCAGATCCTATGCACACATATTGTGTTCTTGCGTCATCTCATGCGACACTCAGTTCTTTGGCTGTTTTCACACACACACAAAAATCCTCATATTAATGACTTCATGAGTTTGGTTGATATTAGTACAGCTAATATCTAGCTTTTCTCAGACTCCAATTACTATTCCAAGTCCCCTTTCGGTCTCACTTTCTCTATTCTTGCTGTTCCTTTAGGATTAAAAATGAGAAAATGCCTCATGAGATGAGTTTAGTAATCATTCTTTATAACAAGTTATCGTGAGTATTTAAAAAAGATAGAATATAAAGTAATATAAAATAACTATGCTTTCCTTAAGAGGAATTTCCTTAAGAGTCCCTTGGATAGCAAGGAGATCAAATCGGTCAATCCTAAAGGAAATCAACCCTGAATATTCATTGGAAGGATTCATGCTGAAGCTCCAATACTTTGGTCACCTGATGCAAAGAGCTGACTCATTTGAAAAGACCCTAATGCTGGAAAAGATTGAAGGCAGGAGGAGAAAGGGACGACAGAAGATGAGATGGTTGGATGGTATCATTGACCGGATGGACATGAGTCTGAGCAAACTCTGGGAGATAGAGAAGGTCAGCGAAGCCCGGTGTGCTGTATTTCATGGGGTCGCAAGGAGTTGAACATAACTTTGTGACTGAACAACAAGAGAAATCAAAAAATCCTTTGCTCCTCATGATAATACTTACACAAAATATATCCCAATGTTATATACCAGTTTATACAATGAGCTTGTTATAAATTATTTTTTATAAAACTCTAATTAACTTTTGCCTCCTTTTAGACATTCCTTAAAAGTACTTCTATTAATTCATTCATCCAATGAACAAGAATATAGAAAATAGTAGTTATTGCCCATTTCCCTCTTCTTGTGTCTATAACTATCACCAGAAATATATCAGAGTGTCCATTTTCCTGGACACTGAAAAATATTTCAAAACATTTTGAAAATCAAAGATGAAAATTATAGCTTATAGTGCTCTCAATGGGTATATCTTCGAGTCCTAGTGAGACAGAACACTTGAATATACGCTCAGTTATCTCTGTTTCTGCCTCTAAAAATTGCCTGTTCATATGCTTTACTCATTTTAATTGAGTTTTCACGTTTCCTATTGATTTACAATAATTCTAACCAATAAATACCATTCATCTTTTCAGATGTTCTCAGTTTATTATTTAGTTTTTAATGTTGATTTTATTTGAGTTGCTTCCTATAGCAATAAGCAGAAGACCTTTTTTATCCTCAAACTGTGCCAATGTTTAGCCACATCTGCCCCTTCTGCTGCTGCTAAGTCGCTTCAGTCATGTCCGACTCTGTGTGACCCCATAGATAGCAGCTCACCAGGCTCCCCCGTCCCTGGGATTCTCCAGGCAAGAACACTGGAGTGGGCTGCCATTTCCTTCTCCAATGCATGAAAGTGGAAAGTGAAAGTAAAGTCTCGAAGTCGTGTCCGACTCTTAGCGACCCTATGGACTGCAGCCCACCAGGCTTCCCCGTCCCTGGGATTTTCCAGGCGAGAGCACTGGAGTGGGTTGCCGTTGCCTTCTCCACATTTGCCCCTAGTAGTTTCATTTAATCCATGAGATTATATATTTGTGTATTATTTAATTAAAAATAAAATTAAAACAAATATGTTCATTATATCCTTCGCTCCTTCTCAGAATGTTAAGCAGATGTTGATTTATAGTGATTCATTTTATAGGCTAACCAGACAAGAAGAACAGATATTGTTACAGTATTCGGAGACTGTTACAAATGTTTTATTTCTCTCCATTTATTCATGGATTTCTTTATGTCTTCCAGTAAAATTGTATACTTTTTGTATAAAATCATTATAAATCTTGCATATTATCTTTAAGTTTATTCTTACATCTTTATATCTCTATTGTTATTGTTAAGGGTCTCTTTTCCCCACAATGTTTTCTAACAAGTTGCTTATTATAGAAAATCTATTCATGCATAATTAGAGCTCTTTTAATTTCTAATTATGTTTGGTTGAATCTACTTGTTCAGGAAGATAATCATATCACTTCCTGACTGTCTATCATAATTTAACATCTCTGCTGCTGCTGCTAAGTCGCTTCAGTCGTGTCCGACTCTGTGTGACCCCATTGACGGCAGCCCACCAGGCTCCCCTGTCCCTGGGATTCTCCAGGCAAGAACACTGGAGTGGATTGCCATTTCCTTCTCCAGTGCATGCAAGTGAAGAGTGAAAGTGAAGTCGCTCAGTCGTGTCCTACTCTTAGTGACCCCATGGACTGCAGACTACCAGGCTCCTCCGTCCATGGGATTGTCCAGGCAAGAGTACTGGAGTGGGGTACCATTAACATCTCTATGACTCAGTTTCTCCTAATCTTTAAAGACAAAGTGCCCACCTGACAGCCGTGCTGTGTTGATTGAGGGAGTCAATATCTATAAAGCTCTTACCCCTGTGCTCAGCACATAGAAAACACCATAGAAGCCGGTTGTGGTGGTGGTTGTTGACATTGTTGCTATTATATTTCTTGGTGGGTTTCAGCATCCAGCACTCTTCTCAGTGTTTTGTTGTTTTTTTTTTTTTTAGGATCAAAATGTGCCACTTCATATTCATTCTTTTCTAATCAAAAATTATTAGGACAATCTGACTAAGATTCCCTTCACTTTGCTCAGGCAGTCATTGCCCTTGCGCTCATGCAGTCACCAGATTATTGCTCCGTCTCCCACGTGTATCTTTCTCCCACCACATCTTAAATGATCTCCACTCCTCCACTGTTGCCAGGCTCCACAGGCAACTCTCCCCTCTTTTATTTTGGTCACTTCAGTCAGCATTTGTAAGAGTAAGGTTATTAAATCGTAGATTCAGAATCTCATCCTGGATCAGAAAAGACTTCTCTTCTCTTTTTACATCCTAACTACTGTTCTGATCTGTTCTTCCTAATTATCTGTAGTATCTTCTCCTACACCCCTGTATTTCTCTGTGAATTCTCTTTACTTCTTTCTCCCCTTCATGTACACTTCAAGTAAGGCTGCTGTCAACTTTAACCAAAGTAAAGAGCAATTTTAATTAAGCAAAAATAATGAGTTTATTCAAAATAACTGCAATTCGGGACAAATGATTCTATTCTGGTGAACTGTAGACAAGTCCTGGAGAAGGCAATGGCACCCCACTCCAGTATTCTTGCCTGGAAAATCCCATGGACGGAGGAGCCTGGTAGGCTGCAGACCATGGGGTTGCGAAGAGTTGGACACGACAGAGCGACTTCACTTTCACTTTTCCCTTTCATGCATTGGAGAAGGAAATGGCAACCCACTCCAGTGTTCTTGCCTGGAGAATCCCAGGGACGGGGGAGCCTGGTGGGCCACCGTCTATGGGGTCGTACAGAGTCGTACACGACTGAAGCAACTTAGCAGCAGCAGTAGACAAGTCCAGAGAATAAAGAGGAGAACAATGTTTTATAGAGGGAAGGAGGAAGTTAGGAGGTGTTGTTTTGAGCAAAAGTTCATTGGGGAAAAAGGTACGTTGCAACTCTAACCTTGAGTTAGGTTTCCCTAACACATTTTCATGGTGCTTAAAATTTTTCATGTCTTTTCTACTAGGAAAGATACAGGGTTATATGCAAACACTGTCAGAAGCATAGCCAAGGTAAAGATCCTAATTAATACCCAAGTAGAAATCTCTTACATGTCTAGTTATGTGCCAAAAGAAATCAATCAGGGGTTAGAGCAGGAAATTAAAAAGATCAGTCTGACACCAAACTCTGTCATCTTCTCCAGTTATAATAACTTCTTGTCTCAATCTGCAAGTTGTGCTTTGCTAAAATTAAATTTTAGTAGCTACAAGCAATGTGTTTAATTCATATCTATAAAAGCAAAAGAGAGCAATTTATTATCAATAAAATGTATTTTCCTCTTAATCCTTCTCTGGCATTGCTAATGAATTGTGTTGGACTAATTTTTTTTTTTTAATTCCTTTCAAAGAATCACCTTCAGAGTAGAATGGAGCGCTTACTACATTAAAGACTTCAGTGGAAAATTATTTGCTATCCCTGACATGAAGTCATTGTGGAGGGAATTTTACACAAGATTCAGCCCCTCAAGCATCCCAATCAGAAAGGCAAATCAGTGCAGGGATCAAATCAAAAGTCACACAAAGGGCTTCATTTGATTGACTAGATACAGAAAGCATGTGGTTCCCAAATATCTAAATCTCTTGGCCCCCGAGGAATGGAAAATTGTTAAACCCCAGGGTTTAACAATCCTTAGCACTGAGTTAAAATCTGCTTCGAATAGATTTCTAAACATGTGTTTGGTCTAAAAATGCTATTTCAAATCAGAGGACGTTTTGCTTATAAAGTTTGCCAAGGTCAAAGGACCTTTTTAAGGACTTTTCTTTTTTCTTTTTCTTCTCCTTTCCTTGCTACTGCACACTCTAAAAAAACATTTTCTCATCGCTAGTAGGTTTCCATGTTTCATCATTTAGAATCTGCATGTCACCTTGGAGTAGGGGAGGGCCTTTTACCAGAAAAGCTTTTCCTCTGCATGTATTTATTACATTCGTATCTTCATTTATATTTTTTATTGTACTTGCCCTAAATACTTTGGAATAGGCTTGAGAGGGATCAGGCAGCAGCCAGCCACAGATTCCGGACCAAATTCAACCTCTGTTCAGAATTTCCTAGATGATGGAATTGACCTAGATTCCGAGCTCCATTTGTAGTATTTTTTTAGGGACTAACTAGACCGATATGCTGGGATTTGTAAAAATTCTGAAGATTTTTGGTGACAGTGAAAAGCCTGGGGAAGGTAGGTGGGAGATTTCCGTGAAATCCCCACCCTCTCAACCTGGCTCAGGATTAAAGGGAATCACAGTTTTACTGTTCACTGAAGAGAAACAAATGCCCCATTACACATAAGGGATTAGGGCCGGGAGGAGCGTTTATACTTTCTAAATGGTCTTGCAGTTCGCCTCCGAGTGCAGAGCTCAGAGTCCTAGGCCATATCAAAATCGGAGGCCTGTCTGTGAGCTGGGATCACAAAATGAATGCCACCCAGGGTGAACCATTCTTGAGAACCTCCGGGTCATACTGAAATGAGAACCTTGATCATATAATGGATTTGCAGATTTCTGTCTCAGAGTTACATATGGGAAAATATTCTTATCACACAACAGGAGAGCCCCCTCCTGAAGTTTACATAACCACCCTGCAGCAGCCTCAGACAACAGCACAGGAAGAAAGGAAAAGTATAAATTATACAGATAAGTATATACTTATACAGAAAGTACAACTTCTCTGATGACCTGGGTGAGCAACCGATGCTTTTCCTGAAAGGCAGGACTGACGTGGAGTTTGGAATACCTTGTATCCACGCACTGTGGGTTTAGTGTGTGTGTGTGTGTGTGTGTGTGTGTGTGTGCGTGCGTGCTGTGTGAATTTCTACCTGCTGCCTCTATTTCACAAATAAATATTAACACAGATGTTTGGGAATGAAGAAAAGGAAGCCAGGGTCATTTTCAAATTTGCTAACTTCATACGGTGTGTGCATGTCCATAAATGTGTGTCTATGTTGACACATGGTACTTTGAAATAAATGGAAAGAAATGTATGTTCTACTTGCTATGCCTCACAATCTAAACCACCTTTAGAAGATTTATCACTTAAAGTTGACTGCTAAAAAATATTAAAACAAGTAAAGCAAATAAAATTGAAATTAACATGTGGGCTGAGTTCTCAAATATAATTTATATAGCCAATCAATAGTTATATTTTGAGCACATATTCTTGAAGGGGCTTTGCAAGACACTATGCAGATGATAAAGATGAATCACAGTTGGATTCTGTTCATGGCACTTGTTCTCGTGGGGCACATGATGCTGCTTTAAACAAATGATCTCTCATATAAAAAAAATAATGCATATAAAGAAACTATTTAAAAAGCATCATACAAAGTAGACCATTATAAATGCTGTGACAGAGACGTAAATAATACCTCCTAAGATTTTCAGGAGAGAGACTGTCTTTACTGAGCAAGGGGAGATGATCATAGAGAGCTTTCTTCTGGGCCCTGAGGGACAGATGGCCTTTGGACATCTCCAGGCAAGAACATAAGAGGACAGAATTCAGTGAGCTTCTGCCCAACACTGTACCATCTAAGGTCAGCCTTGGGCATTACTGTAAAACAGATGGAATTAGCCTTGTGTGCTTTTTTCAAACTTCCCTTTCTCTATCCTAACTAAATAGGGTGACTTGATCTGACAAACTAACTCATGCTAAAGTATTAATGGCTAATAAGGGTCAAATTCTACTTTTCCCAGCTATTTATCTTTTCAGTTCAGTTCAGTCGCTCAGTCGTGTCTGACTTTGCGATCCCATGGACTGCAGCACGCCAGGCTTCCCTGTCCATCACCAACTCCTGGAGTTTACTCAAACTCATGTCCATTGAGTCAGTGATGCCATCCAACTATCTCTTCCTCTGCCGTCCCTTTCTCCTCTCGCCTTCAATCTCTCCCAGCATCAGGGTCTTTTCCAATGAGTCAGGTCTTCACATCAGGTGGCCAAAGTATTAGAGTTTCAGCTTCAGTCCTTTCAATGAATATTCGGGACTGATTTCCTTTAGGATGGACTGGTTGGATCTCCTTGCAGTCCAAGGGACTCTCAAGAGTCTTCTCTAACACCACAGTTCAAAAGCATCAATTATTCAGCACTCAAGCTTTCTTTATGTTTTAATATACTTTAATTCTTATTACTGTAAAACAGGCATTCCTTGTATAAATGGCTATTCAGATATAACCTGGGCTGAAATGTGGACATGCATTTCTCTGTTTCAGTTTTGCCTCCTCATCACCCTTTTATTTGTAGTCTAGGGTAGGGCAGCCTAGATAGCCCCTTACTTGTCAGAGCTGATTCCTTAGAGTAAAGTCGGGATCTAGATTAGAATCAGACCCTGGGACTATGTCCAGGGATAAACTTCAGTGAACCTGTGGGTTGACATCTTTTAAGTGAAACCAAGGAGATAACTTTGATGTCTACTATTATTTTTAAACCGTGGGTCAATATCAAGAATTGATGTTATTAGCAGAAAAAAAAAATAATAATTGAGGGATGAAATCTGGGAGGGGCAGATGGATCTGAGGTGACGTATAGCACAGGGTTGATGCTTCTCTGACTCTGTGAGGAAAGAGTCATATACAAGTGCCTCGGCCTCAGAAATCTTGTCCTTTGTGTGGGAGGAGCTAATGAGGGTAATGGGGGGTGGGACTGGCCTGGTCTCAGTGTTAGGATTCTCTATGCCCACCATGGAGTCAGCCCAGACAAAATTAAGGTTATACAACCCTAAGTGTGGTAGAGAAGAGTGAGACATGGTTTCAGGAACATATGGAAATCATTCTTATTAGTTAAACAGAATAAAGAATGCTAATAAAAGATAAACAAATTATTTTCCTCTCAGATGTCCAGGTTGCCCTGGCAACCTTGGTGAGTACATCTGTTACCTTGGAAAGGCCCTAATATATGGCTTTATGTTCATAATATCCTCTGCTTGAATTTGGATATTTGTCCACATTCCAACACGCCTGGCCTTTGTCTTTTTTTTTTTTTTCCCCCTCAACACACTAGAGAGAGTTCTAGCTTTACACTCTTTCTGGTACATAGTAGATAGATACTGCTGGGGATCTGCCCAACACTGACCACTTTTCCTTCACAAATTGAAGCCTCTTCCTGTTTGGACAGCATTGTGCCAGGTCCAGAAGCAATTGTGATTGGTCTAACTCTTAACCAATCACGATCATCCTTTTTCCCTTCAGTAGAGCGTGGTCCAGGGGTTGGCATCTGACTCAGACCTGGGCAATGGGATGACAAGGAAAACCTGCTGGGGCATCTAAGAAAGATTCTTCTCCCTGCCAAGTGGTATGAGTGACATAAGGAAAAACTTTTTCTCCATTCTTTGCTGCTTGAAGATGTGAATCTTGGAGGTTCAGGAGCCCCCTCTCCCTGTGGGTTTTTTTTTTTTTTTAAGCCGAGAAGAAGCACGTTTGACACACTGAGGATGGAAGAGCAGAAAGATAAGATGCCATTGATAGCACTGTGCGTGCTCAGTCGCGTGTTGTGTCCAACTCTTTGCAACCCTATGGACTGTAGCCCGTGTCAGACTCATCTCTGTCCATGGCATTCTGCAGACAATACTTGAGTGAGTTGCCATGCCCCTTCTCCAGGGAACCTTCCTGACCCAGGGATCGAATCTGCATCTCCTGCATCTCCTGCATTGCAGGCAGATTCTCTTCCCACTGAGCCACCTTGAAGTCACATTGATATAGCACTATTGAGCCATAAACTCTGGGTTTCTTGCTTAGTTAGAAAAATTGTTTAATTTTATGGCTTAATTCCTTCTTATTTAGACATTCTTTTACCTGTAATTCAATGCACTCTAAAGGATATTTCCACTGAGCTTTCAAGTGAGAAACTGGGGAAAGCTGTGAATTGATAAGGGAGTTAAAAAAAAAGCCACCAAAGTTGTAGCAAAGTTTGGATGGCATTTGATTTTGGAGGTAGGTCATTGCCTTTGTCATCTTTTCCAGTGCAGGATACAACTTTCAGGTCAGTTTTTCAAAATGGCAGGGCTTGGTCATATGATAGGTTTCAGGGTCTTGCTTCAGGATCTTCTTCTGCCTTTCTGACTTCCCCTTCTAATACATCACAAACACTGCTGTTCCTCCTTCACTTACAGGATGGCTCTTTTCAGAGGTCCTTGCCCTGATCTTCTCTCCAACTCCCTTCCTTAGCAATGCCATGTGCTGGCCAAACATTAACTCTCTTGTCTTAAAAGAACAACTCTTCACCTTGGACTCCACCTTTCCTTTGTTCTCCAGACTAGAAGTTTCAATTGCCTACAGCCCATTCCTTTCTGGGTATTCCACTAGCAACAAAAACACATGTTGAACCTAAATAATCATCTACTCTGTAAATCCTGACATCTCCATATCTGATAATATCAGGATAGCACTCTGGGCTCTCACTGTTCCGGTCCTCTTGCTTCTCTCACATCACATGTCAACCACGCACTGCTGTCAATTCTGAATCCTCTCTCTTACTTCTCCCCTCCTCTCCCTTCCCTCTGCCTCAAGTCTAGTTCAGCACCACGTCCTACTTGAACCTCTGTCATAGACTCACATCAAGACGTTCTTAAGAAATTTCTACCCCTTAGTCCATCTTCCAATAGCTGCAGAGTGTGCCTGCTTACTCAGAGGATTTCAAAATCAATCTCCCCTTCTCAATGAAGGATGGACTCTTTCCTGTGCTATTCTAGACCCTCTGGAACATAGCTAACATCATTTTAGGTTTAGCTCTTATAATTTATCTGTTCCTTTCCTGTGCTCCTAGTTAAGCAAATTAGAGATACCAAGGGAACATTTCATGCAAAGATGGGCTCTATAAAGGACAGAAATGGTATGGACCTAACAGAAGCAGAGGATATTAGGAAGAAGTGGCAAGAATACACAGAAGAACTATACAAAAAAGATCTTAATGACCCAGATAATCATGATGGTGTGATCACTCACCTAGAACCAGACATCCTGGAATGTGAAGTCAAGTGGGCCTTAGAAAGCATCACTATGAACAAAGCTAGTGGAGGTGATGGAATTCCAGTTGAACTATTTCAAATCCTGAAAGATGATGCTGTGAAAGTGCTGCACTCAATATGCCAGCAAATTTGGAAAACTCAGCAGTGGCCACAAGATTGGAAAAGGTCAGTTTTCATTCCAATCCCAAAGAAAGGCAATGCCAAAGAATGCTCAAACTACCGCACAATTGCATTCATCTCACACGCTAGTAAAGTAATGCTCAAAATTCTCCAAGCCAGGCTTCAGCAATACATGAACCATGAAATTCCAGATGTTCAAGCTGATTTTAGAAAAGGCAGAGGAACCAGAGATCAAATTGCCAACATCCGCTGGATCAATGAAAAAGCAAGAGAGTTCCAGAAAAACATCTATTTCTGCTTTATTGACTATGCCAAACCCTTTGACTGCGTGGATCACGATAAACTGTGGAAAATTCTGAAAGAGATGGGAATACCAGACCACCTGACCTGCCTCTTGAGAAACCTGTATGCAGGTCAGGAAGCAACAGTTAGAACTGGACATGGAACAACAGACTGGTTCCAAATAGGAAAAGGAGTATGTCAAGGTTGTATATTGTCACCCTGTTTATTTAACTTATATGCAGAGTACATCATGAGAATGCTGGGCTGGAAGAAGCACAAGCTGGAATCAAGATTGCCAGGAGAAATATCAATAACCTCAGATATGCAGATGACACCACCCTAATGGCAGAAAGTGAAGAGGAACTAAAAAGCCTCTTGATGAAAGTGAAAGAGAAGATTGAAAAAGTTGGCTTAAAACTCAACATTCAGAAAACGAAGATCATGGCATCTGGTCCATTCAATTCATGGGAAATAGATGGGGAAACAGTGGAAACAGTGTCAGACTTTATTTTCTGGGGGCTCCAAAATCTCTGCAGATGGTGATTGCAGCCATGAAATTAAAAGACACTTACTCCTTGGAAAGAAAGTTATAACCAACCTAGATAGCATATTAAAACGCAGAGGCATTACTTTGCCAACCAAGGTCCGTCTAGTCAAGGCTATGGTTTTTCCAGTGGTCATGTATGGATGTGAGAGTTGGACCGTGAAGAAAGCTGAGCACCGAAGAATTGATGCTTTTGAAATGTGGTATTGGAGAAGACTCTTGAGAGTCCATTGGATTGCAAGGAGATCCAACCAGTCCATCCTAAAGGAGATCAGTCCTGGGTGTTCATTGGAAGGACTGATGTTGAAGCTGAAAACTCCAATACTTTGGCCACCTCATGTGAAGAGTTGACTCACTGGAAAAGACCCTGATGCTGGGAGGGATTGGGAGCAGGAGGAGAAGGGGACAACAAAGGATGAGATGGCTGGATGGCATCACCAACTCAATGGACAAGAGTTTGAGTAAACTCCGGGAGCTGGTGATGGACAGGGAGGCCTGGCGTGCTGCAATTCATGGGGTCGCAAGGAGTTGGACACGACTGAGCGACTGAACTAAACTGAACTGAATGCCTCAATTAGCATTGCTTTCACCACCAGCAACCACAGTTGCTATTACTCATCTCATGTCACCATGACTGTCATTGGGCCCAGCACTGTGCTTAAGCTCTTTCATTTGACATGCAGTCACCAGACAATCACTGACCATCTGCAATGTGCTCAACACGTGTTGAAGATACAATGAAACAGAGCTTATAGCTTCATACCTTCTCTATTTTAATTCTTGCCATGATCTTCTGCAGGTAGGTATTGCTGCAGTCAATGCTGCCTTGGTGGCTCAGATGGTAAAGCATCTGCCTGCAATTCAGGAGACCTGGGTTTGATCCTTGGGTTGGGAAGATCCCCTGGAGAAGGAAATGGCAACCCACTCCAGCATTCTTGTATGGAAAAATCCCATGGTCGGAGGAGCCTGGCAGGTTGCAAAGAGTCAGACACGACTGAGTGACTTCACTTTCACTTTTCAACATCATTTTAAAGATGAGTAAACTGAGGCTTAGAGCACTTAAGTAACCCAAGCAAGGACTCAGAAATAAGAAGTGCTGCTTCTGCCTCCCTCCTGGTCCAGTCCTGGGGGCCAACTACTCCATTTGTTTCTAACCCCTCACCCTCATGCTCACACATCAGCCACTGCTCCTTGAGGTGAGGGATGGTGTCGTATTTTTCTCTCTAGCCCCTATACCACTCTGCACCGTGAGTAGCATCTTTAAAGCTCGATACATTTTTGAGGTTAAATGAAATAGAAGTAAAAGCCCTTCTGACATCCGTGCTAAAGGGTGAAATCTCCCTGTCAGGCTCTCGTCATGCTGAGTAAGGGCCTCTCGCAGAGTGATCAATGTCTCCTAACTGCCTGACATAGAAGACAATATGCCTTACCCACAGCTTCTAATACAAGATTTCACTGGTTCGTCTGTCCCTGTGTTCAATAAACAAGATTAATATCCACTTTAAATTCAATTGATAAGATGGTGTTAACAAACCCCACGTCCTTTCCTCTTTCCAGTATGCCCTGCTGCTCTGCTAACGTCCCATCATGTTCTGCTACAGTGCATCAAGGGCAAGATTGGTGACATGCGTTTGGAATCAGACACCAGTTATCAATTTGGAGAGTGGCTTATACATCCTGCTTCGAAATGTCCAGGGGACCAGTGGAGATTAATGTCCCTGCTGCTTTGTCCGGCTTCTCTTTACATAGAAAACCATGGAGAAATGTCCTACTTAATATAGTCAACACCATTGTCATGGAAAGTGAAAGTTGCTCAGTAGTGTCCAACTCTTTGCAACCCCGTGGACTATACCATCCATGGAATTTTCCAGGTCATAATACTGGAGTAGGTAGCCTTTCCCTTCTCCAGGAGATCTTCCCAACCCAGGGATCGAACCCAGGTCTCCAATCATGGAAAGAATCATCTTTAGCACAAATGATCAGGCTTTCATTCGTGTAGCTTCTTTCATCGCCACCTCTCCTAGGACTCAAATGACGTTTCCTTTCATTTTCTCATGTTTGACATCACAGAAAATCCAGTCCCTCCAGTTAAGAGATGAAGAAGTTTAGGGTAAGTTCTAACAGTGCCAAATGGCATGTGAAAGTCATTGATAATGGCAGAGCTTTCCTGGAATGTAAACATTTAGGGCAAAAGGTGGATCAACCATTCAACAAATATGTATTGAGTATCGACTGTCCAGAAACAATCTTTTGTGCTGGGGAGATCAAAATGAACAAGAGAGATTGCCTGCCTGTAGAGAAGTCAGATCAGCAGCCAAGATCCAGTGTGTTGTGATAACTCTTCCTAAGATGAGACCAAAACCTGTGAAGGCACGCAGGAGAAGCACTTCCATTTGGAAGCTCGAGAGAATTTTCCAGAAGAGTTAGTAGATAGGTTGCAGGAGTTGGCACATTATATATCATACAACAGAAGTAAAAGAGCCTGGAAAAGAAAGTGAAAGTCGCTCAGTCCTGTTGGATTCTTTGAAACCCCATGGACTGTACAGTCCATGGAATTCTTCAGGCCAGAATATTGCAGTGAGTAGCCTTTCCCTTCTCCAGGGTATTTTCCCAACCCAGGGATCGAACCCAGGTCTCTCCCATTGCAGGTGGATTCTTTACCATCTGAGATACCAGGGAAGCCCAAGCGTACTGGAGTGGGTAGCCTATCCTTTCTCCAGGGGATCTTGCCGACCCAGGAATTGAACCGGGGTCTCCTGCATTGCAGGCAGATTCTTTACCAACTGAGCTATGAGGGAAGCCCTTAAAAGAGCCTGGGACTTGAGGAGAAATAAGGGTCAGAGACAAATGATAGAGTCAGTATGTGGAAAAGTTTTATGGAAACTAAGAAAAATATATAATTGGAATCCAGAATTATTGGCCATTGGTGCAGTTTAATATATCAGTCTTGAATCAGAGATGCCAAACTAAACCATCCTTCCTACAAAATTTTAAATATAATCTACACAGTGAGAGACTAAATTTGGCCACGCAGTCTGTCACTGTTCCATGCGAAAGTGTAGTCTATGTCCCCTCCTGAGTCTGGGCAGGCTCTGTGACATTTTTGGCCAATAAAATACAGTGGGTAGTGACTCTATGACAACTTCCAGGGGTCAGTCTTGAGAGACTGGTAGTTTCCACTTTCTAGCTCTTAAACTCTTACTTTTCAAATCAAGTGCTCTTACTGTGAGGAAGCCCAAGCCAAACACCCATAAAGAGATCAACAGGAGGACAAACTGAGGCCCGCAGCCAAGAGCCCCAGCTGAGCTCCCATCTGACAGCCAGAACCTCCAGCCATGTGAAAGAGTCATTTTGGAAGTGGATCGTCCATCACCAGCCAACCAACCCAGCGAACACTGCATGGAATGGATGCAAGCGTGCCTTCCAAGCCCTTCCCAAATTGCAGATGAATGATTTAAGCCGCTAGGTCTGGGATGATTTGTGACACAGTAATAGATAACTGGAACTGGTGCCTACTTTAAGGAGTGATTCCTGGTACCTGGTGCACATCGTGAAGATTGCATAGATGACCTCACGGGGACATTGGGGCCGATGCAGTTTCTGGGGCAGAACTCCCTCTGTCTTGGTGGGCCACATACTAAATGAAAGCAGCTATGAAGGAAGTCGGGACTGAGAGGTGATGTCAGAAAATAACTCTGCCAGATGCTGTCTTTCAGACTCTCCATTGTGATCAGCCAGACAATAATCCCAGCTGAAACAAACACATGTTCTCAATTAGAATCTATTGATAATAATTGGGAACACAGTACACGCCAAGCCTGATCTCTACTAATTGCTATTGAGAGTCTAAAAATCTTAGTGAGAATGTGAGAGACAGTCAAGGATATTTTTTTAAAAAAACAAACGTCTGTATATTTGGCTTTTCAAAGCACTGCCACTCACCTCACAAAGCTTTCAAGAGGATTAATGAGATAGTGCTTACAAAAAGTCCTTGGATTCCAGCAGGACAAAAAATCACAAATGTTGTTAATATCAATTGACAGCCCTGAAAGTTATTTTTAAAGAAAGAAAAAAATATATATAAAAATTTAATAAACAAACAAATACATAGTACTAATAATTTGGTTTGTTTCTGTGACAACCATCCTTCCAGTCACCCGGGCTTGAAATCTGGGTCTCATTTTTAATAACAGTTGCAAAAATTTTAGATTCTGTCTCCACATTGTCCTTGTCTCTGCTTTCTCCTCTCCTTTCCTCTGCCACTTGCCTACAGCAGCGTCTCCACGCCTATTCTGCTGCCAGCGTCCTTAACTGGTCTCCCTGACTCCAATGTCTGGCCTTCCCAGAGCAACAGTTTCCAGACTCATTTTGTTTATGTCACTCTCCTGCTAAAACACCATCCATTGCTTCCCATTGCTTTAGACGAAAGCTGAACACAGAACTTCTCGTGCCTTCTGGGGCACATCCAGAAATAGGAGTACCAACGCAAAGCCTGGGGGAAGGTGAAAACCATAGCAGGAGGCAGAAGATGCTCCTGGGACAGACAGCAGGCTGTGGACTCGGTGCTGCCCGGGGTGACTTTCCCCTTCTTGTGATGATCTGAGCTCCTGAGAAGGAGACACTGGCCCCTCCCTAGACAGAGGCGGAGGAGGACGGTAGCATCCTGCCTAATAATTGAATTAGGCACTGCTGCTGCTGCTGCTGCTGCTAAGTTGCTTCAGTCGTGTCTGACTCTGTGTGACCCCACAGACAGCAGCCCACCAGGCTCCCCCATCCCTGGGATTCTCCAGGCAAGAACACTGGAGTGGGTTGCCATTTCCTTCTCCAATGCATGAAAGTGAAAAGTGAAAGTGAAGTCGTTCAGTCATGTCTGACTCGGTGCAACCCCATAGACAGCAGCCTACCAGGCTCCTCCGTCCATGGGATTTTCCAGGCAAGAGTACTGGAGTGGGGTGCCATCGCCTGCACCCAAGTGGGTATACTTAAAAAAAAAAAAAAAGAATTAAAGGAAGAAGCATATGGCTCTGGAAGATAATGCTGGAAGCCAGGTTCACACCACCAGCAGCTCCCTGTTGAAGAGACTGCTACTAGCTCTCCCGAGTTCAGTGATAGAAGCCTGCTGCATCACTAATGCTCTGTGACTTTACGTGGTGCTGTCAAGGCCAGCTAGGGAAGGTTTCCTTCCTTCAGTGCTCACTAAAGAGTTTCAGAGTGGAGGCTCCTGGGTTGCATTTAAATTGGATCCAACCCAGTAGGTGTGTTGTGCAATGTTTACATTTTTAAATTCTGTGCCAACATTTTGAAAATCTTGACTCGTCCTCTAAAAAATGACTGGTTTCCAGCTTCCTTTATATATACAAAATCAGGAGAAGGGACATTGGTCCCATGTGGTCAAAATCCACCGGCGTGAGTGTTGGCTGTCTGTTAGGACAGCGTGCTTTTCACACTCCCCATCTAACCCGCTTCACTCATCTGTGTGCTTCTTGCAAGAAACACTGGAGTTCTGAGCTCTGTTTTAGGCTGTTTAGTTTCTGAGAATTCAGTTTTTCCCTTGGAAGAGATCTCTGTGTGTGAGGTGGGGTGGGGTAGCAGAGAATGAATTTGTGAACCTCACAGGATTCAGTGTGTCATGGACACTCCAGAGATGTGTTAAAGGTCACCCCAGTTCCTACTCTTGAAAGCCTCATGTACACCCTCCATTGCTCAGACATGGGACAATATGATTCCTGAATTAATCTTTTGCATTTTCTGCAGGGCGAGAGTGACAAGCCCAGAGGACAAGGAGATGACCAGATCAACTCCTATGGAGAAAAAGTGAAGCTTCCCTGAAAGTCTGGAGGAGATTTGCTCGGTAAAGGCTAGTAAGGGAGATGCTGCCGTGGAGTGAGGAGGACCCCAGGGACGGCAGAATGAGGTTAGCAGCTAGAGGACACCTGGAAAGGGTGTTGGTGTGTTTTATGTTGGGCTTTAGGGGACGTCAGATTTAGCAGGCGGCTTTATCTGCTCTCTGTCCTACACTGTATTGTTTTCTAAGCTTCAGGGAAGCCTAGCAGAACATGGTGAGCTGGTGGGCTATGGAGATAGCGAAGGGGGAGGAAGGGCCGAGGCCAGACTCACACCACCAACAACTCCTTGTTGTAGAGCCTGCTGCTTGCTCGTCTTTTTTTAATAGTAGAAGCCTTGCTCTTTAGTTGGGTGCATGGTGTCTATATTTTTCAGCCTCACTTGCAGTTTGAATATGTCCATAGGATTAAATTATGATCAGCAAGATGTGAGCACAAGGACTTAAATGGAGAAACTGTGTCTTCTCTGTCTTCCTTCATCCTGCTGCTTAAAATGCAGACATAATTTAATTTCCAAGTGATGCTGGAATGTCAACATGGAGGGATCCTGGTTCCCTAGATGGTTTATGGGATAGAACTGTCATTTCAACTCTGGGTAGCCTAAATCCAACTATTCCATGAAACAGAAATAAGGTTCTGACTTGCTTATACCTGAACCAAAATGTACTAGTCAGCTCAGGTTGCCATAAGATGCTGCCAACTAGGTAACATGCAACAGGAATTTATTTTTCCATAATTCTGATGATTGGGAAATCCAAGGTCATGGTGATGGTAGGTTGGTTTCTATAAGGCCTCTCTCCTTGGTGTGCAGACAGCTATCTTCTTGCTGTGTCCTCATATGGTCTTTCTCTGTGTATGCACACTCCTGGCATCTCTTTCTTACAAGGACACCAGTCCTATTGGATCAGGGCCCTATGATGTGGCCTCAGTTAGTTAACCTTAATAGCCTCCCTAAAGGCCCTGTTTCCAAATACAGTCACAGTGGGTTAGGGCTTCAATATATGAATTGATGTGGGATGAAGGGGGTGATAATGGGGCGGGGAAACACAGATCAGTCCTTAACACAAAATTATAGTACTTAGCTCAGTACTTGGCTAAATAAAGATAAAATTCTGTCTTCTTAATTTTCATGGATAAGGCTGCTGCTGCTGCTGCTAAGTCGCTTCAGTCTTGTCAGACTCTGTGCAACCCCAGAGACGGCAGCCCACCAGGATCCCCTGTCCCTGGGATTCTCCAGGCAAGACCACTGGAGTGGGTTGCCATTTCCTTCTCCAATGCATGAAAGTGAAAAGTGAAAGTGAAGTCACTCAGTCGTGTCCGACTCTTAGCAACCCCATGGACTACAGCCTACCAGGCTCCTCCGTCCATGGGATTTTCCAGGCAAGAGTACTGGAGTGGGTTTCCATTGCCTTCTCTGATGGGTAAGGCTGCTGCTGCTGCTGCTAAGGCTAGATAAGGACAAAAATAAACCACAGTGATAAGAGAGATCTCACCATGTTTCAAAGTCTTGACTTTGAAATTATAAAATATTTCCTATAACCTCTGTAAGAAAATATTGTAGGTTTTTCCTTAAAGCTTAATCTGTGAGCACTGTTTAAATTTTTGATGTCTAAATTACCTTAAGGTGAACAAAACTTGAAAAAAATCTATAGAAAGAACTATTGATCCTGAAAGAAATTTAATATCTGACAACTGCTCACTAAACTCATTTCCTGGCAAATGCATTTTAGACTTAGATTCACAACTGATACATACAAAGAGCTAATTTCCAAGGCTCCTTAATTAAAATACTCCATCAAAGGTATTTTTATCATATAAAATTTGCATTTTACTTCAATAGGTGTTTTTTATGTTAGTTTAGAAAGTAAAAAGCTCACTTTAAACATTTTACTTAAGCTTAACGTATTTATTTTTAAGTTCAAAAAGAAGTCTATTTACAAGAGTGAGCCCTATGATTTCACCAGGGACAGAGAGGTCTTTCATGAGACCAAAGTGGGTTACGTATATCTAAGCACAGAAACTTGATCTCATGAGTCTTCTCTTCTGTCTAGTAGCTTTGTGCACTCCCACGCCTCCCACACTACCAGGATGGTGGTTCTTTGCACAGAGTTCTCTTAGACTTTGTCACTAATTTCTCTGGAAAAAAAAAACCAACAAGAGTCATTATGTTTTATTATGCTGGGGTGAAAATTTAAAAAGAAACAAAACTCAATATTGTATTAGCATATTCTCTACTATCCTGAGAATCAAGAACACTCTTACCTCTTAAACCACTGTGGAAAGTACTAGAACAACATTTCTAAGGAACTTAGTAGGTGTGAAACATTGTTCTGAGTACTTTACATAAATTACCTCGAATCCTCACAGTAGTCTCATAAGGTAAGTATTATTATGCCTATGTTATCGAAGAGGAAATGGAGGCAAAATTACACAGCTAGTTAAGTTCCAGAGGCAGGATTCAAAACTTGGGTAGATTGGCTCCAAAGTCTGTGCTTTCAAATAGTGGTTTACAAAATTTCCCCAAACACACACACACACACACACACACACCCATATATTCACACTTATGCATAAAAAAGAAGGGGGAATTCTGAAGCATGGAAAGTTTGATTGAATTTTTTAAGCTTAAAAGGGACATTGTTTTGATTGAGTCTTCTGCCTTCAAAAGCAGTAACTACTCAGAGAACTGTGGCTATGGAATGCTATACAGTAGGTTTTATCCTCAGTGTAAGAAGAAAAAAACAAATTAGAGCCGGGACTTTCTGTTCTTTCTTATTAGAAAGAGTATGCCAGAACGTTTGCCAACAAATTTGGAAATATGCAGTGGCCACAGCACTGGAAAAGGTCAGTTTTCATTCCAATCCCAGAGAAAGGCAATGCCAAAGAATATTCAAACTACTGCACAATTACACTCATCTCACACACTAGCAAAGTAATGCTCAAAATTCTCCAAGCCAGGCTTCATCAATACATGAACTGTGAACTTCCAGATGTTCAAGCTGGATTTAGAAAAAGCAGAGGAAGCAGAGATCAAATTGCCAACATCCATTGGATCATAGAAAAAGCAAGAGAGTTCCAGAAAAACATTTACTTCTGCTTTATTGACTATGCCAAAGCCTTTGACTGTGTGGATCACAACAAACTGTGGAAAATTCTGAAAGAGATGGGAATACAAAACCACCTGACCTGCCTCCTGAAAAACCTGTATGCAGGTCAGGAAGCAACAGTTAGAACTGGACATGGAACAACAGACTGATTCCAAATTAGGAAAGGAGTACATCAAGGCTATTTATCGTCACCCTGCTTATTTAACTTATATGCAGAGTACATCATGTGAAATATGGGGCTGGATGAAGCACAAGCTGGAATCAGGATTGCCGGGAGGAATATCAATGACCTCAGGTATGCAGATGACACCACCCTTATGGCAGAAAGTGAAGAAGAACTAAAGAGCCTCTTAATGAATGTGAAAGAGGAGAGTGGAAAAGTTGGCTTAAAGCTCAGCATTCAGAAAGCTAAAATCATGGCGTATGGTCCCATCATTTCATGGCAAATAGATGGGGAAACAGTAGAAACTGACAGACTTTATTTTGGGGGGCTGCAAAATCACTGCAGATGGTGGCTGCAGCCATGAAATTAAAAGATGCTTGCTCCTTGGGAGAAAAGTTATGACCAACCTAGATAGCATATTCAAAAGCAGAGACATTACTTTGCTAACAAAGGTCTGTCTAGTCAAAGCTATGGTTTTTCCAGTAGTCATTATGGATGTGAGAGTTGGACTGTGAAGAAGGCTGAGCACCGAAGAATTGATGCTTTTGAACTGTGGTGTTGGAGAAGACTCTTGAGAGTCCCTTGGACTGCAAGGAGATCCAACCAGTCCATCCTGAAGGAGATCAGTCCTTAATATTCATTGGAAGGACTGATGCTGAAGCTGAAACTCCAATACTTTGGCCACCTGATGTGAAGAGCTGACTTATTGGAAAAGACTCTGATGCTGGGAGGGATTGGGGGCAGGAGGAGAAGGGGACAACAGAGGATGAGATGGTTGGATGGCATTATCGACTCAATGGACATTAGTTTGAGAAAGCTCCAGAAGTTGGTGATGGACAAGGAGGCCTGGTGTGCTGCAGTCCAGAGGGTCACAAATAGTTGGATACGACTGAGCGACTGAACTGAACTGAATTGAATTATTCTCCTCAATGTAAGAAGAGAAATGCAAATTAAAGTTGTGACTTTTTTTTCTTTCTTATTAGATTGGCAAGAAATCAAAAGACTTGGGAAAAGTGTTGTCAGAGGCTTAAGGACAGACGCATTCTTAGGGTTGGTGGAGATGGAATTATAGAGGGCAGAGTGAATCAAGAGAGCTTTAAAAATGCCTACTCCTTTTATTCCCAATTATAGAAACTTTCCAAATTAGATTATCACATGAGATCCAGAAGACATATGCGCAAGTCCATAATGCCTGGGATTTTAGATGTTATAAAACACCTAAAAGCAACCTAAATATCCATCAGTTTGGAATTAGTTGAATAAATGATAACGTATCCCCAAAGGGGAACCACACAGCTAGCACAGATTATGAGACTGATCTGTGTTTATGCTGAGGAAACCTGTCCATGACACACAGTAATGCAGTAGAATGAAACATGACATATAGCCTGCATGATGAACCAATTTATGTAATTCGGCACACACACAGATGTCTACGTTAAGAATATACAAAAAACCTCGAATAGCCAAAGCGATCTTGAGAAAGAAGAATGGAACTGGAGGAATCAACCTACCTGACTTCAGGCTCTACTACAAAGCCACAGCTATCAAGACAGTATGGTACTGGCACAAAGACAGAAATATTGATCAATGGAATAAAATAGAAAGCCCAGAGATAAATCCACGCACATATGGACACCTTATCTTCGACAAAGGAGGCAAGAATATACAATGGATTAAAGACAATCTCTTTAACAAGTGGTGCTGGGAAATCTGGTCAACCACTTGTAAAAGAATGAAACTGGACCACTTTCTAACACCATACACAAAAATAAACTCAAAATGGATTAAAGATCTAAACGTAAGACCAGAAACTATAAAACTCCTAGAGGAGAACATAGGCAAAACACTCTCCGACATACATCACAGCAGGATCCTCTATGACCCACCTCCCAGAATATTGGAAATAAAAGCAAAAATAAACAAATGGGACCTAATTAACCTTAAAAGCTTCTGCACATCAAAGGAAACTATTAGCAAGGTGAAAAGACAGCCTTCAGAATGGGAGAAAATAATAGCAAATGAAGCAACCGACAAACAACTAATCTCAAAAATATACAAGCAACTCCTACAGCTCAACTCCAGAAAAATAAACGACCCAATCAAAAAATGGGCCAAAGAACTAAATAGACATTTCTCCAAAAAGACATACAGATGGCTAACAAACACATGAAAAGATGCTCAACATCACTCATTACCAGAGAAATGCAAATCAAAACCACTATGAGGTACCATTTCACACCAGTCAGAATGGCTGCGATCCAAAAGTCTACAAATAATAAATGCTGAGAGGGTGTGGAGAAAAGGGAACCCTCTTACACTGTTGGTGGGAATGCAAACTAGTACAGCCACTATGGAGAACAGTGTGAGATTCCTTAAAAACTGGAAATAGAACTGCCTTATGATCCAGCAACCCCACTGCTGGGCATACACACTGAGGAAACCAGAAGGGAAAGAGACACGTGTACCCCAATGTTCATCGCAGCACTGTTTATAATAGCCAGGACATGGAAGCAACCTAGATGTCCATCAGCAGATGAATGGATAAGAAAGCTGTGGTACATATACACAATGGAGTATTACTCAGCCATTAAAAAGAATACATTTGAATCAGTTCTAATGAGGTGGATGAAACTGGAGCCTATTATACAGAGTGAAGTAAGCCAGAAGGAAAACATAAATACAGTATACTAACGCATATATATGGAATTTAGAAAGATGGTAATAATAACCCGTGTACGAGACAGCAAAAGAGACACTGATGTATACAACAGTCTTATGGACTCTGTGGGAGAGGGAGAGGGTGGGAAGATTTGGGAGAATGGCAATGAAACATGTAAAATATCATGTAGGAAACGAGTTGCCAGTCCAGGTTCGATGCATGATGCTGGATGCTTGGGGCTGGTGCACTGGGACGGCCCAGAGGGATGGTATGGGGAGGGAGGAGGGAGGAGGGTTCGGGATGGGGAACACATGTATACCTGTGGCGGATTCATTTTGATATTTGGCAAAACTAATACAATTATGTAAAGTTTAAAAATAAAATAAAATTGGAAGAATAAAAAAAAAAAAGAAATCACAAAAAAATGCAGTGAAGAAGATAATTAGAAAATGCAAAAATAAATTGTAGAAATAAAAAAAAAAAGAATATGCACTGGGGATTCCCTGGTGGTCCAGTGGTTACAGATTCCCCTGGCAGTGTGGAGGATGCAGGTCTGATCTCTGTTTGGGGAACTGAGACCCCACATGCCGTGGAACAACTAAGCCAGAGCAACACAGCTAGAAAGCCGATGCCACAACTACTGAGCCCGTGCAGTTCAGTTCAGTCGACCATTCATGTCTGACTCTTTGCGACCCCATGAATCGAAGCACGCCAGGCCTCCCTGTCCATCACAACTCCCGGAGTTCACTCAGACTCACGTCCATTGAGTCAGTGATGCCATCCAGCCATCTCATCCTCTGTCGTCCCCTCCTCCTCCTCCTCCTCCTCACACAACTCGACTGGAAGATCTCAAATGATGCAACAAAGTTTACACGTGCCGCTGCTAAGACCTGACACAACCAAAATAAACAAAACAAAACCCAATCTTGAAAAAAAAAAAAAAAGAAGACTATGCACAGAACTATAGCTATTCCCCACTGATAGGGGAAGAAAAAAGATTTCTGAGGAATTGGATTTTGAGTGGTTTAACCCTTAAAGTTTTTTCTGCTGCATTTGAGTGTTTTTATATGAGAGGTATTGAAAACAATTTGTAGGTTAGCTTTTTCTCACTTAACTTGGATGTGCCTCATGATTACTAAGAAATCAAAGTCATTCATGAATTTAATGTGTAACCCAGGCCAAATAATGAAAGCAAAATGAAAAAAGTCTTTTAAAATTAAAATATATATATATATATATAAAATAAAATTAAAATGAGAGGTAGTATTCTACAATACTGCTTTCAAGACTAAAATCACAACAGGAAGTATGAAGGAACAGAAGGAAGGAAGAAAGGAAAGGAAAGAAAAGAGAGAGAAATCAGTAGTGATTCCTCAGGGACTGGGTCTGCTGATATCTGCTCTGGTCCCTGGAACTGGCCCACTGCCCTCCTCTCTGCTTCGCTGCCCTCCTCACAGCTATCAGATCCATACGGGCTGATCTTCCCTCAGCCCTACTCCTCAGTCCAACACGAATAGCTTGCTAACTTTGTGGTCACAGCACCCCAGTTCCCTGAGACAATCTCTGGTCCCCCAGGCCCAGCTTCCTCCCCAGGCCTAGGACCCCAGTGAGACCCCCAGCTTTACTTCCCAAGAACCAACAGGACATGTACCAGGCACCTGACTAGTGTGAGCTGAGGAGAGGGCTGAAGGACTAGCTGTTCCCTTAAAGACAGGGGAACTGATGAAAGCACAGAACCCCTGGGAAGTGCCTGGAATCCAGTCTGGTCTACAGGGAGAGGCCTAATTAATCAGAACACACTGCGTGTCACCTGAGCTGGCCTTCCTTGATGAATTTGCTTCCTCCAGTTTTCACTGACACCTATATTTTATCCACTTCTCAGGTGATGTCTAATATGTTTCAGGGACAGGAACTTTTTAAAAATTTCAGACTTATCCAAAAGTTGCAAGAATAGAACAAAGAGTTTCTAGATATCCCACATCTGCTACTGCTGCTGCTAAGTCGCTTCAGTCGTGTCCGACTCTGCCACCCCATAGACGGCAGCCCACCATGCTCCTCTGTCCCTGGGATTCTCCAGGCAAGAACACTGGAGTGGGTTGCCATTTCCTTCTTCAATGCATGAAAGTGAAAAGTTAAAGTGAAATCGCTCAGTCGTGTCCGACTCTTAGTGACCCCATGGACTGCAGCCTACCAGGGTCCTCCATCAGTGGGATTTTCCAGGCAAGAGTACTGGAGTGGGGTGCCATTGCCTTCTCCATCCCACATCTAGATTTCCCAAATGTTACTATTTGATCATATTTGGTTTATTTTCTCTATCTCTCCTTCTCAGCAGACAGAATGCTTCTTTATCCCTAACTATTTTCATGCATATTTCCTAAAAACAAAATATTCATTTACATAATCACAGTACAATTATCAAAATCAGGAAATGAATATTATTACAATACTGTTATCCAGTATACAGATCTTATTTAGATTATCACCAATTATCACAACAATGCCTTTAATAGCAAAAGAAAATCCAAGAACATCTATTGCATTCAATTTCATGTTGCTTTAGTTCTCTTTAAGCTAGAATAATTTCCAAATCTTCCTTTTTTTATTTCATGCCATTGACCTTTATGAAGAGTCCACACCAGCTATTTTGCAGGGTTTGTCTGATATTTTCTCATGATCATATTCAAGCTATGTGCTTTTGTGCCAGATACATTCAATCCTCATTTTATGTATCCCTCATAATAACTATTGCTATCACTTTTCAGATGAGGAAACTGAGGCAGTTTGCTTAAGATCACACAGCTTGTAAGAGGCAGAACCAACATTCACATCGTGGGTATCAGCGCCAGAGTCTGGGTCTTGACCCCTTATCCTTAGCATCTCACTTGGGAAGGACATGGGATTTCATTGCGTAGTTATGTGCCAGAAGTTCTCTTTGTGGCTTTCACATTGGATGCATTATCTAACCCGAAGACAACTTCACAGGAAAGGTATTATCCACTATATTTACCAAAAAAAAAAAAAAAGGAGATTAAGATCCTGAGCAATTGCATAACTCACCCAAGGTCAGGCATCTAACTTTTCTAACTCTTTAATCCACTACGCAGACTGTACAATAGACTCACCCAGAGATTTTAAAACATGCTTATGGCCAAGCTCCACCTCAGACTAATTAAATAAAAATCCCTGAAGACTCCCAGTATCTGAATTCCACTTTTCTTTCTAAGCACTGAGGTAAATTTAATATGGATCGGGGTTGTGAATTACCATAATAAAATGTTTAAAGTTCTGTGGTTCCTAATATCTAGAGGGACTTCTTAGAAAGTTGGCCAAAGAAATGGATTATTACTGGGGCTTCCCTTTCAGGATATGATCACCTAGGATGTGATTTGAAATCAGCCGCTCCAGTTCCCATCACTAAAATTCCATTTCTAAATGCAACCTACCCTCAAACCAAACTTCCACCATCACCTATCCCTTCCTTCACTCCCAGAATTTCCTGTGCATAGATTTTTCTCCACTTCTAAATTCTGAACCTCTTGTGAGGTCAGAGACCATATATCATTCAGCTCCAAAGCCCCCCAAACCATCAGTCACAATACTTTACACACAATACGTGCTTAAAAATAAATGTCTGCTAAAAAACTTAAATTTAAGTTTCCTCTTTGCCTACTCAGTCCCTTGAGAGATTTTGTTGTACATTACCTTGAACTCAGCATGTCAGCCTGAATTATTAGTATCAAATACAAAGTTGAATATTTAGTTGTGAGCTTTTTTTATATCATTTAGAGCCTTAGAAAATGTCATCTTGTATGAATCCCTGGGGTGCCCCTCAGCCAATGAATTTGCCTCCTAAAATATATGTTTATCTCTCATGTTTGTCTCATTTCTAAACCAGCTCTTCCTAAAACTTTTAAAGAGTGAATTTAAGGAGCTTCTGTTATACAACCTTGTAAAAGAATCATAATGAAAATTTAAAAACTCCTGTCATGTCCTTTTGTTCACAAGTTAATCTACCCCTCTACCTCCACAACACTCTAAGGGGTTGACCAGTCATCATTTCTACTTAAGTCATTTTGTCTTTTTGCCTCCATATGTTTAGACAGGCTATTGGGTCACCAGTACACGGCCAGAGGGTCCTATAGAACACATCCTCTGATGAAACTCATACTAGCTAATCCCCTGCCCTGCAATGCAGAGAGAGGTGTACACACACATTTCCCTGGGTGCCTTCCAGTTCAGAGAGGCAGCTAGTTGCCCTGGTGATGTAGTTATACCTAGTTTGTCAACAAAGTCTAGAGTACCCTGGTTTTGGACCATTTTTTGATCTGATTACTTCTAACTTCTCTGTTTTGAAAGACAGCCGTGTAGCAGGAAGAGATCCAAACTTCCTGCTGCTGCTGCTGCTGCTGCTAAGTCACTTCAGTCGTGTCCAGCTCTGTGCGACCCCATAGACGGCAGCCCACCAGGCTCCCCCGTCCCTGGGATTCTCCAGGCAAGAACACTGGAGTGGGTTGCCATTTCCTTCTCCAATGCATGAAAGTGAGAAGTGAAAGGGAAGTCGCTCAGTCATGTCCAACTCTTTGCAACCCCATGAGTAAAGACTAAATCATACATTAACCTCCTTCCTCACTTTTCCCCATGGAGTTTACTTCTTTTTTTGATGTTTCAAACTTATTTTTTTTTATTTTAAACAACTGTCTAACTTATATAAGGGAAATACTAGAACCTTTTATAATTACCAGTTGGTACAGAAAAGCTCACAAGATAACCAGGCCACAGTCAGCCAAGGAGCTATGAGTTTTGCCTATAAAATTTTAACCTACCAAGAGAAGGGGCCTAAATGGAGTTTACTTCCTTAACTGCAAGTATCAAGAAGTGGCTTTGATTCTCTAGTCAATGGTGCCATTGATTACTACAGCAATTTTTAAATTTCTGAAGTTAATAAATTTCTTAAAATATTAGAAAAAATATTTATTTTAGACATGGCTTATTTCATGCCCCCCCTTTCACTGGAGACATCTTTCCATTTTTCCAAGGATGTGGTGTTTTCTGTTTTAACCTTTTTATTCTCCTAGTTAATGTAGGACACTGGAATGTTTATAGGCATTTCATTTAAAAAACAACACTCAAATAGACTTGGGAAATAAATCTTTTGGGCTAAACAAAATCTTTTGAAGGGGTGCCTCATAAAGCCTGGATTTGCTAATGTGATCTGTGAGTCTCTGAGGGAGAGAAATCATTTCCTGTTTCCTAAACTTATTTATCTTGGGAATCTCCCTCTAGACATGCTCCACCACAAACCAAGGGTGAGGGGCACTTCTCAGGGAGCTACCTTTGAGAAACACTGACAACAGAATTTCAGTTAGAGCCATGGATCGTTTCCTGTTGGCATTCACTTCTCTGATGTCTCCTATGAGATATTTATAAGAAATTCCTAAGATTTATGCTTCTTATTGGCTCCACAAAATACTTCTACATTTTTAACCTAATAATGCTAAGAAATTTGGTGTAAGTGGTAGGTGGAATAATACCCCCATCCCTCACTCCGCTGTCTCGTGGAAAGTTATAAATGGGTGGATTTCTGTGTCTTGGTTGATCTGGGCGGGGGGAGGTGTTAATGAACCAAAGACAACAGACACACTGGCAGGGGTGTGGGGCTGTGGGGGTCATGAGACTGCAGGGTCACAGGAGTTCCCCCAAATCGTAGGAGCACATTGACTAGGCTTAAGTTACAGGGCTTACAGTGTATGATGGGGTGCCAGAGAAATTTCAGCTAGACCAGGGAGAAGGCCAGGGCCCAGCCGACATCTGAGTGAAGCTCGTCAAGTTCTTAGTACAGTGTCAGCCACAAATGCTCGAGGTTAGTGGGCTCACTCTTACAATGCAGTCCGTTTGCATATGTATCTCTGTACCAGACACTATCGCCGACTCAGTGGACATGAGTTTGAGCATGCTCTGGGAGTTGGTGATGGACAGGGAAGGTTGGCGTGTTGCAGTCCATGGGGTCGCAAAGAGTTGGACACGACTGAGCAACTGAACTGAACTGAACTGACCAGACACTATTTCCAGTCCTCTCCTCAGCATCACATCCAAGAGACCCCCTTTCCCAAGAGGCTCTGAAGTGACCTTAACAGGAAAGAGTCCTGTGTAAAATCCGTCTGTTTACGTAAAGCCCATCTGAGGGACCTTCACATCCCCCTTAAATGATTGAAAACCCTGTTGTCACTAACAGACAAGCTGGTGTTTTTGAAATGTAATGAACTGCACTCCACTTACAGAAAGCCTCGAAGAGAAGGTCCTGGGAGATGAAACTCTCTGGAACCTGGACAGGTTATGAGCAGTTTCTGCGGCTGTGGCTGCAGCCTGGCCCTAATGATAGGAGAGCAGCTGCGGAGTCGCTTAATGGCCACGTCGGGCTGGGCCTGCCTGGAGCGCTCCCCAAGTCTCCCTGGGTCTCTAATGAACAGTGCTGTGGGCAGGCAGTGATTCATCGGGCTCCTGCCTCATTAGAATGTCAAGCAAGGTTCAGCTGCCTCAAATCCCTTGTGCCAAGGAGGCAGGTTGAAATTATAAATAAACACAACAGCAAAAAGTTTAGCGTATGTAAAGGAATGCATCTCCTTTCTCTGAATTGTCTTGGCTTTCCTCTTTCTGGTATATGTGATTTAATACCAAGTTCAAGTGTACAGGAAACTAACCTAATCAACTTATAACTGAACTTAATTTGTATTTCAAGCCCATATTCTTTCAAGATCGCTCACTAACCTTTTCCTCTGGATCGGCATCTAGAGGATGCAGTGCCTGTCAAAGTGAGACATGGGGAGGAAGTGTCTGTCTGTCGGGTGTGCTCACTGCTCCACCCCACCAATCTCTGAGGGCTCTTCATTCTTGTCTAATCTTCAAGAATCTCCCTCTGCAGGTCCTTGTTAGTGGTGAGGCCCCTCAGGTGTGCCAATGATCTGTGCTGCGAATGTCTGGCTTCATAAATATTCTACTGCTCCCCACGCACCCATGCAAGGAATCTCGGAGGCTATTTCAGGACCATCTGCCTCAGCATCTCATGCTGCAGGCATCTTTCAGCCTGCCCAAAAGAGTTTGTGTTATGGATAAATAATAGAAACCGATTCCGGCAATTTAAACAGAAAAAGGAATGTATCAGAAGTTTAACAGGTGGCCCACATGATTCACAGGAAACAGAATTACACTCAGGAAAATCAGCCAAAACCAGCCAAGGCAAGGCAGCAAGGACCACGATGATTGGCACTCCCCTGTGGAAGGGCCTGAGCAGCCAAGGCTGGGTCACGTGTCCTTGTATTGGCTGTAGTACTCACTTTCATCTTTCGTAAAGGAATGCACACACAGTGAGGGAGTTCCCTAGTGTCAGAAGAGAGTTTAGATGCTAGACAAGCAAGATATGGTAAATTCAATAAATAACGAATATCCATTCAATCGACCGTGCTAGGGGTGGAAAAGTTCAAGAGCTCAAATGATGCCACTCAGGTGTTAAACCCTGAGCTCTGGGTTCTCAGTCTTGATGTAAGGGCAGTAGAAGAAATATCTGTCTGCTGAGCGTGGGTCATAATCCCGAGATGGCTTTGAAGACCCTATACAAACCCTTATGTGATGTGAGCAGCATCACGATCAGTATAACCAAGAACAGTGTATGCCAGAGAGCTGGTGGTCATCTGGAGCCAGTGTCTGCACGGGTGGCCTGTAAGGAATGGATAAGAATGCAGACAACACGTGACAAGCCAGTAATGATATGGACTGTAGACCAGTCCCATCCTGGGTGCACAGAAGCAACACTAGGTAAGAGAGAGACCCTAGAATGACCGATACGTTTCTGCTCCCTATTGGACTAGGGCACCGAAATACTCGACAAAAATGGTTTAGTTAAAAGAAAAAATTCCATGTTCCCAATGCAGGGGGGGCCCAGGTTCCATCCCTGGTCAGGGAACTAGATCCCCCATGCTGCAGTGAAGTCTGAATCTCTCACGTGCCAGGAACTAAGACCCAGAACAGCCAAATAAGTAGTAAAAGAGAGAAAAGAAAAGAAAAAAAAAATTGAACTGCTTGTGAGAAAATGAAAGGTAACTGCCCAAAAGAAAACGAATTCTTAAAATGAAAAGCAACAATTGTGTCTACCACTGACTAGGAAAGGAGGGAATGTAATCTATGGGATATAACTGCAGGTGGAACTTTGTGGGAGGACAGATCCAGGAGAGGAAAGGTATGTTTTTCACTCTCTGACGGAGGGCAGCCAGCTCTGAGCAAGGAAGAGGGTTTGATGGACACCAATGTGGTGTTAAAATGCAGACGATCCTGGCAAAGCTCTTTATCAAGTCCAGAGTTGTGAATTAACCTTTACAAAATGAATGGCTTTTTCAGTGCTGAATAAAAGTCCCAGTGAAACAGAAGAGGAAAATGCTGGAATGGCGCTCTAAATCTGAGTAAGATGGTGACCTTTGCATTCTAATTGCTTGCAGCTATCTAATACGACATTTGGCGTTTTTTAACCTTGCACATGATAAAATAACAAATTTTAAGAAAAAATGTCGAGGTTAATAAGCTTCTCCACAACAAAACCAGATTCACTCTAGCTGAATAGTATTAATATAACAACAAAGACTGCTTTTTGGCTACTTGACTTTTACCGTGGTGTAGATAGTTAATTGGTGAATGGTTCCACACTATGAAAATTGATTTATTAAAAGGGCATTCATTGCCATTGCTGTGTTGAAGAGAGCAGATCAATTAACTTGTGGTAAGTTAATTTATCAGCTCTTTGTCATCATTCAAATCTTTTTCTTTAGATTTTTTTTTTGTTGTTCCTGATATGGATCACTTTTAAAGTCTTCATTGAACTTGTTACAACATTGTTTTTGTTTCTCTTTTGTTTTTTGACCACAAGATATATGGGATCTCAGCTCCTCAACCAGGGATTGAACCCCTAGCCCCTGCATTGGAAGGTGAAGGTGTAACCACTGGATCTCCAGGGAAGTCCTGTTATTTGAACCTTTAAGCTAGAGACTATGAGAAGCAGTGAGATGTGTAAGAAGAAACACTTGACTTTGGATCAGAGCTTCCTGGGTTCTGGACTGAACAAGTTATTTAGTATCAATGTGGCCTCTCTTTCTCTAAAAGAAAATAACAACACCTGTACAGTTGTCTCAATGGATTGTCTGCAAATCCACTGGACAGTGTTTTTTAAAAATGCTTGTGGTGTTAGCTACACATCAGGAATTAAACTTAGGATAACTTGCATTCATGACTTAGCAAGAAAAGCAAAGATTTAAGTCCAACTATGCATCTTACTCGGAGAAGGCAATGGCACCCCACTCCAGTACTCTTGCCTGGAAAATCCCATGGATGGAGGAGCCTGGTAGGCTGCAGTCCATGGGGTCACTAAGAGTCGGACACGACTGAGTGTCTTCACTTTCACTTTTCACTTTCATGCATTGGAGAAGGAAATGGCAACCCACTCCAGTGTTCTTGCCTGGAGAATCCCAGGGACAAGGGAGCCTGGTGGGCTGCCGTCTATGGGGTCGCACAGAGTCGGACACGACTGAAGCGACTTAGCAGCAGCAGCAGCAGCAGCAGCATGCATCTTACTGGCTGTGTGGCCCCTCTGAATCTGCCTTCCTCATCATAGAGTGAGAATTTTATAACTGACACATTATGAACTATTGTTGAATATTAGAAATATAGAGACGATCCTAGTTTATAAGCACACATCTGTCCAAAAAGTGTATAACTATTCTAAAATTTACCACACACTCTTTTTCTGTTCTGTTTGAGGTATTCCTTCCAACGCATAATCACGTGCTCAGTGCTTGCCCTGTGGGGAGACCAAATTCTCCAGCAATGCCTCTGGAACAGGCCTGACAAGTCTGATTGCAAGGGTGGCCACGCATCCGGTGAGAAGGTGGCAGCTGACCTTTGCACTCTTCACGATACTTTGTTGTATTTTAGGGGAGAACTTACAGTGGAAATATTCTTTCTATTCTAAACCCCCTGGTTTGGAGAACTAATGTGGTCTTTTCTTAATTTATCTGTTCACTCATTCGATTTCTGTATTCATTCACTCATTATTCATTTAAAAATGTATTGCAAGCCTTTGTGTTTTATATGAGAAATAGTCTCATATATTTACCAGGAGATTGTGAGTATAAAAAAATATTAGGCTAACAGCTAGAACAAGCCAGTTAATTTACAAAATCAGGGCTTTTTAAAAATCACCAGATGGCTGAATGTGAAAAAGAATAAAGAAGAAAACCTAAATGAACTACATTCCAGGAGGTGACAAACTCTTCCTAAAGAAGAAGAGACTTGTAGCTGCTTTCCTTGTTGGCAGCAAGATGAGAAAAGATTCCTCATAGAAGGAGATGCAGGGAAGCCAGGTGGAACTTTGTCAAACTTTTAATGACTGCGTGGCGGCTGGCATCAAGATTAAAATTCCAAAGAGTTCTAGCCACAAGTGAGGTTTTAACACACAGCCAACTGGGAGACTGGGAGTATGCGCCAAAGGCACAGGGCAGGGCAGGGGTGGGCAAGCCCTCAGGCATTCCAGGTCTGCACTAAGCACACTCCAGTGACCTTCCAGAAGCAAGAGCAGGATAGCAAGCCAGGCAAGGAGAGGTCTCAAAAGGTGCAGAAAGCCGGAGAGAGAAAAAAGAGTTACCAGCAACCCAAAAACTTGACAGTTGGGCTGGAAAGCAAAACATGACCACTGAATCCTGCCAGTGCTCAGATCCCAAGCCTTTCTGAA
Organism: Bos mutus; assembly: GCF_027580195.1. NCBI lineage: Eukaryota > Metazoa > Chordata > Mammalia > Artiodactyla > Bovidae > Bos > Bos mutus. The sequence goes on from NC_091628.1 coordinate 26,934,394, forward strand.
GTGGAACCACTGATTCTCCCTTCGAAACATTGGAAAACGTAGTCAGCTGCATTCAACTAAACCTTCAGCAGACCCAGCCTAACTGCTGATTAAATTGACCTTACACTAACCCTTCCTCACACATACTAGTAGCTTGGCAACTCTTTTTATGCTCTTTTTCTAGGGTAAATGTTATTTTACAACTTCTATTTTATATACAATGTTATATATTCAATAAAAAATATTATACAAATAGGAGCAAGAAAGTGAGAATCATGGTCAGAAGAGTAAATAGTTAAATAGTTTTAATAGACTCAAGATGGCTGATTGTAATGATCAGAAAGGACTTTAAAATAACTATAATAATAATGTTCAAAGATGTAGTGGATAAAATGAACATGCTGAAATGGGAATTTTAGCAGAGAGGAAGTAGTTTAAAAAAAGTTAATGAAAATTCTAGATAGAAAATATTTCATAAATGTAGACTTCATTGAATGGACTTCATAACACACTGGTCAAACGAAAGTAAGTTTTAGTAACTTGAAGAATGGAAATTATCCAAACTGAAGGACACAGAGTGAAAAGAATAAGAAGAAAGAGCACAGCATCTGAGATATATGGGATAATAGCAAATGATCTATCACAAAAGTAATGTGTGTCCCAGAAGCAGATGAGAGAGAAAATAGGGTGAAGCAATTTTGAACAGATAATGGCCAAGAATTTTCCCAAATTGATAAAAGACATAACCCACAGACCCTAGAAGTTCAGTGAATCTTGAGTTAAAAAAAGAAAGAAAAGAAAATCACCACACACTGGAATATCATAGTTAAAATGCTGAAAATCAAAGATAAAGAACATATCTTAAGAGCAGTCAGGATAAGATCTACCACCTTCAGAGGAACAAAAATAAGATTCAGAACTGATTTCTCAGAAACAATGGAGGTCTGAAGATAATGGAACATCTCTAAAATGCTGGGGGAAAAGTGTCAACCTAGAATTTTATATCAATGCAATTATATTTAAAAATTAAATGAAAATAAACATAATTTTAGCTTCTCCGGTGACTCAGCAGTAAAGAGTCTGCCTTCAATGCATGATCCACAGGAGACTCAGGTTTGATCCCTGGTTTGGGAAGATCCCCTGGAGACCGGCATGGCAACCCACTCCAGTGTTCTTGCCTAGAGAATCCCATGGACAGAGGAGCTGGCAGGCTACAGTCCATGGGGTCATAAAGAGTTGGACATGACTGAAGTGACTTAGCAACAGCACAGCAAACATAATGTCAGGGACTTCCCTGGTCGTCCAGTGGTTAAGAATACACCTTTCAATGTTGGGGACATGGGTTCGATCCCTGACCGGGAACTAAAATCCTAATGTACCACAGAGCAACTAAGTTTGCATGTCACGACTAGAGAGCCCTAGTGCTGCAACGAAAAATCCTGCATGATGCAACAAAGATCCCACATGCTGCAACTAAGACCCAACGCAGCCAAAACAATAACAAAGTCCAAAACTATAATTTTCTTTATATAAACAACCAAAATACCCTTTGCCAGAAAAACTGCCCTAAAGAAAGATCTAAGAAACTTTTTCACAGAAAGGGAAAATGACACCAAAAGAATGTCCAAATCTATATTAAGAAATGCAGAGAACCAAAAAGGGCAAATATGAGAAAGATCATGAAAATTTACTTTTAAATTGTTTATAAAAGTTATTGAAATATTTTTAAAACTTTATATACATGTCATACTAATATATACATAGGTACATATTTTAAGAGGTTTTTTTAACTTTAAAGCAAAATTAATAAAGTATCCTTTGTTTTATAGTATGTATAGAAGTTAATTATGAAACAAGAAAAGCATAAGAGCAGGGAGAAAACAGAATTAAACTGCTGTAAGATTTTACAGTGTTTATGAAATAGTTTAATATTTGAATGTAAAAAGTTGAAGTTGAGTATTGTAGTCTCTAAAAGAAGTGGTAAAAAATAAACACAAAGGGTTTTATCTGGAAATTCCATAGAAGAGACAAAACGGAATTCTAAAAATATTTGATAGACCCAAAAAGCAAAAAAGAGGAAATCAAAGAACAAAGAACATGTCAAAAAAGAGAGAAATCAAATATACCAATTATATCAACAATTATTAAATGTGAATGGATTATATTGTAAAGCATTATGTAAATATAAATTTCAGTAATGATAAAAATAGCAGCTAATATTTATTGATTATTTATCACATATCAGACATTCTGCTAATCCATTTGTGTTTTATGTTGCTTATTCCTTACAATAGCCTAGGTACAATATTATTTGCATCCATATTTTGTCCATGTGAAAACTCAGATTGAGTATAGTCATTGTCTATTGTTACATGGCCTCAAAACAAAGCCAGGATTCAAACCCAGGAAGTATGACTTCTGAGCTTATACCACTTGGTTATTCTGAATATGATATTGATAATGATGCCACTGATATGATGAAGAATAGTTATTGTCAAGTCACCCCTGTGGTGTTTGACATCCCAAAAAGGGAATATCGGAGAAGGCAATGGCACCACACTCCAGTACTCTTGCCTGGAAAATCCCATGGATGGAGGAGCCTGGTTGGCTGCAGTCCATGGGGTCGCTAAGAGTCAGACATGACTGAGCGACTTCACTTTCACTTTTCACTTTAATGCATTGGAGAAGGAAATGGCAACCCACTCCAGTGTTCTTGCCTGGAGAATCCCAGGGACAGCGGAGCCTGGTGGGCTGCCATCTCTGGGGTCGCACAGAGTCAGACACCAATGAAGCGACTTAGCAGCAAAAGGGAATATGGTAGGAATGATAATCCCTATTCTAGGGGAAATTTTTAGCTTGAAAATCCATAATAAACATGTAAACTGGTAAGTATATATATTTCACGATGCAATATATACCAGTACTTATATTCATGGTAACATAAATTGAAGTTCAGCCAATCCTGTGGCACTGTCCTCTAATATACAGCTCATATGTTTCATCAAAACTTCATCAATCTTAATTCTACCTATTCAGAATCTGATGTGGCTAAAATACAATGCCATACACCCTTGTAATAATTGGAAGAAAGGGTTTTGCTAGAGAAATAAGCAAATGGTTCAGAGAGGTCCTTTGGTTTCCCTTTGCTGGGGCATGGACACATCATTGCCCACGTACCAGAACCGCTCACTCTGGGCTCTGCCCCTGTTCCCTGGGGGTTAGCTTCAATTCTATTGTAGCCTTCAAGTCACTCCTGGGCTGTGCGACCTCCCCTCCTGGGGAGGCTGTGATCTCAGAGGAAGCAGAGAGCAGGCCTGGGTGTGTGGTCACGAGTGCCCTCATATGAGGGCGGGATGGGCTGCAAGGCAAAGGTGCAAGGGAGTGGGCAGAAAGAAGTGTGAGCGACAGAACACCTGCAGGAGACAAGGAGGAAGTGAGGGAGCTCAGAAGTCAGGTTCCTCTGAGGAAAGGGAGTATGTTAGCCAGGGTTCTTCAGAGAAACAGAACCAACAAGATGTGGTGTGTGTATGCATAAGTACACATATGTATGTAAATTATGTATTATATGCGACGCACACATTAAGTACATATATAGCATATCCTATATATGTGAAAATGTATATGGATTTATTATAAAAGCATGGCTCACATGGGCTTCCCCAGTGGCTCAGTGGTAAAGAATCCACCCAAAATGCAGGAGATGAGGGAGACCAAGGTTCAGTCCCTAAGTCGGGAGGATCCCCTGGAGAAGGAAATGGCAATTCACTCCAGTATTCTTGCCAGGAAAATCCCATGGACAGAGAGGAGCCTGGCAGGCTAGGGTCCTTGGGGCTGCAATGATCAGACATGACTAAGCAACTGAGTATGGTGGGCTCACGTGAAGATATGGAGGCTGAGAAGTCTAAGATCTGCAGTCAGCAAGTCAGCAAGACCCAGGAGAGCCGACCGCATGGTTCTCATAGTTCTAGTATGACAGCTCGAGACCCAAGAAGAGCCCAAGTTTCAGTTCAAGTCCAAAGGCAGGAAAAGGCCAATGTCCCAGCTCAGCAGTCACATGGGGGAGTCCCTTTTACTGGGCCATTTTGTCTTCAGTGGATACGAGAGCTGCCCACATTAGGGAGGACAATCTGCTCAACTCAGTCTATAGATGACATGGTCATCTTCTCCAGAAACATTCTCACAGACACACCAAAGTAACGTCTGACTAACGTCTGGCCACCTTGTGGCCCAGTCAAGTTTGACACATAAAATGAACAGGAGGAGGGAGATTTTCTTGTGCCCTTGTTCTCAAGTAAGAAGGAGAAGGATATGTCTCCTGGCCCTACGTGATTCCCTTATTATTTTCATAGGAACTCTTTGATACATATGGATGAAAATATGTAATAACACATATAAATTCTAAAATACATTAAAAAATGAGTCTCCTCCCTTCCCAACAAATAACAAGTATCAATGTCTTCTCATTTCTAGAGATGCATACCAAAGGCTCTAACGTCACGTTATGGGGGAAAAGAAACAGCACTGGTAATTCTCAGATGACGCTTTGTGAGCCATAAAAATGTGGCTGTTTTGAATCAGGCTTCAGGGTCAGTCTGCCCTAGAAGATAATGGAATATTTGTTTAGACATCTTAAGACACACTTGGGGCAGCCTCCTGGGGACCAGCAGTCACAGCATCTCTCATCTTCCTCCAAGGTCACTTCATGGGCGACCCTGTGATACCAGATGGGTCTCCTCTCTCTAGTACCGCCTGGTGTGTCCTCTCATAGGGCTTCACTGATTGAAGGTACCTCGGTGATCACTTAGGAGGGGTAAAGTGTCCTAACAATGCAGAGCCACAGGGTGCGTTCTGTCTAAATGCTTACTCATGTATCATTATTTCATGTGAATATCAATACATTAGCAGAGGAAAAGACCCTGGCCAGGTCCCTTATCCAGGATCACCTGCTCCCTAGGGCAGTCCTCCCTAGGAAGGACTATCAGAAAATATGCAAAATGCCCTTATTTTAATTAATTATGAAGTTGAAGTGGCTGGCAGGTTGTTTGCTAGCAGCTGTGAACCAGTTTTCTGATAGCTGTTTTCTCGGCCCATCCAGTGAAGTTATCAGCAGGCTTTCCAAAGCAGCACAGAGCCTAGCAGAAACCAGAGGTTCATAAGGTATTTGCTGAGCAAATGAATGAGTTGAATGAACAAACCCTAAAGTGCAAATAAGAAATAATCTGTTTTTCTTGCTTTTATCCGCACTCACCACCTCAACTCAAAACACGGGGAGCATGAGAAAGGAGCCAGGAATTTGAAATGGAGTTCCTTTAAACATTATATTCGGGAGGCAAGAGAGTCAGGGTGGATTATCCTGCGATGGTGCAAGTGTCCATGGCATCACATTTGTGATCCACTTAGCTGCGGAATTTCAAGATTCTCTGGTTTCAAAATGCCGCTGTGCTTCAGCAATGCCACTTCCTTTTAGCACTGTTATTTTAAGTCTTTCCCCCATACCCATCTCACCTCACGGATGTCTCTGAAAGTCACAAGGAGAGACTATTCTGGAAAATGCCCTTATCAAATGATGATAATATACTCGGTTGCCCTATTTTTTTTTTTTAACTGCTTTCTTATTTTAGAATGGAATTTTTCAACTGGAGTCTTAAAAACCCTCATGAATCACTGAACTAAGATGATTCCTGACTTGGACAGATAAGTCAAGCATCAGAGCATTGATCAGTTATCTTTTGCTATGTAACAAACTTTCTGCAGGCTGGTACTCTGGACTGAGCTCAGCTGGGCTTTTCTGGTCTGGAGGCAGGCTTGTCTCTTCTTAACTGGACTCACTGACCTGTCTGTTGGGCCAGTTGAGGCCCGTTAGTTTACAAGGCCTTGGATGGGACAGCTGGGTTGACAGGGGTCTGCCTCCATGTGGAGTTCATTCCAGGTCTTTTCACACGACAGTCTCAGGGTTCCAAGAGCAATAAGAGGACACACCCCAAAGCACAAACGCTTTCCAAGTTTCTGCTTATGTCCCATTTACTACCATCCCCTGAGTGTGGGAGGGATTCTAAGGGCGAGGATGCGGGGAGGAGTGAATAAATGCGGGCCGTAACTGCAACACTCTGTGTGTTAAAATAGATTCTAGGATACATGGGGATCCAGGAGGCCCAGATTTGTCACCGCGATGCCGTCTCATCAGAAACAGAAATATGACTCAGGGCCTGTCCTTCTGGGCATTCAGACGCTCCTGTTTCCGCACTTCCTCCCCCACGCCTCCTTTCCGTCCCTTCCTCCTGATTCTTCTGTGGCTTCATCACTCCCTGCTTCCTGATATTTTTCTGTTCAGGCGGCCCTGCAAGCGCCTGGCAGGGATGATAAATTAGCCTGACTTCCCGGGCGACGTGACCGTCCAGAAACACAGCCTGGAGCACGCACGATGCAGCAGCGGTTTCCGCCCACAATTCGAATGCCGTAATGTGCTGCGGGGTTGCACAGAGGTCACCGCTGCAGAAACAGAATCCCCGTTTGAGGCTGGCATTCTAGGCTATAGCCAGCTTTGCTTAATTAGAGGAATAAGCAAATAGGTACCCCAGGGTAGCTTCTGGATTGTCTCAACAGACTAAAACGTAGAAGTGAAAAGCCTGCCTGCAATTAAGCAAAATTCACTGTGATCTGGCTGTCTGGTTTAGTTTATGCAAATTATATATAAAGAATCAAAGAACCATAAAGAAAAGCAGGAGCGTTGGTTGGCATTGCAAATCTGATAAGTGTCTTTGATCAAGGAAAGCTTTCTTACCAAATAGGCTCTGAGCTCCCGATTACCTATGGATTTATTTACAAGGAGAAATGAGCTCTCAGCAGTCCTCATTACTAGTCTGCTCGATAAAAAGATCAACTAATCAATGATGAGTGCTGGTTTCACAGTGTACAGTACAGATAAAATGGAACAACAAGGACCCTGCCTTGCAGAGCTGGTGTAGCAGATCACACCGGTACAAAGAGAGTAGACAACAATAATAAATACAGAACAACAATAATAAATACAACATTCAACATCAGCTAAGTGCTAGGGCTGTACTGCATACTTTACATGTATTGCTGATATTAATCTTTAAAACCAATGATGAGGTGGCCATTGCTATCTCACATTGCCAAAAGGAGAAAACCAGGTCTCCAACAGGACCTGCAAATACACACGGTCACAAGGTTGGATAGGTCTGAATCCTAAACTCAAACTCAGGTCTGAGTTTGACTCCAATTTCCACTTTTTACACTATCTCTTGTGATAATAAATGGTAAGAAAAGGCAATGCAAACACTTCAGTGACATTCGCTAACTGACTGATTGAGGGTCAGCCCTGAGCCAGGCACAGATGCTGGAAGTTTGAATAGACAGTCCTTAAGAAGCTCAGAAACAGACTCACTGACTTTGAGAACAAACTTATGGTGACCAGGGCGGGAGTTTGGGGTTGGGGGAGAGATAGACTGGCAGTTGGGACTGACACGTACATACTGTTATATTTAAAACAGATAATCAACAAGGACCTACTGTGTAGCACAGAGAACTCTGCTCAATATTCTGTAATAAGCTAAATGGGAAAAGAATTTGAAAAAGAATAGAAACATGTATGTATAATTGAATCACTTTGCTGTATACCTCAAATGAACACAACTTTGTTAATCAACTAGACTCCAATTAAAAATAAACATTAAAAACTCAAGTGCAAGCCTGGTGAGAGGGTCAGTCAGAAGGCACACTGTTGGTCTCTGGTCAGTGTAAACCCGGCTCTGTGGTTGTGGAAGAAGTTAGAGCAGAAACAAAGCACAGACCAAAGAGCTGTTTTTTCTTCTGTTTCCTCCAGCCTTTCTCTGTGTAATACATCTCCTTCCAGGGAAAGCCTTGGGCTTGTCAACTCTGCTACAAATGTCTTAAACTAGACTAACCCCATAGTTCTTGTGACTATTGAAGTCAAGGGGGGAAAAGCAAGAGAAACTAACAGCAGCTACTGTGATTATTTTCTGGCTATCTTCTGGCTCTAAATGTATTCTAGTTTTAAAAGAACTTTAATGATTCTTATCTCATTTGATTCTTTCACTATCTCTGCAGTGTTATGAATATTTTGCAGGTAACAGAACAGAGAGAGGTTAAAATTCTCAAGGTGACAGTTTTAGTTTACTGGGGCTGCCCTAATAAAATACCACCAACTGGGAGACTTCAATAAGACGTTATTCTCTCACAGTTCTACTGGCTGGAAGTCTCAGATCAAGGTATCGGCAGGTTGGGCTTCTCTTGGGGCCTCTTTCCTTGGCTCACAGATGGCGTGTTCTTGCTGAGTCCTCACAAGGTCTTTCTTCGGCTCTGTGCATGTCTGTGTTCCAATCTCCTCTTCTTATCAGGACACCAAACATACAGGTTAGAATCTACTCCAAGAATTCCACTTGGACTGCACTTCCTCTTTAAAGGCTTTGTCTCCAAATGCAGTCACATTCTGAGGTACTAGGGTCAAGGGGCTTCAACATATGAATTTGGGGGAAGAGACACAGTTGAGTTTATAATAGTAATCCACCTGTGGGACTCGGGAGCCAAGATGTAAGACGTTTCTGTTTCCGTCTGAAGTCACTTACTCATTTACAACTCGAGTATCTTCCTGTCCCTGAATAAGCTCACTCTTGTTCTCCAATCTTGGCTTACTTCATACTGTAGCTTATCTGAAAAGACTTAGATCATCCTTCCCTTCTATCTGTATGTTCAAATATATCCATTTCACGGCACATTTGAAATCCTACTCTTTTGGTGAAGATACCTGATTCTGCAATTGGAAATGATTATTTCCTCACAGGAATCCCCACTGGCAATTCTATTCTCCTGCAAAACTGTCAACTTTCTCCTTTTTAGGATAAATGTCTGTTTGTCTCTCTTGTTCTAAATTTATAAGCTCTGAGCTGTATCTTTCCAGGTTTATTTGTGAGCACACCCTGAGTGAGGCATAGTCCTGGATGCCTAGTGAATAAGATACATAAGATCCCCTTTTTCTGGAAATTTCATCTTAGTCTGGAAACAAACTATACATAATAAGTAAACTAGACTAATTTGAATACTGCCAACTCATAAGAATAAAATTAAATAGAGGAAAGGAATGAAGGATGACTATAGACGGGGTGGGGAGTCCAATTTCATTGGCCAAGGAACGGCTCTCCGGAGAGATGTTTTAAGCTCAACCTATGACCAACCTATATAGCATATTCAAAAGCAGAGACATTACTTTGCCAACAAAGGTCTGTCTAGTCAAGGCTATGGTTTTTCCTGTGGTCATGTATGGTGTGAGAGTTGGACTGTGAAGAAGGCCGAGCGCCGAAGAATTGATGCTTTTGAACTGTGGTGTTGGAGAAGACTCTTGAGAGTCCCTTGGATGCAAGGAGATCCAACCAGTCCATTCTGAAGGAGATCAGCCCTGGGATTTCTTTGGAAGGAATGATGCTAAAGCTGAAACTCCAGTACTTTGGCCACCTCATGCGAAGAGTTGACTCATTGGAAAAGACTGATGCTGGGAGGGATTGGGGGCAGGAGGAGAAGGAGACGACAGAGGATGAGATGGCTGGATGGCATCACTGACTCGATGGACATGAGTCTCAGTGAACTCTGGGAGTTGGTGATGGACAGGGAGGCCTGGCGTGCTGTGATTCATGGGGTCGCAAAGAGTCGGACACGACCGAGCGACTGATCTGATCTGAAATGATAAGAATATGTCAGCCCCATGGACTGGGAAGAGGGCTCCAGGCAAAGAAGGAGCAGTTATGAATATTCTTTTTTTTTTTTTTTTTTTACTTGTCTCCAAATTTGGCTTTGGGAATCTGACCATCTCATTTTCTCCCAAGGAAAGAACTTTTTAGGAGAAAACAATTCCTTGATGGACAATAATATTCTTCTCTCTCTTTTTTTTTTTATCTTATTTGACAAGATATATTTAATATTCTTACTTGCAATACTGCTGCTCTCAATTGTATTTCTTTTTTTTTTTTCAATTTTAATTTAAAAAAATTATACATGTGTTCCCCATCCTGAACCCTCTTCCCTCCTCCCTCCCCATACCATCCCTCTGGGTCGTCCCAGTGCACCAGCCCCAAGCATCCAGCATCGTGCATTGAACCTGGACTAGGCATCTCGTTTCATACATGACATTTCACATGTTTCAATGCCATTCTCCCAAATCTTCCCACCCTCTCCCTCTCCCACAGAGTCCATAAGCCTGTTCTATACATCAGTGTCTCTTTTGCTGTCTCGTATACAGGGTTATCGTTACCATCTTTCTAAATTCCATATATATGCGTTAGTATACTGTATTGGTGTTTGTCCTTCTGGCTTACTTCACTCTGTATAATAGGCTCCAGTTTCATCCACCTCATTAGAACTGATTCAAATGTATTCTTTTTAATGGCTGAGTAATACTCCATTGTGTATATGTACCACAGCTTTCTTATCCATTCATCTGCTGATGGACATCTAGGTTGTTTCCATGTCCTGGCTATTATAAACAGTGCTGCGATGAACATTGGGGTGCACGTGTCTCTTTCCCTTCTGGTTTCCTCAGTGTGTATGCCCAGCAGTGGGATTGCTGGATCATAAGGCAGTTCTATTTCCAGTTTTTAAGGAATCTCCACACTGTTCTCCATAGTGGCTGTACTAGTTTGCATTCCCACCAACAGTGTAAGAGGGTTCCTTTTCTCCACACCCTCTCCAGCATTTATTATTTGTAGACTTTTGGATCGCAGCCATTCTGACTGGTGTGAAATGGTATCTCATAGTGGTTTTGATTTGCATTTCTCTGATAATGAGTGATGTTGAGCATCTTTTCATGTGTTTGTTAGCCATCTGTATGTCTTCTTTGGAGAAATGTCTATTTAGATCTTTGGCCCATTTTTTGATTGGGTCGTTTATTTTTCTGGAGTTGAGCTGTAGGAGTTGCTTGTATATTTTTGAGATTAGTTGTTTGTCAGTTGCTTCATTTGCTATTATTTTCTCCCATTCTGAAGGCTGTCTTTTCACCTTGCTAATAGTTTCCTTTGATGTGCAGAAGCTTTTAAGGTTAATTAGATCCCATTTGTTTATTTTGCTTTTATTTCCAATATTCTGGGAGGTGGGTCATAGAGGATCCTGCTGTGATGTATGTCAGAGAGTGTTTTGCCTATGTTCTCCTCTAGGAGTTTTATAGTTTCTGGTCTTACGTTGAGATCTTTAATCCATTTTGAGTTTATTTTTGTGTATGGTGTTAGAAAGTGGTCTAGTTTCATTCTTTTACAAGTGGTTGACCAGATTTCCCAGCACCACTTGTTAAAGAGATTGTCTTTAATCCATTGTATATTCTTGCCTCCTTTGTCAAAGATAAGGTGTCCATATATGCGTGGATTTATCTCTGGGCTTTCTATTTTGTTCCATTGATCTATATTTCTGTCTTTGTGCCAGTACCATACTGTCTTGATAGCTGTGGCTTTGTAGTAGAGCCTGAAGTCAGGTAGGTTGATTCCTCCAGTTCCATTTTTCTTTCTCAAGATCGCTTTGGCTATTCAAGGTTTTTTGTATTTCCATACAAATTGTGAAATTATTTGTTCTAGCTCTGTGAAGAATACTGTTGGTAGCTTGATAGGGATTGCATTGAATCTATAAATTGCTTTGGGTAGTATACTCATTTTCACTATATTGATTCTTCCAATCCATGAACATGGTATATTTCTCCATCTATTAGTGTCCTCTTTGATTTCTTTCACCAGTGTTTTATAGTTTTCTATATATAGGTCTTTAGTTTCTTTAGGTAGATATATTCCTAAGTATTTTGTTCTTTTTGTTGCAATGGTGAATGGAATTGTTTCCTTAATTTCTCTTTCTGTTTTCTCATTATTAGTGTATAGAAATGCAAGGGATTTCTGTGTGTTGATTTTATATCCTGCAACTTTACTATAATCATTGATTAGTTCTAGTAATTTTCTGGTGGAGTCTTTAGGGTTTTCTATGTAGAGGATCATGTCATCTGCAAATAGTGAGAGTTTTACTTCTTCTTTTCCAATTTGGATTCCTTTTATTTCTTTTTCTGCTCTGATTGCTGTGGCCAAAACTTCCAAAACTATGTTGAATAGTAATGGTGAAAGTGGGCACCCTTGTCTTGTTCCTGACTTTAGAGGAAATGCTTTCAATTGCAGAGGAAGGTAAACTTCCAAACTCATTCTATGAGGCCACCATCACCCTAATACCAAAACCTGACAAAGATCCCACAAAAAAAGAAAACTACAGGCCAATATCACTGATGAACATAGATGCAAAAATCCTAAACAAAATTCTAGCAATCAGAATCCAACAACACATTAAAAAGATCATACACCATGACCAAGTGGGCTTTATCCCAGGGATGCAAGGATTCTTCAATATCCACAAATCAATCAATGTAATACACCATATTAACAAATTGAAAAACAAAAACCAAATGATTATCTCAATAGATGCAGAGAAAGCCTTTGACAAAATTCAACACCCATTTATGATAAAAACTCTCCAGAAAGCAGGAATAGAAGGAACATACCTCAACATAATAAAAGCTATATATGAATATTCTTAAGTGGGGGGAAAAAAAAAACTTGGTATATTCAAGGACAGAGGTTATGTGATTACAACAGAGCAAGTGAGAGATTCAGAGATAAAGGTCAGCAGGTAGCAGACTTGTCAGTCCTCGTGGGTAACAGCAAAGAAGCTGACTAATGATCTTCATGCAATGAGAAGTATAATATAGTCCCTTCTTATCTGCAGTCAACTTCGGTCCAGATATATTAAATGGAAAATTCCAGAGATAGACAATTCATATGAGCACCATTCAGAGGAGCATGATGACATGCCCACCAGCCCACTCCATCCACCTGGACATGGAACATCCCTTCACCTGGCGCATCCTACCCATCGGTCACTTAGTAGCCATCTTGCTTATCAGAGCCACTGTCCCAGCATCACAGTGCTTATGTTCAAGTCCCTTATTTTGCTTCATAATGACCCCCAAGAGCGAGAGTAGTGATGCTGGCAATTTGGATGTTCCCTTACTGTGCCTAATTTAGAAACTTCACTTTAACACAGATAAGTATGTACAGGAACAAACATACTCTTAATATATACAGGAGTCAGTACTATCCACAGCTTCAGGCATTCCCTGGGAATCTTGAAACGTATACCCTATGGATAAGGGGGAACCACTGTATCTCTTGGATGAAATGGATGTTTAATAAATGTCTTCAAATACTAATTAAATTCAGTCTGCCCAGATTTGGTTGTTCTGGCAACCTGGATGAACTGGGCTACATAAAATGAGGACTTTATGGTCAACCTCTCCATGTGGGCTCTGTTCCAGTTACACACTTCAGCTTTTTCACCCAGTTGTCAGAATCTAGATCAAATAATTCCCTGTATTTTCCACAGGGAGTCTTATTTGCTGTTAGTGTCAAGTAATTTAATATCACTACATTTTTTATTAATTAGCTGAAGATTTTAAGATAGCAAGATCTTAAGACATTAATCCTCTCAAGATATCAGTATTTCCCAAACCCTGATGGCAAATATTAGGCTTGCTCTCCAGTACAAGATTTGAATGCGTGATTTCATGCAAAACTTTTTTATAACTGAAATTTTAAAAAACTGTTGTGATTATCCATCTTTAGAATTGAAATATCTTTGGTTCTTGATGTGACCTTCATTTCAGGCTGGGATGAATTTCTGTTAGGGAGAGGGATGTGAATGCAAAAGTCCTATTTTCAGGAATAAATAGCAGCATCTTTTCTATTCTCTTAAACACAAGATAAAATATAGTTTGTGGCAGGTGTAGAGCTCTCTCTTCACAGTACAAGGAAAGCTAGAGAAAAATCATTTCCACATTAGAATTGAGATGATTCATCATTTTTCTCTTCCATGAATCTCATAGAAATATTTTTGCCCTGAATATCTTCTCTAAGCAAAGTTGCAAGGTTTGTAACTACTAAGAGTCTTGGAAAAGAAACACATTTATTCTGAAAATTAGAAACATATATTCATCCATTCACATCCCCTGAAAGAAGAAAATTTGCACATTATCTCTACTTTATTGTCCTTAGTGTGAAAGTCTTTTCTTTTTTTAAACCCAGCAAATAAAATTGAGTGGAAAGGCAAAAATGTGAATTTGAAAGGACATTAGGTTTTAGAACTTCACTCGAATTCTTTAAAAGCACAGATATTGATGTATATTCAATAAACAGTGTGTTCTTTACATTCTTTAATCCAATTACTTTTATTTGCTAATTCAATAATTTAGCAATTATATTTGCATAAAATAGAGGAAAAAGCAAAGTCATCTCTTATCATGGGTGATGCTGAAGGAAACAAATTAATACATCACCACTTGGGTCTGCAGGGGCTCTTTCAGCAAATAAAGATTGCCTCCCATAAAAAAGAATCAAAAGGGAAATTAAGATATCCAATCAGATCCGCAAACCAGAGGCACATGTGAATAATGATTATGAATGGTGCTATTTTTTTATTGCTCTTCCAACCATCTTACTGTATCTAATAAATCTGGACACCTCATTTTGTTTTCTTGATACTTCTCCCATGTACAGACCAACTTATTTGTTGGGACTGCCCGGTTTAATTCACCAGCATCTACTAATGCCCAATTTTTACCACTGTATGAGTCCTTCGAATTGCAGGAATACTTGGGCCCATCCATTATGTGATCTTAAAGGCTTATAAACACATCAAAAGGTATCAAGGCTAAAACAAGAAAAAGAATAGCAGAGCTTGATGCTTCCCAAGACTAGTAATCCTGAAGACACAATCCTGACCTGACCTGGTGATTTTGACACCAGGTCAGCATATTCTTAGATAGCATATTAAAAAGCAGAGACATTACTTTGCCAACAAAGGTCCGTTTAGTCAAAGCTGTATGGTTTTTCCAGTAGTCATGTATGGAAGTGAGAGTTGGACTAGAAAGAAAGCTGAACGCCGAAGAATTGATGCTTTTGAACTGTGGCGTTGGAGAAGACTCTTGAGAGTCCCTTGGACTGCAAGGAGATTCAACCAGTCCATCCTAAAGGAAATCAGTCCTGATTATTCATTGGAAGGATGGATGCTGAAGCAGAAACTCCAATACTTTGGCCACCTGATGCGAAGAGCTGACTCATTTGAAAAGATCCTGATGCTGGAAAAGATTGGAGTTGGGAAGAGAAGGGGACAACAGAGGATGAGATGATTGGATGGCATCACCAACCAACATGTGTTTGAGTAGACTCCTGGAGTTGGTGATGGACAGGGAGGCCTGGCGTGCTGCAGTCCACAGGGTGGCAGAATTGGACACGACTGAGCGAATGAACTGAACTGAACTGAACAGCACTTTCAGTGTGTTGTCAGCCCACACAGGGGCACCTTATCTTACTGTACCCACAGTGTGTTAATTGCAATGAGAATGTCAAGTTCATTTAAGTAATATTGAATCACAGAAAGTACATGGACTTTGGACAGAATTAGGATCGGATCTAGGGTCTACCACTCCCCAGATGTACTGGCTTAAGTCTCAATTACTTCAACTGTGAATGGTGATAGTACATATAATTTACTGAGTGTCCTGACGATTATGTCAAGTTAAGTATGTCAAGCATCTAGTACAGCATGAAAATTCTTCCACTTTTTCCCTCTCTGATAATTTTGCTCTTGACTACATTCAGAAACAAAAAGTTCTCTTCACCCAGCTTTCATAAAGACATATCAAAGCTTAGAAAAGCCCAGAGAAAAGCAGTTAGAAAAAGGAGAGGTGGTTCCTAATGGTGTCCAACTACACACATCTAGCACTCTTCTGACATTAAAGATTGAGTCTGGTATAGCATATGATATGAATTAAATAGAACACTATCAGCAAAGCAGAATTTTAAAGCATTTCTTTAAATTTAAGAAGGTAATACAAGCAGAGACATTACTTTGCCAACAAAGGTCTGTCTAGTCAAGGCTATGGTTTTTCCAGTGGTCATGTATGGATGTGAGAGTTGGACTGTGAAGAAAGCTGAGCGCCAAAAAATTGATGCTTTTGAACTGTGGTATTGGAGAAGACTCCTGAGAGTCCCTTGGACTGCAAGGAGATTCAACCAGTCCATCCTATCTGAAGGAGATCAGTCCTGGGTGTTCTTTGAAAGGACTAATGCTAAAGCTGAAACTCCAGTACTTTGGCTACCTCATGCGAAGAGTTGACTCTTTGGAAAAGACTCTGGGAGGGATTGGGGGCAGGAGGAGAAGGGGATGACAGAGGATGAGATGGCTGGATGGCATCACTGACTCGATGGACATGAGTTTGGGTGAACTCCAGGAGTTGGTGATGGATAGGGAGGCCTGGCGTGCTACTATTCATGGGGTTGCAAAGGTTCGGACACAACTGAGCGACTGAACTGAACTGAATACAATGATAAACAAGATGCACAGAATTTACACAAAAATAAAACAAGAATTTAGAGAACAGATCAAACAAAGGCATATAAATAGATTAGGGGGAATGCCAAAATAAATTGATGGATATTGAATCCATGATGGGATAAAGTAATTATTAAAGTGTAAGTTTTAAAAAGGTAAAACTGTGGCTCTCATACAGATGTAAAATAAAAATGTGTCAAATATTATATTTAATTTGTTAAAGAGGGAAACAGCATAACATAAAGCCCAGTCCACAGAGCCGTGGAGAACCTGAAACTGTTAAGATAAGGTTAGTGCTGGGTTAGATAGAAACCTGATTAATGACTTGGAGAGGGATCAGCCATAATTTGGGGGCTATCTGGTCCACTGGACAGAGATTATTTGCATTTCTAGTGGACAAAAGTCTACAGTTGATCTTGTCCCTGCAAGTTGCAAAGTAACCTACCCAATAGAGAGCCAAGAGCAGAAAGAACATCCAGTGACTTCTTCATCAATATCTAAGCTTCAGGTCATTTTTCAGACAGTGTGAAGTAACATCATTGGGATACCTCTCATCTCTTAGAGTAGACGTGGGGGACAATCACTGCCTATTCCATGAAACACTTCTTGGGCCATTTTTACTCAATATCAGAGTCACTACTCTTGGCCAAAATGGTTGCTTCTGTGATTGTAGGAGTGAACTCATGTCATGGTCCCTGAGCTGAAGGAAGACATCCAGTAAGGGATTCTTGGATGAGCTGCCTTTTTTGTCTGGAAAAGTCTTTTATTTGCCATTTTAATAACATTAACTTGACCGAAGTGGGGTGCCATTTGAAACTTAAAAGTTGATTCCTTAAAATTCATCAAACTGTAATTTATCTGGAAGCAAGTATTAAACACAGGGATATTGAATTAAGATAATTTGGGCCTTTTTATTGTATTTTAACACAAACTGGGAAAAAATAGGAGGAAATAAAGAAGGAACAAAAACTGAAGATGGGCTTGAACATTTTGTAAAGCTACCAGAGGCATAAGAATAAAATTTCTTTCACACTCTACAGGTCTGATAGTATAAAAAGCTGAGACTCATGACTGCTCTGGTGATAATAAATTTTATTTATGTTTAAAATAAAAAATAAGCAAGCCTGTAATTTGAGTTGTGCAGGGATGCATAAAGAATGTTATGCTCACTGAGACATTCAAGGAAAGGAAGACTGACAGGTAATAAAACTATATCTTAATCTGTCAGGGATTTTAAAGTCATTTCTCTATTACATAAAACAGGCTAATTTACGGTGCTTTTCTGGGATCACACAGAATTCCTGGAAAAATTAATTTACAGTAGAGAGAAATACACTTTTTCCCCCCTAATAAATAACTAATTGGCACTTGTCTTTTTCAGGGAAAGAAGTTATTGAGACCACTAGACATGGAAGCCCGCCCAGTGATTAAAGCCTTTCTGTCTTCGTCACTCTGCCAGCCAGTGGCCGGTGTGGCTGACAGATTTCGGAAGGAGAGAGGCGAGCATATGGCAGAATGAGTTTTGAGCCCCAGAGAAATCTCCCTCGGTTCCCGCTCCATCTGTGCTTGTGGGTACCTCTCCCCACAGCACAGAGATGCTGAGCTCAAGACAGGAGGAATGTATGACGGGAAATTGCAGAAACAGCTTTGTGTCGTGCTAAGCATTAGCAAAACACTTCCGTTCCATAGCACACATCTCAAACCAAGAGTACTAAGGAGCCCAGATTTATCTGAGGGCACTTGGAGAGATTCTTCGAGTTCAGTGCACAAAGAAAACTTCCTGGATGAAGGCAATGTGAAATGAGTGCTGGAATATGTCAGTGTTTGGCTTTGGGGTCTGGGGAAGGATGTGTTGTGTAAATCATTGGCCTCCTGGGAAACATCAGAAATACATTTGGATAGCCAGGGAGTCCTGAGAGGGCTCAAGGCAGGCAAATCGTTCAGTTGGAATATTTCTCATGTGCACCTTCAACCCAAAACAATTTTGCTGACAGAGGCCGAATGAAAGAAAACTGGAGCCAGAGATGTGTGTTTTATTGTGCTAAGTGTGCTGTTAGGGCACTTTTATTAGTTGTTGTTGCTCAGTGGCTAAGTCCAGGCCCACTCTTTGCAACTTCATGGACTGCCAGTCTCTTCGTCCTCCACCATCTCCCGGAGTTTGCTCAAATTCATGCCCATTGAGTCGGTGATGCTATCTAGCTACCTCATCCTCTGCCTTCCCTTTCTCCTCCTGCCCTCAATCTTTTCCAGCGTCAGGGTCCTTTCCAATGATGTCTCTGCTTTTTAATATGCTGCTTAGGTTTGCCATAGCTTTCCTTCCAAGGAGCAAGCATCTTTTAATTTCATGGCTGCAGTCACTACCTGCAGTGATTTTGGAGCCCAAAAAACAAAAATCTGCAACTGTTTCCATTTTTCCCCCTTCTATTTGCCATTTGGTGATGGGACTGGATGCCATGATCTTAGTTTTCTCAACGCGAAGTTTCAACCCAGCCTTTTCACTCTTCTCCTTTACCCTCATCAAAAGGCTCTTTCGTTCTTCTTCACTGCCATTAGAGTGGTATCATCTGCATATCTGAGGTTGTTGATATTTCTCCTGGCAATCTTTATTCCAGCTTGTGATTGATCCAGCCCTGCATTTTGCATGATGTACTCTGCATGTAAGTTAAATAAGCCAGGTAACAATATACAGCTTTGATGTACTCCTTTCCCAATTTTGAACCAGTTCCATGTCTGGTTCTAACTGTTGCTTCTTGGCCCACATTCAGGTTTCTCAGGAGACAAGGAAGGTGGTCTGGTACTCCTGTTGCTAAGAATTTTCCACTGTCTATTGTGACTCACATAATCAAAGGTTTTAGTGTACTCAATGAAACCAAAGTAGATGTTTTTCTGGAACTCCCTTGCCTTCTCCATGATCCAACGAATGTTGGAAATTTGATCTCTTGTTCCTCTGCCTTTTCTAAACCCAGTTTGTACATCTGGAAGTTCTTGGTTTATGTACTGTTGAAGTTTAGGCTTGCGAGATTTTAAGCATAACCTTACTAGTGTGTGAAATGAGCATATTTGTATGGTAGTTTGAACATCCTTTGGCACTGCCCTTCTTTGGGATTAGAATGAAAACAGACCTTTCTAGTCCTGTGGCCACTGCTGAGTTTTCCAAATTTGCTGGCATAGTGCGTGCAGCACTTTAACAGCATCATCTTTTAGGATTTGAAACAGCTCAGTTGGAATTCTGTTTTTAGTCAGTAGTCATTGTTTTTACAAAATGTAGGGAAACACAGGAAAACATTCTGTCCTTGTGTTTCGTTCTCTCCATATCTCTTATCTTTCCTCAAGCCATGTTGAGGGCCCTGACTCTCTCCCATTTTGACTGCTGAACCCTAGGCTACCACCCTGCTCTTGGGTCTCAGCATGAAAAGGGCGTGGAAAGAGGGCAGAGAGCAGGGGCACAAGAAGCAGGGCCTGGGGACAAGCCAAGCACATTGCAGCACTGCTCTCCTTCCCTCTCAGACACACACACATACCACACCAACACACCACACCATACCACAAACTACAGGCACTGGAACGAATTCTGCAGTCACTGACTTAGGACTGGGTACTATTGGCTCCATCAGAATCAACCCTCAAAGCTGAGACGTATGGTTAAAGTCCAAACTGCCAAAGAACTCTTGCTTGGTTTCCAAGCTAGAAGTCCTGAGTTTAGTTAGAGTTTAGTTAATACTTATTTAAGTCATTCCTTACACTGCTACCTCATTATTAACCAGGGGATTTTTGCAGAAATGAATGCCTGTGGCCAGTAATTTTTATTTTGGCTAGCCAAAAATTAATCCTGTTGTTTCACTAAGACTTTCCAGGTTATTATATTCAATAGTTACACCTGACCCACCTGTAAAGTCTTTTGATTTTCATGAAATGCTGTCTTCGATCCAGTCTTCTGTAGCAGGAACAGCTCATTCCCCAGCACCAAGAGTTTCATTTTCACTCTCCGTGTCAGAACCAACACTTTTATCTTTTTGTTAGCCTAATATTCACATCTTCTGAGTCAGAACTATATTCTAAAGGACTATCATTTTCTGAGACACTAGTATATATGATGCTCAGACAGAGAAAGAATCTACATAAAGTTCACCAAAAAAAGTCTTCATTGAAAATTCCGCGATGTTTGAAAATTTTTTGAAAATTTTATGTTTATAATATACACAAGTTTGGAACAAAAATATAATGGAGCAAAATGTAAATGATAAATGATAAGGACAATGTCAATGTAAAGAATAATGACAATTATTAGCTGTATAATGAACCTTGATCAATTTTAAGCTCTAACAACTTCATACAGTGATATTACTTGTATCACTCTCTAAAACAGTATTGGTACATTTCTGGTCAATAATGCTTGAGTAACAAAAGATGTATTAATACACCTCTGGTCAATAATGTGTTACAATAGGGAAACTGGGGAGTTTTAGTGAATGCAGGCTACACAGGATATAGCTGAGAAAGTACTCAGCCACATTGCATTTGAAATCACAAAACCTTTTTATTTTCCTTATTTTTTTTTTCTGGAAAATGCTAACCTCAGAACCAATGTAGTATCACCTCCTCCATGTGTATCAGTCAAGCAAGTCAAAGGTTAGTATGTATTCTGATGGAGGCTGTTAGACTCCTCCTCTCAAAGAACCTACAGCCATCATGAATCTGCCATGTCTACCAATGCCTGCCAGTCTTCAGTGCTGATGACCCCAGAAGTGCCAAGTGCTACCCCACAGGCTTAAGAGTCTAAATTACCGACTTATACCATGAAGGAAATCGCCTCTGAGGACTAAGAGAACCTGCTATAGTGCACCTGGCTATATTTGCCTTAATATTTTAAATACATGATATCAGAGATCCTCTTCATGGCAATTTACAGTTTTACTGTAAAATAAAGAAAATTCACATTTTGAAGAACATGTTTTTCTAATTTTTAAACAGGCAAAATTAGAAAAAAAATCTAGTAAACACAATTTTTTTTCCCCCTGAAAAAGGCCTTTTGGCTGTAAGTTGCCTTAGAGACATAGTGGATTACCAGAGTTTGGATCCCTAGATCACCTTTAAACACTCAAATGCCACCTGCAAATTGGTGCCTGTCAAAGATGCCCCAGGTGCTCAGATGGTAAAGAATCTGCCTGCAATGCAGGAGACCCGGGTTCAATCCCTGGGAAGATCCCCTGGAGAAGGGAATGGTACCCACTCCAGTATTCTTGCCTGGGGAATTTCAAGGACAGAGGACCCTGACTGGCTACAGTCCATGGAGTTTCAGAGTTGGACATGATGGAGCAACTAACACACATATATGTATAGGAAAAAAACATACTCTTAATATATACAGGAGTCAATATTTGTATTATCAGAGGAGCCTGCTGGGCTATAGTCCATGGGGTCACAAAGAGTCGGACACAACTGAGTGACTAAACACCCTTTACCAACTTAAGAATCCCTGGCATTTTAACAAGGCACAACTCTCCTTTTCACATGCAAAAAAAATTGTACTTCTCTACAATGCATCAATCTCTCAGTTAAGCATGGCTATTATGCTTATTTTAATCATCTTTATAAAAAATCAGTCTTTAATGTCCTGGGACATTTTAATGCTGTGTGTTGAGCTAAATGTGCAAAATACATACCCATTATTACCTATTTACTTGGGTTATTGTTTTGGCTAAGGTGTAATTTTCCACCAGGCATTTGTTTAGAAATTTGGCAGCACACAGAGAACATTTCCATACTTAAAAAGCATCCAAAATTTAGAATGACACCCAGTGATATTAAGCAAGTGTAGATAATGCTCTCCAACTTCATCAAATATTCATGGTTAATTATAGTCATAATATTTATGTTGCTGTGAAAATTAAGGTTGTGAGCTTCTTGTACACAGGCTAAAAATACAAGCTTACAGACTGTGCTATTGCTTACCCCTCTCATTACTGGAATTCCTCATTGTCATTAAATAGAATGGCAAGCATGGTGTTCTCTGACTCCATAATTCTCCTTGAAGATCTGATATCTCCCTTGATAAGAAAGAGCTGAAGAACCATCAGAGCATCTCCCACAAGAGAATAAGGATGTAATCAGAGGTCTACCAACTACATTTTCTAGAACAGAAATCAGGATACATGGACTGACAAGTCCAAGAATACTTTGAGCAGCCACAAGATACGTGATTTGAAATTCAGAGTCCTAGAAAGTGGGACATATCACCATCACATCTGAAGGCAATCAGATCACATGGTCCAGAAGAAGGAAGAGCTCTAATTATTTAGTCTTATCTTTTTTTTTAACTTAACTATTGATGGAATAAAAAGGCAATTATAAATTTAAAAAACAAGTATGGAAAAAAAAAAAATCTCTCCAGAATGAGTATTTAGTTTAATGCCTGTCTCAAGACTATCAGTCAGAAGAAGAAAGTGTGCCCAGCTGAATTATTATTCTTCCCAGCATCCCTTGCAACTATGTGATACAGTTACTGTCAATCAGACTTCTGTGAGACTATGAGCCTCCTGAGAAAGGCCTGTTAAGAGCACACATCCGCAGCCACATTCCTTTTACTTCCCCCGACCCTTCTCTTCTGGTTTGGAATGGAGATGCCGTCCTGAAGGTGGAGCAGCCATGAAGTAATCACGTGACAGCATCAAGCATGAGGACAGAGTCCACGAGCTAAGGATGACTAGGGAAGCCTGGGCCTCTGACAGCACCGCCGAGGCTGCCACTTTTTTAGTCTTCTATGTGACAGAAAAACAAGCAGCTATTTTGTGTACACCACTTTTGTCATGCTTTCTGTTATGGCAGCCTATATACAATGCTGACCAACAGAGATGGTGACGTGGGTGTGGAAAGGTGAGAAAGGATGTCAAGAAGAAATGGACAAGTGAAGTACATTGAACCTGCTATGAGGAGACCAAGTGGGGACGAACTTTTCCTAACAGAAGCATTATTCCATAGAAGAGAGACCACATCCATGGCTCCAGAAGGCAGGACTGGGACCCATGATAGAAGCTGAGGAAAGCAGACTGGATCCATCAAAGAAAGACTTTTCAGAGCTATAAAGCCACCTAAGAAAAGATTTCCTAGAAAAAGAAATCACTTGCAGTTACCTGAGGGCAGAAGGACAAGAAGGGGGAATTGGATAAAGGTGGTGAAAAGGTAAGAGCTTCCAGCTCTAAGGTAAATAAGTACAGGAGATAATGTACAATTCAACACTGCTGATGATATATTTGAAAGTTAAGAGAATAGATCTTAAGAGTTCTCATCACAAGGAAAAGATATTTTTTGTCTATATATGATGATGAATGTTAAACTTATTATGACAATCATTTCATAAAATATGTAAGTCAAATCATTATGCTTTACACCTTGAACATATACAGTGCTCTATTCAATTATATATCAATAAAGCTGAAAAAAGTAAATAAGTGAAAAAATTAAGCAGCCAAAAAAAAAATGCTTAGAACACCAACCATAAATATAGAGGGGCTAATAGTGTCCAACTAAAGCACACCAGATACAGACATTTATCAGCTCTAAGATTTCTACTTGTATTTTGAAACTTATCTGTGCTTTGGCAAACATGTCTTGTGCACCTGCTCTATTCATATCTTCTGTGAACTTCTAGGAATGCAAGGATTTTTAAAAAGTAGGATCCTTGAGGAGCTTACTGTCTAGTGACTGACAAATATGTATAAAAAGATCATTTCGATGAAACTTTAAGAGCTAAGATACAGGTAAATAGAGTAAAGGAGGAATGTTTCCTTAAAACTGAAGATTCAAGGTTGAGAAGAAGTCTAATTAAGGGGGAAAAAAAGGAAGGAAAATTTCAAGCAGAATATCTGCAATCAATCCTGTCTCGTCCTTCCTTTGTTAGCTTTGGCTTTATTTTGGACATCTAGAGATTTCCCTCACCTACTTGGGAACTCGACTATGCATTTGAGAGGATGTTTGTTATGTTTCACCTATGTTTTGTAACAAGAGTTTTCCTCAAATTATTTCTCATATATTAACTATCTCAGGACTAGGTATAAGCTAATCATTTCCTTTGGATATTTAATAGCTCATTCCTCATGTAGTATATTTTTATATATACTAAGGGCTGTTTCTAAACTATTATTTACTTCCACTTCTCTGTCTGTCGATTCTAGAATCAGAGTCACAGTAACCATTTTTAATTGGCGGCTTTAGAGTACATTTTAATAATGGCAATTCCACTGCCATTACTATTTTAATAGGTGGTTATTCCTCATAAATCATGTCTCTCTTAACCATGTCCTACTAAAACACTAGAGTGATGATGCTTTACTGCATGGAAAGTCATATATATTTCATTTTTAAAAATCTTCATTTATTCACAGGCTAAATTTCTAAGAGAATTTCCGTCAACCTACCAAGCTCTCTGACTTTACTTTTTAGGCTTTCCTTCTTTTTTGTGAATCCCTGTCCCCAAACCAACTATTCTTGTAATCTCAAAATTTGCCATTAAGAAAGGATCAGACATGAATAATTTGTAATAGCCACATGTTTTCCTTCCCAGTAGTATCTGTCAGTCATGCCTTTTAGCCTCAACTGCAGAATTAAAAGTTCTATCTTCAAATGCTAGTCAGCAAGTGAGAGAGGTTCTATTTTGGTTCTTGAATTCCTAGAATCTTAGCTCCACTCTCCTGGTGCATAAAGTATTGATACATACCAACAGAATGCAGCTTTATTAGCACAGCCATAAACATTTATTGTTATTACTCATCTGCCTAATTCTCCCCTTTGCCATCTGGAGATGTGACTTTAAAACTTCAACAGAAAGAAAATTCTCCTCTGCATCCCTCTTGGGTTCATCTTGAAACCAGGCCTGCTCCACACAGGGTCACATCTTACAGCTGTGGGTGTGCAACACCAAGGAGCCACACCCACACTCAGGAAAGCTGGCACCAGCCAGGTAAGGCCCTTCTCTCCCTCAGTGCCCACCTGGGATGCAAGTGAAAGAAGAGACTAGCTGGTAGTCACCCTTTCCCCCTCTGTTATAAAGAGTTGTAAAGGCAATAACATAATTTATTCCCATATTTTCAATACGAGCAAGAGGAAGGAAGGAAGAAAGCAAAGAGGAAGAAAGAGAGGAAGGAAAGGAATAAAAGAAGGAAGGAAGTAGAGGAGAGGGAAATCTCTCCATTTAAAAAAAAAAAAAAAAAAAGGCTATGGAGAAAGGTTCAGTAAGGATACCAGAGACTGCATGGCTCTTTGGGCTGTTATATCTAGAGTCACCTTGGACGTTCACGTGCCAAAGACAACTACTGACTACATTCTGCGGCATCCTACCAATGCTCAAGAAATGATGTGAATGAGTTCTTCTTGTCAACTTTGGAACTCAAAGAAAAAGACTGCAGAAAGATCAATATTTTGAAGCGATGCAGAAATAATTCACGGGACGGGAACTTCTCTACACTTAGACTGGCCAACATTTCAGTAGACTGCCCTGGCGGCCATTCAGAGAAGACTTATGTTTATTAAATAGGAGAGTAGACACAGTGTTCTTTGACCTCATATTTTCTTCCCAGCAAAATAACTGCCATGTTTTAGAAAACAGCCTTCTATCCCATCACTTTTTCTTTATCTATTTTTAATATCTATGTCAGGAAAAACAAACTTTACACTTGAACAACTTCCACATCCCTTTAAATGATACAGTAGATCATTTTAAGCAAATTCAAGCTATGTGTTATATAGCTAAGTATGCAGAAAAATATACTCGTTCAAAGGCAAGAGTGGAGCTTTAGCTTGGTATATCCAGTCCTATCTGAGCTACCCTACTCTCTTCCGGTTAATCTTTTTTGCTGGTTTCCATGGGAGCTACTTAATTAACCACTTTTCTATTTTCCTTTAAAATCTTTGAATTTTGTAATTATCTGAAAATAATACCTTTGAGAGAATGCTTTCCACCTACAAAAATATATAAACAAATAGTTTTCAAATCAGACACCAAGTATGAATATTCAAATTAGCACATTCCCGTGTGGTTTTGCTCAAGATGTTTTTACAGATAATTGAAACTATATCAGTTTGTTCTTACCATTAAGTGATGACTTGGCGAATAGCAATTTTAGTAGCAGGGCCCAAATCTTAGGGAGAATGATTTATGAGGCAGTGCAATCAATATCTGGAGATTTGGGATCAAACAGTAAAGGATAAGGAAAAGGATACATACAATTTTATGTACCATAAAGCTCCAGAAGCCTAATTCATAGTGAAGAAAAACATTTCTCTTCACACTGACAAATTAGAGATAGTGAGGAAAAATGTTGGCATTTGTCTTAACTAGGTCTTAATACAGTAAATGAATGGATAGTGTCATGACACATTCATTCTTTTGGAGATATTTTCACAGTTGATGGAGATTCTGCTGCAGTTGATAACCACAGCAATCATGAAACTAGATAAACTTGCTACCTTGCCAAGAAGGTTTCGTTAAAGTCCAGTCTTAATCTTATTACAAATATTTGCCTTATTACAAAAATGTGTTAACAAAACAAAAAAGTATGATCATTTATTTTAGCAAATTACTGCTCTCATGCAGATTCTTAATACTTAAAATTATTCACATATCTGAATAACTACCACATCTCTGCTTGATACTGTGTTTACAAACCCTTATTCTACATGATCATTTGCTACTAGCATTGGAGCTCTAAAATATGATACTTTCACTTCATTAGATATAGCTTGATGCTATTTATAAAACAGATGAGTTAGCAAGATATCAGCTCTAATGATAAGGCAATTCTTTGTCTTAGGCAACAGTCTTTTTGACAGCCATCATGTAAGCTAAGATAGTGTATAGATATTGAAAATTTTCAGGGAATATGAACATAGCTAATTCAACTTTACTTCTATAACTACTGCAATATAGCCCCTGTCTGTCAAAACACATCAATTCCAGGAAAAGTCACTGAGGGAGGCAAAAGCCTCTCAGCATGAGGGTGTTTAATTAATGTTGTAAGCCAAAAGAAAAAAAGTGGTCAATTAAAAAACTCAATGACTAGCAGGTACCTAGACTAACTTTAAAATTTGTATTTAATAACCTTACGAACATTAGGGCTCGCTACAATTTGAAACATCAAAACATTGTTTGCCATGCATAATTTAAATACTAATTTATTTTATTTTTGAAAGCAATTCTAGGGTAAGAAATTATACAATGAGTGTGCAGCTTCAGCAACATAACAGTCTCTGATGAGATAAATCTTTTATGCTCTTTCCAGTAGGGTAATTTATTAATGGACAATGTTTATTATAGCAAAAATTATTTCTACACAGTCAAACAGAACAATAATGTTGGTGTCTGGGATGGAATAAATTGTGATTTTCAAGCAATAAATTGAATTTTTAAAAAAATCTAAAGTATCTCACTTGAGAAAGAGCAACCAGGCAGTTGAGTAAATATTAGCAGTTCAAAGGGGCACACATAGCTGCTTCAGACTAAGGCTGCATCAGAGGCAGTGACAATCAAGGTATTCTGAAAGCAAGAAGAATATTTTTAAGCCTGTATGCATGGAGTCTTGAACAAAAAAGTGATTGATTCACGGTTACAGAATTTGTTTGAACTAAAATGAATTAATTCAAGGAAGAAAGTGTTCCCTTCCTAGTCTTGAGTGCTTTTATAACCAAGTTGGTGAGAACAAATAAGAGTTCTTAAAAATGCATTCCCATTAATGGGTCAAGAAGAATCACAGAGGCCTAATTTCTTTCTGCTCATCAGAAGAGCTGAAATGCTGTTGTTTTTCATTACGAGCATTTAAAACTTAATGATTTAAAGTCAGATACTTAAGAGTGAAAGTCACATCTCCAGTGCATGTTCAAACTTGTTTAGTGGCTTCTAAATCTGTGCTTGTAAACAAAATTATTCTTAGTCCTTTGACAACTGCTATTTGTCCTGTAGGAGAATTAGTCCCTAAGGAGATGCAAATTGTTTGCTAGTACTTGATGGCTTTGTAGTAATTACCATGCTATCAGATACCTCAGAATTAAGATAAGCCTTGGCATCAAAATTCCATATGGTTGATTCTAAAATAAGATGCTTAGATGGGCAGAATACTAAATGACATGCATTGAATAAGTAAAACCCTGAGCCAAGTTCATCTCAGACCTGGAGTTATCACAAGTTGTATCTGAGATCAAACAAAGGTCATGTGGATGCCGCAACATGTAATAAATAATTGAAAAAGTTGCAATTTCAAGGAAGTTCAGGTCAGTAGCAATAATTGATACACATGACCATTACTAAAATTAATCTGTTGCTGCTGCTGCTGAGTCGCTTCAGCTGTGTTCAGTTCTGTGTGACCCTATGGACTGCAGCCCGCCAGGCTCCTCTGTCCATGGGATTCTCTAGAAAGAGTGTACTAATCATAATTTATCTCTGTAGGAGAAGATGAGAGGACGGAGAATATAACATTTTTCTAATCAATGATGAAAACAACAATGCTAAATCAGCCTTTCTCTACACTTGTCCTCATGAACAGAGATCACTGATTCCCATGTACTCCCATCATCTTCATGGAGAGTATTCCTAACTTTCTAGCTTTCCTAATCCTGACTTGCTTGAAATTCTTTTTCTTTAAAGAAGTATTTATTGAGCATACATCAAGTCCTCTATTAGATGCTTGGGTTATATGGACAAGCAAGAGGAATAAAATTTCAATTAAAGAATGGTTAATTTTCAAATCATTTCAGAATTATAGGAAAGTTGGAAAGTCAGTATAAAGAATTCTCTTGTATACTTTCAACCAGAGTGCTAAAATGTTAATATTTATCTCATGTGGATCATCACTCTCTCTTTCTCTCTATATATAGATATATTAATACACAAGATTACACATACTTTATATGAACTTATTTTATACAAGTATTTATTGAAATAAATAAAATATGTCTATATAAGTATAATGTATAGTAACATATAAAGAGGTAGAGTGATAATGCATATATATGTGTGTTTATGTTTATAAAACATAAACATAAATATTTATGTTTTAGGAGAAAATACTTTTGCTAGATAAAATTTATTCAGGCATGAGGTATAGTGCTGTTGGCATTGTTCAGTGCTAATGGGTCAATAAAAATATTTAGATATTATTATATGTTTAAATATATTTATATACTATATAGTATCATACATATGTTATATAGTATACCATATATATCTTACATTATATATAGAATATATTTATAACATATTATATAACATACATAGTATATACATGTGTGTGTGCATGCTTGCTCAGCAGCTCAGTCATGTCCAACTCTTTGGGACACATTGAACTGTCCTGCCAGGCTCCTCTGTCTATGGGATTTTCCAGGCAAGAATACCAGAATGGATTGTCATTTTCTTCTCCAGGAGCTCTTCCCAACCCAGGGATTGAACCCATATCTCCAGTGTATACTATATATATTAAATAATCTTTAAACAGAAACTGACTTAAAACCAGATCATATGCTGGCCAGTTGATGGAAATGTTGTAATCAGAGGCTTGTAGGAACATAACCCATTAATATCTCTAGGAGCAATGCTAAGTATTTACCAATTCAGTGTTTATGAAAACTTTATAGAACATAACTTCTGTGAATAACAACTGTAATTTACAGCCATAACATCAATTTATTTTTAATACTTCAGTGTGCACTTCCTAAAATTATGAACCTTTCCTTACACACCCCACAGCACAATTATCAAAATCAAATCATTGCAATTGATAGAGTGCTATTATATAATCTACTGATCTGATTAAGATTTCTCCATTTGTCTCACTGGTGTCCATTATTACAAAATTAAAATATTCTGTTTTCTGGTCTATTTCCTCATCACACACTGAATCTTTTAATCCTGGTGTTTTAGTTTCCTTTAATCTAGGTCAGTTTCTCTATCTTTCATGACACTTAAACATTTTTGGAGTTTTGGCCAGTTCGTTTATAGAATGCCCCTTTATTTGGATTTGTTTAATGTTGTCTAATTTAAATTCAGCATGTTTTGGGAGGAATAATACAGAAATGATACAGTATCCTTGATATACAATACTAGGATCTATATGATATATCTGTTGTCCTAATACTTGGTTACTTGGATGGTGTAGTGTCTACCAGTTAGTCTACTGAAAAGATAGTATATTACATGTGTAGTTAAGTAAATGTCTTCTGAGAAAAATCTCCTATAATCATGAAATTAATAGGAAAAGAAAAGATGAAGAAAAATTCTAATTTTAGGCACTGATAGACTATGAAGAAAAGAAAATAAGGTAACAGGATAGAATTTGTGTATATTCAAGGATAGAAGACTCCTTTATCTTGTTTATAAGTAGCTTAACATAAATTTTTAAGAGGTGCTATGTTTATATGGTTTAAAATCCTTTTGAATTTTAGAAA
Source organism: Bos mutus (assembly GCF_027580195.1). Lineage (NCBI taxonomy): Eukaryota > Metazoa > Chordata > Mammalia > Artiodactyla > Bovidae > Bos > Bos mutus. The sequence goes on from NC_091628.1 coordinate 26,965,240, forward strand.
AGATGGCAGCATTAGCACGGTTTTTGCTGCTGCAGCTGTTAAGTCGCTTCAGTTGTGTCCAACTCTATGCGACCCCATAGATGGCAGCCCACCAGGATCCCCCGTCCCTGGGATTCTCCAGGCAAGAACACTGGAGTGGGTTGCCATTTCCTTCTCCAATGCATGAAACTGAAAAGTGAAAGTGAAGTCGCTCAGTTGTGTCTGACTCTTAGCGACCTTGTGGACTGCAGGCTACCAGTCTCCTCCATCCATGGGATTTTCCAGGCAAGAGTACTGGAGTGGGGTGCCATTGCCTTATCCAAGCATGGTTTTTAAATCTCCTCAAATCTCCACATAAATATAGAGAACTTAGGATAACAAAACCCAAAATCTATAGCCAATATCTACAAAAATCCAGATGATGAAGTGTACTCATGAACCCAGAAAGCTGAGCAGGTGGGGCCCAACCACTGACAGCTACTTACTTGTATGATACCAGCATCTGCACAGAAGAAAACATAAGAAATCAATAGAGCACCTGATGGACCTCAGAACACCAAAATAAGTAACAAGTCTTCACCGCAAAGCTCAGGGAGCCATTCGAGAACAAGAGCTAAAACTGAGAAAGGAATTGCACACACTTCAACAGTGGATAATGCAGTGGGTCTACAGTAAGCTTGTGAAACTTACTTTCACAAGGCAGGTATCTTCAACACTTGTTCTCTGATCCTGCAGAAAGAGGTCTAGGGACCAGACCCAAGGCTAAGGTCTTGTTCCTTCTAGTCTGACTCATAGTAGGTAGCTTGATTGGGAAAGAATATCCTGTTTAAAATAAATGAATGTAAGAGAGGACTAGAGAAGCCCTTCAAGAATGGACATCACTATGGAGGGGAAAGAAGAGCGGTGTGGGGCTGCAGACATGTCCTCATATTACAGCAGAAGTAGCTGCTCTGTGCCCAGAACTTGAGGACGGGACTAGAGGGGACATTGCACTTACTTTTCACTTACTTTTATTTGGGGGATATCATTAAAATCCAATTGTGAAATGAATGTCTTTAATATTGCAAGTGGCCAAGGTTTTATGGAATGGAGAGATTCTTGTACTGGGCACATAACATGATCAGAATCCAGGAGAAGAATTGGGCTTCCTTTTTTCCTCTATTTTCTCCCTCTACCTTCTACTTTGGTATAACTTCATATCTACCCATTTTAAGAGAAGTTCATGAGGGACCTCTGGATATAGACTGGTTGTGTCCTGATTGTGGGTAAAAATGAAGTGACCAAAATACATAAGATGTCAAACTTTACAAATAACCTGAGAAACTCGAATAAAAATAATGAAATAGCTTAAACCAGTTTTAAGCAAAATCAGTGATGGCAGGATGCTTTTAAAATCAGTTCCTCTTTAATTCAAAATGTAATGCAGCATATAGCTCTATGAGCATATTTTAAAGCATAAATAACTCAGATTTTTAAAATGCAAAAATAATGGCATAAAAACAACCAAACTATAAATATTTTGGTACCAAGTTAGCACAATATGCCAGAATACTGATAACTGCAATTACAACCACAAGTAAGGAGTGAAACACTGATTTTATAATAGAATTATCTGCATTGATGTAAAATAAACTGTAGAATTAGACAAATGTTTAGAGAAAACAGGTTTCCTGAGGAAAGAATTATTTACCGTTTATTAGGTATGTGACCCTGGAAGAAATAGTTCATGAAACTCAAGAAGGATATAGAGAATACTTTGGCGTAGAAACAAAACAAGAGGAAAATCAAAAGACAGAAATAAAAGTCAACAGTATCACACATTGAGTTCATAGAGAAAGAGGATTGGAAAGAAGATTTTGAATTGGGTAAGTCAGAGGTTACTTGTAAAAGATGAACAAGTATTTTCAGTATGGGGGTAGGGCAACTTTTATGTCACAGAATTAAAAAGTGATTGAATGGGGCAAATATGATAGCAATACCTGTGGAACAATCTTCCATTATATACGAGGACACAAGTAAAGAGGGAAATGGAACGGTGCCCTGGGAAAAAGGACTATGAGATGACACTTTTGATACAGAGGAGAGATGAGTCCATTCTAAATGGAAGGGGAGGGGCTTGCAGAGACCGAGTTTCAGTAGTTGAGAGGGATAGGGTAGAACACTGAAGGATCAATGTCCCGGGGAAGCAGGAGGAATGGACTGAAAGCAGAAATAAAGGACTGGCCATGAGACCAATATTGCCACTTCCAGGTGGAGTGTGACCTTTAAAAATTACCTCCAACGTGTAGACATACTTGATTTTATGTTCCCATTTGGCAGCACAGTAGTGCTATTTCTGATGCTGTGATGGTCATTAAAAAAACTGTTTAACATGACCCTGACTTCTAAGCATTCATAATCTAAGTGGGGGAAACAGGAACCAATATTAATAGTAATGATGATAGTTAATAATGTTTAAGTTTCTACCATATGCTGGACATTCAGCTAAATTCTTAATATACAGTATTTCACTAAATGTGTACCTTCCCTTATAATGTGCTTGTTGACCAGAGATACAAAGTTTGAGAAACTCATTCAAGGCCACACACACATTGATATAAATAAAATTCAGGTCCAGTTCTGACTCCAATGCCAGCTATTGTGCTGTTTTATCTACTAGATAGAATATGATTAAAGGTCAAGTTATATCTGATAGGTTTTATTTGTGCTCTAGGGTTTAGAGAATAAATATCATTATGGACAGGGCTTTCAGCAAAAACTTGTAAAGCCATCGATTGTTGTTTTCTCATTTGACAGCCTTTGGTAAGCAGTGTGGACGGGTTTGGAGTAGTGCCTTGGCTGGGCCTGTAGCTGTGGCCATGGATATATGACAGAAGTTGGCCTGAAGCAGCGTGAAAATGTGTTTGTTAGAGTTCTGTAGGGGAGGAATTCCAATTTTGGTCAGCTCTCTTGCTGAATGAATTTCTGGCTCTGCTTCTCCAAAGGGGCTCACGTGGGGTCACACACAGTGGTCTTAGATCCTGGGGCACACCAATGTTGGAGACAATGGGAGGAGAAGGGGAATCAAGATCAGGGTACCCAATAGAGCAGTTACAAAACGTGGGTCCCTGGTGGCTCTGTCCCATGGACAAAGTTGCCTGGCGAGCTACAGTTCATGGGGTTGCAAAGAGTCAGACATGACTGAGCAACTAACACTTTCACTTTCTCAAGACAACAAAACTGGGAAGACTAATTGTGTGGCTATGGCCTGGTGGTATCTGACTATCCCAGGATTACTTGACAGCAAACCCAAGCCCGCCACTTGCTAGTCTCCCCACAGTGGCCATTGCATTTTTTCCACTAGTTCCAAATGCCTTGCCTCTCCATTGTTCTTTAATATGGCAGGTGCTTCTTCCACCACTAACAACAGGAGGAGTTTATCTAATTTCATTGCCTCAGAGTTAAATTTGTTTATCCCAGTGTAATATAGGAAGCTTCTCCATCCATATTCATCTTTAACTCTCTTTTTTTTAACTTCATAAAACAAAGCCTGGCATTTCAACTTCCTTATCATTTCCTTTTTTTAGCAACTTAGGACATGATCTATCAGAGCTTAGACAGAGGATAAGTCAGAGGTCACTACTGTGCTGTCAAGTGGGAAGGGCTTCCCTGGTGGCTCAGTGGTAAAGAATCTGCCTGCCAGTGCTGGAGATGCAGGAGACTCAGGTTCGATTAGGAAGATCCCCTGGAGGAGGAAATGGCAACCCACTCCAGCATTCTTTCCAGCCTAGAAAATCTCATAGGCAGAGAAGCCTGGTGGGGTACAATCCACGGGGTGGCAAAGAGTGGGACACAATTTAGTGACACACGCATGCCAAGTGGGAGCATGAAATCAAGTACTTCTACCTTTTGCCTTTGGGACCTTTGTTTTTCTTTTTTTTTGGCTGTGCCTGGTCTTAGTTGCCACACTTGGGATCTTCGATCTGCATTGTGGCATGCAGGATCTTTAGTTTCTCACAAGAAACTTCACATGACAGAAGGGAGTAGAATGATATATAAAAAGTGCTGAAAGAAAAAAAAACTATCAACCAAGAATAGCAATAAACTTGCCTTCAAAAATGAGAGATAAAGACCTCCCATGGCAAAAGAGAAAAAGGAAATCCATCATCTCTAGACCTGTTTTACAAGAAATGTTAAAGGAAGCTCTTCAGCTGAAACAAAAGATTGGCTAAAACAGCAACATGAAAACCTGCAATCCAATAATTTGGCCACCTGATGCAAAGAGCCAACTCATAGGAAAAGACCTTGATGCTGGGAAAGATTGAAGGCAAAAGGAGAAGGGGGAGGCAAAGGATGAGATGGTTAGATAGCATCACTAACTCAATGGACATGAATTTCAGCAAACTCTGGGAGATACCGAGGGACAGAGGAGCCTGGCATGCTGCAGTCTCTGGGTCACAAAGAGTTGGACACGACTTAGTGACTTGACAACAGCAACATGATAGAGAGACCACCTAAATGCCCATCAACAGATGATTGGATAAGTTTATTTTTAAGTCACTTGGTCATGTCCGACTCTTTGCGATCCCGTAGACTATACAGTCCATGGAATTCTCCAGGCCAGAACACTGGAGTGGATAGCCTTTCCCTTCTCCCAGGAATCTTCCCAACCCAGGGATTGAACCCAGGTTTCCCACATTGCTGGCAGATTCCTTACCAGCTGAGCCACAAGGGAAGCCCAAGAATACTAGAGTGGGTAGCCTATCCCTTCTCCAGTGGATCTTCCTGACCCAGGGATCAAACCGGGGTCTTCCTGCATTGCAGACAGATTCCTTACCAACTGAGCTATGAGGGAAGTCCTGATTGGATAAATAAAATGTGCTATATACAAACACAGATATTATTCAGCTTAAAAAAGAAGAAGAAAATCTTGACCTTTATGACAACATATACAGACCTGGAAGGCATTATGAGAAGTAAAGTTAGCCATAGAAGTATAAATATTGCATGATTCCATTGATAGGAGGTATCTAAAATATTCACACTCACAGAAACAGGAGATAGAATGGTGGTTGTCAATGGCTAGGGACAGAGGGGAGAAAATGGGAAGTCGCATTTTAATAGGTATAAAGTGTCAATTATATAAGCTGAGTGAGTTCTAGAGATTAGCTGTACAACATTGTGCCTATAACTAGCAATACTATATTGTGCACTTAAAGATCTGTGCCCTGAGATCTGAAGGTGCAGATCTTAGGTTAGGTATGCTCTGCTGCTGCTGCTAAGTCCTTCAGTCGTGTCCGACTCTGTGCGGCCCCATAGACGGCAGCCCACCAGGCTCTCCCGCCCCTGGGATTCTCCAGGCAAGAACACTGGAGTGGGTTGCCATTGCCTTGTCCAATGCATGAAAGTGAAAAGTGAAAGTGAAGTCGCTCAGTCGTGTTCGACTCTTTGAGACCCCATGGACTGCAGCCTACCAGGCTCCTCCATCCATGGAATTTTCCATGCAAGAGTACTGGAGTGGGGTGCCATTGCCTTCTCCATAGGTATGCTCACCAGAATTAAAAAAAAAAAAAAAAAAATTCTAGTACTGATGTCCTAGGACCAGTCTCAGTCTTAAGTTTTTTGAGTTCCTTTCTCCCAAGAGGACTTGAGGGTGATCATGCAGAGATCACCTGGCAGAGCTCCCTAAAGTGAGTGTTCCCTAGGTGAAATGCAAACTGTGTCTGCCTCCCCACTCCAAGACACTCTTGATTTAGCTCCTGGCAGCATCGCCCAACCTGCCCACTCAGACATGCGGGTCCCATTAAAGACGATGTTCCTCGTGCACCAGCAGCTTAATTTCACTAGCTCCACTTCAGGTAACCACCCAGGAGCCAAGAGTTCTCCCAGTCATTCCCCCCACCTCCGAGGAGAGCAATCTAGACAGAGTTGTAGCTGTGTGCCTCTCCCACTGACTTGTCTCTGATCTTGCACCTGTAAACAGAAATAATATATATTTTTTTTTATTAGACTGAGTATGGAAAAGTACTACAGCCTCTATTCTTGGAGTAAGGCATGTCTCCACATGTTTAACTGTTAATAGATTGGCAGGGCACACAGACCCTGAATTCAACTTAATAAATGAAGTCACTGACCACATTCCTTTTCTCAGCAGAAGCTGAAGATAATATATATCGTCTGTTCAAGGAAAATCAAATCAGTGCCTGATGCCAGGGATGTGTAAAGAGTGCTTCATAGCACCTCGGTAGGAAGAACATTACTCATTGTGACAAACCTCCTTCTCCCTAGGAGGTGATAATGCAGCTGTTATTACTTTTTATAATTTAGCCAAGAACTGCTAACACAGAGATTTTTATTCAAGGATTTAACAAATTCAAAATAATGGAGCATACTAATAGACCAAATTATATACTCAATCAATACAATCTTACTCAGAGAACCTGCATTACATTTTTCAACATTAGGTGATATATTGGGGTAATGAAATTTTTAGTCCTTGGTTATCAATTTTAATAATAGTATTATTTTGTCTTTGTGGGATTCTGTATTCACTTAACGAAATCTGTGAGAATTATAAATGGAGTTTATGAATGCTAAATCCATGCTGGTATGATTTAAATTCAAATAAAAATACATGAGGGTCATTTATATTAAACAAACTGACCATAACCAAGAGTTTCATTTTCCATTTCCCTTCAATATTTACTGCCCTAACCTTGCACAAACCCAGAAGTGAGATAAGATATACATGTAAACCTTAACCTCCATTAAAACTGGAGTGAGACTGTGAAAAATTCCCCTGTGTGTGTAGGGGCAGGGGAAGGGTATTCACAGATTTGTTTAAAATTTATACATAAGATAAAAAGTGGAAAACATACACAAAACCAGTATAGTAATGTATTAGTCTAGAGCTAAGAACTTTTAATTGAGCACCATCACTAATAAATATTTAATGAATATACAGACACATACACCATTTAAATGTTTTTATTTTGGTTTCAACTTGAAACCAAACTGTTATATATTTTAAAATGGAAATAATTCTCCCTCGAGAAGCTTCAGATCTCATCAGCAGAAAATACTGTTACCTCCATTTATAAAATGGCTTTAACTTTTTCAAAGCATGTTTCAACCCATGAAATCGTATTTATTTATATGACTCCCTAGCAGAGAGGTAAAACAATATTTTGAGCCACTTTTGCCCTTCATGGGACCAAAGCACCTAAGAGAGGAGACAGAGCAAACCAGTGTTTCTTGAAGCACTGGTATTTTTATTAGCTATTAATTGAATTTCTTTTAATAACTAGCCTGTGAAGTAGATTTGTTGTTGTTGAGTCACTAAGTTCTGTCTGACTCTTGGCAACCCCATTGACTGCAGTACGCCAGGCCTCCCTGTCCCTCATTATTTCCTGGAGTTTGTTCAAAGTAGATATTACTAATTTTATTTTCTTCCAGGTAACCTAAGGCCTAGAAATCTTAAATTATTTGTCCAATGTCATATAGTCAGTAAGTGCTGCAACCAAGATTTAAAACCCAGGCCCATCTCATTCCAAAATCTACTATATCGGGCTGTTTGCGTTGAATGTTAGAAACCATATTACAAAAACAGGTCAAACTACTTAGTTGAATAGCCTTAAAAGAATTCATGTTTCATGAATCCCAGTGCCATGCAGAGGCAGAGGAAATAAAGCTCCAATATGTAAAATGTTTAAGCGAAGAGTATATGCCTCAGGTTTAAATTACAGGAACTGTCAAGTATCAAAGAAATTCAGTTGTAGTTATAAAAGGTTATGGAGTTTTGAGGTTTTATATCTGAGTCTTAAAGAATGAGTGAGTGAGACTGATCAAAAGTTACCAAAGGACTATTGTAACTTCAATTCCACTTATTTCTAAAGCAGTGTTTCTCAGATTTTGGCGCACATCTGAATCATCTGGGGAGTTTGCTAAAAACACAAATGCTACAAGTCAACTTGTAGAAATTTAGTCTAAAGCAGCATTTCCTGAATAATCTGAAGAACCAAAATAGGATCTGGGAAAAGAGGTTTATGGCCATGGACAAATAAATGTGGGAAATGTTGCTTTTGTAAATCCTCCAAGTTTAGTTGATATACTAATGAGCTTCAAATTTGTGCATGCACTGAAGGAACTATTTATACCAGATAGGGTCCTAAAGGTAGGATAGCTCCAGCAAGGGAGGATCGCAGAGGTTTTAAGTCTCTGAGCTGTGGAGAAAAGAAAGACTTGTGAGCAGCAAGCTAAAACAAGATCAGAGGCGGACAGAAATTGATTTGTGCATCAGACTGAAAGCCAGAGGCAAAAAATCATGCTTTGGTCAAGAGACGGAGAGAAGGGAGGAGGTAAGGATGAGGTCTGGGAAGCTGGACTGTTCAGGCTTCTAATCCAGGAAATGGATTTTACGTGTTTAAATGTGTATTCAGGTTGCCTTCTGGTGAGTGGAGTAGTCAGTCAAGCAGGGTCCCCTGTAGTCGACCATCCAGATACTACACAGGCTTCAAGGTCTGGCTCAGGGGTTTGAGGAGGCAGCCTTTCTCTGAATATACTAACTTACCTTTCTCCAGGCATTTCCTGACTTAAACTGTCTTTGTTGCTGTTGTTTAGTCACTAAGTCGTGTCTGACTCTTTGCAACCTCTGGGACTGTAGCCCACCAGGTTCCTCTGTCCATGGGATTTTCCAGGCAAGAATACTGGAGTGGGTAGCCATTTCTTCCCCTGGGGGTCTTTCCAACCCGGGGATCAAATCCTTGTCTCCTGCATTGGCAGGCTGATTCTTCACCACTAGGGAAGTCCTGAACTGTCTTTACTTTTTCCAATTTTCTCCTTCTTACTTGATCATATGCTGTCTATTATTCACTTTTCACTTTCATGCATTGGAGAAGGAAATGGCAACCCACTCCAGTGTTCTTGTCTGGAGAATTCCAGGGATGGGGGAGCCTGGTGGGCTGCCGTCTATGGGGTCGCACAGAGTCGGACACAACTGACATGACTTAGCAGCAGCAGCAGCATTAGCCAATAATTCTTTTATGCGTCCTTTTCTAGCGAATTATACTAAGTTTTTGAGAGTGGAAATTGCATCTTGTATTTCTCAGTGACTCCATAAATGCCGAGGATGACAAAGGCAGCTGTTTAGGTTATCAAGTGTGTGTAGTAAACCACCTCAAAAACAGTTTCTTAAAGCATCAACTGTTTGTTACTTCCCATGGTTCTGTGGGTTGACTGGGTGGCTTTCTACCTAGGACTCTGGGAAGGCTTAGAGGACCGAAATGTCCCAGTTCACAGGTTGGCAGCTGATGGTGGGGCCAGCCCAACTGGGTCTGTGTGTGATCTCTGCATCACAGAAGGTCCCATGATCAGAAGGGTTCCACATCTGGAGTTTATTGCTCCATTCTTGGCATCTTGAAATTCATATTTTTTTTTTCTTTCCATTTGTATCTGGTACATGAAGAAGGAAGGGAAATTGAGTACAGGTGCCCCAGGGATGGGAGACTTAGCTCATGTGTGGTCTCATTTCTATCTCCCCGAAGCTCCAGGATGGTTTCTTGGCTGCCTGTATGCTCCCACTCCTTGTCTCCTCCTTCCCATACCTGCCCCCAACAAACCTTGCCCTCTGCCCTATCACATCTGTGAGATGAACGCCAGCAGGAGCCCAGGAGCAGACTTGGAGAGCCCACGGTGCTGTCATCTTGGGTCATGCAATATCTTGGGGCACCCCAGGAAGGCGTCAGTCCTGCCTGGGTTGGCAGGACCATGGAGAGTTTGGTAGACAACTCTTGACCACTGCTAGCCCAGGTTTTGAACATGCCCCACTGTGGAGATAGCAGTCCTTTGGGATGACCCAACTACTGTCCATTGGACCTAAAAGAGTTTAGGATATGCTACCCACAAATATGGCACCTTGGCATAATAAATATCTTCAGTTCAGTTGCTCAGTCGTGTCCAACTCTTTGTGACCCCATGGACTGCAGTATGCCAGGCCTCCCTGTCCATCACCAATCCCAGAGTTTACTCAAACTCATGTTCATTGAGCCAGTGATGTCATCCAGCCATCTTATCCTCTGTCATCTCCTTCTCCACCCACCTTCAATCTTTCCCAGGATCAGTGTCTTTTCCAAGGAGTCAGTTCTTCACATCACGTGGCCAAAGGATTGGAGTTTCAGCTTCAGCATCAGTCCTTCCAAAGAATATTCAGGGCTGATTTCCTTTAGGATTGACTGGTTGGATCTCCTTGGTGTCCAAGGGACTCTTAAGAGTTAAATTTCTTAACCTGAAGGAATCCTTTTTTTAATGGTGAAAGCAGAAAGGTCACTCTGACCTACCTCCTCTTCACCTTCCCCTGAAACAGATCTAAAAACTCCCAGGTGAAAGATACCCTGCCTGGACCAGAGGAAGGGAGACATTCTTATCACCAGAGATGGGGGACTGGGTGCCAAGGAATTTCTGCAAACAAACCTTGTTATACTAACTTTTGTCTTTCTAGTTACTTCTTCACCATTTACTACCCTAGCTCAGACCTCTTTGTTTTGTCAATTCTTCACAAATGTATTATTTCTTTGTCTAAAAGGTGTAAAAGCTTCCTGCTCTGGTTACTCTAAGTCTTCATTCTCTTGTGAAGTCTTCCACAAATATTTAAAATTTAAATAGTAAGAATAGTGAAGTAATATTATTAAAGAGTAAAAATGTAATACCATCTGTAAGTTTTTCTCTTGCCAATCTATCTTTATCAGCTTAAGTTTCAGACCCAGCCAAGGACCCTAAGAGGGTTAAAGAAAACTTTTTCTTCCTCTAAAGGGTGTTGGATGTGAGGGAAGGAGACTGACTCTGACCCTGGCTGGGGACCACATTTTGATTTTGCATTGGACCCTGACAATGATGTGGCTAGCCCTGGATGCTGGTCTCCTTTCCTAGGGTTGGGGGAATCTTTGTTCTCCTGCATGTTGGTCTTCTAACATTACAGCAATTGGATTCCAGGGGTTCCAGAACACCACAGCAGAAGCTGGAGATCTCTTAAGGTTCACTCTTGGAAGTATGCAGAATCACTTTTACACATTCTATTTATCAGTTACAGGACCAGTCCAGAATTGGGGAGAGAGGATATATACTCAAACTTAAGGAATATTGGCAAGTGCACAGCCAGAGTGTGTGGGACAAGAAAGACTGTCAAATGTCTTGTCTACCATTCAGTTGAAAGCATCAAAGGGTATAATAGTGAAGAATAGCCCTTGAGTAAGAGAGTGAAGAAAAAGTGAAGTTGCTCAGTTGTGTCCGACTCTGAGATCCCATGGACTGTAGCCTACCAGGCTCCTCTGTCCATGGAATTTTCCAGGCAAGAGAGCTACAGTGGGTTGCCATTTCCTTCTCCAGGGGATCTCCCTGACCCAGGGATCGAACCTGGGTCTCCCACATTGTAGACAGACGCTTTACCATGTGAACCACCGTCAAATGGGGGCTCAAATCTCTGCTCTACCACCTGATGGCTGAACTTATTTATTTCCTTGGAACTTCAGTTTCCTCATCTGTTACATGAATGTTGTTGCTGCTGCTGCTGCTAAGTTGCTTCAGTCGTGTCCGACTCTGTGCGACCCCATAGATGGCAGCCCGCCAGGCTCAGCCATCCCTGGGATTCTCCAGGCAAGAACACCAGAGTGGGTTGCCATTTCCTTCTCCAATGCACGAAAGTGAAAAGTGAAAGTGAAGTCGCTCAGTTGTGTCTGATTCTTAGCGACCCCATGGATTGCAGCCTACCAGGCTCCTCTGTCCATGGGATTTTCCAGGCAAGAGTGCTGGAGTGGGGTGCCATGGGCTTAAATATAATACGAACAGTGCTTGGTACCTGCTCAACATTCAACATATGGCAGCTACTGTCACAGTGGAGTCACAGAGTTTCCTCCCATGGAGAGGATAACAGCTTCTACTGCAAAAAAACTTCAACAAGTACAGACTTGTCATTCATTCCATGGCTAATAAAATGTTGGATGGTCCTTGGGAAGTTGGCTATGACTAAATATTTACCTGAAGAGTGTGTTCACCTGTGAATACCTGAGAAGTGTTCATATTATTGGAAGATACATAATTCTGATGGAGGCAACATTTTAATATAAAACATTTTTTCAGAACTTGACTAACAGTCAATTCTAATACAAGGAGAGAGGATATGAAGCAGCTAAGCATCCTTTTCAGAAGATGGGGTCCCGCTGAAGGGGAAAAAGGAGAATCTGGGTACTAAAGACACGTCTCCTCCTGAACATGAGTGGTGATGAATCAGTAGGCATTTTGGTGACTGATCTTTAATTTAAAATAGTGCAGCAGACACCCCCTCAGCAAATGTCAGAGAAATTTGACGTTTTATTACCTTCTATTTATTTTTTGACATGATATGGAATGCAAACAATTGTTGCTAAACCTGAGAATCTCTGACCTTTAGTTTCTGCCCAAGCACTTTTCACTCAAAGTTATAAAAAGAATATATACCTCTTCAGTGAACAACAGAAACTCTTTCTCCTCTAAGCCTAACATTGTACTCCTACTTCCATTTGGGTAAAAATAATCACTGTGATGATAATAAAATTAATACAATCGCTCAGGACATCTGTCATTGTTATAACTGGAAATGAACCAGTGAAGAAAAGGTGAAGAGAGACCCTCTGGCTAAATTGACCGAAACATTCTGCAACAATGGAGAATAATAAAATACAATCAAGACTGAAAGTGACCTGAGGCTTTAAGTATCAGAGCACTTAATGGGACATGAAGACCACGTAAAGGTCAGCAGCTCAGACGTGACCTCCGGGTTATAATATATAGGTTATTAAAGAGTCTGAACCTCTTTAAATGTGTGTAACATCTTGAAATGTACATTTTTTTCTCAATTTGCATCAAAATAAAACAGCATTTTTCATTTATTAAACTGACAAAATTTTCTACAAGATAACCATCAATATTCAAGGGTGTGGTGAAAGTGAGAGTTCACATTTCTGAAAGGTGATTAGCTCATAATCTATCAAGTAGCTCAGGAAAGTTCCTAACTTTGTAGCCAACAATCATCCTTTTAAGAAATCTTGAAAAAAATTTAAAACTTCAAAAAATAGGTATGTGCAAAAAAGTTCATTACAACTATATATATATATTACACACTCACATACACACAACAACAGGAGATGGTTTAATTACAGTATATCCTGCCACTTAAAAGTAGTTTATGGAAGACACTTAATGACAGGGAAAAACCTCTCATAAAATGCTATTTGGTTTAAAAAAGGCAGACAAAATTACAGAGCATTGCCCTTTTCAATATGTGCTTTGAAACAAAACAATTGAAAAATGGAGAGACACAGAGATGAGTTAGCTCAGTGGTAAAGAATCTGCCTGCCGAGCAGCAGACTTGCGGTCGATCCCTGGATCAGGAAGATCCCCTGGAGAGGAAAATGGCAATCCATTCCAGGCCTGGGAAATCCCATGAACAGAGGAGCCTGGTGGGTTACAGACAGGGGTTGCAAAGAGTCAGACACAACTTGACAACTAATCTACAAGAAAGAAAAACACATAGATCCCTCCAGACAAATTTCCACCCTAAGAAACTCCAGGTAATGAAACTCAGTGCCAAAGAAGTGACATAGAGACAGTTAAGGGCCAGAGTCCGCTTTGGAAGCAGAACTGAGGTGAAGGGTTCTTCAGTTGCGGGTTGCCTGGGACTGAGAGCCAGTCCTATGGTAAAGAGGCAGGACCTTGGACAGCAGAGTAGCCAGAAGGCCTTTGCTGTAAACAAAGGGCCTCGAGCCAGGGTTGTCGCTAACTGTGTCCATGCTAACGGGAACCATGAAGCACCATCTCTAAAAGACGTCCATCAGGAATGTCATAATTTAATAGATATTTCTACCGGAAGTTCTTTGTGGTAATGCCCAGTGATAGGCATTACACTGAATACAAATTTGCTCTTCCAATTATTGTTTTTCATTCCTTAAAAATGGTTAAGTGGTATCTGAAGAAAAGGTCAACAGATTTCATAGAAAGATTCCAGACTTCCTGACAGTTTGGTTTATTCTGGAATAAATAACCAACAGCTATTAACCTCAGGATAACCAATGAATGTTGAATGTTGACATGGGAGGCCAAACATCATTATAAACAACATGTTAATCTGATATTTTCCAATGCTTATTAGGAGACCTTGGATTTAAACGGTAGGGTGTTGTCTGCTATCAATTCCACGTGTATGAATATACTGCTGAAATACAGTAAAATGTAAATTCATGAACCCAGTATTTTTGCCACGAAGACTTCAAAACTCTAATGAACATGTCACTTACATTTTATGATGAAAAGATGAAGCCACTGCAACTCATATAAATATCTTTACTTCTGAGGGGCATGAGCTAGAAGATGACTTAGAAAATAACATATGCAAATTGCATGCATTCCTTTAAAAAAACTAAACTAGAGCACTGCTCAGTTAAATATTCATAAAATAATGTCTTAAAATGTTCATCTTTATATGCTGACTTACATCCTGCAGATAAAGGTGTTATAGTATATTTTAATCTCTAGTTTGGAAGTAAGTACAGTGTAAATCTTAAATGAGTAAAGCTATGTCAAATAATATCATTGTGGTCTCCCATGCAGCTAAAAGATTGTCCTCAGTTTTGCCCCAAACCTCTGTTATGGATGAACAGTGCATTCATTCAGCAGCCAACAACCATTTATTGAGTGTCTACTATACCTTACACACTGGGGAGTTGATGGTGAATAGGATTCACACGGTCCCTAGCCTCCTCCGGGGTACCCTCTAGTGGGTGTGACAGATAAACACTAGAGAATGAATAAGTAAAATAGTTACCAATGGTGAGGATGATGAACAAAGGGCTAGTTTAGACTCAGTATTCTGATACGGCTGCTGCTGCTGCTGCTAAGTCGCTTCAGTCGTGTCCGACTCTGTGCGACCCCATGGACTGCAGCCCACCAGGCTCTGCTGTCCCTGGGATTCTCCAGGCAAGAACACTGGAGTGGGTTGCCATTTCCTTCTCCAATTCATGAAAGTGAAAAGTGAAAGTGAAGTTGCTCAGTCGTGTCCGACTCTTAGTGACCCCATGGACCGCAGCCCACCAGACTCCTCCATCCATGGGATTGTCCGGGCAAGAGTACTGGAGTGGGGTGCCATTGCCTTCTCCGATTCTGATACGGTATTAAGTATTAAACTGGAAACTTAGAAGTTTTTTTTTTAATAATCTTTGAAAAGTTTCACTGTGACTATGGAAGACTCAGATCTCAGAGGCTACTCCTATATGTAACTGCAATTTTCGAATAATGGTTATTGCCGTTGTTGTTCAATGCTAAGTTGTATCAGACTGTCGATTGCAGCATGCCAGACTTCCCTGTCCTTTTCTATTTCCCAGAGTTTGCTCAAACTCATGCCCCTTGAATCAGTGATGCTATCCAACCATCTCATCCTCTGTTGCCCTCTTCTCCTTTTGCCCTCAATCTTTCCCAGCATCAGGATCTTTTCCAATGAGTTGGCTCTTTGCATCGTGTGGCCAAAATATTGGAGCTTCAGCTTCAGCATCAGTCCTTCCAATGAGTATTCAGGGTTGATTTCCCTTACAATTGACTGGTTTGATCTTGCAGTCCAAGGGACTCTGAAGAGTCTTCTCCAGCACCACAGTTTGAAAACATCAATTCTTTGGTGCTCAGCCTTCTTTATCGTCCAGCTCTTACATCCGTATGTGACTACTGGAAAAATCATAGCTTTGACTGCTTGTGCTGTGCTTAGTCACTCAGTCATGTCTGACTCTTTGTGATCCCATGGACTGCAGTCCACTAGGCTCCTCAGTCCATGGGCATTCTCCAGGAAAGAATCCTGGAGTGGGTAGCCTATTCCTTCTCCAGGGGATCTTCCTGACCCAGGAATCAAACTGGGGTCTCCTGCATTGCAGGAGGGTTCTTTACCAGCTGAGCTATCAAGGAAGCCCTAGCTTTGACTATATGGACCAGGGGAACTTGTCAGCAAAGTGATGTCTCTGCTTTTTAATATGCTAAATTTGTCATAGCTTTTCTTCCAAGGATCAAGTATCTTTTAATTTTATGGCTGCAGTCACTGCAGTGATTTTGGAGCCCAAGAAAATAAAATCTGCTACTGTTTTAATTTTTTCCCCATCTATTTGGCATGAAGTGATGGGCCTGGATGCAATGATCTTAGCTATTTGAATGCTGAGCTTTAAGCCAGCTTACTGGAGTGGGATGCCATTCCCTTCTCCAGGGAATCTTTCCAATCCAGGAGTCAAACCCAGGTCATCTCCCTCATTGCAAGCAGATTCTTTACCATCTGAGCCAACACGGGAGCCTGAATATTGGTTAGACTTGTGTAACAGCTTATTGGTTTAGTTTGAGACAAATTAGACATCTGGAAGATCTATGCTGGACTGCCGGGAAGTTCCTAGTATCTTAGGAATGCCATAAGTTCTGGTGATGCCCTATGAGATACTAACCCTTGGGTCTAACTGAGGCTGAAGCCAAACTGAGGACTGGATCACACTCCCGGGGGCCAGACCGGATTCCTTCCCCAGTGCTTACTTTTCAGTTTGTGCTGCACGTTATCAGATGGTGCTCGTTAAGCTCTGAAGGTTCTGTCTTCTTTTTCTTCTTAGATCAGATCATGCCCAGCTAAATCTGTACATACACCAACTCTTCAGCCCTCTTTTCTCTGCTATTTATGTTCATGTTACCCTTTTCTCCCCCTTCTACCTTCCAACTCCTCAAAGTAACAGATTGGCTATCTGACGTGGTCTTTCTGAAAGAGGGATTCTTGGCCTGAAATCCAAGAACAGTGGCTCTTAAGAAAGACGAGAAGCCACAGAATGGCTAAGATCATCTGGGTAGAAGAGAACAGCAAAGCTCAATAAGGGATATCATGTATATTTATCTGTGCTTTTCTTCATTTCTCAGTATTTCAGTTAATGTAAATAGTAAAGTAAAGTAAAAGTAAAAAGTGGCTCAGTCATGTCTGACTCTTTGCGACCCCATGGACTGTAGCCTACTAGGCTCCTCCATCCATAGGATTCTCCAGGCAAGGATACTGGAGTGGGTTGCCCTTTCCTTCTCCAGGGGAGAAGTTACTAGCAGTCTGTTAATGAAAGGAATGTCTCAAAAATCAGAGAATGGCACCAGGCCCCTCACCCACAAGATGTATTTTGAGATAATCTTGGCCCCAGGCAAGTCATCCCGGGCCATAAAACGATTGATTTGAATCTTGTAGAAAGGCAGATTCAGTTCAGTTCAGTTGTTCAGTCATGTCTGACTCTTTGCGACCCCACGAACTGCAACACGCCAGGCCTCCCTGTCCATCACCAACTCTTGGAGTTTACACAAACTCATGTCCATCAAGTCAGTGATGCCATCCAACCATCTCATCCTCTGTCGACCCCTTCTCCTCCTGCCCTCAATCTTCCCCAGCATCAGGGTCTTCTCCAAAGAATCAGTTCTTCACATCAGGTGGCCAAAGTATTGGAGTTTCAGCTTCCACATCTGTCCTTCCAATGAACACCCAGGACTAATCTCCTTTAGAATGGACTGGTTGGACCTCCTTGCAGTCCAAGGAACTCTCGAGAGTCTTTTCCAACACCACAGTTCAAAAGCATCAATTCTTCAGCGCTCAGCTTTCTTCACAGTCCAACTCTCACATCCTTACATGACCACTGGAAAAACAATAATTTAGTTTACATAGATTAGGAGAACAACGTCTGAGTATAACAAACTGGTTTGTCAAGTCGGTTCTGAGCCTAAATCTGAGCTTTTAGGCGGCATCAACTTGAAGATAGAGTCTAGGGTAAATGCATAGTACGTTAACATAGCTTAAGACAAACATTTCCATTAAAAAATGCATTGGTTAGGTCAATATTTGAGAAATGTTGAGTTCAGGTAAATAGACTATTATTTATGCTAAATAATTCTTAACCATGTGTCTCCCCACCTCCTGACACAAGAGGACCACAATCCTAGTTCATATAAAAAGTTCATCAGAGCTACTCCTTACAGGTGTAAATTTACACTAACCTAGAAGGGGTTTCCTGGAGAAAGGAATGGCACCCCACTCCAGAGTACTCTTGCCTGGAAAATCCCATGGATGGAGGAGCCTGGTAGGCTGCAGTCCATGGGGTCGAGAAGAGTCGGACACAACTGAGCGATTTCACTTTCACTTTTCACTTTCATGCATTGGAGAAGGAAATGGCAACCCACTCCAGTGTTCTTGCCTGGAGAATCCCAGGGATGGCGGAGCCTGGTGGGCTGCCGTCTATGGGGTCGCACAGAGTCAGACATGACTGAAGCGACTTAGCAGCAGCAGCAGCAGCAGCAGCAGCAGAATCAACCAAGATACAACGTGTCTTGAGAATGCTTTGGCAATGCATAGCAAAAGGCTTAAAAGTATTCATATTGCCTGACATAGTAACCCCCTATCTTGGCAAATGGCTACTTCCAGAACTATGGGTGTCATCTTTGACTCTTCCCTTTCCCTCAATTTATTTTCAGTCTTCTGAAAATCCTAAGGCGCTACATTTGTAAGGATCCAACCATCTGTTCAGCACCTTCCCTACTCACAGACTGTCATGACTGTGGATGACTTTGACAACCTTCTAAAGGATCTTTGTATTTACATCTTTGCTCTCAATTGTCCAAGCAGCAGCCACAGTGATTCTTTTAGTGAAATCTAAGTGAGGTCTGCTCATTCCCTTAATATCGCCCTGTCTCTGGTGGACTGAATCTATGTAATCTGGTCCCGGTCTTCTTCTCTAAGGGCTCTGAACTCAGTGTATCCCTCAGCCCCCATCACTCTCCTCCTTGCAGTTTAGCAAATAAGCCAAGCACAATTTTGCCTCAGGATCATTGCACACATCATTCCCTCAGCTTGGAATGCTCTTCCTTCAGGCAGGACTACCATCACACAGTTCAGAAAGGTCTTCAAATTTATCAAATGTCAAACTTATCAGAAGCCTTCTGTGGCCACCCTGGCCCCTGTAACTCTCTTCCTTTTCTCTCTGCTCTACAATTTTATTTTTCTCTGTAGCCATGGTCACCACTTGGCATCTGTATGTATTTCTTTTCTCTCTCTCTCTTTAGAACATAAGTGCATGAGAGCAAGGGCTTCACTTCGTTCTCTGCTGTGTGTGCAGGGCTAGAGGAGTGCCTGGCGCATAGGACGACTTCACTAAGTGTTTGCTGAATCACTGAGTTGAGTTTTTAATTGCCTTTGACTCCCTTTACTTCCTTTTGGGTACTTCTACAGTCCACCTATTAGGTTATAAATCAGGGCGTATCAGTATACAGAGCTCTGGGTCAAGTTTTATCTAACAGTAATTATGAGGGTGTGGGTGTGACTTTCTGAGAATTGGAGCTGAAACTTACTACCAGAATAAATAAAAATCACTCTAGCTTCCAGGTTTCTTCTTTCCTTGTTACACCCCAACACTTTTTAACAGCCTTTGGTATTGGTATGAAAGTCACTTCCTGCAAAAAGTTCCCTAATCCCCAGTTCCTACTCCAAAATCCCCAATACATTATTTTCCTGCTGTGTGTTTCATAGTATCCCACTTTCCCCCTACTAAAGCACTTCCCACATTTACTTTTATTCATGTTTAATTGTGATTCTGTCTCGCTGCTGGGCTGTCAGTATGATAAGGGCAGAGACCAAATCTATTCTTTTCATCAGTGTCTCTTTAGCACCAAACATGATGGAATTCATTCAGACTGTCATTGTCAAATGGATTAAAATCTGAATGGATGAGTGAATGGACCACTGGTTTCCACCTCTAGGAAAAGCATGTCATGCGCAACCTCCCAGCGCCCTTGCCTGCCGGGTCATTCCATGTGGGTGACTACTGCAGACTCTTTTGGGAGGCAGAGAAGGCAGGAGAGTGAAGTCTCTGTTACGAGATGTGCAGTAGAGGAAACAAGCCAACTGCTGCCTCCATCCCTGCTGCAGGAAAAGGGCTCAGGAAATACCCCGGGATGAACCCCTCTCAGACCGTCTTCAATCCAGCCCAAATACACTTTACCTCAGAGAGATTTCTCCAAAGTATTTTGAAATCATTGATCAGTTTGCTTAGTGACTAATAAGTATACCTTTGAGGCTTTCTCTGTGCTTTCAAGGATCTTTCAAAGCAAAGTTAAGGATGGGCCAGAGAAAAATGTGCAGAGAATCAGATGTAACGCTGAAAACCAGTATAACAATCCTTGCAGGGGTTATCTTAACCGAGGATCTACTAAAGATGACAGGAGAATTTGGTGAGACCTTGCAGAACTTATGCTTTGAATGTAAACAAAGACAACAAATGTTTCTGAGCATTTATGCATATCCTCATATTTGGCTCTAATATTAACCTAATACTCCTCCTAAGAAATTGGTGAATCATTTGACCAAACGTGGCTGATGGCAATCACTTTGGCTTCTCAGTTTTGAGTCTCTTGTCTTCCATGGCGTGAGCTGGTTTGCTTTGAAATATTCTCTTCTTTCCATGCAGTGTAGGGAATTCTCTTTCTCCTATGAGAGCAGCATCTTCATCAATTCTATTTCTATGTCTCTATGTCTCTAGCTTGTACTTCCTTTTGTTTCAAGTTGGCCACGGATTAATGCTAAGACATTCAGTGTGTCTGATGCCTTTCACCTGGGGAGTCCTGTCTGGTCCTCTTTCTCTGCTTGCTTTATTCTGTGTGCTCTTTCAGCTGAAATGAAGGTGAAAATTATGTAGGTATCTCTGTGCTTTTTTTTTGCCTAGAATAGAACAGTTTTGAGATTGAATTCACTTGGAAAAAAGTCTCCTTATCTGCACAGAAATTATCGACTGTGCTACTGTACTTCCAATGATGAATAATCAAAATGTCCCAGGGGCTGCAGTAGCTTGGGGCTCTGCTGTTTAACCATATCATGCCCAGCAAGTGGACTGTGTATCCTCATTAATGTGACTATTCCTCAGCTTCATTCTGAATAGTGTTTAGGAAGGTTTTAATGTTTTGAGATAAATGCAATTTACTTCAATCAAATCTTTTCTTACTTGAAGCTCTTAATTCACTTACTATTGAATATATACTATTCGCCAGGAACAAAATCCTAGAGATAAACCAATAAGAAAGAAATTACAGGCTAATGCAGGAGAGGGGAAAGAAAACAACCAATTAAAATGCAGGGTGATAAGTGGCATAATTGATATCATTATAGAGTTTCGGGTACTCTGGACACATCTCTGAAGAGTATCGTAGGGCTTCTGTCTTTTGTTTTGACCATCATAATGATTTTAAAATACAATTAAATAGTGTTAAGTATATTCACATTAAAGAACATTGTTTAAGACAAGGATAAGGGCATTATTTGATACCTTTATGATATTATGGAAGCACCAACTTTGGTAATATGAGCATATTTGCTTTGAGTGATACTGTTTCCATGACTCTCTGATGTTTGTCCCTCCTGGTGTTTTGTACTATTGAAAAATACCTACTCTGATATACTCAAAGAGATCTATTTATTAATCTCCAAACACATTTAACATTCTGACTCCTACGTCTTCAATCATGCCTTTCTCTTTTTCTGCAATGCCATTACCTATTTTCCCCACATATCCACAGCTTTGGTCTACCTGCACACCCACCCCAAGGAGCAAGACAAGCCCTGCCTAAAACCTGCTTGCTTCAATGCTCAAATCACCCATGCCAAAAAATCATTGCCCCACTTGACACCTGTATCAACTTATTTGAAACTTAGCATATGTTACTTTGGAATATTATCCTGACAATATATAAATCCTATTTCACCAACAAAGGTACCAAAGGTACCAGGTTTTAATAATAAATCACATGGACTTAAGACTCGTAAGCATGGATTTAAAATATAGTAGAAGTTACTATGTGCAGAGGCGGTACTCAACATGAGGATATGAGGACATGATGACAAGAAGAGGCTCCCGTGATTGAGAACCTTACTACCCAGTGCTTTCATTTATACGATCCTATTTCCTCTCTCAAAAAAAAATCTATGCAATAGTTAAGGAAGACATATTATCCTAATTTTATGATAATGGTATTGCCAGTAGAGAGACTAAGCGGTCAGCTGATGGCAGAATAAAGACCAGTGCTGTTTTCCAAGGAGATGCAACAACATACGTAGCCGAGAGAACATGGGCTGCTGGAGAGAGAGTGCTTTGGATTCCCACTCTGGTAATGGCCAGCTGAGCCGACTTGGAATAATTACTTAATATCCCAGAGCTTCAGTTACCTGGTCTTTGAAATCTAGTTGATAATGCCTACTTTATAGAGTTGTTGGAAAGATTAAATCAAATCCATATAAGCGATGTCCAGTGCATCCCCGGTAACAGCACATGGTAGGTACTCGTTCACAGTGTTGCTTTGGTGTATCTGCCCACTTAGCCACAAGCAGTGCCTAGTAAGCCCTCAATAGATGATAGTTATTATTATTACTACTACTGCAGCTACTACTATATTGCTATTACAGCTTCTATGTCACGAGGGCTGAGACCCGGGCAGTGCGTGTCAGCACGAGTACCAGTTCTTTATAGCTGCACGATCTGACTGTGCCAGTGTCCATTTTGATTGGCTGGTGGCTTTGCTATTTTAGATGGGAGATATTTTGTACAACACTCCTGCCCATAAGTGTTGTGGGACTGTTTTATGCATTTTTATCCAGTGTAGGTAACCTCCTATAACTAATGGCTCTACTTTTCTCCATCAGCACACACCTGCCACAAAGAAGCATCCCACTCAAAGCACTACTAGACTAACACAGTTCTGAAGAACATCCACAATACTTGGCACATGACCCATTGACAGCCCATCTTGCTTAGGGATTCTCTGTAAATATTAATACTATACCAGGGAGCTGGATATCAGGGAAATACCTTGAAGTTGGGTTTAATGAACTAGCAGCCATGGAATTGATTTCCTTATCGCTCTCATTCAGGAATTTCCATTTGGCTATATTTCAGACAGGTCAGACGTTTCCTACATGTGATTCAATTTAATTTATGATCCTTGCTCAATAATCATGACTCCAGGCTAATAGATGCTTTGAAAAGAATCAGAGTGTAGCAAGCGGGCCTTTCAGATGACTTAGGTCTCAGGGCATTTTTCCACTGTACCCTCAGCCTTAATACAACCAGGAGAGAAGGGTAGAAGAGAAGCTTCATTAAACATCCAGAGGCAATGGAAATACAAAGCCAGTGAGCTGGATGGGACCATAACCCGCATTAACATGGTTCTTTTGAGTAAATCTGCCTGTGCCAATGGCGTAAGTGTAAATGCACGTGGGATTTTCAAATGACCTTTGCCTCGGGTGCCAGGGAACAGGCTCCTGGCAACAGCAGCGTCTCTGACTCTCTTAGCATCATTCCTCTGACAAAGAAAGTATCGTCACAGTCCGAACTGAGGGCATGTGCTACTTGGGGGAGTAGTAACAGAGATTAAGGGGTATGCAATGCAAGTGTGCTCTTGTAATGAAATCTCCTGTACTTACTGCCTGGTTAGAACTCATGATTGCCACAGTATGCCTCTGTGATCAGGCTGAGCATAATGAAAAATAGCAGCAAAGCTTAGCTTTTCAGATGGCTTATATCAGGAATGGATAGAAGTGTTTTCAAGGCTGAGGTGGTAATGAAGAGGAATCCATGATGCAGAGAATAGCAACTGATGCTTATTCATGGATAAAGGAGTGGTTCTCTGGGTGAGAGATCAATTTGCTGGAGGAGTTCCTACACCTAGGTCTTAGTGATTTAATGTCTCTGCCCAAATGTCAACAGCACACTGTGCTCCAGACTATCCCGTCTTCCTAAGGGATTGTGTCATTTTCTTTCAGAAGTAATATAGCTTTACTGCAGGTGGGAGTCAAGAAAGAAAGGTACAAATTTTCTGGAATAGAATTTGACTACACATGCATGTGTGCATACACACACACACATACACACACACACACACACACACACACATGCTCCAGAAACAGGGATCTCACTTCTAGGCATTTAGGTATTTATCCTAAGGAAATACTCGTGTTTGTTGCAAAGGTTTAATTATAAAGCTGTTCACTGCAATACTGTCTATATTTTATGAGAAAAACCATAAGCCACCCAGATATCTAACAGTTATAAATAAGTTACAAAATCATAGTACTACTATATAATAGAATATCATTAGCAAAAGAAATACTTGTAGAGAAAGTTTAAGGACAGGAAAAGTGTTTCATATGCATTGTATATGTAAAATATGTATATAAGGTGGGTAATAAGAATATACATACAATATGGACAGAGATCATTTTGGGTGATAAGATTTGGCTGTTTGTTTTATTCTTTTTTGCTTAATAATATAAGAAAAGGCATTACTTTTATAATAAGAAAACTGTTTTTCTTTTCTCTAAAGAAAAAAGAGGAAAATTAAAACTATGAAAATAAGTATGTGTCAGTTGTGTGCATACATAATTATAGATTATTAGAGCCATTCATAAATATTTATCTATTAATATATATGTGACTATGACTCCATATCAATATGTGGTATAGGAAGTTTTCATTTTATCTGCAACTATTGTTCTTCCTGGCTGTGCACAGAAAATATCTGACAGAGCTACACAAGAATGTTGTCCATTCAGGGGGTTCTTTATCATCATTTGTGCTCCCACCATAATTGATACACATCCCATATTGTCCCATCTTGCTGTTTCCTCCCCTTGGTGTATCTTTTCTCATCCATCTTTAGAAAGCCTACCATTCATCAAGGCCCAATTCAACCCCAACTTTTGTGGATTCCTCTAATTATACTCATTCAGAAGTAGATTCTAATTCATCTTTTTAGACTTTTGACATTTTGCCTGAGTTGTGTGCCTATCTTCTCTCCTCTAATAGACTGTAAGTTGATGGAGGGCAGAGTCTCTACTCATCTTTGTATATTCTGAAAATGGGAGGCAATGGTGGGATAGGTACTTAATATTCACTGAATGTTTAAATGAAGTAACTATTTTCAGAATTTAGAGACACATGAAGTCTGATTGTTTGCTTGAAAGTCTGACCCATCATACCACTGATCTGACTGTGAAACCAAATTAAGTATAGATCCCTGGCTATTTTGTGATGTTTTAAAAAACAGCTTCAAGTTTAATTAGCACTTACTCTTTGAAACTGGTTCTAACATAATAACTCAATGAGTACTTATGTATGACAATCACCTGAAAGGGAAGAACTCTGAAGAGTAATAACAATCGCAGTTTATAACCCTTTCCAGGAGCATCTTATCCCTGAGGACGTGCTAGCACAAAGGTTAGGAATAGGGTAGCTGGAAATGGTAGTCTTGTGACACGGGCTGCTGACCCATCTTTCCATGCCCTCCAAGGTGATATTGTTAAGATCCAAGCTGAGAGCTTCTGAAATGACATCTTGGGTGGGAAGCATTTTGCAAACCCTAAAGGGCAAGGGAAATGTTAGTTATAATTATTACTATTCAGAGAAATCTTTTTCGAAGTGGTTGGGGCATGAACCTTCCCATTTGAGAAGGTGAGTTCAGTACAGCTGGGTTGGTGCCGCACGAATTGTTTTTCTTTGTCTTTGAGAGCACACTTCAGAGGCCTGCCCTCTCTGGAAAATGACTTGATCTGTAAATGTCAATGATTCAAAAATATTTCTAAGGGGGATTCTAGCCACATACAAGTCAGAGGCTCAGTTAGAATTTCCTGATACTTGAGGCAAACACTCCTGTCCAGTCCCACATTAGGACTTTCCCTCTGACCTTATATTTCAAGGAGGGCTTCCCAATGGTGAGCCGAAACCTCCTGCGGAGTCCTCATTTGCCCCTCAGTCAGTATAAAGGACACTCTGATTAGAGCCTGCAAATGGCAAACATTTTAGTAGCTACGTTTACATTTATTCTTACTATTGTTCATAGAACGGATTCAAACGTGATTCCATTTACAGACAGCTCATAAATAGTTGGTTCTAAGTTTAGCCTTAATCCCTTTGGGAATGAGTTCCTTTTATGGTTCACAATGTGACTTCCTAGTTTGAAAAAGTAAAAAAAAAAATAAGCAAATCCTCTAACACTTAGAGGAAAGCACATTCTATTTCATGAGCTTTCTTAAAAATTCTGGGGGCGTGCTTAAGCTACTTGCTTGCCAGAGTGAAGCCACAAAGGAGAAGGCAGAGGTGACAGAACTCGAAAACCCCTCCAAAGGGTAAACCAGAGGGAAGAGAGCAAAGAAACGATTCTTAGAATGCTCAGTCTATATAAACAAGAAAAAATTTCATAATATTTTAAAAACAAACAAAATCTAAAGCAAATTAGTCCATCAGACATTCATTCAGCTTGTCTAGCTTGAGAAATGATGAATTCAGAATAGGATAGCCACAGGATACTAATACCTTGTATTAGTTTCTCTAAGGTCCATCTAGTCAAGGCTATGGTTTTTCCAGTAGTCACGAGTGGATGTGAGAGTTGGACTATAAAGAAAGCTGAGTGCCAAAGAATTGATGCTTTTGAACTGTGGTGTTAGAGAAGACTCTTGAGAGTCCCTTGGACTGCAAGGAGATCCAACCAGTCCACCCTAAAGGAGATCAGCCCTGGGATTTCTTTGGAGGGAATGATGCTGAGGCTGAAACTCCAGTACTTTGCCCACCTCAAAGTGTTGACTCATTGGAAAAGAGTCTGATGCTGGGAGGGATTGGGGGCAGGAGGAGAAGGGGACGACAGAGGATGAGATGGCTGAATGGCATCACCGACTCAATGGACATGAGTTTGGGTGAACTTTGGGAGTTGGTGATGGACAGGGAGGCCTGGTGTGCTGCGATTCATGGGGTCTCAAAGAGTTGGACACAACTGAGTGACTGAACTGAATTGAACAACATTATTATGGGTTTTTACTTTGGTGTGTTAAATGAAAAAGCACAAAATTCCCACTGTTTTATAAAGTGAAGCTGTCCAAGCTTTTGACTACCACCCAGAATGAGAAGGTCCCAGGCCTAATGGAATCAGAGCCTGACTGAATCTATCCAGGTGAATGGATCAGGGTTCCGGATCAAGAGACAGCCTGACAGCACTATGGCTGCTCTAAACCCTACCCATTTCAAAACTCACACCATTGACTTGTTGCCATAACTCCAACCACTTAGATATAAAATACTAACTGACTTATTGTTAATCCTTCACAGTGTAGCTCCCTCTCAATGACATTCTTTTGTTGTTTAAGTGGGCTTAAAGAAAGAAAGTGAAGTCGCTCACTCGTGTCCGACTCTTTGTGACCCCATAGACTGTAGCCCACCAGGCTCCTCCGTCCATGGGATTTTCCAGGCAAGAGTGCTGGAGTGGGGTGCCATTTCCTTCTCCAGATGATCTTCCTGAGCCGGGTCTCCCGCATTGCAGGCAGACGCTTTACCGTCTGAGCCACCAGGGAAGCCTTACCTGTCTTCTATTCAGGTGAATAGTCAAGTGCCTGTTGATTGGAATCTGCTGGTATTTTTTTAAGAGAGATTTTTTTTTCCCCCTTGGGCTTGCAGGATCTTAGTTCCCCCATGAGGAATCAAACCTGGGCCCTTGGCAGTGAGAGCACAGGATCTTAACCGTTGGACCACCAAGGAATTCCACCAAGTGGGCTTAAGGGAATAATAATAAAATTAAAGAGATTTTCAAATACAGTAATTACATATCTTATCTTCCAAACCAGGGCATTTTTGAGAATAAAAATCTTGCTATTAATAATTTCTCCAGGAGAACAGGCATAAGCAAAATTGCCTAAGAAATTTTCTTTTTAAAAAAAATTTCCCCCTCTTTCTTTCTTCTTACCCACGAAAGGAAAAAAAAAAAAATGTGAAAGACTTTGAAATGACCCAGAAACATTATTGGGTATCTTCAATGCAGAACTGTTTCCTAAACACTCTTCCAGATTAGCTGATATTATAGGGTCCCCACAACTTTCACTGTCTTTGAACCATTATATTTCCCTCTGAGTTACACATAACTGGTAGAAATGGAAATGCCTCTTGTCTGCAGAGATAAAAGTTTAAAAAAAGATGGAAATACAATTGATTTCCTCCTGCCTCCTTTCCAATAAGACCATTTCACAACTGTTTATAAATTCATTTCAGCATTGTTTATTACTATTATATCTATGTTACTCTGAATTCATCTTTGAATTGGTTATGACTTCTTACTGGTTCTTAGTTATTAAATTAACTAAAATCTTTGAAATATGTTTGACATATGTTGATATTTATAGGATTTTATCATTTAAAAAATTCTTTAATATAAAAAATTTAATTTCTTCTGATTTTGCTCCTTACATTACCCATGGACTAGCAAATTCTCCATTTTACCATAATAATGGTTCCTTCATAGCTAAAGAGATCACTACCTTCTGAGGCCATTTATGCGTTTATTTAACATATGTTGGGTAATCACTAGGTTCCAGGAATTGATATAATGACACAGAGAGAAGAGATTATAAACAAGGAAGAATGGAAGCAGGGAGACCATTTGGGAGTCTATAATAAGTGCCCCAGTAGAAGATGAGGGGGTGAGGACTATGACGAATGTACTCTGACTATAACCACCTTAAAGGAAGAGCTGACAAGAAAAGGATTTACTAATGGAGTGGATGTGATGTAAAAATAAAAGAGAGAAGTCAAGGAAATCCCCAGGCTTTGGCATGATTAATGAGGTAATTTGTGGTGCCATTTTCTAGAGATTGGACGGACTGGGGACGGGGTTGAAGTGGAACACTCACTGCCCCAGCTGACTGGCTTCAGCTGAACAAGGTCACACTCCCTTCTTTGTCCAATGACTTACTGATACAGGGATAAAGCCTGACCCCATTGGCCGAATCAGATTCAACCCTGAATAGTCACACCAGCTCTGGGGCTCCCTCTGGGATAAACTGAGGCCTTTGTCCTGAAGGCAGCAGCACTTCTCCCTTTGCCTAATCCTGCTGCCATCATTCTCTTGTAGGAGTGGATCCTGAAGGCAAGCCCCCCAAAATTCTGCCTGTAGGTCTCCATCTCTGAAGCTGCTTTTTGGGACCAACCTACAACAGGGAGCTAGAGTTCAAGGATAAAGAGGTCTCCCTCACATCATCTTCCACATGCCTGTAAAAGGTACTGAAAGTAGATATTTGTGGGACTTTCCAGCTTCCCTGGTAGCTCAGACGGTAAAGCATCTGCCTACAATGCAGGAGACCCGGGTTCAATCCCTGGGTCGGGAAGATCTCCTGGAGAAGGCAATGGCAACCCACTCCAGTACTCTTGCCTGGAAAATCCCATAGATGGAGGAGCCTGGTAGGCTGCAGTGCACGGGGTCGCAAAGAGTCAGACACAACAGCGACTTCACTTTCTTTCTTTCTTTCCAGGTAGGCCAGTGGTTAGGACTTCATTTTCCAATGCAAGGGGTGTCAGATGGCTATGATCCCACGTGCCTCGTGTCCAAAACACCAAAACATAAAACAGAAGCTATATTGTAACAAATTCCATAAAGATTTTAAAAACAGTCCACATCAAAAACAAAAAGAAAATAGATATTTGATGCTAGACTCTGCCTGCTTATCCTCTCCTCACTCTACCCTCCCCCTGCCCCCTCAAAAGAGAAATGAATGGCTCTCCATCACCCTTTGCCAGCCTCTTTCAGGATATATCACAACCTACCCTTTGTATTTTCATTCTTATCTCTCACCACTTTGCTGTAACCTCCCAATACAACCTACATTTTTAATTGGAGTAACTATTTACTGTTTCTTGGAGACTAAAGATAGTTTAAACTTATGATGATTGTTCAACTTAGAGATTTTTCAACTTTATCACAGAGCTAAAACCGCTGTTTGAAAATTGAATTTGGATCTTTTCCTGGGCTACTGATAATGCAATCAATACTCTCTTGTGAGACTGGACAGTGCCAGCAGCAGCTCCCAATCAGCCATGCTATGAGGAGGGTCAACAACAGTATGGTTACAATCATTCTGAACACACACAGCCATTCTATTTTTCACTTTCAGAACAGGATTCAGCAGATTACATGAGTTATTTAACACTTTATTATAAAACAACCATTGGGTTAGATGATTTTGCCCAACTGTAGGCAGTTCTTGAGACTCCTCTGCCTGGTTCCCCCCACCCTGCCATGCCATACCCCCAAGAGTAAGTACCCACTTTGTAAATGTATGATCTCTCAACTCCTAGGTTGGTGACACTTGTAAAAAGATGAAGAATAGGAATTCATCTCTCTCCACTCCTCAGTTCTCCCCTACTCATTTATGGAGGATCCTTGCTGTCTTGACTCTTTGGTAGGATGTTGTGATCCCATTTTTATTCACACCTTACAAAGAAACCTAGAGTAAACATAGAAGTCTAAATAAGCGGTCAACTGTGGAGTTCAAAACTGCTTCCTAGTGGGAGGAAGGGAGTGGAATAAAGGAAGAAAGCGGGGGAGCAGTTACAATCAAAGTTCCATTTCTGCGGCCTCCCAGGCCTAGAGAAGGTGCAAGACATCCTTTACACACAATAGACTTGTTCAATAAGGGGTAATTTCTGAGGAAAAGGAAAGGCAATGAATATAAGAAGTTAGTACCTCAGATGCTCATTCATACAACTGTAACATCAAGTCGTATTTTAAAATTGGCCCCTGGGGGAAAAAAAATTACTGTTTCTCAGAAATTCATTTTAAGGTGATCAGGTCACTTTAGACCATCTTAAAACTTCTGAATCTGTGAAAGGTTGATTTTGATGGTAGAATTAAATACTTCCTTTGCAAAGATTTAATTCTCCTGAACTTAAGGTTAAATGGAAAATTAGTTCCTCAGATTTTCCTACCCTTTAAAAATATACAGTGTTTCCATGCCCTTTTGATGAAAAGTATCAGTGGCATAAAAAAATTAAGAGAACAAAATACTTAATAAAAACTCATTAAAATTTAAAACCCACTAGTTTAGAATGTATGATAATTTTGACACTGACTCTGTTGATGGTTTCCTTCCTATTGCCTATGATAAAGTATTTTGAAGTTATTAGTACATACAAAAGATATGGGGGGAAAGAGCTCACTCCTTAAGGGAAGAAACTTCTAAAGTATTGTGGAAGCATCCCTCTACTGGCAGACAATATTAAAATTATTCTTAAATTTACTCTTTCAAGCAATCAAGTTGGATGAGGACCTACCACTTGGTTTAGGAGGCTAATTTAGATTCTGTGCAGCCTGGTGGAGTGGAAAGGCTCCCTCAGGTGTTGTCTATGTGATATAGATGTTGGGTTTCACTTTGGGCTGATCCACCTTCCCACTATCTTGGCTGCTGTGAGGAGTAGAAGAGTTGCTGCCTGTGAAGGTCAGGGCCTCCAAACCCACTAGCTCTGCAAGAGGAGGGACCAGGTTTACTGATTTTATTCTCAGAATCTGTCACATAGTAAGCACTAGATACGTAAGCCATTATTACGTAATGATGTGCCATAGACCTGCATTTCCTTCTGGAATATTCCTCATTTTTTTTCTATTTATTTATTGATGCATCCTTTCCCTGTGCCCTCAACCCAGTTATTCTAAACGCATTTGGTGTTCGGCACAGTTCTGTGGCCAGAACATAAATCAAGCGCCTATTATGAGCAGACAAAGGATTTCATTGCAAGCAGGTGTTTGAGTCTGTGAATAACCTTAGAAATATTTCTTTTTTGTGTTCTTGCTCTAATGCTGTTCAAAGACATGAAGGCTTTCCTGGGAAGCCCCCAGCCAACAGGTTCATATGTGCGGATCACTGGATAATGGGATCCACAGCCACAGAAGCACAGTGTCCACACAGTCTGCTACTGCCTAGCGCTCAGTGGTCTTCTTGGAAACCAACGAGGCTGCAGGGAATCTGGGCGGCAGGTGAGCTGCGCAGGGAGGTGAGTCACATTAGGAAAGGGCCAATTCACAATTCCCTGTGCCTCTGATTCATCCCTGCCTACTCGACGTCTCTCTGTGTAGAGTTCATTCACATTACCTCTTGGTGAATGCTTACCGAGGCCCCAAAGTAATGCTGGACACTGTACCCCTGCTTCTAGGAAGAAACACTCCATGGAGGAGCTGTCATCCCCGAAAGAAATTGAAAGTATTAGTCACTCAGTCGTGTCTGACTTTTTCAGATCCCGTGGGTTGTAGCCTGTCAGCCTCCTCTGTCTATGGAATTCTCCAGGCAAGAATACTGGAGTGGGTAGCCATTTCCTTCTCCAGGGGATCTTCCCGATCCAGGGATTAAACCCAGGTCTTCTGCATTGGAGGCAGATTCTTTACTGTCTGAGCCACCATGGAAGCCCTGAGTCTTCCTCAACTTTCAATTTAAGAACTTTAATGAACTTCAAGCTGAGGCTTGTTTTCTGCCAAGCTCCTCCCTTCTCTGTTCTTTGAGCATCTTGTCTACAGGGGCCAAGTGTGCAGTGGCTCTCAATACATTACAAATAATGTAATAACGGGAGGGGAAGAGGATCCAGAGTCTTGTCTTTCCATTTGTTCAATCCAGAATTGGAGGATAACCCTGTTAACATGGAGAGGTTGAGAGGGGGAAATGCAAAGTTAAATGCAGCCATGAACACTACAGAGAATCAATAAATATTGACAGGTGAGAAGGCAGATGGAGGGAGAGAAGTTTTGCTAATCTCAACTAATACTGGTTAATAATACAGAACAGGCAGGGATTTGTCACCAGCCAGAGACGCCAAAGCTATAGTTTTTTCCAGAAGTCATGTATGGATGTGACAGTTGGGCTATAAAGAAAGCTGAACGCCAAAGAATTGATGCTCTTGAACTGTGATGTTGGAAACTCTTGAGAGTCCCTTGGACTGCAAGGAGATCCAACCAGTCCATCCTAAAGAAAATCAGTCCTGAATATTCACTGGAAGGACTGATGCTGAAGCTGAAGCTCCAGTACTTTGGCCACCTAATGTGAAGAACTGACCCATTGGAAAAGACCCTGATGCTGGGAACAATTGCAGGCAGGAAGAGAAGGGAACGACAGAGGATGAGATGGTTGGACGGCATCCCCGACATGATGGACATGAGTTTGAGCAAGCTCTGAGAGTTGGTAACAAGGCCTGGCGTGCTGCCATCCATGGGATCACAAAGAGTTGGACACGAGTGAGTGACTGAACTGAACTGAACTGATAGACCCCCAGGGAAATACCAGTGGCCCCTCTTGGCAGCTCGTGGACAAACAGCACAGAGTTCTGGGTTCCGGGGAGAGGATAAAGTGCATGGAGCATAAAGTGTCAGAGCAGCTGAGACCTACTGCTGACAATTAAACCTGTTTACATTTTCCTTCACAAAGAGTTGGACATGCCTGAGCCTCTGAGCACCTTTTCCTTAGGTGCATACTTCTGTTGGAAACAGAGGTAATCTCCAATTACCTCACAGGGCTCTCTGGGGCTGTGGTCACATATCTCTAGGTAGCACACTGACCTGAGAGATCATTCGAATACCTGGTCTGGTTCCCAAGTCTTTCTACGACGTTTATACTGAAACTAGATGAATCCAATGAGGTGGGACTTGGGAAATTGCTAGCATGTTTCAAGGAGGATTAACAGAGTGCAAAAGTCTTGGTAAAGTTGTCTATGTTTTCTGCTAAATTGCCCAGTAGACTCTTTCAGAGTTTCAAGAGGTTAGAGAAAGAGAAATCAGAATGTTATAACAATGAGCTGAGTTACAGCTGTGAGGCCCTTTTCTGTGGCCTGAGGCAAGTTTCAAAATCCTTGTTTGTGTGGCTGGAATGTGATTCATACCTGACTCTCAGGACACATCCTGTCTCATCCTTTTATCTGTGACTCTAAATCATGTCAAAACTTTTTGCCACATACCATAGAAAATACTCGGAGAAGGCAATGGCACCCCACTCCAGTACTCTTGACTGGAAAGTCCCATGGATGGAGGAGCCTGGTGGGCTGCAGTCCATGGGGTCACGAAGAGAGGGACACGACTGAGCAACTTCACTTTCACTTTTCACTTTCATGCATTGGAGAAGGAAATGGCAACCCACTCCAGTGTTCTTGCCTGGAGAATCCCAGGGACGGGGGAGCCTGGTGGGCTGCCGTCTATGGGGTCGCACAGAGTCGGACACGACTGAAGCGACTTAGCAGCAACAGCAGCATAGTAAATACTCCATATGTAAAGATTTTTTTTCTTTCTAATTTTAAACACTAGTCTACCTGGTATATCAACAAATCAAAAGACCAAATATTAATTGAGCTTATCCCAATTGTGTGCAATTCACAGGATTAAATCTTGGGGATGGGGTAGGGGGACGAGAAAGAAATACATTTTGTAAGACATGGGCTCTTCTTCCAGGAAGAAGGTCATAAGCTAATAATATTAGGTCCCATTTATTGCAATCTGCTATGAACCAAGCATTTCACTTTTATTATCTCATTAATCACTCAATCTTCACAGGAATCTGGTGTGTGTTTGTATGTGTATATGTGTGTATGTGATTTATGCTATTTTATTGTATTAAAAATCACAGTCAAGGGGACTTCCCTGGTGGTGTAGTGGTTAAGACTTCACCTTCCAATGCAGGGGATGTGGTTCAATCCCTGGTCAGGGAGCTATACGCCTCACAGCCAAAAACCAAAACAGAACACAGAAGCAATATTGTAGCAAATTTAATAAAGAATTTTTAAAAAATCACAGTCAATGCTTCTGATCTTGCTGAAATATATTCATGAAACTTGGATATATTGCATATTTTAAATACAATTGATCCCAGATTTAAACATTAGGTTATGAACTTTCTTGGTGGTCCAGTGATTAACAATCACCTGCCAATGCAGGGGACATAGGTTTGATTCCTGGTCTGGGAAGAGTCCAGATGTTGTGGTGCAACTAAGCCAGTGTGCCCCGACTACTGACACCTACGCACTCCAGAGCCCAAGCTACACAACAGGAGAGAACATCACAGTGAAGAAGCCCACGGCCGCGAGGAAGAGAAGTCCCAGCTCGCCGCAACTAGAGAAACCTGCGTTCAGCAACAAAGACCCAGCACAGCCAGAAAAAATTAACAATTAAAAAAATCAAGTTATTAAAATAAGTACATATTAAAGTGTGGGTCAAAAAAGCAAGAGAATTCCAGAAAAACATCTATTTCTACTTTACTGACTATGCCAAAGCCTTTGACTATGTGGATCACAATAAACTGTGGAAAATCCTGAAAGAGATGGGAATACCAGACCACCTGACCTGCCTCTTGAGAAACCTTTATGCAGGTCAGGAAGCAACAGTTAGAACTGGACATGGAACAACAGACTGGTTCCAAATAGGAAAAGGAGTACGTCAAGGCTGAATACTGTCACCCTGCTTATTTAACTTATATGTAGCATACATCATGAGAAATGCTGGGCTGGAGGAAGCACAAGCTGTAATTAAGATTGCCAGGAGAAATACCAATGACCTCAGATATGCAGATGACACCACCCTTATGGCAGAAAGTGAAGAAACTAAAGAGCCTCTTGATGAAAGTGAAAGAGGAGAGTGAAAAAGTTGGCTTAAAGCTCAACATTCAGAAAACGAAGATCATGGCATCTGGTCCCATCACTTCATGGGAAATAGATGGGGAAACAGTGGCTGACTTTTCTGGGCTCCAAAATCACTGCAGATGGTGACTGCAGCCATGAAATTAAAAGACGCTTACTCCTTGGAAGGAAAGTTATGACCAACCTAGATAGCATATTAAAAAGCAGAGACATTACTTTCTCAACAAAGGTCTGTCTAGTCAAGGCTATGGTTGTCCAGTGGTCAGGTATGGATGTGAGAGTTGGACTATAGAAAGCTGAGCGCCAAAGAATTGATGCTTTTGAACTGTGGTGTTGGAGAAGACTCTTGAGAGTCCCTTGGACTGCAAGGAAATCAAACCAGTCCATCCTAAAGGAAATCAGTCCTGAGTGTCATTAGAAGGACTGATGTTGAAGCTGAAACTCCAACATTTTGGCCACCTGATGCAAAGAAGTGACTCATTTGAAAAGACCCTGATGCTGGGAGGCACTGGGGGCAGGAGGAGAAGGGGATGACAGGGGATGAGATGGTTGGATGGCATCACCGACTTGATGGACATGGGTTTGGGTGAACTCCGGGAGTTGGTGATGGACAGGGAGGCCTGGCGTGCTGCGGTTCATGGGGTCGCAAAGAGTCGGACACGACTGAGCGACTGAACTGAACTGAAAATGTGGGTAACAATATGGGTCTCTTATGTAAGAGGGCTGGTTTCATCTCCATTTTACAGCTATGGAAATTGAGGTACAGAAGACTTACGTAAAATAACGGAATCTCAATCAGAACCTGGGACTAAGTCTGTGAGTTTTCCTTTATCCCACGTTGCTTCCTCATTCCAGTTTGGGAAACAACATAAACTCCTGAGAAGTTAAATGAAAATACAAAATGTAATGTTGTATCTTGTCAATTTAGCACATGCTACAAGACAGCAGGAAATGTATTTTCAAGTGTTTAGGTCAGATGATGAATCCCCCTTTTGAGAAGGAGATTTATAAGCCAGAAGCAGGCCTGAGGGAGGAGTAAAATTTGGATACTTGGAAGCCAATATTTTTCAACGTTTCCTTTCTGTTTTTTAAAAAGTCATTTGATGCCTTTTATGTATACCAAGTATTTACGAGGGGAGTGAGATGTCTGGGATCCGCTTTTAACACTCAAGCAAAAATGAACAAGTGAATCAATAAGTTGGGGAAACAGATCAGGCAGTGTTGGCAAAATGTTATCCGAGGTTGAGTCATGCAGTGGATAACTGGGAGGTCATTGCTGGAGCCTCTCTTCCTTTGTGAATGTTTGTGAAAAGTCCCCTACGAAGACCTCCACAGAGTAAGAGTAGTGGCTTAATCAGGCTTGGCACAAGTGAAGAAGCCCCTTTCTAAGAACTATGATGACAGCCTCACCCTGAACTCTTCACCCTGAACTCTTAAACAGAGAAGTCCATTTAAGATGATAATCAGCAGCCACAGGAAAACAGGAACATCCTCATGAAATAAGGGAAAGTTTAACTATAGCATGGTGATTCGAATGAAGATAAACCTCAGAAGGAAGACAGAGCTCAGACACCAAAAGATTGATTGCATTGCTCAAGAACATAATTCATGCTTTAGAGGCAGAGGCAGACAATTCTGACTGAAACATAAGTCTCAATTATTTCTCTATTTATCTGGCCCTCCTCTGCTGCTGCTGCCAAGTGGGTTGCTTACCCTATTTCATCACCTCATTCTGACTCTCATCTGAGAACATAATATTCTTTTCAGTTTTAAGAAAATAGTGTTTGTATTTTCATTCATAACAAAGTATTTCACAGTGTTGGAATCATTATTATTTCCCTGCTTACTTTATTCCTCTTTAATTGGAAGTTTCAAATGATTTAACCTGTTGTTAGTGTCTCATACCATGGAATATTCCTTTTGCCTCTCCAGGAGCTGGGCTGCCAAAGGGATTTGCAACAGAATTGGCCTCTGGAGGAAAGTTTTCAATTAGTTCATTATTCCAACCTTTTACAAAGCAGAATCCGAAAATTCACAGGCCGAATTGTATCAGCTCATCTGTGTACTGAGGAAGGTACTGAAGTTATTACATTAATTGATAGATTAACATATACTTGGGTGAAAAAAATGCTCTGGAGCTTTAGGACTTAGCTCATTATTTTGACATGACATTATGTACCGAACACTACAAATCAGTTTAGGAACAGTAACTCATTTTGGCAATCCATTACCTTGACTAGGGAGTTTTGCAGTTGGTTTATTTAGCTGTAAAGGAGAGCATCTCTCCCAAGCTACCTTAAGGGACAGTGTATCTATATAAGGGATGCATGTGATTTGAAATTGAAACTAAATTGGCATCAGGCCTGGGTCTGGCCTCTCCCCCATGGCATTTCAGTTTCTCTCCATGAATCTGCTTGTTCCACATGCCTCTCTCTACCGAAAGGCTATTTCCCACCATGTTGCCAGCATCAAGATAAAAAATAGTAACTGCTAACCCTTATTGAGTATATTCTGTGTGCCAAGCACTATTCTCAGTATTTCACGTATGTTAATTTATTTGATCCTTGGAACAACTGCTGTGAACTCTGACTTGAATATGAACTGGTCTTTTTACAATCTGGACTAAAACACTAGCTTATTTTCACCTTTACTTCCATTATCCAGTCTTTCCATTTCTCAGCTTAGGTTGCAGAAAGCAAGAATCTGATTGTACCAGATCGTTTTTTGTGCCATGCTGCACGAGTTAATCTGTGGTTGGTTTCCCTTCCATCAGCTGCACAGCTCTGAACCACAGGCAGGGTTGCTTAGCTCAGAACATAAGAAGGAAGCAAGCTATGCCCATGAATGGGACAGCTTCTTTCTAAGGAGTTGTAGGAGAAAGAGATCAAACTGAGTCTCTAAGACCAGGAGAAGAAGCGGTGTTTCCTACGTCTAACAAATTTACTTGTGATCTGGGAAGCCCTCTCTGGCTGTTCATCTGTGAATGGTATGTGTTGAAACTTACTGACACCTGGGTTGAGAGATGCATGAATGTGATAACTAAACAGCCCTCAGAGAGTCTAAGTCAGAACCTGCTGATTACCTAGGTTAGAACAGAGGTTCACTTATGTATTGGGGTATGGAGGGACCACAGAAGATGCACTTCTTTCCAAATTTGTCCCCCACTGGCTGTGACTAGGTCTTGCATCCACCACTGAAAGAGTTCCCTTGGTTTAATGCAGATGGTAAGAAAGGCACGTCTTTGCATCTGCTCTCACCACTCTTTGCATCTGCTCTCACCACTCTTTGCATCTGCTCTCACCACTCTGCCTTCCCATTCTGCTTTGCAGCAATAGCAGATTTCTTGGCTCCTCCCATGCTCTGTGCTCCCTTTTATTCGGCCTCTCCTGAGGCCCCTTCTATGCTTGCCTGAGTGCCCACTCCGGGTCTCAGAAGACATTGCCTCCAGGAAGTCCTCTTGACTCCACAAGCCTGGGTCCACTAGTCATACACTCTGGCCACTATCCCTTATCAGAACTCTTCTCGCATTGTCTGTATTTCATGCTTCCTGTTTACCCTTGACTTCAAATCCATGAGGTCAGAGCCCATATCTTCTGAGTTATTGCTATATTCAATTTTAGCACACTGTCTGATACACAGTAGGTGTCAATAAATATTTGGTTAAATGAATCAAAGTCAAACTGTGTTATTTGCAAGGGGTAATATGATTGTTAGTTCACAGACTCAGTTGACTTCATAGATTCCCAATAAGGTCCCTGAGACATGGTTCCTAGGTCAAATGAATTTGGATTGATGAGAGGAGGAGGATATTACCTAGAAGAGTTCAAACTGGAGAAATAAAGACAGACACCCTGGGTCTGTAAAATGGGGAGAAAAAGGGCACTCAGAAGGAACAATGGCTGCTGAAATATTCTGCTGCTGCTAAGTCACTTCAGTCGTGTCCGACTCTGTGCGACCCCATGGACAGCAGCCCACCAGGCTCCCCCATCCCTGGGATTCTCCAAGCAAGAACACTGGAGTGGGTTGCCATTTCCTTCTCCAATTCGTGAAAGTGAAAAGTCAAAGTGAAGTCGCTCAGTCGTGTCCGACCCTTAGCGACCCCATGGACTGCAGCCTACCAGGCTCCTCCATCCATGGGATTTTCCAGGCAAGGGTACTGGAGAGGGCT
Organism: Bos mutus; assembly: GCF_027580195.1. Lineage (NCBI taxonomy): Eukaryota > Metazoa > Chordata > Mammalia > Artiodactyla > Bovidae > Bos > Bos mutus. Next base: position 27,004,876 of record NC_091628.1, read on the forward strand.
GCCATTGCCTTCTCCAGCGGAAATATTCTGCCCACGCCTAAATCAGTTCCAGTTCTCACAGGCTCCTTCAACGTGCCATATGACTACTGGAGCAGCCCCAGGTGGTAGGTTGGTTCCGCTGACGGCTGACTCACATGAAGGAGACTAGATAGGGGTATATAACCAGGACTGGCACTCATTCTACTTGCAAAACCTGTAAAAGAAAGGAGGGACAGTCCCCGGTGGACAGACTCCCACCTCCATATTCCACGTAGGCAATTCATCTGCAGTGTAAGGGCACTAATTACTTGAGGGATGGCCAGCTGTCAAGAATCTTTACTCTTTTTCACTAGCCAGGAGGTATCTGTTTATTAACCAAATAAAACAGAAAAGAATGTTTTTCAAAGAAAACATATGGGAATACTATCACAAGGAAACTCAGTTCTTCATAAGACACATCAGATTTTGAAACACAGAGAAATGTTTGATGAAACCCACCACTTCCCTGCCTTAAACTCAGCTGCACATCCTTGTTCTACCAAGTTTTCTACAGGTTATGTAAGTGGTGGCTTAAACTTGTAAAGTTTGACCTGTGTTATGATTTAATATCTTTAAAAATTTGTCCTAATAGGAGGCTACTTTTGATTCGTCCAGTCTTACAAATACATTATTGTGAAATTATACTTGAAGAATCATAATTTAATAGTCATGTACAACAAATTTGATGCTATATGCCATTTGTCCTTGTAAAAGTGTTTTAATTAATAATGTTCTTGCAGAATGTGATCAAGTATTAATAGAAAAGAAAAGGGAATAAACATGGAAAGGAAAAGGAAATAAGACAGATATAAAAATGAAGGGAGGAGGAAAAGCTAATACTGACTTCCCTGTCTCCTCTTCAAGGAAGATGGTTTGCAGTTTCATCCTGATACTTAAGCAAAAAGACCCATCTCTCTCAGAAATGATCTCCCACCCCAAATTTACAATTTTAAGATTTTAGTAAATTTAAGATTTTAGGATTAAAAACCAAAATTTAACTAGAATCCCAGAAGTATATTCAGCAGTTTAAAGTTGGAATGGGGAAAGAATGTATTTCTAAGAGAACTGCCTCACTAATTGACTTTAAATAATATAATTTTGCTTTTTAATCTTATTTTATTGATGGACTAAAAAGGAAAAATAACTGTAACCCTAGAGAACAGGATTTTCATCACATGCACATTTTAGAATGTTGCAGAAACAGTTAGAAAAAGAGAGGTGAGAGAAAAACACATCAATAAAGAAAATTCTTTTAGCTTGGGGAAAAGTCTTTATGCACAGTAAGTTGAACTCTAGATAGTGGGGGACAGCTCTGCAGGTGTTGGGGGAGGGTGTCCTTTGAATCTACACTTTGGCAAGCGTGACTGGAGCCCCTGAGGACGAGAATTCAGACTTTTGTTCATGCTGTCTCCTGGAAAGGGCATTTAAAGAAGGTACCATTAGCATTCCCTGAACCGTGTTCACCCAGAAGCAAGTAATTGAAGGGATTCATAGCCCTCCACCTTCTCCTCTTTAGAATTAGCAGGCAAGCCTCTGAATAGGAGCGAGGAGAGAGTCTGACTTCAGTAATGGATTCTGAGAATAGCTGAACAGCGTGGGTCTGCTGACAGCTCGCCCCTCCCTGGGAGATTGCTTCTGAAAAGGACAAGCGAAGAGAAAGTCAGAAACACGGTTGTATCTACCACAGAGGTGTGGAATTGGGTACAGTTCACGAAGAATTGCTTTCCACCCGAAGTATATTAGCATGCACCCTCTGCTTCATTGGAGGAAGTAATTGCACATAAAGATGAATGTCAATTATCTGATTTCAGGTGCTAAGTGGTACTGTATCTGTTGGGATCACTTGGGAGAGTAAGACTTGGGGAGGATATTTGGCAGGGACAATCAAAGGAAAAGAGCTGTTTTGTTTTGTTTTTCAGGTTGGGAAGGGATGGGTACTTTACAAGTTTTGGCTATTTTTAAAAAAATGTATTGGTATACAGTTGATTTAAAATATTGTATGAGTTTCAGGTGTACAGCAAAGTGAATCAGTGATATGTATATGTATACCCACTCTTTCTTAGATTCTTTTTATTTTATCTGGAAACTATCTTTTATGTAACTTTGCAACTTCCACCCGCATTGAGGCCATGCTTCCTATACAAATTAAGAACATATTTTATTGGGATCAGACAAATTTGGGGTATTATCCTACCTCTACGACTTAACAGGGTATATGATTTGGGGTAAGATTATTACTTAACCTCTCAGAGATTCAGTTTAAGCTAGACATACTAATATTAACTGGTTTGCAAGACTATTGTGAAGATGAAATGAGATAATGCCTGTGACACCAATAGCTAAATGTGGCTTTCTCTAAGCCTGGCAGAAACTCTAACATGGTGGCTGCTCCTCTGTGTTGAGGGCCCTTCTTACATGTGGAGAAGAAACACACACACACACACACACACACACACACAAGGCAGGGTGTCAGCAAACAGTGTACTCCGTGAGTGTCTGTCTGTAACAAAAACAAAAACAGAAAATTAAGGAACCAATGTAAGCATCGATGCTGTTTTATGAAGGCCAGAAAACTAAGCAATTAAACCAAAACCCTGGGGAATACTGGCTAGGTTTTGTGAAAGTAAAAAAAACAGTGTCAGTTAGCCAGCAGCCATTTCTAAGCAGTCATATGCCTGACCAGTCCCCAGAGCAGGGCAGTGATGTTTCTGCATAACATTAATACATAGCACATTCATTTTGCTTTAAGTTTAATGTGATTACTTCCCTAAATTCTGTTATTAATACTCAGCCTTCTGCTGTTCGTGCAGCGTGGCCAGCTGGTGCTGATTTTTAAAAACGAAAGGAACGTATTTGTTCTATACCCACCCAGCAGAAAGGAACATAACATCTCCCAGAGCTGGGAGGAGGATGGGGCCCTGCAGGGTAAAGTGAAGAAGGTGCGGTGGGAGCTGGTGTGGGAATGACATGCTGATCCCGACCATTCACTTCCCACAAGATAAGGGGTCTCTCCCAGAATATCGCCAGACACATTTCATGGGATCCAGTCGGAGCACAGAATCCTCTCCGGGTCCTTCAACAAAGGGAAGTGAATACAAGAAACTGGTTACAAAGGTGATGAAAAGTTAAGACAGACCAGGGACTGTGATAAAACTTGAAACAGCAGCATCAAGAAATTACTGTGACCCCTGAAGACTGCAGTGACAATAGGCAGGGCTGGTGTTTTCAGGGTCCAAGAGCAGGCTGGCTGCCTACAGGAAACAGAACTGTGGGCGAAAGTGGCATTTGGGAGCTAAGAGAGAGGTCCTCCTGGCAGGAGTAGGAACTGTGAGGAAGAGGCAGCCGCTGCCAGCTCTGGAGACCCACCCAGGGAAGAGGCAAACAGGAATACTCTCACTTTCCCCCTCCTTCCACCTTCCAGCTTCTCCAGTGACTCCCACTGGTCCCACTAGTCAAGGCTACCTGGAAGCCAAGTAATCTGGGGAGCCTGGAAACATTGTTTCCTACGGTACAGAGCAGAACAGGGCCAAAGGAGAGAAGGAACTGAGAGCAAGCAAGCCGGTGCCCCATCAGGTTCTGCTGAGCTGACACAGCTGACTATGAGTTAAGTTGGGACCTCTCCATGGGGGGGCTTCCCTGATAGCTCAGTTGGTAAAGAATCCGCCTGCAATGCAGGAGACCCCGGTTTGATTCCTGGGTCAGGAAGATCTGCTGGAGAAGGGATAGGCTACCCACCCCAGTACTCTTGGGCTTCCCTGTGGCTCAGCTGGTAAAGAATCCACAATAATGTGGGATACCTGGGTTCAATCCTGGGGTTGGAAAGATCCCCTGGAGAAGGGAAAGGCTACCCACTTCAGTATTCTGGCCTAGAGAATTCCATGGACTGCATGGTCCATGGGATCGCAAAGAGTTGGACACGACTGAGTGACTTTCACTTTCTCCATGGGAAGACCCCAAAGTCAACCCAGTCACCCTCTACACCCCTCAGTATGAGTGAGCTGGAAGGCACCTTTGGACACAGAGGAGGAGCTTCATCTGAGGAGACATCATCTGTTTGCTCACTGTTCCCTGTTGTCTCCTCTCTGGAAACAAACTGTATGTTAATTGGTGATTATCGGAGTTAATAAGGATAATAATATATGAATATAATGCAATCTAATTTCCTTATTCTGTTAACTACTAGTCTTTTGTTTTGGATTATCCATTTAAACCTTTACCTCATCATCCTGGATAATTGAAAGCTGCATCTTATTGTTCTCAGAATAATTAAATTTTTGCATTTTTGACTCTGAATAATCCAGTTTTATAATAAGAACAAGTTAAATTTGCAATGATCTTTACAGCTTTTGTGAGTGTACTTAGTCGCTCAGTTGTGTCCAACTCTTTGCAACCCCATGGACTACAGCCCGCCAGACTCCTCTGTCCATGGGATTTTCAAGGCAAGAATACTGGAGTGGGTTGCCATGCCCTCCTCCAGGGAATCTTTCCAACCCAGGGATGGAATCCAGGTCTCCCGCATTGCAGGTGGATTCTTTACCATCTGAGCCACCAGGAAAAACCAAGAATACTGGCGTAGGTACCCTATCCCTTCTCCAGGGGATCGTCATGACCCAGGAATCAAACCCAGGTCTCCTGCATTGCAGGTGGATTCTATACCAGCTGAGCTACCAGGGAAGCCCTTACAGCTCATACCCCACACTCAAATACTTTTTTCCATTTTCTTTTATGCCCTGATAGCCTGAAGTGAAGGGAAGATAATTAGTATTTACTGAATATATACGATGTTCCAGGCATTGTGCCAGCAACATTACAAAGATAATTCAGTTATATCACAACAACCAAACAAGTCAGGTATTTTTATCCCCATTTTACAGATGAGGAAAATCACATGGGGGAATGAACTATCCTATTCAAGGTTATAAAGCCAAGTCCAGAGACCCTAACAGGCTGAAAACTTACGTAGACACACAACACATCTTGCTATATATGCGTTTGCAAATTTTATATATATACATACATCTATATTTAAACTTTACTCCCTAAATGTTGTGATTTTTATAAATGCCTTATTTATAATTTGTTTATTTAGGAAATCTTAATATCAGAAGCATTTGTTTGAGGTCACACAATGCTCCTTATGAATCAGAGGTGGAAATAACAAGGCCTTAGTGTGAAGCAATCACGCTGGCTCTGGTTCTGCACATTCAAAGTCAAATCCGTTCTAAGCCTCATTTACCTTATATAGAATGAGGATAACATATTGTCGATTAAAAAATATAGTCACAACCTATCAGAAAGCTATTTCTTTCTTGGTCCAATTGAGTGTCATGTTTCCCTTACGACTTTCAGTGTATGTGGCCAACATTATGCTCACTAGATGTGAAGCTTACAGGTAACGTCTGCGTTTCATTTCTCTCTCTTGCAGCGTATAGTGCAGTAGAAGTTCTCACACAGACTTTTGAATTGAACTAAGCTACACAAAAATTCAAACTTTGGAGTGCAGACAAAGCAACCAACTGTGCAAGACTACCCACAGCTGAGGGATTCGGGGATTTCCACGCTAAACTGGACCATCCTCAGAAAATGATGACAGGCAGTTACCCTAGGAGTAGAATGTAGTATCCTGAAACAAAACGGATGCTTTGTTTTGTAAATTTACAAATTTGGCAAAATATACTTCTCAAAAACAAAATAGGCATGAACATCAGAGTAAAATAACAAGACACAATTATACATAAATCTTCAATGGTCTCATCAGAAATCCATTTCTGATATAATAACAATAAAATTTTGATAAATTTCCTTTCAATGTAACTATGAAAACCAGGATATTTTTTCCTATTTTGGTGGGAAGGAGATAAATCCATAGCAAAAGTTTTAAAAACTTCCTACATCTCACAGAGCCATCACAGGTATTAAGGGTCCTGAATGTTCCAATTCAAATCATGAAGTATTTGCCCCACGATACCCAGCTTCATCCCCCCAGGCATCAATATGAAACTGAAGCTTCATGCTGGGAGCCAGGATGCTTGGACGTAATGGCACCCGCAGTAGAACCACGTCATAAGGTGCTCATGACATGCTGTCATCTGAGCCTCTAGCAAAGCATTTGCTAATGACCACCTTATCCTACGCTTGGACTTACTCCATCAAAAGCTGTTTGTGCCATCTCAGACCAGACCATCGTGACCGCACCACTCCACTGCCTTGCGACACACAGTAAGTCAGGAGAACAAGCGCCACGACTCGTTCGTCATTCAGCTGTTCGCTCAAACATACATACTGGGAACCTAACTAAGGCTGACTGCCATTCTGTTTAGTGCTGTGAATACAAAGAGGAAAAAGACCATTTCCAAGAGGGTTACAAACCAGTAGGGAAATAAACAAAGTGCTGTGGGAATACAGGCTGGAGGGCAATGTGTTGTTCTAGGGAAGTCAAGGGAAGCGTCAGTGAGGAGCGGACATTGGTGCTAAGGCCTAGGGAATTCAGAGGTTAAGACTGAAGGAATGGAAAGGAAGAGGGGAACGTTCTGGAGAAGTGAGCATGGAAAACACCGCATGTAGAGTATCCTCAGACTGCTGTAAAAAGTACCTCAAACTGAGGGGAGATTAAATAACTGAAATTGACTGTCTTGCAGTTCTGGAAGCCAGAAGTCTGAGATCAAGGTGTCGGGCAGGCAGGGTTGGTTCCCATGGAGCTCTGAGGGAGCATCTGTTCTGAAACTCTCCTAACATCCAGCGATTTGCTGCCATTGTTGCCGTTTCTTGGTTTACAAAGTGAAAGTCGCTCAGTTTCCCATCTAACTCTTTTCGAGCCCATGGACTATACAGTCCATGGTCTTCTCCACGCCAGAATACTGGAGTGGGTAGCCGTTCCCTTCTCCAGGGGATCTTCCCAACCCAGGGATCGAACCGGGGTCTCCCGCATTGCAGGCGGATTCTTTACCAGCTGAGCCACAAGGGAAGCCCAAGAATACTGGAGTGGGTAGCCATTCCCTTCTCCAGGGGATCTTCCCAACCCAGGGATCGAACCGGGGTCTCCTGCATTGCAGGCGGATTCTTTACCAGCTGAGCCACCAGGGAAGCCCAATATTGGAGTGGGTAACCTATCCCTTCTCCAACGGGTCTTCCCAACCCAAGGATCACCAGGGTCTTCTGCATTGCAGGTGGATTCTTTACCAACTGACCTCTGATGAAAGCTGGCTTGCAAAAGCATCATCCCAGTCTCTGCCTTCATTTCCATGTGGCATTCTTCCTGTTGGCACTTCTGTGTCCACATTTCCCCTTTAAATAAGGATCCCACTCATACTGGAGGTTAGGGCCCCCGACTCCAAAATGAACTCATCTGAATGTAACCACCTACATCTGCAGCGACCCTATTTTCAAATAAGGTCACATTCTGAGGTACTGGAGGCTAGGATTTCAACATATAAATTTTGAGAGGGCACAGTTCACCCTGTCATATCTTAGAAAAGGAGTCAAATATATTAGTACAGGAGGGAGCACTTTTAAGACAGGAGTGTCTGGACTTCCCTGATGGTTTAGTGGTTGGAAGTCCATCTGCCAGTGCAGGGGACGTGGGTTTGATCCCTGGTCCAGGAGGATTCCACGGGCTGTGGGGCAGCCAAGGCCTGTGCACCACAATCACTGAGCCTGTGCTCTAAAGCCTGAGCACTGCAATGAAGACCTAGTGCAGCTAAAAAAAAAGAGTGTCTATAATTTTTAAAATGGTAGGAAAGGAGGGTGAAGGCTAGGATTTGAAGAGATGCTAGAGCCCATGTTTAAAGGTGAAGAAAGTTGAAATATATGCTCAGGTGTTCTGGGAAACTGATAACTGATGACGGGATAAAAAGATTTGTAATCATAAATGCTGCATTAAACACACTTTAACAGGACTCTTTATGACAGAGTGTCTCAGAGACTGTAACACAGGAATGTGCTTTATAAAACCTATACTGATGAGAGTATACAGTGGTTCTCAAACTTATTTTACTGCAGAAACAACTTTTTTCCAGTGATCTTCCACTAAAAATAATAATTTGGAGATGTGGGCACAGTCAGTGCAGAGACTTCCCAGCTGGCTTCCTTACATCTGAGTTTCAATTTCCTTCTCTGCGGAGCTGAGATAATCACTGTGTTTTACAAGTTCAGTCCCTGTGAAGGGACGGGAGAGCACATAGAGGGGACCCCTAAAAGTTAAACCACTAGACATATGGGAATAATTGGAGGGCTTTTGAGCAAGGAGGTAGGAGGCTTGCAAATTTGTTGGAAATAAAAGAGCAGACAGAGCAATTATTTGGAGGAAATAAAGATTCCTGAGCAGTGAAAATCCACATACTGACACTCAGTCAGCATTGTAAGGAAGGCACCTTCCAGGGGCTGTTCTTGCCCTTCCCACCATTGCTCCTTGTTCCGACTTTATCCATTCTTTCAACTAATTTCATTAAGCCCATTAGTATGTCCTAAGTTCACTGCTCAGAATTCTTTAAGGCTTACTTCATAGATCAGTGGAATTCAACTTGACCTCCCCTTCCTCTGATCTCTGGGGTACATACTGTCTGAGTCACACAGCTTAGCATTTGAATACATGTTGATTGAACAATTACCTCTTTGTTTCCTTTTCTTTGGATGCACCTCCTAAATGAGACTGTAAATCTTCCTTAAGCAATTAAGAATAACATCCCGTGGATTTCCAACCTCAGGATACACAGCACCAAGTGAATAGAAGATACTTAATAAGTATGTAATGTGTTGAAGAAAATTTTGCATCTGGGACAAAAATACCTCTGCAACATCTAGTTAACTTTTCTTACTGTTAAAAAGACACTGGCAACCAAACACAAAATGTGGAGAATTACTTGGAAATGTTACATATTTTTCATGATTATCTATAATCATAACTGATAGAGGATCCCCAAGTGTTCATGTGCAAAGGAGCCACTATGTATAAGGCACACTTTGATTCAAAGGAGTTGAGCTTTGCATCTGACCAGCATAGGATTGTCATAGACAATAGAATAATGATACACACAGCAGACAATACTTTCTCTTTATTTATAAAAATATAAGAGAAATGGAGCTGATTTGTTTAGACAAATGTCTTCCCATTTCATTTTGCTATTAGGCCCTTTTCGAACTGTTCTTAAAATTACTTAAGGAAGTTCAGATGGAAAGTTTATTTCTGCTTGAAGGTCATTTATAGAATACAGAACATACTGACTTGTTGTGTTAAAAATCACCAAATTTTTTTGGACAATTTGCTATGAAGATCAAATTGGCACTTTCAGTGTTTTATTATTTGATGTGTTTTGTTAATTTGTCAGGTTGACACACTGCATTAAGGTTGAGAACACTTTCTTTGGGAGGACATTTCATCAAATTACAAAATGACTCTATTCAGATGATACTTTGTCAAGAGTTATCTCACACAAATACTAAGTATTAGCTTTGTGATTTAATAAGCCATCCTCATACTAAATGATTGAAAACAAAATAATTATGAAATCAAAGTATATGCAGCTAATAAGAATTTTCTTCAAAAGCCAACATATCTACAAATGAATCAAAGGAGAAGAAAATAAAACCAAATGATAATCAGGTGTCTGGATTGTCTTGTTCAGTCATTCAGTGTTGTCCTCAACACATCCCAACACTATTTCTAACACTTCCACCACGTGGTGTTGAAAATTATTTTCTTATTTCCAGCTTCACTGAAATATACTTGAAAAATATAATTGTGCAGTGTAATGATTTGACATACATATACATTGTAAAATAATTGCCAAAAAGTTATTCTCAGTATGATTTCATTCCAACCAAGTTTAGCAATGTTTTCAGCCTCTCTAGCATGTAGAACTCCACATATCTACTTCTTTTAATTTTTTTCAATTCAGGAAATGTAAAAATCTGTAAGAAAAATGATAAAAACAAGGCCTCCATGAGGTATAGCAGCATCAGTATGGTAGAAAGAACACAAATCTCAGAATTGAAGCTGTGATTCAAAGTTAATGTCAGCAGTTTAGTGACTGTGAACTCATTTAAACTTCCTGGACCTCAGTTTCCCCATCAAAAGATATTAACTTCTCAGAGTTCCCAGATTCATAACAGATTTTCAGTTCTTGTTTAATTAGTGAATGGTTGAATGATCTCTGTTTCATATTCTGCTTTGGTCTCCCTTTTTTCCTTTTCCTAGTTCATGCTTCTTCCTTTATACTACTTCCTACTTTCTTTATTCTACTTCCTATTCCCTCTATACTACTTCCTACTTCCTTTGTACTACTTCCTACTTCCTTTATTCAACTTCCTATTCCCTTTATGGAGAAGGCAATGGCACACCCACTCCAGTGCTCTTGCCTGGAAACTCCCATGGATGGAGGAGCCTGGTAGGCTGCAGTCCATGGGGTCGTGAAGAGTCAGACACGACTAAGAGCCTTCACTTTCACTTTTCACTTTCATGCATTGGAGAAGGAAATGGCAACCCACTCCAGCGTTCTTGCCTGGAGAATCCCAGGGACGGGGGAGCCTGGTAGGCTGCCGTCTGTGGGGTCACACAGAGTTGGATACGACTGAAGCGACTTAGCAGCAGCATTCCCTTTATACTACTTCCTACTTCCTTTATACTACTTCCTACTTCTTTTCTTTTCTATTCCCAACTACACAAGAAGTTTCTTTCCCAGTGACGTTTCACATAAAATCACTCTTTTCAGTTTCTTCATTTGCTCCATACAATCCAGCCTCATGTCTCCTTTGTCCAAACCAGCCCTTGTGTTTGGCAAAGTTTTCCACTCCCAAAGCCAATTTTTTTTTCCCTTTCATTTAAAACCTGACAAAAGTCACCCCCTTTGCCCATTACATGCACTCAGTAAATAATAAATGATAAAAGTGGTGATGATGAATTCACCCACAAAGAGCATATAATCTGAGCAATAAAATTTGGCAAAGAAAAGATAGTGAGTAACTGCAACCCACTTAGTAGCAGGTGTGATTTCTCTAACCAGCCGTTTAGTGCATTAGCGCTACCATAATTACTGCTTGGATAAATACTACACTGCCATAGAAACATTGTCTCCAAATTATGTATTTATGGATTTTATTGGTGGATATGTTGACTATAAATTAGTTTTTCACATGTTGTGAGCTTTGATGATGGAAGGTAATAGGAATCCTATTCATCTCCACAGCTGCCCCAGGTTGAAGGGTTTCAAGGTGGAACAAGAAATTCTCCCACCTTCTCTATTTCAAGATGAGCAGAGTTGGCATTCCCCTGGATGCACACATTTAAAAGTAAAGAAACTGGCTAAAAAAAGATCACATTGAACTATAGTAATAGCCAAAATGTAACAAATTAGGATGAGTCTGGCTGCATCTATAAAGTGGGAAGGATAATAATATTGCTCTCAGAAGACTTTTATTTGCTCAAATAAGACATAGCAAATAAAAAACTGTAAATGATATAGTGTTATGTAAATATCAGTTCTAGTTTTTATTCACCATCAGCACAGACTGTCCTCACTTATTGGGAGGAATTCAGCTTTGAGAGTTCTCTTGGACCCTCTTTAAGGACGATGAAATATTCTTCCTTTCCTGTATATTTATGGACAACCACAGTCAACATCCTCAAGGTTTAACCTCAGTTCCACACCTGGTGAGGAAATACTGCCAGCTAGCAGATAACATTTTCTCTGAGTACCCTGAGGACTTTTTCTATCTCTAACCTATCAGGAAAAAATATCCAGTGAAAATCTTTGGAACTCACATTTTTGTTTCTATTGGTAAAAATGAAAATGACCATGAGAAACTACTGAATTCAAGAAAACTGATATAAATTCACACCTTTGACCAGCACAGAGGGGGAAAAAGAAAAAGCCTCAGTTTAAACTGAACTCTTTCTCCTTAAAAATGATAGAAATAAGTACGAATGCTTTTTCAATAAACAAGGAGGCAAACCTCTTTTAATGACAAGAGCAAGTGACTAAGTTCTGATTCAAATAAAACAACAAATTCATGTTTGCCTTCCCTTTATAGCTGCAAAGTATTTCCTCATACTTGACCACAGTTGATCTTCACTACCACACTATGGAATAAACAGAAGAGAAATGATGAGATAAGATCTTTATAATATTTCCTGGTGTAGTATCCCTTACCTGTACACAAGTTTATTTGTCTGCATGTCTTCCCCTGTTAATGCTAATCACAAGGCTTATTGCCCTCAAGGAAGAGAAGTGAATGAACCACCTAGAGGTGGGAGGTTCACAGGCTGGAAAATGAGGCTGTAACACAGGGGGAAGTTCGTCTCAGGCCGATAGTGCAAGGAAGAGAAGAGGTTTGCAAGCCACAAAGGACAGGGTATAACCAGGACTTGGAAAGTAGGTCATCAACCTCCCTGGACCTGATCCTTGGAGTGAAAACAAAGGAAAAGAAAAGAAGCCCAAATAGTACAAAGAAGCAACAAAAGTAAAGGGGACCTTTTCTTACTTCCTGTTCAGAAACTGCTTAGCAGGGTGCCTTCAAGCCAGCGTGCAAGCATGACAGAATAAAACAGTAGCGTGGCATGTTTCAGCAGAGAGAGGTCAGGAGAAGGTCCCTCCGTCCTTCTTAGCTCTTATGTGACAGACACACACGCTAGGGATTGTGGTCAGGTAGCTGAGAATTGGGACCCTAACTGAGGCGAGGACTGAGACAGTCCACCACAGAGACTGTGGGGCACACAGCTTAGGCAGGCACTAGATAGGGTAGTTCACTACAAATCCAGAGATCTGCACACCAGAGAGCCAGGGTGAGGCCAACTCAGCTGGTCCCCACTATGCCAAATGCACAGACCTCCAAGTACACCAGCACAGGCAGAGGCAGCAAGGAAAAGAGTTATGTCCAAAGACTTCCAATATGTCTTAGCAGGAGGGAAGTGGGTGCCCAGCAGAAAGGATGGCATGAGATTGGTCACTCCTCACTGATGCTGTAGGAGCTGTGGAAATAAACAAAGGCCAACTAAATGGGAAAATCAATCGCTGTTTGTTCAGAGCTTGCTCTAGCAAGGGAGTCAGCCACCCACTGTCACGTGCATTTTGACAGGGTCTCAACACCTGGTATATTATCACCCTGCTAATTTGATACCTCTATATTTAACTGGTATATTTACCACCAGATGTATTTAACAACTGGTATATTTAACACAAGGTATGTTTAAAACCTGGTATATTTAACACCTGGTATATTTAACTGTTTATTTAACACCTGGTATATTGTCACCCTGCTTATTCAACTTATATACAGAGTACATCATGAGAAATGCTGGGCTGAATGAAGCACAAGCTGGAATCAAGATTGCTGGGAGAAATATCAATAACCTCAGATACACAGATGACACCACCCTTATGGCAGAAAGTGAAGAAGAACTAAAGAGCCTCTTGATGAAAGTGAAAGAGGAAAGTGAAAAAGTTGGTTTAAAACTCATCATTCAGAAAATAAGATCATGGCATCTGGTCCCATCACTTCGTGGCTAATAGATGTGGAAACAATGGAAACAGAGGGAGATTTTTGTGGGAGGGCTCCAAAATCACTGCAGATGGTGTCTGCAACCATGAAATTAAAAGATGCTTGCTCCTTGGAAGAAAAGCTATGACCACCTTGACACCATACTAAAAAGCAGACATTACTTTGCCGACAAAGGTCTGCCTAGTCAAAGCTATGGTTTTTCCAGTAGTCATATATGGATGTGAGAGTTGGACCATAAAGAAAGCTGAGCACTGAAGAATTGATGCTTTTGAACTGTGGTGTTGGAGAAGACTCTTGAGAGTCCCTTAGACTCCAAGGAGATCAAACCAGTCAATTCTAAAGGAAATCAGTCCTGAATATTCATTGAAAGGACTGATGCTGAAGCTGAAACTCCAATCTTTTGGCCACCTGATGTGAAGAACTGACTCATTAGAAAAGACCCTGATGCTGGGAAAGATTGAAGGCCAGAGGAGAAGGGGGCAACAGAGGATGAGATGGCTGGATGGCATCACTGACTCGATGGATGTGAGTTTGAGCAAACTCCTGAGGGAGTTGCTGATGGACAGGGAGTTGATGATGGACAGGGAAGCCTGGCATGCTACAGTCCATAGGGTCACAAAGAGTCGGACACAACTGAGTGACTGAACTTAACTGAACAACACCTGGTAAAGAAGTAGGAAAGCTTCATAGTGGAAGAAAGGGAAGGCTTTGTGTGTGCCCTGATTAGACGGAGGCTATTGGCTTGGGTGTGCTGTAAAGAGGCTGACTGCAGTGGGGCATCCTTTGTGGTTGGTTAGGTGGGTACTTGTCTTTCTTTAGTTGATCCTAAATTTGAAGCCGGGACAAAAATTAAGGAAGATGTCAGTTATGCATCAAGTCCTGGCCATTTGAGTGAATTGTTAGAAAACATTGTTTAGCTTCTTGGGCTGTCACTAGGAATAACACCTAGGCTTCCTTCAGGTCTGGCTTAACAGCAGGCTGTCCTCTTGAGCAGTTAACTGCAGATAAACTGCTGCAGTAAAGTTGGTCTCTTGGGCAGGCCACTGCAGGTTTTGGGTCAGGGTTCTATTTTTAATACATGGTCTTGCCACTGACTGTTTCTATAGTCAGTTCTCAGAGCACACAAACACCCCTTGTCACCTAAGTGATACCTTGTAAAGAAGAAAGGGGAGGGAAAACTCGGAAGAAGAGGAACAGCTCTTCTGGAAGATTCAAATTTTGGATAGAGCCAATATCCAAAAGAGACTTTTTAGTTGGAAAGAAATTATTTTAGCCTGGAAAAGATGAATTTATCATTAATGAGAAGCTTTAGGATTTGGGGGTGGTATTTTGTTGTCTATTTATTTATTTGTTTATTTTTGCTAGCAACAGGATAGGAGCATCCAGAGCAAGATAAAATTAGATTTGGAAAACAGAGAACTTTTTTTTGTACTCCCAATGTGTGGTGTGCAAATTTTGTGACTGGTATTTTTACACTCAGTTTACGAATGAGGAACCTAACACTGAGAAAAATTCAAAATAATAAAAAACATCAAAATCACATATTTCAAGATATCATTTTCTTGGAAATAGTAAGTTCTGTCTGCCGGGGATACTTCGATGAACTAAGTAGTAGCAGCTCTGCTTACTGAGGGCCAAGTCCTGCTACAGGAAAACACAAACCCAACAGACCACAGGTTGCAAATACGGAGAAAATACTTAATCATCCCTCAGGAGACTATAATTTATAGATTTTCCAGGACTGTGACATTTCAAATACTGTAGTTCATTGTTCTCCCAAGAATGAACACATGGGAAATCAAGGGTTCCCATTTTTTATGCAGATGACACAGTCATCAAATCCTTAACGTCAGAGTAAATTCACTGGGATTAAATGGTGTAAACTGGGCTAGAGAGTCACTCGGGAAGGTCATAAAGGCCATAGTTAGAATCTGGGGCCATGTCATCTAAGCAGGCTGCACTGATCAAGAGTTCTCTGTGACTGAGACCCACAGAGCCTGAGACCCCGCTTCCCACAACAGCACCTCCACAAGCCTCCTTCACCCTCCCTTTTGAAACCCTGCAGTCCTGCAGTGGCAGCCAGGGAAGCAGAGGTTACACAAGCAAAAAGAATAATAAATTGCTTCAGGCTCACTGTGATTAGTTAGAAAATAAAATGAGATTTCATGAAGCACCTTTATATTTCAGAACTCCAAATCACTTCTTATTATGAACATAAGGTAACACAAGTTGAATATCAAACAATTAATGTTCATTTTGAACACATCTCTGGAATTCTAATTCTTTCAAGCCTCTCTTAAAAAGTCCTCCACTGTGACAGCCACATTTTCAAATGTTCCACTGCTGCCTAAAAAAGCTGTGTTTCATAAATTCCATATTGATATTACAATAGAGTAGCAGGATAATTTTAAGATTTTTTTTCCCATTTGATAATTGCCCTATTGCTTTTGAAAATAATGATTCACAATTATTCCAGTGTGAGATGCATTCATTTCATTACATTATCTAAATTTGTGTAGATATTACAAGGCTTTATGTAGCCTCTGGTAAAAGACACAAAATGTTCCTATTTCTCTCAATTATGCTTTTTTTTAACATTAATTTTCACATACAATTTTCAGTCATTTTCTTATGCACTACAAAACAGACATCAATGTGTGGCTACTAAGCATGACATTTCTCTTTATTACATTGATTTTCTTCTTATTCTATCAAGGGTAGGGGTAGATAATCATAATAAATAATATTTGACTGCTAAATTATCTACTGTATGCCACTCCCTGCTTATTATCTTCATTGTGCGGGATGTCAGGCTCAGAAAAGGTAAGGAAGTTGCCTGTGATAACACCCCAGTAAGGGGTAGGCACGTCAGGTTTGTCTTAACTACTGCATCTTACTGCCATTCCAGTAAGATGGGGCCGGGTGTCTTTATTTACACAGCAAGTCAGTGCCTTCCTTCCTCCCCTGTTTATCTTTCTCTCAGCATAGGCAATGAACCTGGAGCAGTTTCAAGTCCTACATCCTCTATAGATACTAGCTGTGCAGTGGTGGGTGCATTAGTCACAGTCATTAACTTAGTTTTGGCGACATAAAACTGCCCTAAATCTCAGGGTCTGTGGGCAGTAACGGCTTGTTTCTTGCTGTCGTCGCAGAGAAGTGCAGTAGAGCAGCTCCCCTCCAACCAACGACTAGGGATCCAGGCTGCGCCCATCTTACGGCTGTAAGGATGCCCCCTTATCATCCTCTGGGCAGACGAAGGGGAAGAGAGCGTGTGGATGGAAGGCCCTCTGGATGTGTAACTATTGTCCAGGACTAGTCACTTTTCATCAGACAACACGTCCAAGGTAACTGCAATGGAGGCTGGGAAAAGGTACACGAGCACATGGACATAATGTAAGAGTTTCTGCCGCATGGGGCTAGTTTGTTTGTTTAAATCTGTCTAGGTCTGTTTTCCACTCCTACAAAGTAAATGAAGGACTTAGCTATGCTTGGCACACATTAGCAATATACATACACTCAATGTTTTAAAATTTAATGTCATGTTATATAAATATTTGTACATAGTCCCTCAGTGGAGACATAAAGCTACCTTCCTTAGATCTATGGGAGAGAAAATCAAAAGAAACTGCTTTTGCCAAACCAAATCTAAATAGATACCCAAAGAACTCATATTTTAGAGCTCTTCATGAGAAATGTTCCTTATAATGTTATACAACAGAGAAAAAACCAAAATCTTAGCAGGAAAAGAAGCCCTGTGGAGGAAGCAGAAGATGGGCTGGTGGAGTTTGTGTAGGGGTGAGGGGAAATGTGATCGGGCGTGGGGGAGGGTGGCAGTGCGAGAGAATTTATGAGCGAGAGAAGAAAATTTGTTTTTGTTGTTAACAATATTTTTCTTCTCAAGATTAGAAGAGTGAGGGATAATAAAAAAGTAGAGGAAAATCCACCAATAACTATAGTGTCTCTCTGAAAATACTATTTAGAATGTGTACTTTTATTCCCTGATTTTTTTTTTACTTCAAGAATCAATTGTTTGTTTAATAAACTGAGGAGCATCTTGTCCCAACTTCCCACATTTGCCCTCTGACCTGTATCCTTCAACTTCCTGTATTATGTGTTTCAGTATTTCAGAGTAGTTTCATTAATATTTTGTGGTTTTCATACCTTAGTCTCCTCTTCCTTCTCCACATTTCCTAATTCCTCAAGCATATTCTTTGGCTGTTTGTGTTTGCATCTTTCTAAATGTTAAATGACCATCTAACGGCGTAGACTCTACTTTGTTTTTTTTCCTACTTTGATAGAGGTATAGGAATAGTTTTCTATGAATCAGAAGTATAAAGTACATTTCCAAAGTGTCTACTTTATAAACATAAGAGTAGTATAAAGTCCAAAATAATTTACTCAAATTTCAGTAGCCTCCCTCTCACCTTATTGTTATTAGAGCTTTTGCTTGCTTTCTGATTGCTGTGCTTTTAAGAACAATAACTTTATTAGTTTTATATAATATTTACTCATTATTTTAAACTTACAGTGTGATAAAAATGTAAAGAAAGTTAAAACCACTCAAATTTTACCAATACAATATTATTGAGGCATTTTTCTATTTATATACAAAACTGAAGGATAAATCGATAAAAAGATAAAGATGGGAAGACTTAAGTAGCTTTCTAGTCTACATGCTGCTTTTCAATTTAAATAACTGTTTTTCATCAACTCTAACAGACTCTTTTTCGCATTTTAGCATCTCTACGACTGGGATATGTCGTAGAGATATATATGTAGATATATATACATCATATATACTTTATATGATGTAAAGTATCACTCTGGCCACGCAGTAACGCTGATGGGCTGTTCATTACTTTGTCGTTGTTGTTGTTGTTTAGTTCCTAAGTCGTGTCCAACTCTTTGTGACCCCATGGGCTGTAGCCCTTCAGGCTCTTCTGTCCATGGGATTTTCTAGGCAAGAATACTGGAATGGGTTGCCATTTCCTCCTCCAGGGGATCTTCCCAACCCAAAGATCAAACCCATGTTTCCTGCATTGGCAGGCTGATTCTTTATCTCTGAGCTGGCAGGGAAGCCCGTCTATTGCTTAGAGCTACATAAAATTGGCTAAGATTCCTGGTGAATGTGCAAGTGTTAGTCATGCAGTCATGTTCGACTCTTTGCAACTCCATGAACTATAGCCCGCCACCTCCTCTGTCCGTGGAATTCTCCAGGCAAGAACACTGGAGTAGGTTGCAATTACCTTCTCCAGGGGAACGTCCTGACCCAGGGATCGAAACGGGTCTCCTTTATTGCAGGCAGATTCCTTACTATCTGAGCCACCAGGATAGAGAGCATCACTGGGGCTCAGGGAGGGCTGTGGTAGGGGATGTGTGGGTGCAGAGGACAGAGGGTGTTGAGCATGGGGTGGGCAGACTGCAGGATCCTGACTCCTTCCTATGCTTTGGTCGCTGGGTGTCATTCAGGTACACATGGGCATGGAGGCCTGGGCCTGGTAGAACAAGCTCTTGGAGGAACTGGGGGGAGAAATCCAGCCCCTGTAGACACCATTTATTTATTTATTTTAATGATTTTTTTTTAAGACAACCCTTCAAAACTCAGACAGAAAGGAGGACAAGTCTTGGTTGTTGCCTAAATAATTTCCTTTGACTCTTTCAAGTTAAAAAGACACCATGTCCCCAAGTGAGTGACGCACACTGATTATCTCTGGATTGCATGTATTATCAATTTCTTCTCTGTGTATCTGGTGTTTTCCAAAGTTTATACAATAAACAAATATTATTTTGAATTTAGAAGGTAATATGAATCTAAAATAAATTTTAGACAACAACAGCATCCTAAATTTTTGCCTCCCAACTACTCTCTGAATCATGAGCAATTTCTCTATGACAAAGAAAAGTGAGTCTGAGATACAACTTCCCCTTGAATCTCAAGGGGAAGGAAGTGTGTACTGAAACCTCACAGGAATCTTTTCACTGAGGATCAGAATGAATATTTCTTGGTTTGTTAAGGCTTTGGGTCATCTGGACTACAGACTTCACTGGGAAGAGTAGAGCCCACATATTTTCCAGGAGTTATGAAAACGAAAAGATATCATATTCATATTCATAATATAGAGTTAACAGTTTTCATATAGAATATAGATCATTCATATAGAATATGAATATTCCCAATATTCATAATATAGAGTTAACAGTTTTCCAGATTGGACTTTAAAAAATCCAGTAATATGTTGTTTACTAGAGACATATGTAAACAAAAGATATATAAATTATAAGGATAAGTAATGGAAAAAATACACCAGGTAAATATAACCCAAAAATTAAGCTCTAAAAATGAACACGTCATGATCAACAGGATTTATCAGCATGGTTAATCTGAGAAATGCAAAGAACACTGAACTCTATGAAATCAATCAGTGGAAATTACTACTAACAGTGAAATAAAAGAGGAAAACCACATATGATAACATCTCTGCAGATTTGGAAAAGGTGAATGAAAGATTTTAACATCCATTTATGATTAAAAATAATTCTCTGATAGAAAAGAATAGAAGGAATTTTCTTCAGCTTGACAGAGAGTAGTTGGAGAAGACTCTTGAGAGTCCCTTGGACAGCAAAGAGATCAAACCAGTCAATCCTAAAGAAAATCAGTCCTGAATATTCGTTGGAAGGACTGATGCTGAAGCTGAAGCTCCAATACTTTGGCCACCTGATACAAAGAACTGACTCATTGGAAAAGACCCCGATGCTGGGAAGGATTGAGGGCAGGAGGAGAAGGGGACGACAGAGGATGAGATGGTTGGATGGCATCACCAACTCGATGGATGAGTTTGAGCAAGCTCTGGGAGTTGGTGATGGACAGGGAAGCCTGACGTGCTGCAGTCCGTGGGGTCGCAAAGAGTAGAACACGACTGAGTGACTAAACTGAACTGATACTTAATGGAGGCATTTCAAATACATTCCTTTTTAAGCTCTTAAGAGCAAGACAAAGTTGCATTACAGTACATAAATGGTTTATGTCATGATTAACGCAAAAGCCAAGAAGAGATGAGTTCCAGTTATGTTTATCATGGGAGAGTTGGGATCCTTTATAAACAACTATAACAGCTGGTCAAGAATATTATTAAACTCTCTAGACATAATCCTTGAGAAAGGGAAAAAATACACACAAAAAAATATCATGGAAGTCAGAAGACAGTAGGATGACACCTTTATAACACTGAAACTTTAAAAATCTGTCAACCTACAGTTCTATATTAAGTGAATGTATCCTTCAAAACCTAAACATCTTAAAAGAAAGATGTTTTCAAGTGTATAAACAAAGAAACTAACCAAAAAAAAAAAAAAAAAAACCTCAAGGCATCTGTTGCCAGGAGGTATACACACAAGAAATAACAATGAGAAATTTTCAGAAAAATGTTACCAAATAGAAATAAGGGACTGTAAGAAAGAATGAAGTATACTTGAAATGATATATGGACAAATAGAAATGAATATTGACTCCTTAAAACAACAATTATATGAGATTTATAAGGTATGTAAAAGTAACATATAACAAAAATAGCACAGGGAAGGGAAGGAGAAAGAGAACTTGAATTTTTGTAAGCTTCTTACTCTTTGAGGAATGGTACAATACTAATCTAAAGCAGACTACAATGAATCAAAGATACATATTGTAATTTCAAGTGCAAGCCATACAATCATTACAGATAATACGACTGAAGAGCTAAAGAGGAGCAAATAAAATAATAAAAAAATACTTGTTAAACCCAAAAGCAAGAAAGAAAGAGATAATGAATGACACAAAACAGATGAGAAAATAGAAAGCAAATATCAATATAATATCTATAAACTCAATTACATCCAAAATTAGATCAAATGAAAATGGCACTGAAAATCATACAAGAAGAACCTGAGCGTCGTCTAGAGTCAGAAACAGAAGCAGTGCTCAAAAAACAAAAGGATGGAGGCATGGGACAATTACAGTGGCCAAAAGGGAAACAATTTGAGCCACAAAATAAAATACCATATATTTTTTGCCATAAAGCAATAATACTGGCTGGCCATATTCCCTTGCCTGATAAGGAGACCCAAGCTTTCCACTTTAAAGAGCCTGAGTTATTAACAGTCTCTCATCTCAGCTGAATTGTAGTTTTTCCATTGCCTTTTTTGGGAAAAATAGTTTTATTGAGATATAATTCACATAACATAAAATTCACCCATTTATAGTGTTCAACTCAATGGTTTTTAGTATATTCATACAACTGTACACTGCGCAATTTTATAACATATTCATCACCCTGAAAAGAAACCTTGTACCTCCTAGTAGGCACTCCCACTTACCCGAAGTCACCCAATCCTGCTGCTGCTGCTAAGTTGCTTCAGTCGTGTCCGACTCTGTGCAACCCCAGAGACGGCAGCCCACCAGGCTCCCCCGTCCCTGGGATTCTCCAGGCAAGAACACTGGAGTGGGTTGCCATTTCCTTCTCTAATGCATGAAAGTGAAAAGTGAAAGTGAAGTTGCTCAGTTGTGTCCGACTCCTAGCGACCCCATGGACTGCAGCCTTCCAGGCTCCTCTGTCCGTGGGATTTTCCAAGTCACCCAATCCTAGGTAACCACTAATATACTCCCTATATATCTATCAGTTCAGTTCAGTTCAGTCCAGTCCCTCAGTTGTGTCCAACTCTTTGTGACCCCATGAACCGCAGCACGCCAGGCCTCCGTGTCCATCACCAACTCCTGGAGTTCACTCAAACTCACATCCATTGAGTCAGTGATGCCATCCAGCCATCTCATCCTCTGTCATCCCCTTCTCCTTCTGCCCCCAATCCCTCCCAGCATCAGAGTCTTTTCCAATGAGTCAACTCTTCTTATGAGGTGGCCAAAGTACAGATTTGCCTATTCTGGAGATTTCATATAAATGAAGTCATATAATAGGTGGGATTTTTGTGTGTCTGTTTTTTTGTTTTGTTTTTTTTTAACTTAACATCATGTTTTCAAGTTTCATCCATGTTGTAACATGCATTAGTACTCCATTCCTTTTCATGCTTAAATACTATTTCATTCAGTATGAAATATATCACAATATACCACAAACAAAAAATCTCTATATTTTATCTGTTAATCAGCTGATGGACATGCAGTTTGTTCCTCCTTTTGGCTACTATGAATAATACTACTGTGAACAATCATGAACAAGTATTTGTGTGGATTCACTGACTTTTATCAAAGGACATGGAGGACTGAGAGCCAGACCAGAGGATCTCTGGAATTACAGATGAGTTCTTTTCATGTAGGCAACATGATTTCCCTTTCATTGTCGGGATCAATCACTCCAGCCTCTAAAGTCATCATTTTTGCCTATTTATTCAATGTCATTAAGAGCCCAAAATGGCCAGGTAGCAGTTTCAGTTTCTAGGTCAGATAGGAAAAAAGGCGGATTGATATCAACAAAACAAGTCATCTTGTCCACTTATGTATTAAGAGCCTTCTCTTCTGAGTTGCCCTTTGCTGAGCATTCGTGTGAAACAAAAGTATCTTCACACTTAGTATCTAAAAGGAGATATAAGTCCACATTTCTTCCCGAGACCTCCTTCTCACAAATGTTTTTAATTCTTCCAAGTCTCCAACCACCAAGCCAAACCGTTGGTCATAACCAGGAAAATATGTATATCTGTACTTTGGCCATCTCTCCTTTAAGAAAAATTTAACCACCAAATACACAGCTCAAAGTTAAAACAAATGGGAGAACTCTTCTTCACCACTCTCCTTCAAGGCCATCTGAATGCAGCTCTAGTGCTACAGCCATCCATTTTCAGTTGGTGCCAACGAATAATGCAGAACCATTTGTAATTCAGATCTGAAGATTTTCAGCTGTTTCCTATGACAATTGAGCATGATTCTTTTCCCTTCCTCGATGCATGATGACCCTATCCTGGCAATTGGCCACAAGTCCCTTTAGCAACAGCTGAGAAGAAGCATCCATTTTTGGCTTTGTAGTAGGGTTCCTTCTCAAGAGGATGTCACCTTCCCTTCATTTAAGACTCTCGATTTGTCAGTTGGCTTAAGTGTTGGAATTGATTAAAGAACCACAACTCCCTGTGGTGATTCAAGTCAGGCTTCTTATAACACACTTGGAGCTTCTTAGCTTCTTACATACATCAAACAAGACTTTAATAAGCTGTCAGTTGTGCACTGAGTGTTGTATCCTGCGAAAATATATATTGAAGACCTAACCTCTGATATATATGAATGTGACTTGTTTTTTTGGAAATAAGGCTGTTGCAGTTTAATTAAGATTTTGTTAAGATGAAGTCACACTGGAGTGGCATAGGTCCTTAATCTAGTGTGAATGATATTATTCTAAAATGAAAGAAGAGGGACTTCCTGATACTTCAGTGGTTCAGACTCTGAGTTTCCACTGCAGAGGGCACAGGTTCGATCCCTAGTTGGGGAACCAAGAACCTCCCTGCCGCACAGTGTGGCCAAAAAGAAAGGAATGGGGAGACACAGAAACACAGGGAAAATGCTATAGGATGAAGGAGGCAGAGATTAGAATGATGCATCAACATGCCAAGAAATGGCCAGATTGATTGCTGGCAACACCCGAAGCCAAGAAAGAAGCATGGAACAGATTCTCCCCTCGAGAGACAACGTGGAGCTGTCTACATCTCACTTCAGATTCTAGACCTAGGAACTGGGAGAAAATAAATTTCTGTTGTTTAAAGCCACCTACATTGTGGTACTTTATTACAGCAGCCTTAAGAAACTAAATGCACTGCTCAAGTATTCCAGTCTAGAAACAACACAAACAGTTAATGTTGATAATCTCTGTGGGTTAAGACTGCTGTGATGACGTTTTTGTTCTGCCATCCATTATGGTAACCTGTCCATCTTACTTTCGGTGATTAAGTACTGTCACCTGCCAGCCAGGATTCCATTATTTCTATTGAATTCAGGAATGAAAAGATTTTAATTTTTTTTGTACAGTGGAAATCATGGGCAACATTAACAGATATGTGACAGACTGAAAGATACCAAAAAACAAGATACAATTATTAACCACACAAACAACTTCCAAAATCAACAAGACAAAGGTAGATAATTGAATAGAAACATGCAAAAGGCTATGAGTAAGCTGAGGAAAATCTCAATGGCTAAAAATGCAGACATGTTTATCCTCACTAATCATTGGGTAAATGTAAACTAAAATAATAAGGGATCTCTTTATACCAATGAAATTAGAATAAAAATGATTGTTACACAGTACCAAACATTTGTAAAGATATGGGACAATGGGAATTCTGATAGATTGCTGATAGAAGTATAAACAGTTTTAGCCTCAGAAAAAATTCACATATATTTATATATTCAGATATATTGTAGCTCATATTTCAGTATTAGCAACTCAGAGACACTATCCCACAAGTCTATGAGGGATCCTACCTAAAGATTATCAACATAGCATTACTTACAGAGGTAGGCAGTTGAAGGCAACTGAGATATCCCTCATTAAGAAAAACATAAGTAATTTTTTAATAAAATAAAATTGTGGATGTATGCTATGCAATACAACACAACAAGTCTTGCTGGATTTTCTTGCTAAAATAGCTCTTTGCCTGACATTTTCACTCTGTATCTCTACTACTACCTTAGTCCTGATTTTACACTGTCTAAGATGACTGCATCAGCCTAAAAATGATATCCATATTCTATTTTTGGAACTTCCTTCCTTCTTTCAATGTGGTAGGAAAAATGACCTTAAAATGTGTCAGTGTTCCCAAATAAGAACACAATCTGCCATCTCATTGATTCAAGTTTTGTGTTATGTTCTCAAATAAGACTTTACAGTTTTCTTTACTTATTCCATCATGTATTTACTTAATAAAGATTATCTGCTCACCTATCAAGTACTTTGTCACTGTTTTCTAGGCACTGAAATACAAAAGTGAGGAATACAGTAAAAGTCTTCCACCCTCAAGGGAAGTGCATTTCAGTAAGAGTTTTAGTTAAAAAGAATGCAATAAACAAATAACAAATGCAATGTTAGGAAGTCACACGCACTTTCAAGAAATAACGTATGGGGCTAGAGAACTTGGGGACGAGGCAAGGCAACTGCTCTTTGAAAAGGTCTATACTTTCCTAGTTACTTTTTAAAAATTTATTTTTAATTGGAAGATAATTGCTTTACAATATTGTGTTGGTTTCTGCCATGCAACAAGGTGAATCAGCCATAAGGATACATGTGCCCTCTCTCTCTCGAACCTCCACTTCAACAAAAATAAACACTAAGACAATAAAAAATATGATAGGAAAATCTCAATGGCTAAAAATATAGAAGTGTTTATCCTCACTAATCATTAGGTAAATTTAAACTAAAACAATAAGAGATCCCTTTACACTGATGAAATTAGAATAAAAAAGATTCTTACACAGTACCAATCATTGGTAAAAGTATGGGACAATGGAAATTTTGATAGATTGTTGATAGAAGTTGATAAACAGTTTTAGCATTCATGACAGCAGAAATACAAAACCCTATAAAATGCTGGAATACAATCTTCAAGAAACTAGAAGGAAAAGATAAAGTGAGGGAAAGTAGAAGATAAAAATAAAAAAAATAAAGGGTCAGCACAGTCAGAACAACATAAAAATAAAAATCTCAGAAGAGAGAACAGAGAGAAAACACAAGAGGCCAAGTAATAATAAATACTCAAAATGCAGGATTGTGATTTTCTGATTTAATGAATTTACCAAAGGCTGGGAAATGTCTTACACTAAGTCACATTAGTTTTAAATTTCAAAACATTGGAGACAAATAGAAATTTCTAGATGCATCCAGAGTAGGTAGAGGTAGAACTAGTTTACATGGTTTGTAAAATTCTCCAAGCCAGGCTTCAACAGTACATGAACCAAGAACTTCCAGACGTTCAAACTGGATTTAGAAAAGGCAGAGGAACCAGAGACCAAATTGCCAACATCCATTGGATCATAGAAAAAGCAAGAGAGTTCCAGAAAAACAACTACTTCTGCTTTATTGACTATGCCAAAGCCTTTCACTGTGTGGATCACAAGAAACTGTGGAAAATTCTTCAAAAGATGGGAATACCAGACTACCTTACCTGTGTCCCAAGAAATCTCTATGCAGTTCAAGAAGCAACAGTTAAAACCGAACATGGAACAACAGACAGATTTCAAACTGGGAAAGGAGTACATCAAGGCTGTATATTGTCATCCTGTTTATTTAACTTATGCAGAATGCATCATGCAAAATGCCAGGCTGGATGAAGCACAAGTTGGAATCAAGATTGCCAGGAGAAATATCAATAACCTCAGATATGTTGATGACACCACACTTACGGCATTTCAAAAGCTAAGATGAACTAAAGAGCCTCTTGATGAAAGTGGAAGAGGAAAGTGAAAAGCTGGCTTAAAACTCAACATTCGAAAAACTAAGATCATAGCATTTGGCCCCATCATTTCATGGCAAATAGATGGGGAAACAATGGAAAGAGTGAGAGATTTATTTTGGGGGGCTCCAAAATCACTGCAGATGGTGACTGTAGCCATGAAATTAAAAGACACTTACTCCTTGGAAGAAAAGCTATGACCAACCTAGACAGCATATTAAAAAGCAGAGACATTACTTTACCGACAAAGGTCTGTCTAGTTAAAGCTATGGTTTTTCCAGTAGTCATGTATGGATGTGTGAGTTGGAGTATAAAGAAAGCCGAAGAATTGATGCTTTTGAACTGTGGTGTTGGAGAAGACTCTTGAGAGTCCCTTGGACTGCAAGGAGATCAAACCAGTCAATCCTAAAGGAAATCAGTCCTGAATATTCATTCATTGGAAGGACTGATGCTGAAGCCGACACTCCAATATTTTGGCCACCTGATGTGAAGAAATGATTCGTTGGAAAAGGCCCCGATGCTGGGAAAGATTAAAGGCCAGAGGAGAAGGAGACAACAGAGGATGAGATGGTTGGATGGCATCACCGGCTTGATAGACATGAGCTTGAGCAAGCTCTGGGAGTTGGTGATGGACAGGGAGGCCTGGTGTGCTGCAGTCCATGGGGTAGCAAAGAGTCAGACACAAATGAGTGACTGAACTGAACTAAAATATGTAGAAATTTTTTTTTTTACTTCCCAGAGAATTTGGGAACAATTAAGCAATAGGCAGATACAAAGCAAAAGAAACAATTGTAACTACTACAAAGAAATTTTTAATTACTAGAAATAAATCTTATTATAATACGTTCTGTGACTTGGCTATAAGCAATATCTATAGTCATAAAAATATAAAAACTAAATACATAGTATAAATGTATTATGACTCTGGAGAAGCTGAGGTAAAGAAAGTGTATAGGTGTGTGTTGGTGGAGAAAGAAAATTAAGCCCTGTTAGGGGGTCAATGCATGATATTTAAAACTAAAATAAAAAACGAAGAAAACATTGTCAAATTAAATCAAAGGGGAGCAGGTTAGAACCAAACATCACTTTTGTCTTCATTTTTCTTCTCACTTCTACTTACCTCTTCCCCACTAACAACGAATCTGTTTAGAAGATAAAAGGCAAAAACTAACTGTTGATGTAATCCTGATTTTTGCTCTAGTTTTCATGTTCTTTGGGTTTTGAGAATAAGGATACTCTTATTTTAGGTTTTTTCAAGTCCTCTCTTTGTTTATCATTACTTTGATAATGACATCTCTCTGAACAGGAAATGAAAACTTTGACCTTTTTTTTTTTTTATACCACTACATACACATTTGACAGCCTCATGATAAGCATAAATGTCTCAATACTTTGTCTGTAAAATGGACATTGGGATCTCTCTCTTGCCACATTGGTGAAAGCAGTCTTGACAATGAGGCTTCTCAAGTAATGCCTGGCACATTAGAGACTCACAGGCATTGATGGCTGCTGCTGCAGTAGTAGTACTATTACCAGTTCTTGTTTTACTTGCTCTGTTGCCAAAACTCATTCATAACACTGTGTGTATAAAATGTAATTGATGGACACAATATGCCTTGGACATCATAAGTACTCAGCAAATATTGGTTGAATAAATAAATCAATAGATACAGGAATGAATGCTAGGTGCTAGAGGCTTTTTTTCTATAAAATTGACTGGTCTATTTACAGTGAAGTGATTTTCCTGGTTAGATTTATCCCCAAAGAATTCTATTTTTATTTTAATTGAAGAGTCGTTATAAAAGCTAATTGACTCTTTCCATTCGCAGGAAATTATTCCTACCTCATATCAACCCCACACCCCAAGGGGCAATCAATATTTAGAGGTTTCCCACCTATACCAGTGGTTTAAAAGAAATAAAGCCCAAGATTAATGTATATAGCTTGTCAGGTATGTACTTAGAGTTTTTTTTTTTTTTTTTTTTTAATGAATCCAACTCAGACAGGTTGGTAATTAATGCTATAAAATTCAACTCAACAGAAACTCATTGAAAAATGAGAATGATATAATAGAGTTCTATTGAAAAAATGACTATCCGAGGTTGCTATTTTTGAAAAGTAATCCAAGGTCCTTTGTCCCTTAAATTAAAGCAAAGATATAGGTACATTGTATTGAATATAAACACAAAATTTCTCTCCTTTCTTTAGGGCTATATTCAATGTGGATATATTAGAAAAACCTTTATTAATTCCAATTTGTTATTTTTTTAAGTGTTATCAAAATTAAACTGTTTTTTTTTTCCTCCACTAGGCAAAAAGAATTGGAGTAGGAAGAAATAGATTTCCACTCATTTAAAATTAGATAATTCACCAGACATATTCATTACCAAAAAAAAATCACTCTGTAACTAAGTGCTATGTCAAATAGAATAAAAATAAGTAGGAGACAAAAATTTTAATTGATAAAAGGGGATTATTTTAGAATATTTTCATACAAAAAGTAGAGCTGGATGCAATTGGGTTGCTGCTTATTTTACACAGTATTTCCCCGATTCTGGTTCACTACAACAGCATTGGGTTTGACCTGAGTTCTACTCAGTTCAGTTCAGTCACTCAGTCATGTCCGACTCTTTGTGACCCCATGAATTGCAGCACGCCAGGCCTCCCTGTCCATCACCAACTCCTGGAGTTCACCCAGACTCATGTCCATCGAGTTAGTGATGCCATCCAGCCATCTCATCCTCTGTCGTCCCCTTCTCCTCCTGCCCCCAATCCCTCCCAGCACCAGAGTCTTTTCCAATGAGTCAGCTCTTCGCATGAGGTGGCCAAAGTACTGGAGTTTCAGCTTTAGCATCATTCCTTCCAAAGAAATCCCAGGGCTGATCTCCTTCAGAATGGACTGGTTGGATCTCCTTGCAGTCCAGGGGACTCTCAAGAGTCTTCTCCAACACCACAGTTCAAAAGCATCAATTCTTCGGCACTCAGCCTTCTTCACAGTCCAACTCTCACATCCATACATGACCACAGGAAAAACCATAGCCTTGATTAGACGAACCTTTGTTGGCAAAGTAATGTCTCTGCTTTTCAATATGCTATCTAGGTTGGTCATAACTTTCCTTCCAAGGAATAAGCGTCTTTTAATTTCATGGCTGCAGTCACCGTCTGCAGTGATTTTCGAGCCCCCCAAAATAAAGTCTGACACTGTTTCCCCATCTATTTCCCATGAAGTGATGGAACCAGATGCCATGATCTTCATTTTCTGAATGTTGAGCTTTAAGCCAACTTTTTCACTCTCCACTTTCACTTTCATCAAGAGGCTTTTGAGTTCCTCTTCACTTTCTGCCATAAGGGTGGTGTCAGTCCAGCATTTCTCATGATGTACTCTGCATAGAAGTTAAATAAGCAGGGTGACAATATACAGCCTTGACATACTCCTTTTCCTATTTGGAACCAGTCTGTTGTTCCATGTCCAGTTCTAACTGTTGCTTCCTGACCTGCATATAGATTTCTCAAAAGGCAGATCAGGTGGTCTGGTATTCCCATCTCTTTCAGAATTTTCCACAGTTTATTGTGATCCACACAGTCAAAGGTTTTGGCATAGTCAATAAAGCAGAAATAGATGTTTTTCTGAAACTCTCTTGCTTTTTCCATGATCCAGTGGATGTTGGCAATTTGATCTCTGGTTCCTCTACCTTTTCTAAAACCAGCTTGAACATCCGGAAGTTCACGGTTCACATATTGCTGAAACCTGGCTTGGAGAATTTTGAGCATTACTTTACTAGCGTGTGAGATGAGAGCAATTGTGCGGTAGTTTGAGCATTCTTTGGCATTGCCTTTCTTTGGGATTGGAATGAAAACTGACCTTTTCCAGTCCTGTGGCCACTGCTGAGTTTTCCAAATGTGCTGGCATATTGAGTGCAGCACTTTCACAGCATGAGTTCTACTAGTTACATATTAAATTTTTAAGTAGTATTTGTAAATTTTTCTCAAAAATAGAAATGAAGCGGCCATGACTCTATGAACATATCTGGCTCCCTGACCTGCCAGAGAAGATTACAATAGTACTTTGAGCATATTAGTGTGTTTCAGTTCATACATTTCAACAGCTTTTCTTTTAACTACATGATCAAGTCAAAATTTGAATAAGGCAATAGTCAAACCTCTCTTTCATATGACCTTATTTTAGTCCACCCCTAAAACAAACCCTTTCTGAAAGGCCCATCGCCCTCAGTCTCACCCACAAACATCATGTCCCCTCTCTTTACCCACCAGACCCGGTGGTCAATGCTCAGCCAAGATGGTATTTCACCTCTGTGGTTGTCTAGTAATGATGACCAGTGCTGACCTCTCTCCCCTCTTAGGGGACTTCCAAACTATTCTGTATTGTCCACTGACTGATGACTTATTATTTTTTATATATGCATATGAGATACATTAACTATACATGTATATACTTACATTGCCAAAGCAGAAATTTGAATTTTATTTTCTCTTGTGTCCTGCGTGTATTAAAACAAAAACAATAACAACTGAAACAACTGTTAATTTTTTATTTTATTTTTTCTTATTTTTTTATTTCTTTTTTTTTCTTTTTCTTTTTTTTCTTTTTCTTTTCCAACTGTTAATTTTCCAATTTAAATATCGTAATGCTTTTCCCTACCAAAAGCACCTTTGTTTACAAGTTACTCCTAATTTCCAGTGTGGGAGTGGAAAAAAAGTTAGAATTCAGGGAAGAAGATAGAAAGGCATGGTGAGTATGCAGGGAATGTCAGTTTGGCTTGAGGGCTTTGAATGAATATTTATTCACTCATCAAACATTTATTCAATGTCTTCTATGTACCAGGCATTGTGGAAGGCTCAAAGGTAAAACATCTGTACCTGCCTGGAAGGAGTTTACAGGCTCACATTCTAGAAATCAGTATTTATAAGCTAATGGAATAGCACTGTAATTTGGGTTTGCATAGAGGTGATGGGAACATAAAATGAGGGAAGTAAAATGAGTCTGACTGGCAGAAACATCTCCAAGAAGGGCTCCTGGAGGTGACTGTTAAGCTGGGCCTCCAGAAGAGTAGCAGTTAGCTAGTCTCATAGGGGAAGGTCATTTAATACAAAATGAGGAGCATGTGCCCAAGAAAAAAGGTAAGAAAACAAGGTGTAGTGGGGGAATCAAAGTAGCTCAGTACAGCTGGAGAAGAGTACTCGCAGTAGACTAGGAGGGGCAAGTAGGAGGAGAGTGGCACAGAGGCCAGATCACTGCATGCTGTGGCATTCAGATTTGATCCAAGAAGACAGGGAGGCTTTTAAAGCAGGGCAATGATATGACCATATTCGCATCTTAGGAAGATCACTTAGACAGTTGTGCCAAGGCTAGATTGGAAGGGAGGGGTTGGAGGGCGGAGAGATGGATTAATAACCCAGAAGAGAAATGATAAGGGGCTGAACAGGCAAGAACAGTAGTGGAGACAGAGAGCAGGGACCAGTTAATGTAACAGCAGAGGGTGTGAAGTGGATGGCACTCAGTACCTTGCTGTGGAAGTGAGAGAGAGGAGCGTAGACTGACTCCCAAAATCACGGCTGGAGAGACAGAATTGGCGAGAGTACAGTCCATCAAGAGAGAAACACAGGAGCCTGGGTGTAGGGGCTAAGTTATGGAGACATGTTAAATTTGCACTGGCAAGGTTGGGGTAGTCACTAAGCAGTTTATTAGAATATACATGCCTTAAGGACAAAAGAGAAATTTGGGCTGGAGTCATGAGTATGTGTAGGGCAGTGAAGCCAAGGATGTGAAAGGGGTTTCTCAGGAAGGGTAGAAAGAGGGCTGAGAAACCCTGAGCGATCTTATCATGTAAGATGATAATGAAGGCGGAGAAGACTAGGAAATGAGCTAACCAAGAGGGAAGAGGTTAGAGAAGGAAGGAGAGGCTATGTCAAATTGTCAGATTCTGCAGAAAATCAGAAATAATCTAAGGACAAAAATACTCCTTCTTTGGTCTGGCAATGAGGTAGTCATTGGTGACTTTAGTGAAGCCACATAAGAACAGTAGTAGAGACAGAAGCAGGGTGAAGAAGAATTGGAAACAGTGGGCTTGGACGGAAAGAACTTGGTTAAAAGAAGTTCAACCAAAAAGGCGTGTGTCACCCTGTAGTAATCATGTGTCATCAGTGTGATCTTGCAGAAGCCAGCTTCTCAAGTGGCCCTTGATGATCCCCACCTCCTGGCCCCCACACTCCCTGTGTGATCTTCTTTCCTCTGATGTGAGCTGAACCTAATGACTTGTTTCTAATGAACAGAATATGGTAAAGTGACGGGATGTCAATTCTCGATTAGGTTATAAAAAACTGACGACTCATCTTGCTTGTTCTCTCTCCCCTACTTGCTCTGGGGGTAAGTCTTCTACCAGCTTGTAAATCACCCTATGAAGAAGCCTGTGTGATGAGCAGCTAAGATCCTAAGTCCAACAGTCCATGAGGACCTAAAGTCCACTCTGAGGCGGGAACTTGGGAAATGTCTGTCCCTTGGCCTCAGATGAGACCATCGCACCCCTGTGTGACACCTTAATTACAGCATTCCGAGTAACCTAAAACTGCATCCAAATTCCTAACCCACATAAATTGTGAGATAATCCCCTTCTTTTCTTAAGTTTGGAGACCATCTGTTATACAGCAATGATGCTGAATGCACTGCCGCTGTTTGAATATTTGTGTGCCCCGCCGCTCCACCCTGACAATGTGTGTGTTGAAATTCAAGGCCCTATGTGATAGTTTGAGGAAGTGGGACCTTTGGGAGGTGCTTAGGCCATGAGGGTAGAGTCCTCACAAATGGGATTAATGTTCTTCAAAAGGAGACTGCAGAGAACTCCCTAACCCCTTCAGCCATGTGAGGGCACGGTAAGGAATCAGCAGTCTGTAAACCAGAAGAGGGCCTTCACCAGAACCTAACCATACTGGCACCTTGATCTTGGACTTCCCAGCTTCCAAAACCATGAGAAATAAATTTCTGCTGTTCATAAGGTACCCAGTCTGTGGTATTTTGATTTAGCAGCTCAGATTGACTAAGACAGATATCTGAGGAAAAAAAAAATGATGAACATGGAGTAACTAGAAGTATTGGAAATAAGACGACTCAGAAAGAAATGAGACAAAGAGGTTAGCTTTGCAGAGGAGGAGAAACAGATTTTCTCTGATTTTAAAGAGGGAGGGTGAGTATGTAAGAAGCAATTATTTCCTAATGGGCTCTCTATTCCTTAAATCAAAGCGGCCACATGTTGAGAACGGCAAAGCTGTGGAGGAAGGGATGTATGAAAACAGTAACTCTAGATTCTGAGGAGAGTTGTGAAAGGGAGATGGGTAAGGAAAAACTAAAAATATAACTGAGCAATGATAAGGAACTATTGGAATTGGGAGGAAGAAAAAAATGGGAGGAAAAAGGTAAGAAAGAATGAGATGGTGGAAGAACAGAAGGATGGAAGAGAAAAGAATAGAAGAAAGTTGCTTAGTTGGTTAAGTGATAGAGTGAATATTCGAGTTAGCAATGACTACAATGTGAAAATTCTAGGTAAGGGCAAAAAACAGAGCATGATAATGGCAACGATCGATCAAACAGAATGGAGATGAAGGCAACTGGAATTCAAACTCAAGAAAGAATAAATATTTGAATTATTAGTCCACCATACGGACACTGAGTTTTCCCATGATGATAACAGAATTTATAGTAGAGAAAAATATTACTATTATTGCTATTATTAATAATATAAATATTATTTGATAATAGCAACAATTACAGTACTATTTATAATGTGCCTGTGTGTGTGTGTTAGTCACTCGGTTGTGTCCAACTCTTCATGACCCCATCGACTGTAGCCCACAAGGCTCCCCTTCTATGGAATTCTCCAGGCAAGAATACCGCAATGGGTAGCCAGCCATTCCTAAACCAAACTGTATTATGTTTTTTTCTGTTTTCATGTTTACCATCACCATAGCCTGAGAGCTCTTCCTAAACATGTGCTGTCTTCCACAGACTTGTATCCCCAGGGATCTGAGCCTGACACTAGAAGGCATTCAGAAAAATGTTTTTAAATGAATAAGAGGTTATTGAAATACTTAAGACATATGGTGAATAGGCCTCCTACCAATGGAGTGACAGCAGGAATGGAGGGAAAGAAAGATATCAGAGGCATTTTAAAGGAAATAATCATTTGGATGAGGTGACAATGAAGAAAGGAGAAGACTCAGCAACAACCCCAGTATCTAGACTGAAAGGCAAGTCAAGGTGCAGTGGTGCATTGATATCACTGGGGCCCATAGTTACAAGTAGATGTCTGGATCCCCTCGTTTCTCACTCTCATTTCACAGGTGATACCTGTCAGTGCCCGGAAGTGACATGGAGGGTATGAAAGGCAGAAAGACCAGGGAGTATGATTTCCTCTTCCACAACATAAGAAGAATCACATGTAAAGTCAAAGGTACACAGTCAACTGAAAGCCCGGAAATAAGACAAGGTTTGAGACACAGATCAGTATTTGAAACTCAGCTAAGATACTGATGGTCTGGCAATACACCTAAGGGTCTTTCTTATTTCAAAGGTCTCTGAGATTTGAACCAAAGCAAAATGTATTTTATAAATATTAAGCATCATTTATAGAATGTCTTCAGGGAGCATATATGAATAGAGTATCCAATGTGAATGTGAATGAGAATTTTCTAAGCAAACTATTTTAAGGAATTAACACGAAACAAACAATTATCTAGATCTCAACCAGAGCAGAAACAAAGGCAAAAATTAGAACTATGGACAGAATGAACTGCATAACAAAACATGTGAAAAGAATATAGGATCAATGAAACTTACAGAAAGATTAGTGTCAATAAAATAAATATGCTGGCAATAATGAAACTGATATTCTATTTCAGAGGGAAAAAATCTATTAATAAAACAAGTCCAGATATGTACTAGAAATTATTTTCAGTTCAATTCAGTCGCTCAGGCATGTTCAACTCTTTGCGATCTCATGGACGGCAGCATACCAGGCCTCCCTGTCCATCACCACTTCCCGGAGTCTACCCAAACTCATGTCCATTGAGCCAGTGATGCCATCCAACAAGCTCATCCTCTGTTGTCCCCGTCTCCTCTCGCCTTCAATCTTTCCTAGCAACGGGGTCTTTTCAAATGAGTCAGTTCTTTGCATCAGGTGGCCAAAGGATTGGAGTTTCAGCTTTAGCATCAGTCCTTCCAATGAATATTCAGGACTGATTTCCTTTAGGATGGACTGATTTGATTTCCTTGCAGTCCAAGGGACTCTCGAGAGTCTTCTCCAACACCACAGTTCAAAAGCATCAATTCTTTGGTGCTCGGCTTTCTTTATGGTCCAACTCTCACATCCATACATGACTACTGGAAAAACCATAGCTTTGACTAGGACCTTTGTTGGCAAAGTAATGTCTCTGCTTTTTAATATGCTGTCTAGGTTGGTCATAATTTTCCTTCCAAGGAGCAAGCATCTTTTAATTTCTTGGCTGCAGTCAGCATCTGAAGTGATGTTGGAGCCCAAAATAAAGTCTGTCGCTGTTTCCACTGTTTCCCCATTTATTTGCCATGAAGTGATGGGACCGGATGCCATGATCTTAGTTTTCTGAATGTTGAGTTTTAAGCCAACTTTTTCTCTCTGCTCTTTCACTTTCATCAAGAAGCTCTTTAGCTCTTCTTTGCTTTCTGCCATAACAGTGGTGTCATCTGCATATCTAAGTTTATCGATATTTCTCCCGGCAATCTTGATTCCAGCTTGTGCTTCATCCAGCCCAGCATTTCTCATGATGTACTGTACATATGAGTTAAATAAGCAGGGTAACAATATACAGACTTGATGTACTCCTTTCCCAATTTGGAACCAGTCTGTTGTTCCATGTCCAGTTCTAACTGTTACTTCTTGACCTGCATACAGATTTCTCTGGAGGCAGGTCAGATGGTCTGGTATTCCCATCTCCTGAAGAATTTTCCACAGTTTCTTGTGATCCACACAGTCAAAGGCTTTGGCATAGTCAATAAAACGGAAGTAGATGTTTTTTTCTGCAACTCTTGCTTTTTCAATGATCCAATGGAATTATTTTTTTAATAAAGAAATTATTTCACTATAGAATAAATAATACTAGAAATTATTTATTACCATCGATAAAAACAGAGACACCAACTTTCCCCAATGCAGGGGCTGGCACATAAAGGGTAGATACACTGAACACCTCTGAATTTGGTCAGGTTAGCAAGAACCGTGATGCTGGGCATAACCTAACAGTAATGGGCTTATTTCCATTCCACGAAGGAGATGAGTTTAGTTTAGCTCACGGCTGAGATCTACCTACAGCATACAGTGGCTCATTTGAAACATGAGAGGCTTGGCCAAACACTGGCCATAGTGAAAGCCAGCTCCAAACAGAGGAGGCTCATATTTCCCTGTTTTGCTTAGAGGAGCTGCAGCACAGAAAGTCAAGCGGTAGGTATTTCCAAGGTGCTCACTCTAACTGTCTACTCAACCACAGCCTAAAACACTAGTTGGACCCACAAACAACTTTAGCCAAGGACAACTGGGCCCAAGATCTTGACTTTCACAATTGGTTTGGTATCTCATGAATGTGGAGAAACTGCTTAAGAAATTGAATGGGGCCAGGTCTCACCATTTCAGAGAAAAATGATGGGTTGCTCTGCTGGCTTATATTTGGCCCAAAGCTTGTTTCCAGATACCAGCAATGTTTTACCTATGAATCATCCCAGTGAGATTAACGCCCATTAGATGTCTGAATGCATCTTTATATCAAACCTGAATCTGCCTGCTTAAACTTATGAACCATGGACAGAAAGTACTTGAAAAGAATGAGTGTAACAGGTGAGCAACTATAGGAACAAGAAGACCACTAGCACAGATTATGTGGACAACTGGACACAAGCCCCTCTTTTCCATTTTATTGCTGTAAACAGGTCTGTTTTCCAAGCACTACTTCACATAAATCTCAACCCATTTTCACAGATCTTCTGAAAGAGAAAACATAAATAGCAAAACAACAAAGTCTTCCATAAAAGTGACTTTGAAACAATGGAATGTATTTCAAAGTCTTTTTCCTGTGCCCATTAATATAAATGCATATAAGGAAAATTGTATCAGGCATACGCATCACTTCTAGTAAGCATATTGGGGCAAAAGTAATCAAATATCATATCTGTCACATATTAAGACTTAGAAGGTGTCCGTGGACTTCACCAGCCAGTTTGTCTATTCTAATCAGGTTTCCTTCTAAAACTGGTTCCCTGAGGAGAGAAGGGTGACTCTCAGCTGAACTAGAGCTCCCAAAGGGAATAGTCAAGGTGGAAGACTTCACAGCAGCAGTCCAAATATCAACCCAATTGCCTATGAAGAATAATATTTTGACTTAACTGGTTCAATCAAAGAAGTAGTCCCAAGGTTCTGCATGTGTTTCTCAGGCTTTACAATGAAAGAAAGGTTATACTTAGGACGTGGGTTTAAATGTAGAGGAGGAGAAATCACCATTAATTTTGCCTGCCAAAAAATCAATAACTAATGTTTTAACCTTTCTCTCTCTTTCTCACTCACTCTTTGGCTTAAGAAATAAACTCTGTATATATTCTTCCCTATGATTTATGGGCTGGTTTGAAAAGTTAGAAAAGTAAGTCAATAACCTCTTTAGACAATCCTGTTAGGAAAATTGTCTGATCCAGGAGGCAATTAGAATTCAAGCTTCCATCAAGGACTTCTCTTTGTCATTTTCAAATACCATTTTCTTATAGTGATTACCTACAATTACAAGGCAACAGGTCACTATTGGAATGTAAGCTCTTAGAATTCAAGGTACTTACTGTATTTTGATGTGACATCAATTTCTGTATTTTCATCAAATACAGAATGTATTTGATAACGTATATAAATAGGAACCCACCCTACCCTAAGCTTTTATTCCCCATAGAAATGAACAATAACCTGAGTACCAGCAAAGGAAGAATGAACTCCAAGAGTATGTACCATTGAGACTTGTAATCTCAGAATTTTAGTCAGATAACAGGTGTCACACACCTGTTGCTTTCATTCTGATTAAACTTTTGAACTGTGGTGTTGGAGAAGACTCTTGAGAGTCCCTTGGACTCCAAGGAGATCCAACCAGTCCATCCTAAAGGAGACCAGTCCTGGGTGTTCATTAGAAGGACTGATGTTGAAGCTTAAACTCCAATACTTTGGCCACCTGATGGGAAGAGCTGACTCATTTGAAAAGACCCTGATGCTGGGAAAGATTGAGGGCAGGGGGAGAAGGGGAAAACAGAGGATGAGATGGTTGGATGGCATCACCGACTCGATGGACATGGATTTGGGTGGACTCCGGGAGTTGGTGATGGACAGGGAGGCCTGGCGTGCTGTGGTTCATGGGGCCTCAGAGTCGGACACGACTGAGCAATTGAACTGAACTGAACTGAAATTTTTAAAGGCTGTTTCTGGAAATGTTGTCCTCATTAAGATATTCTCTATTTCCACTAAGTATCTTATAAGTCATACTAAAATTGTTTCCATCTAACTTAGAAAGACTAGCCAAGTTTGTATTACATTCAGAAAGGCTGCCATGTGGTTTTTTTTTGACACCACCTGCACATCACCAGTAATGATAAGCAAAATCAAATGGAGCTGGCCTATGAGACCAGACCTTCTATCTGGTTACAGGTGACAGTCCATTTTTGTTCCAGAATTTCAATTAGTGAGAATGATTTCTTTCATATTAATCTATTTCTGATCTAGGATAAGGTCATAGAGATTTCCTTTCATCTCCATTTCTTCTGGCCAAGCTTCTGCTAAACTAAAAACCTCCCCCACCTCCTTGCACATGTCTGGGGAGCTCATATGCTTGGAGTCTTGTTTGATCATCATTTCTCCTAAACCCAGGCCCATTGTTTCTCTTCTGGGCAAGCAGAGAGGTCCCTCACCTTTACTTACAAATAGTGCTTCTGACCTAGTTGCACAGAAGTGTCAAGTGATTTTTAAAATACGGCACATAACCTAAAGGATGACATACATGTACATGCATGGAGCAGCTCTAGAAGGGTGCACGAGAACTGGGTAACAAGTGGCTCCTTCTGAGAGGGGAACTGGCAATTCAGGACAATGTAGGAGGGAGCCTTACTTTACACTGTTTCACCTTTTGTGATATTGAATCACTTTAAAATGTGTTTTCTTATTCAAAGAAAAATGTATTTAACTGTTTAAGGGAAAAAATAATATAGAAAAAATGTGCAGCATTAAACCCTGTATATGTCATGCTTCTATTTGAATAAAGAAAAGAAATTGTACACATATGGAAAATTTATAGGAGGATACACAAAACCTTGATATTAGTTACCTATAAAGAGTGGGACTGGTGGTATAGAGTGGGTGAAAGATACTTCTTATTCTTAAAATTATTAATTATAAAAGACAATTTAAAAATGATCTGGGAAGTGCTATAAGAAGTTATGAGGTTTCCCAAGTGGCTCAGTGGTAATGAATTCACCTGACAAGTAGGAGATGCAGGTTTTATCCCTGCATCGGGAAGATGCCCTGGAAAAGGAAATGGCAGCCCATTCCAGGACTCCTGCCTGGGAAATCCCATGGACAGAGGAGCCTGGTGAGCAGTCCATGGGGCTGAAAAGAGTAGGACACAACTTAGAGACTAAAGGGCAAAATTTAAACATAACATGAAATGGGGATGGATTAGGGAAATGATAAAGGTGTGATTTCTAATTTAGTAATTTCTAAAGTATCACGTGATGTTGAACTGAAGTGCTTTTATTTAAAAAACCAAAATTTCTTTCCCCCCCACACACACATACATACACTGGAAAAGTCAAACACAAACATCACTGGCTTGAGTGAGGCTCAGTTCATTCATCTTATCGGTAAGAATGAGCGGTCCAAGCAGCATGCCTAGTTTATCACACGTCTAAGCCATATTTCAAACTTTTGTGTCACTAACAACATGTCAAACACAATCTGCTGCATTGTCAAGACCACATGAAAGAAACATGATTCTGGTTTTCAATACCTATATTGGTAATTTTCTCAAGACACCTCTGAAGTTTGTTTAAAACAGAGGCACATTTGGAGGCCTGAATTCATAGAGGTACCAGGAAAAATTAGGGGAAAATTTAAGTCTATCCCCCCACTCTACTCTCTCTTTATAGAAAGCGGGGAGAGTGACTGGGGCTGTACTCCCCTCTGCCGTCCTGCCCCTATTTTCTTCCCAACGAAACCATCCCTTTCTCCGTAGGCATGTCAAACATGACTGGAGAATGGCTTCAGGAATTCCCTTGTGTTTGTGAGTGTGGGTGTGTGCAAGGGGTGGTGAGGGGGGGCAGGGAGCATTCTTGTCACATTTACTTTTGTTTGTGAAAAATAACAATAAAAAAGGGAATATAAGTAGTTATGCACACCCTGCATCAGAATTATCAGTTCACCATTTAAAACGAAGATGTATATTCTACCACTCTACGCTCAAAGCATATTAAATCATTCTCCCGAGGGTGGGGGTGGGGGGGTGGGTAGATCTTTGTTCTTAAAGCAAGCACCCCCTGGCAATCCTTCGGTA
The DNA here is from genome assembly GCF_027580195.1 of Bos mutus. Lineage (NCBI taxonomy): Eukaryota > Metazoa > Chordata > Mammalia > Artiodactyla > Bovidae > Bos > Bos mutus. Next base: position 27,046,408 of record NC_091628.1, read on the forward strand.
TATAATTGTTTGAGGATCAGAGATCTAAGAAATAAAGGCAGTGATGACACTAGAGCCGACACTGATGGAATGCTTTCCATTTTCCAGTTTCTGTTGCCACCCTCCTTCCCTCAAAACACCTTCATTACTCACATGGACCATCGCCTAAGTATCTCATCTGTGTCCTTGATTCTGCTTTTATTCCCCCACCACCAATCAGCAGCAGTCATTTAAAAGGTAAAGCACTTCATGTGACTCTATTCCACAAGGTCTTCTAATGGCTTTCTATTTCATTCAGAATAAAAATCCAAAGATTTTCCCATGGCCTACAAGACCCCATCTGAAATGGGCTCTCTCCCACTTATTCTTTTTTAAAAAATGGAAGTACAGTTAATGAGCAGGCTTCCCAGGTAGCGCTAGTGGTAAGGAACCTGTCTGTCAATGCAGGAGATGTGAGAGATGCAGGTTCAATTCCTGGGTCAGGAAGATCCCCTAAAGGAGGACATAGCAACCCACTCTAGTACTCTTGCCTGGAGAATCCCACGTACAGAGGAGCCTGGTGGGCTATACTCCATGGGGTCACAAAGAGTTGGACATGACTGAAGTGACTTAGCAGCAGAAGCAGTAGCAGCAGCAGCAGAGTTAATATGCAGTACTATATGTTACAGTTGTACAATATAGCGATTTACAATTTTAAAGGTTATGCTCCACTTACATTATTATAAAGTATTGGCTATACTTCTTGTGTTGTAGAATATATCCTTGTAGTTGATTTCATACATGGTAGATTGCACCTCTTAATCCCTGCCTGTGTGTGGCCCCTCCCTTTTCCCTCTTCCTCACTGGTAATCACTAGTTTGTTCTCTACATCTGTGAATCTGCGTCTTTGTTATTAGTCATTAGTTTGACATGTTTTTTTTTTAATCTCCAACTTAACACAAAATTATTTTTTCTTGGATGCATGAAACTACCTCCATGTTGCCTAAGGAGAGAATTCCCCAAATGTTCAAATTTTTCAAGAAGCAACACTTGCTGTTCTCACAGGCCAGGACTTCTGGGTAAACAGGCAAACTGAATACAGAGTCTATCCTTCCACTTTTTAAACCACATTTTTTTAAAAAAAGTAAAGAAACAAACAAAGAAGAGAACCCACGAAGACAAAAAGAATGGGAACAGAGATAGAACATGAGACAGAAACAAAATCAAGAAGCTTGAAGATTGAGTGGTACCTGACCTCCGATGCCTGAGAAAACAATCTTGAGTCTACTGAACAGAATCTAACAAGGAGCAAGTTGGCATCCACCTTACTGCCCTTTGAAATTCTCTGGAAATGGCAGTAAGAAGTTCTTCTTAAAGGGCAGGAGCAGGGGCTGAAATAGGAAGATGAGTTGAAGGAGCAAATAAATTTTTAAAGGGAAAATTGACCTTCTCTGTTGCAATTATCTTTTTCTCAATACAGATGACAGCTAGAGATTTTCTCTCTGGAGAATTGAACTGGAAAGAATCTGGTGTTGCTCATAAGACATACTGCTGAGGGCAAAGATGGGTGACTATACTAAAAGAGGAAAGTTGCGTGAACGCTGACGCACTGACGTACTCGGCAACCTTCAAAACTCAGCTCCCAGAAAGTTAGAAAGCAGGATATCTATGCCCCTTAAGCACAAAATTGGAAAAGCTCATCTGTCTGTTGGAAAGGACCTTCAGAGATACAACTGAGGGTCCTGCAATAAAAGACTTTGACTGCTACCAAGGTATCGAAAGTCCATAGCTGACAAGGTGCTCCCACAAACATAAACTTCCAAGTAATACTGTTTGTGTCTTTTCAACCTAATCATTGGAAAGAACAAAGCCAACTAAATAGGAAAACTCCAAAACAACAAATAGAACAAAAAAAAAACTATTTAAAACCATAATATTCATTTAAGAAAAGAAATTACATTCTGGAAAGGATACTTTTAAAAACAAGAATATTCAGAGAATGAAGAGTTCTTGGGAAATAAAATTAGAAGGCAAAAATTCAACAGAAGACCTGAAAGCTGCTACTTAATAAATATCCCAGAAAGAATAAAAAGTTAACAAAAAGATATAAAATACAGGAAAAAAAAGGTTAGTGGATTAGGACTTCGAGTACTAGACTCGTAGGAACTCCAGAAGGTGAAAAGAATGAAAAGAGAGGGAAGGAAATGATTTAAAAATATTTCAAGAAAAAGTCCTTCGGATTGAATAAAACAAATTTCCAATTGAAAGGGCCCAGGACAATAAAATTAAAAAGACCTGTCTCCCTGACAGTGCATGTCCTCATGAAATTTCACAATACTAGACAAAAATAAAATACTAAAAGTTTCTAAAGGAAAAAATAGGTTATACTTAAAGAGTCACAAATAAAAATTACATACTTCCCCAAAGCAACAGTGAAAATTAGAAGACAGTGGAGCAAGTCCTTCAAAATTCAGAGGAAAAACAATATTCAACATAGAATTATATATCTGGGCAAAACTATCAATTAAGGTGTAGGTATAATAAAAAACATTTTCAGACATTTAACATTTCAAAAGATTTTATCATTGAGGTACTTTTCCTTATGAGGTTACTGGAGGATGTACTTCCTGAAAATATGGGAGGAGTCCTAAATATTAAGTAGAAAATTGAGTTTCAGGATATACACAGTGTAACACAGGAGAAAGAGGGGAATCCCAGTGATGACAATGTATAAACCTTCGTAAGCTTAAGGAACAACTATTATAAATCCATGCTGAAGAACAGAGGAATTCAGGAGTCTTCAAGAATACAGGATAATAAAACTCACATGCACACACAATGAGGGGCTACATTACCTGCTCAATGAACCTGCTTAGAGGAGAGTTACATCTCTAGCAAAGATGAAATACTTCTAATGTATTCTTTTAAAACGAAAAGGTAATCACCAGTGTCAAGGAAATAAAAAAGTTTTACCAGAGAGAAAATATAATCATGGACACCGTGTGGCAGGGTATGACTAATTTAATGAAATTTGTGATAAAACTATATTGAGAGGACAGAGCATATAAGTTCTTGGAAGAGGTGGAGGAGGTACATGTAAGAAAGTTAAACTCTAACCAAGGAAGAGAGTTAATGAATAATATCCAAAACAACTAAAATTCAGGAAACAGAATAATCATTTTTATAAAGGTAATAAAGTGCCTGAAGAAGCTAACAGGTTGAAAGTGGTTGTCTCTGAGGAATGGAAATCAGTCATGATGAGAGACAGGGAGCTAATGGATCTTTTTCATGTTCAATTCAATAGTAGTGTTTCCTCTTTAAAATTATGCATGTATATTAATGGATAGAAATAAAACATTACAACTTTCAAATTAGTGTGTCAGCTATCAGACAAATAATTATCTTTTGAAATAGCCTGAACTTAGTAGCGAGCATTTTTACATTTCTAGTAAAACTTTCCAGCTTTATTTTAAAATTTCTGCCTGAGACCAAGTCCGCATTGTCAAAATTAACTTGAACACTGAGACAATTATCAGAGAGAAAAGACTGCCTTTTCCCCCTGAAGAATAATTAAGTGCTCTGATTCTCTTATCCACTTTGCCTGTGCAAAATTCATCAGAGAAAGATAAGTAACACTAGGATATGGAAAGACAACTTCTCTTGGGAAATTTTGACTTTTTGCAGAAGCGAGTTTAGGGCCAAAATTCTCAGGATAATTGCCTCAGTACTCCCTCCTCGTGAAAAGAAAGACGTTCTTTGACAAAGAGCACCTAGTGGAGTGTGAATTAAAGCCTTCTGTTCATTAAATCCATTGCTCTTTAGTGATTGAGACGGTCAAGCAGTTCAGAAAGGGAAACAGGACAGACTCTACTAAAGTCATTGTGAGACTCGGATCTTTTTAAGAATTTGTCCTCTTATTCAGTTCATCTGGGGAAAATGTGTTACACAAAAAAAAGAAACCAGCTAGCAGGTAAGAAAGCAAGGCTCAAGAGTGATTAGGTAATTATTTCTGTTCAGGACATGATAACCTATACAGATAACTGCTTGATCTTTTCAGTGGCCTCTAGGAAAACTCAAATGATTTTTCAATAAAACAGTCCATATAACTGAAATATCTGTAGAAAAGAAATAAATAGCTGGACCTAATTTGGGTATCACAATATTTTACTTGTTTTCAAAATGCTAACCTGAGTCTTAAAAAAAAAAATCTATGATTTCTTTCTGGTGTATAATGATCAAATAATTATATTCATCATTCTTAGAGCAATTTTCAAAGTGATATATTTATCAAGAGGTGTCCAATTTATCCTTTTTTTTAATTATTAGAAAATTTCTCTTTGCAAAACAATATCTAGTACACATTGCAGGTAGATAAATGCTACGGTGGACCTTTTGGAAATCCCCTTAGTTTAAAAAAAAAAATTCTTAATACATCTGAAGAAATCATTAATGTCATACCCTCTGGCAAAAGAAAATATTAGAGACATCAAAATCATGCCCAAGGTGACCCCAAATAAAATGCTGTCTTGCAGATCCAAAGGTGACTCGAGCGATGTGAGCATGTGCAGTTCAAAAGACTGATACCCAGGCAAAAGCATTTCCGCCCATGCTCTGCCCACAAGAAGGCAGAGCTTGGATTCATAGTTGCAAATCCTGTTTGCTGAGCCCACAGGTATTTGAGAGCTGGCCACTCAGACCGGACCCAGTCTGAAGCCTTTGTTCAGCGGTAGCTCCTTCCTCTTCACAGATGCCTCCTCTGTTGGCTGCTGCTGTTTCTCAGCAGTCCACAGCTGGGCCATGTGGTTTAAAACTGAGCCTCAGGGCTTCCTTAAACTGTTTATTCTGTCTTTCCTCATTGAGGGGGCCCTGTTTGCACACACTGTCCAGGAGCAGCTTGGGTGTGCTGCCGCCCCTCACTCGGCATCATCTCCAGCCGGTCAGGAGCTGTGTGCCAGGATGGAACTTTCATTCCTAGTGATGATCTGAAGTTGCATTGGTGAAACTATATACCAGGCCAGGTTTGTAGGCTTCCTGTGACCTTTCAATGGTTGTTTGACTATATAATTCCTCCAGATCTTGGCCAAGTCTAGGGTCTAATTGCCATTTGGCACCATGTTGGCATTCTTGGTACAGTGTTTGCGTTTTGTTTTCCTGGCAATCAAGGGAGTGTTTGATTTTGTGCTACATGAGCAGAAAACTTTTCAATATAAGTTCTTTATATATTCCAGAAACAAGCCCTTTATCAAATATAACTCCCAAATATTTTATCCCATTCTGTGTGTTATCTTTTCACTTTCTTAAAGAGTGCCCTTTCAATATTTCTTTAAATATGAAGCCCAGTTTATCTATAATTTTGTCGTGTTGTTGCTTGAGGTTTTCATGTCATAATAAAAAGTCATTTCTAAGTCCTAAGGTCATAAATATGTAGGCCTTTTAGTTTTCTTCTAAAAGTCTTATAGTTTTAGCTTTTCATTCACATCTTTGATACATTTTGAGTGAACTTTTGTATACGGCATGAGGTAAGAGTCCAATTTTACTTTTTTTTGTATGTGGATAGATACTTGTCAGAACACTTTTTGCTGAAATCACATAACATTTAAAAAACAACATCTATTTTCTCCAAGGGAAAAAATACTGAAGAAAGTTAAAATACTAATAAGTATCTAGCATCTAATTTATTTAGGCATGATCATAATGCTAAGTTTAATCACCAACCTTACATAAAATATACAGACTTGTTAGCATAATTTAACATAAACATTTCACATACACAACGGTAACAGTAATCATGTTCAATCTTATCAAGATATATTTAATAGACTACAGTATCGTAAAGTATTATATAAAAATTCTTACTTTCCCTTTTGTATATTTACAACTTAAATTGTAAAGTTAAATCATGTAAAGTTGTAAAGTAAAAGTTAAATCATGTAAACTGTAAAGTTAAATCATGAATCATGTGCTCAGTCACATGTGCATGCTAAGTCGTATCTGATTTTTTATGAACCTATCATCGAAAAAGCAACAGAGTTCCAGAAGAAAAAAAAAATTTTATTTCTGCTTTATTGACTGTGCCAAAGCCTTTGACTGTGTGGATCACAATAAATTGTGAAGTATTCTAAAAGAGATGGAAACACCAGACCACCTGACCTGCCTCTTGAGAAACCTGTATGTAGGTCAGGAAGCAACAGTTAGAACTGGACATGAAATAGACTGGTTTCAAATTGGGAAAGGAATACATCAAGGCTGTATATTGTCACCCTGCTTATTTAACTTATATGCCCAGTACATCATGAGAAATGCTGGGCTAGATGAAGCACAAGCTGGAATCAAGATTGCAGGGAGAAATATCAATAACCTCAGATATGCAGATGACACCACCCTTATGGCAAAAAGTGAAGAAGAACTAAAAAGCCTCTTAATGAAAGTGAAAGAGGAGATTGAAAAAGTTGGCTTAAAGCTCAACATTCAGAAAACGAAGATCATGGCATCTGGTCCCATCACTTCATGGCAAATAGATGGGGAAACAGTGGAAACAGTGGCAGACTTTATTTTGTGTGGCTCCAAAATCTGCTGGTGGTGACTACAGCCAAGAAATTGAAAGACGCTTACTCCTTGGCAGGAAAGTTATGACCAACCTAGACAACATATTAAAAAGCAGAGACATTACCAACCTAAACAGAATATTAAAAAGCAGAGACATTACTTTGCCAACAAAGGTCCATCTAGTCAAGGCTATGGTTTTTCCAGTGGTCATGTATGGATGTGAGAGTTGGACTGTGAAGAAAGCTGAGTGCCGAAGAATTGATGCTTTTGAACTGTGGTGTTGGGGAAGACTCTTGAGTCCCTTAGACTGCAAGGAGATCCAACCAGTCCATCCTAAAGGAGACTGTCCTGAGTGTTCATTGGAAGGACTGGTGTTGAAGCTGAAACTCCAATACTTTAGCCACCTGATGTGAAGAACTGACTCATTTGAAAACACCCTGATGTTGGGAAACATTGAAGGCGGGAGAAGAAGGGGACGACAGAGGATGACATGGTTGGATGGCATCACCGACTCAGTGGACATGAGTTTGAGTAAATTCTGGGAGTTGGTGATGGACAGGGAGGCCTGGCATGCTGCAGTCCATGGGGTCGAAAAGAGTTGGACACAACTGAGTGACTGAGCTGGACTGAAGTGACTGATGGACTGTAGCCTGCCAGGCTCCTGTGTCCATGGGGATTCTCCAGGCAAGAATACTGGAGTAGGTTGCTATTTCCTTCTCCAGGATATCTTCCCAACCCAGGAATCAAACCGAAGTCTCATGCAACTCCTGCCTCCACAGGTGGATTCTTTTACCACTGAGCTGAGAAGAGGCTCCTTTGAATCACATAAGTGGCTTTATGTGAAAATGAAAGTAACAACATCTATTTACCTGCCCCTTCCCTGTATTATGGAGAAGGCAATGGCAACCCACTCCAGTACTCTTGCCTGGGAAATCCCATGGACGGAGGAGCCTGGTAGGCTACAGTCCATGGGGTCGCGAAGAATCGGTCGACTGAGCGACTTCACTTTCACTTTTCACTTTCATGCACTGGAGAAGAAAATGGCAGCCCACTCCAGTATTGTTGCCTGGAGAATCCCAGGGACGGGAGCCTGGTGGGAAAACTAAGTATCAGCAATCAAGCTGTTTATAACTGTCATGGCTTAAAAATCAACATTCACTTGGCTTTTTTTTAAATTGCATTTTATTGGGAATTTTCTCCTGTGACTTCATGATATGAAAATTTATGTTGCCATGTCAGTGGACATGAATTTGAAAAAACTGCAGGAGACAGGAGAGGACAGGGAAGGCTGGCGTGCTGCAATTCATGGCGTGCCAAAGAGTCGGACTCGACTTAACAACTGCATAACTACAACAGTTCGTATTTCTGCTAAAATATCTTTCATTTACTCTCTAACCATAGTATGGTATTCTACTGCCAAGGGTCAAAAAACTTTCACCTAAATAGTAGCCAAACAGAAGGGCATTACAGCTCTGGGCTTGATACCAAAATCTACAATATTAAAAGATTTTTTCTTTGTATACATGATACTTACATATTTGAAATCCAAACTACCACTAGAGTTCATCACATTCTCAGTACCAGAATTTTTATTTCTTGTAATTAAATCTAAGACTCAAAATAGCCATTTGAGATCCAGTGACTCTTCAGCACATTAAAACTAATTTATTATCTTGACCATTCATTCCCTAACTTAACAATACATTATGTAACCCATTAAATACAACTTTATGAGATGCAGCTTGGTAACTATGTTGCTCCATGTTTACTTAAAAACATATATTCAAAATTGAACTAAGTCAATGCAGTATAAAAATAAATCATTAATTTAACAATCTTACTGAGGTAAATTCACAAACAATAAAATACATATATTTAAAGTGTAGAATTTAAAGAGTTGTCACAAATGTAAACACTCATTGACAGATGTCATCACTAGCATAATTAAGATGTAAAAGATTTCAGTCAATTCAATAATTTCCTTAAGCCTCTTTGCAGTCAACTCTACTCTCACCCCAGCCTCAAAGTACCACTGAGTGCTCTGTCACTATCGGCTGCTGCTGCTGCTGCTGCTAAGTCGCTTCAGTCGTGTCCGACTCTGTGCGACCCCTTAGACGGCAGCCCACCAGGCTCCCCCGTCCCTGGGATTCTTCAGGCAAGAACACCGGAGTGGGTTGCCATTGCCTTTTCCAATGCATGAAAGTGAAAAGTGAAAGTGAAGTCGCTCAGTCGTGTCCGACTCTTCGAGACCCCATGGACTGCAGCCCGCCAGGCTCCTCCGTCCATGGGATTTTCCAGGCAAGAGTACTGGAGTGGGTGCCATTGCCTTCTCCTCACTATCAGCTAGTACTGCCTTTTCTAGGTTTACACATGGTGGAATCATAAAGTACATTCTCTTCTGTGTCTGCCTTCTTTTACTCAGCAAATTTGTTTTGAGATTCATACATATTCAGTGCCTGAGTACTTCATTCCTTTTTATTGTTGGGTAGTGGTATTCTCATAGATATACCCAAAATATTTACCCTCTGACCTACTGCTGAATATTTGAGTTGTTTCCAGTTTTTCACTATTGTAAATAAAAGTGTTACAATATTTGTATATAAGTCTTTGCACAGATATGCTTCCATTCCTCTTGGGCAAATACTCAGGAGTGAAATTGCAGGGACATGTGCTACTTATCTATTTAACCTTACTGAATAAATATTCTGCCAAAATTGTATCCAAATTAGTTGTGTCATTTTATATTCCCACCATCAGTATATAAGTTCCAATTGTTTCACATTATGGGATGTAGAGAAAACACTTTTATGTTTCTGTTGGAGCTAAAAATATGAGATGCTGAGTTAAGAACCAGCTTTGGGCAGTTAATTCAGCAATGTGTGGGTAGTAAGAGAACTACCGAGAGAATTACCTAATTTTGGACATATATGTTTACTATTCAGGGGGAAATGAGATCTCTGACTTTGGAGACATCGCTAAATCATAAAAGTTGGAGGCGAAGTTACTTATATGGTTATTAAAGAGATGCATTTGTATTTTAAACGGTTAGAATGAGGAGCCAAGTGTCTTTCTATCCCAATTCCAAGGAGAAAAGCTTCCTCTGGGAAAGGAGGAGGCAGGAGCTGTCCCTTTCTCCTCTTCATAAGCAGAGAAAAGAGGGAGGTGGGAGGGGGGTTCAGGATGGGGAGCACATGAACACCTATGGCTGATTCATGTCAGTGTATGGCAAAAACCACTACAATATTGTAAAGTAATTAGCCTCCAATTAAAATAAATAAATTAATTGTTTTTCAAGTCCATGTTTCTCGGTCTCTTGCCTTTGGGGTGTGGGTGCACTTGTATAGGAGATTTTTCCATCTGACTTTCATCTCATTGCTTCAGGGGTAATTCATGGGTCAAGGAGACCTGGTATAGTTGGTATTATATAAACAATAGGCAAATCTGGTCTTCTCATCCAAAACACCACGCGTATGCATTCGAAACAAAATTAATGAAGATCAATACACAAAACTCAACCTACATCCTCATCAGCATCTGCTATTACTGATACTTTCAACTTTAGTTATTCTAGTGGGTGTGCAGTGGTATCACATTCTGGTTTTTATTTGCATTTCTCCTTCCTCAGCAATCGATGCAAAGAAATAGAGGAAAACAACAGAATGGGAAAGACTAAAGATCTCTTCAAGAAAATTAGAGATACCAAAGGAACATTTCATGCAAAGATGGGCTCGATAAAGGACAGAAATGGTATGGACCTAACAGAAGCAGAAGATATTAAGAAGATGGCAAGAATACACAGAAGAACTGTACAAAAAAGATCTTCACAACCAAGATAATCACAATGGTGTGATCACTCACCTAGAGCCAGACATCCTGGAATGTGAAGTCAAGTGGGCCTTAGAAAGCATCACTACAAACAAAGCTAGTGGAGGTGATGGAATTCCAATTGAGCTCTTTCAAATCCTGAAAGATGATGCTGTGAAAGTGCTGCGCTCAATATGCCAGCAAATTTGGAAAACTCAGCAGTGGCCACAGGACTGGAAAAGGTCAGTTTTCATCCAATCCCAAAGAAAGGCAATGCCAAAGAATGCTCAAACTACCACACAATTGCACTCATCTCACATGCTAGTAAAGTAATGCTCAAAATTCTCCAAGAAATATTCTTCAGCAATACCTGAACCGTGAACTTCCTGATGTTCAAGCTGGTTTTAGAAAAGGCAGAGGAACCAGAAATCAAATTGCCAACATTTGCTGGGTCATGGAAAAAGCAAGAGAGTTCTAGAAAAACATCTATTTCTGCTTTATTGACTATACCAAAACCTTTGACTGTGTGGATCACAATAAACTGTGGAAAATTCTGAAAGAGATGGGAATACCAGACCACCTGACCTGCCTCTTGAGAAACCTCTGTTGGTCAGGAAGCAACAGTTAGAACTGGACATGGAACAACAGAGTGGTTCCAAATAGGAAAAGGAGTACGTCAAGGCTGTATATTGTCACCCTGCTTATTTAACTTCTATGCAGAGTACATCATGAGAAACGCTGGACTGGAAGAAACACAAGCTGGAATCAAGATTGCCAGGAGAAATATCAATAACCTCAGATATGAAGATGACACCACCCTTATGGCAGAAAGTGAAGAGGAACTAAAAAGCCTCTTGATGAAAGTGAAAGTGGAGAGTGAAAAAGTTGGCTTAAAGCTCAACATTCAGAAGACGAAGATCATGGCATCTGGTCCCATCACTTCATGGGAAATAGATGGGGAAACAGTGGAAACAGTGTCAGACTTTATTTTTCTGGGCTCCAAAATCACTGCAGATGGTGACTGCAGCCAAGAAATTAAAAGACGCTTACTCCTTGGAAGGAAAGTTATGACCAACCTAGATGACATATTGAAAAGCAGAGACATTACTTTGCCAACAAAGGTTCGTCTAGTCAAGGCTATGGTTTTTCCTGTGGTCATGTATGGATGTGAGAGTTGAACTGTGAAGAAGGCTGAGCGCCAAAGAATTGATGCTTTTGAACTGTGGTGTTGGAGAAGACTCTTGAGAGTCCCTTGGACTGCAAGGAGATCCAACCAGTCCATTCTGAAGGAGATCAGCCCTGGGATTTCTTTGGAGGGAATGATGCTGAAGCTGAAACTCCAGTACTTTGGCCACCTCATGCGAAGAGTTGACTCATTGGAAAAGATTCTGATGCTGGGAGAGATTGGGGGCAGGAGGAAAAGGGGACGACAGAGGATGTGATGGCCGGATGGCTTCACTGACTCAATGGACGTGAGTCTGAGTGAACTCCGGGAGTTTGTAATGGACAGGGAGGCCTGGCGTGCTGCGATTCATGGGGTCGCAAAGAGCTGGACACGAGTGAGCAACTGACCTGAACTGAACTGAATGACTAATGATACTGAGCATTTAACTTGCATAACTTCTGTTGTGATATTTCTGTTAAAATCTTTTGCCCATTTTTATTGAGTTATTTTACCTCTTACTACTGAATTATGAGGTTTCTTTATGTATTTGTGATACACATCCTTTGTCATATATGTGTATTGTGAAACGTTTTCCCCCAGTCTGTGGCTTATGTTTCCATTTTCTTAATAGTGTCATTCATTTAGCAGATTTTTTCACTCTGATGGAATAAGAAGGAACATATGTATCAATGAAACAAAACTGAGTCTAGAAGTAGACCCACATTTATGGTCAATAGAGTTCCAACAATGGTTCCAAGGTAGCTCCACGGGGGAAAAACAGGCTTTTCAACAAATGATCGTGAGACAACTGGATATTCAATTGAGAAAAAATAAACAAAACCTGTGTTCCAACATCACACCATACATTAAAATTAATTCAGTACAGAATATAGACCTAACCATAAAGCCAAACCCATGGAACACCTATGAGTAAACACTTTGGGTAGGCTAAGATTTTCTTTGGATATCAAAAGCATACAGCAGGATATTTTAAAAACATTTAAGTATAAAGTCCATGAAGCAATGATTGCTTAATGATTGCCGTAAGAAATGTTATATTTTCTATCTCCCAAATAAAACATCTTGCACAGTCAGATGAATATTACCCAGATTAGTCATCCCCTTGCCAGTAGAAGAGGGAAAAACACCCACATGCTGACTGAAATGAGATCACTTTTCTGCCTGAGACACAGGCTAACGGTGGGGGTTGTCTTCCAAGGAGCTAGAGTTTTTTATCCCATTCTTTGGTTTAGTCTAGTTTTTAACCATGCTGACTCCCTGTCCTCATTCCTCTGGGGTGATGGTTACCTTTAGGGTTGGCCCAGTTTTCATTCGACTTTCAGCATGCCCTAATTAATTTTCTCACCTGTAGTTACACTGAGCTGGTCCTCTGGTGTGGCTTCTAAGGAATGCTGGGTTTGTGAGAGGAGGGGCCACAGTCTCGTGGTCTCACTAAGCGAGAAGAATGACCGAGTGCAGTTATCATCCAGAAGAGATTATCAAGAAGATGTTCTTTCACTGAAGGTTACTGTTGGGAGAACATCATTATCTGTATTTTCTTTCTCTTTTTCTCTATACACATTTAAAAGAATCCTTGATTTTCATTGAGGAATGATATAGATATACAAACAATATATACAAATATACATCTGTACATACAAATCTCATAGTACCTGTGTACCTCCACGCTACATTTAACAAATCTGTTTGAGACGGCGGTTGCTTCCTCCCATTCGGCGGCTCTGGTATTCTTCTCAGTCACCATGCACAGAAGATTTCTTAATTTCTAACGCTGAACACAATCTGTTCTCCCAGCTTTCTTCTTGGTTGTTTGAAGTGCTGGGCTCTGTGATCCCATTTCTCTCTATGCCGAATTTCCGTATCTCCTAGTCACTGATCATAGGCACTAGCGTTCTTACATTTAAAATCAATAACTCTTATCAATAATCAGTAGTCTTGCCATTAAAAACAAAATTGTTAAAAAGAAGGTATGCTGACGGACTCTACACAAAACTGGAGAATGAGGGAAAACCCTGGTGCAGGTTCAGGCAGCAGTGAAGAGACAGTGTGATCAGTAAAGAACAGGCTAGCCCTTATTTCCTTGTCTTCAGCATAGATTTATAAAATTGTAAATTGGATCCTGTAACTCATTTCCAGGGAAAAGGAAAAGCACAACAGAAACGTCTTTGAAAGCTAACTCTATTAAGCTCTGCCTGTTCCCTTTCATCTCTTTCTCTAACTATGAAGCTCTTCACAGAGGCACTTTGGAGTTTTGTGTTTCAAAGAACCGAAAGGGAAATCCTCTCTGAAAATGCCCCATGCCTTCTTACATTTGCTTTGTTACTATGCTAATAAGAAATATGTCAACCTTACACAGTATACATTTTATTTCTAGTTTTGTGTCTGAGCAATTTTAGGAAGTACACAAACTCTCTCAGGCTTAAATACTAGTCAAAGATTGTGTCTTCGGGGTTAAAGAATATAACAGATGTGTGAGATATCCAAGAGAAGAAACGTGCAAAAGTACAATTATGGTATTGTCTTTTGAACATTGTTTTATGAATTTTTTAAATATAGATAGAATCTCACTACAATAATATTGGGAATATCTTAAACATTTTAAGTGTATTGGAATTAAGTGACACGGAATTTTACTTGAAATACACGAGTCATTACTTGGGAATTGAAATATTTTGCAATCAAAATATATTTTTGGAGTGGTCTTTGATCTATATTAAAGTAGCTTTTATTCCTCAAATTTACGTTTAAGTGCTGTGAACCAATGTACCAGCAAGACATTTTGCACAGCAAAGGGAAGTAAACTCACATGTAAAGGTTATGTTGAACAATATTGGAATTGAATCATCTAAATGTAAAGAATGCTTGACACCATGATTAAAGGCCAGTGGAAAGAAATGAACTGGCGACTAGGAAAAGAAAAATGCAAATTACCAAGAGTTTAGCCTCACCAGTAAGTCTGGGAAATAAAGCAATGATGAGATACCAGTTTTTCAACTATTCAATTAGAAATGATATAGACACATTCGTTGAGGATGGTTTATAAGTATTCACAGCGAATTATTAATATTGGCTACATCAGAGAGATGAAATTAGAAGAATAAAGAGTAAATTAATTCTGTATGAGAGATTTTTGAAATTTCCTATCTGTTTAAAACAATATGTATTAGTTATGTAACTTGAAAAATAGCAATATTCTAGAAAAGTAATAGGAAAACTACACACACACACACACACACACAGAATTCTCCATATTGGGCCTCCTTACACACTGCTGGTTAAACTGTAAATTTCTGGATGCAATCTGGTAATTCAAATAGAATGTCTTAAATGCACATATTCTCTGATGCACAAAAATTTACTTCTAGAAATTTACCCCACCAAAACCAATTACAGTTATAGGCAAAGCTAACTATGGGAAAGTGAAAGTGAAAGCTGCTCAGCCATGTCCAACTCTTTGCAACCCTATGGACTATACGGCCCATGGAATTTTCCAGGCCAGAGTACTAGAGTGGGTAGCCTTTCCCTTCTCCAGGGGATCTTCCCAGCCTGGGATTGAGCCCAGGTCTCCTGCCTTGCAGGCGGATTCTTCACCAGCTGAGCCACAAGGGAAGCCAACTGTGGGAAAGTTTATTTTAAAACCTTCATAATAGCAAAATATTGGAGACAATCTAAGTGTCCAACAAGAGTAAGCCAGCTGAATAAGTCATAAGGTGTCTGTGTGATACAATACTACAAAGCAATTACAAATTATACTATAAAGGAATACTGAATGGCATTGGAAAGTTCATCATATATTGTTAAGTGAAGAAGTAAATTGTAAAGCAAGATGGCAGTGGAACCAATTTTTGTTTAAAATTACACAGTTGTGATTTTCTATATATTATATATAAATAGTGAGTGGCATTATGAAGTTATATCACTGTATTAACAATAGCTATGTTTCACTGTTAAGGGGACCTAGATAGCTTTATTATACCAATGCAACCTGGAAAGTGTTCAAATAGTTCTTAAAATCTATGGGAAAAAAAAATAGAGTCAGAGAAAACTGGTTGAGTAATAGAGAATGGGAAGACTGTCTCTAAAGAAAAATAAATAGACTCAGAAAAAAAAGGAACTATGGTGGCAGAATGCTAAGATCAGATCAGATCAGATCGGATCAGTCGCTCAGTCATGTCCGACTCTTTGCGACCCCATGAATCGCAGCACGCCAGGCCTCCCTGTCCAACACCAACTCCTGGAGTTCACTGAGACTCAGGTCCATCGAGTCGGTGATGCCATCCAGCCATCTCATCCTCTGTCATCCCCTTCTCCTCCTGCCCCCAATCCCTCCCAGCATCAAGGTATTTTCCATCGTATCTGAACCAAATTAAGGATTTGTCTTTAGAGCCATTGTGAAGATCGATGGACGATTTAAAGAACATCTGGGCAAATATCAAATTAAGATGTAGTATCCAGTAAATCTTTTCAGTTGGTTAAGATGGCTCAGGGAAAAGAACCTCAAGTCGGCTTTTCCACCTGTGTCTGATAGTCTGAAGAAGCTGCAGTTAACTCAAGGAGGGCTTGCCGTGGTAGCTCATGAGAACACCAAAGTAAAGAAATATACGTGATATGAAAACCAAGTAATCCAGGTAGCACTAGTAGTAAAGGACCCATCTGCCAATGCAGGAGACGTAAGAGATGTGAGTTCGAACCCACTCTAATATTCTTGCCTGGAGAATCCCAGGGACAGAGGAGCCTGGCAGGTTACAGTCCATGGGTCGCAAAGAGTTGGACACGACTGAAGCAACTTAGCATGCACGCACCCAACAACTAAGACTTGAGCCTTGAGGACTGTGTGTATTGTCATTGGTAGATAAAACTGACTAGAAGTGAAAAGGTAAGAATCTAAGATTTTGAGAGAATCACACACAAAAAATTACCAGCCTAGACTAAAAAATACTTTGATTTTTTGCAACTTAAAATGATCCATAAGCCCTCAAACATCAGTAGTCTGTGAGTGAGCTGAGAAAATGCTATCCTAAGGAAGAATATTTGAATATCCAGGAAAAGTAGAAAAACTTCATTGCAGGAAGAGCCAACAGCTGTAGAAAACGATACCATTGAGCCCTTCCCAAAGGATGGGATGCAGGCCCTAATCACGTAGAACATTCCCTGTTTCCAGGGTCAGGCATTGTTGCAACACCCACCCAGGGCACCTTCAGAGTTGTAGCGCTTCATTCTTCCTCCATCTCAGTGCTGTTGTGGCTACCCCACCCCTGTTATGCTGTTGTAGACGGGGTGTGGGGGACAGACAACTGACCTTATTAGTTTTTAGATCTCTGCAATAAGAGGAGACAAGTTGGGACCAAAGTGGATTTGGAGATTTATTGGCTTGGTTAAACTTTTGGTCTATAATCCCTTATAAAGAGGGCACTTTTTTTTTTTTTTTAATGACTGAAGGAAACTGAACTGACTGCGCATTGTGGAACAGAACTGCGTAGTCATCAGGGTTGTCCACCAGATATTTCCAGCTCCCCTTCAGGCATATGCTGCTGCTGCTGCTAAGTTGCTTCAGTCGTGTCCGACTCTGTGACCCCATAGACGACAGCCCACCAGGCTCCTCTGACCCTGGGATTCTCCAGGCAAGAACACTGGAGTGGGTTGCCATTTCCTTCTCCAGTGCATGCATGCATGCTAAGGTGCCTCAGTCGTGTCCAACTCTGTGCGACCGTATGGACAGCAGCATATGGTAGGAGAGCAATTGCTCTGCACTCTTGAAAGTGGATGTGCTCATATGACACGCCCTAGTCCATTAAATTTGGTCAGTGGTGCTGTGTTTTCTAGGTAGCCAGCATGCAATCTGTCCTCTCTGTCTGCTTAGGCAGTAGGCAATGCTCCAGACGAAGACCACTTCAGCAGCCTGAGACTGAGTAGGGATGATGTGAAACAGGGCTTGAAGCTGATCCATGGAAGGAGTTTGATTTGAGCAAGTTCTTGTTAAGCCAGTGAGGTTGCCAGGTTGTTTTTATGCCAGCATAAAACTTCTCTGACCCTACTGAGACTTATCAAGTGTACAAGGATCAAGATTTGTTCTGATCAAGACTACAAGTGTACAAAAAGCTTGGCAATTTCATCCCTGCCTACCTCTCAAGCCATCTCCTAGTCATTCTCTGATACACACGTGTACTCTGGCAGTACTGGTGAATGGCTTTTAAAATAAAATCACTGCATTGTATGGAACATGGATTTGGAGGAAGAAGCTAGGGGATGATAGTCACACTCACAGGGACAGATGAGCCCCCACGATTATACAAAGGGAAGCACAGAGTCAGAACATAAAGACTGAGGGCCAAAACAAAAGATGTTTAAAAGCAAGGAGAGAGGAAGGACACAGCCCATCGGAGAAGTTCTGGAGACATCAAGGGAGAAACACTTCACACTTGAAAAGGTCCACAGCATCAAATCTGACAGATGAAATGGCATGAGGATTCAGGGGGAAAACGGAGGGTGGCAGCAGGCCTCTGTCGTCTCCCAGAAGAGTTTCAGATGAGGAGAGGACCAATGAGAGGACTGGGGAGATTTGGAGACAAAATGAGGGGGAAGAATGGAGAATTCAAAAAGGACTGGCGCGAGCTTGCTCCTAGTCACTGCCTCATTCTTTTCCAGAAAGTAAATCATCTTCTCAGGTTGCTCCATCCCCAAGTTCAAAGGACCCAATCCAAGATGTGAGGTCAAGGTTACCCTGGGCCTGACCCAGGTGTGTGATGGACAACCTTGGTGCTAAGTCTCTTGTTAGAACCAGTGTGAACTTAAATCTAAGCTACTCCAGGCCTGCACAAGCCCAGATCCTTGGATAAGCCGATCTGTGATGCCATCTCTGAGGGTAGCTTGGTATGGCGGAAGAAGTCAACATTCATTATGTTTCTTATATCTGCATCTCATTCAGTCCTCATTATAATCTTCTAGTACATATAGGAAAACCCCCACTGGAAAAGTAAGAAAACCAAAGCTCAGATGTTTCAATGATGAGCTCAAGGTCAAATTGTTGTAGGTTTTAAGATAACAATATCTTTTTAACTCTAAAGTCCAGGCACATATTGTAACTCTTTCCCTAGTGCAAAAACCTGCCTCTAGAACCCAAGAGCTTGGAAGAGACTTATTCAGTTCAGTTCCGTTCAGTCACTCAGTCGTGTCCGACTCTTTGTGACCCCATGAATCGCAGCATGCCAGGCCTCCCTGTCCATCACCAATTCCCGGAGTTCACTCAGACTCACGTCCATCAAGTCAGTGATGCCATCCAGCCATCTCATCCTCTGTCGTCCCCTTCTCCTCCTGCCCCCAATCCCTCCCAGCATCAAGGTATTTTCCAGTGAGTCAACTCTTGGCATGAGGTGGCCAAAGTATTGGAGTTTCAGCTTTAGCATCATCAGTCCTTCCAATGAACACCAAAGATGGATCTCCTTTAGGATGGACTGGTTGGACCTCCTTGCAGTCCAAAGGACTCTAAAGAGTCTTCTCCAAACCACAATTCAAAACCATCAATTCTTTGGCACTCAGTTTTCTTCACAGTCTAACTCTCACATCCATACATGACCACTGGAAAAACCATAGCCTTGACTAGATGGACCTTTGTTGGCAATGTAATGTCTCTGCTTTTGAATATGCTCTCTAGGTTGGTCATAACTTTTCTTCCAAGGAGTAAGCATCTTTTAATTTCCTGGCTGCAGGCACTATCTGCAGTGATTTTGGAGCCCCAAAAATAAAGTCTGACACTGTTTCCACTGTTTCCCCATCTATTTCCCATGAAGCGATGGGACCAGTTGCCATGATCTTCATCTTCTGAATGTTGAGCTTTAAGCCAACTTTTTCACTCTCCTCTTTCACTTTCATCAAGAGGCTTTTTAGTTCCTCTTCACTTTCTGCCATAAGGGTGGTGTCATCTGTATATCTGAGGTTATTGATATTTCTCCTGGCAATCTTGATTCCAGCTTGTGCTTCTTCCAGCCCAGCGTTTCTCACAATGTACTCTGCATAGAGGTTAAATAAGCAGGGTGACAGTATACAGCCTTGACGTATTCCTTTTCCTATTTGGAACCAGTCTGTTGTTCCATGTCCAGTTCTAACTGTTGCTTCATGACCTGCATATAGGTTTCTCTGGAGGCAGATCAGGTGGTCTGGTATTCCCATCTCTTTCAGAATTTTCCACAGTTTATTGTGATCCACACAGTCAAAGGCTTTGGCATAGTCAAGAAAGCAGAAATAGATGTTTTTCTGGAACTGTCTTGCTTTTTCCATGATCTAGTGGATGTTGGCAATTTGATCTCTGGTTCCTCTGCCTTTTCAGAATACAGCTTGAACATCTGGAAGTTCACGGTTCACATATTGCTGAAGCCTGGTTGGAGAATTTTGAGCATTACTTTACTAGCGTGTGAGATGAGTGCAATTGTGTGGTAGTTTGAACATTCTCTGGCATTGCCTGTCTCTGGGATTGGATTGAAAACTGACCTTTTCCAGTCCTGTGACCACTGCTGAGTTTTCCCAATTTGGTGGCATATTGAGTGCAGCACTTTCACAGCACCATCTTTCAGGATTTGGAATAGCTCAACTGGAATTCCATCACTTCCACTAGCTTTGTTCATAGTGATGCTTTCTAAGGCCCACTTGACTTCACATTCCAGGATGTCTGGCTCTAGGTGAGTGATCACACCATCGTGATTATCTTGGTCGTGAAGATCTTTTTTGTACAGTTCTGTGTATTCTTGCCACCTCTTCTTAATATCTTCTGCTTCTGTTAGGTCCATACCATTTCTGTCCTTTATCGAGCCCATCTTTGCATGAAATGTTCCCTTGGTATCTCTAATTTTCTTGAAGAGATCTCTAGTCTTTCCCATTCTGTTATTTTCCTCTATTTTTTTGCATTGATTGCTGAGGAAGGCTTTCTTATCTCTCCTTGCTATTCTTTGGAGCTCTGCATTCAGATGCTTATATCTTTCCTTTTCTCCTTTGCTTTTCTTAATGATTTCAAAGAGCTTATATCTTCACAGTATGATGAAGTCAGCCAAGGCATAATAACAAATGTCTCTCCTTCCTGCCTCAATCTTCACCTTTCCCCTTGCTTGCCTATATTTGATTTCTATTTATAATTCAATTCCAGAGCAATTTATATCACTGCTGGGCCTACTGCAAGCACCAAATTAATTGTGACTTGGTAGTTTGGGGTTATATCAATATAGCCTTTCTCTAAGGGCATGGCTCATGAATGAGGGAGAGTTTATTTCCAAGTGACTAAAAACCAAACTTAAATCAACACACTCAGAACCCCTTGAGTATATCACTCAAAAATCTAATAAAAGTACATTCAGGGGTCTTCATTAAAAACTGACATTCTTTGAGTGATATTTACTTAATGATATCACCTGACATTCCCTAAGGTAATGTTTTTCTGAAATACCTCTGAGTTCTTCCAAGGCCTAATGGAAATGTTCTGTGTGGCTCACTTCCAAGTTTCTATTTCTAGCCCTGATTCTCACCCAAGATACACTCTGGCCTGCTCCGTGGAGGTCATTTCAAACCCCAGGATGTCCCATTGTCCCCTCAAACTCAACATGCACAGCAATGGGTCACCATTTATTCTTTGTGTGGAGAGTTTTCTAAAGGATATTTTTGCATCATCTCACCTTGGGAAAAGAGAATGAAAGTTACACTTAATATTTTTTAACTTAGAATATTTGGGTCTGAGTAAATTAATTGCTGTGTAGAGATCAGAAAGAACTGGTCATAAAATAATTTCAATTTTTTGTGTTACTAAATTTTGTACCCTCCAGCAAGATTTTGAAAATTGAACTAATAATAATGTCATACTTGTTTTTCTGACCACCTTTTAAGTATGTATCAGGTGAGAATTAAAATGCCTCTTGCTGCTGTAATACTGAGTGAGCACTACCCTGAGTGTTTTTATACATGTGTGCTTGTATGCACATGTATGCATTTATGTGTTTGAATATGTGTGTGCTTACATATGCGCCCCTTGTGTTTGTGTGTGTACATGTGTATTTGTGTCTGTGTGTGCACTGTAAGAAGACTCAACCCAGGTCAAAATGGAACCCGTATAGTTGGTGAACCTCCAACTTGCTCTTCAGCTATAGCTCTGCTCTGCACCCCATCATGTCCACCGCCAGCCTCCTGAATCCACAGGAGAACTGTCTTGAATTGAGATCATTCTGTCTTAGAATTGGAGGGATGCAGTAGGGCAAAAGGACTGTGGGAAACAGTTTTTTTCTCTATCCACTACCTTTAAATGAAAACAGATACAGACATTTTGTATTACATAGAACATAAAACTTTTCCCCCATGTCTTAAGAACTGTATTTAATATGGACTTACTGGATGCATATAATGCTTTAAAAAGTGTTGAAAGGTATTTTGAGATCTGGATATCAAAATGAGACAAAGAAAATGAAGAAAAATATGATCTTGAGTCTATATAGTAAAAATTTACCCATTTAGGAGATTAAAAATATTTAACAAACTTTATTAAACCAACTTCATCGGAGCTCCATCAGATCAACCCATAGGGATAGGTTAGAGAGGATAAGCTATGTCCTGTTCCAGTAACTAACGTAGGGACCCTGTGGGACCTTTTTTTTTAAATGCAGAGTCCATACACATAGACACACACACACACACACACACACACACACACACCTTTTCCTCCTATCACCAGTCATTCTCCTTTCTCTTCTCTTGCAAACAATCCATCCCCAATTTCTCTCTGGTTCCTTTGCAATGTCTGTCCTATTGACATTTTCACAGCCTTTCCCTTCAGTCTAGACTCATCTGTCATCATCCCGATGATCACAGCTTCCTCCTGATCACCCTGACTGCTGCCCCGGCACCAGATTAATCTTAGCACAAACTGCATTTCCTTATTCCACCCTGCTGTCAACTCACTGGTTATCAACAAGCTGGGTGCATTTAAATGATGGCCACTGAATGAGGAGGGGCAGACTGAGAACATTTCTGGGCCTCTTGGCTATAGAATGAGGATATTTTAATGGAGAAAGGAGGAATGATGTGTCAGCCTGTCTAGCCTTGTCTGTCAGTCAGCAATCTCCAGAAATATATGCATTCTGCAGACACTGTCATGGTATATGCCTGTTGTGGTGAGTGTCTTGCCTTCCTCAAAATGCCATAAGCTTTCTGAGGACAGAGACAATGCTTTGAGCTGTGAGTTTATCCTTCACAGTGGCCAGTAGGATGCAAGCCTCCTCTGTGAACTTGGTTACCTGGGGCAAGTCATGCAATTTCTCTGAGCCTCATTCCTCATATGCAGGGAGATCAAGAATACCTGCGTGGTGAGTACCATGGTTGCCGGCACACTGTAGGGGTTGAGTAAACTGTGGTGACTGTGATTCTTTCCTGAGCAGAATGCAGCTGCACTGGCTAAAAACCTTTGAAGAAGTGTGATGAGAGCATTTACTGCTCTGACAGTCTGCCTGTGAGACAAAGAGGCAGGTGCTAGAGCAATAGAGGCCCTAAAACCAATCGTTATGGCCAGAATCTCATCCAAGACTTGGATTTGGATTGACAAGGCGTGTATGCAAAGCAGCTGGTTTTCAGGAAACCTCTAGCTCTCCACAGAGATCAGCCACACCATCAGCAACCACCAGAAATATTGAAACAGAAAACGAGCTGTTTGTATAAATCTCAGTGTGCCCCTCTTCCAGAGCAGCACTGAAATGAGTTTATCTTGAAGTGCATCTTAATCTTTTCACTCTGGTGTCTCAAACAAATGCCCTGGGAATTGAACTGCTCTCCATCTCCCATGGAGAAAAGACGCAAGCTCAGCACCTTGAGATAAACCATCAGTGGTCCGGAAAGGAAGCCAAGTTTCAGTCTCACCTTCCCCCGGCTTCCTGTAATGCTGGAGACCTGGGTTTGATCCCTGGGTTGGGAAGATCCCTTGGAGAAGGGAAAGGCTACCCACTCCAGTATTCTGGCCTGGAGAATTCCATGGACTGCATAGTCCATGGGGAAGCAAAGATTCAGACATGACTAAGCGACTTTCACTTCACTTCTCTTCCCCCCTTTAAAAGGTCATTAAAAAGTTCTTGTTTCTCTGCTGCCACTAGATGGTACTAGCCAGCTGCTTGTCATCTTTTTCATCTTGTTGTGTTTACTGCCTCTGAGCACTGAATTGAGAGACTGATTACAACAACATGCTTTACAGAAAGGGGACTTAGAGTGTCCTTGGTCAGTCACTGGAAAGTCACTAAAGGTGCCATTTCTGAGCCGTGTCAGCACTTCCCTTCAGCCTTTATTTACATAAAGTCCTTCTTTGTCCTATCCTGGATAATGGAAATATTTAGTCATCACAGATGATTCACGCCTATTTGTCCCCTGTGCCTGGGGCCTTAGGAAGGCAGAGCACGGTGACTTTGAACTGCTGGCGGACAGTGCAAACTAGCTTTGCCATGTCTCTCAGGAGCCCTGCCCTGCTGTCTCTTTATTTAGAATATCTCATTCTTCATGCTTCAGACTCCTAGCTCGTCCCAAGTGCCCTCCATTTTCAATACACACATGTGGACCTTCTTTTTTTTTTTTTTTTTCTGGAAGGAAAAGATGGCAATGGCTAATAAGTCATGGGAGATACTAGAAGAAAGTGAAGAATGTGACCTTGACATCTGATTCCTTTCTTACCTAAGCTGGTCTAAGAGAATTGAGCAGACCCCTTCCCAACCCCCCAAGCTCTTTAATACTCTGGTGGTGCTGTTCAGTTACTATGTCACATTTGACTTTTTGCAACCCTGTGGCTGTAGAATACTGCATGTCAGGCTCCTCTGTCTTCCACTATCTTTCAGAGTTTGCTCAAATTCATGTCCATTGAGTCATAATGCTATCTAACCATTTTGCCTCCTTTAAAGTATTAGATGCCACTAAAGCCCATTCTCACCTGGATGACTGGATTGTAGGGACTGGGGAAGGGGATCCCAGTACTTGACATTGTAATCTACAGTTAGGCTATGAGTACAAATAGAGAAACACGGGGGATATTATGCTAACCTAAGATTAGTCAGGAATAATCATTTCAGGATGGATATCTCCAAGAGATTGCAGGGTTCATGCAAAATATTTCAACTGAAGCAGTATTCACCTATGATCTGGACATTTTAATTCCAACACAACCTCTACTGAGCTTCAGAATATCTGAATATTTCCTCAATCTTTCTGAGTCTCAATTTCCATATCTGGAAAAAAAATCTTTTTTTGTGTGTGTGTGATTGTTAAAAGAGAAAAATAAAAGAAAAAATTGTTAAGAGAGAAATAAAGTTTGTAGGATTGTTAAAAGGACAGAGAAATAAAGCTCGTAGCATTTAGCAAGACTTCCCCCAAAGGTTCCTCCCTCCTCTCAGTGGCTACAATGGAAGGTGGTCCCCCATCCACCACCAGCATCACTCCAGCTCTCTCTAGGCTGGAGTCTGAGTTCCCAAGAACTGGTCCCCAACCTGTGGAATTAAGTAAGAGGTAGGGGAATCTTGAATCTCAAACCTCTGCTTTCACTCATAACAACAGCAGTGGGTTCCATACCTGTCTATATGCCCCATTAGCCTTGAGAAGGGGAGCCAGCAAATCTCAGGAGAGGTTACCATCTCTGAGACAGCTGCCTATTTTAATCTGTCTTCGTAAGGAAGCATTTCATTTTCTTAAACAAGATTTTTCTTTTGAAAAGAGAAACAATTTTGCTTCTTTTTTTTTTTTTAATCCCCAAAAGAATTTCTTACAGGCCAATGTGGCAAATCAAAGGGGCAACGTGAAATGATGGTGTAATCTTTCCTATCTCATTTGAAGGACAGTATAGGAAATTAACAGGTTTCAATACGAAGAATTGTACAGAAACACAGCACGATGTTAATCTAACATATAGAATATTTCTCTCTGAGTATGGAGAACAATAGGCTTGAAGTGAAAGTGAAGTTGTTCAGTCGTGTCTGACTCTTTGCGACCCCATGGACTGTAGCCTACCAGTCTCCTTCATCCGTGGGATTTTCCAGGCAAGAGTACTGGAGTGGGTTGCCATTTCCTTCTCCAGGAGATCTTCCTGACCCAGGGATTGAACCCAGGTCTCCTGCATTGTAGGCAGA
The DNA here is from genome assembly GCF_027580195.1 of Bos mutus. Classification (NCBI taxonomy): domain Eukaryota; kingdom Metazoa; phylum Chordata; class Mammalia; order Artiodactyla; family Bovidae; genus Bos; species Bos mutus. The sequence continues at coordinate 27,072,022 of NC_091628.1, forward strand.
CGCTTTACAGTCTGAGCCACCAGGGACAATAGGCTTAAAAGCAATAATTTGAGCTTGCTGTTGTTGTCCAGTTGTTCAGTCCTGTTGACTGTTTGCCACCCCAAACTCTAGCATGCCAGATTTCTCTGTCCTCCACTCTTTCCCGGAGTTTGCTCAAATTCATATCCATTGAATTGGTGATGCTATCTAACCACACATGGAGGAAAGGACTGCTGAAATTTTATTTCCTTGAGTAAAAGCTGTTCAACAGCAACTTGCAAGCAAGAAGCTGGAGTGGGTAGTTTCTCATGTTAGAGCAAGATTTACAAGGAATCTTCCAGTTATCATTAAAAATTTCAGGCAACTCAAAGCAGTCACAGTTAAAGGTGCACAAAAGTAAAAGAAAGCTAAGTGGAGGAAGAGGGGAGCCTACACAGGCAGGAAGAACAAAGAATAACATCTCTTGTACTACAATTTCTGATTTGTAATTTCAAAGGATCCTAGACCTTTAGAAAGCTTAATTTTAACACTTCAAAGTTAGAATGAAAACTGTGGTGTATTTGGTAGTGGATAACTGCAGCATTGTGATGGAAATGATTCCAAAAAACCATTTGGGGCTCTGGGTGAAAGAGAGCTGGGATGGATTAGTGATGCCTGGGTGCTGCAGGCAGGAAGGATAGCCTGGTTCTGGGCCTCTCAAGCACACAATACTTCATGCGTAGGACAATTAGGATATGCAACACATTGCTTAATAATTATCTGATTATATGATAGAACTTTGTTTTTCATAACCCTAGGGCCTGACAAAAAATCAGTGAATCTATTTGTAAGAATGAAAATAAATACTCCTGGATACTAGGAAATCAATGGAGTGAGAAGCATCAGAAATCTGCCTCCTCACCTACACACCAATTGCACTGCAGAATCTGTCTAATGAAATAAAAGTTCACATTTTAAAGCAAGACAGAAAAGCATAAACATAAAAATTTTCTTTGCCCTTTGGCCTCTTCCCTACCCTCTAATGTACTTTAGGCATCTGCATTATGTGTTAACCAGACTCCCCAAACAGCAGAAATACCCACTGAACCATAAAGATCAATTTTTCTCCTTCTAGTGCCAGCCATGTAATTCCTTCAGTTCAGTTCAGTTCAGTTCAGTCTCTCGGCCGTGTCCGACTCTTTGCGACCCCATGAATCGCAGCACGCCAGGCTTCCTGTCCATCACCAACTCCCGGAGTTTACTCAGACTCACGTCCATCAAGTCAGTGATGCCATCCAGCCATTTCATCCTCTGTCGTCCCCTTCTCCTCCTACCCCAATCTCTCCCAGCATCAGAGTCTTTCCCAATGAGTCAACTCTTCGCATGAGGTGGCCAAAGTACTGGAGTTTCAGCTTTAGCATCATTCCTTCCAAAGAAATCCCAGGGCTGATTTCCTTCAGAATGGACTGGTTGGATCTCCTTGCTGTCCAAGGGACTCTCAAGAGTCTTCTCCAACACCACAGTTCAAAAGCATCAATTCTTTGGCGCTCAGCCTTTTCACAGTCCAGCTCTCACATCCATACATGACCACAGGAAAAACCATAGGCTTGACTAGACGGACCTTTGTTGGCAAAGTAATGTCTCTGCTTTTAAATATGCTATCTAGGTTGGTCATAACTTTTCTTCCAAAGAGTAAGCGTCTTTTAATTTCATGGTTGCAGTCACCATCTGCAATGATTTTGGAGCCCCCAAAAATAAAGTTTGTCACTGTTTCCACTGTTTCCCCATCTATTTCCCATGAAGTGATGGGACCAGATGCCATGATCTTCGTTTTCTGAATGTTGAGCTTTAAGCCAACTTTTTCACTCTCCTCGTTCACTTTCATCAAGAGGCTTTTTAGTTCCTCTTCACTTTCTGCCATAAGGGTGGTGTCATCTGCATATCTGAGGTTATTGATATTTCCCCCAGCAATCTTGATTCCAGCTTGTGCTTCTTCCAGCCCAACATTTCTCATGATGTACTCTGGATATAAGTTAAATAAGCAGGGTGACAATATACAGCCCTGACGTACTCCTTTTCCTATTTGAAACCAGTCTGTTGTTCCATGTGCAGTTCTAACTGTTGCTTCCTGACCTGCATATAGGTTTCAGCTCCTAAAAGACAGCATTTCTTTCTCAATCCTGAAGGATTCATGATGACCCACTACTTGCCTTGTACTGTAGACATCTTTGGTGATCTTAATATACAATGCTAAGAAATCATTTCCCTTAAAGATAGAGATTGGTGCAGAACAGACTAGTCATATGACCTTGGGAGATATCTGGCTACACCTAATGGAAGTTCTTAGCTAAATATTTAGAACCTTATTAATGTTACTATGTTACTTGTACTTTGCCTATCTTACAAGACTATTGTTTCTTGCATTACCAAACATGTGACTGAGCCTCAAGTAAAATTAATGACGATTAAGTGACCTCAAATGATTGACCAGATATAATATTCATATGAGATCAATGATTGTATTAATATAACTCTAGATATGGGAAGAAGCAACAAGAAGGGACCATTTTCTGGACTGTAACAAATTAACATGACAGGTGGTCCAGAGGTTTTGATTACTGTTAATAAGGTCTAGTTCAGAAAGAGCACACTGAAGAGCCTATCAATTAAATCCTTGCCTGACCTGGGAATATGACTGAATCTCTGGGCAGAGAGAATTGTGGGAGTTATTCTGCAGCATTTTTTTTTAATTGGAGGATAATTGCTTTACAATATTGTGTCGGTTTATGTCATACATCATCATGAATCAGCTATAGGTATGCATATGTCCCCTCCCTCTTGAACCTCCCTCCCACCTCTCACGCTTCTAGGTTGTCACAGAGCGCCAGGTGTGAGCTCTCAGCAAATGCCCACCAGCTGTCTATTTTGCATATGGTGATGTGTATGTTTCAATGCTACTCTCTCAATTTGTGCCCCCTCTCCTTCCCCCACTGTGTCCAAAAGTCTGCTCTCTAGGTCTGCGTATCCACTGCTGCCCTGCAGACAGATTCATCAGGACCATCTTTCTAGATACCATTTATTTGTGTTAATATATGATATTTGTTTTTATCTTTCTGACTTACTTCACTCTGTGTAATATCGGCTCTAGTTTCATCTACCTCATTAGAACTGACTCAAATGTGTTCTTTTTTATGGCTTAGTAATATTCCATTGTATATATGTACCACAACTTCTTTATCTATTCATCTGTAGACGGGCATCTAGATTGCTTCCATGTCCTGGCTATTGTAAACAGTATTCTGCACAATTCTTTTAGTACAACTTTTCTGTAAGGTTGGAATTATTGCAAAATAAAGAGGAATACAAGGAAATTGCTATCACAAAAATAAACAAACGAATGAATAAATATTTGTCTCAGTTTGGGTTCTGCCCAAAACAGAGCCAGAAACAATGACCTGGGTGGAGTATTGATCTGAGGCCTGATGTCAAGATTGTAGGATCTGAGGAGAAAGGGAAAAGTGAGTGACACAAAAAAGGAGGAAAGCCAATATGATTGTGTTCATGAAGTTTGCTGTTGTAGATAATCTGGGCTTGACTTTGCAGATTTCTATCCATTTTTATGAAGAAATATGTCAATTCCTTTTAACAGTATTGTGTATAGAATGTCTCTCAGACCATCTAAAGAGAGGCAGAGGGCATGTGGGAAGCAGAGAATGTGAGAGGAAGGGAAAAGCTTTCATTCACTGACTCTCTTCTCCTATCAGTGGAGAGTTTTCCAGAACATTCCTTTCAGATCTTCAGGAGAAGAGCTTGGGGCAGAAAAAGGAAAGGATGAGCACAGAGTCAGAGGCGGCATGCTGGCAGCTTGAGAAGAGCCAAGCTTGGAGCTGATGTCAGAGGTGGGAAGAGACATCAGCTATACTCACCCAAGAGTTCTGTCTAAACACATATAAATAGATAGTAATCAAATAGTGGTCATGTACCAAGGAGACTTTGCCAGGGTGTTGGGGATTCCAGGAGGAGGCTCTTAAGTCAGCTTGGCAGTGGGAGTAGCCTGGGATGTCAGAGAAAGCTGGGATTTAAGTACTAACTAGGATTTGGCCAGAGAAAGAGGAGAAAAGGACATCCCAGCAGAGACAGACTGGAGGAAAAGCAGTGCTGAGGCAAGAAACAGCAGTATGTGCTGTGGAGATGCACTCAGAACTTCAGAGGTGGTACAGATTCTTTAAGCCAAAGACATCTGAGAGTCAGCAGATGCAGGGGAAAGCCTCCCAGCTCCCCTTATCTGACAAAAAGCAGAAACTTCTCACAAATGAGGACTGACAAAATCTCTCTCTGAGGAGGCGTCACCTCCCAGGAGAGAAACCAAGAGTGAACCTATCATAAATCCCTTTTCTTTGGGGAATTTCATGGCCCCAAAGAAGATGGAAAAATCATACCTTCCTAGACAAACATTATCACAAAGTTCTTTTCTCTAATGTGTTCTTCTAAATGAAAGCACTCCTTGGCCCTTTCACTCTTGGACTATCTCTGTTTCCTCTAACCTTAGAAGAACCTAATTACAGAAATGAGATCACCAGGTACTCAAACTTAGTTTGTTAAGTAGTTTAACCAAACTTCTGACTTGCACTCCATTCAGTGCACCCAATGTCATGCCTTAACCTTTTTGTTTTTCCTTAAAGAAGTATAAATGAAGAATAAGTAATTATTAGATGACCAAACCTCTTCCCTATCTTCCCCTTTAGTAATGGGTATTGATTTTCAAGTGGCAAGAAGCTGGACCAGTAACATAAACACCCAGTTTTCTTTCCTAATGAAACCTATTTTTTTTTTAATATGTAATCTATTTCTCCCCTCCTTTCTTTCTCCTGTCAAGCATGTATTAGTAAGTCTTCAACTCTAACCATTTAACTAGCTAGTTTCTTATTTTTTAGCTTTTATGTGCATATGAATAAACTCTTTCTTCTATTAATACGTCTTTTGTCAGTTTAATTCACAGATGCCAGGCACTGAACCTAAGAATAGAGGGAAAAGTTTTTTCTTCCTAACAAACTGTATGTGGACGTGTGTGTGTGTGTGTTAGAGATAGCAGCAAGTAGAATGAATGCATTAACCACAAAGAAATAAGAGATAAGATTTGAGAAATAGGAAGCAGGAGCATTGTTCCTTATAGGGAGGACAATTGCCAACTAAAGAAATATTGTTGCTCAGTTGTGTCCAACTCTTTTGACCCCAGGGTCTGTAGCCTGCCAGGCTCCTCTGTCCATGGATTCTTTTACTGTTGAGCCACTGGAGAAGCCCTACATACATATGTATATGTATCAAGTTGATTCTTGAACAACACAGGTTTGAACTTCAAAGGCCCACTTATTTGTGAGTTATTATATATACAAACTTCCCTGGTGGCTCAGCAGTAAAAGAATCTGCCTGCAGTGCAGGAGATACTTAGCACGCACACATGTGTGTATATATATATAAGGGCTTCCCTGGTAGCTCAGACAGTAAAGAATCCGCCTACTATGCAGGAGACCTGGGCTCAGTTACTGGGTTGGGAAGATCCCGTGGAGAAGGGAATGGCAACCCACTCCAGTATTCTGCCCTGGAAAAACCCATGGACAGAGGAGCCTCGAAGGGGTAGCTAGGAGTTGGACACAACTGAGCAACTAGCACTTTCACTTCATATATAGATATATAAAATAACTCACAGATAAGTGGACCCTTGACGTTCAAACCTGTGTTGTTCAAGGGACAACTGTGATACAATTTCCAACCCCCAAAATTCCCTCTCCCTCTTTCCTATCAATTCGTAATCCAATCCCTGGTAACCTGGAACTGATTTCTGCCCTTATACTTTTCCTTTTTCAGAATATCATATACATGGAATCATATAGTATACAACAGTCTTTTGTGCTGGATTTGATGTTAAGCTTTGGGGCCTCAGTCTTGCTATTACTGATATCAGCAGATTTTTCTTTTAACTGCTATCCGTGTGGCATTACATTGTGGATATTCCACAACTTTTATATTCATTTACCAGTGGGTTCCAGTTTGGAGCTTTATGAATAAATCTGATATTAATGTTTACATACTGGTCTTCATGGTTGAGCCACTTTTGATGTTTTGATTTTTTTTTTTCCCCCTAACTTCACAGTTAATGTCCCAAGCAGTGGAACGTTAGTGGTCCTGCAAGTCCCTGGGGGTATAGGAGGTCTTAGGAATTGAGGACATTCAGCTCAAATGGTTTCAACCAGCTATGTCACTCTAAAATCTCCCCTTCATCCCCATCTGGCTTTGGAATTCCATTTAGTTTCAAATGCAGTTTTCTGATCTGACTCACATCTTAATTCCAGGCACTTGTTAGAAATTACACTGGGTTGCAAAATGGCAGGAAGAAAAGATCAAATCTCTTTTGGATTTAAATTTGGAATGAAATGGGACTTTTGTTTAAATTCAATAGAAGCAGTTAACAAAGGAATGAAGACCTTAAAGATGTTTCATTAAAATTACCCACAATGCTACTCTGAATGATTCATGATTTTGAGCATTTAAATGAGTCATATTCACCCAAGTGTCTAAACTAATCTCTATTGTAAATGAGGTACATAGGGAAATTGTATTAACCATTTAAGCACCATGCAAATTCTCCCCAGCTCAGTTTCTATCTCCTTCAAGAAAGAGCTTCCCTTGTGGCTTAGCTGGTAAAGAATCCGCCGGCAATTCAGGAGACCTGGGTTCAATCCCTGGGTTGGGAAGATCCCCTGGAGAGGGGAAAGGCTACCCACTCCAGTATTCTGGTCTGGAGAATTTCATGGACTGTATAGTTCATGGGGTTGCAAAGAGTCAGACATGACTCAGCGACTTTCCTTCACTTCAAGAAGGAAGCTCACTATAAGCATACAATGTGTGCCTGCATGGGTGCTCTGTTGCTCATTTGTTTGTGACCCTATGGACTATTTGTGGTCTGCCGGGCTTCTCTGTCTGTGAGATTTCCCCAGCTAGAATACTGGAGTGGGTTGTCATTTCCTTCTCCAGGAAATCTTCCCAGACCCAGGGATCAAACTGGCATCTCCTGCATTAGTAGATGGATTATTTGCCACTGAGCCACCTGGGAAGCCCATATAATGTGTGCTTTTCATTTAATTCAGTGTGTGTGTGTGTGTGTGTGTGTGTCTGTGCGCGCATGTGTGGAATTTATGTTACGTGATTTAATCTCCAAAAGGTTACATGGCACAGAGAGCACTAGGGAAAAAAAAAAAGCCTCGTAAAGATTATCTTATTCTTTAAGATTAAATAGTCATGAAGCAGCTACCATTTGTTGAGTGGTGTCTATAATATACAGTAAAGTATAGCAATGTATACAATAAAGTATAGCATATATTCAGTTCAGTTCAATTCAGTCGCTCAGTCATGTCCGACTCTGCTACCCCATGAATCGCAGCATGCCAGGCCTCCCTGTCCATCACCAACTCCTGAAGTTCACCCAAACTCATATCCATCGAGTCAGTGATACCATCCAGCCATCTCATCCTCTGTCGTCCCCTTTTCCTCCTGCCCCCAATCTCTCCCAGCATCAGAGTCTTTTCCAATGAGTCAGCTCTTCGTATGAGGTGGCCAAAGTACTGGAGTTTCAGCTTTAGCATCATTCCTTCCAAAGAACACCCAGGACTGATCTCCTTCAGAATGGACTGGTTGGATCTCCTTGCAGTCCAAGGGACTCTCAAGAGTCTTCTCCAACACCACAGTTCAAAAGCATCAATTCTTTGGCACTCAGCTTTCTTCACAGTCCAACTTGCACATCCATACATGACCACTGGAAAAACCATAGCCTTGACTAGATGGACCTTTGTTGGCAAAGTAATATCTCTTCTTTTGAATATGCTATCCAGGTTAGTCATAACGTTCCTTTCAAGGAGTAAGCATCTTTTAATTTCATGGCTGCAATCACCATCTGCAGAGATTTTGGAGCCCCCCAAAATAAAATCTGACACTGTTTCCACTGTTTCCCCATCTATTTCCCATGAAGTGATGGGACCGGATGCCATGATCTTCGTTTTCTGAATGTTGAGCTTTAAGCCAACTTTTCCACTCTCCTCTTTCACTTTCATCAAGAGGCCTTTTAGTTCCTCTTCACTTTCTGCCATAAGGGTGGTGTCACCTGCATGTCTGAGGTGATTGATATTTCTCCTGGCAATCTTGATTCCAGCTTGTGCTTCTTCCAGCCCAGCATTTTTCATGATGTACTCTGCATATAAGTTAAATAAGCAGGGTGACAATATATAGCCTTGATGTACTCTTTTTCCTATTTGGAACCAGTCTGTTGTTCCATGTCCAGTTCTAACTATTGCTTCCTGACCTGCATATAGGTTTCTCAAGAGGCAGATCAGGTGGTCTGGTATTCCCATCTCTTGAAGAATCTTCCACAGTTTATTGTGATCCACACAGTCAAAGGCTTTGGCATAGTCAATAAAGCAGAAATAGATGTTTTTCTAGAACTCTCTTGCTTTTTCCATGATCCAGGAGATATTGGCAATTTGATCTCTGGTTCCTCTGCCTTTTCTAAAACCAGCTTGAACATCTGGAAGTTCACGGTTCATGTATTGCTGAAGCCTGGCTTGGAGAATTTTGAGCATTACTTTACTAGCGTGTGAGATGAGTGCGATTGTTCGGTAGTTTGAGCATTCTTTGGCATTGCCTTTCTTTGGGATTGGAATGAAAACTGACCTTTTCCAGTCCTGTGGCCACTGCTGAGTTTTCCCAATTTGGTGGCATATTGAGTGCAGCATTTTCACAGCATCATCTTTCAGGGTTTGAAATAGCTCAACTGGAATTCTATCACCTCCACTAGTTTACTACTATACATAAAATAGATCACTAATAAGGAACCTGCTAAGGAACTCTATTCAATATTCTGTAATGACCTCTATGGGAAAAGAATCTAAACACGAATGGATGTATGTAGATGTATAACTGATTCACTTGCTGTACAGCAGAAACTAATATAACCCTGTAAATAAACTACACTGCAATAAAAAAATTAATTAAAAAAAAAAAAACATCCTGTAACTTCACACATGTGAAATACTGAGAGCTAAGACGTAACAGGGAGGGCTGACTCTCAACTACTCTACCATGAAATAAGTTACCCAAGTGAAGATTTTGCAATCAAAGCCATCAAGGAGCAGAGACAAAATTCACCCCTTTATAGTAAACACTCTCTTTCAAAGGTAACTGTGGTTGTAAATAATGTTGTATGTTAAATACATCTACATTCATCGGTTTTGGTCTTGGGCAGACATATTCCACTCGGGTTTTATTGTTCTCTATTCAACATACATAAGAAGCAATTGTTTTAAGGGACTAAAAGAGTTATGTGATTTTCATATTGTTTGTTTGATTTTGGGATAAATCATACGCTAGAGTGATATTTTCATACTGAAGAATTTGTGAATAATTCTCTGAATATCTTTCTTTCAAAAACTGAGAGTTTGCAGTATTTCATATCCTGACTTTCAACACTTCTATCTTCACAATTACCACCTTGATCTAAGCCACCATTATCTCTCATCTGGGCTACTGCAGTAGCCTCATAACTGGCTTCTATGTTTCCACACAGCAATCCGTGATGTTCTAGAGATATAAGCCAGATTATATCACTCCCATTGCTTAGACTCTAAATTTGCCAATAGCTATAAAATCTTCCTCTTCAGCCCTATCCTCTACCATTCTTTCTTCCTCCATTACCTGTTCCAGCCACTCTTACTCTTCCTATCATATGTTAGATCCTTAGACTCTTTACATTGGCTGCACCTCTGCCCAGAATGTTCTTCCTCTAGAGCACGTGACTCACTTCTTCTTGACAATCATATCCAAGATCTAATGTTACTTCCTTCTAGAGTCTCCCTAGGTCAGTCACTCTCCCACGACACCCAGTTTTATTTTCTTCAAAGTACTTCTCTCAAGCTGAAAGAATCTTGTCATTAATTTGGGCCGTTATTGTTGTCTTTCACACTAGAATATAAACTCCTTGAGATCAAGTAACTGGTCTGTTTTATTCACCTCCATATTCTTAATATAAGCACCTAGGACATAATAGGTATTCCGCAAATATCTGTTGAAACAGTGAATGAATGGCCTCTCTTCTCCATCCTTACTGCCATGGTCTATTCCACAGTCTTCCATCAGGGCTGTTGCATCATTTTCTCATCTCCTTAGCAACAGGCTTTGTCTCTTGATCTATTGTCATCATCATTGTGTGTTTCACATACAGAAGACCTACTGATTTTTTTTTTTTTTTTGCAAAGACCTACTGATTCTACTGCCCCGTTTAAAGACTTATATTTACTTCCCATTGCCTGCCAAAATAAAAATTAAAAGGAAGGAAGGAAGAGAAAAAGAAAACAGAGAAAAACTCTTTAGGTAAGCTTACAGGACTTCTGTGATCTGGATCCTGCCTACCTGTTAAGGCTTCTGTCCAATACCATTCCCACATGATGCCCAGGAACTCTATGGTTGAGCATCTCACTAACAAATAGAATAAAAATAAAAGTGGTTAAGTATGCTTCAAGTCACAGATACTGCATTCTTTCCACTTTATCATATGTGCTTTATTCTCCCTTTCATTCTAGTGTTCAAGCCACTCCTCATTCTCCACAAAACCTCCGACTCCTCCCATGAACCCAGCCTCTCTCAGAATAATTCACATTTTCTAACAGTTTCCATCCAGTTTTATGTTCTAACCTCCTAGAATTATAACCTCTTCTATTTAGACATCAGAATGTCTGGAAGAGCAGGTCTGGCTGGGGCTGGATCCCACACCAGGCAGAACACGATCCAGCCTAAGAAGCCCTTGACTCACAGCTTCTCATCTTGTTAAGCCAGCTTCCCCACTGAATTAATTTCATTAATTTAAAATCCAACCCAGTGAATTTATAATAAGCAATATGAGCCACATGATTCCTAAAGGTACTCTTTTTAGCCTGAAATAGTTAATGTGGCTTGTAGATTGACCACAAGGGAGCAACTACAAGCTTCGGGTCCTATTCATGAGGCCATTAGGGATTCTAGCAAGTGTTTGGAGCTACAAATAAATGAGTTTCCTGCTAAGTGGGCCATCTGGGACTGTCCCCAGGAAGCTTCTAAAAGTCAATAAAGTCTCTTGATGAAACAGATTCTGTATTTCTAACACCAGCTGCCAGGCTCTCACTAGATCTCCAAGGGTAGCCTCAAATAACACAGACCACAATTTGACAAGCTTCAGTGTCAGGAGAACAATCAACTTTACCTAAAACAACTGCGTTTTTCTTGACCAACAAAGCTTCTGATCTTCCTCCTGAGGAGAAAGTCTCAAAAGACACTGAGACTTCCACAACGGATCTTTCATTTTTTCTCAAGGTGATGCTTCCTCCAACTTGATTAGTTAACTGTGGCCTCTTATCCCTCCCCCATATACCTAAAATATGGGGAAAATGTATTAACTAACTTGATCCAATGACTGGTGATTATTAATTGCTTCAGTTCCACTTGCCACCATTTCTTGCAAAAACAACGGTATTTGTTTCTTCTGGCATAGTGAAATGCAAACGAAGCCCTACAGAATTCTGGTTATTTGGTCATAGAGTAATCTTATCTTCTTTGTATTATCTACAACTGATTTTCAGTCTTATTTTGATGATCTACATTAGATTTGTCTGGTTGTCCAACTGTAGACCAAATTTCCACAACTAAAGGACTCTCATGAATCATTGAAACTATCTGGACAATTTTAGACAAAATGCTTATATCTAAGCATCAGATAACTACATCATTCCTGAGTTTCTCTGTAGTTACCCATAAAATTGAGAGACATAATAAAATAGTTGTTGTTTAAGCCATTATGCTTTGGGTGGTTTGGTAGATAGCAATAGACAACTGTGGCAAGGAGATTATGTGGTATTTTCTAGAACTAGAGCCCCTTCATAGCCAAGCCAGAAGAAAGACAAGATTTCTAACCTGCAGTTCCTGGGCCATGTTTAAAAGGAACTGACATTACTCACCATAGGGCTTCAAAAGCAAGAATTCATTTGTGTCCCTGTTACAGGACACACTGATCACTGAGAAAGGTTTTCTTATCTCTCCATGCTATTCTTTGGAACTCTGCATTAATGGGTATATCTTTCCTTTTCTCCTTTGCCTTTAGCTTCTCTTCTTTTCTCAGCTATTTGTAAGGCCTCCTCAGATAACCATTTTGCCTTTTGGCATTTCTTTTTCTTGGGGATGATCTTGATCACTGCCTTCTGTACAATGTCACAAACCTCTGTCCATAGTTCTTCAGGCACTCTATCAGATCTAATCCCTTGAATCTATTTGTCACTTCCACTGTATAACTGTAAGGGATTTGATTTAGGTCATGCAAGAATGGTCTAGTGATTTTCTCTACTTTCTTCAATTTCAGTCTGAATTTGGCAATAAGGAGTTCATGATCTGAGCCAGTCAGCTCCCGGTCTTATTTTTGCTGACTGTGTAGATCTTCTCCATCTTTGGCTGCAAAGAATATAATCAATCTGATTTTGGTATTGACTATGTGGTGATGTCCATGTGTAGCGTCTTCTCTTGTGTTGTTGGAAGAGGGTGTTTGCTATGACCAGTGCAGTGCATTCTCTTGGCAAAACCCGGTTAGCCTTTGACCTGGTTCATTTTGTACTCCCAGGCCAAATTTGCCTGTTACTCCAGATAGCTCTTAACTTCCTACTTTTGCATTCCAATCCCCTATAATGAAAAGGACATCTTTTCTGGGTGTTAGTTCTAGAAGGTCTTGTAGGTCTTCATAGAACCATTCAACTTCAGCTTCTTCAACATTACTGGTTGGGGCATAGACTTGGATTACTGTGATATTGAATGGTTTGCCTTGGAAATGAATAGATATTATTCTGTCATTTTTGAGATTGCATCCAAGTACTGCATTTCAGACTCTTTTGTTGACTATGATGGCTACTCCATTTCTTCTAAGGGATTCTTGCCCACAGTAGTAGATATAATGGTCATCTGAGTTAAATTCGCCCATTCCAGTCATCTTAGTTCACTGATTCCTAACATGTCAATGTTCAGTCTTGCCATCTCCTATTCGATCCCTTTCAATTTGCCTTCATTCATGGACCTAACATTCCAGGTCCTATGCAATGTTTTTCTCTTTTTTTTTTTTTTTTATTTTACTTCCATCACCAGTCACATCTACAACTGGGTGTTTTTGCTTTGGCTCTGTCTCTTCATTCTTTCTGGAGTTATTTCTCCACAGATCTCCCATAGCATATTGGAACTAGAGATCTCTTCAAGAAAATTAGAGATACCAAGGGAACATTTCATTCAAAGATAGACACAATAAAGGACATAAATGGCATGGACCTAACAGAGAAAGAAGATATTAAGAAGAGGTGGCAAGAATACACAGAACTATACGAAAGAGATTTTCATGACCCAGTTAACCACGATGGTGTGATCACTCACCTAGAGCCAGACATCCTGGAATGCAAAGTCAAGTGGGCCTTAGGAAGCATCACTATGAACAAAGCTAGTGGAGGTGATGGAATTCCAGTTGAGCTATTTCAAATCCTAAAAGATGATGCTGTGAAAGTGCTTCATTCAATAGGCCAGCAAATTTGGAAAACACAGCAGTGGCCACAGGACTGGAAAAGGTCAGTTTTCATTCCAATCCCAAAGAAAGACAATACCAAAGAATGCTCAAACTACTGCACAATTGCACTCATCACACATGTTAGCAAAGTAATGCTCAAAATTCTCCACACCAGGCTTCAACAGTACATGTAATGTGAACTTCCAGATGTTCAAGCTGGTTTTAGAAAAGGCAGAGGAACCAGGGATCAAATTGCCAACATCTGTTGGCTCATCAAAAAAGCAAGAGAGTTCCAGAAAAACACCTACCTCTGCTTTCTTGACTACATCAAAGACTTTGACTGTGTGGATCACAACAAACTGTGGAAAATTCTGAAAGAGATGGGAATACCAGACCTTACCTGCCTCCTCGGAAATCTATATGCAGGTCAAGAGGCAACAGTTAGAACTGGACATGGAACAACAGACTGGTTCCAAATAGGAAAAGGAGTACGTCAAGGCTGTATATTATCACTCTGCCTATTTAACTTATATGCAGAGTACATCATGTGAAATACCAGGCTGGATGAAGCACAAGCTGGAATCAAGATTGCCAGGAGAAATATCAATCACCTCAGATATGCAGATGACACCACCGTTATGGCAGAAAGCGAAGAACTAAAGAGCCTCTTGATGAAAGTGAAAGAGGAGAGTGAAAAAGTTGACTTAAAACTCAACATTCAGAAAACTAAGATCATGGCATCTGGTTCCATCACTTCATGGCAAATAGATGTGGAAACAATGGAAACAGTGAGAGATTTTATTTTCTTGGGCTCCAAAATCACTGCAGATGGTGACTGTAGCCAAGAAATTAAAAGATGCTTGCTCCTTGGAGAAAAGCTATGACCAAACTAGACAGCATATTAAAAAGCAGAGACATTACTCTGCCGACAAAAGTCCATCTAGTCAAAGTTATGGTTTTTCCAGTAGTCATGTATGGATGTGAGAGTTGGAGTATAAAGAAAACTGAGTGTCGAAGAACTGATATTTTTGAACTGTGGTGTTGAAGACTCTTGAGGGTCTCTTGGACTGCAAGGAGATCCAACAAGTCCATCCTAAAGGAAATCAGTCCTGAATATTCATTGGAAGGACTGATACTCAAGCTGAAACTTCAATACTTTGGCCACCTGATGGGAAGAACTGACTCATTTGAAAAGACCCTGAAGCTGGGAAAGATTGAAGGTAGGAGGAGAAGGGGATGACAAAGGATGAGCTGGTTGGATGGCATCACTGACTCAATGGACATGAGTTTGAATAAACTCTGGGAATTGGTGATGGACAGGGAAGCCTGGTGTTTTGCAGTTCATGGGGTCGCAAAGAATCAGATAGAACTGAGCGACTGAACTGAACTGGAGCTTATAGGTAGCTAGGTATGAGCAGAGAAAGGGAGCAAGGGACCCCCTGGCTGGAAGTCACAAAGACACAGAAAAACAGGAACCTCCAGACTAACAGGAAACCAGACATTTTGGGTGATAAATGTCCTGGAAGCAGACAAAGAAAGGTGGGGAAAGGCAGGAATCTCTGTGTGGGAATGTAACCTCTATGCTCACTATGCTCTCATTACAACAAAGTTAGCCTTACAGATGAGATGTACCCATCACATACCAACACAACACTTCTGATCTACGCTAAATAAGGCCAAAGATCCCACCTGCCCTCAGGAAATAGAGATGAGCATGTGAGTACAACCCCCAAACGCCTCCTCCCCCGTGACTATTCTGCCCGTTTGTTTGTGTGTTCCCTCATAACCAGCTTCCAAAGGAATCCAGGGCGGCAGCACCTCACCTGGCTGCCCACTCTTTCTCTAAGACTGTATTTTTGCTTAAATAAACTCTCACTTTACTTTCTTAACCTTCCTGCTTTGCTTTTGTGACAAAGAAAGAACCTTAAAATTTGCCCGGAACATTCCCAAACCCCTGGGTACCACTCCATTGATAATTCTCCTCTATGACATCCTACTTTTATTAACTGAAGATAATCATGATCACCATAATCTTAACTTTTTGAATCTTCCCTTAGAAGTAGGCTTGGTAGAGGAGAAAGAAAATAGCTAATGTGATTTGGGGTTGGGGCAGATTTAGCTAATGAAAATACAGGATTCTCTGTTATATTTGAATTGCAAATAAACAACAATGTTTTCTAGTATAAGTATGTACCACTCAATATTTGGGATCTGTATTTTTTTAAATATCAGGCATTTATCTGAATTTCAAATTGAACTGAGATTCTTATAAATATTTAATCTGGTAACTCCTAGTTGGGAAAATTTATTAAAAAGCAGCCTGGGGCTGTAGAGAAAAACATTTATTTACTGAAGAGTATTATCTTTTCAGCCCATTATTTTGTCAGTATTCCATACCCTTACCCTTACATAGAAGAACATGACTGCTTCAGTGCTAAAACATTCCTGAGGCTGGCAAAGCACTTGACTTCTCTGCTTTCTTAGAAGTGGGTTGGCAGCATCTGTTTCACATGTAAAGAACTTATGCCACTAAACACAATTTATCAGAGGTCACATGTTTAGTCCTTGAAGAAGAGCTTGAAATTCAGAAATTAACAAAAAAAGTCACAAAGCCCAGATACATCATTCCTCTTAGAGACCTGACCAATTTTCAAGCTGATTTGAATACTACTATGTAAATTAACATGAGAAATTTGAAAAATTAGTAGAAACTAACAACAGTAGAAGGAACAATTGACCAGAAAATAAGGTGACAGCAGAACTAGAAAGTCATACACACCAGGAACTCCAAAAATGGCTGGATAACAGCCCCCCACAGCCCCCAACCCCCACTATTCACCATCAACCATCATACTTAAGTTGTCCTTGCAGGCAAAACTATCAAAGCCAAGTACAAACACCAGATATATTATGATGACCTTAAATCAACGAGACATTACATAATTTAGTATATTCAGCTGAAGAGGGAAGAATAGTACACAACCATTTTTTTAATGCTTATATTTTCAAAAGTAGGAGGGAGGCACTGATGCTTAAAAAAGCAAACTCCTTTTATCTGGAAAATTCACATATGTGAATTACTTAAAGATGCCCCATTCATGTTAGTGTTTTAACTTGCTAGCTCTAAGACTGTGTCTCAGAACTACAATGCAAACACACTTCTATGAGATGCTCTCTTACCATATTCTCTTGGTACATGTTTTCTTGTAAGGCATTAAAATGTCAGAAGAAAGAATAAGGGGGAAGAAGGCAGACAGTAAAAGTACAGAAGAAGTACAGGAAAATGCCAAGAGCATTATCAAGAGTACCAACTTTGCCATCCAAACATGCCACCTTCAAAGTGGGAGTAGACCACTTCAGCAGATTTACTGAGAAAACAGGAAGAAATATTTGTGGAAAACTTAATTCTAGGAAATACTTTTGCATTTCCTACACAATTGCTTAAAGAGCCTAGACTTATAGGAAGAGGACATTCTGGATAGTGTTTCCTGGCTTTTATTCAGGTTGTGATTCTGCAGCATAATAAGCATAGCCTCAAGTGATAATAAAAGACAATGAATGAATATGTGCTCACCAGCAGGCATATCTTTCCCTTGGCTCAGAATTTAAGAACAGGCAAGGAAGAGTGGTATGAAGCTATTTTTCCTTCTGGGTTTATTACATTGCAGCTTACTAACAATAGGAACCCCTGCCTTAGCATCCAGCCAGATATCAGTCAAATTCAATTAGCTATGGGTGACTTCATCACTAATTTGAGCACTATTGGAGGAAGTTTAATTTCCATACCAGCAGCATCAGGGTCACGTATGAACTCATTTGAAATACAAATTCTCACCCTTCTCCTCACACACTACTGAATCAGAAATGCTACGAATGGGCCCTATCAATCTATGTTTTGTCAAGCTGTCCAGGTAATTCTGATGCTTGTTAAGGTTTCAGAGTCACTGATTTAGAAATAAAAGCTGACTAATTTTTATAGTATTGGAAATTCTATCATCTCTCCAATAATGTGAATTATTTCTGTGATTGTCTGATTTTCTGTTTGTTTGGTTTCTTAACCAAAATTTTCTATCTTCCTTTTCTTCTTTAGCTATATAGATAGAACTGTGGCTACTACTTTCCATGAGAATTACAGCATAATTCAAACACTATGCAAGTCATATGATTTGCCAGATAACAGTGGCAAGTGCTAAGTGGGGTTCTTCTTGTTAAGGTTCTCAACATTTTGATCTGTAGATTAGAGACTTCTTACACCCCCTGCTCACATCCTCTCTCCTCCAGTAGTACTCCTCCTTCCTCTTTTACTGTCTGCCAGATTTAGCCAATAGAAATATTAAATTTGAATTTCAGGTAAACAACTTATTTCTTTTTTAACTACAAGTGTGTCCCAGGCAATGTTTAGGATATACTTATTCTAATATATTCACTGTTTATTTGAAAAATAAACTGTTTAAAAAATATTCACTGTTTATTTGAAATCCAAATTTAACAGAGTATTTTATGTGGCAGCCCTACACCCAGGCACAGTGGAGAGCATGACCAGGAGAAAGCTCTCAAATTTAAATCAATTCAGTACAAACACATATACTTTTTCTATGAAGTAATAGAAACTAGTGAGTATTTCTACCATATCCTTCATTACTAATGAAACGATTTACAAATAAGTGGCTTTGGAGGTGAAGTACTAGACTGTTTCCATCTCTTTCCTCACCACGGGTTTCCAAGTTACTTCACTCCTGTACTGAAGAAGAGGCAGGGCTGGGTGTGAGCTACTTATATGTACATGTAGGAGACCAGAGAATGCCAACCTAAATATACCTCTTTGGCATAAGGATTTTAGGAGTGGACTATTTTGAGAAATAGCAGATACAGGAGAAGAACTGGAAGTAGAGCATACATTACATTTTCATAAAGGAAATCACCATTTGTAAAAACGTCTACCTCCCTGTATCAGGAAGAGAAGGATGACTCTAAGTCACAAAAGAATCTTATCAGTGGAGAAGGCTGTGGATTAAATCTGCACAACAAACAGTTGTTTAGCCTGTATTTTCCTGGTCACCTTCCCATAACTTGCTTCCCCCACAGCCATCTTCCTTTGTTTTAGCTAAAGATGGTATTTAAGCTCATGTTCTAGCCACCTCTTTTGAGTTTACTCATGCCTGAATTTCTTCCATGCATGAAGGAAGTATACAAGTTAATATATCCTGTTTATTTTTTTCCTGTTACTCTGTCTTTTATATCTGGAGTCTCAGTCAAGAACCTAGAAGAATAGAAGGAATTTTTTTCCCTCCTCTACACATGTGTGGAAATGTGTGGGGACACAAGTATGATGGCTTGGGGTAGAGAAGAAAGCACTCAAAGGCCATTATGTCATGTGGGGTCAGTTGCTAGAATGCTCAGCTTTCTTAACCATAAAATAGGGAATTACCTCACTGGGCTTTTGGAGCCTCAAATAGAACAGTATTTTTGAAAGCACTTGGTAAACCATGAAATTCAGCATGATATAGTGGAAAGCTAAGGCTTTGCCATCAAATAAACCGAAGAATGAATCTCAGTTCAGAGACTTAAAAGCTGAGCAAGTTATTTAAATCTTTAAATGAGTGTTCTCATCTGTAATGGAGGTATAACAACAAATACTGCAATACTGTTACCAGGGCTAACGAAGTGATGTAGAAAGTTACAGGAACAAAGGAGGTGTCACAGGCATTACATGAGCCAGTATATTATGGGTTAAAGTTTTGGAACTTTGGGTAGTATAAAACCTAATCTTTTTTCTTACTCTAGGTTATGGTGATCTGATTTTAATAAGAGTCTGATTATACTCTTTTAAAAGTAATTAAAGGCAGCATAGATTTCTTTTTTAATTTGCCACCCAGATTGCAGGATCTGATGCCCTCATTAATGATTTAAAGAGCTACTTAAAATGTATTAGAGCAAAGTGACCAACTTAAATAATTTATAGTCTGCTTAGAATTACTCTCTTATATCCAGGATGGAAGGCAACCCTTATTCTTTGTGGAAGACCTGAGGCTTAGGGTATTTATTTGAATAAACTGAAATGAAAAAACCCAATTCCCATTAATCTGCAATGCAGTAATTTATTTAGCAATATCTATTATTAATTTCTATTTGCAATTGGATTAAATACGTAAATATAGCCATACCTTGCAGTGTATTAGGACGACAAGACAAAGCAAAGAAGTGGTTGCCAGTGAAGTCCACTGTATAGATTTTGTGTGAATGATGGCCTTGTTATGAAGTTAACTACAAAGCAATTACTTTGAGTTACATTGAACTGTCATATTGTACACACATGTTTACCATTAATTGGTCCATTCTTCTGCAACCTGTCATCCTTAGATAAAGGTATTTTTAAAAACAGATCAGCAATATAGGTGAGAAAGTACATTTTTTTCATAAAGGACTGTTGTGAAGAAAATCATATCTGACATATCCAATGAACATTTTCTTTCTCAGGTTCAAATTTTGTGACCACCTGAACATTTTCACTTTCAGTTAGTTTTTTTTTTTAATCAGTCGAACTTTATTCATCTAGGAGGAAATGACTGAAAACATAAACACATTGAGTTCTGAATGTTCAGAGGTGACGGGATTAAAAAACAGGTTGCTGCACTGCAAAATCTCACCTAAAACTCTGTGGGTGCCCCAGAGTGCTCATTAGTCCCTGTGTCACCACCAAGTACCACAGATGCCAGCCCCAACAGAGCCACTGATTCTGTGAGTCATTCATTTTTCTTACACTGAGTCTTTGTGTCCTGATCTAGAAAATGAGGGGAATGAGTGATCGGGGGTATATGTTGGTTCACTAGGGCTGTCATAAGGAAGCACCACAGACTGGGAGGCTTAAACAATAGAAACTAATTTTCTCACAGATCTGGAGCTTAAGTGTTCAAGATTAAGGTGTCAGCAGGGTTAGTTTGTTCTGAGACCTCTTTCCTTGGTTCACAGATGACTGCTTGTCTCCCTTTGTCTTCATGAGGCCTTTTCCCTGTGTGCGGTCTTCTTGTAATGACATCCGCCATATTGCATTAAGGCTCATTTATGTGACTTAATTTTATCTTAATTACCTCTTTAAAGGCCCTGTTCTAAATATGATCACCTTCTGAGGATCATAAATTGTAGATTCTGACCAAGAAGTACTGTCCCACTTGCCTACCTTCTATCCTACTCTGGCCCCATCCCCAGTGACTGATGTTGTCTAGCCTCTTCCCACCAAAATTAACCTTATCATCTCCTTAGAGCCAAAGTATCAACTAACTTTGTATTAATTACCTATTTTGGCTATAAAAAATCACTGAAAACTTAGTGACTTAAACTACCATGTATATTATAGTTCTGGAGGTTAGAAGTCAAAAATGGATCTCACTGGGCTAAAATCAAGAAGTAAGCAGGGCAGTGTTCCTCTGGAGGTTCTAGGGGAGAATCCATTTCCTTGCTTTTTCCAGTTTCTAGAAAAGGTGCATGTATTTGCTGGCCCATAGCCCCTTCCTCATTTCCAAAGCCACCCACATCAGGTCAAGTCCTTCTCTCACTGCTAAATTTCTAACTCTTTCTTCTGCCTCCCTCTTCCATTTATAAGGACCCTTGTCACTACACTGGACTGACTAGAAACTGTATTTGTTTTCTAGGACTGCCATAACAAATGACCACAGACTGGATGGTTTTAAACAACAAAACTGCATTCTAACATTTTTGTGGAGACTGGAAGTCCAAACTCAGGACTGGAAGTCCAAACTCAGGGTTAACAGGGCGAAGCTCTCTCTGAAGGCTCTAGAGGGACATCTGCCCTGGCCTCTTTCTAGCTTCTGGTGGTAGAGGGCAGTCTCTGGATTTTTTGCTTACAGATGCATCACTTCAATCCCTGCCTCCATCTACACATAGCCTTCTCAATCTGTGTGGGTCTCCATACCCACATTTCCCTCTTCTCATAAAAATACCAGTCATCCTGGATTAAGGACCCCCCTAATTTGTAGATTACATCTACAAAGATCCTATTTCCAAATAAGGTCATGTTTACATGTTCCAAGTGGGTGTGGATTTGGGGGGCCAGGAGACATTATTCAGCCCAGGACTACAAACTTAACTCCATCTGCAACCCTAATTCCCCTGTCATGGAACCTAACATATTCACAGATTCTATGTATTAGGATGTGCACATCTGTGGGGAGGGAAGAAGCAGTATTCTGCCTGCCTCAAACCTGATGAACGCTGCAGCCTGAACTGTACCTCTGAGAAATCTATGCATTTTGCTCAACCTCCTAAATTCAGCTGTCATCCCACTAAACTCTGTTGACTGTTTCTGTAAAAAGAGGTGCAGCAACGGATCGGCACCATGGGGAAATCACTTTCCGGGGTGGACGAGTCATGCTGCTATTCAATGTAGAAAACTGGCTTCCGGTCCATGACTGTGTGGAGCTCTTCCTGAGACCACCCAGCCTCACTTCTCTCACTGCTGTACAAGACTCCCTTACCACCTCCACTCCTGATGGCAGCCCTTCTCTGTGCACAGGATGTCTTACTGTTGCCACTTAGGCTATTCCGCTCAATCATGCAAATACCATGCATTTCAACTGCTTTCTTCCATAAGTTATCTCTAAACAACTGATAGACTATATAATTCTGCCACACTATTCATAAGTCCACTATTCAGAGAAGTTTAAAAAAAAAAAAAAACAGCTGCAAATGATTTGAAACTCCTCCCCTTGAAGACTATGTCCCTTCCCTCTGCATCAGAGGGAGCCTGGAATTGCTTTGATCAACAGTAAAGTGGAAGCGACCCATCTTATTTATACTATGCCACTTCTGCCTGGTCATCACTGATCATTCACTCTCATGAGGGTCTCTTTCAAAATATTTCTTCTGGGATGTCAGTTGCCATGCCATGAGAAGCTCATACCATATGAAGAAGTAACACATAGCTGGTTGACAGACTCAGAGTCCCTGCTAAGCCTGTCTTTAGCCATCCTAGCCCAGGGACCAGATAGGCAAGTGAAAAGACACCTTGGAAGGAGATCTTCCAACCCCAGTCACCCCAGCCTCCAGTCATTTGGGTCTTCCCAGATGAGGTCATGGTGGGTGGGCGGCGGTGATACGCTTCCTTCTTCAATTCTTAATGAGTTTCTAAAAAGGACTTCCTTGGCCATACTTTAAGGAAATGCAACTCGCTTCTATGATAGCTTTTCTTTCTTTTCTTTTTCCTTTAGTTTTCCCTCCCTCTGTCTTTCCTTCCTTTTTTAACTCTTAGAGGTTGAGAGCTGAACACAGCTAACCACTTTGCTTCCTCCAGCAAGTTCTCTTCTGAGAGCCTTGTGAAAGCTGATGGTTAAATTTTCAGAGATTTTACGAACCATTTGACATCATGTTGATATCTTGAGATTGGCCATGGTGGGAGTATATATGGGCTCCCCTGATAGCTCAGTTGGTAAAGAATCTGCCTACAATGCAGGAGACCCTGGGTTTGTTTCCTGGGTCAGAAAGATCTGCTGAAGAAGGGATCGACTACCCATTCCAGTATTCTTGGGCTTCCCTTGTGGCTCAGCTGGTAAATAATCTGCCTGAAATGCGGGAAACCTGGGTTTGATTCCCGGGTTGGGAAGATCCCTTGGAGAAGGGAAAGGCTACCCACTCCTGGAGAATTCCATGGACTGTATAGTCCATGGAAATGAGCAAATGCTGAAAACATCACTGAATTCCCTCAAACGTGACTTCCACAAAAATAACTGCAATTCCCCTGAAACAAGCACAAGACGAGTAAGTCAGCTTTGATTCGTACTCCTCCCAATCTTACTGTACCACACATTTTTAGAAAAAGTTCATTTTTCAGGAAAAATACTAATAGCAACTATTGAAAAAGAAGAAGGTATTTGAGCGGCCTAAATTTGAAAGTGCTTATGCTAATTATCACACTCAGCCACTTTGATCAAGGGAAAAACAAGAAGTATCTTTTCTGAATTCTGTGATACTTCAATTTTATTTTTAAAAATGGATATTCCTAGATATTGTGTGTAAACATACACTTGAAAATGATATCAGATTTTAAATTGGTTCAGTGAGCTTTCTATACAACAAAATTCTATTTTGGTATGTAGAAAACAATCACATTTTACATTTACTTTTGGAATAAATTAATTAGTTTTATCCTCTGAGTAAGCTTAAAATAATATAAGTTTATAAATGGTGATAGAGGAAAGAGACTAAGGGGGAAATCTGACTTGTATTTTTCTTCTGCCACTAAATGAAAATTTCTAAGCATCAGTATTTTCATCTATAAAACAAAGGGCTCAACTTTATGATCTCTAAGGTGACTCTCAACTTTGAAATGCAAAGATGATTGACTTCAACCATATTTGCAAAATGAGGTGAAACTTTTAAGTAATTATCAGGTTTATTAAGTTCAAACCACTTTTAATTGTTTAGAATTTCACTTTACTTGAGGGTAGAGCTAAAAGTCTAAAGATTTTGCTGAAAAACATTAGCTACTTTATTGACTATGCCAAAGCCTTTGACTGTGTGGATCACAATAAACTGTGGAAAATTCTGAAAGAGATGGGAATACCAGACCACCTGACCTGCCTCTTGAGAAATCTGTTTGCAGGTCAGGAAGCAACAGTTAGAACTGGACATGGAACAACAGAGTGGTTCCAAATAGGAAAAGGAGTACGTCAAGGCTATATATTGTCACCCTGCTTATTTAACTTCTATGCAGAGTACATCATGAGAAACGCTGGACTGGAAGAAACACAAGCTGGAATCAAGATTGCCGGGAGAAATATCAATAACCTCAGATATGAAGATGACACCACCTTTATGGCAGAAAGTGAAGAGGAACTCAAAAGCCTCTTGATGAAAGTGAAAGTGGAGAGTGAAAAAGTTGGCTTAAAGCTCAACATTCAGAAGACGAAGATCATGGCATCCGGTCCCATCACTTCATGGGAGATAGATGGGGAAAAAGGGGAAACAGTGTCAGACTTTATTTTTTGGGGCTCCAAAATCACTGCAGATGGTGACTGCAGCCATGAAATTAAAAGACGCTTACTCCTTGGAAGGAAAGTTATGACCAACCTAGATAGCATATTGAAAAGCAGAGACATTACTTTGCCAACAAGGGTCCATCTAGTCAAGGCTATGGTTTTTCCTGTGGTCATGTATGGATGTGAGAGTTGAACTGTGAAGAAGGCTGAGTGCTGAATATTGATGCTTTTGAACTGTGGTATTGGAGAAAACTCTTGAGAGTCCCCTGGACTGCAAGGAGATCCAACCAGTCCATTCTGAAGGAGATCAGCCCTGGGATTTCTTTGGAGGGAATGATTCTGAAGCTGAAACTCCAGTACTTTGGCCACCTCATGCGAAGAGCTGACTCATTGGAAAAGACTCTGATGCTGGGAGGGATTGGGGGCAGGAGGAGAAGGGGAAGACAGAGGATGAGATGGCTGGATGGCATCACTGACTCCATGGACGTGAGTCTGAGTGAACTCTGGGTGTTTGTGATGGACAGGGAGGCCTGGTGTGCTGCGATTCATGGGGTCGAAAAGAGTCAGACATGACTGAGCGACTGACTGAACTAGCTGCTTTGTCGTTAAGAGACGAGGTAATGGAATAAATTGTGGTATATACACACAGTGGAATGCTACTCAGCAATAAAAAGGAGCTACTAGTACACACACAGAGAAGGCAATGGCACCCCACTCCAGTACTCTTGCCTGGAAAATCCCATGGATGGAGGAGCTTGGTGGGCTGTAGTCCGTGGGATCCCTAAGAGTTGGACACGACTGAGCGACTTCACTTTCACTTTTCACTTTCATGCATTGGAGAAGGAAATGGCAACCCACTCCAGTGTTCTTGCCTGGAGAATCCCAGGGACGGGGGAGCCTGGTGGGCTGCCGTCTGTGGGGTCGCACAGAGACGGACACGACTGAAGTGACTTAGCAGTAGTAGTAGTACACACAAGTATATCAGTAAATTTCAAAAACATCATGCTTAGGGAAAGAAGCCACCCTCAAAAGGGTACATACTCCATGTTGATTCCATCTATATGAAGTTCTAGATAGGCAGCACTATCCTAGAAATCAGAGATAAAAATCAGATTAGTGGTTGCTTGATGGGTTTGATGTGATTATCTGGTGCTAAGAAGTTGGAAATCTTCTGTCTTGATAGGCTTGTAGAGACATGAGCATGTACATTGTTCAAATGATAAAACTGCATTATTAAATTGGCATATTTCACTGTTGCTAAATTATACTTTAATTTTAAATATTAGAAAAGAGAATAGCCTGACATTCAAAAAATGTATGATCAGCTTGTGAAAAATCAGTTTAGATGTTTACTCCTGTTATCATTGTGCTTCTTGGATTCTTGATGGAAACAAGTTTATTGAAATAATTTATGGCTAAGACATACAAAAACTAGTTTTAAAATGTTAAATAATACGTTCTTTTGCTTTTCAATTAGTGTAATTCATGCTCATTGTGTAAACTTAAAAACATAGAACAGCTAATGATCTCACAGTCACGGTCTTTGGTATAAACAAACATCTATGTTCTATTAAAGCAGAAAATTACAGATGAGACTATTAGCAAAGCCATATCACTACCGTCTTGCAGGCATGGGTAGTGGGTAGTCATGTGTATTCAAACATGAGCATCCCTTTCACACATCAGTACCTCTCCACATTGCTGCAAATGGTCTACTAGGAAACTGAATTTAAGCCACTCCACTGTGACCTTCTCGTCAAGGGCATTCATGATCATTTTATTGTTTGCAATCTGATCCAATGAGCCTTAGCTAAATTTCAAATTTTCCCAACAATCCAGGTTTGATAGGTCTTAGAGTTACCAGTTCTTCTTCCACATAAGAAAAAAACCTTGAGTTATCATCTTGAGCATCTGGGGAATGAGGGTGAGGGTGGAGGATAACCTCACTGTATCTGGGTGACTTCTCACCCATTTCCCATTTACCTACCACATCAGCTACTCGGTTTGAGTAGTACTCTGCTCTAGCGAGTTAATGTTGCATTGATTTTGATTCATGTGTCCTAATGGTCATTTATGCTAATCATTTGGATGACAGAGAAAATAATAATTGGAGAGTTCAGACACAAATATTTGATTTTCTAAAATGTTTTAATGGTTACAAAATCTGCCATCTATTTGAAGTACCCTACTTGAATGTCTGTTCAGCTTCTAAATACATACTCTGATACGATAAATACCGTGTTAATGTAATGCAATGTTAATGTAAAGTAGGTGCAAATGAAAATTGTTGCTGCTATTGAGAACACTGACAATGGAAATAAAAATTGCTAATATAATGTCACTCATGTTTAAAGGCTTATAAAACAAATCTCTGCATTTAAAATCACATAACAACCTGTTTGGGTTTATCTTCAGAATATTAGCAGAGTGGGAAATACACTGGTCTTTTAGAATTTTGAAAATAAATAATTTAATTAATTATTTTTTATATTTATACAAAATAAAAATTCCATCCATCACCACTGAAATTTAGTAGAGGAAAAGTAAGATAAAAAATATTTAAGAGAAAATCCAGTAGACATTTTCAGTGAGATGTAAAAGGAAGAGAATTTGGGAATGGCAGTGTTGCCATTGAGGGCAGAGTGGAGCCCTATTTGTTTGATTTATTGTTCTTTTTAAGTATAGCTCTGCTTCATGAAATTCCTCAAAATGCACTGATCCAACCAATCTCCACTCTCTTGTGTAAAGACAAATCCTTTACATAAAGATACTTGGATTTCTTATTTGTAAAATGTATTAATAATACCTGCCCCATGGAGTTGTTATTAGAAAACATTAATAAGTGTAATTCATTCACAAAATCCTTGTGGATGCCCTCCATGTGGTTGGTACTGCTCTCAGCATGGAGAGTAGGACAGATCAGATGGCTTCTATGTTTTCCAGAAGGTGGATCCATGAGAATTGCATTCTTCTGCGAATACAAATATCTTCCCCAAATAGTGTCTGTAAAGCAGTGCTGGTCTCAAGTACCCAAAGAGAGATCCATAAGAGCTGTTAGAGTGGCTTAGCCGGGGGTGACAGCAGTGGAAATAAAAGATGCCAATACCTAAGGGATGTATCCTGAATTAAAGCCAATGGGTCTCACTAATGGATTAGATGTTGGGGATGAAATAAGGAAAGAATTTTTTTAAATGACTTATAGTTATTTGTTTTGATAATTAATGAAATAATAATTCAATCTTATTTTAACCTAAGCATTCTGTTATCATCTTAAAAGCATTTGAAACCTATAATGGCATTCGAAATAACTTTTTAGGAAACTGTGACTGGTACAAGGTTAGGAAGCCAGGTGACTAGCTTGTCTCCAATATTAATGTAAAGTAATAACTTTGTACCAAGTCCTGAAAATAGGAAATTTGCAAAAATAACCTAATTTTTACAGCATCCCTATGAGATTCAAATTAATAAACACCTTATGAAGATGAATAAACTGAGGCTTAAATTAGTTAGTTTACTTCTTCAGACTTATACACCCAGTTAGCAATATCAGGATTTTATTCTAGTTCTTCGGAACCTTAGTTATACATTCTTTCCACACACCAACCTATAAATTCTTAGGAATTCCCCAAGTTCCAAGTTTTGCAATGGCAATACTTCCCTTTCAGAGCTAATTGTATTTAGCTATGGAGGAGTATGGTTGTTATTTTGGTTACTTAAAAAAGGGGAAATCAAGGCACAGAAAGAGTGGGCCATCCATCAGGTGAGTCTATCTGGATAGACGTGTGGAGGGCAGAGGCAAGGAGAAAACGTGGACTCAGAAAAACCAGGTCCGGGACAAGTAGAGACAGAAAGATGCTGAGAACCTGGCGAGGCACAAGAGCGAAATGGCAGTGTTGTTCCTACAAGGAACCAGAGCAGAAGCAACTGTTGCCTTCCATACCCCAGGTCAGCTCCATCTCAATAAACTCAGTACACAGAGGCCTTGTGGTCAGACACCTAAAACAGAGATTTGAAAATATTCCCAACATGCCGTCTATGTAAAAACATTGGCTAAATAACTCCATGTAAGGGGACCTGCGACCTGTGGAGAACTGAGGTCCACATTAGACAGCGGCCTTCTGCTGGCTTCACACAGCCCCTGTGAGGTCGTGCTGCCGAGGGGTGGGTTTCTCTTGGTCATTCACACCCAAACGGCACCTCCTCCCATGTAGCTCAAATTTAATTTTCTTTCATCTTAAGAAAAAGAAGAAGCTCGGCCACTTGGAACCTGTTAGAGACATTAAGAGAAAACAACCTATCTGCTTGTTATTTCTATTAAAAACCAAACAAAACGGCAGAGTGGGCAGCCCGGGTTACCTCGGTGATTTCCTTCCCTTTGTCCTGAGCTGAAATTGTGCAAGGTCAATGCAGGGCGGAAACGATTTAGGGAGTGCAACTATTACACATTAATAGCAGGGAAAGAAAAGGGCCCTCTGCTAGGCCGGTACTAACCACGTTAAAATGTGTGTGAGGAAATCATATGCAAGCATTTTAATCTAAGGCAGAAGAGCTGGTGCATGTTTTTGTAACTAAATGGAATGGAGGACATGAGCCCACCGAGGAAGGTGGAGACAGTGGCTTCTCTCTTGCCTTCCTGCTCAGTTCCCTGACATTCCACGATATCCTGCAAAGTGATCATTTTTCTCCCTCCATGAAAGTAATA
Organism: Bos mutus; assembly: GCF_027580195.1. Classification (NCBI taxonomy): domain Eukaryota; kingdom Metazoa; phylum Chordata; class Mammalia; order Artiodactyla; family Bovidae; genus Bos; species Bos mutus. The sequence goes on from NC_091628.1 coordinate 27,101,279, forward strand.
ATTTTTATATATTCTATATAATAAACTAAATATATAGTATAAATTAAAATATATAATTTAAATATTAAATATAGGCAAGAATATACAATGGAAAAAGACAATCTTTTTAACAAGTGGTGCTGGGAAAACTGGTCAACCACTTGTAAAAGAATGCAACTAGAACACTTTCTAACACCATGAACAAAAATAAACTCAAAATGGATTAAAGATCTAAACATAAGACCAGAAACTATAAAACTCTTAGAGGAGAACAAAGGCAAAACACTCTCCAACGTAAATCACAGCAGGATCCTCTATGACCCACCTCCCAGAATATTGGAAATAAAAGCAAAAATAAACAAATGGGATCTAATTAAAATTAAAAGCTTCTGCATAACAAAAGAAACTATAAGCAAGGTGAAAAGTCAGCCTTCAGAATGGGAGAAAATAATAGCAAATGAAGCAACTGACAAACAACTAATCTCAAAAATATACAAGCAACTCCTACAGCTCAATTCAAGAAAAATAAATGACCCAATCAAAAAATGGGCCAAAGAACTAAAGAGACATTTCTCCAAAGAAGACATACAGATGGCTAACAAACACATGAAAAGATGCTCAACATCACTCATTATCAGAGAAATGCAAATCAAAACCACTATGAGGTACCATTTCACGCCAGTCAGAATGGCTGCGACCCAAAAGTCTACAAGCATTAAATGCTGGAGAGGGTGTGGAGAAAAGGGAACCCTCTTACACTGTTGGTGGGAATGCAAACTAGTACAGCCACTATGGAGAACAGTGTGGAGATTCCTTAAAAAACTGGAAATAGAACTGCCATACGACCCAGCAATCCCACTGCTGGGCATACACACCAAGTAAACCAGAATTGAAAGTGACACGTGTACCCCAATGTTCATCGCAGCACTGTTTATAATAGCCAGGACATGGAAGAAACCTAGATGTCCATCAGCAGATGAATGGATAAGAAAGCTGTGGTATATATACACAATGGAGTATTACTCAGCCATTAAAAATAATACATTTGAATCAGTTATAGTGAGGTGGATGAAACTGGAGCTGATTATATAGAGCGAAGCAAGCCAGAAAGAAAAACACCAATACAGTATACTAACGCTTATATATGGAATTTAGAAAGATGGTAACGATAACCCTGTATGCAAGACAGCAAAAGAGACACAGATGTATAAAACAGTCTTTTGGACTCTGTGGGAGAGGGAGGGGGGGATGATTTGGGAGAATGGCATTGAAACATGTATAATATCATATAAGAAATGAATTGCCAGTCCAGGTTTGATGCAGGATACAGGATGCTTGGGGCTGGTGCACTGGGATGACCCAGAGGGATGGTATGGGGGAGGGAGGTGGGAGGGGGTTCAGGATGGGGAACATGTGTACACTCGTGGTGGATTCATGTTGATGTATGGCAAAACCAATATAATATTGTAAAGTAATTAGCCTCTATTAAAATAAAAAAACTTTTAATAAATAAATATTCTAATATATATTCCTCATCTGGCAGGTAGCCAGCCCAGAGGAAAGAGACAGAGGGCCCTCAATGCCTCTCCTCATTGTAGGTTAAACTAACCACCACGTTGGGCAGGTGTTGTCTTTCTTTAAGTGTTCCCAGGTCCCAGCGTTGAAGATGCACTAATGAAAGCTCTGAGTTCTAGGCTCTATACTGAGCCCAGAAAGCCTGAGCCTCTGAGTCCCAGAAATCTGGTGTGACCCAACACAGAGTGTGGTGGGCACTTTGTTTTCAGCAACCTCTGAGTGAACTGTCCGTTACCCTTGGGCAGAGGGGAGCTGCTGTGTGCCTGACTTATGGGTGAAAACAGGAGAGTTCTTCATTCCAAAAGATTGTGTTATCTACCCAGTAAGGGCCACCAGCCCATTTCCTCCTACTGTTACTTACTACTGTGCTTTCTTAACTCTGAGATAGACTTTTTCCAGCTTAAAATCTCTGAAATTGAGTTGCTGTTGTTCAGCTAAGTGGTATCCGACTGTTTCAACCCCATGGACTACAGCATGGCAGGCTTCCCTGTCCTTCAGTATCTCCTCGAGTTGACTCAAACTCATGTCCATTGAGTCAGCGAACCCCATGAAGAACCCCATGAAACTGAGATGGGTCTTAGAATTGATGGAGTCATTCCCAATTCTTTTCTCTGAAGAGGAGGGAATGAGTAAATAGGTTATCTTGGCTAATAGAATTGAGACTCTGCCTCCAGCCCCTAAGGCTGCAAGGGATGAAATGATTAGGAAGTGTTCAGGGCTGCATATCCAAGACACGCGAAGGCCAAGGAGGTGGGGCCTGCAGTCTCCTGTGACTGGATGGTGATTGTCTTAGAATCAGGGAACTAAACACACATGTGTCCTTCTGCTTTGTGTTTGCTTCATCTTGGTTTTGTTTCCCCCATAAGAGCTGTAGTGAGATGAAAAAGGTCTTTGTCGACACAAGAGAGGACATTAGGGGCACTTTCCTGGTTACCTTTTATGTTGCTTTTAAATATATGTCTTCTCAGATGTCTAATCTGCTCTTCAGACCACTGGGGTTCCACCACCCCGCCAAACTACCCCAGCACTACAGCCCAGCCCTTCCCCATTATTCCCAGAGTACTTCCCTGACCTTCCCCCACATTCTCAGGGCTCTGTAAGGTGACCAAAGCTACCCTGGAGAAACAAATTTAGGCAGAGATGTTAATAGGTAATAATATTCTTTCTCCTTGAGTGTTTGCATTTTTAAAGAGCTCTGGAAGACACACAATATCTTAATTCAAAACATTTGCCTTTGAATTGAGGGATCTTCAGGACATCTGGAAGGACGTAATAGAGCAAGAGCATATTAGTATCCATCAAATCCCATCACATAGGTGTCCACATGCTCTGTCTGAGCCCAAAGATTCTGGGTAGCAAGAAATGTCAAATGGACATGTAAGAATCTACCTCTTGGCCTCTGGCATTTTCATTACAGATCTGGTGATCCCCACAAGAAAGAGGGAAAAAAAAAAAAAAAAAAGAAAGAGGGAAAAGAAAGAAACCAGTTTTTCATGTGCAAATTGCTTACCAACTAGTTTTTAATGAACAATTTATTCTTCTTTCAGGATAATACAAGGGTGAGGGTATTTACCCAATCTAATTTCTCCTCAGCTTAATGGGAGCATTTGACTAGTCCCTGCAATAAATTCATCAAAGTAAACATTCATTCTGCTGTCATTTGAGAGACACTCTGCCAGCCACTGAGAAAGATTAAAAATATATGAGACATGGTCACTGCTCTCAAGGCACTTAATATCTAGCTGGAGGGAAATGTTTATACAAGTTCACTTATGGATTCAACACAATGACACACGTAATGGCACAAAGCCTTAGGAAACAAATTGCCAAATTCAGTGCTGCAGTATTTCAGAGGCAAACAGTGTGAATAATAAGTCCTTCTTGGGTGAGCTGAATCTAAAGAATGGCATTATGAACATCTGTTGCTTTTGTTCACTTAGTACCCTTATAATTTTTGGAGAAATTTCCTCTCCCCATTCCCATGGTCTTGCAGGCCGTCGGATAGGAGTTCTGCACAGTAAGGCACCTGATCCAGGATGTGTCAGTCAGGGTTCTTCAGCCTCTGACAATAGGAATTGGTCCAAGTGGGCACCTAGATCACCTTGAGCCAATCAGAGTCATTCCTTGGATTTCTGGGAAGGACTGGGAAAGTCCTGGGAAAGACTGGGAAAGAGTAGCTCTTCTCTCCTGGGATGGGAAAATGGGATGAGAATAAACACAGGGTTGTGAAAGGCCATTTCCTGTCTCAGGAAGAGAACCTTCTTACAGTTGAAGCCAAAATTCAGGAGAAAGTAGAAATAAGAGAAGAAATAGACATATTCCTGACATTGTTTGAGCACTTAAATATAGTAAGCCTGAAGGTCCACCTCCTGACTTTATGTGTCAATAAATCCCATCTGTATCTTATTTGTCAAATACACTCCTCACCATTCCTGGACTCAAATTTCACATTAGTCTTCTTAATATGGCCCCAAAGGATCACTGATACTCTGTTCATTTATTTTTTCCAATCTTTTTATCTTTCTGTGCTTAATTTTGGATAGTTTCTATTGCTATGTATTCAAATTCATTGATCTTTTCTTCTGCAGTATCTAATCTACTTAATCCCATCCAGTGATTTTTTTTTTCATTTTAGATATTGTATTTTTCATATCCAGAGGTTCTATTTGTTGTTGTTGTTTTTAATGGACTCCATTTCTCCTCTAGGCATGTTCATGTTTCCCTCTACACAGTTGATAAAGAATCTGCCTGCAATGCAGGAGACCCGGGTTCTATTCTTGGGTTGGGAAGATACCCTGGAGAAGGAAATGGCAACCCACTCCAGTATTCTTGCCTGGAGAATCTCATGGACAGAGGAGCCTAGCAGGCTACTTTCCATGGCATTGAAAGAGTCAGACACAGCAAATAAACCACTACACCTTGAGTGTATGGAACACATTTATGATAGCTCTTTCAAGCCTTAAAATTTAAGGTACTTGTCTGCTAATAACACCATCTCTGCCATTTCTAGCTCTGTTACTTTTGATTGATTATGGGTCATATTTTCCTGCTTTCATACTTTTCTGCTAATTTTTATTGAATGTTAAATATTGCAGATTTTATATTATTGAACTTGTTTGGCATGTAGTTAATTTCCTTGAGATCAGTTTCTTTAAACAGTTGCTTTAAGCTTGATTAAGGCAGGCCTAGAGCAACCTTTGGGCTTCCCTGATAGCTCAGTTGGTAAAGAATCCACCTGCAATGCAGGAGACCCCATTTCGATTCCTGGGTCAGAAAGATCTACTGGAGAAGGGACAGGCTACCCACTCCAGTATTCTTGGGCTTTCCTTGTGGCTCAGTTGGTAAAGAATCTGTCTGCAATGTGGGAAACCTGGGTTCAATCCCTGGGTTGGGAAGATCCCCTTGAGAAGGGAAAGGCTACCCACTGCAGTAATCTGGCTGGAGAATTCAGCCAGTAATCTGGCTGGAGTTATCTGGCTGGGTCGCAAAGAGTTGGACATGACTATACAACTTTCACTTTCACTTTTCACTTTCAGAGCAACCTTTAGTCTAGGGCTAATTTAGTCCATTTACTGAGGCAACATCTTCCTGAATGTTCTACCTATTCAGGAAGGTGTTCTGATATTATGGATTCTATGTGAACTCCAGGCATTATTCTGTCTACTGCTTTCCCTCCTGGCCTCATAGAACTTCAACGTTTGCATGCACTTGTTGATATTCAGTCAAAGATTGCGAAGATGTGCTGAAAATTTCCAGCACTCTCTCTCCTTCTCTTCTGGCTTCTCTGTCCCTGTCTCTCTCTGTCTCTGTATCTATTTGCTGTGCTATTTTTCCCTTCCAATTTCAGCTGCCTGATTTCTGATGTCTGTCTCTTCAATTCAGTAAAAACTCTGGACTTTGTTTGGGTCCTCCTCTTTGTGTTACACCTTCAAACTGCCTCCTAATTGGAGCAATTATAGGGCTCATCTCATTTACTTCCCTTGTGTTAGGATCACATCATCTGTTTAAGGTGCGAAAGTAGTTATTTTCTATATTTTATTTGTTTTTCTGGTTGTTATGGTGGAACAGCAAAGCTCATAGCACTTAATCCTTTGTGGATGAAGGCAGATGTCCCAAACGCTAATGTTTTAAATTTATTCTTTTCAAAATTTCTCTCTCAAAGGAACAACCTATAATTTTTACTTTACTTAAGAAAAACCTAAAATAGCACCCCAATATTAACAAATTTATGCTTATCCTACTCAATTCCTTATTACTATCTTAGGTCTCTACTTTTCAACTTGAACTCATCCCAGGAGCCACAGCTATGAGATATGATTTCATCTGTCAAATGGAGATAATAAAAAGTTTGTGGTGAGGATCAAATGAGATGAATTACATAAAGCCTGACAATGACAGTTCTACAAATGGAAACTCTTAGTTTCAATATATGAATCACAGTAAATGGAAACTCATTTTCTCGAGCAGAAGTCAATATTAGTGGCTCCATTTTCCTAAAAATAAACACAATAACACACAAATACATTTCCTGTTATGAGTTAGTTTGGTGCCAACTCTCTGTCCAATTGGCCTTGTTAATTTTGTTATGAAAGTTTCTCAAGAGTCTGAAAGTTTATTGAAAATGCACTCCCTTCGATTTTTTGGCTCTTCTCTAAATTAAGTTTTAAAATAACAATAAAAACTAAAAATGAAATGCATACTTGGCATTGACTATCTTGCCTAAAAAACAATCAGTCCTGGTTGTCTAAGTCCTAGCAACTTTGGCATCCCAGAAGTGAAACAATGGGCGGCAAGAATGGCTAGACTAGCCTTGAACTTGAAAGATTAATTATATAATTTGCATTTCTGTTAATTCCTGGAAGAGAAGTAGCAAAATGCAGTGTCTGCTTTCCATAAACATTAAGATGTATTAAGTATGTATGGAGCATTTTGTTCTAGATTTTGTTTTTGAGATATCATTGATCTAATTTAAAAATAGTTCTCCCATCTGATATTTGTATTAGTAGATCGCAATTATTTCTCACTTGGGAAATTATCAGTCCCTTTTAAATACTTAAGCATTCTTCCTTCTTTACACAATGGAAATTGAAAAAGTACCCGTTTATTCCAGGCACTCTACTGGACTCTTTCACATGCTGCTGCTGCTGCTGCTGCTGCTGCTGCTAAGTCGCTTCAGTTTTGTGTCTGAATCTTAACGACCCCATGGACTGCAGCCCACCAGGCTCCTCCGTCCATGGGATTTTCCAGGCAAGAGTACTGGAGTGGGGTGCCATTGCCTTCTCCTTTCACATGCTAGATCACATGTATTCTCATTCTTTCTCATACAACATGTATATTTATCACTATTTCATACTTGAAAAAACAGGCAGTGAGAGAGATTATGACTTGTGTAAAATCATACCCCTATTAAGTGGCACTTCTAGAAAAGAAATAGGACCAGGCCACTATCCTTGAGTAACACTCTGACTATAGTTTAAAAAAAAAAATCTTCTGAAGAGTGAGGAATGCTTGAGTCTCAAAGAGACCGTGAAAGCACTGACTCCAGTGGGTGGCTGGAGGCCTCTCCCAGTGACCAGAGACAGTGCCTGCAGGGATAGTGCCGCCAGCCCCCGTGGGCCAAGATCAATGACTTTCCCCAGCTTCTGCTCCCAGGAAAACAACCTCCAGGGCACTGTGTTGCTTCTTCCAGAAGCCTTTTGAAATTTTGCCCAATATCTAAGGAATTAACATATTCTTTAAAGAACGGCTGCAACCGAAGCATTTCATTTCCTATTTCGCTTCTGTCTATTTGCTCAGTAGTTCTCCATAGAGGTTTGAACAAAGAATTTACTACAGGGCTTGTATATTCATGCAAATAACATATTTCCCTACAAGACTACACCCTTTGTTCATCCAGATGCAGAAACATTTCTGTTTGCTTTTCTAGTTGATTTTTAAAAATTCTGATGCAAATTCGCGGTTGAGAGTTATTGTGTATTCTTCCCAAGCTCTTCCTTTAGTTCTGAGTAAGAGAAGGCTGTGCCCCTGAACTTGGGTTCCCTGCTGCTTCCAACAGGTGTGGATTTGCCACTGCCAGAGATCAAGCTGAGGTGCAATATGAATTCCACCTGGAGGCATATGCATTCTGCTTTTGGCTGAAATGCTTTGAATTCACTATATGCTTTATAGTAAACCTTTCTGGATCTGCAGCCTTAAATTTTTGTTTCATCAGTTTGTTTTTTTTTTGTTTTTTGTCCTCTCCCTCTCTCTTGATGTAATTGAGGGGTAAATTTTTTTCCCCCTTGGCATAACTTGACATCCCTGTTTTTGGCACATCTAGGGAGATTGATGGAGAAGGCGATGGCATCCCACTCCAGTACTCTTGATTGGAAAATCCCATGGACAGAGGAGCCTGGTGTGCTGCAGTCCACGAAGAGTCAGACATGACTGAGTGACTTCACTTTCACTTTTCACTTTCATGCATTGGAGAAGGAAATGGCAAGCCACTCCAGTGTTCTTGCCTGGAGAATCCCAGGGACGGGGGAGCCTGGTGGGGTCACACAGTGTTGGACACGACTGACTCGACTTAGCAGCAGCAGGGACATTGATGGAGTAATGGCAACCCACTGGAAAATTCTATGGACAGAGGAGCCTGGTGGGCTCCAAGGGAGTGCAAAGAGTCCAACATGACTGAGCTACTGAAAACACACTCAGGGAGATTGAAGTAATAGATTAAAGGTAAAAAGAAGTCAGGTGTTAGCACCAGCAATGCCTCCTAAGAAGAACGAGCAGGGAAGCAGGGAACCCCAGAACAGCCCTGATCCAGAATCATCATTTAGGACTAACCCTTGGTCGTCTGAGATGCACTAGAGTGATAAGACCTCATTGTGCAATTTCAATCTAATAGACTAAACTAATAGAAGTAAAAAGTCCTGCTGGGGGCAGACCTGTGGCCCAAACCACTCAAAGCAAAAACACACAACCATTCAGTCTTCTCTATTTTTTTAGGAGTTTGACAGGCACATTTTTATGAAATAAGCACACTTTTTCTTCATTCTTTATAAATCATGATTCTGCTTGTCCCAAGGCAAGCAGATGTCACTGATAACTTCATTGAAAGCTTTTGACTAAAAGCTCATGGGCAGGCATCTTTTTATGCAAGGGGATGGAGGCTGTGTTGCATTAAGGAAATAGCTCTATGCTTTTGTCATAAGTAGACATGAAGTAGGCTTCCCCGGTGGTTCAGGTGGTAAAGAGTCTGCCAGCAATGCAGAAGACCCAGGTTTGATCGCTGGATTGGAAAGATCCCCTGGAGAAGGAAATGGCAACCTACTCCAGTATTCTTGCCTGGAGAATCCAATGGCCAGAGGAACTTGGTCAGCTATAGCCCATGGGGTTGCAAAGAGTCAGATGCGACAGAGCACGCACACATTAGACATGGAATAATAGAAAACCGTGAGTTGATCTCTGCCTCTGGTGCCTGACACGAAGCTCCTAAAACCTTTGTAGTTCTCTAAGTGACAGAAACATCTGACACAGATGCATAAAATACGACTTGAGTAGATAATACAAATACAATCTATAGGGTATTGCGCCAAGGGTATTGTTAATTTCTTAATGTTGGTAATGGTATCATGGACATGGAAGATGTGAACATCAGGAGACGCTGATGAACGAATGGAACACAGATACTGTCTATACTAGTTTTGTGCGCATGCATCTGACTCTGCAACCCCATGGACCGCAGCCCTCTGGGCTCCACTGTACTTGGAATTTTCCAGGCAAGAATACTAGAGTGGGTTGCCATTTCCTTCTCCAGGGGATCTTCCAGATCCAGGTATTGAATCCATGTCTTCTACAATGGCAGTTTCTTTACCACCGAGCCACCTGGGAAGCCCCATACTAGTTTTGCAACTTTCTTTAAATCTAAAATCATTTCAAAATAAAAGTATTTAAAAATTTAAAAATATTTCAAAGGAAAAAAAAAGTACATTACTGACTGGTGGGTAGGGAGGACTAAAAAGAATCATTTCAAATGCACTATTAAGCACCTCTAATGTGCTGAATGTTGTTGAAAATGCTGACAACACAATATCAAATAAATTTTTATTACCACACTTAAGGGCTTGACTTACGGTCTTGTTGGGAGATGTACACTATATGTTACTGCTGTTGTGGTTGACATTTGGATAAGAAAAAGCGAAGCTCAAAGAAGAGATTTCAGTTACAAGGTCATGTTGGGTAACAGGAGGGTCGGTGTCTGGAAAGGATTCTTAGAGAAAGTGATCCTTAAGCTGAGTTGTAAGAGATGAGTTTAGGGTTTTGGAAGGGGCTGGAGGACATCCTTGAAGCCTGCTGCTGCTAAGTTGTTTCAGTCGTGTCTGACTCTGTGTGACCCCATAGACGGCGGCCCACCAGGCTCCCCCATCCCTGGGATTCTCCAGGCAAGAGTACTGGAGTGGGGTGCCATTGCCTTCTCCATCTTGAAGCCTAGAGTCAGGGAAATGAGTGCAGAATATCTGTTATAGCAATGTCCTCCACCAAAGTATCCTGATTTCTCCAAAGATACTTTCCAGTGTTTGATGTATAACTATTAAGCTGATCCTTTATCCTTTATTAACTTTAGGAAAGAAACAAATGTACCTGGACCTCATCTTTAAAGAGAGACACATCTCTGAAAGAACTACAGTTACCCTTAAACTTTGAAGTGTTTCCGTTAATAATTTAAAACTAGTCTATAATTTAAAATCTTATTGGGTTCAGATGTTATTAAATTTCCCTGAACTAAATTACTAAGAGTGGTTTAAGAAACTTTCCATTGTCAAGGGGAATACGGGGTACATCTTCCTGAGTGGAATTTTTGGAGTGACTACTGGTGTTCCTGCTTTGGAGTTCATTTAGCTGCTGAGATTTGGTCTAGAGATGTTACACAAATCTCAAAGGGCTGAAGACAACATTTCTGCTGACTGAGTTGTTTAGTTCTGTTCATTGCTTTTTACTGTTATGGAATGCCAATGTAATGTTGGTGAGACATTGGGAAGTCAATTCACATGTCTGGATATACAACAAAGGATATATAAGAAAGATTTTTCCACACATCCATCTGTTTATCCATCCATCCATTCATTTAGCAATGTTAACTGAGTGCCTACTGCATACCTAACACTGTGCTAAGGACACAGCAGGGTGCAAAGTAAACTTGGTCCCTCCTCTGAGCAAGCACATACCTCATGGAGAATGTAGACAAGAAAATAGGCATTTATATCCAGAAGGAGAAGAACTCTGAGAGAGGTGAGCAAAGGGGTTGAGTTGACCCCAGCCCAGCTTGACGTATGCCAGGTGAGGCATAGCCTCTTTCTAACACAGTAATGGGACGCTGGCCACAAAGTGTGTAGGGAAGGAAGGAGAAACATCTGTGACAGGCGTCAGAAAAGCCCTTCCCCCCTTGGTGCCTCACAGGTATGAAGTACAGTGTGTGCACTCCATCAGTGCACACTCCCTCAGTGTCTGCACAAAAGTTCCCTGACGTCATGAGAACATCCTGCTTTATTGGGCTGGAGTCACCAAGGCACTAAGGAACAATTCTGGTGACAAGAAGGGAAAGCTACAGGAACTTTTGCTTCTTTTGCGTGGTGGTTTATTTGTTTTCTTTTTTCTCCTAATCTTTGAGTCATTAGGTCTCTGAGGATTAGAAAGGATATGAGGAGGTCTCAACCTGTACTCATCTACATCCCTTCATCCCACACTGATTTCTTTCTTTGTGCTGCAATGATGTGTTTAAATGATTAAGAAGGCAAAACTAGCCCCTGCTGAACTAGCACCTTCCTAGGGTCTCCAGCTCCATTATTCCAAACTAGCTCTCTCTCCATCAGGCCTTGAGCCCTGATATCTTACTGAAAATTAATCTCAGCTCGAAACAGCCTTCAAATTATTGTGTACTGGCCTCCCAGTTCTAAAAGTCTTCCAAGGAATTAGTTGCAATTCACCATCTGCTGCCCACCCCCACTCAAACTAATGCCCCCTCTATCACAGGAACCCCAATGAACAGTGTCTTTCTCTCTGTCTAGAGAAGTTTTGAAATCCAATCTAGTGCAGCCCTTGATACATTTGAAGACAAGATTGATACAATAGAAGACAAGATTGAGAGATAGGGTACCCAGTAAGTTTAAATCTCTGATTAGTGGAAATTGTTTATTAAAATATTAGTGATCTATCAGATTTGTCTAGTGGTGGTGTTCAGTTCAGTTCAGTTGCTCAGTCGTGTCCAGCTCTTTGCGACCCCATGAACTGCACCATGCCAGGCCTCCCTGTCCATCACCAACTCCTGGAGTCCACCCAAACCCATGTCCATTGAGTTGGTAATGCCATCCAACCAACTCATCCTCTGTCATCCCCTTCTCCTCCTGCTTTCAGTCTTTCCCAGCATCAGGGTCTTTTCAAATGAGTCAGCTCTTCGTATTAGGTGGCCAAAGTATTGGAGTTTCAGCTTCAACATTAGTCCTTCTGATGAACACCCAGGACTGATCTCCTTTAGAATGGACTGGTTGGATCTCCCTGCAGTTCAAGGGACTCTCAAGAGTCTTCTCCAACACCACAGTTCAAAAGCATCAATTCCTCTGTACTCAGCTTTCTTTATAGTGGTAGTGTACCTAGCGTATTACTTTTTACAGATTTTTGAGGTATAATCAATACACAATGAATTGCAAACATTTAAAGGTCATAGTTTGGTAAGTTCTGACATATGTATATACCTGTGAAACTATCACATAGTTAAGATGATGCACATATACATCATTCTCAAGTTTCCTGTTCTTCTTTGTTTCTCATAAAAAGTGGTAAAATATAGATTTTTTGGCCATGAAAGAAAAAAGGCTGGTTTCATAAATAGATGCAACTCTAACTGGATACTTTCCATCCAAGTAAGACGCAACATCCCACAGTGGGGCCTGTCTAGCATCATTCTAACAAGATCGAGTTGCTGAACAGGTTGATAGAGGACTATGTGACCTAGCCACAAACTGGACATGTAACCCAGCTAGTCAGCAAGCTGTTCTGATGTGTGTTGTCTGGATGAATATTTCCCATTCCAATATTTTCACTTTCACTCCCATAGCCCCTTACTCTTATGCCTGAAACAAAACTATACCATTGCATTGCAAAAGCTACTTTTTTCTTCCCCCACTCTGATCTTGATAACAATCTTCATTCATCTTGTATTCTTGATACAATGCTTAACACAAAGTGGAGCTCAGTGCATTCTTATTGAAGAGAAAAATTAATGAGTGTTGTTTTTCCTGAAAGCATCCCGGCAGATGGCTAGGAAGGGACTCAAAGTATATGACTGACTAGTGACATGATACAGTAACATCATCGCTGAGTCTAAAAGCAGCGTATTTCACCAATCAGGAGGGCTTGAATCACGTACTATCAAACACTATCATCACTGGGAAATGTTTCTTTAAGGTGATATCCTTATTGAACCATGCTCAGTTTTCTAAAGAAAAAAAATCTTGGAGGAAGAACAGATAGAAGGTGAAATTACTTTTTATTTTATAACTAATTGTAAAGAGATTCATTTCTTTGCCCACACATTCTAAGCATTGCCTGCATGGTTTTTGGAATATTTGATTTTTCCTTTGAAATTATCTCAAAAGAGAAAAGCACTGCATCTGAGAGCTATGAAATCTCAAAGGCAGTTAGAAATTCATTTATCACTTTAATGCAGGAAGATAAACAGGTATTGAGCAAAGATACCCCCTTATGCTGTAGCAAAGTTATATTTTGGTTTTTGCTTTGTCTCTACTTGATGATTCTGTACTAATGGAAACATTGATCTTGCTTCCAATATTGCATTTCAGCATTCTCCTAAAATTCAAATTTCCCTTCACCGCTTGCATTTGTTTCTAAGCATAGTGAATTGAATCCTCCCTGTGGTTATGCTTAATATCACAGTCTATTGCATGCTGTCTTGAACACTACACCACCTACACACCACAAAAAAATAGCTATATAGTGATCTTCTGGGCTCCCTAAATACCCATACAAAGACTATAATAGACCTTACCAGAGTCTGCTGCAATTGTCCACATGTCTGAATAAGTGGACTGGGAGATCTGTAAGGTATTTTCCAACTTATGTAAAATTTTCACAAATTCACCAGATAGAGTCTGCTTATAAGAATATGAATTACTGCTTTAAAGCAGGAAATAAAACAAATAGCACCAAAAAAATAAAAATAAAGATAGTTTCTACATTCTCCTTACCAAGGAGAGTTCAAGAGAATTTTATCTAACTCTCTTTTGGAAATTCCATTTACCATTACAATTATGTATTTGACAATTTCCTCGTATATTAATTTGTTCTTTTAACAAACTTCACTGAAGTCTAACTTTAACCCACTTTTAAAAGATATTACTACAAATACACCTGCTGTCAAGAGTTTTGAACCACAGCGGAAAAGACAGGTGCAAAAAAACAACTGCAACAAAAAACATCTATACCAGGAGAAGTTATACACAGAGTGTCCTAGAAGCAGGGAGAACAAGCACAGAAAGCCTGCTGATTATGGGATGGGTGGGGTGATGGCCAGGGAAATCTCCCACAAGGAGGCCATGCCTGAGCTAGACATAAAGGCTGTGTAGGAATTTTCTATCAGGATATGAAAGGAAGGGGAATCCAAACAAAGAGCACAGCACAGGAGGTATTAGAGGGCAGAGCGTACTCTGAGAATGGGGAAGTATATCAGGGAGTGTTTAGAAATGAGCTCAAGAGGTAATCAGAAAAGAGCCTTGTACCCTGCTGGGTAGTTTTGAACTTGACCCTATGGGAAATGAAAAACCACAATTTAAGTGCAATTATAATACCTTAGAGTGATCACAAACAAAAATGTAGCACAATGTTTGCAAAGAATCTTCCTAGGAACATTGGCATATTAAGAGTTAATGACTTAAAATGATTTCTGGTCACATAAGTTTGGGGAAATGATGGATTCAGCATATTTAAACTATTTAAGTGTACTTAAACTTCTCAAAATCTTTAATTTGTTCATCTTTGTTTTATTTCTCCAAGAAAGGGGATACGTAACTTTTCCCACTTATTTCACTACAGAAACCTTTTGCTTTTCTCTTCACCAAATAACTCATAGGATTAGGGTTCTAAAGTATATGCTAGGACATTGCAAGTGTTGCAAGCGTTAAGAAGAGATTAGGACATTCAGACATGACCGAGCATGCAGGTACTCTGCCCTAGTGTTTAACAGGTGCAGAGTTTTAGTTTGGGCTTGCCAGCTGGCTCAGTGGTTAAAAAAAAGAAAAATCCATCTGCCAATGCAGGAGACAAAAGAGATGTGGGTTCAATCCCTGGGTCGGGAAGATCCCCTGGAGTAGGAAATGGTAAACCATTCCAGTAATCTTGCCTGGAGAATTCCATGAATAGAGGACCCTGGTAGGCTGTAGTCCATATGGTTGCAGAGTTGGACACGACTAAGCACAGTGAAGTAAATGAGACGAGTTGCTGAGCGCCAAAGAATTGATGCTTTTGAACTGTGATGTTGGAGAAAACTCTTGAGAGTCCCTTGGACTGCAAGGAGATCCAACCAATCCATTCTAAAGAAAATCGGTCCTGAATGTTCATTGGAAAGACTGATGCTCAAGCTGAAACTCCAATATTTTGGCCACCTGATGCGAAGGACTGATTCATTTGAAAAGACCCTGATGCTGGGAAAGATTGAAGGTGGGAGGAGAAGGGGACGACAGAGGGTGAGATGGTTGGATGGTATCACCGACTCAATGGACATGAGTTTGAGTAAGCTCTGGGAGTTGGTGATGGACAGGGAAGCCTGGTGTGCTGCAGTCCATGAGGTCGCAAAGGGTCAGGACACGACTGAGCAACTGAACTGAACTGAACGGATAGTAGTTCTATCAGAAAATCAATTATACCAGCAGCTGGGGCATGAAGAAAATGGAACCAAACCATGTTTAGCTACTGGCATAGCCAAAATGGCCAAGACCAGGTCAAGTGAATCATTTTGACATCTGAGATATCCCTGAGATATTAATGCATTAGAGTCACAGAGTTTAAATCAACAGAACTTTTCAGAAGAGGTCAATCTAATACAAAACTTAATGTTCCTCCCCACTTTTTTAGCATAAGGGAATTTAGTCCACAGCAGATTAATGATTTTCTCCGAACTGAGAAACATGAATCATACAATTAGCTTTCCATGCTCTTATTTTCCCTGGAGGAGAGCCAGGGTGTGAATATTTATAAACACTGGATAATCACCAAACAAGTTATGTTTGTCTTTGTATTATATTTCTTTGCTTACATTTGAATTGAGATCCATGTGCCATTTAGGGAATAGATGATGCTCTAATAAAACTAATGAAGTCGTACTGCCAAGACTTGACTTCAGAGGAGCTGGAAAACTGCTCAGCATTTTTATCCTGCACCTCACTGAATTCCTGCCCACACCCAGCACTGTGCTGGAGAGAAAGGTCAGCACCTTCCAGGCACACCCCACTGGACATGGGGCTCTTCCTAAATTCACTTTGTGAGACACATGGCTTCTTTAGTGAAGGGGGTCAAGAGGTAATTATGTATTCTGGCTTTAGTAGAGCTGCATCATGCTATGCATTTATCTCTTCAATAATCATTTAGGAAAGTTGTATGCTAAATGATTATTTATCATTAGACTTTACATTGTGAATATATAGTTAGAGAGCATTTAAAATCCAATATCAAACCACTGTTAGGGCTCTATAACTCCACCTGAAGTGACATACAGTCTTTCCTTTTGAGCAACATTAGCAGAGAGGGAATAGTTTGCTTTTCTATTCTTCTCACTCCAAAGAGCTGCTATTTTGCACAGACCCATGGCAGTGATCTCCTTACCCACTGGCCGAATGACACTTTGGTCCTCACCACAGTCAGATCAAAGGATTTCAATGCCTTTGAAATGACTCCACTGTGCCTTTACTCAGGCATTTGAAATGCCTTGATGTGGTAGTCTCCTGTCCTCTCTGCTCTGAGATTTTTGGTAGCTTTCAATTTTCCCTGACAAAAAGACTGCTGTGCACAGAACGTGCCAAGGAAGATTCACCTTCATTTACGACGGTGCTACTCATTCATCAGCGGCAGTTTCTGAAGGTGTTAATTGAAATACTAACCACTGTCCTTGACTCTTAAAAATGACTGAAGGTCAATGACAAGCAACTTGCTTTACTCTTATGCATTTTTCCATTCTGGTGAAAATGTTTGTAACTTGCCTTTACTCAACAGTACTATCACTGAGACATACCTGTTCCACTTAAGGAGCTGCAATCCTCACACTAAGGGACAACATTTGGTTTTTAGTTGGATGAAAGAAAAGAAGGAAGAAAGGCAGAGAGAAAAAAGACTGTCCATAAATTCTAAAGAAAGGTTGGAATTCTATACCAACTTTATTTCAGAAGAAATTAAAAAATTAAGAAAAAATTAAGTTTCTTGCTCTAGGAAACAACCTTCATACACAAAGACAGATAATTCACAGTGCTGTTATTCCAAAAATCTTGAGTCAATTATTTTCAGTCATCATACTATTAAAATGAGTGTCTTTCCTCAGGGGGAAAAATTGCTTGTTTAAACTATTATAAATTTCTGTCAAGAAAGGCAAACATTTTTAATCATTCTAAAATGTTTTACTTTGCTTTCTCAATGATCATGACTATATCTAAAAAAGAAACTGAAGCAAAGAAGTAAATATTTTAAAAATTAAGCTATAATTAAATGGTTGCATTAGGAATACCACTCAGCCTCCATACATTAAACTTACTCAGTGGTCATTGACAAAATTGTCAATGTACATGTATGACTTGGAACATTATTCAAGACCTGGATCAAGTACAGCCTCTCTAGGAAAATTTCTCCCAAATTCTCGATATACATAGGCAAAATTGTACACCTTCTATTTCATGTCTACCTAAGAATATCACACATTGATAATAAACATATAAATAATAATACTAATTATGTTCATTGCAATACTTGGAACCACAATAACATCTCACCACTGTGAGATGTTCCACAACATCAGGAATGAATTATTCCTACTTCCAGTTCCCTGAAACACAGCCCAGTACATGGCAGGTATCATATGTGATAGGTCATTTGCTTTTTAAACATCCAGTGGAATACTCAGTGTGATAATAAGTATGAAGTTATCTCTTAAATTCATTAGCGTGATCTTTCAGCTCCTAAAATAGAGCACTCACAAATATTCTGAAGTATTTTGCTTCCCCATTTTACCATAATGGATACAAATTCTAAACATACCAAATGGCTGTTTTTTGTTTGTTTTTTTTTTTTTTATTCCAAAGCCTTAAACTCCAAAACTGAAATGTCACCTCCATTCTTGGTATGCAGTAGCTTTTAACAAGGCATAATTGTTGAGACCAATGAAAAATATTTTGACAATATGAAGGTCTTATATGAATTAAATTTGTTAAACCCAAAAAGCTCTGAAAAGTTTTTCTCTTTCCATATAGAGAATACGAGCATTATTTTCTAGAGGTAAAGGCAAAGAAGATTTAGAAGACTTGAGAGACCGCTGTTGCTGCTGTTGCTGCTGCTGCTGCTGCTGCTGCTAAGTCGCTTCAGTCGTGTCCGACTCTGTGCAACCCCATAGACGGCAGCCCACCAGGCTCCCCCGTCCCTGGGATTTTCCAGGCAAGAACACTGGAGTGGGTTGCCATTTCCTTCTCCAATGCATGAAAGTGAAAAGTGAAAGTGAAGTCGCTCAGTCGTGTCCGACTCTCTGCGACCCCATGGACTGCAGCCCACCAGGCTAGATAGGTATAATAAAAACATGGTGAAGACACCATATATGACACGATCAAGTATTGTGGCCACTACGACACTGAGTACTTGAAATGTGACTAGTCCAAACTGAACTGTGCTATAAGTGTAAAAATACTTTTTTTTTTGAAGGCTTAGTGCAAAAACATGTAAACTATTTAATTAATAATTTTATACTGATTGTGTTGAAACAGTAATATTTTGATATTACCAAGTCAAATAAGATCTATTTTAAAAATTAACTCCACCTATTTCCCATTTTTTAAGGTAGCTACCAGAAAAGTGAAAATCACGTATATGGCTCACACTGTAGTTCTATTGGACAGCACTGCTACACAGAATCACTTTTTCTTTTCTACTTTTACTTTCAGCTTAAATTTGTCTTTAATTAAAGGGACTTCTCAGCTCCTAAGTGCATGCAGGCTAGTTATCTTTGAAAGCCCTCTGCTTATAATATCCTCTGGATAACTTATAACAAGCACATTTTAAAATTCATTGATGAGCTTACAGGACAGTATGTAAAACACCCCCCAGGGAAAAAATGAGTTGAAAGCAAATGAGAGAAATAACCTCTTAACCCAGAATCTGTCTGTCCTGGGGGCAAAAGGAGAGTTGTGGAGATGACTTAGAATCGAACAAAACCTTAGAACCACTTAAAGTGGCAAAGCCGAAGGTGGGCTGTGACATTAGGTCAGGAACACGAAGATGACTATATTATTGTAAAAAATGGGCCAGAAAAAAAATCCACCTGCCAGAGAAGAGATCCTTTAAAGAATCTTTATTCTCTCCACTATGGTTTCAAAAGGAAAACAGACATACAAGAGAGACGATTAACACATTCAATATCTGGTTCTTAAAATACACACTCTGTAAAAATTATAAGCCTCTGACAAATTTTCATCAGAGAAATTGGTATGAATAAGCTACATTGGGAATTTTAAAAAGAGAACATAATTACAGATAAAGCACAGATTACAAAATTCAAAGAGAATGCTATGAATAACTTTGTGTCATTAATCTTGAAGCTTTCATACTAGGTCAGAGACCTAGAAATAATTGACCAATTCTAACTCAGAAAGAAATAAAAAGCCTGAAGAGTCTTATAATAATTGAACAAACTGAAAGAGTAGTTGAAAGCCTTCTCACAAGGGAAGACACCAAGCTTGGACAGGTATGTTCTGTGTACATTTCAAGGAATGGATCATTCTTATGTCTGATACATTCTTTGGAAAATTATAAAAAGTGATATTTTCCAAATAATTTTATGAGGCCACAACAACTTGATTCTCAAACTCAGCAAGGACAGAATCAGAAAGAAAATTTAAATACAATCTCACTTATGAATATACATATATAAATCCTACACAAAATGCTAGCAAATTTGGCAATGGGTATTCTAAAATAATCTTTACCAAATTGGATTCAAGTTGATTTCATTTACTTGTACGTCCAGAAAAAGGCAACGTATCAGTGGTTGCCAGGAGTTGGAGCTGGTATGAAGAAATCAGCCATGACAGGCACAAAAATGTTTTAGGATAAGCAAACTGTTCTAATGTTAATTGTGGTGACAAATACCCTGTATAAATTAAATGGGAGAATTTTATCATATGCACGTAAATTCCTTAATAAAAAGAGAAACAAAAGAAAGATTTAAGAGGCTCCTCTGACCAAATATGGGAAATCATGACAAATTATAAGCCAATGGATAAAATAAGAACCCATGAGATGGTACTGATAATGAATGAATTAACTAATGAGAGAGAGAATGGAAAATTCTTTCTTATAAGATAATGCTGCCTAATAAATACTGGAGAAATGATAGAATTATAAACAAATCACTACATTGCAAACATCATAGTTAAAACTGACTGAGGTAAGAATCCTCAATAGCCTCTAAATCTAAGGGAAAAACACAGTTGTCAAAAGTACCCCCACGAAGCACTTAATAATCACAAAAGGGAAATTAATCAGTGTACAGTGGAGCAACTGTACAATACCTTAAATAAATGATCAAAATTAACATCACCTCTAAGGAGCAACCAGACATTCTCTGTCTCTGAATATAATATAATAATATAATATCTGAATATAATATCTCTCATTATAATAATATAATGGACAAAATCTCACCTGGGTTACATTCCAATGAAAATCATGAACTATCATCAAACCCAAATCAAGTGACATCAAACCTAAATCAAGATATCTGGCCTAATATTTAAAAAGCATCTATATCACCAAAGATAAACAAAGTCTGAGGAATCACTGCTGGATAAAGGAAAGCAAAAAGATATAATCAGCTAAAGTTAACTTTCCATTCTGGACTGGATCCTGTAAAGGTGAAAAAAACTGCTATCAGACAGTGGAGTTCCTATTGCACTGGTGTCATCTTTTCTCTGTCTCTCTGACATAGAAATGACAAAAGATCTTGGCTAATAGGGAAAGGTGATAGCCTGAGCTATGAAAAACAACCAAACCAAGCCTCAGTAAAATGTTTCTCTACTACAGATCAGTGTCTTCTCCCACCTTCAAGCCAGGGAGATGGTTGACAATATTCATTATTCATTCATCAAACACTATTGTGTGTCTAAGCACAGTGAACAAGAGGTGCCAGAATTTCTTCTCACTTCCTCCTCCTCGATCAACTCCTGCACGCTTCCTGTGAGCATCGTATCATGGCCTGATCCTATCCCCAGGGATCCAACCCCACTCTCCTTTTCTTTATATTCTGGGGATGATTTCTGACATTTTATAAGTTAATAATGTCATGTCCATATAATCAAATGTTTCTGGGCATCTGCACTCATGCATTTCATGACTACTTGCTGGAGAAATAAAACGATCCTACCAACACCAGACCCCTCCGTAACAATACGGAAGTGGGAGAGAAAACAGTTTAAAATTGAGTGCTATCAGTTTTACATTCATAAAAAAGGTAGCTGGAATGTGTCTCTAAGTCTGAACAGAATTTCACATAATTTCATTTATAAAAAAGAAAAACAGTAACAACTTTTCTCATCTCCATTGGAGATAAGAGGACACACTTCCTTCTGAGAGACTTCCAAGTTCATCTTAGAGGTTGTGTTTAAGGGTTCCAAGGTCAGAAGGCTCGTGACCTTGTCTTGTGAAATTCAAGGTCAGAAGTTTAATGAGGACTCCTGCTATTTTCAAGGAGACACCCTGAGGAGGGGAGAGTTAAGGAGGAAGCCACTTCCTTCCTTTTCAGTACACAAAGTGAGCTTGATCATTTCACCCTTACACTTGAAACTTGGTCAGTCTACCATTACCACCACATATGTGCTCTTTTCTAAGCTGAAATAGTCTCTTTCCCTTCAGTGTCAGCCTACTCTTTCCTCTGAGTTCCTTACCCAGTATCACAGGGCATTGAACTGCCAGTCCAACATGTCTTTGTCCAGACCAGAAATTGAGACCTTATATTTGCCTTTTGTCTGCTTTCTGGATTCCTTCCCTGTGATGATCATTAGAAACACCTGGCCATTCTACCTCATAAACAGCTATTGGTCCATCTCCTTGCTCTGGCATCACTCTCCTAATTCAAGCTCCTTCGGATGTCGGCAGAAGCTCCTTCTCAGGTCTCCCCACTTCCAGCATGGGCTCTCTGGGGAGAGTGGGATTACAAGAACAGATATAGAAGCCTGAACAATTTGTGTTTATTTCTTTTTTGTCAAAAGGAAATAGAAATTTAATAGAAAATTAAGTCATAAAAAACTGTTCTTCAGCATCCTCCTCACACCTTTTTACCCCAGTTTCTGTGCCTCTTCATTTTAGAAATAAAGCTTGCTTTTCCCTTTTCACATTTTTCAAAACAGTTTTTCTCCTCTCTGACTTTTTTTTTCCTTTTACCAGTCATCCACCCCCAAATACTAATGAGAAAGTAAGAACATCCTTTGGAAATATGGAAAACTCAGCACTGGCCACAGGACTGGAAAAGGCCAGTTTTCATTGCAATCCCAAAGAAGGCAATGCCAAAGAATGTTCAATCTACCACACAATTGCATTCATCTCACACACTAGCAAAGTAATGCTTAAAATTCTCTAAGTTAGGCTTCAACAGTACATGAACAAAGAACTTCCAGATATTCAAGCTGGATTTAGAGAAGGCAGAGGAACCATAGATCAAATTGCCAGTGATGGACCATAGAAATAGCAGAGAATTCCAGAAAAATCTCTTCTGCTTCACTGACTATGCTAAAGTCTTTGACTCTGTAGATCACAACAAACTGTGGGAATTCTTTAAGAGATGGGAATACCAGACCACCTTACCTGCCTCCTGAGAAACCTGTATGCAGGTCAAGAAGCAACAGTTAGAACCAAACATGGAACAACAGACTGGTTCAAAATTGGGAAAGGAGTACATCAAGGCTGTATATTGTCACCCTGCTTATTTAACTTCTATGCAGAGTACCTCATGCGAAATGCTGGGCTGGATGAAGCACAAGCTGGAATCAAGATTGCTGGGAGAAATATCAATAACTTCAGATATGCAGATGACACCAACATTATGGAAGAAAGCGAAGAAGAACTAAAGAGCCTCTTGATGAAAGTGAAAGAGGAGAGTGAAAAAGCTGGCTTAAAACTCAACATTCAAAAAAATGAAGATTATGGCATCCAGTCCCATCACTTCATGGCAAATAGATGGGAAAACAATGGAAACAGTGACAGACTTTATTTTCTTGGGCTCGAAAATCATTGTAGATGGTGACTGCAGCCACAAAATTAAAAGACGCTTGCTCCTTGGAAGAAAAGCTATGACAAATCTAGATAGCATAATAAAAAGCAGAGACATTACTTTTCTGACAAGGGTCCATCTAGTCAAAGCTATGTATTTTTCAGTAGTCATGTATGGATGTGAGAGTTGGACCATAAAGAAGGTTGAGCACTAAGAATTGATGTTTTTGAACTATGGTTTTGGACAAGACTCTTGAGAGTCCCTTGGACTGTAAGAAGATCAAACTAGGCAATCCTAAAGGAAATCAGTCCTGAATATTCATTAGGATAACTGATGCTGAAGCTGAAAGTCCAATACTTTGGCCACCTGATATGAAGAACTGACTCCTTGGAAAAGACCCTGATGCTGGGAAAGACTGAAGGCAGGAGAAGGGGACAACAGAGGATGAGATGGTTGGATGGCATCATTGACTCAATGGACATGAGTTTGAGCAAGCTCTGGGAGATGGTGAAGGACAGGCAAGCCTGGTGTGCTGCAGTCCCTGAAACTGCAGAGTCCGACACGACTGAGTGACTGAACAACAACAACAAGGACATCATAAAATAGAAAGCAGCAACGTGTAGATTTTATTTGGTCAAGTGCTTCTGGTTACCTCTTTAGAACCGCAAGGCTTGTCCTCACTGCAAATCTCCAGCATGAACGCAGGCAGTGGGCACGCAGCATGACCTGCACTGATGGTGAAGAGCAGGTGAGGAAGGCTACCTGATGAGACAGCTTTGGGGTTTAAGAAGTAATATTGTTCTGTTTGCAGAACACTTGTTGGAAAGCCCTTAAGGGCCCAGTTTTTTGTTTTTGGTTTTTTTCTTTCCCAGAAAATAACTCGTCACAAGTTTTCCATCTTGGAAGGCACTGAGGCATACTTGGGAGGGGGTTCGGCAGACAGGCTGAGGGAAAGTGAGCAGTTATGCAGCTGGGGAAATCTCGAGATGTTGGCATGGGCAAATGGTGTAGTCCGGTGACTGTTACTCTGTTCACTTCTAGCTGTGTACATAGATCGCTACGGTGGGGATTTTTGTTTTTGCTGTTGTCGTTCTTTGCTACTCACTTATGATAGTGGCAGTTTACTTATTCTCTGCATTTCAAGCTCTGGTGGGAATCTCCTCAGCAGCCCAAGTAAAGAAAAGAAAGTGGTGGTTGTTTTGGTTTTTTTCTTTTAATTGAAACTTTTAAATTTTATGAGAAGAAAACATGTCATATAGCTGTAATCTTTGTGGTGTCATTTGCACCACTATTCTGAAAGCTTGTCAGTGTTTCCTTCGCAAATCAGTCCTTTTATAGCTTTATAGCTGTCATAAAATACCCCAGGGATGGAAATGTGCCACCTACACAATTTCTGGTTCACCTGCTGCATGGCATAATTAATACAGCTACTTTTGTTTTTACCTGATCTTTATCGTCAAAAAAAATAAGAGTATCATCAAACGCAAACCCTTTTAGCCTGGCACCTGGCACTCTATTGCATTTTATGGAAATAGGAAAGACAAGTTCAAATGTTGTGTGTACATCTAGTACTCATCCATAGAAAAGGCAGAAAAGATCTCCCCCTTCAAAGGCTACATACAGACTCCCAAAATGCTGCATGAAAACCACCAGATCTTCCTTTTCAGGATTCCACGCACTGGAACCAAAGCCAGGCTATTTATTAAGAATAATTATTATTCTATGGACATATGTGATGATGCAGTCTCATGTCCTCTTCATCAGGCTGAGAGAACAGTCTCATGATCCTAAGCGCTCCTAATGGCATAGAAGGGTATCAGGACTTCATGTTGCTATTTGTTATCTAAAATACATATGTTTCCGTGATGGTCCTGAGCTTTGATATGAATGATTTATGATTTTCATGCTGGAAAGTATAGCAGGAGCTCTGGATGAGGATCTGTCTAACCTGGTTTTATAAGTAAGCCCCAAACTACTTAAAATTCCAGTTTCCTCATTTGCAAAATATGAGTAACAATATGGCTTTAATTTTTCTCTATTTTATTTAATTTTAAGGTAACACCTGCACATGATAAACTGGGAGGAAAAAATAAAATGGTGCATAAGGATACAGAGAAGATGTGCTTCTCCATTGTGTCTCTGTGAGTCCCTTTCCAGAGTGATTCTTTGCTCATGTGTACATGCACATGTGTGAAGAATGGATATGCTCATGTGTATTCATTCTTTCTATATATTCCAGACAATATTTATATAATATTATAGCATTTTAGTTAATAATAATTTTTTTCTAGTTATAATGATTCCTTTTCTTCTTTCTTTTTAAAGATTTTTTTAAAATGTGGACCCTTTTAAAGTCTTTATTGAACCTGTTACAACATTGCTTCTGTTTTATGTTTTGGCTTTTTGGCCAAAAGGCATGTGGAATGTTAGGTCCCCAACCAGGGATCAAACCTGCACCTCCTGCATTGGAAGGTGAAGTCTTAACCACTGGACAGTATAATGACTGCAAAAGTGAACACGTGACAGTTTGATTGTGACATTCAGAGGGAACTCTTGATGAAAGCTGTTTCAAACTCATTTTTTTTTTTAATTTTTGCAGGCCTGTAAGTGTGCTCAATTTTTTACATATGCCAATTTAACATTTTTTTTCCTCTACAAGACTTTTACTATTTTTTGTTAACCATTACTATGTCTTTCCAACAACCAACCAGTTCTCTAATTCTCTGAACACCAGCTGGGTGTACTGTAATCCGGGTCACTTCTAACACTAACTACCTGGAGTCAGCATGCATCCCATCCATTAAAGGCTTTGTTCCATGACACCAATTGAGAATGCAGCCTCTACGCCTTCACACTGCTGCCCAGTTGACGACGTTCGGATGGCATCATTGACTCAGTGGACTGAGTTTGAGCAAACTGCAGGAGACAGTGAAGGACAGGGAAGCCTGGCATGTGGCCGTCCATCAGGTCACAAAGAGTCAGACATGACTAAGCAACTGAACAACATCCAACTAAGCCCTCCATGTTTGAGAATTCATTGGAATGACTCACAGAATTTAGGGAAGCATTGTACTTTTGATTACATTTTAGTTATAAAATACGTAATTCAGGAATAGTCAAATGGAAGAGATGTATGGTGTGGTAAGCGGGGGAAAGGAGACATAGAGCTTCCATGTTCCCTCTGGACACGCCACCCTCCTAGGACATCCATGCATTCACCAGTCCAGAAGCCTCTAATCTCATTGTCCAAATTGTTCAAGGGTTTTAACTAAAGTTTTATTACACATTACATATGCATAACTGATGGGCTTTCCCAGTGTCTCAGCAGGTAAAGAATCTACCTTCAATGCTGGAGACACAGGAGATGTGGGCTTGATCCTTGAGTTGGGGAGATCCCCTGGAGGAGGGCATGGCAACCCGTTCCAGTATTCTTGCCTGAAGAATCTATGCACTGAGAAGCCTGGTTGTACTAGAGTCCAAAGGGTCGCAGAGTCAGTTGCGACCGAGCGACTAAGTAACCAAGCACACAAGTATAACTGATGAACTCATTATCCACTGATGTGTCTGGCCACCTTGCTAAATATAGTTTTAGGAGGCTGCTAATTGATTTTATTCTTTTTCTAGGTAGACAGTACATCCATTCAATGCGTTTTTCTCTTTCTTGCCAATATTCATGCACATTCATTCTCTTCCTTATTTCATTGCACAGCTAGGACTTTTCACACAATTTTGACTACTGACAGTGACAACAGGCTTCCTTATCTTACTTTTGAAACTAAGAAGAACACACCTATCATTTCACCATTTAAGGTGCCATCAGTTTGGGATTTCTGGTACATATTTTTTCTGGAGTTAAAGAAATTTTATTCTATATTAATATGATAATAATCTTTTTTTTTGTTTTTTGAAATCATGAATAGGTATTAAATTTTGTCAAATTCCTTTTCAGTATCTATTAAAATGATTAGGCTTATTTTTCCTCTTTTCATCTGTCAATATAATGAATTACAATGATATTTCCCCCATGTTAATGTTTCTTGCAATGCTTGACTAAATACTTCTTGGTCTTTTAAAACATGGTTAATATTTTATTTTGAGTTTTTATACTCTCTTTCATAAATGAATGGCATAGAGCTTTTTTTCTGGTGCTGAACCACCTAGAATATATGAATAACAGACTAAAATCTTCTTCAGATATACAGTTTTGTTTTTCTAATTGGTTTCTCATACATTTTGAAATACAAAGGCAGTTTAACAATTAAATCCAAGGTTGCAAACTCAAATATGTACACAGACCAAAAAAATATCACACATAAATGCAGCAACCTATGAAGTGCCTCTGTGTACAGTGAACAAGTGGCAGGTTCTCTGTCAGAGAAGCTCACCAGCCTTCCAAGGGATCAACCACTACTCCGATCCAAATACCGCAGGCAGAAAAGTGAGTGTGGTGCTGCCAGATAGTCCATTATGTTTTTTGAAGGATATAGTATTTTTTATTGGAGTATAATTGCTTTACAATGTTGTGTTATTTTCTATTGTAAACAATATGAATCAGCCACATGTGTACATATATCCCCTCCCTCTTGAGGCTCCTTCTCTTTTAAAGACTTAGCTCCAGTTAAAAAGAAGACAAGAAACACTTGCTGGGCATTGTTTTTTGTTTTTTTAAATTTTATTTTATTTTTAAACTTTACAAAATTGTATTAGTTTTGCCAAATATCGAAATGAATCCGCCACAGGTATACATGTGTTCCCCAACCTGAACCCTCCTCCCTCCTCCCTCCCCAGACCATCCCTCTGGGTCGTCCCAGTGCACTAGCCCCAAGCATCCAGTATCGTGCATCGAACCTGGACTAGCATCTCGTTTCATACATGGCATTGTTTTTAACTTTAACTTTCAAATTAAACAATAAAGCTTAAGATTAACACATGTGTGCATATCAGAAACCCTCACTCATTTCTTTAGCCAATCAGAAGCAAAGAAAAAAAATTCCTGTGAATTTCCCATCAATAGACCAACAGACAGCTTGAAAGAGACCCCAAAAAAGCAGGCTCCTTTAAAAATTAGTGCATAATTTCAAATGTAGGAAAGCAGAGGTGATTCTGAAAGACAATGAGATCACTGAAAAGTACTTGCTAATCAGATTTTTATGTATAGCGATAAAAATGAAAATCCTGAATTGCCTCTAGATCTCATAACTAGCCAAATAAACCTAGACATGATAGTGAATCATTATTTTGGGCCTTGGATGAAACTATAATTCTCTAGGTTAAAAGTACAAAGTTAGAAAGCAGAAAACTTCAGACGTTTTTAGAAAAAACAAGCAAATGCACTAAATAAATCTTAGGTGCTAAGTGCTCACTCGTGTTTGATTCTTTGTAATCCCATAGACTATAGCCCATCAGGCTCCTCTGTCCATGGGATTTTTCAGGCAAAAACACTGGAGTGGGTTGCCATTTCCTCTTCCAGGGGATCGTCCTGACCCAAGGATCGAACCCGCGTCTCCTACATCTCCTGCATTGGCAGGCAAATTCTTTAGTACTGAGCCACCCAGGAAGCCCATCTTAGGTATGCAAATTCCACATCCTCCATAACAACAACAAAAAAATGGCTGCACATAACTTCTGAGTCCTACCTTCTGCTTTTACTGGATGTATTATAATAGTTAATATGCAACCCTTGCTTCCCTTAGGCATACCTACTTGGGAGAAGGCCATCACAGAGGGCTGATATCAAAAGCAGTGGTAAGAAAAGTAAGGAAAAGAAGTCTAAGGCTTTGAACATACACATACATACACTCAAACACTGACACATATACACACAGAAGTCTCAAAGATGTTCTGAGCCTCCAAAAATCCTTTCCTATCCCCATGCAGAATTCCAGATGGTGCATGTATTCATTTGGGATCCATTTTGTCCTTCTTGCTGAAGTCTAGAGTGTTGCTTTTTCCAAGCATCATCATTAATTTGGCAGTGAGTATTTGGCAGTCGCTGATTGGATGGCATCACCGACTCAATGGACATGAGTTTGAGTAAACTCCAGGAGTTGGTTATGGACAGGGAGGCCTGGCGTGCTGCAGTCCATGGGGTCGCAAAGAGTCAGACATGACTGAGCAACTGAACTGAACTGACCTGATGGCCCACTGAGTTTGTTCTGGATGTTTATTGAATAGCACTTTGAGAAATGCTACAGTAAAGGTAGAACCTTATTTCTTTTAATTAGTTTTTATTAGAGTGTAGCTGATTTATAATGTGCTAGTTTCTGCTGTATAGCAAAGTGAATCAGTTATACATATATCCACTCTTTTTTAGATTTTATTCCTATATAGGTCATTACAGAGTATTGAGTAGAGTTTCCTGTGCTATACAGAAGGTTCTTACTAGTTACATAGGGCAGAACCTGTAATATCACATCAGCATTATCTGATGTGTCTCTCTGGATAATATGTTCTACCAATGTGACTGAGAATCTAATTCCAATGAGCTCTCATTTTTCAGCTAGATGTAGCATTTATCCTGACCCAACAGTGTATTAGAGTATGTGGAACTGCAGTAACAAACAGGCCCAGCATGTAATGCCTCCAAATAACAGAAACTTCTCATTTACGACAGTTAGGGCGTCTTAGAGTGGTTTAGGTCAGTGGGGATCAATCTGTTCCACTCAGACATTCAGGGCACCAGGCTAGTAATGACTGTCATTTCTGACAGATGTCTTTCAAAGTCAGCAAAAAATGGGGAGAATGTGGAAGAACATGTGTGGGAGATGCCAGGCCTTAGGCAGGGACAGGACAGTATAGGAAAATGTCACTTCTCCTCATATTCCATTTGCTATGAATATAATTTGGCCACACCAAAATGTAAGGGCAACTGGAAAATGAGTTCTGGCTGAGTGCTGGGAAGGAGAGGAAACAGATTTTGGTAAATAGCTAGCAGTCTCACCACAGATGGGAAGAAATACCATCTAGATCAACTGTCTCTGGGGATCCTATAGGAAAAAACAGACCCTCTTTCTCTACATTTTTTTTTTTCTATTTTCTACTTCAAAAACCCTACACAGTACTCATCCAGTATGTTAAAGTACTAAATAGCTGTGTTTCAGTATAAGTCACATAGTTTTGGGTTTTGTGTGTTACCAGCCTTTCTGGACTTAGAACACCTCTGCCTATCTCGCCTCCTACCTGTGAGATACAGTCCTGTTACAAAGTAGGGGGAAAATGGAAGATGCCAAACACAAGACCTCTGCTCTCTAGGGCTGTGCAGTTGAGTTTCCAGAAAAGAGAAAGCAAAATCATAAACACAATAAAAGTGATACAACAATACACTGTTAAATATCCTTTCATTACAAGAATAAGGAAAGCAGCATGCTATCACTGACAAGTTCCTGATACATTGCCTTACGCACACAGAATGAAAGAGTGTCTTAGGGGTAAAGAGGAGAAATGGTTTTGAAGGTTGGTTACATTTTAATCAGAAAATCAATTTATTAATTTTATAACCAGTGATTTTAGATCTTATTATAAAAAACCTCATGCCTAGAAAGCTTGGCAGTAAGCCAGCTGATTTTTTGTACGTCCTCTAGGTTTCTCTTTTTGCATATTGGATGAGTTAAAAAAAAAAAAAAACAACTCGTTAAATTGTATTTCATTTCCCTTCTGTCTTCCTTCAGTAAAATAATGAAATCAAAGGTGAGAATTACCATCATAAGAGAAAAGCCCTGGATGAGTTCAGGGAAATGCGACTCACTAACAACTATTTAATCAAAGCGTTACACGATCCATCTGTAGCTTTACAAAAAAATCTTTCGGCCAAGTTTTGCTGTATTGAAATGCAGTATGAAACGGCATTAAACCACAAATTCTCCGAATTCAATAAAAGGAAATGTAAAAAGATATTTTCTTCAAATGCCTCCAGCTGGCCATATGCCCTAATCACATACAGGCCTCAAAATTGTTTTCTACTGACAATAATAGGATCTATAAAGAGTATTGCTGTGGAGTGATTTGAGAGCGCGGGAGCGTCCTGACCCTCAGCTCCACCGAGCCGCGCGCGCCTGGCTGGGAATACAGATGCGGACATGGGTCCGAGCCCCGCGTGCAGGCAGCTGAAAGCTGCAGCGGCAGGTTGCCCAAATGTCTCCGAGGGGCAGAGGACAGCTGATTAGCTGCTGACCTGCTGCCCTGGGAGGGCAACTTCACACAGCAGAGATGGCGGTGCAATTATTGCAATCATTCAGCAAAGGGGGAGCTTTAAAAAGAGGTTGATGGAGCTGCTGCTCTGAGTCGCCGGCCTTTCCTGGGCTGCCCGGCGTGACCGTGCACAGTACCTGGGGAGGTGAACACCAGGGTCAGCCCCTACCCGAGGGAAATAGGCGGGTGAGGAATAGGGGGCTCAGGGAGACTCCCCAGTTAGTCACAAGGTGGGTGTAGACTCCTGCCTGGCTGAGAAGTGCCCCGGAGCCGGCACGTGAGCCGGGTGAGCGGTCCAGACTGAAAGGACTGAGGGATGCAGTAGGTAATCACTTACAAGAGGCCCAGTTAAGGTGGAGACAGCATGGACCATGGAATGGAAACTAGGTTCATAACATAGATCTGCCTCTTACACACCCCCTTCCCTCCTTGGGCTGCAGGAAAATTCACTTCCTTGAGCCCCAGTTCCTTCATCTGCGAAGGGAGAATTGTAGCACGCACCATTTCCGGTGCAGCAATGCAGATGTCTCCGAAGGGGCTTTGAAAACAGCCCAATGTTACAAACATTGTCAAAAGACGTGAAAGAATACAAAAGAAATTCTAAACAGAGAGATCCTGACATGAGGGCCCTGTTTCTTTAGGGAGAATTGCACATTCATCAAGCAATTTGAGGAAAATCAGCAAGCAGACCAAAAAGAAAGCAAAATTACTTGATAATGACAAGAATGCATCTCATTTACTTAAGCACACGTGCATTATATACACACTGATGCATTCTTTCAGTCGATTGATCCTCACAACAACTAGGGGATGGAGCAACTCGAGCTCTCATCTCCCCGTCGTGACACGTTCGTCCTGCCGTGCTCTGATCAACACGCGTTATGTGTTGTGACACATGACATTCTTACAGATAAATAATGAGGTCGCTACCACTGTCCTTTTCATTTTAGAAACAGGGAGACCAACGCACAGAAAAAAAGCTAAGAATCGTGCCCAAGGTCAGACAGATAGATGGTGCTTAGAGGCAAGTTAGGAACCCAAAGACACAGGCTCCAGGGTGCTGCACCACCATCTCAGGAGCTGAGCTTCAGAGATCAAAAGACCTTCTATAAGCAAGGGAAGATTTTGTACTAAAACACGGGACTTTTAGTCCAGTGATTAGAAATCAAATGTTAGAGTAAAGAAGCTTAACGATTAGCTCGATTTTCTCCTCAATATTGTATATATATATAGCTTCCCTGATAGTTGGTAAGAATCTGCCTGCAATGTAGGAGACCCCAGTTTGATTCCTGGTTTGGGAAGATCCCCTGGAGAAGGGAATGGCTACCCACTCCAGTATTTTGGCCTGGAGAATTCCATGGACTGTATAGTCCATGAGGTCACAAAGAGTTGGATGCAACTTTCACATATATTTTAAATAAAATCAATTCATTAGAAGAATTAAACATTCCAAGAGTTATATGTATTGACTTGGATAAGTCAGGACCTAAGTCTGAAAATCATACGACAATTTATCTAAGTTATATCACAAAACTCCATTGACTAACATTGACATTTTGAGTCATTCCCTGATCTTCCACATTCCTCCTCATTCTTGATTTTTCTCTTGCCTTGGAATCTGCTTGTTTCAGGCATTTGCATTTCCTACCAAATCTTCTTGTGAGTCAGAATTCCTGTAGCCTTTGTCACTGGCTGACTTTCTCCCTGTCTAGTCTGTTCTCAACTTCTTGATCAAATACCGAAACAATGCACAGCTCAGCTCCCACTTCACTGGGACTTCAGGATGCAGTTTCCTTCCGAGGAGAACACGTTAGCTACTCCCAGCCAAGGCCTCTGCGCCGCCACGGATTAGCTTTCTGTGTGCTCAGCGCTGTCGCGTTGTTTTGTCTGCCAAGGCAAGGAAGGGGGAACACAGTGGCCAACTATCCCCCCATCACAGAAGAAAAATGTTCTTCCCCATCTCTGTCCTGTCAGAAATAAATCAGTCACTTCTGCGAGGGTCCCCAGATTGGGAATGGTCCCTGCTTCGGCACCAGGGAGAACCAGATTTGTGAGTTGGGAGGCAGCGTGTCCCAGAGAACACATACAGGCTTGGTAATCCATCGGTAATGGTCCTCCACACAGAGGTGCTGAGAGAAGCAAGATCAGTGATTTGTGGGAGGGCTTCTTGACAGTTCGGGCCTGAATAGATGGTTCCTAAACAAGGTTCAGGATCGGTTTGAATTCTGACCCGCTATTTAATGACTTTGTGGTCTCGGCGTGTCACTTGACTTTTCCAATCCTCAGTTTCCTCAAGTACTGTAGTTCAGTTCAATGGTTAACAAACATCCACTGAGGGTCAGAGTTAATTCATCGAACATTCATTAACTACTTGTCTTAAGCAAGATCTGTGTTTTCTCCTGGAAATAAAGATGTGAATAAACTGGATACCATCTCGGCATCAATAAAGATATGATCCAGAGTTGCTGCTGCTGATGCTAAGTCGCTTCAGTCGTGTCTGACTCTGTGCGACCCCATAGACGGCAGCCCACCAGGCTCTACCGTCCCTGGGATTCTCCAGGCAAGAACACTGGAGTGGGTTGCCATTTCCTTCTCCAATGCATGAAAGTGAAAAGTGAAAAGGAAGTCGCTCAGTCGTGTCCGACTCCTAGCAACCCCATGGACTGCAGCCTACCAGGCTCCTCCGTCGATGGGATTTTCCAGGCAAGAGTACTGGAGTGGGGTGCCATTGCCTTCTCCAGAGTTAGGCATCTACAAAACCATAAGGAAAATGCCTGACCATAAGATTCCTTTCAAAATTTAGTGAAATAAGTAGAGCATGTGGAACAAAGTAGGCACTCAATATATATTACATTCAATGTGTTAGATCTTTATAAATTTGCATATGTAACAACTGAATCAATATCAGTAGCTTCAAGGAGATCTTACCTGAAAGCTTAGCCTGCTCTCCTTAGGGAGGACCCTTTATTTAAGGGGATCAAGGACTCTCTTCACAGAAAACGTAACATGAAAAACACATCTGAACTGAGCATATTCAAGTGTGTAAATATGGAGCAGCTAATTTTCATCATGCTCCCCATTTACCATTTGGCATATGCTGAATCCTTTTGAAATCTGACAAGTAGCTTGGGCTTTCAGTGAGAAGAAAACTAAGAAAGTTCAAAGCTGTAGTGTTCCAGCAGCTAAACTAGGCGACAGTGACTACAAAATGGCCTTTAGAAAAAGCCCTGCAGAAGTCCCCCAGTAATGGCCTAGGTGGTTAGACCCTCGCAGCTAAGGGCCAGCCCTGCTCTAGCAAAAATGAAAAAGGAAATGGAGGCAATTTTCCAAGTAATTTAGGGGAAAAACACTTCCATCTCCATTCTCTTGAGGTACAATGATTGCTGCAAATCTCTGCCCGGGCCACAGAGACCAGGCCATTGTGGGACCAAGGCTGAGCCAGTCATCATCCAGGCAACATGGATGAAAGCTGTGAGCAGAAGGGACTCAGCAGGAAAGCACATTCTTGTTGAGGATTAGGTCTGGATGGCTACTCTGCCCACCACGCTGATTTGCTTGTCTTTCATTTGCAAGTCACCAACTCAATACTCCTGTTTTGCTGATAGAATGTGTTCACTTATATTCACTCATATGGAATTTTTCTGGTAGTCCTCCTCCTCACTTTAAATGCAGCAGAGTGATTACTTCTGAACCCAAAGAGCAGCGAGCACTGCAAGAAAGGTGGGCAAACAACTGCATAGCAATCATAATCAGAACTTGACCAGAAAAGGGCTTCCTCCCAGGGCTGCCAACCAAAATCACATCAAGCAATTTTAAAGGAACTAGGAATTTGTTTTCATGGCTTCTCCCTGTCTGCATCTCTCTCTGGCAAGATGTTTACTTACTGATCAGTCTGAGCAATTGCACCAATTCATTAAAAATAAATAAATCAACCTTACTTGGTGACTGCATTATCATCCTGAAGTCCAACCTCTAGGAATAATGTTGCCAAGTTGAGCTTTGGCAGGAAAGGGATGCAGTGCCCACCATCCTGGCTCTGCCTTTTCTGGGCTATACACACTCAGTTACTTCAGATAAGTCTCAAGGGATTGATTATACCTTAATCAGGAGGAACATACTTTATGGGGTGAAAGCAAGACTTCAGAAACAAAAAGTTTCTAAGAAATGACTCCATCACTTAGTCCATGATTTCTAACAAATAACTCAACCTCTCTGTACTCAGTTCTTTATCTATACAATGAATATCAGTGGGTATTAATTTGTCCACATAAGTAAAGCCCCATTGCAGGGCTTGGATAAAAACAAGTATGTAATAAATCCCTCACTAATGTCTAGTAACTATGCCGCTATCTTTTCCCTTTTTTCTAGGGTTCTCTGTGTGGACCAGAACCCATCGTGTAGATTCAACACTCTAATGTTAAAGGAGAATTTGTTAAAAGGCAGCTCAAACTCTGACTTCATCCTAATTGTATTAAACTACTAAAGTTGATTTATCTTAGCAGGTAGTCTCTTGAGAGAAATGAAATAGACCTAAGAATATAGACTGAAGCTCCACATGCTGTATTAGATGTAATTTCCCTTAATTCTTACTAACCTCCATTCTACTTTCAGATAGTTCAACAGAACTGAACCAGAAGTCTGAAACAGCTGTTACACTTTAGTTTCTCAACTTAATTTTAGATGCCCCAGTCAAGTCACCATTAAGCAGTAGGAATAACATTGTGCCCTGGGATGACTTGCTTTGCTTATTTATTTTGATATTATGTTTACTATAAAATTAATTTATGCATGTGAAGAAATGAAAACAATTACAGAAAAGTGTGAAGTAGAAAGTGAATACATTCTATAATCGTCTGCTGTTCCCCTTCTCCCCAAACTCCAGACCACATGTGTGTGCATGATGGATTTGGAGGCTGACTTCTAGATGGAATTGGTGACACTGAATTAAGCAAATTCCATTCCTCTGGAAGACAATCTATTCACAAAACTCAAGGTTACAATGTTTGTCGGGAGATGGTTCTAAAGGAAAGTCAGTTCTGATCCTTGTATTGGCTGGGCCCACCTTGAGGGGCTCAGATACCCACGCTGCAACTGCGATACAAACACTGGCAAACGTGCAACTTACTTCTGTTGAAGTCAAATTTGATACTGTGTAGAAAATACCAAAGTATTTTGATTGCCAAATATGAGTAGAAAAGCTCTTTCTAACTGCTAAATTTCTTATCAGGTTTTCTTTGAGAATTACCACCCAAAATAATAGCACTGACTTTTTCAACCCACAGGATATTCACTGAGACGATAAACAATAAACCAAACAGGCTCCACGTCCTTTGTAGATGCCCAGCACATAACTGACGTATTAAAAGAAACGGCTTCAGTTCTGTATTTATTACACACAATGCATACAGAGAAATGTCTGCAATAGTCTTTTTATGGATTTTTGTGTCTCTCTTTTCCCACTTGGCCACCACAGTTGATTTCATCCTATTCATGAACTATTTCCCTAAGGCAAAATGGTAAAGATCAAAGCTTCTACTGAAAAACCATCATTGGCTTGAGTGATCACTGGTTTTGTGAGTGACAGAAATCCCTCACAAGGAAAAGCTCAAATGCCTTTCATCCAGGCTCCCCTTAGCCAGATCCAGAATACACGTCCAGACTTCTCACCCTCATCATCTATAGGCCATGGGCTCCTAAACACAAACTGGACTGCTTCTATAGCATTACCCCAGCATCCCTGCCTCTATACTGGACTATGGCAACTTGTTCTACCCACCTGGAGTGCTTTTCACCATGTTTTTCTGTATCTTAGGTGTCATATTCATCTGTATAAGAAATAAAAACATTTTTTCAAAACAACAATGAAAACAAAATGACTGCAGCCCCTCCTGCTGTGAATGTTGGTATGGGGTGATGACTGGCTATCGGTAGCATCGACGGTGTCCATACTCAAAGAAGACAGTCCCACCCAAGCATTCAAGTCAACCAAGACTAAGGAACTACTGCCTTATCAAGGCTTTGTGCTGCTGAAATTGATGTGAATCGTTCTAGAAGAAAAACTTTGGTTTAGTAAAGTACTTTATGGTCTGTGTGTACATAAAGTCCCTTGGAATTTGGTTTAGGGTAAGGACTACAGACAGTCATTCTGTGTAGTAGCCAGGAGCCTATTGTTCTCTTCTGAGAGGCAGACAAGGTGCACTGCAGAGAGGAGCTTCACGAGAACCAGGAGATGAAGTGGAAATATTCCCCATGAGAAAGACCTGGTCACAGAGCACGGCTGAGGGACTTATAATTACAGAGTTTTTCCTCCATCTTCCCAGCATTTGCAAAGTTTACTTAATCCCCATCCTTGTGTCTGTGGAAATTTGGGGAGGAGAGAAGGACAGAGGGAGGGTCAGCAGGTCGACACGGTGTGGAAAGGAAGGCACATCCTAGAGGTGGGGGCTCAAGGAGCTCAAAGATTCAGGGCAGTGGAGACTCGAGGCCAGAGTGGCTGGGAGGAAATCAGAGCCCAGAACACCTGGAGTTGGTGCAATTATGCTGGGTTCCCCCATGTATGTTACGGGTATGAATCAGTTTTAATTCAACCTTAAAGGATATAGTAACCCCAGAAAGCTAAAGGACTTGGGTAATATACAAGAAGGTGATATATGAGCAAAATATCTATTCATGAAAGCTCAAGTGAAATGCCATATTACCAACTAAGTAAGTAAAAATTAAGAGAAAATGGAAGAAAATAGGGGAGTGGCCTTGAAGCTGGACCAAGAAGAGGGGCAGGTGGTAGACAGTTGTTTCAGCCCTCCCTGTCACTGAAGCCTCATGAAACAACAGCTGCCAATCACTTCCCTCACAAGCCCTGCCCACGGCTTCCATCCATCGCTTCTGTGTCCCCACAGGTCAGAAACATCCCAAGAAAAGATAATCCTTGCTGTAAAGGAGAGAGGGCTTGGGATAAGGAAGGAGTCCAGAGATGTAAAAAGACTCGTACTGAGGTTGCCCAAATGTATTTTCTCAGCATTCTGCTGTTTCAAGTAATGCTCAAAAAGTCTCTCCACATTTGTTAAAAGAGAACTTTTGAACTATTGGGCTTTGTAATAATGATATTGCATCCGTGTTTTTTCCTCCATATAAAGAAGATATTAAATATGTATTAGACACAGGTATCTCAAAGGTTTTAGCTGTGATTATTCTGTGATGAGTACAGCTCAAATTTTCAAATCAAAATGAAATTTGAGCGTATCTTCGGAGTTTTTGAAACTTACAGTTTTGAAAAATTTCCTAAGTATTTCTCTGTTAATTTGTTATAGAATATACATTAGAGTAGAAATTTCATTTGACTATGTTTGTATTTGTTATAACTTAAAGCAACAGGATGAGGGAGAATAATAAAAACCTAGAATCACAGAGTTAGAAAGGACCACAGAGATTGCCACACCTTTTTGTTTTACAGTTGAGGATATAAAATCAAGACCCAGGTGCAGAAAATTGGATTTTACTATTCTTGTTCTATTATTAACATTGAGTTTAACTGAAAGTAACAATCTTTCTAATAGAAGCTATAAACTGAGAACCTACCCAGTACTTACAGTGGGGATTCATAATGATTATCGGATGGGGATGATTTCATTATCAGCTCAGTTCTTCAGTCCTCCTTACATTCACACCCTTGGCCATGTGACCTTTAAGTTTCTCCCAGGAAAAGGGTGGGATATATTTCCCTGCCCTCTGGCTTTGAGTTAAACTGAGTGACAGGCTTTATCCAATAGAGTGAAGTGTCAGTGATGGTGTGTGAGTCAGATCTGATCCAGCACCTTAAGAGGCCAGTGGGTTTCTGCTTGCTGCCTTGAACCACGCCCATCACAATGAGAATAACATTTCTTGTCTAAACCACTGGTACAAAAAGGATGAGAAACACATGCAACAGAGACATCCCATCTCAGCCTACAGGTGCACAGTAAGAAACAGAGGTGTCAGGAGCCTCAGTCTGAAGCAGAACCATCCAGCCAAGCCCAGCCTCAATCAGCCACGTCCTGCCAACCTGCAGTAATAAATGTCCTTTGTTTATTCAAAACAACTTTTAAATGCCAAGTGGCTTATTTTCACATTATTATATATATTCTAGGCTGAATTTTACCCCAAATTAAAGTATGCCATGTTGTGCAACTTCCTTGATCAAACAAAATATTCCAGAAGCTCTGGGTTGCCTGAAAATAAATTTAATTCCTTAGCCTTGCCATGATCCTTTGTAGATTAGCCATAGTTTCTGATGTGTTGCCTAACTTCAGTTGGATGACTGTAATTTGTATATATGTCTAGAATGTGGGCTTTGGAGTTATGGATAGGGATTCAGATCTTGGGTCTGCCCACTTATTTGTTATTTGACCTTGGCTAAATTCCTGTATCTCAATCCCAAAGTCTCAGTTTATCTGTATAATCAGTTCAGTTCAGTTCAGTCACTCAGTCATGTCCGATTTTTTGAGACCCCATGGACTACAGCACACCAGGCTTCCCTGTCCATCACCAAATTCTGGAGCTTGCTCAAACTCATGTTCATTGATGTCAGTGATGTCATCCAACCATCTCATCCTCTGTCATCCCCTTTTCCTCCTGCCCTCAATCTTTCCCAGCAGCAGGGTATTTTTCCAGTGAGTCAGTTCTTCGAATCAGGTGGCCAAAGAATTGGAGTTTCAGCTTCAGCATCAGTCCTTCCAACAAAGTCAAGAGTCAGTTCTTCCAATGAGTGAATAGTCAGGAATACAGAATCTGTATAATGGAGTCAATTATACCTCCATCATTGGGTTATTGTGAAGTAATTTGGTATATGGAAAGAACCTGCAACAGTGTTTGGCTTTTGGCAGGCCTGAGGGGAGAGAGGGAATATATGCTTCCTTTTTCTTTTGTTTCTACTTCCATCTGTTAAGGATAAAACTCCGAATCTTTGCTGTCTATCTAGGAGAATACTGAAGGTAAAATGCAGCATCTCGGTTGCCCATACTCCTCATAAAGCAAAGGGCAGCGGTGAATTTTGTTAGAAGTCAGCATCTGTTGAAACACATTTTTTTTTTTTTTGGTGGTTCTGTTGGTGGTGCCAAAAGCCAAAACAGATTTCACATTTCCTTTTGCACGTTCTGCACTGCCAAACATGCACTGTCTCTTCACTTGCACTAACTACTTTATTTTCTGTCTCCAAGTGGGTATTTATGGCAATCTTGAGGTCCTCATTTATCCAGCTGGTTGGGTGTGAAGGTTCTGAGTCTGTACTTCAAGTCCAGTGGGATCTCTGTAGGTATTGATGTCGAAATTCAGAAAAGAGGGTATGAAGCCTATTTCAGCCTTGATTCTGAGACGTGGTGTCCAACCCATCCTATTCCATCAACAATCTCCTTCATATGTGTACTCTATCATCAGTACCCAGAGGAGAATGGGGGTTCCTTTCCCTCTTCTTTGCATCTTTCTACCGTCAGCCTGTTCTTCAAAAGGTGGTTCTAATCTTGGTCTGCAATCCCCCACAGTGGAAGGAAATTCCACTGCCTCCAAAATGCAATAAACCTGAGCTATCTAGAACCCCTGCGGTAGGAAGTGGCAACCCACTCCAGTATTCTTGCCTAGAAAACCCCATGGACAGAGAAGCCTGGCAGGGCTACAGTCCACGAAACTGCAAAGAGTCAGACACGACTGAGCAACTGAGCACATGTATACAGCTCATATAAGGTTTTGAATTATTAACTATTTTCTATGTGTTTACATAAAACTGCTTCCTTCAGTCTATTCAGTCTTTACATTACTCCTGTTTACTTCCTTCAAGGCTTACCTGATGCGTTACCCAGGTAGACATTCAACATTTAACTTATACATAAATGATCTATTCTTGTGTTTTGCCTTTTGTCCCATCCAAAGCAGGCTATGTGGACAAATTTATAGGTGATGCTTGATGTTGCTTGGGGATTTCACACTTTGACACACTAATATTTGGTTTGTTCTCATAACAAATACCAGAACTAAACTTGGCCTCCTATCTCACAGTGTCCTTATCTGCCGCTGCCTTTCCTCCTCACATAGTTCTCCATTTCCCCCTTCAAATCCGCCTCTCCCACCTCCCCTCACCACCATACAAGCAGTATATACTCAGAACTTAGGCTAAAAATGGTTCTCTGATGGTGCATCTCTTTCTCCATCTTCCCTTATCTGTCTTGTCTTTAAGGCAATTTTCTTTCATTGTTGATTTATTTAATTCCTTTGAGCCCATAAATTGACTCACCAGGTTCTATTTACTTTATTTCTTCTACTGCAACTTCCTTAGGTTGAAAATAATTAGGCCTCTGATTTTTTTTTTTTTTTTTTGCTTACAAAACAACTAAAAGGTTGCCAGTTCCTAATATTTTACAGAATTAATAGAAAAGCAGCCACTAAAGATTGCCAGCCTGGTGAATGCAATGATA
Source organism: Bos mutus (assembly GCF_027580195.1). NCBI lineage: Eukaryota > Metazoa > Chordata > Mammalia > Artiodactyla > Bovidae > Bos > Bos mutus. The sequence continues at coordinate 27,142,961 of NC_091628.1, forward strand.
CCTGAATACTGACTGGGTTGGATTTGGGATTACATAGGGTTAAAATAGGCAGTGATTCTTTTTTGGGAGGAAAAGAAGGCATGGAAATTGGAACACTAAACTTGAGCACTTACCAAATCAAGGGTCTCAGAATATAAAATGCCCTCTTCCTGACTCTGTCAACAGGCTCATATTGACACAAGCACCAAAAAATGAAAATCTCTGTCAAATGTGGTACTTGATCTTGTAGACTAGCTTGTGCTTGACCTGAAGTGGTCAGTGGAGCATGGTACTATAAATGGAGGACAGAGAGAGCGACTGTTTACCCAAAACTTGAAGCAAAGACTGTGTTTGGAAAATACAGGATGGAAAAAATATATATCGCCATGGTAACAAGTTACTTTTATACTCACATAAAGCAAAAATAGATCTCTCTCTTCTTCTGAGAAGCACATATTTTAAAGTACATGGAAGATTAAAGGTGATATGCAGAAACAGCTGCATGAATATATTTTCATTTTTTCTTCATTTGGTTTATACTAATGTCAGTGTAAATCTGAAAGGCAGAAATAATCTTGAACTGGAAGTATCTCAGTTCCAGACAGCAGGAGCAGCTTAGAAGAGAAATGCATAATGCAGTCAAAAACTCTATTTTGACTGTAATATAATGATGGCAGAATTGAACTTATCAAAACAAAATGTTCCTGGCATCAGTCACCAAGGAAAATATCATTTCTCCACCTATTTTTTCCCCTTCTATTTGAAAAATACAAAAATGTTTTACTCTTCCCTTTCGCTAACAAAGAAGAATTCTTCAGCTTAACTTACATGAAAGATAAATGATATTTTCATGAAGTCTTACATCTTTAAAGTTCCAAGAGATGCTGCTCCATGGGGGAAATGCTATAGAATACTGGTTTCTACAGAAAATCCAGTTTCTCCAGCAGAGTTCTTGAGAGTAGAATTCCAATAAGAGCCCCCCATCACTACCACTTACCTCCCAGGTCAGAGCTCTCTACTGGCTTACCCAGGCCTGTCCTATGAGACAGGAAAGGGAAGTAATAAAAAGAAGATATTTTGGCTTGATAAATTTTCTGTCACCAATTTTTATTTCCCTTGGAAGGTTATTTTCAATACAATAATCTTTATTTCCTTAGTGAAATCTAAGGAAGATCCCTTGTAAGGTTCTTTCCCAAAGCTGGTGAACTATGAATATTTGATAGACCATATGAAACTGATATTTCATATAGATCAAAAACATTCAAATATTATCGATTTCATAGGGTTTAACCTGGAATATGTTTTGTTTGTTTTAATGGTAACAGGACTTCCCTCTAAAGCACTTAAAACTATTGATAATTTTCTTCAAATTTATCAACTGCTTCTCCCATTTTTTTTTTCTTTCATAGATAAGAGGTGAAAGGCCTTCACACTTGGGTGGGTTGTATTTCTACATGTCCAACTCAGTAAGTCCAACATGAACTCATCATCACCACCCACAACCCAGCAAACTGACTTCTCTATATCAGCAATTGCTCTCCCACATACTTTATCAGAAATCTGGGAGGAATCTTCAGTGTCTCTCTCCTTCAGCTGTAAGTACTTATAGGCACTGAGTTTCATCAATTGGAGTCTTTTATCCTCAAACTCAGTGATGCTTACTGATTGCCACTGTGGTTCAAGATCTTATCACACCTGTATTTGTGCAATAGTCACATAAATAGTATCCATATTTGCATTTCTTCATTCAAATTCCAGTCCCATTGCTGCCAGAGTGGCTTTCCCAACATCATCTGAAACATGTTCAACCCCATTCCTCAGGCATAGAGCCTGAAGTGCCCAGAGAGGAAACGCTCTAAGTAACATAACTTCTAGTGACTCTCCTTCCTTCTCAATTTCTCTTTCCCTTCTGTTCTTCCTTTCCTTTCCTGTGCTTCCTTTGACTACTTCTCAAGTAAATAACTCACATCAAATCCTTGTCTTAGAATTGCTTTGGGGGAAACTAAAATTAAAGTGGGGAATATTTGGGAACACAGTGCCCAGGCAGTTTAGAACATCAATAAAACCAGGACGTATAGTGACATTCTCCATGTCTCCCTTCCCTGTTTGATTTTTTTTTCTTAACCTATGACCTTCTGATTTGTTTGGCTTACTTTAGGAAATTCTAAGATAAAGAATCCAGTGTGAACAGTTTGTTTGGGAGGTACTACAAAGAAACACAGACAAATAGTGGGGAATAGGTGAGACTGCAAAGAAAAAGCAGCAGTAAGGGTGAGCTCCTCTGTGGAGCAACTGGGGCCCCACATACTTGGAAAACCTTGGAAGAACACAGCCTTCGGAGTTATCCCACCTGAGAGTCAACATAGCTGGGATATTTACAAGTAACTGTCTATATTGAGAGATGCTCCCAGAAATGCCTGGCCTCCCACCTGTCCAGACAGAGCAGGCTCTGGGGTGAGCCTCCACACCCGGAGCCTCCAGGGCTGACAGCAGCGTGCGGGGACATCTGCACTGAGGGGAGAAGGGCTGCTGGGATGCGAACTGGATGTGCTTCCCTTATTTCAGCTTCCTTACTTCCTGAACCCCTTCCACTCTAACTAGAGAATGTGCTCCAAAAGGGCAGAGACTTAGGGCTTGAGGGTCTATTTTATGCCGAACATACTCAATATACATTTGTTGACTAAACAAATAAAGGATGAGGGCCATCTCAGTCTATTTCATGGTCATTTAAATTATCTTTCAGTATACATTAGAAGAATTAAAAGGGTTAACCTTTATTTTCTGAATCCATAGACCATAATGTCCTGTGTGGCAAACATGAAAGCTTTTCTCTAAACTGTATAATTCATGCCTTTTTCTCTTTGTTGATGTGATTGGCCTCTTTGCTAGAGGTGGAAAATGAGATGTCTGACATAAAATATTCTCTGAAGAAAGAAACAAAATATTTGCTGTGTCATATATATATTGCAGTTGCAATCTAGTACCATTAACTTTTCTAAGTCTCGATAACTTATTTGATGTGTATCTTTTCATGGATTTTTTTGTTCTGCTTGATACACTATAATGTTCATGGTAAGCTTTTATGTTATTTTTCCACATTCATTGTGAAATAATTATTAACATATATCACTGTATAATTTGAAGATGTACATGATGGTTTGACTTACATATACTGTGGAATGACCACAATAGGTTTAGTTAACATCCATTATCTCTATTGTTAAGTTTCAGTTCAGTTCAGTCGCTCAGTCGTGTCCGACTCTTTGCGACCCCATGAATCGTAGCACGCCAGGCCTCCCTGTCCATCACCAACTCCCGGAGTTCACTCAGATTCACGTCCATCGAGTCAGTGATGCCATTCAGCCATCTCATCCTCTGTCGTCCCCTTTTCCTCCTACCCCAATCTCTCCCAGCATCAGAGTCTTTTCCAATGAGTCAACTCTTCACATGAGGTGGCCAAAGTACTGGAGTTTCAGCTTCAGCATCATTCCTTCCAAAGAAATCCCAGGGCTGATCTCCTTCAGAATGGACTGGTTGGATCTCCTTGCAGTCCAAGGGACTCTCAAGAGTCTTCTCCAACACCACAGTTCAAAAGCATCAATTCTTCGGTGCTCAGCTTTCTTCACAGTCCAACTCTCACATCCATACATGACCACTGGAAAAACCATAGCCTTGACTAGATGGACCTTTGTTGGCAATGTCTCTGCTTTTGAATATGCTATCTAGGTTGGTCATAACTTTCCTTCCAAGGAGTAAGCTGCAGTTATGTATATATAACTATACATTGCATCCCTAGTGCTTATTTGCCTAGTACCTGGACTTTCATTTTTAATAACAATAACATCAGTAGTTATAATGAATGTAATACTTCTGATACCATACAAAGTGTTTCAAGTGCTACCAGACAGATTTTTGATAGTATGCTGGCTGCTCTTTTCATCATCTAAATAATTTGTTTTTCAATAAATTATTAAGACTTATGAATAACAACCTTATCAACCCTAATACTTTAAATAATCAGTTCAAAGTTCACCTTTAACTCTCGAAATTTTCTTTAGCCAAGTCATTCCCTCTTATAGTTTCATTCTCTCCCTGTCAATCATAGTGGCACATACTCTACTTAAAAAGACCACAGGTGATCTTTTTAATAAATAAAGATCATTAAAATTAAAGGCTTCTGCCTGAAATGAAAATCATCTTCTTTTTCTCCTAGATTTTGACCTCTTTCCACATTTTGTTTTTCCCAGAAGGCTGCTGCTTGTTGGCCTCTTCTGACTCTGAAATCTTTGCCCTTGCTTAGTTTTAATAATGAGAGCAAAATCACCCTTTTCCTTTGTCTATACTTATACAATTTGATTAAAATTCTGGGAATTGGCTAAGAAATTGTATTAATGGCCACCCATAATATCAATCTCTCTACTGGCTGCAGGATGAGTTCATTTCTTTTTCCTTTCACTATTCTTGGTTTGCTGACTGAATAAAAACTGTTTAGTTGCAAACAATTTCCTACAGAAGAAAGAAAATCAAGCCTTTTTGAAGTAGGTAAGTGGAGGTGATAACATATACCACATATGATATGTTTTTAAAGGAATAAGGTGCCTATTTGTGTCATCCAATTTAGGTGCTGACTGAATATCAGGCACTGAGCTAATTAATGGGAATATAAAGTCAAAAAAGCTATCTTTCTGACCTCGAGGTACTCACAGTCTAATGAAGATTGAAATAAGCACATGGTTGATCACACGTTACTTTGGTAAAAGCTATGATAAAGGTATGCAGAAATGCTATGGTATTACAGAGCATAGATAAATGAAAAAAGTGTGGATGGTTAAGAAGGCTAGGTGAGGAAGAAGGGGAGAACAAAGGAAACATGCCCATAGGCGGTAGTATCTTGACAGATGCAGCAAGTAGAAATTAGGTGAAGATTTTAGGTCCTAAGATAGAAGCATGACTACTCTATAATCTCCTCCTGAAGGAGGTTAAGCATGAAATGATTTAATTTTTTAAAAATTCCGCTCATATCAGAGAAAGATGGACTGAAGGGAAAATAGACTGAAAACAAAGAGGCCACTTAAAAATTTCAGGCAAGAATAGTAAGAGCTTATATGACAGCTCTGGTGACTTTAATGGGAAATGTAGAAGCAAGAACAGAAAAACAGATGTCACAGGAAGTTTATAGGATTAGGCTAATTAATTCTAAAGAAATAGAACTACCATATGATCCAGGAATTCCACTTTTCGGTGTATATCCAAAGGAAAAAAAAACACTAATTCAAAGATATACATGCAGCATTATTTACAATAGCTAAGACATGGAAGCAACCTATATATCCATTAACAGATGAGTGGATGTGGTATGTATATGCAATGCAATGTTACTCAGCCATAAAAAAGAATGAAATTCTGCCATTTGCAACAACACAGACAGATCTATAGAGCAGTAAGCTTAGTGAAATAAGTCAAAGACAAATACTGTATGTTAGCATTTAGTGTGGAATCTAAAACTTAAATGATTGTATATAACAGTTAAATTGAGGAGAACTACAGTTGAATATAAATGTTTGTCTTAAATTTGAGGGCTGGGTATGCATTTCAGACAGTAGATTTCAATGCCAACATAGGACTGAAAGTAAAGGTTATGGGCTCCGAGCTAAATGTGAAGCTGCAGCTGGACTCTGTCCGTAAACATGGGCCCTGGAAGGGACTCTCCTACCAGAACAAAATATTGAAAAAATGTTCACACCGTCTTGAGGGTTATAAATTATAAAACCCTCAAAAACATAATCCATGAAACAAATTGATGGTTAATCACATTAAAACTTAAAATTCTGGTAAGACAGACTATATGACTTTCTAGGCCTAAAATATTTACTATCTGGCCCTTTACAGACAACAGTTGCTGATTCTCGCTACAGACAACTGAAAATGCTAAATGTTTCAACATGAGTAGTTTTCAAAGGTAATTGCTGAACAAAAATTAGTAATTCAGAATGATGTATACAATTTGTACCATTCCCATTAAATTGCAAAATAAGCATCACGGTACTATAAGTTGGTCATAGGTATTTTTTGAAAAATTTTATATAAATTCAAAGGTGAAATGTTTCACAAACATCATGATGGTGGCTCAAATTCTGAGGAATAGGAGGGAAAAGGTCTAAGAAGATCGCGAAGATGAATTCAGCTGTACATGAGGGCTTTTTCATGTATAACGTCAATATGCAGCTCATATTCCCCGGCCCTCTCCATTTAAGTGCACTTTAGGCTACTTCCAAATACTAGGACCAACAGCTCTTTGCCTAAGGGCTTTCCTTGGATTCCTCTGAAACCACTCAACGCATGCATTTGACAGGCTGAAGTGTCAAGAATTAATTTCCCCTCCCCTAGGACAGCCTTCCTAATGGCTGAACAGAGCTGGTATGTAAGCACACGGTAGCACCAGTTCCCAGGTGAGACAACTCTGAGACGTGTCTTACACGGCTTCCTAGAGTTCCCGAGTGAGATTAAGTCAGTTGTGCACAATGATAATTTATTGGAAGCCAAGTCCAACACTGTCTCTTTTCCCTTTCCTCTACTGTTATTTCTTGGAATTATCTTCCAAATAAATTGTTGGCATTGTTGTTGTTCAGTCACTAAGCCATGTCCGACTCTTTGTGACCTCACAGACTACAGCACGCCAGGCTCCTCTATCCTCCACTGTCTCCCAGAATTTGCTCAGACTCATGTCCATTGAGTCTGTGATGCTATCTAACCATCTCTTCCTTTGCCGCCCCCTTCTCATTTTGCCCTCAATCTTTTCTAGCATCAGGGTCTTTTCCAATGAGTCGGCTCTTAGCATCAGGTGGCCAAAGTATTGGAGCTTCAGCTTCAGCATCAGTCTTTTCAATGAATATTCAGGACTGATTTCCTTTAGGATTGACTGGTTTGATCTCCTTGCTGTCCAGGGGACTCTCAAGAGTCTTTTCCAGCACCACCACTTGAAAACATCTGTTCTTCAGCTCTCAGCCTTCTTTCTGGTGCAACTCTCACATCTGTACATGACTTCAGGAGAAACCACAGCTTTGACTGTATGAACCTTGGTTAGCAAAATGATGTCTCTGCTTTTTAATATGCTTTCTAGGTTTGTCATGGCTTTCCTTCCAAGGAGCTTACTGCACCCCAAATTCTTATCTCAGGATTTGGTTCTAGGAGAATTCAAACTAAGACAACCATTTATACTCACAGAATGAGCACACATGTATTTTCTGTTGTTGCTGTACCTTTGTGAAGTAGGTTGGACAGAGCATTTTTTCCTATTTTACTGGGAAAAAAACTAAGACCCAGGGAAGTTTAATCTCCTACCACCACCACCAGTGATAACCAGAGTCCCTAGCAAGTAACAGAAAGAATTTGGACTTAGAAATGCCTTTTGACTTCGAAGTTGAACCTCTCTATGGTGCAGCACCACTTGAGAACATCATTCTCAGGCCTCCAGTTCTACTGTATAAATGGAAGTTATGAGAGCTCAAGTCTGTAACAAACGATGCACTGTGATTTTATTGTAACTCCCTGAAAATGGTCACTGGGGTGTTATGAGGGGCCTTTGTCCTATGCACGTTAAAGACAATTCTGGGATTTTCCTGAGTGCCAGCTGGTGAAAGCGCTTATCTAGACTACTCTTTGGGAGTCACTAACAGTCTCTGTAGGAAAATGGCAGGTGAAACAGACTTCATACAACAGATTGTTTCTCACCATTTTCAAGGTTCACCTTAAGAGAGGTGGTGTGCCAAGCTTCACCAACTAAATGCTTCAGCTTTGAGGTGTTGCAGCTTGTTAAAAATTCTCACTCTATATTGATTCCCCATGGCTTTTCAAGGAGGAAGGACAATTTTAATACATCACATGAGGAATCTGGATATGATATCATCAGGAATTGAAGACAATCAAAGTCCAGATTTCAAATCCCATTGCTGCAAAATGTTTACTTGTCAGATCTCATTTGTTGACAGTGTTCAAATGAGTGTAATTTCTTGCAAGGCAGGCTTTTAGAATGTGAGGACATGGTGGTAATGAAGAAAATTTGTACGGTGGGTGAACTGCAAGCCTGAGTGTTCAAGCTTGGCTTGGTAGAGTCAACACAATACCAGCATTAGTATTCAGATGAAATTTCAGGTCTTTGCAGCCCAATTTGTCAAGATAAAATTTCAGGGCCTTGTTCTGTGTCTCTTCTCTCTAATAACCAGAGCTTGAAGACAACGTGAGATGTAATTTTAAGGATATTGATGATGATCCTCCTTGTGGAAAGGTCTGCACCAAATATAGTGGTGAAACACTTAGTGAAGTACTTTGCAATTTACAAAGTGTCATCTCTTAATTTTGCTAGCTTGATGTTCATAACAATTTTATGAATTTGAGGACATTTCCAACAGTGCTGGATATTAATCTTTCTACTGATTATTAGTAATCTATTCATAGAAAGTACTTAGAAAAACTATTAATTGTGACTGAAGACAAAGTAATTTAAGCTTTAGACAAATGTGTGGCTGTTCTTCATTCTATAAACTTACACTATGGTCAGATAGTTAAATTATTATAGATGCTTGGCCACATTTGATAAGATTAAATATGTGAATTTAGAGGTAAGGTGTTGACCCTACACAATGGTTAGGAGGTACAACCAAATCAAGTGTGGTAATAATTGTTACGCATTTATCTTATAATTAAAATTTTTATGCCCATCATTATACTACTACAGAATTTCTCTAAGTGTGTTTTAAAGAACACAATTTCCTCAGAAGGTTGATAGGTATGACTTGTAACACACAAAAAGTTTGTGGTCATGTAAGTTTGAGAACACCTTGTTTGAATAGTTTAGGAATCACTGGCTTAAACTAAGTCAATTTCTTAACATTAGGACACTGAAGAGTGTTTAATATGCTAATACACATTATACTTTCCAAAGGGGATTATAAATAATAGTATTTCTGAAACTAATTTGCTCAGTAAGCTCTTTTTCATTGATCATCTCAAGGGACTGGGTTCTCAGCATACAGGATTGGAAATTCTACCAAAGTATTTGAAGGGAATGAAATTTTATTTCTTCTCTTGCATTTATCTCATCACTATGCCAATACAATTGGTAACTTTCAGTTCAGTTTAGTTCAGTTGCTCAGTTGTGTCCAACTCTTTATGACGCCATGGACTGCAGCATGCCAGGCTTCCCTGTCCATCACAGGGTAACTTTAGCTCATTCCTTGTCTTATTCCCATAAAATTTCCCTGGAAAACAAATTTAATTGCATATTGGTTTATCAGAAAACTAAGACCTTATATCTTTGCTGTCCTTGAAATTCATGTTAGCACTACAGAGCTACGAATTATCCAAAAGAAGGACCGAGAACTCAAAGTGTTCATTTGTGAATGTAGTATTTTCCATTAGTTCATTAAGTCCCTAAATCCTTAATAAAAGTGTAATAAACATGTCCTATGCTTTACTCCTGACAAAATATTGTGCGTAGAAAAAGTATGTTCATGAGAAAAATACCAGATCAAAGATAAATAAGAGAAAATAACTATTATTTTTGTTACATGCTGACACAATATCTATTTCAATATCTATTCAATATATATTTATTAAATACAGGAAAACTAATTAACATCATGGCATCTGGTCCCATCATTTCACGGCAAATTGATGGGGAAACAGTGGAAACAGTGAGAGACTTTATTTTCTTGGGCTCCAAAATCATTGCCAGATGGTGACTGCAACCATGAAATTAAAAGATGCTTACTCTTTGGAAGAAAAACTATGACCAACCTAGACAGCATATTAAAAAGCAGAGACATTACTTTGCCAACAAAGGTCCATCTAGTCAAAGCTATGGTTTTTCCAGGAGTCATGTATGAATATGAGAGTTGGACTATAAAGAAAGCTGAGGAAAGAAGAATTGATGCTTTTGAACTGTGGTTTCAGAGAAGACTCTTGAGAGTCCCTTGGACTGCAAGTATATCCAACCAGTCAATTCTAAAGGGAATAAGTCCTGAATATTCATTGGAAGGACTGATGCTGAAGCTGAAACTCCAATCCTTTGGCCACCTGATGTGAAGAACTGACCCACTGGAAAAGACCCTGATGCTGGGAAATATTGAAAGTGGGAGGAGAAGGGGATGACAGAGGATGAGATAGTTGGATGGCATCACTGACTCAATGGACGTGAGTTTGAGTAAGTTCCAGGAGTTGGTGATGGACAGGGAGGCCTGGCATGCTGCAATCCATTGATCGCAAAGAGTCAGACACGACTGAGCAACTGAACTGACTGACTGGCTAAGGACCAGAAGAGGAGCTAGATGTAGGAATCCCTGCAAGGATAAACCTTTCTGATACCAATTAATGGAGCTTATAGTCTTCTGAAAAAGACACAAATTAAACTGTGAGATGGGTATTTTGAAGGAGAGGTGGAGGGTTTTGTGGATATGATTAGCAGGTGGAGCCTCTGAAGCCTGAGCTACAGGAAGAGCCAGGCAGTCAGTTCAGTCACTCAGTCGTGTCCGACTCTTTGTGACCCAATGGACTGCAGCATGCCAGGCCTCCCTGTCCATCACCAATCCCAGAGTTTACTCAAACCCATGTCCATTGAGTCAGTGATGCCATCCAACCATCTCATCCTCTATCGTCCCCTTCCCCTCCTGCCTTCAATCTTTCCCAGCATCAGGGTCTTTTCCAAGGAGTCAGTTCTTCACATCAGGTGGCCAAAGGATTGAAGTTTCAGCTTCAGTATCAGTCCTTCCAATGAATATTCAGGACTGATTTCCTTTAGGATTGACTGGTTTGATCTCCATGCAGTTCAAGGAACTCTTAAGAGTCTTATCCAACACAATTCAAAAGCATCAATTCTTTCGCACTCAGCTTTTTTTATAGTCCAACTCTCACATCCATATATTACTACTGGAAAAACCATAGCTTTGACTAGTTGGAACTTTGTGGGCAAAGTAATGTCTCTACTTTTTAATATGCCATCTAGGATGGTCATGACTTTTTTTTCCAAGGAGCAAGCATATTTTAATTTTGTGGCTGCAGTCACCATCTGGCAGTGATTTTGGAGCCCAAGAAAATAAAATCTCTCACTGTTCCCATTGTTTCCCCATTTATTTACCATGAAGTGATGGGACTGGATGCCATGATCATTTTTAGAATGTTGAGTTTTAAGTCTGCTTTTTCACCCTCCTCCTTCACTTTCATCAAGAGGCTCTTTAGTTCTTCTTTGCTTTCTGTCACAAGGGTGGTGTCATCTGTGTATCTGAGGTGATTGATACTTCTCCTGGCAATCTTGATTCCAGCTTGTGCTTCATCCAGCCTGGCATTTTGTATGATATACAGAAGCTTCCCTCATAGCTCAGTTGGTAGAGAATCCACCTGCAATGCAGGAGACCCTGGTTTGATTCTTGGGTCAGGAAGATCTGCTGGAGAAGGGATAGGTTACCCACTTCAGTATTCTTGGGCTTCCCTGGTGGCTCAGTTGGTAAAGAACCAACCTGCAATGTGGGAGACCTGCATTCAATCCCTGGGTTGGGAAGATCCCCTGGACAAGGGAAAGGCTACCCACTCTAGTACTCTGGCCTGGAGAATTCCATGGATGGTATAGTCCATGGGGTCGCAAACAGTCAGACATGACTGAGTGACTTTAATAACAATAATAATACTCTGCATATAAATTAAATAATCAGAGTGACAATATACAGCCAGGACATACTCCTTTCCCGATTTGGAACCACTCTGTTGTTCTGTGTCCAGTTCTGACTTTTGCTTCTTGACCTGCATACAAACTTCTCAAGAGGCAGGGCATGTGGTCTGCATTCCCAGCTCGTGAAGACTTTTCCGTGGTTTGTTGTGATCTACACAGTCAAAGGCATTGGTGTGGTCAATAAAGCAGAAGTAGGTATATTTCTGGAACTCTCTTGCTTTTTCAATGATCCAACGGATGTTGGCAATCTGATCTCTGGTTCCTCTGCCTTTTCTAAATCCAGCTTGAACATCTGGAAGTTCACAGTTCACATATTGCTGAAGCCTGGCTTGGAGAATTTTGAGCATTACTTTGCTAGCATGTGAGATGATTGCAATTGTGCAGTAGTTTGAACATTCTTTGGCATTGCCTTTGCGATTGGAATGAAAACTGACCTTTTCCAGTCCTGTGGCCACTGCTGAGTTTTCCAAATTTGCTGGCATATTCAGTGCAGCACTTTCACAGCATCATCTTTCAGGATTTGGAATAGCTCAACTGGAATTCCATCACCTCCACTAGCTTTTTTCATAGTGATGCTTCCTAAGGCTCACTTGACTTAGCATTCCAGGATGTCTGGCTTTAGGTGGGTGATCACACCATTGTGGTTATCTTGATCATGAAGGTCTTTTTTGTACAGTTCTTCTGTGTATTCTTGCCACCTCTTCTTAGTATCTTCTGCTTCTGTTAGGTCCATGCCATTTCTGTTCTTTATTGTGCCCATCTTTTCATGAAATGTTCCCTTGGTATCTCTAATTTTCAAGAAGACACTCTAGTCTTTCCCATTCTATTGTTTTCTTCTATTTCTTTGCATTGATCACTGAGGAAGGCTTTCTTATGTCTCCTTGCTATTCTTTGGAACTCTGCATTCAAATGGGAACATCTTTCCTTTTCTCCTTTGCCTTTCACTTCTCTTCTTTTCTCAGCTATTTGTAAGGCCTCCTCAGACAACCATTTTTCCTTTCTGTATTTCTTTTTCTTGGGGATGGTCTTGTCATTGCTTTCTGTACAATGTCATGAACCTCCTTCCACAGTTCTTCAGGAACTCTGTCTATCAGATCTAATCCCTTGAATCTATTTGTCACTTCCACTGTATAATCATAAAGGATTTCATTTAGGTCATACCTGAATGGTCTAGTGGTTTTCCCTCCTTCAATTTAATTCTGAATTTTGCAATGAGGAGTTCATGATCTGAGCCACATACAGGAAGAGTAGAAGTCAGCATATTCCAAGCAAAATGGAAAGTACATGCAAACATTCACAAGCATGAGAGAAAGTGAAAGTTGCTCACTTGTGTCCGTCTCTTTGCAACCCCATGGACTTCTTCAGGCCAGAATACTGCAGTGGATAGCCTTTCCTTTTCCAGGGGATCTTCCCAACCCAGGGATTGAACCCAGGTCTCCCACATTGCAGGTGAATTCTTTACCAACTGAGCTACAAGGGAAGCCAAAACATTATTTAGCATTATCAGGATTTAGCAGCCAACCAAAGTGCCTGAAAGTGAAAGTCACTCAGTCGTGTCCAGCTCTTTGGGATCTCGTGGACTATACTGTCCATGGAAATCTCCAGGCCAGAATACTGGAGTGGGTAGCCTTTCCCTTGTCCAGGGAATCTTCCCAACCCATGGATCAAACCCAGGTCTCCCACATTACAGGCAGATTCTTTACCAGCTGAGCCACAAGGGAAGCCCAAGAATACTGCAGTGTGTAGCCTACCCCTTCTCCAGCGGATCTTCCGAACCCAGGAATTGAACCAGGGTCTCCTGCATTGCAGGCAGATTCTTTACCAACTGAGCTATCACATATTCTTGATTCCTCCTTTTGTGCCTGTGCGAAGCATTTATAGGCATTCAATTATTTATCACAGACCTACTATGTATCAAATTCCATAAAGGATATAAAAAATACATAATATACAGTCTATAGCAAGCTATGAATGAATGAGGCCAAGACAGATAAATATTCAACATCACTAAAGAGCATCCAGCTGATAAGAGATCATCATGAAACAAGGTCAGTCCTTTTAGTGTGTCAAAGTGAGGCTGTAGGTCAGGAGGAGTGCTAGCAAAATTCTGTCTGGGGAGCTCAGGTGAAACACAGACTCCAGGATATTTGAAAATGGTTTGAGCAGAAGCTGAAGCAAAGCTGACTTTTAAATGACAAAAAGAGTTTCTGTTTGGTAAGAGGTGGTGACTGCAATACATGTTTAGAGACACCCTTCTCTCCAACAGGCTGTTAAATTAGTTAAATAAGGGTCCCATTAGACTAAGGAGGCTCTAATGCCATGGCAGCTTTGTAAGCAAACCAAAATCTAAGTCTGTAAATACCTCAAGGTTATGAAACTGAAACAGAGGAAAACCCATCACGAACAGCCAACTAGGCTTTAAGCTGTAGCCAATCATATAATTCCTTACTCTGTTTCCATAACTTCTCTAAATGCCTTTCCCAGATCTCCTGCTAGAGGAACACTCTTAACCACTTCCTGTTTGGCGCTGCCAGACTGAAATGTTTTGTTCAAAGCAAGTCAACATTTTTAATATGCCTCATTTTATATCTTAACAGTGGCAAGCCCCCTTCATTGACCTTTTAATTATACAGATGCAGTAATAATAATATATAGACAGCTTATTCGTCACAGTAGCCTTCTGGATGATATACTATTATTATCATCCCCACTTTATAGATAAGAATTGTAGAGAGGTTTATCAACATCCCCAGGGTCATAGCAGGAATAGAATCTTGGTTGGCTAACTCTAGAACTTGCTTCTTTTAGTTTCCTGTGGCTGCTGTGACAAATTTCCACAAACTAGGTAGTTTATAAGAACAAAACTTACTCTCTCACACTTCCAGAGGCCAGAAATCCACACTCAAGGCATCAGCAGGGCTGTGCTCTATCCAGAGGCTCTAGAGGAGATTCTTCTCCCTGCCCACTCCAGCTCTGGTCACATTGTTTGGCTTGTGGCTGTACCACTCCTCTCTCTGCCTTTGTGGGCACACTGCCTCCTCTTTTGTCTGTCTCTTCTGTGTATCTCTAATGAGAATACTTTCCCATGGGTTAAGGGCTCACTGGTATAATCGAGGATGATCTTATCTCAAGATCCCTAACTTAATCACATCTACAAAGATCCTTTGTCCAAATAAGGTCACATTCACCTGTTCTAGAGAACAGGATAGGAACATATCCTTTGGGGAGGCTACGATTCAACTCACTACCATCTTGCTAAACAAAACATAATTTCCAGGTAGTGAAGTGGCCAAAGCAGCCCTGGGGTGAGAATATAAAAGATGGTCTACCTGGAGGCAACCAGTCTGGGTAACATTCGAGGAGAATGTTTTTCCTTGGGAGGAGATAAGGAAGATGGGGAAGATGTTATGATGTTTATTCCCTTATGGATTTCATCCACTGTGATGAAATTCTATGTCCACAAACTAGTGTGAACCTCTTCAAAATCCACACTGTGAAACTTTGAATGAGCCTGAATGATTTAGAGGCCCAGGGCTCAAAATGAGGGGAGGGATTTGGTAACATGTCATTCCCCCACCTGAATGGAATATGCATCCATCTGGCTCATAGAAGAACAACTGTTGCAAATCATATCTTTTACAAATTATAATTAAAATAAAATATAATTTATAATTTCTATATAATATATAATAATTAATATAATCAATTATTGCCAAAAGTTTTAGGTTTAGAATATTATCTCGTGTCTCTCCTATGTCTCATGAGTTCTCTAAGCACACAGTCACCTCCTTCTGGGATAATTATGATATTGCCTCCTTTCTACTTGTTAATGCTTCCTAAATTATCACATTGTCTAAATTATAAACTGTAACTAAGGTCATGAACATATAACATATTTGAACCTCAGCAGAATTGCTGGTTCTAATACAGAGAGGCCAACAGCAGAACAAACAATTCTAGAGAGAGGGCAGTGATTCTGTGAATTAGTAGACTAGGATGATGTTAAGACTTGCATGATGGTTGAGGGCAGAGGACAGAAAGGAGAAGTCTTTTCATAGCTGACAAAAGGGCACTTGTCAGAAAATACTTCAATCTCTGTTCTTACTACTTGTATAACTGATAACAAAAATCGCATCTCTCTGTGAAAATATTTCTGGACTAAGATGCTCTGTCATTTCATCACACTAGACGTGGACCTAGAGTTTATTATAAATTAACTAGTAGGAACCTTTGTCACATTGGACAAATAAAATTGCCTTTATTTGAGAGTGGTATTCCTGTTGGTAAGATTTCAGCTGCTGCAGCTCCTGTCAATTCCCTCCTCAATCTCAATGTTGTTTGTGACAACACACTCATTTTCTCATTATTAACTGTCATTCCTCAGAGAGAAATGAGTGCAGAAGAACAGATACAACAAGTTTGCTAAACCCAGAAGTCCATGATAGCAACAGAGGGTGAAGAAAACATCAACAAGCAAACTGAAAATATCCCTAAATGAATCAGGTTGTTCTATAAGGCTGTTCAAGGGTTTAATCAGGTGTGTAACTAGAGAAGATTTATCCTGTCCTGCATTACTAAGTATGGCTCCCACTCATACTGTCTTTCATCAGACATAATTCGGTGGCCTTGCTGCTGAGTGTGATTCTAAGAAACTACACGATCTCAGTGTATGGTAATTTTAATTAAACTTTATAAGTGTAACACAAACACATACACAATGCCTACAGACTGGCTTTCAGAGTTAAGGTTTTGCTTAAGGAGGCTAGAGCCATTTTGAATTTTCACATTCTGCCAGGAACTACTGAGTTACGCAGGATCCCTATTTGATCATGCCATATTTTTGACAATATCCCTAAGATTTTTTTCACCATGTCTCTAAAGATAAAAGAAAACAAAGCATTCTTTATTGCTGAAGAAATGTCTTAGCTGTTGCAAGCTTTATGCCAACTTATTTACTATAATAGCTTAATTATAACATGAAAGAAATACCTATTCACTATGGGTAATTTTAAGAATAAAAATGCATGGAGAACAAATTGAAACATGTAATATAATTATCTAGTGATAACACGTTAATAGTTTGGTATACATAGGGTAATATTTTGAACTTCATGCTTTTTAATAAAAATGTCATTTATTAAATTCCTAGTGATAAGGCTCGTCACACAGCCTGTGGCATAAGCCCTTTTGGAGGAGGTTGCCATTAACCCCACTATAGAGCTGCTGAGCTGGAGAAGGCAATGGCACCCCACTCCAGTACTCTTGCCTGGAAAACCCCATGGACAGAGGAGCCTGGGAGGCTGCAGTCCATCGGGTCACTAAGAGTCGGACACAACTGAGCGACTTCATTTTCACTTTTCACTTTCATGCATTGGAGAAGGAAATGGCAACCCACTAGAGTATTCTTGCCTGGAGAATTCCAGGGACGGGGGAGGCTGGTGGGCTGCCGTCTATGGGGTCACACAGAGTCGTACCTGACTAAAGCGACTTAGCAGCAGCAGCAGCTGAGCAGATGACCCACAAACTGCAGAACAATTATACCAAAGAAATTCTCACACTGTTAGGAAAGTTCTAGGACCCACAACAGATATCTGAACCTGGGGATCTGGCAAAGGGACTGAGAACCCCCAAGGAATTCGACTTTGGAGGCCAGTGGGATTTGATTACAGAATTTTCAGAGGACTGGAGAAACAGACTCTTGGAGGGCACCAACAAACCTTGTGCACACCGGGACCCAGGAGAATGGAGCAGTGACCCCACAAGAGACTGCCCCAGACTTGCCTGTGAGTGTCCAGGAGTCTCTGGTGGAGGCATGGGTCAGCAGTGTCCGGTTGCAGAATCAGGGGCACTGAGTGTAACAGGGTGTGCATGGGACCTTTTGAAGGAGGTCGCCATTATCTTCATTACCTCCACCATAGTTTGGTCTCAGGTCAAACAACAGGGAGGGAACACAGCCTACAATCAACAGAAAATTGGATTAAAGATACACTGAGCATGGCCTTGCCCATCAGAACAAGACTCAGTTTCCCTCACAGTCAGCCTCCCCCATCAGGAAGCTTCCATAGGCCTCTTATCCTTATCCATCAGAGGACAGAAAGAATGAAAACTACAATCACAGAAAACTAATCAAACTGATCACATGGACCACAGCCTTGTCTAACTCAATGAAACTATGAACCATACCCTATAGGGCCAACCAAGACAGAAAGGTCACGGTGGAGAGTTCTGATAAAATGCAGTCTACTAGAGAAGGCAATGGCAAAGCACTTCAGTATTCTTGCCTTGAGAAGCCCATGAATAGTATGAAAAGGCAAAAAGATATGACACTGAAAGATGAACTTCCCAGGTCAGTAGGTGCCCAATATGCTACTGGAGAAGAATGGAAAAATAACTCCAGGAAGAATGAAGAGATGGAGCCAAAGAAAAAACAATGCCCAGTTGTGGATGTGACTGGTGATGGAAGGAAAGTATGATGCTGTAAAGAACAATATTGCATAGGAACCTGGAATGTAGGTCCATGGTTAAACAGGAGATGGCAAGAGTGAACATTGACATGTTAGGAATCAGTGAACTAAAATGGACTGGAATAGGTGAATTTAATTCAGATTACCATTGTGTCTACTAGTGTCAGCAAGAATCCCTTAGAAGAAATGGAGTAGCCATCACAGTCAACAAAAGAGTCTGAAATGCAGTACTTGGTACTGCATTTCAAAAACTCAAAAACAACAGAATGATATCTGTTTATTTCCAAGGTAAACCATTCAGTATCACAGTAATCCATGTCTATGCCCTGACCAGTAATGCTGAAGAAGCTGAAGCTGAAGCTGAACTGTTCTATGAAGACTAACAAGACCTTCTAGAACTAACACCCAGAAAAGATGTCCTTTCCATCATAGGGGACTGAAATGCAAAAGCAGGAAGTTCAGAGATACCTGGAGTAACAGGCAAATTTGGCCTTGGAGTACAGAATGAAGCAGGGCAAAGGCTAATAGAGTTTTGCCAAGAGAATGCACTGGTCATAGCAAACACCCTCTTCCAACAACACAAGAGAAGACTCTACACATGGACATCACCAGATGGTCAACACCGAAATCAGATTGATTATATTCTTTGCAGCCAAAGATGTAGAAGCTCTACACAGCAAAAACAAGACTGGGGGCTCACTGTGGTTCAGATCATGAATTATATATTTTAAAATTCAGACTGAAATTGAAGAAAGTAGGGGAAACCATTAGACCATTCTTCTATGACCTAAATTAAATCCCTTATGATTATACAGTGGAAGTGACAAATAGATTCAAGGGATTAGATCTGATAGACAGAGTGCCTGAGGAACTATGGATGGAGGTTCATGACATTGTACAGGAGGCAGTGATCAAGACAATCCCCAAGAAAAAGAAATACGAAAAGGAAAAGTGGTTTTCTGAGGAGGTCTTACAAATAGCTGAGAAAAGAAGAGAAGCAAAAGGCAAAGGAGAAAAGGAAAGATGTTCCCATTTGAATGCAGAGTTCCAAAGAATAGCAAGGAGATATAAGAAAGCCTTCCTCAGCAATCAGTGCAAAGAAATAGAGGAAAGCAATAGAATGGGAAAGACCACAAATCTCTTTAAGAAAATTAGAGACACTAAGGGAACATTTTATGCTAAGATGGGCACAATAAAGGACAGAAATTGTATGGACCTAAGAGAAGCAGAAGATATTAAAAAGAGGTGGCAGGAATACACAGAAGAACTATACAAAAAATATCTTTATGATCCAGTTAACCACGATGGTGTGATCCCATCGTGGGGTCACACCCACCTAAAGCCAGACATCCTGGAATGCAAAGTCAAGTGGGCCTTAGGAAGCATCACTAGGAACAAATCTAGCAGAGTTGATGGAATTCCAGTTGAGCTATTTCAAATCCTAAAAGATGATGCTGTGAAAGTGCTTCACTCAATAGGCCAGCAAATTTGGAAAACTCAGCAGTGGCCACAGGACTGGAAAAGGTCAGTTTTCATTCCAATCCCAAAGAAAAGCAATGCCAAAGAATGTTCAAACTACTGCACAATTGCACTCTTCTCACACGCTAGTAAAGTAATGCTCAAAATTCTCCAAGCCAGGCTTCAGCAATATGTGAACTGTGAACTTCCAGATGTTCAAGCTGGTTTTAAAAAAGGCAGAGGAACCAGAGATTAAATTGCCAACATCCGTTGGATCATTGAAAAAGCAAGAGAGTTCCAGAAAAACATCTCCTCCTGCTTTATTGACTATGCCAAAGCCTTTGAGTGTGTGGATCACAGAAAACTGTGGAAAATTCTGAAAGAGATGGGAATACCCGACCACCTTACCTGCCTCCTGAGAAACCTATACGCAGGTCAAGAAGCAACAGTTAGAACTGGACGTGGAATAACAGACTGGTTCCAAATTGGGAAAGGAGTACGTCAAGGCTATATATTGTCACCCTGCTTATTTAAGTTATATGCAGAGTACATCATGTGAAATGCTGGGCTGGATGAATCACAAGCTGGAATCAAGATTTCTTGGAGAAATATCAATCACCTCTGATATGCAGAGGACACCACCGTTATGGCAGAAAGCAAAGAACTAAAGAGCCTCTTGATGGAAGTGAAAGAGGAGCGTGAAAAAGCAGACTTCAAACTCAAAATCCAAAATGCAAAGATCTTGGCATCCAGTCCCATAACTTCATGGGAAATAGATTGGAAAACAATGGAAACAATGAGAGACTTTATTTTGGGGGGCTCCAAAATCACTCTTGATGAAAGTGAAAGAGGAGAGTGAAAAAGTTGGCTTAAAGCTCAACATTCAGAAAACGAAGATCAAGGCATCTAGTCCCATCACTTCAAGGGAAATAGATGGGGAAACAGTGGAAACAGTGTCAGACTTTATTTTTTGGGGGCTCCAAAATCACTGCAGATGGTGATTTGCAGCCATGAAATTAAAAGACGCTTACTCCTTGGAAGGAAAGTTATGACCAACCTAGATAACATATTCAAAAGCAGAGACATTACTTTGCCAACAAAGGTCCGTCTAGTCAAGGCTATGGTTTTTCCAGTGGTCATGTATGGATGTGAGAGTGGGACTGTGAAGAAGGCTGAGCACTGAAGAATTGATGCTTTTGAACTGTGGTGTTGGAGAAGACTCTTGAGAGTTCCTTGGACTGCAAGGAGATTCATCCAGTCAATCTTAAAGGAAATCAGTCCTGAATATTCATTGGAAGGACTGATGCTAAAGCTAAAACTCCAATCCTTTGGCCACTTCATGAGAAGAGTTGACTCCTTAGAAAAGACTCTGATGCTGGGAGGGATTGAGGGCAGGAGGAGAAGGGGATCAGAAGGGCAGAAGGAGAAGTCGGCATCACCAACTCGATGGACATGAGTTTGAGTAAACTCTGGGAGATGGTGATGGACAGGGAGGCCTGGTGTGCAGCAGTCCATGGGGTCGCAAAGAGTCAGACACAACTGAGTGACTGTACTGAACTAAACTGACATGATAAGTCTGTACTAAGCATTTAACAAATGATTTCTCATATAAACCCACAAAATAACTCTGTAAGACAATTACTATTTCCCTTATTTTGCAATGACATCCTAAGCCCCAGTAAATTCCCAGGATATTAGGTAAAAAGTGGTACACCTAAGTCTTTATGATTCTAAGCCAAATGCTTCTAACTCCATGCTTTATTGTTTCTTATTCACTCAAATCATTTACCATATATTTGGCACTGTATTTGTTATATGTAAACATATACATATATACACGTGTGTGTAATATATATGTTACATGCGTTTTTTATTCTCTCATTACAATAGCAATCACAAGCATTTCCCTCTACTATTAACTATGCTTATATTATTTTAATGAATCCTTAGTATTTCATTGCATGAATGTCTCAGATTTATGTGTTTTAACAATATTGTAATGAGTGTCATTGAACATAAATCTTTATGTTCTTTAAGCCTCTGATTATTTCCTTAGGATAATTCCTAGAACAAGTATGCTGTGAGAGTTATGAATATTTTTTAGGCTATTAATATTCATTCTGAAAGTGTAGGACAGTAGCATATATATCATTAAAGGTCCACTAAACTAAAATCCATTCACCTGGGGAGTAGGGCTGAAGGGTAGAAATACACTGATGAGAAGAAAAAGGAGAGAACTTGACAGAAATGCGGGGGAAAGCTTCTGATTAAGAAATGAGTTAAACCAAGGGTGAGCTGGGCTCCTAGGACACTGATAAACGTTGACAGCCAGTGTTCCTTTTTCCCTTTCGTGGCAGATTCACCAGGTCTCTGCCTGCATAACCCTCCTCACTTCTCTTGCTAATTCACAGAGTGAAATAGGAAAGCTGCCACCTGCCTTCAAAAGTATTTGCCACTCTCCTAGTATCCCCAGCAGGAGGGCTTGCTGTGAGCTCTGAAGCTGCTTGTTCATGCCTATTATGTTCTGAGCTTTGTTAAAACAGGTGTGGCCAGACAGTGCCAATCCCTTTCTTCTGCTGAAATTCTTAGAGGAAAGGGTTTCGTGGCTAGCCCATGTTTATCAGCTAAGCAATCCAATTTTCCCTTCCTGTTGAATTATTATTCTGACTTATTCTGTGAGGACCGAGATGAAAGGCTTCCTGACTGCATTGTCTCCTATCTCATGCTTGCGTTCTAAGTCTCTGCTAGTTGGCCATGACCTTCCTGACTCTGCCTTCCTGGGTGGCCCTCCTGCTGCGTCTGTGGTCTGCATGCTCACCTCCGTCCCCTGAAAGGCGCTGGGAGGGTGACCATCTGGAAACTAGCTAGCAGCTTTCACATCTGGCACCCTCTTCTTCTACCAGGAAACCTAAGCCTCTAGCCATGTGTTTCTCTGTATGTGCTTTAGAATGCTAATAAAATGGCACCATTTGGCTCGTCAAACAAATGTTATTAAAGAGTTACCGTGTGCCAGACACTGTTAGTTTCCAGAGATATACAGAATAGACCACGGATCCTGCCCTTGAGAAATGTCTAGTTTAGTGAATCAGATAAATATACAAGTAAGCGGTTGCAATAAGTTTTTATAAGTACATATTAGAAATGGACCCAGGGTACCACAAAGAAATATCTAAATTAAAATGGGAGGTGATGGGGACTCTTCAGAGGAAATGGAGGGAGTCGTAAATGAGCTGTGGGTGTGAGGGAGGAGCAGAGAATGTTAAGGACAAGTGACAGCAGGGGGAAGGCAGGGGCCCATGAGACCACATAGTGTAACAGGTAGAGCTGCCATATTTATCAAATAAAAATGCAAGAT
Organism: Bos mutus; assembly: GCF_027580195.1. Taxonomy (NCBI): domain Eukaryota; kingdom Metazoa; phylum Chordata; class Mammalia; order Artiodactyla; family Bovidae; genus Bos; species Bos mutus. Next base: position 27,165,936 of record NC_091628.1, read on the forward strand.
GCCCAGTGAAATTTGAATTTCAGGTAAACAAAAAATAATATTTTCATATGTCTCATTCAATATTGGGAACATACTTGTACTAAAACATTTTTTTTTTTCATCTGAAACTAAAATTTAACTTGTAGTCCCATATTTTAGAGGGGACAGCTAGTGATTTTATGGACAGCATAATAAGTGACTAAACGAGTGGCCAAAAGAGAGGGGCAGGGATCATATCATGAAGAGTCACTCGGCCAGTCATTTAAGCATGATATTAAAAGTGATCATTAGAAGATTTATGGCAGGTAGTAATGACCATATTCACATGTTAAAGGCCACCTGTGCCTGGATGTGAGGCTTGAAGGAAGGTGGGCAGGCTGTTAAGGTAACTGAGTGAGGAGGAAGTTTGTGGGACTCAAGGCAGTGGGATTTCTTGCTGTCACTCCCTGTCTGTGTACTGGCTTCTCCCATGTTGTTCTGACAGTTCATTTACAGAAAGAGCTTCCTAGAACACCTTTGTTATAGATCCAAAGTGGCCAGAAAGCTTAGACTAAAGACACCTATAATTTATCCCTAGAGAATGCACTTACAATAGAGGGAAAGGAGATTAACTCTTCTGAGACTGTCAGATGGGCATGATGGCACAAATTAAAAAATATATATATTCCAATAGATCTTAATACATACTAGATTAGACAAACTGCAGAGAAGCTGGACTTGGGCTGGACTCTTCATTAATCGTTTGAAGAAATAGAGCCTCTAATCTTAAACAACTTGCCCGGCCTCCATGACCCTTCAGGGCTAACAGCTGGTTCTGAGCACAGACCTTTTGATCCAGGGCTTTTCAGCGACATGATTTGTTTTCTCAGTTATCCTTGGTTGTTGAAAGAAATTATAGCAAACTTCGGAGTGAGGTGTGAAGGCAGACACTAGGCAGCCAGGAGAGGGCAGATGGGCTATTAGGGAATGAGCACAGTGTGCCTCCAGTAGAGCTTGCTGTCAGATGGAGGAGATGGAAATGGACACCACTGCCCAACAAAACGACAGTGTGGCCTGGGCCATCCTCTAAATGTAGACTAACTGCCATGAGAGCTGAGAGGAGGATGGAGAGACTCATCTTGAGTGAGGAGACTGAGAAGAGCCTCATGGAAAGAATGCAATCTGCACTGGGCTCTGCAGGATTGGGGTTGATGACAAGGATGAGAGAGGAGCCATGACACCTTTGTTGTGTTCAAAGTCATCATGTGTCAAGGTCACACATGGACCTTGTAGGAAAGATTGAGAGTGACAAGTGTAAGCAAGTGGGTAGGTAGCAGTGGGCAAAGAATCTTGGAAGCTCTGATTAGGAGTTTGGCCTGTATTCTGCAGACATGAGAAGTTATCAACTTTGTAAGCAGGAGAATAACCCCTTCATAACTGTGTTTTGGAGAAGGAAATGGCAGCCCACTCCAGTGTTCTTGCCTGGAGAATCCCAGGGATGGAGGAGCCTGGTGGGCTGCCATTTATGGGGTCGCAAGGAGTCGGACATGGCTGAAGCGATTTAGCAGCAGCAACTGTGTTTTAGAAAGTGAGCTAAGGCAACAGGAGGGAGATGCTTACAAAGAGGAGGAATTTAAGGCCAGAAGACAAGTAGGATCATTAAAACATATCAGGAGTGCTTCTGAAGTTAATTCTGTGAATCTCTGGGCCCATGAGCTGCTACTCGGGGGGAAAAGAGGCTCCTAAGCATGTTTGGAGACACTGACTGTTACATATCTCTCTTTATGTCTAAACATATTTGAACACATATTTTTTTTTTAAATAGGTCTACAGAACTAAGTAAACTGACATTCAAAATACTTAATAGTAATGAATGAATACTAACTAAACAGAATGGATGGCAGAAAGGTCTAGAAGGCTATCTGCAGTTGTTTCTAAAGCGAGTTTAGGAAAACACCAATTCTCAAGGCTGATACTCACCCAATTTTCTGTCATACAGCCCAGGCTAATTGTGAAAATACTGGAACATCCAGTTTGAAAAGCTCTACTTTACCATAAAAGCTGAAAGGAGGTGCAAATATTTCCAGAGCTCTTCTTCCTCCTGCTTTCCTACTGCTCCTGAGTCTTTATCAAGCCGAAAGCTTCACCTGTATCCTGCAGCAGGACCCTTGCCACTACAGGTCAACGGCCCACCCCCCCTTATCTCAGGGCTTATCCAGTTAGGCTTTTCTCCTAGGTGTCATGACTTGCAAAGAAGAAATACAGGTTGGGTTGTTCAATGGGGCTCTGGAAAAACTGATGCAAATGAATTACTCTCTTCAGCTTTTCAACATGATTTTTTTAAACAAAATCTTGGGAAGCTGCATAATATTAAAAGAAAGAATAAAATAATCTACCTACATCTCCCAAAACTGGAAAAGAGGAAGAATGAAATAACCTACCCACATCTTTCAACACTGGAAAAGAGTTACCAATACACTTGTTTATATATAGAAGTACAGTAATAAAGGACCATTTTAAAGAAAAAAAGAAAAGGAAGGAAGGAAGGGAGAGAGGGAGGGAAGTCAAATAGATATATAGAAACAGATGTATATGATAAATCTGCACAGCTCTGCACCTAGTGGGGCTTCCCTGATGGTTCAGAGGTTAAAGCGTCTGCCTCCAATGCAGGAGACCTGGGTTTGATCCCTGGGTCGGGAAGATTCCCTGGGGGAAGAAATGGCAACCCACTCCAGTATTCTTGCCTGGAGAATCCCATGGACAGAGGAGCCTGGCAGGCTACAGCCCATGGGGTCGCAAAGAGTCTGACAGGACTGAGCGACTTCAATTCACTTCATTTCACTTCTGCCCCTAGTGACACATACACAAAAAGAAAGGAAGAAAGAGGGAGCACAAGATTATATGTTGTTAGTAACCAACATGGGAGAAGGCAATGGCACCCCACTCCAGTACTCTTGCCTGGAAAATCCCATGGACAGAGGAGCCTGGTAGGCTGCAGTCCATGGGGTCGCTAATAGTCGGACACGACTGAGCGACTTCACTTTCACTTTTCACTTTCATGCATTGGAGAAGGAAATGGCAACCCACTCCAGTGTTCTTGCCTGGAGAATCCCAGGGACGAGGGAGCCTGCTGGGCTGCCGTCTATGGGGTCGCACACAGTCGGACACGACTGAAGCGACTTAGCAGCAGCAGTAGCAGCAGTAACCAACATACATATAGAACTTTACAGTTTATCACCATGTAACAAGTTTTCTGAGGTGGTTGTTAGAACATACCCATGGATAGTTAACGCAGGAGTTATCTTCCCATTTTATAAATAAGAACAAAGACTAGATAGCTATTTAGTGCTTTGTTCAGGGTCACACACTTAAGTGTGGAAGAGCCTCCTGGGATGCCAATTCATTCTCTGTGACTCTACATTTTCTATTATATGTTATTGATGCAGAAGCTCTTCTAAGAAACAAAATCTTTTACCTTTATATGATCACTGATTTAAGGTTTGGGTACCTTAAGTGGTTTTTGGTATATTTTTTAAGTTAGAAAAATTTCTGCAGCGTTTCTAATATGCTGGTTCAGCAGAATTTAAGGAAATGTATTAGTCTTGTTTTCAGCGGTCCTGAGACGGTACACAATTTGCTGTGTTCATCTGTATTCACAAACTGTCGTCAGGAAATATTCTGCAGCACTTGAGCCCAGAAATCACCACTGTGTACTACTTCTGAGACTGAACTAAATAACACTTGGTCCATTAGGCCATTCTCCCTAGAAATCCAACTGCTAATTTCCACACACTGATCTGACTTTTCTTTCAATATTCTTGATGTATTTTTAATTGATCTCAGTTCAGGGAAAGAAAATATACTTCAATTTCTTCTCCTTTTTGTCTTTCCCAAAAGAAGTAGGTAAGCAGGGGCTTTTTTACCCACTGTTGGGAACTCAAAGAGAAGTCTGCCTTTTTTCATGGAATTGAAGGGAAAGCACATAAGTCAACAAAAAGAGGAGAAATGGTAGATTACTGGTGAATGACACAGTTGTTAAACTTTGCTGCTTTTTCTAGTTTGAGAAACAGCATTTATTTTTTGAAAGACTCATCAGGAATTAAAGTTTTGTAGACCACGGACCTCAGTAAGCTCGCTGAAAACTGGGGATTGTAATAGCAAATATTTGAGAGATACCATATACTCTGTCATGCTGGGAGAATAACAGTGTGTGTGAAACTTCTGTGCCTCCAAGACACCACTGGGAGTTGTGGGGGATTTAACTTTTTTTAGCCCAGTGTCATGAAGCTATTTAACAAAAAGATATACATATATATATACACACACACACATATATACATAATATATATACATACACACACACATAAATACATATTTAGGATAACCCATGTTAATCAAAGGATATACTTTAAGCAGCAGTCCATTCATATTTAAATTCAATCACAATCTTATGTTTAAATTAACCAGTTAATTTTAAGATGTATGCACCCTGATATTCATAACAGTACCACGTACAATAGCCAAAACATAGAAGCAACCTAAATGTCCACACACAGGTGAATGGATATTACTTCCACAGTAATACAGCTTCTTTACCTGTTCTCTTTAATTACTTCTATAATCACTTGTCTTCAGACCAATTTTAGAAAGAGATTTAAAGAGAACTGCTTCCAACTGACTTTTCGATACAAGATGCACCCTCAAGGCATATGCCATTCAATTCTGTTCTTTGGGAACTGTCTATATTTTAACAAGGATTGTGCATTATATGTGTTCAAGTCTAACTGCTTGCTGAGCAAACTGCTCTCTACACAAAAACAGTGAACACCACTAGGCTAGGCCAGAGGTTCCTTTCTCATTTTGCGATCTTCTACTACACCAAGCATAGTGCTTTCTACTGGTGCTTTAGTCGCTCAGTTGTGTCCAACTCTTGCGACCCCATGGACCGCAGCCTGCCAGGATCCTCTGTCCATGGGATTTTCCAGGCAAGAGTACTGAAGTGGATTGCCATTTCCTTCTCCAGGGGATCTTCCCAACCCAGGAATCGAACCCAGGTTTCCTGCATTGCAGGCAGATTCTTTACTGACTGAGCTATGAGGGAAGCCCCCGCTTTCTACTAGAGGCACTCAACAAATAAATGTTCAGTTAAATCTAATGTTATTCTTGGGAGTGTTTATGCATGTTAGTAATACATTACTTGACTTAAAGCCAGTGACTTTGTGAATCTTGGCTACCCCACTGATAAGCTGTGCTACATGGAAAATTTATTTAATCTCTCTGAATCTAACTCCTCATATGTAAGATATTAATTGTAACATCTACCCTTCTGGGTTATTGTGAGGATCAAAGATAACTTAACATAAAATACTGAGGCTATCATTTATCACATAGAAGGCACTTAGTAAACAGTAGCTATTACTATCCTTTGGGCTTCCAGGTGGCTGAGTGGTAAAGAATCCATCTGCCAGTGCAGGAGACATAGGAGATGCTGGTTTGATCCTTGGGTCAGAAAGATCCTCTGGAGAAGGAAATGGAACCCCACTCATGTTCTTGCCTGGAAAAATCCCATGTACAGAGGAGCCCAGATGGGGTCTCAATGAGTCAGACATGACTGAGCATGCACAGTTATCCTCACTTTGTCAGCTTCTGATGATATTTAGGTACCTGTATGAGTTTGAAACTATAAAAAGATTTTGCCAGTAGTTCTACTGTTTGATGTTTCACTATATACCTGTTTTTATTCCAGAAGGTTGACAGCCGGCAGTTTTCTGAAGGAAACTGCTCCATTTATTTGACTAAGATGTTAAAAAAAATTTATTGGATTTTTACAAAAAAGCATTATTTACAGTACCCACAGTGGTGTGCCTTGAGCACATAAATAGAACTTAAAACATGACCTCTGTCATCAGGAAACTAACCTTGTAATTAGATTGGTAAGATCAAAACTCATGTAAGAATCAGAGAGTAAGTCACTACTAAAAATTATTATACTGATAGTAGCTTGATAGATTTCAGAAAGGGAGCTATCAGCAGAAGTCTTCAAGAACGCTGGTAGCCTCAGGATTTGAATGGCACAGATGAGAGGTATCCTGAAGAATATGCACACGTGTAAGAGGTAAACGTAGGAATAAACATGTGGGTGGGGACCTTGGACTAAGATAGTGGAGGAAACTGGATGCATAATCAGAGCCAACTAATGGTGACCTTTTGCCTAAAAGGAACAGAACTCCAACTCAAACTTTCTTAGGCTAAAAAGAAAATATACTGTCTGTATTAACCAGAAGTTCAGATCTTCTGGCAAGGCTAAATCCTGGATGGGGAAAGATATTGTCAGAGCTGTCTCTTCTCTCAGCTCAGCTTCCCTGGGTGATGGCCTCTTTCCTTCCAAATTCTAGAAGCCTTCTTCCATGTTGCCCAGGAACATGGCTTGGGGCAAGCCCAAAATATCTGGTTACAAGCTTAGCAATTTCAGTGAAAAGAGCATTTCTATATACCAGCATTTTTTAAAGTATGATTCACAGATGCCTGGAGGGTTCACAAGGCATTTTCAGGGATCTACAAGGTCAAACGACTTTCATACTAATACTAAGACATTATTTCCTGTTTTACTGTGTTGATATTTGCTCTAATGATGCAAGTGCAATGTTGGCTAAAATTGCTGGTGTCTTCAGCAGAGGCTCTAAATTGTACTAATAAGTCACTTGTTTACTGCCACATGGTCATAGAAAAAAAAAATTAAAGCCACTTTTATTTAACAATTGCTATTGAGGAAAACAGTAAAAATTATCAATTTTATTAAATCTCAACTCTTGAGAACACAAGTTTTTAATATTCTGTGTAACAAAATAGGAAGTGTATACAAGACACTGTTGCTTCTTACCGAAATATAGTCAAGTGGTAAGGAAAAGTACCTGGGCAACTGTTTGAGCTGTGAGCAGGACTAGCCACATTTACACAGAATACTGTTTTAACTTGACGGAACAACAGATAAACTGTGGTTACTAAGATCTGACATTTTCTGGACAGTGTTTACTGCAGATTATAAAATTTGAGCTTTCTCATTTTGAATTTTAGAACATGTGTGTGTGCCATTGTGAGTATGACACAAAGACTTTTCTGATGAGGTCACTGGTGATGTTGGCTGGAATGTGGTTTTTTGGCATCTTATAATGCAGTATGTCAATATTTGCATATCTCAGTGAACTCATATTTTCCAAATGATCAACACATGATAAAGTCACATATAGGTAAAAACATATTCAAAGGACATAACAGGTCAGTGCAATTTATTAAAACTGAGTAGAAAAAGGTCATTGATGTGGTTTCAGATCCCACATTGCAACTAACCTTTAAGAAACTACCACTTGTCAAGTTTTAGTATAATATCAAAGACAAATATCAGTAATAATAAAAAGGGCTATTAAAATAATCATCCCTTTTCCAATAACATATCTATCAGAGGTCATATTTTCTTTATACAATATATACATTTAACTATAACAATATATTATACAGATTGAACGCAGAACCAAGTTTGCCTATTAAGCCAAATACTAAAGAGATTTATAAAAATGTAAAGCAGTATCATTCTTCTCACATTTTTTGCTTTAGAAAACATTTATGCATTTTAAAATATTTATGTGCCTTGACAATGGCTAGGGTAGTTTGGATCATGGGAACAGCTCTTTTTATAGGAGAAGGCAGTGCTGTGATAGCAGCCTCCATTTTAAATGCAGAGTGTTATTGAGAGAATAAGGGAATAGTGAAATTGGACAGGCAAGCACAGCATTTGTACTCTGCAGACAGTGATATTCACACTGGTCATTTCCGAAATATTCCCCATGAAGCTTCATGCAGATTATGTCAGTGGAGACAACCAGAGTGAGAGGCACATCCTACATGCCAGCAGCAGGACTCCAGACATGGAATACGGAATATCTGGGCTTAAATTATGATAATAAAACTAGAGAGCAAAATACATACCAAAAAATGAAAGAATAATAAGACTCTCTATCATATAGGTATGAGATACAGGAAAAGAGGTAAAGACGACTCCAAGATTCCCAGCCTTGGAAAGTGTTGAGATCTCACAGGTATTTTGAAGTACCATAGATACCTAAATGGATACAGTCTTAACATTCTGCAGTCTCTGCTTCCAAGAGATCAGAAGGGGTCTGTGGATCTATTTTTCAGTATCAGTTGAGAAATGAAACATTACAGTGTTTTAACTTTATGGTGAAGAGTTAGTACGCAGCTTCACCATCAAGGCTAAGTGAACGATGGCAGGCATTTTCAATTGCCTGGAGTTTCTGAGGGCTGTGTGCTCAAGCCAAGGACCCAGCAGTTACTCTTACCCTATCACATGTTTTTTCCCCCCTCTAATTCTCTTTCTTACTTTGAAACTGTATCTAAGAATTTCCTTATAAGGAAATTTTGAAGTCTAATTAGTTAACATTTATGAAGTGCTAAGTATTACATGAATATGGAAAGTGGTAAGGATGATTACTCTATGGGTCTATTTTTATACCGTATCTTTCTTATCAATTGTTGCCTCATTCACATTATAGGATTAGAAAAGAAGAGTTTAAATGAAAAGTCACGGGGTGAGGAGTACTTTCAGATGGCATTTGGAAGTAGAATGTTAATCAACAAGACAGAGAAATGTGAGGAATCTAATCATGGAAGGAGCAGACAAAGCTAACTGTGTGAATTAAGCTAGTATATGAGGAAGAAAGATGCCTAAGAAGACAGGAGGGTAGAATAACAAGACCAAAATATGTTATGCTCTACTGCTCCTAAGTCACTTCAGTCGTGTCCAACTATGTGTGACCCCATAGATGGCAGCCCACCAGGCTCCCCCGTCCCTGGGATTCTCCAGGCTAGAACACGGGAGTGGGTTGCCATTTCCTTCTCCAATGCATGAAAGTGAAAAGTGAAAGTGAAGTCGCTCAGTCATGTCTGACTCTTAGCGACCCCATGGACTGCAGCCCACCAGGCTCCTCCATCCATGGGATTTTCCAGGCAAGAGTACTGGAGTGGGGTGCCATTGCCTTCCCCGATGTTATGCTCAGGAAAACTTAAAGCTCACTGACAGTGACTTGATCTCTCTGAGGTGCTGAGTTAAGTGCTGTCGAGGTTTCTGAGTTGTTTTGTACCAGTCATGGACTGTTGGTCTGGTGACATTTGTCCCCACTGATCATCATCTGAGACGTCAGGGCTCGGATAGCAGTATGATTAAAGATCACAGATCACCATAACAAATATAATGAAAAGTGTGAAATATTGTGAGAATCACCAAAATGTACCAGAGAGACATGAAACGAGCCAATGCTGTTGGGAAAATGGTGCTGATAGTTTTGCTGCATGCAGGGCTGCCACAAACCTTTAATTTTTAAAAAAATGCAGTATCTGTGAATCATAATAAAGCAAAGCAAAATAAAACAAAGTATGTTCATATGTTACATAAACAGTAAAATAAATTACACAACAGTATCACACATGAAATTTATTTGCTACATCATTTAAATAATAATAATGTGAACAAACAAGCTGGAGTTAGAAAAAGCACAAAATGCTACCATACATCATCGATATGATTAACATCATAAAAAGACTTTAGAACAATTTCTGGCTGTGCAAACACTAACTTGCAGCAGATCAACACTCCTTCGAGTACAACTAGGAAGACCGTATAAAAATTTTAAAGTCAATTGAAAGCATCAGACCAAGAAGCCAGAACTTGAAGGTCAAAAATTCCTGAGAGAAGGGAAGGGCAGAGAAGTAAAACCAAAAATAAGTTCTGCTTTTCCCTTTGAAGCATTTGCTGAATCATGAGCAGTGCAAGAATACAGGCGAAGAAGTCCAGAACAAAGTGTCAGCTAAAAGAGAGAGTGATAAGCAATCTCACTGTGTTCTGGAGACAAAAGTTGAATTTCAGGGCTCATCAAGGAGGTGAAGTCACCATGAATACCCTAGCTTTCAGATGCAGCCTCTGAAGGGCAACATCCTGAGAGTAGACTGAACATACTCAAGGCTTTGAAAAATGCTGCCGTCCAGACTGGAGTCACTTCTATCCCTGAATGAATTAAAGAGATCTACCTCTATTTTTAACTTATCATAGTCTAAAATTAATTCCCTCCATGAAGGAATTATTATAATCATACACAGTGTCTAGCATTCAATTAAGAATTACTGGGTATATCAATAAACATTATCAAGACAAAAAAATAGAATTTAGAAATAGACCAACAGATAATCCAGACATGAGAGTTATCAGCTGCAGACATTAAAATAGCTGTGATTAATATGTCCAAAAAAATGATGATAAGAGAATTATGGAATAAAAGTAGAATGTATTTTTAAAAATCAAATAGAAATTCTGTAACTAAAAAATACAACTGAAATAAACAACTGGAGAGATAAGTTCATCGGTAGATTGGACTCAGTGGAAATGATTATTTTACTGAACAGAAAGATAGAAAATATGCAGATTAAAGCATGAAAAAGTATGGAGAATTCAGAAAACAATATAAGAAATATATAGGTGAGATTAAAAATTGATTAATGTAATCAGGGTTCTAAAATTATAACATAGAGAATGAAGCAGGAACAATATTAAATTAGGTATTAAAGTCCTATAATCTTCTACAAATGAAGACCATCAACCCACATATTCAAGACATAAAAAATAATAAATTCACACTTAGTCTTATCTCATAGTAAAAGTGATAAATGCTAAAGAAACAGAAAAATCTTAAAGATAGCCACAGAAAACAGTTGCGTTATTTTCAAAAAAGGAAAAATAAGATTGGGCTAAATTTTTAACAAAAAAGATGGCAGCCAGAAGATAATTAAAGGATATATATAGTATCAAAAATAAAGTTTCGAACTAGAATTAAACAATTGATGAAAATATTCTTCAAAAATGAAGGTAAAATTGAGATATTTTGAGACAAACAAAATGGAAAAACATCACCAGTTGACTTTTCTAAAATGATTCTAAAGGAAATTCCTCAGGCAAAAGAAAACAGTTCTAAACAAAAACATAAAATTTAAGAAGGAATAAAGGGTGGCAGAAGAACTGATGCTTGTGAACTGTGGTGTTGAGAATCCCTTGGACAGCAAGGAGATCCAACCAGTCCATCCCAAAGGAAATCAGTCCTGAATATTTATTCGAAGGACTGATGCTGAAGCTGAAATTCCAATCCTTTGGCCACCTGATGCGAAGAACTGACTCATTTGAGAAGACCCTGATGCTGAGAAAGATTGAAGGTGGGTGGAGAAGGGGACGACACAGGATGAGCTGGTTGGATGGCATCACTGACTCAATGGACATGAGTTTGAGTAAATTCTGGAAGTTGGAGATGGTCAGGGAGGCCTGGCTTGCGGCAGTCTGTGCGGTGGCAAACAGTCAAACATGACTGAGCAACTGAACTGAACTGAAATGGTGGCAGAAAGTGGTAAATAATGGGATAAATATAAATCAAATTTGATTGTACAAAACAATAATAGTAATGGGCTGCAGAATTTAAAATTTACCAAAAGTATATGATACAATAATGTGAAAGGCAAAATAGGAATAGATGGAGTTAAAGTATTCTAAGATTCCAGCATAATCAAAGAATTGGAGAAAAGTAATATTTTTATATTAGACTGCAATAAATCAAGGGTAAGCATTAAATAATAATAAAAGAAAGTATAATAGACAAAAGTAACTGAGATTAAAATGAAAAATAGAAGTGTTCTATTACTCAAAAAGAAGTTAGTATAGTAAAATGATGAATATGAGAAAAACATGACTAACAAACTTGATACATTTCATATAAAATAGCACCCACATTAATTGCTGTATATGTATGCTTTTCACACTCAAATGCAGTATTTACCAAAACTGGCCATATACTGGGCTATAAAGCATTTCTCAATATATTTTCCAAAGATTAAAACCATATGGAGAATATTCTCTGGCTGAGATAATGCCCTTTTGTTTGGAAATTAAATAATATAATTCTAAATTAATTCATGGATCAAGAAGAAATCACAATGAAAAATTTTTTAATATTTTGAACTTAATGATAGTAAGTATAAGACATAATAAAACTTGTGGAATGCAGTTAAAGCCATCCTTAGAAAGAGATACATACCCTGCGATTGATATATCAGAAAAGAAAGAAATGTTGAAAATCAATGATCTAAGAATTCAACTCAAGACCTTATATAAAAACTGAACAAATTAACACCTCTCCCCAAGATTAATTGGAAATTAATAAAATAAGACACGATTAATTCAATAGAGAAAATCAAGAACACTGAAAGATACTGTTAAATATATATAAAATGGATAAACCTGTTGGAAGATTGATATGGAGTCGAATTAGGGTGAGCATGGATCATAAGGGCTTCCGTGGTGGCTCAGATGGTAAAGAATCTGCCTACAAGGCAGGAGACCTGTGTTCGATTCCTGGGTTGGGAAGATCCCCTGGAGAATGGAACAGCTACCCACCCCAGTATTCTGGCCTGGAGAATTGCATGGACAGAGAAGCCTGGCCAACTACAGTCCGTGGGGTCACAAAGAGTCAGACACGACTGAGCGACTTTCACTATCACTTCTCTATGGATCATAAAGGCCAAGGCTGTGAGGAGTAAGCAGCCAGTAGTCAAGTCACACCAGCTATTCACATAAAAAGAAGAGGCTCAGAGGCTAGGCTGTCAGAGGATTTGGTGGTTATTGATTCTGATGCCCAAGAAAACAACTGGGATCCTGGTCAAATGCACGGTTCATCCCAGAACTCAGTGACAGCACCCTCTGCCTTTCCCCTCGTCACCTGCCATCGCTCCCTTCGTCCTCTTCTTGCCTCCTCATCACGTTTCCTTCTGACTTCCTCCCTGTCCATTATTTTCTTACACATTCTTTTCTTCATGTCTCTGCTCTGTTTTTAAAGATTTGATTTACCTGTCCCGTTTCTCTTCCCACTGTTTTCTCTTTGCCCCGGCCGCCTGCCCTTCAGTGTTGGTCTGCCTGCCTCTCTCACTGTCTCCTCCGCACAGCTCATTTCCTTTCTCTGCCACGTGCTTTTCCTTTCCTTCCTTTCCTCCATCCTGGAGTCTCTTGTTGCCCATCATATTAAATGACATATTTTTTTTCCTAAATTGAATGTAACAATTCAGTGAAGCTTTAAAACCCCAAATGTTAACTTTTACAAAAGATATTCAGAATTTTTTATATTTCTCTCTTTTAAAAAGATATAAGCAAACAAATCATTTCCCTTTTATTCATCTAACTTCTTGGGAGATTTTTTTTCCCCCCAAGAGTGTCAGTGATTCTTAACAAGAAAAAGAAATTTTTCCCTACTTGTTTTCAAATTCCCTAAGCCATCGTTTAAAAAAGCATCACCAACAATGAAGTTCTTCATGCATTATTAAATTCTACCATCGCACTGATTTACTATTTCTTTGTTACACCACAGATAGAGAAGATGAGAATCTGACCTGGCCTGCTGTTATAAATGGTAACAATTATATTCACCGCAGCTAGGTTTCTTTGAACATCGCAGTTAAAAGAGATGAGCATCTAGCCCAATAATAGCAGTAGCCATAGAAGCCATGGTAATAAAAAGCAATCACTAAACCAATAATAAGTTCTCAGAATACATTGTTTCCTTGGCACTGACCAGCAGTTCATTTTAACACAATAAGACATCATTTCCAAATGATGTAGGACAGGTTTAATGCGATTGTTGCACATTCTTCATTTGTTCACCCAGATCTCCATGGGTTTTCTAACCTCTAATATTGAAATTGCTACTGAGGTTTATATCCTCTGCTATCAGTGTGGTATTAGGAAGCTGGAAAAGGAAAAAGAAAAACAACCCCAGATTTGAAGAATTTATTGTCTTCCATAAGCACTTGCATCAACGAGGCTGAGCAGCTGGCTCAAAGCTCTTAGGATATCACCATCTGTAGTCGAAAGGGGAAAAATGAGTATCTGGTTTTTCAAAGGGTAAAGAGAGTACAATCATATTTATTAGGTGTTCAAAGCTTTGACAAGAGAGGCCTGTCAGACATTATCAGCATGTGCCAGTTGGCACGCAGACTGTGGACATATTGTCCTTTAAAGTTGTCGGTTTACAAGTCTCAACCGATGTTTGCAAATCTGCATAGCAAAAGCCAGTTGTATTGTCCTGATCCCAGGAAAATTCCTCAGGGGCCACTATTTAAAAATTACATTACAATGTACTTTATAAGTATTCATAGATAGAGATATGGAGAGAGATCTCTCTATATATACAGAGATACTTATGAATATTAGGAAATTATACCTAGAAGATTAGATGTAGACAGATATTTTATATCGATTTGGACACTATGGATCGTATACTATTTTACACAATTATTTGATGATGTAAGAATTTGCTGACCGTGCTTGCTCGGGCAATCCTTTCTCTATACTTTTCCTTCTCCATTCGACAGCCTCCATTCTCTTTCCTTCCTGGGACCCAGTTCTTAAGCTTCTTGAAATCTCTTGCATCATTGACAAAATATATTTATAAAATAAACCTAACTAACATATTTTAGTACTAGCATGTTATAACACAGGAAATATGAAAGAAGACCCTAATAAGTGGGAGAGAACAATACTGTTTTGAGAGGGAAAGACTATATTACAGAAGATATCAGGTTTTCCCAAATAAATATATACTATAAGATAATTCCAATCAGAGTTACAAGGAGTTTTCTTCTTCTTTTTGAAACTTTACAAAATGATTCTAAGATATATTTAGAAGAATAGACAGACAAAAATCACTAAGTTTTTTTTTTTTAAATAAGCTAATGAGGAGGAACAAATTAAACTCTGTTCTGCAGCTACAACAATTAAAACCAGTGTGCTAACTGTGCAAGAATAGAGAGGAGAACAGAACAGACTATTGAGATGGTAAATTGCATGCAGGCAGAGCCCACATGTGTTTTATTCATGACTGTTTTATTTATCCTGATGTCTCCATAGTGCCTGAAACATAGCAAACACTCATAGAATAAATGAGCTAGCAAAGTCAAGGCAATATAAATAGTATTGGAATATAAATACATATATAGCAAATGAGAAAGACAGAATGATAAACCAGTGAAAAACAATTATTTTATTCAAAATGTGTTGAGAAAAATCGCCATTTGGAGAAATAATAAACTATTTTAATCTTCACCTCACAGAAAGCATGAAAAGATACTGACTTCATCTATAATTACATGTAAAAAATGAAAATCCATTTAAAAAAACTAGAAAGAAAATCATAAATATGAATTTGACCTTTGGATTGGGTTTGGGGGAGCCTCTTGGAGGAGAGGAAGACTTTCAGTTTTAAAAGCAACATCAGATATCATAAAGGAGAAATCATTTCCAACGTCAGTATTCAGCGCCTCTGAGTGTGGCCACATATGCATGCCCCACGTAACTGTAGAAACTGTCCTTCTCATGGGAATGGGTCCCCTGGAGGTGAGCTACGTGGGATTTCTGCTGGACCACAGCACACTCCCAGTAGTTCTGGCCTCCTGGAGGATACCAATTCAGCTGGCAAAGACTTAGGAGCACTGACAGATCCCTTTTATGGATCAGCACCACAGAAAGCTTATGCTCTGCTCTCAGCTTAGATCAGGAGTTCTCCAGCAACATCAGCATCACCTGACCCACACAGGACCCCCTGAATTAGGAACTCTGGGGTGGGACCCAGCACCTGTGCTGATGCTGCTGATGCAGGCTAAAGACTGGAAACCACTGGGTCGGTTGAAACAAACCACCATCCACAATACAACTGAATCCACAGGTACTTCTTGAGTCAACTCCACTTTCATTACCATTATGAACAGCAAGTATCATTTTTCTACCCACTGATCATGTTCTCCTGTACCAGACCATTCAGCCAATCAGCTTTTGAAAAATCTGTTTTTATCAGGATAATCTGATCATGCTGGCACCCAGGAAGTTTTCACAGTACAATATGTTCACGATACAGAATTCACAA
Organism: Bos mutus; assembly: GCF_027580195.1. Taxonomy (NCBI): domain Eukaryota; kingdom Metazoa; phylum Chordata; class Mammalia; order Artiodactyla; family Bovidae; genus Bos; species Bos mutus. The sequence continues at coordinate 27,181,910 of NC_091628.1, forward strand.
ATCAAAGATGTGGAGAACAATGACAATACCTAAATCCTTAAGTAGTCCAATTCTAAATTCATCCCAATTTTAAATGACCACTATGGTAACCCACTCCAGTATTCTTGCCTGGAAAATCCCATGGACCGAGAAGCCTGGTAAGCTACAGGCCATGGGGTCACAAAGAGTTGGACACGACTGAGCGATTTCACTTTCTTTCTTAAAGAACACCTGAAGATAAAAAGAGAGAGAGAGAGAAGGCAAGATATCACTTGGTAGCATTAGAAATACATGATGAAATGACAGTTGATGCTAAATGATAGTGATCATTTTCCAGAAGAAATAAAGGAGGTGAGGAAGGCAGGGATCATGCTGGAAGACAGGTTTGAGATATCCATGTCCACCCTTTCCCCAAAGTTCATTTTATCTCCACTAAGACTCCGTGAAAATGTATATGACTTGTAAGATAATTCCCAAATCCTCAAGAGGAAAGTAACTAAAGATCACGAACTGATAAGTCACAGAGAGAAAATTTAAAAAGCTCATTCATGAATGTGAAAGTAGCTAGCCTCTTTAGTAATGAACAACAGGAAGCTAAACCTATATAATTCAGTTTTTATTTATAACATTGTCAAATATTAGAAGAAAATGCTCAATGCTTAGAGTTTAAATTACCATAAACATTTTAGAAGGCAATTTGGCAAGCTACATTAAGAATTTTAAAATGCTGACTCTGACTCAGAAATTCCTTCCAGTTCTCAATTCTAAAGAAATGAATAGGAACACAGACAAAGATTTAGACCAAAAGATGTTTGTGCCAAGTTGCTTCAGCTGTGTCTGACTCTTTGCGACCCTATGGACTGTAGCCCGCCAGCTTCCTCTGTCCATGGGACTCTCCAGGCAAGAATACTGGAGTGGGTTGCCATGCCCTTCTCCAGGGGATATTCCCAATCCAGGGATCAAACCTGCATTTCTTATGTCTCCTGGATTGGCAGGCAGGTTCTTTATCACTAGCGCCAGCTGGGAAGCCTAAAAGATATTTACCTTGATGCTATTAACAATAACACAAATTAAAAATAATCTAATTGTCAAATTATAATAATATAAGAAATAATTTAAAATGTCTTTATGAAAAAACTAGGTTAAAGAATTGAGTAACAGTATGTGTTCAAATATTTTAATTTAGTAAGTATATGCATAAATCAAAATGTTAATATTATTCAAGGATGAATGAAGATTATGAGTAATTTTTTTTTCTTTCACTTTGCTACATTCCCCTAGGTTTCTATTAGTAATGACATTTAAGGGGGATTAAGGCTACTTCATGAAAACCACATTTGGAATATTTGAGAAATATTTGAGACTATGTGATCTTTCTCAAAAACTACAAATCAGGATAACCTTTAATAAGTGTTAATGACATAATTATTCCATTAGGTTTAGCATTAATTAAATCTGTAAAGTAAGTAAACACTGGCTTATGATGTAAAGTCAGAGATTTGTTTATATGGCAAAATTCTCCTATCATATATAATTAAACATTTGGGGAGAAAAAAAGCAAACACATAAGTTTACTGGCTGTGAGTGGAGAAGAGAGGTATATTAACACTCCAACAGTATTTTCCTATCCATCAGAGTACCCTCTGCTTTTGTCATCACCACCAAATCCTCTAGGATGATTTCTCCCAAATTTGGAATGTTCCTGAAACTTCTCTCTTCTCTTACTTTTCTTGGTGATTTTAAAATATCAAATATAATAAATGCAATATCATATTTTATTAACAATTAGATACACTCCTTTTTGGTCATCCGATGTGACCATCCAACTCATTGGAAAAGTTCCTGATGCTGGGAAAGATTGAGGGCAGAAGGAGAGGAGGATGTCAAAGGCTAGATGGCATCACCGATGCAACGGACATAAACTTGGACAAACTTTGGGAGATGGTGAGAGACAGGGAGGCCTGGCATGCTGCAGTCCATGGAGTTGCAAAGAGTCAGACACGACTGGGCAACTGAACAAGCTTTCCTTTAATATCTTTTAGTTCAAAGTTTCAAATTCTGAAAAAACTATAAACCCTATACATCCATTTCAGAACAGGCAAGGACAAATAGATTTTGAAAACTTTCCTGCAAGATACTCTTGAAAAATTTATTTTAGCTGTAATCCTAAATCAGGACCAAAGATAGGCATGTTCAATTACAAAGAACAACTCTGTTTTCTAAGGTAGCAGTCCATTGCAGATAAGAGTTCAATTTCCTCCCAGACACTTGGTTCTCATTCAAACATGATACAAAACATGTTCCTGCCTAATTGACTGGATGGCATACAACTAACTGAAGCACCAATATTCGGCCACCTGATGCAAAGAGCTGACTCACTAGAAAAGCCCCTGATGCTGGGAAAGATTGAAGGTTGGAGGAGAAGGGGACAACAGAGGACAAGATGGTTGGATGGCATCATTGACTCAATGGACATGAGTTTGAGTAGGCCCTGGGAGTTGGTGATGGACAGGGAGGCCTGGCGTGCTGCAGTCCATGCGGTTGCAAAAAATCGGACACCACTCAGCGACTGAGCAACAGCAACAACATAAAACTAATCCACCCTGTACACGTTTAAGCATAAGTGACTGGTGGAGCTGGCATTAAGGATGAAGGTACAGGTGTAAAGCAGGGAAAGGATAACAGGTAGGAGCCCTGGGATGTCAGCCTACAGAGCCTACAAGACCAGAGAAGTGGCCAAGCTCCAGACCCATCCTCCTGGCAGAGCTGGGTGAAGTACAGGTGAGCTGATAACATGATAGGATACAGAAGACACCTTAAATTTAATAAGCAGCATATTTAACACACCTTAATGTGCCCAACTCATCATACCTACGGATGTCTAATTTGGGGCACAGGCAAACCCTCCGAGCAAACACTCCCTAAGTCCCTGACTGTTGGTTCATGACAGAAGACCAATCTTGTCATCACCAAACAACTTGGACAGGACTAGCTTTTGTAGCAGTTATTACTGATAATATTTACAGTCATGAATTTCAGTGTGTAAATATAAAACCTTATATCCCATTTTTGAGTACTGCTTGCTTCTCCAGTAGTCTTTTCTGCTACTGAGTCAAGTCTGTGATTTGCCAGTCTTTCTTGGGAAATACTGAAGTCTTGCCTCCTCCTTCATAACTAAAGAACAAAATCAGATTATGATTCAATAATTCTCTCACTGTGCCATGGAGAAGGTACACCAACATTTATCTTTAGTTCTTGAATGGGGCTTCCTCAGTGGCTCAGTGTAAAGAATTCACCAGCAATGCAGGAGATGGAGGAGACACAGGTTCAATCCTTGGGTGGGGAAGACCCCCTGGAAGAGGGCATGGCAACCCACTCCAGTATTCTTGCCTGGAGAATCCTATGGACGGAGGAGCCTGGTGGACTAAAGAGTCAGACATGACTGAAGTGACTGAGAACAAGCACAAATTGTTGAATAACTTGTCATTTCCCAGTCAGAGGGGGAGACTTGATTCCCAACTGAAGATAAAAGGAATTTCTTCATCCACATTTATAATTTCCATAATAGGAAGTCACTCCCGTATTCTTAAACTTGGTAAATAATTCCTTTATCGATACCCTAGTAGTCTACAACTCAATAAAATTACAGTGGCCATTTTTTGAGTCTTACTGTGTGCCAGGCACCGTACCAAACTGATTTACATGTGATAGCTTAATTCCCACAACTCTACTATCACCTCTGTTTTATAAACGAGAAGGCTATGGCCCAAAGAGCTAAGGAACTTGGTATAAAATCCCACAGCTACTAACTGGTAAGGCTTCCTTAGTGGCTCAAATGGTAAAAAATCTGCCTGCAATGCGGGAGACCTCGGTTCAATTCCTGGGTTGGGAAGATCCCCTGGAGAAGGGAATGGCAACCCACTCCAGTATTCTTGTCTGGAGAATCCCCATGCCAGAGGAGCCTGGTGGGATATAGTCCGTGGGGTCACTGTCACAAAGAGTCGTACATGACTGAGCGACTAAGCACAGCATTAACTGGTAAGATTGAGTTTGAACCAGAGTTCGGATACATGCCTGAATCCACAGCATACCACCATTCTACAAGCGTCTGCCCTTTTTCAAAGAGTTTCTAGTGACAAGATGATTTCAGTGACTACATTTTCATAATAAAACAATAAAAAAACACATTTTTCACAGAGGTTTCATGACAGTATTTGTTGTTATTTTTCTACTTTGTGTATTTGAGTAAGTACCACCAATAATAATGAAATATTCTTTGTACAAAATGTTAAAGACTATTTCAACATCTCTTAATAATATCAACAAGTATTATGAGTTGCTGCTGCTGCTGCTGCTGCTAAGTCGCTTCAGTAGTGTCCAACTCTGTGCGACCCCATAGACCGAAGCCCACCAGGCTCCCCCGTCCCTGGGATTCTCCAGGCAAGAACACTGGAGTGGGTTGCCATTTCTTCTCCAATGCATGAAAGTGAAAAGTGAAAGTGAAGTCGCTCAGTCGTGTCCGACTCTTCGCGACCCCATAGACTGCAGCCGTCCATGGGCTTTTCACGTCTCCTTAACTCATACATAAAGAGACATTGGAAGGAAGTTATCAGAGGATATATTCTTTAAAATACATTAAATTACTAAAAAATACCAAAATACTTGGGCATATAAGTAAAATGCAGATGGTTATTCTGAAGTGTATCAAGGGTGTATAGCCAAAAGAATTAATATCACAAATGATAAATCGCAAAATGACAACCTGTGGTTATTTAGTAAATAGAATGGTTATCCTGGATCCTTAAATACAACATTTCCTGAACACAATTAGGAATCCACAGACACAAAAGAAATTCAAAAGTATTCTTTCTGGGGTGATGGAAATATCCTAAAATGCGACTGTGATGCTGACTGTGAAATTCTGCATATGCTAAAATTCAGAGTTTTACATTTTAAATGGATGTTATAGTATATAAATTATATTCTAATAAAGGTATATAATAAAACATGGAAGAAAAAAGAGAAAATGTTGCTGAGGCTTTAAAAAATTCCTCTATTAATTACCATTTGCTAATGAAAACAAGCAATGAAGGTCATCTCACGTAATCCTCACAGCAGTCGTCTGGGTAGGTTTTCCTAACCCTGACAGACAGAAGAAGGGAAAAGCACTGGAGGTTTCCTAGATCTGAAGAGCAGGAGCCAGGAGGCAAATCCAGAATTCTCTGACTGGACTCCAACCAAGTGCTGGGTTTTACAATTTCCTTAATTCTGGGTACCCTTATAACACCTTATTTAAAATATCGAATAATTAGTTCAAATCCTTGCCTAACTAGCATAGGAGTGAGCAGCCTCATGAGAAACTGTGTTTGAAGTTTAGAGTATCAGATAAGCAAGCAGAAATCCCAAAGAAACCCTGGATTTTGCCTGGATTTTGCCTTTGTTCTTCACCCAAGGGTGCATGGGGAGAATGGTGTGTTGCTCCAAAGTCATCTTGAAAGGCTGCACAATCAGGGCCTATCAGAGGTATAACCTCAGCCTATGACACAGATCTACAGAGATGATCCTGCAGTTGATTAAAAAAATGCAATCTCCTAAAACACCAGCGGATCAATCTCACTAGCGTGGGGTTTGTACAAGCTTGAGATTCTTTCCTAGGAACTTGCAGCCTCAGAAATTCAAGAAACTGTCTTTTGGCTTCTGACCTTCAAACGCTTACAACTGCATTTCCTTCTGTTTGGAATATTCTCTCCAATTTTCTTTCAATCCAAGCTGCACATCTACATTTCTCTGCTTCGAAGTCATTTTGGGAAAACCTGCGTTGGTTCTGCTCTATGCCTTTCCACGTGAGTAAGGAAGCCGCTATGTGCTCTGAGGGCCTGCGGTCCACTGCTCTGGGCACTTAGCGTCCACTCTTGTAGGTGTGTCCATAATGGCCAAGGAGGAAAGACATTCATCTGCCACACTCACTACTAGTTCCCCACAACTAACACAGGGCAGAGGAAATAGTAGATATTCAGGAAATCATCACCGAGTAGCCTAACCTTACTTGGTGCTTTCAATGTGTTGTTTCGTTTTCTTTGTTTTATAGACTGCAGTTCCTATCTGTAAATTGTTCAGTCTGTGGGGATAAAGATACTTAAACAATGGTAATGTCATATGGTAAAGAATCATACTATAAAGAATCTGCCTGCAATGCAGGAGATCTGGGTTCAATCCCTGGGTTGAGAAGATCCCCTGGAGAAGGGCATGGCAACCCACTCCAGTATTCTTGCCTGGAGAATCCCCTGGACAGAGGAACCTGGAGGGCTATAATCCATGGAGTCACAAAGAGTTGGACACAACTGAGTGACTAATAAGTGACTAACAATGTCATACGGTAAGTATATGCATAAGCTATTAATTGAGGTACATACCAAATACGTGGGAAATTTTATTTACTCTCTGTGTTCACTTTTATTAAAATAAATAATTAAGATTCATGTGAAAGTGAAAGTGAAGTCGCTCAGTTGTGTCCGACTCTTTGCGACCCCATGGACTGTAGCCTACTGGGCTCCTCAGTCCATGGAATTTTCAGGCAAGAGTACCGTAGTGGGGTGCCATTTCCTTCTCCAGGGGATCTTCCCAAACCAGGGATCAAACCTGGGTCTCCCGCACTGCAGGCAGACGCTTTACCGTCTGAGCCACCAGGGAAACTCCATTTAAGATTCATAATATGAACCAAATACGTGATAGACTGGAACAGCAGTGACGTTTCTTGAGTGTTTGCTATCTGTCAGGCACTGCACCAGGAGTATGACATGTATTACTATGCTTCAAATTTATGACAATCCAACAAAGTCATGACTTTCATTTTACACACGAGGATACTGAAACCCAGGTAAAGTACCTACAACTAATAGCTGGTGGGTCTAATATTTTCCCTAAGACCCTTAGACTCCGGAGATTTCTTCCTCTCCACATTTATACTGCATGAATATTTATCTTTTCTCCATGAAAATCTGCCCATGGGATTAATATGAAGCAGACAGGATTCTTTAATATAATTTTTCTATTTTTTTAAAGGTTACTGCAAAATGGTGTTTTTAAAGCATTTATATAGAAATAAAAATGATACGAGCATTTTAAAGCAAGTAGATTTTTTTTTCAAAATCCAGGTTTTACATCAAAATTTTTGGCAAAGAAGAAAAAATTCTGCCAACTGATTTTATTAATTGTTCTAAGTATTCAGTTCATATTTGAAGCAAATTGATTCTCATAACCACTGTACAAGTAAAACTAATATAACAGATTTATTGAGGATCTTAACATACAGCAGTGTCTTCTGAGTATATATATGTATATAATAGCTTTCTAGAGAGGGAACTTCAATGTCAGCCAAAGAAATAATCTCTCACAGAGGAAAAAAAAAATAGATTGGACAATTCAGCCTAAGTACCTCAAGGTTTCCATGACAACCACAATTAGTACCATTTAACAAGAAAACAATGGGTTTGTCAGTTCAGAACAGTAGTCAAATACATGGTCTTCTAATTTATTTCCACTATTAAAAATACAAAGAGAGAGCTGAATACTGCACTGTGACTGCTCCCGCACATGCTCTTCAGAATTTCTGAGGTTGTGGGGTGATCACATCATTAGCATAACTAGTATTGATTGTGTGGGGTTGGTGGCGGGGTGGTGTGCTAAGATAGATGTTCTCTAGAAATCCCATCTGAACACTTACCACCATCCCAAATCAATTACCCTCTGCAAGATAAATAAGAACTGACACATTCTTTGTTCCAAAATGGTCAAAAGACAGGGGGGATTCCCCTGCCCTACCTGCAGTTTTGACCAGGCAGCCCACTCCAAATTACAAAGGTGAGCTAAAAGCAAACAAGTAAGCTGAAGCTGTCAGCATCATGATTAGAGCCATAAAAACTTTCTGATCACCCTTTTTTCTTGACTTTGCTTTCGAGAATGAGGAAATATGACCGCATCAATTCTCCAACATATAAACTTGGCTGTGATTACTGCCTGCCTTTGGCTGAGTCAGCACGGAGTTAGCCTATGAAGTAATGGGGCGTGACAGCCTCTGTCTTTCCCATCCACCAGTAAATGCTCTGCTGCAATGCCCTTCGCCACTGGCAAAGTTTGTGCATCAGCCTTCTTTATTTATTTGGTAGTTATTTGAGGTTGTGTAACAAGTCACAAGATAATTAGCTCCAAAAATTTTCCTCTGTAAAAAAATTTCCCCCATATACACAGGGTGGGGGAAATAAAAATAATTCCAAGTTTTGGTGACAATAGTTACCTTGAATTGATTACTCAAAAGCACTTTGCAAGCATTTTCTCATTTAATTGTCACAATAGTCCTATGAAGAAAATGCTATTGTCCACATTTTAAAACTCAAGAAATCTAATTCCAAAAAAGTAACAACCCCAAATCACACAGCCCAGTGGCCAAATAAATGTGAAGGTTTCAATCTCAGCTTCCTGGCTCAGGACTGGCAGTAATAATCATGCTACTCCAGTTGCAGAGTTTTGAAATTGCTAGGATTCCAGACCAAATAGATACTGTTAATGGAATGTATTCACACAAACTAATGTGTCTGCAGCATGTCTACGTGGCATTTCTTTTTTCAAGTTATTTGGCCAGAGAGAACAATGCAATAGAAAGAACAGAGTCCAGGGACCTGGGTTTAAATCCCAGCTCTGAAACTCAACTGCCAGATGATCTTGAACAAGCTTCTGGACCTTTCTGAATCCAAGTGTCCCTAACTGTTATACGCACCCCGCAGAGCTATGGGTAATACCAGCAGTGGCATATGTTACATGCTTTACGGGCAAGGGGCACTCTGAGAGTGGAGTCCATAATTATTTTGAGCTTCTTAAAATCAGAAATCCTTCAGATCCATCTCTGAACCCCATTCTACCAGCTGCTTCAAGAAACAAAGATTTTCTAGCAAAATCCAAGTGGATTGTCTGTATGCTCCGAGTCCTCCCAGTGGAGTTGATCAAGGGCTTTCATTTCACTTTTAAATGAGGAAAATCTTATCCTGACACTTTTATAACAGCGTTATCAGGTAAGGTTTCTAATCCCAGGGATCCTGTCATTTCTTTTTAATAAGGAAATTTTAGAGTCATGAAAAGATCAACTTATATGAAACAAGATGTTTTGAGGAAGAAATTAAACAGTTTTTGTTGTGTTTGGCCTGGAGTGCAGAGGTTGTATAAAGAGCCATATATGGTGCACGGAACACAACTAAAGCAGCTAAAATAGGACCACTGGCAGCGCTTGCTTAACTCTAAGGAAACAGGAGGGCTCTTTTGATCCTAATATATTCAAATAGATCCTGAAGAGGCCCTAGAAACAGCAGAGTGTTCTGCAATATTTAAAGGATGCTGCTGAGATTCACAGTGCTAAAATTAGACCTGCGGGCTGCTTCCTGCACTTTAGGCTAAACTTCCTTTCCATGCCTGTGATTATCTTTCTGGAAATTAAGGTTCTGTTTCATTTAAAAATCTGTTTACAATAAAGAGGCCCACAGAAGCCTAGCCTCTCCTGTCTTGCACATAGAGTTACCTACCCAGGACCACACCTGTGTTCTGTGAAAGGAAGAGGCTGACAAGAAACTGCTTTGGCCTGTGATCATGTCTCTCAAGGACTGTACAGGGGACATGTGGACCACCGTTTTCTCTGCAAATCCATTCACATTGCCAGCACCTCAAAACTGGGGTATGTATCCAGTATCTTTCCCTTCTCTTCAGAGTTTCAAAATTTCAGGGCCTTGAAATTTAACAGATTAATGTCTCAAAGTCCCCTGTACTCACTTGGAAGTTGCATTTTTAATTTTGGGGAAAAAAAATCAAAATAACAAATTTGACTTTTGGTGTTAAACTTTGTCAGTATTCTTGTAGGTGAGGAAAGTATTATAAGCCAAAAAAGCATTGGGCAAATGAAATGAAAAATTTTTACAAACACATACACACACACATGAGCTTACACATACATATATACACATATATACATACATATAAATGCAATTGCTCCCCATGAATGGCCTTGGTGAAGTCATCACTGGTACGATTAGCCAAGCCTCCATGGGGACTACGAGGCAATATTTTGAATTATCTCATTTCGTCTAGTCAAAATCCAGATGGCTGTCAATGAAGAATGCTTCCTCCTGCCTCCCCGGGCAAAGTCTGACTTTGTGTGATTCGTACCTCTTCGAGACATCTGCTTCTGTCACCAAAGGACAGCAGTGATCTTTGTTTAGGGTGAGTTCTGAGTAGAATAATATGCAAGCAGGAAGCCCATTGCTTGCTATTTTTTTCCTGTCTTTAAACATATTTTCAAATATTTTCCTTTCAATTCTGTATCTCAAGAAGGAGTTTTGGAATTACCATTTCAGTATGTAGCAGGTGGCTGGGAAGATACTCCGGAGGGTCGCATGTGCCCTCAGCGGCTCAGAAATACGAGACACCTGCAACTTGGCATCTCTGGCAAGCGAGCACTTTCCTTACAAGTTTTTAGCCTAAATGAAGCTCTCTCATTTAGAGACAGAGTTATCCTCTCTAAATTTTAAAATCAATCATTATGAATAATCTTAGTCATTGATTTCTGTATTTAATCATACAATCAGTAAATAATAGTGATATATTTGTGAAAGTAGACAACTTTAGTCTCTCCTTCCCTGACACTGATTGGGAAACTATCCTGAGTAATTAAAAATTAGAATCCAGTAAGTTGGGGGAAAAAGATGAAAAGAAAATCTTAGCTTGAAACTGAGGAAAACTATGGAAATCTACTCTCAGGAAAGCCAGCATTTCCACTTTCTCTCTTCACTGCTAGCTGATAAACTAGTTAGTGAACATATTTATGTTATTGTGTAATAATAAACATAGCGTAAAGAGCATGTTTTCAGATTAAGTAAACTTTATTGTCTCTGCTCTAGGCCAACTCTGAACAAGGTTAACATTTAACAGGAGTTTATATATATAATTATTATTATATAGAATTAATATATGTACAAATATTTTATAATATTTATATATATAAAGTGGAGAAGGTAATGGCATCCCACTCTAGTACTCTTGCCTGGAAAATCCCATGGATGGAGGAGCCTGGTAGGCTGCAGTCCATGGGGTCGCTAAGAGTCAGACATGACTGAGCGACTTCACTTTCACTTTTCATTTTCATGCTTTGGAGAAGGAAATGGCAACCCACTCCAGTGTCCTTGCCTGGAGAATCCCAGGGACGGAGGAGCCTGGTGGGCTGCCGTCTATGGGGTCGCACAGAGTCGGACACGACTGAAGCGACTTAGCATAGCATTAGCATACATATAAAGAATGGCAATCCTACATTAATACACACACACACACACACATACACATATATATAATATCCAGAAAAGGGGGGAAGTATGCATTGACATTTTAAAAACCTCTTCATTTTAGCTCTTGCATTCTCTGTTGGCAGCATCATAATTCCGGCAGTAGCAACTATGACAGCCAAACAAAGGATTAAGGCTGTTTGTGGAAAAGCAGCAGCAGTTGAATTCATAAGCAAGAGAAATTCAATATACTTGTAAATGCTGCTCACAATAGAAAACAAGAGAGATAAAACACCAAGAAACAGAACTATTTATTTCTCTCATATTATTTGAATGCAAAAAGTAGTAAAGCCTTTTTATCTGCCACTTTCAAGATGCCATCTTAGAATTTTGACCATGTACAAAACAATTCTTTGTAGTACTTATTTTTAATATAAAATAATATTAAAATAAATTTAAAATAAAATTTTACATTGGAAAAAAAATATTCCCTTCTCCTAACGTACTATTTTCATTTTTGTTTGCTCTTTCCCAGTTATTTTTGTAGTTCATGCTCATCTTTCATATAGCTTTAAACATAGAACAGGAGAATTCTTGCAAACTATCTTATCTAAGAGATCACTATGTACTGATTTCAAAGGAGACTACAAATATTATGAATACCTGCATAACATTATATAGAATTAATGTAGGATTCCATTCTTGTTATTTAGTATTGAACATTAAATTTTTCCAATTCTTTTATTATTACAGATAATGCTACAATAAATATCTTCACAGAAACAACTTTTTCCCTCCACTTTTTCTGAATTATTTTCTTCAAGTAAATTTCCAAGGAAGTAAAATTGTTGGCTCAACTGCCATATTTTTTTGTGCCTGACTTCTACACACATACTGCTTTTTAAGAGGTTGTTCCAATTTACCCTGCCAGCAGCCACATGTGTGTATAAGGTGCCCATTTCTAAATCTGTGTGTTATTTGGGAGTATGTCAGGGCAAAGTAGAGGAAGGATGTACAGAGTAGGGAAAAAGTTCAGTTCAGTCACTCAGTCGTGTCCGACTCCTTGCAACCCCATGCACTGCAGCACGCCAGGCTTCCCTGTTCATCACCAACTCCCGGGGCTAACTCAAACTCATGTCCATCACGTCGGTGATGCCATCCAACCATTTCATCCACTGTCGTCCCCTTCTCCTCCTGCCTTCAATCTTTCCAAGCATCAGGGTCTTTTCCAATGAGTCGCTTCTTCGCATCTAGTGGCCAAAGTATATAAAAGAATAATAGTGGGTATTCAATAAGTGTTGGTTGAATGAATGAATAGGTAACTGGACATTTTCAATAGTCAACTCCTTCCTTGGAAGGAAAAGTAGCCTAGAACAATGCGTTTGTCTAACACAATAAGTGCTTCTATTTCTTCCAAAGCTCGGCTCAATAATAGAGCAAATGCTGGCTTCCTATCAGCTTTAAAGTAGAAATAAGATGCTCTTTTCAACATGATTTTTTATTATAATTGACCATGAACTGCCTTAATACCACTATCATAAGAACAGTATACTTTATCATCATTTCCAATCTTTAACTAAATTCATCTCTAAGGCAATTACCTGTCTACTATTGATCGGCCATCTGTTTCCCCAGTAATTACACGAGCATGTCACTTAGCAACAGGATGTACTTCTTTTTCATATCCTCATGGAACAACATGGTTATGGCTTTAAAGCAAGAAAATAATGGTCTTCTGTTATTACAAATAAATACATAGTCACATGCTCTGCATACATCTGTATGAACGGGTGTGGCTCTGCATACATCTGTATGAACGGGTGTGGTTGTGTGCTCCTTTTACTTCCAGTTGCTGTAGGAAACAGGGGGAGGAGGATATCTGCCTTCCTTGGATGTCTCATAATAACAACAATGGCTACAGTGACTACCAGAGAGACTCACTACTTGCCAGATGCTGCAACTTCCTGCAACTTTACATACATTATTTCACTCAATCCTTACCACAGTTTGATGAGCTTGGTATTTTTATACTTAACTGGGTACTTTTATCCCATTTATAGATAAAGAAATTGAGGCTTAGAAAGATTAATTTCCCTAAGGTCATAGCGTAAATGACACAATTGGAATTCTAAACCAGAGTTATCTGCTCAAAAGCCCATGTTCTTAACCGCTGTGTCCTTCAAGCTGATCACAAAATTAGTTCATTTACTACTTGGGCAGCTTGGTGCATTCAGAAAAACTTCATATGGATTAATAATGAGGAAGAGATTTAAAAGTGTCTCCAGCTTCCTCCTTTAGATTCTTTGAGATATTCCTTGTTCTCCTGCAAGTTACCTGGCTCAGAACTTTGGGCTCAGTCTAAGGCCTGTGGGGACTGTCCTGGGTGCTTAGAAACCCCCAGAGTCTAGCATAGATAGCAAATGTCCTTGTCCAGGGAGTTTTACGACCTTCCCAGAAAACATTTTAGGAAAATAACTAGTCATGAGGCTTCTGTACATTAACTGACATTTTCACTTGCCTGCTTTATGCTAGACAGCATTCACTTGGGTGATGTACAAGAATTCCAAACTCAAATGGGTCCAAAACTAAACTCACTTCTATTTCTTTCTGACCCCTTCTAGACCCCCAAACTGTCCTTAGTCCACAGCCCCCTGCTTGGGAGTGGCACTGTCAGATGGGGGGCTGATCTACAGAGCCTGTCGAGTGCAATTCGTCTACGATTCCTCTACCTTACCCACTCACATGTCCATCAATTACCAGGCCAGTCACCACTGTCGTGCTTCCACTTATTTCCATCCCCAGGCCAGCAATATGTCTTGCCTTAGTTATTATAAAAGTCCCCTGCTGAGAATTCCCTGGTGGTCCAGTGGTTAAGATTCCAGGCTTTCACTGCCAGGGGCCCCAGACTCAACCCTTAGTTGGGGAACTAAAATACTACAAGCCATACAGCATGGTTAAAAAATTGAAAAAGTCCCCTACTGATACTCCTGCACTCACTCTTGGCCTGAGCTATCCATTCAGTCACTGTACTGTAACTGGATATTTCTAAAATACAAATCTAATATTTTCATTCTCCTAATAAACAGTATATGAATTTCTCTGGTGGCTCAGTGGTAAAGAATCTGCCTGCAATGCAGGAGATATGGGAACAATCCCTGGGTTGGGAAGATCACCTGGAGTAGGAAATGGCTACCCTCTCCAATATTCTTTCCTGGGAAGTCCTATGGACAAAGGAGCCTAGTGAGCTACTGTCCATGGGGTTGCAAAAAAAATAATAAGTCAGACATGACTTAGCAACTAAACAACAATAAATAGTGTATGATTCTACATTGTCCTCAGAATGTGTCGAGAACTTTTCTTCCCCTTATTTTTTCTCCTAGTAGAGGCTGTTTCACACAATAGAGTTAAAAAATATTATTTCCTTGCTTTCTCAATCTCCTTTGTAGCTATTAATAGTAATGGTCATAGGATAAGTTTTATCTGAGACATAGGGATAAATCTTCTGGGTAATGTTTGTGAAGGATTTTCCTCCCTTAAAAAAAAAAAGAGAACTTCAAGGAGAGTTTTCTCACCTGCTTCACTTTCTTTCCCCTGTATTTGAATGATTTCCAAGAGCTTTAGAAACCATCTTGTGACCATGGATGATAAAGCTAAGGACATAAGCCAGCATGCTGAGGACAACAGAGTGAAATGATGGAGGACCCTGGCTCACACAGCCATGCGCCTGAACCTCCCTAGGGTCACATTCCTTTGGATTTTGAGAAAATAAAACCTCTTACTATGTAAGTCACTTTCTCTAACATTCTGTTTATTTGTATCTGAAATAATCCTAACTCATATACAAAAAAAGAGTTCTTCCCCAGGAGCACAAGCTCAGGGGTCATCATGTAGATGCACCATGATGGTGCTCCTTGGAGCTGTATAACATGATGACCTTGGCCTTGGTGAACACTTACTCATCCTTTAAGACTTATCTCAAATACTGCCTCTTCTGGGAAGTTCTTGTACAAAGAATAAGCACTTCTAGTCAAACACAGTATCTTATAATTACATATTATTATAGAGATATGTAGAAATATCTCTTATAGAGATATATAGAAATGTTTATAATATATTAAATCATGGTTAAATGTCAAGGAGTCTATTCTCAAGAGCAGAAACCAATGTCCTATCAGTCATCTATTCCTAGCAGCTAGCACATTGATTTTCCTGGTATACCATAGTATATAACAGGTATTCCCATCTCTGTGGAAAATTCTGAAAGAGATAGGAATATCAGACCACCTGACCTGCCTCTTGAGAAACCTATATGCAGGTCAGGAAGCAACAGTTAGAACTGGACATGGAACAACAGACTGGTTCCAGTTAGGAAAAGGAGTACATCAAGGCTCTATATTGTCACCCTGTTTGTTTAACTTCTATGCAGAGTACATCATGAGACACGCTGGGCTGGAAGAAGCACAAGCTGGAATCAAGATTGCAGGGAGAAATATCAATAACCTCAGATATGCAGATGACACCACCCTTATGGCAGAAAGTAAAGAAGAACTAAAAAGCCTCTTGATGAAAGTGAAAGAGGAGAGTGAAAAAGTTGGCTTAAAGCTCAACATTCAGAAAACTAAGATCATGGCATCTGGTCCCATCACTTCATGGGAAATACATGGGGAAACAGTGGAAACAGTGCCAGACTTTATTTTCTGGGGGCTCCAAAATCACTGCAGATGGTGATTGCAGCCATGAAATTAAAAGACGCTTACTCCTTGGAAGGAAAGTTATGACCTACCTAGATAGCATATTGAAAAGCAGAGACATTACTTTGCCAACAAAGGTCTGTCTAGTCAAGGCTATGGTTTTTCCAGTAGTCATGTATGGATGTGAGAGTTGGACTGTGAAGAAGGCTGAGCGCCGAAGAATTGATGCTTTTGAACTGTGGTGTTGGAGAAGACTCCTGAGAGTCCCTTGGACTGCAAGGAGATCCAACCAGTCCATCCTAAAGGAGATCAGTCCTGGGTGTTCATTGGAAGGACTGATGCTAAAGCTGAAACTCTAATACTTTGGCCACCTCATGCGAAGAGTTGACTCATTGGAAAAGACTCTGATGCTGGGAGGGATTGGGGGTAGGAGGAGAAGGGGACGATAGAGGATGAGATGGCTGGATGGCATCACTGACTCGATGGACATGAGTTTGGGTGAACTCCGGGAGTTGGTGATGGACAGGGAGGCCTGATGTGCTGCGATTCATGGGGTCACAAAGAGTCAGACACGACTGAGCAACCGAACTGAACTGAACTCACAGTTTCTGGAATAAAACAAAACTTCACCTACTGAGTGATAACAGAATTTTCATTGTGGTAAAAATTTTCCAGATCCTGTGTATCAGAAGCCTACAAATATCTAAAATCCATGTGGATTTTAGAACATGATACGTGACAAAATACTTATTCATAATAGGTATTTATTTTAATGAAAATCTTAAATTTATGTTTCAGGGCCACACTTTCTTCATCCCAGCTCTTACCCATCATATATCTATACCTGCAGCTGAAAGAAGAGACTGGATTTAGCACGATAATCCTGAGACTGTAATGATACATCACATCATTGAGAGACTGCAATTACATTCACTAGACTGTGCTTAGTAAGGCAAGAAATTATATATAGACATTTGGAAAAACATTTAGAAATCATAAGAGTTAACCAACAGAGGACTAAGCTACTCTTTAACCCTCAGCCAGCAAAATTTCAGCTCAATTTACTCTGCAGGCTGGTTATTATTCAAGATTATTAATCAACAAATACTGTTTGATAGCACACTATAAATTAGATGTCTAAGATCTAAGGATATATTGGTGCTCAATATATTCAAGGACCCTAACTTCATGGACCTTATATATTTATTCACATGTTGATAATAATGATAGTGACCATTTTGAGGATGAGGAGTAATCCTACAACCTCCTGACAAAAAGGTCCCAGAGAGTGTTGAGGGTCACTTTTTAAGCTGGGCAGGGTGAGCAGGGCCCTAGCTTTGATTTGAGTCATTGCTAGTGCAATTCATAGTAATGTGTTACTCTTTATATAGCTGGCATGTAGAGAAAGATGCTAATTTATAGATTATGGATTTGGTTACAGCCTGTACCAATTTTCTATTTGTCTCTATTATCTGAATACTATTCGGTCCATGTCTAAAAGTAATCTCACAGCTCATGCATGTAGTATAGCAACCTTATATGGGTAGTTCTGTCTAATCTGAAAACCAATATAATGTTAATCTGGCTTCAAACTAGACCTGAATCTATCCTGGACACCACACAATGGTGATTCAGATGCCACTGTATTGCGCCTGTGCTGATGACATGAGCAAAGTGACTGTCTCAAAATAGTTCAGCAGGTTTTCCTATTATAGTTCCCATTTCTCTTCAGAAAAGCTATGAATTTTTGGAATGTTGTACTGAGCTTAATTTGTATTCTTTAAGACCATTACAAACTGATGATATAGGAAATACCCCACCACCATCAACTTACTGATGATGAAACTGAGCCTTCAAGAGCTTGGGTTCCTTGCCCAAGGTCACACAGATTGTAGGTGGGCCAGCTGAGATTTAAGCCAGGTCTATGGGACTCCTAAATCCATTTCTATTAATTTTATACCATGCTTTCTTCTAGGTATATCAATATATAAAATTAACACATTTAAATGAGATACTTATCCATAGTAACAGAATACTATTGCTTATCAATCATACAGTTCTTGAAATAACATTGACTTTCTATTATATATAGTCTTTCTATTATAT